>NC_138771.1:500362511-501804386 GCF_965119305.1 Pelophylax lessonae
CAGTGCCCACAATCAGTGCCCATAGTGCTGCCAGTCAGTGCCCATCAGTGCCTGCTCATCTAGGCACTGATGAGCACTGACTGGCAGCACTATGGGCACTGAGTGTGGGCACTGATGGTGCTGCCCATCAGTGCTCATCAGTGCCGCCCGTCAGTGCTCATCAGTGCCACCCGTCAGTGTCCATCAGTGCCACCCACCAGTGCCCATCAGTGCCTCCCGTCAGTGCCGCCTCTCAGTGCCCAGCAGTGCCACCTCTGTGCCCAGCAGTGCCACCTCTCAGTGCCCAGCAGTGCCGCCTATCAGTGCTCATCAGTGCCGCCTATCAGTGCTCATGAGTGCCGCCTATCAGTGCCGCCTATCAGTGCTCATCAGTGCGGCATATTAGTACCTCCTCATCAGTGCCCATAAGTGCCACCTCATCAGTGCCCATCAGTTCAGCCTATCAGTGCCGCCTCATCAGCGCACATCAGTGAAGGAGAAAAATTTATTTATTTTCAAAATTTACTCGCAGAAAATAAGAAAAACTTTTTTTTAAATTTTCTGTCTTTTTTCTTTTTTTTTGTAAAAAATAAAAAACCCACAGATGATTAAATACCACCAAAAGAAAGCTCTATTTGTGTGAAAAAAATGATAAAACTGTCATATGGGTACAGTGTAGCATGATCGCACAATTGTCATTCAAAGCGTGAGAGCACTGAAAGCTGAAAATTGGCCTGGATGGGAAGGGGGGGAAAGTGCCCGGTAGGCAAGTGGTTAAAGACACAAGAATACGTCTGAAAAAAACACACACACAATTTGAGTGTGTTCAGGCATTCCTATTGAAGTCTATAGGGACAGAAACACCCAAATCTGCCTCAAAAGTATACTATTTACAATCAAAAGTATACTATGCACAATTATACTATTGGCCAGATTGGTGGGTTTCACAAAGAAGTCACAGAGAGCCCATCAAAATTTTGCAATGGGGCCCTATGATTTGTAGTTGTGCCCATATTTGAACTCAGATGATTGTTCCAGCTTCTGGACATAGTTCTGCAGATACAAGTTCCCTTTAAATCCCCCTCGCTCCCAGAATTCCACATATGGAAAAACACTGCAAAGAAATACAAATAAACATTGTAAATGGGATATTTCTTCCAAACTCTAATAGTTATTGTTAGCCTTACAACCATCAGATTTACAGATGGCTCCGCCGAGAAGGAAGGAACATGAGACCCATTTAGAATGGTGGATTAGCCAATTATACTGCCACAGTGTTGATGGTAATAACATTAAAAGTTTCTTAATAATACAAAAATTCATTATTGTCTTTCCCGTCATGGCTCCGCTGTGTGATAAGTCATCCCCTTATAGTGCAAATGTTATATATATTTTATGATTACAGGGAATTGTTCTTATTACACTGCCTAATCAGTCTGCAGCAGTAACTTATTACCCCTGACAGCCAGCACTGTGATAAATGATTCCCACAGTCTCCTGAAAGATTTAATCCTGCCTTTTTAATTGCCTGTCTGCTTGAAAAGCTCCTGAACTTGATTTTAAAAGTTTTAAGGTATTTTCAAAGAGCTCACACTACTCAATGCCTTCTATTGCCTTTAGAAGGAAGGACTGTCCTGTGTGCCTTTCTGAATTAGATTCACCTTGTTTACTAGTGCTTGACCTTCTGGGCTTGGGTGGTAAAACTTTTCCTACTGACACTCCATTGCTCCAGAAATGAATCAAGATTTGACATTTATTTTATAATTTATAACAGGTATTTACTGTAAATAGCGTCAACAATTTTCGCAGTGTTTTTAATAACACATCTACATCAGTCCCTGCCCTCAAGATGCTTACAGTCCAAGCTCCCCATTTCATATCCATACATACTAGGGACAATTACAGACAAGAGCCAAATAACCTGCCAGCATGTCTTTGGAACAGGGCTTTTTTTCTCAGAAAATAGGTGCAGGAACTCCCTTTTTTGGACTTTCCCCTTGTCTCCGCCCTTACCTACCTCCGTGAACCGTTCCTTGGTTCCACCCACAACCCACCTCCCAGTATCATCCTTTTTAGAAAATACAGAACCAAGTAACATTTGTGGTACTAAGCAATTTGTATGGATTTTTTATTGATAACAAAAAAGCAGTAAAATAGATACCCTGCAGCCAACAATAATAGACCCCCCAGCAGCAATAGATCCAGCCAGCGACAATGGGTCCCCAGCAGCAACAACAGATCTCCCAGCAGACAGCATCAATAGATCCTCCAGCAGCCAGCTACAATAGACTGTTCCATAAAGAGTAGATCCCTCCCATCAACAACTGACCCCTCAGCAACATAAGAACCACCCCATTAACAATAGACCCCCCTGCTAAAATGAGATCTCTTCCAGAGACAATATATCCCCCAGCAGCCACACTAGACCTTCCCAGCAGCAATAAACCCTCCTGCAGGAATAGATCCTCATCAGCAACAATAGATCCCTCAGCAGCCAGCATCAATAGACAATGTTGCATTCCTTGCAATTACATACATTCAGTGCTGGAGGTGCCGGAACTGCGTTCCCCCGCGTTCCCGCTGAAAAAAAGCCCTGCTTTGGAGTATGGGATGAAACCAATGCAAGCACAGGGAAAACATGCAAACTAAATGTAGATGGTGTTCTACTCCTGACCAGGATTTAAACCAGGGTCCCCAGCACTGCAAGGCAGTCTATACCTTTCTCCAGTTTGAGTTGTGCAGTTCTGTGACAAGTTTTCTTTAAGCCCCGGAAGATTTTACCCCCTTCCTGACCGGGGGGTTTTTTGCGATTTTTTACTGCGTGACTTTAACGGACAGTTGCACGGTCGTGCGACGCTGTACCTAAACGAATTTTTCACGTCCTTTTTTTTCCCACAAACAGAGCTTTCTTTTGGTGGTATTTGATCACCTGTGCGATTTTTTGATCATGCGCTATAAACAAAAAAAGAGCGTAATTTTTGCAAAAATAACAATATTTTTCACTTTTTTTTATATGAAATTCCCCCAAAAAATAATGTAAAAATCAAAATTTTTTAACATTTTCGGCCAAATTGTTTTATGCTACCTATGTTTGGTAAAAAAAAAATCGCAAAAAGCGTATTTTGATTGGTTTGTGCAAAAGTTATCGCGTTTACTAACAAAGGGAAAAATTTTTGTCATTTTTGGTGTTTTTTTTTTTTAACGAGTAATGGCGGCGATCTGCGATTTTTTTTTGCGGTACTGCGACATTGCGGCGGACAGATCAGACCCTTGACTGACATTTTTGACACTTTTGGGGGTACCAGTGACATTACTGCAGTAATCAGTGCTATATATATGCACTGTTACTGCAAAAATGACACTGGCAGGGAAGGGGTTAACTGTATTGGACAGGGAGGGGTTAAGTGTGTCCTAGGGGCATGATTCTAGATGTAGTGGGACAATGCTATTGGTGTAAAAACAAAGATCAACGGTTCTACATAGTAGAACCGTCTGATCTGCATTTTTACACAGGGAGAATGACAGGCGGCTTGTTTACATAAGCCGCTGTCTTTCTCCCGCTGTACCGGCGATCGTAGTGTGACCGGCGGACATCGGGTCCGCCGGTCACACGCCTGCACTCCTCCCTGAACGAGCCGAGGCGGGCGCGCGCCTCAGCGGGAGCGCGCTCGCCCGCTATTGGCTCTTATAGCAGTGACAGGCGAGTGACGTAGATCTATGTCACTCTGCCTGGCCGGGACTGACTGCCGCAGTAAATATACTGTGCGCAGTCGGCAACCGGTTAAATCCCAAATTCCAACCACTTCGGTATTTATTTGTTTATTTTTGAGTATAATAATGATTAAGGGTTGGTACCCCTATTACATTTTTTTTGGTGCCCGTGTACCTGCAGCACAATAGATGAGGGCAATGGGTGTTACCAGGGCAGGAAAAAAAGCAAGCAACAATAGAAATGTATACAAAATCTATTGAGAGTTCCAAACCAAAGGTCTAGAAGTCCAAAATCTTTTTAAATTATTATTAGTTCCTAACAGGAACAAAGAAAAGTGGCAACACATTTCTGGAGCTCAAAAGATATCCCCCTTCATCAGGGTTTTCTACGCAGTTAGGAGAACCCAGAAAGGTCTCAGTCACCAGAAATATTTTTTATAGGGTGAAAGTTAAAGTAAGCCCAGGATCAGTGTATCACTAGAAATTGTGTTGGCTGATGCAATGATCCCTGGGTTTACCCCTATAAACAATTATTCCTGGTGATTGGGCCTTTTCTAAAACCTCCCAACTACTTATAATACCTGAGCCCCGAAGAACGGGGAGGTTCCTCCCAAAATGTGTTTTTTTGAAAAGTTGATGGCTGCGCTGGACTGACCTACTCAATAGAGGGTCTGTGGGTTGGTGGTAGGTGAGAGAAGGCCACTTGGGGAAATTAACTTTCAATCAATCTGGCCCGACTAGATGAAAAAAGGCAATGGACCCTTGATAAGGGGTCTGGGCTGCTACCTTACGATATGGCCTAGTGGTCGTTTCCAAAGTTTCTAATGGTAATCGGTTAAAGGAGCACCCAAATTTTGGGCGCTCCCAAAATGTGTTGGATGATTTCTCTTTTCTTGTTATAAACTAAGTCAGGGGCAATATATTTTTTAAATGTTATTATTACCATTATTATTATTAATATTATTAAACAGGATTTATATAAGCCAAAAGTTTACACAGTGCTTGACATATAAGGACACAGTACAGTTACAATGCAAATCGATACAAGAGGGTTAGGAGGGCCCTGCTCCTGAGAGCTTACAATCTAATAGGGAAGGGCAAGTAATACAAATAGTAATAACAGTGAGGGATGAGTTGATGGGAGAATTAAAGGTTCAGTTCTTCACTGAATAGGTGAGTTTTCAGGGATTACCAAAAAGTGGGCAGATTGGAGAAGTTCCAGAGAAAGGGAGAGGTATCGTATCACCCCCTGGACTTTTTGTTTTATATGTTCTGTAGTATTCTTTTATCTTTTTAATGTTAGCATTTCTAATTTCTTTGTAAATAAATAAGATCCTTGCCTATTTAGGCAGTGTGTTTATTTCTATAGCTAACATTGTTATTATATCCTCACCATTAATATTATCAGAGCTTTAAAAGACTAGCTAACTATAGGAATAGACAAGATAATACATATCCATAATAAATAGGGGAAATCCAAAACCACCCCATATTTATTTCAGGTGGCATTGATTTAAAGGGTACCCAAAATGCGCTGTAATTTTGCCATGATTGTTGCACGACAAAACACACAAAAATCGCTGCTAAATGCACATCAGCAATTGCCAAAATTTGGTACATGAGCTTCTTTGGTATAACAAATGTGCATAGGGCTTCCCTTTGTGCAACATGTAGAACGGTGGGGAAAAAAACACCAAAAAAAAAATCATGAGTAGGACCACTTGTTCGCTACGTGAATTATGAATGGGGCCCTAAGGGGTGAGGAGTATAGAGATAAAATAGAGATGTATTGGAAGCCATGGGAGTTCATCAAGTGACCAAGGGAGGAGGTGTAGATAGAGACAAGAAGGGGTCCGAGGACAGAACCTTGCGGGACCCCTATGGAAAGATGGAGAGGAGAGGTGAGGAGAAGACAGAGTTGTAGACACCCCTGAAGGAACACTATGATAGGTAGGAGAACCAGGAAAGAGCAGAGTCTTGGAGGCCAAGGGAGTGGAGGTTTTTGAGGAGGAGCAGGTGGTCCACAGTGTCAAAGGCAGAAGAAAGTGGAGTAGTGGCCATTGGTTTTAGCATTTAGTAAATTGTTACTGAGTTCTGGTAAGAGCAGTTTCTTTGGAGTGTTGCGAGCGAAAGCCAGACTGTATGGGGTAAGGAAGGTTGTTGTCAGTGAAGTAGGAGCTCAGTTTGTTGTAGAGATTTAAAGGTTCAGGCTGGTGGGATCCAGTGAGGGCTTTTTGTAAGATTCCAGTAGAGAAGGAGAAATTGTGTGAGTGAAGGAGCATAGAATAGAGTAAGAGGGTCCTGGAGACAAGTGGTTAGGCTGACTTCTGAGGGAAAAAAAATCAGTGACCTCTTCTGTAGTACAAGGACAAAAGAGGAAAGTAGGGAGATAAAACCAGAGAAGAGCTGACAAGGACTGAATGACAGAACTTTAATGACAGTGACAAAACTGGTTTGTTTGGCAGCATGGAGGCAGGAATTGTATTTTAGGTAGGCAGATTTGTATAGGCTTTAAGGGATGTGGTTTTACGCCACAATCGATCAGGAGCATGGCTAGGTCTCTATTCTTATTATCAACTGGAGTCGGGTTTTAACCATTTCTTTCTCTAGAGGAGGGAATAGAATGGGTGACTAAGGGTATAGTGGAATCAGCATGTTGGGTAAAATATTATATAATGGGTAATGTAATCCATAGCATACTATAAGCGTTACTTAGGGAGAGCCGGTAGGCATATTGGGTAGATAATATAATATAAATAACACAATCCATAGTAAAATGTAAGTAATACTCTTAAACAAGCCGATAACCCAGCTTTGCTAATGAAATAAATCAGGAACAGGGGGAAAAAAGAATGGGACTTTGTATGCGGTATGTGGAGTCGGTTGGCATATAAATAGTAAGGTAACTTGATACAAATAAAACGTTTAATAATAAATAAATATTGTCATGGTATAGCATTACAATAAATGCATAATACACACATATGGCAATAAAGTCAATAGGCAAGAAAAAACATCTTGAATATTAAATCATGGGAGCCAATAAAAGACACAAAGAAAGAGGAGGATCATGGATGATATGCATGTATAAAGTCCAAATATAGAAAGATGAATGAAGGATGCATCAATAATGCATCAATAATGGGCTTTACCCATTTAGAATTCCTTGGAGACTATTATACGTGACACCATCTACCACTCCCCTGGAATGTACTGGTTGGTGTGCCCTTGGCCGCAGATTGGCCCCCACAGCTTCCGGCACAGACCTTTTTGGCCTTTGGACTACTGTCCACATAATCGTCCTTTACATTGACCCTACCCTTGAGTAGTGTTTGGGATGTCTCTGCTCCTGATGAAGTGGAAACGGTCCACGAAACGCGTTGACCCCATTATTGATGCATCCTTCATTCATCATTCTATATTTGGACTTTATACATGCATATCATCCATGATCCTCCTCTTTCTTTGTGTCTCTCATTGGCTCCCATGATTTAAAGCAAAGCTGGGTTATCGGCTTGTTTAAGAGTATTACTTACATTTTACTCTGGATTATGTTATTTATATTATATTATCTACCCAATATGCCTACCGGCTCTCCCTAAGTAACGCTTATAGTATGCTATGGATTACATTACCCATTATATAATATTTTACCCAACATGCCGATTCCACTATACCCTTAGTTACCCATTCTATTCCCTCCCCTTCAATCTCCACATGATTAGGGATGGAGGCGCTTAGCCTAAGATGGGCAGCGCCTCGTTGAAAGTCCCAACTTTTTTGTTTCCATGTTTGTTTTCGTCCTTGTATGTCCCCTGCTTTTGACATTTTTTCTCTAGACTGAACCTAGTCATAAGCTAAAGGGGTTGGGACTGCCCACCCTGTATTTATGTCGCTAGTTTGATTGTAAATACCAGAAGTATGGCAGCAGATAGCTGCTATAACCCTGGTATTTTCTTACACGACAGGTGGTCCGCTTTACCATAAAAATGGTCCCAGCAGCGGATTCGCCACAGGATCACTTTATAGGGTGGCGGGAGATCTGCCCATCCACCTCTGCGGGAAAAATGATCGCTGCTTCCTGGTCATTTCCCCTGCTTACCAGAGCCGTTGGTAGCGGGGAAAACTATCCAATCCCCTCTCCTGAAGGGCAGGAAGGGGAGTGAGGGCAAGATGGCCCCCACTCGACTCTATGCCCTTGGAGGACCGGAGCGACGTCAAACGTCACTTCTGCCCAACGGCCTTAAGTGACATTTTTTTTTCATTGCTTTTAAGTGTGAATGTGAGAGCTGAGGTCTTTTTGACCCCAGATATCACATTAAAGAGGACCTGTCCTGCTTATTTCTATTATGATCCCTTGTAATAGGAATAAAAGTGATCAAAAACATTTTTTTTAAGGGACAGTGTAAAAATAAAAAATAAAATAAATAAGAAAAAAAAAGAAAAGCACCCCATCCCTCCGAGCTCGTGTGCATATGCAAGTCGCACTCACATAATTAAACAATGTTCGAACCACACATGTGAGGTATCACCGTGATCGTTAGAGTGAGAGCAATAATTCTAACCCCCAGAACTCCTCTCTAACTCTAAACTGGTAACCTGTAGAAACTTTTTAAGAGTCCCCTATGGAGATTTTTAAGTACCAAAGTTTGTCGCCATTCCATGAGCGTGCCCAATTTTAAAGCAATACATGTTAGGTATCAATTTATTTGACGTAACATTATCTTTCACATTAAAGAAAAAAATGTGGCTAACTTTACTGTTTTCTTATTTTTTTTATTTAAAAAAAATGGTATTTTTCCCAAATAAATTGAGTTTGTAAGACCACTAGGCGCAAATACGGTGTGACATAAAGTATTGCAAAAATCTAATTTTTTTTCTCTAGGGTCTCTGCTAAAAAAATATATAATGTTTGAGGATTCTAAGTAATTTCTAGCAAAAAATACTGATTTTAATTTGTAATCAACAAGTGTCAGAAATGTTTTTATTGGATGATATTCTTGCCTGGTTTTGGCCAGTAGGACCATATCAGTGACATGGCTTGCCTGCAGGAATTGTAAACTTAAAGTCAAAGCAGAAATGTAATTTGATATCTAAGTTTCGCCATATCATGCTCATGGCAAATCTACACAACTGCTGCGATTTACTGCAACCCTTTCTGTCCCTCTCTCTCACTATAGATTATATATATATATATATATATATATATATATATATATATATATATATATACAGCAGGTCTCAACAAATCCCAGGCGCCAGGTTTTGTCACGGTGACCAGAAACCACATCTCGGTGCCTGGGCCCCCGCCCACCCACCTGATCTTCTCCCCCAATCCTGGCACTCAGGGCCGGGACAAGGCGCAGGGGATAGGAGAAGCATCAGCGACAGAGAGGTGAGAGCTAGGAGGAGGTGCAGACTCTCTTTGCTCTGTCCCATCCTGACAGTGGAGCGCTTCTCCATACAGCGGATTACAAAGGATCGCTCTTAGCTGGAACGATACACGGCTTAATTACTCGTTCCCTACCCACATTTCCAGGAGATGAGTAGTCTTTGGAGGATATAAGGGGCGGGTAATTAAGCCATGTACTGTACTGTACTATACTGCCAGCAGGGGGGATTTGGGGGAGAGGATTTGTGCTGGGAGGATTAAGGGCGGAGGTTTTGTACTAGGAGGGGGGATAGGGGGGATTTGTACCAGGGGGGAGGAGAGGATTTGTGCTAGGAGGGGGGATTTGGGGGAGAGGATTTGTGATAGGAGGGGGGATTTAGGGGGGAGGTTTTGTGGTAGGAGGAGGGATGGGGGGAATTTGCACTAGGAAGCAGGATTTGTGGGGAGGATTTGTACTAGGAGGGAGGATTTGGGGGAAGATTTACGCTAGGAGTGGTGATTTGGGGGAGAAGATTTGTGCTAGGATGAGGGATTTTAGGGAGAGGATTTGTGCCAGGAGGGGGATGGGGGGGGGGGGTTGTGCTAGGAGAGTGAATGGAGGGATTTGTACTCGGAGGGAGGATTTGGGGAAAGATTTACGCTAGGAGTGGGGATGTGGGAGAAGATTAATGCTAGGTGTGGGGATTTGGGGGAGAGGATTTGTGCTGGGGGGGGGGGGGGTTGGGGGAAGACGGGCTCCTAAAAACATTATACATTTTACAACTTTTCCCATAGGAAAAAAACAAAGTTATTCTTCTGTTGTACCCGTGCGGGAAATGTGCACGATTTTGTATCTTTGTTTCCAGGCCTGGCAATGCCATAACCTACCTGACCCGATCTATATCAGGAAAAAAATAAATTGAATGTATTATTAATTGCAGAGATGCAATGATGTGTGTCTGTTATTTCTGCCTGGGGTTTATATTTATAGCCCAACTCTGCCCAGGGGGGGTCGGGGGCATAAGGAGGAACTTGTTGCATTGTCCTGCATTAGTAAAGCAGAGGATTACTTTAAATGAGATGACAATTCCTAAGGTTGATGGGGGAAGACCTGTGTACCCCATAGCCAGTGACCAGTCTTTTGTCCCCTATAGGTAAAAGCCTGCTGTGACTTATTGTACATCCAGCCCTGGGCTGCCCCTTGGAGCAAATGTAGGGGCCATGTCATTTTATCTCCTGTCCTCAATACACTGATCTCCTAATTTTCTGCTACACAGGTGTGATTGTTCCATTGTATATTGTATTGTGTGCTGACAAGGGATGCCACTGCCGAGTTCAGAGAAATTACTCTTTAATTTATATAAAGAACACAGTCACACTACATAGTATGAGAAAATGTCTTCCTTTATAAAGAATGGTCACAGATTTGTCAGTTCAAATTTTTCCTGGAACACTTCAAAAAATGAACAGCAACACACATTTGCATACAAACATATCTTCGGTTGGTTATCCTTGCCTTGTAAGGCCATGCAGAAAATTGTCTATGAACACAGTGTGGAGGGTTGGCTGTACTTGTGCTTCTTGGCCAGCATTGCTGTTCACTCCCCTGCCAGCGGGTGGTGCTTCAGCGCTCACTGGTTTGGGGCAGAGATAGTGGCGGTCTCCTCTGCCTCTGGATGAATGTTGAAGAAAGTCAGAAATGGGATGACTTGTGAAGGGGTCTTCAGGACACCATGCTCCAGATCTATGCAGCTCTGAGAAAGTCAAGGAGTCATCATTCATCAAATATAACTATATACAGCTAAAGTGTTATCTTTTTTTTTTTAAACAAGCTCCACCTCCTGTCATTAAAGAGTATGTAAACCCAACATTTCATATTACTGATATGTGTCTGCTGTACTTGTATGAAAGAGTATCCTGTTCTCTTTGTATTTCTTCCTTTGTGTGAAATTCCTGGTGTCCCTGCCAGTCCCTCTGCTTTCCTATTAATAACTGACCACACTAAGCAGGAGAACGCCACATGGTCAGGAAAGAATTCCCTCAGTCTCTTTTCCCGAGTGATTAAGCTACATACAACATTATTACAAGTCACAAGGTGAGAGGGATCTGTGTCAGACATTTGTGAACACAGCCACAAACTGCACAGGCACCAGGATGTACATGATTGTGTGATCTCTGAGCTAGCACTTTAATCCAGGAAGTGGACAATGCCTGAACAAAGATGGCTCTGGCCTTCTGGAGAGAAAAGGTGTGGAAGACATTGCCGGGGTGGGGGGGTTACTGTCTTTGAGAGGTAATAAATACCTGGAAATATTACACTTACATAAATGGATATAAGTGCCCATTCACACTACTGCGACATGTCAGGCGACTGGTCAGCCTTAATAGGAGCGACTCAAGTCGGTCCGACTTAGAAAGTAGTTCCTGTACTACTTCGGGGTGACATCGGAGTGACTTGCATTGACATTCATTATATGAAGTCCGTGCAAGTCGCGCCGAAGTTGCGGTGCACGCGACTTCACAGGTTGCCCCCGAAGTCGTGCCGCGGTAGTGTGAACCGACACTAAGTCTTGTTTTAAAAAACAAAACCAAAAACATATATGTCATACTTACCTCCTCTGTGCAGTAGGTTTTGCACAGAGCAGCCCGGATCCTCCTCTTCTTGGGTCCCCCGCTTGGGCTCCTGGCCTCTTCCTCCTGCCAAGTGCCCCCACAGCAAGCAGCTTGCTCTGGGGGAACCCAAGTAGGCTCGCTCTCGAGCGGTGGCTCTGCATGTGCATTCACAAAGAGTCGTGGCTCGGCCCTGCCCCCTCCCTCTCCTCATTGGCTTACTGGCTGTGATTGACACCAGTGGCTCCCTTTGCTGCCTCAGCCAATGAGGAGTAAAAGTCCCTGGAGAGCCGAGGCTCTTGTGCAAGTCGCTGGATTGAGATGGGGCTCAGGAAAGTATTGGGGGGGGGGGAGGGGCTGCTGCACACAGAAGGTTTTTTTACCTGAAGGTAAAAAAAACCTTGAGCCTTTAGAACTACTTCAGGATGAAAAAATATATAGTATCCGATGATAGATCTAAAACATGAGTGATATGGGTTGGGCAATTGGCTCCCGCTGCTTGTCAGTGAGCCAATCAGGAGAGGAAGAGAGCAGGGCTGAGCCGCAGCTCTGTGTGAATAGACAGTCACACCCCACAGCCATAGAACGGAAAATGAAGGACATACCTTGAGTTTTACCAGTGTGTCCAGACCAATGCTGAATTCTGCACTGTCATCATCTGTTAGGGGGGAAAAAATAGATTCACCAGCAAATTTCCAACATAAAGCTTAGGGTAACAATGTATCAATCACTGTGATCATTTGTATGCTGCTGTCCCCTACACTGTGTCAGTATATTCTGCTCACTGCTACGCTGTCACTTCTATAGGCCTTTCATGGGAAAACTGGGAGCCAATGTGTAGAAAGAATAAAGTAGCTGTTGAAATCTTTGGGGGCCCATTCACACTTGTGAGTTGTGACAGTGCACTTCATTGTGAATAGCACCCCAAAGCATTGTACATTGCGCCCAACACACTGCGGCGCTTCACAATGCATATAATGCCCGTTGTGGTGAGCCGTCTTATTAAAAAAGCGCCATGCTCATTTTTTCATCCGTTGTGGTGGATAGGGTGCCCTTAATTCAAGACACGTTAAAGGGGAGTCCCGCCTGGAGAAAATTAATTCAAAGTCAGCAGCTACAAATACTGTAGCTGTTGACGTTTAATATATTATTATTATACAGGATTTATATAGCGCCAACAGTTTGTGCAGCGCTTTACAATATGAGGCAAGACAATACAGTTACAATACAATAGTGATCGACCGATATCGGTTTTTCGTTGCCAATACCGAAACCGATATTTTGGCCATTGCATATCCGTATTGGCCGATATTTTCGTACATTTAAAAACTTTTTTTTTTTTTTAACTTGACAGGTACTCTTGGGGAGGAATCTTGGGGTCTAAAAGACCTCAAACCCCTCATCTGCACTTAAAAGCATTCAAAATGCCAAGTTTGGCTGTTTTGAATGCTGTCATTTTTTTTTAATCCGGCGCCAGTACCCGTGACATCACTTCCGGGTTTTTACATGGAGACCTGATCAGAGCCGAATGCTGCTTTGATCGGGTCTTCGGCGGCCATGCAGGCTGGTTGCTCAGGAGACCCAGGCGACCCGCGGAAGGCGGCGGGAGGGGGGGGGGACACTCCCTGTAATGACAGCCGAGCGGCTTTCAGCCGCATCAGTTGTCATTACAAGACAGCCGACTGTCGGCTATGGATGCCGCTACGGGGGGTGATGCCTCTAGCTGCAGGCATCACTTCGGTACAAGAACTTTCCTAAATATCAGCAATATCGGTCACCTTGGTGGCCGATTCCGATATATATCGGGGAAAGTGCATATCGGCTCTCGATATATCCGCTTTGCCGATAATCAGTCGATCACTACAATACAATACAGGAGGGTTCAGATTGGCTGCCGGATGCTGCCACTGCCATTCTTTCTAAGGGAAACTGGCAATGAAGCCTTTCGGTTTCACAGCCGGTTCCCTACTGCGCATGTTTACTATTTGCTTCATAACAGATGTGCCTGCTGGGGGCGCTGTATATACTGTATATATTTACCCACCACAATTTGTCACAGCATGGCAGGTGTGATAATTATTGTTCTCTGGGTACCCCCCCCCCCCCACGAAAAAAATGATCTACGGCCCTGTGGCACAGTGTAGCAGTTCATCTCTCTCTCTGAGTCCCACCATGTATGCTGGTTTGTATTGCTTTGTGATTTCATAATGCCCTGCATGATCATTCCGTCTCAGTGATGGTTCCCCTTTCTGTTGCTAGAATCAGTCATTGTCTTACCAACAATCAAGGCACTGCTTGTCAGTTTCTCGTTTCCTACTTCGACGTCCACCGGCACCCTCCCCTGAGGGTCATTTAACCTCTGCAGCCTGAAAATCAAACTTAGAATAGTTAATGCCATACAACTGCAAGCTAGATAAAGATGGAAAATGTGGAAAATGCACATACACGGGTCAATGAAAACGTGATTCCTAGCCATGTCTGAGGATCTGTCCAATTCTGGGATGGCCGCCTGCGTCGGCGTCTTTCAGATTCTGTAGTAGCTAGCTCTGATTTACAAACTGCATTACCACCAATGGCCAACAGGTCACCAGCAATGTTTCAGCTGTAGCAAGGAGGTTGGTTTGTAAAAATCACCTGATTGGCTGTCATGGTCAGGGCTGCTTTTAGAAATCACGGGGCCCCATACAGCTTACCTGACAGGCCCCCCCCTTCCCCAGGCCGAAAGTGAAAGGACAGATTTATCAGTCCCTTTCACTGTAGCCTCAGCTGCACAGTTGAATGAATAGGAAGTGCTCTGAGATTTCCTGTTCATTCACTAACTGAAGCATAGTAAACACAGTTTACTATGCATCAGTGACAAATGGACACAGGAGTGACTGGTACCGATTGCTCAGTGTGTCCAATCAGGAATGCAAGGGACCAGTAAATTACATATTTACCTGCCCCTTCCCCTGCTCTCTATCCTGAAACATCCCCCTGTGTGTCCACAGCAGAGAGGAGAGGCGGGAAGCCAGCAGCGCTGTGGGGGAAAGGGGCTCTGGACAACAGATGGAGGGGGTGCATGTGCTAGAACCAATCCCCCTTTAGTGAAGCTGGAGGGAGTAAGAAGAGGAGAAGCTGGCAGCGCTGCAAGGGGAGGCAGAAGAGGATTGGTGTCTGCAATAAGACAGTACAGTTGGACCTCCTGCTCAGCAGGTGCCCAGGCCCCCCTTTTGAACTGATGGGGTCTGGGCCCAGTACAGTAAGGCGGGCTTTACTGCCTTGTCAGCGGCCCTGGTCATGATGATCACATGCTGATGCTAAAGTAACCAAGATACCCTGCAAATTGGTTTTCATCCATTAGTGTGCGTCCTTCTCTGTCAGTGATAGTACAGTCTCAGAACTAGGAGCGCACACAGGTGCATGCTTCTAATTCTAAAATGGAAAGTAGATTACTGTTCTGTAGGCATTGGAGAACCATGCCCAAGAACAATAAAATGCAGTTTGCACTGGTAGAGGGTACCAATAGATTTCTTTTTTTAATGCTGCACTGCATATTAGAAAGTAAAAAGTTAATTAAATGCACAAAAAAAACAAAAACTTATAATCTCTGTGATTGATTGTGACTGCTGATGTCATGGTAGCCATGCCAGTTTGTTCTCACCCATTAGTGTGAGACCCTTGCTGTTAGTAACAGTATTGTCTCAGAACTAGAAGCGCACACAGGTGCATGCTCCTAATTTTAAAATGGAAAGTAGATTAATGTTCTCTCAGCATGTGGCATCTTGCCTGAGAAAATTAATGTAAAGTTTGCCCTAGGAAAATGCAGTAGATTTCTTTAATCTTTAACGCTACACTGCATATTAGAAAGCAAAATATTTATTAAATGAACAAAAACTCTGTATTGCTCCATTGTATCTAAAAGCTATTTGTTCTGCCACACTCTCATGTATTTTTTATGTGATGTGTTGAACTACATTAGGTTGTTATTGTTTTGTTGTATGCTGACATGTAGTGGTGGTTTTGGTATCATCCTCCCCTTCCGTTTAGTGCTAGTTAGTTTAGTCCTAGCTAGAACCTCTCCAGTCTCCACCTCTTCCATCTTCTCTCATTCATTGGTTGTTCTTTTTAGAGACAGGGCTCAGAGAAGTAATTATCTTTCTACAGTTCAAGACTGGAAAAACATCCTTTATACTGCTCTTAGCTGAAGTAAAATTGCATTGGATATAACTTCCATGTGTTATTGAAGAGTTAAGCTGCCTGTGAATGGTGCCAAGTCAGCAGGTGACCATACTATTAAGGCAGACTGGGTCTAAGAAGGTATGTCAACTTTTAAAGTGGCATTTGAAACAGAACACTATTGGTTGAAAACAATGCTAAGGAAGGAGTCATAAATACTCCATATTTGTGTGTTAGCATTTCAGGTCTCGGTGAGTAATGGCTAATGAAATAATTATGGCATGCCTCCCAACTTTTTGAGATGGGAACGAGGGACATCTATTAGCAAAAGTATGTAGACATAGGACACCCCCCCCCCCCTGCCAAACCCCCTTAGGGAGAATTATACAAAAAAAAAAAAATGATTATTTAAACCCACAAGTGCTTTTTTTATTATTATTATTATTACCACTACTATTCCTTCCTATTGGCTTTTGAAATTTACAAATGCAGCAATTTAGAGTATTAATAAATGGTTTTGCACTGGGAAACACCTTTTGAAAGATAAAAAGTACATTTTATATACAACAATATTATTTATACATATATAGATTAGACCATAATGTGGGACAAATGAGGAGGAAAGAGGAAAAGAGGAACTTTGTTACAAGTCAGGGACAGTCCCTCCAAATCCGGGACAGTCCCTCCAATTCAGGGACAGTTGGGAGCTATGTTATAGTGTAAGAGAAAGGACTAGGCTGCTAGGATTGGGACCATATCTTACCCCAGTCTTTGCATGCACGACCTGGAGATGAGGTTCTCATAGTTTTCAATAGACAGCTTGCAAGGGACATCCTGCGTACACACCTAAGAGAAGAGAACAAACTTTAACATCAGAGAAAATCATTAACCTCCCTGGCGGTATGATTCTTTCCGATTTTATGTGCTGAAAGCGGTACAATTATTTTGCTAGTAATTCTTAAGGACGAGCAGCCCAAACCAACTATTTACGTATACATATATTATATATATATCTATATATATGTGTGTGTATGTGTATATATATATATATAAAGTACAGTAAAACTGCAGGAAAGGGCACTGGGGGGCAAACTAATATCAATTTATTTCATTTTGTAATGAAGTCAACGTGTTTGTGTTTTTTACTTTTCAAATTTGCTGCAGGTTCCACCCCCCTGCGAGTGTCACGTCGCAGGAGACGGAACCCGGGGCTCACAAGCATCGGGCGGAAGATCCAGCTGCCGTATAGCGAAGGGACACAACGCTGGATCCCGGCGACAAGGTAAGTAACCCTCTACAAGGATCCAGCGATGCTCCCTGGCGGTACCCCGAATGTGGCTCGGGGTTACCGCTAATGGCACTAAAATTTCACCCCAAGCCACACTCGGGAATACCGCCAAGGAGGTTAAAACAATACTGTAAAAGTGGCTCTAGTCTGCTATTATGGAGATTGTAACAGGAGGAAATGAGACCCACCAAGGTGGGTAGGAGCACCCGAAACCCTCAGTTGTGCATAAACACAGCTAGGACTTATGATATGGAAATCTCACAGCTACAGTAGCCAAGACATACAAGAAGCCAAGGGCTGAGTCAGTCCACCAGCCTTTACCTGAAATATTACTTTGAAGGTGGCTGACCTAACCCTTGAGGAAGCTACAGCCCCCATACATACTAATTATTCTGCAGCCTTCTTGCCAGTCCTATTACATCTCCACAGCTTCTCCTTCTTCCAGTGGTGGCGGGGGACCAGCATTCCTCCTGATATGAGTGACGCTCATGTAAGTCCTAGAGTATTGAGAGTCCAGCCAGTGTGATAACTTACCCCCTGAAGAGTGTAAATAACATTCTGGACTCACAGAAAATGGTCAGAATGATAGATTTTGTCCCAAAGAAGACCTCCAGTGCTGGACCGAGGAGGAAATCAGGAACAGTGCTGGAGCGTGGATAGGCTAAGACCAGATTGGCGCTACTTTTTTTTCTTTACTTGGTCAAATGTAAAATGATATCATAATTTCTACATTGTATTTAAATTATCTCTAGCCTACTACTATTACTCTAAATGATTTATCAATTAATAAACTTTGTAAAGATCCCCACACATTTACTTCTATGAATTCTGTGACACCTACTCACTATGTCCTGTGAGTCACACATTTCACAGTGCCTGCCTTCTGATCTACAGAGGAGCTGAGAGGAGGAGTTTTAGGAGGCAGAGTCAGTACAGGAAATACTGCTTGCAGACAGCATGGTACCATGGGGTACGTAGTCCTTAGAATTTGAAAATAATCAGCAGAGTAAATTTCCTTCAAAGTTTGAGAAAATGGGTTTCTAAAACTGATTGTTCCAGGGTTGATTGAAATTTGTAGGTAAAGCCTAGCTAGAGTCAACATTTTATTTGGTCTTAGATGACACAGAGAAGAATTAAAGCCCCTGACAATGTTTACTACTGTTTATAAGTGGGTTTACCCTCACTGCCTGTTCTGTATAGACTTTATCCTCTCAATGGGGACACAGATGAAAAGGAAAATATAGTTTTAGCAGAGTGAAGAAGAGATAGGTTTTTTTTTTTTACAATGTTTTTATTGGCTGCCTTGGCCTTCCTTCCCCAGTGACACATAGTCTTTTATTCCTTCTATGGATGTCAGCGGGACAGGAAGTACTGTAAGGGAAGATCTCTCTAATGAGGTCACAGACAGAAACAAAACCAGCCAGAAAATTTAAATCTAAACTTCCGCCACAAATGCTTTAATTTAAAATTTTTTCTTAATATTGACAAAGGATGTAACTCAATTTTGTGCAACCAAAAATATTTTGGAAACCCAGATATTACTTTGTACATAGCCTGTGCAGAAAGGAGATCTGTGGGAGGGACCCAGCAGGCTCCACCCATTACAGGCTTCCTGCAGAAAACGACAGAAGGGGGTGGAGACAAGACCAGTCACCCTGCACAAAGAGAGAGATCAGCAGTGACGGGTCTTTTTTACAGGAAGCTCCAGCACAGAGGGAAAGTTTCACACTGGATTACTGCACAGATCTGAAAGAAACACACAAAGCTCACTTATGCCTCGTTTCCACTGAGTAGTATGGTACGGTTCGGTTCAGTACGGTACAGTTCGGAACGGTACACCTTGCGTTTCCACTGCCAATAGTACCCTTTCATGATAGGCGTGGTGTAGCAGGAAAGCTGTGATAGACGATTCTCTCTCAACCAATCAAAGTTCTGCAGAGTGTAACTCCACCCTGTTGGTACGGTACTAATGTGCATGGTACCCCAACGAAAGGGTTCCAAAAAAGTGGTACGGTACGATTTGGAATTAGGGTACCATTCACAATGGAAACGGCATAAATAGCGTACCGTACTGAACCGAACCGTACCGAACCGAACCGTACCAGAAAGCTCAGTGGAAACGAGCCACAAGACTCAAATAATAATACACATGCCTCTTGTATTCAGGCAATCCTGGATTCCAGTTTTAATTCTTCCCCCTCTATCCAAAGCCAAAAAATAAAAATGACTGGATTTAGGCTTTAAATATTGCATTTGGGATGTTGGGTGATTGAGTGAATTGTGAAGTGTGTGTCCTACCTTACAACTAATCAGCAGGTTGCGTTGTGCCCAGCTCCCCGGAGTCTCCTTAGAGGTATAAGGGGGTTTTGTTGGCTGGTCCTGGACCGTATCAAAGTCTTCATTAATCTTCTCATCTACTTTAGCTGATTCATTGGTAGACTGCACTCCCAGGTTACAGAGAAGGAGGGACGATGCTAAGCTGCTGGTCTCTTTTATAGGGCTCCCACCTAGAAGACGTCTCTGGATCACACTGTGAGGTTGCTGCATTCAAAAACAGAAAGTGACATCAGTAGTGACAACACACAGATTTTACATCGGTTTCTATTTACAGAGTACAATGTACTAATCTTCCACCTTATTCTCGGCACCCCTCATCTGTCATTAGCAAAGAAGCTTGCATGTAAATGAATATACTCTCTATGGCATGGTAGGGCAATTCAGATCATCAAATATAATCTTTACCTAATTAACAATTTTGTCTTAGCTTCCAAAGCCAGGACTGCTTATCTGAAATCAGCTAATATAAACCAAATTACCAGAACCATTTTTTTCTGAGTCTGCCCTACTTATAACTGTACTTGTCTGAAACCTGCTAAGCAGCACCCAGCAGCAGGCAGGGTCAGCTTTGTTCTAGAGCCCCCCAAGGATCCCCAAAACACAGGTTGCTCTATTACAGAAATGTTTACTTCACTTAGGAAGACAACGCATTCCGCTCTGCTCAGGGCGGGCCCAAGGCACTGTGTTGCCTGGGTCCAAGAAGAAATTGCTGCCCACCGACCCCCCCCAAAAAAAATATATATATATCATGCCCACTAAAAGGCTCCCACATCCATTAATTTATAGAAATATAACATTTAGAAAATATTATATATACTGTTAACTTCTTCCATAACACACCACCAGACTGGTCCACCAAACACCCACTGTCTGTTCTGTCCTCCTGTCACTCCAGTGTCTACTGCGGCCACCACCCTAGAAGATCCAGCCTGCCCTGCGTGAGATGGAGTACGCTGATGTCTGACATCATTGCGCACGGGACGATCATGCGAGGGATGTTCCCCAGAGAGAATGCTTCGCCTCCTCATACTCATCAGATTGCACTACAGGCAGCAGTATGAGATGGGGAAATGCCACCCGTAATGTGCCGCAAACTGATGATGTAAAAACAAAAAAAAAAATCTTGGTCGTCAATTTCCAGCCCTCCTCAAAGTGCCACCTGGGTCCAATGGACACAGCAGGACCCATGGTAGGGCCAGTCCTGGTCCTGCTGGCCCATCATAATGATGGGCAGCCATGCCAAGCAATAGTGAGGTGCTGGAGGGGATGAGACTCAGCACTGACTTCTTTAGCAAAGTCAGTGTTGACACAATAGTGCATGCTGGGTTTGGGGGTTCTAGAACAGCACTGATGCTGCCTGTAGGCATCTAAAGGGATGTAGAAGGGTTTTCACTATTAATATGAACTCCAGGCACAAAAGCTTTTTATATTTTGGTCATTCGGCTTAAATACATTTAAAAATGTAAGTCCAGAAAAAAAAAAAAACAACTTATACTTTTTGATGTATTGGGAATGGATTATAACCCCTGTCTGGTTGTTACTACTATCCAGGGCTCCGTTATAGAGATTTCCTCTCTTCCTGTACTGTGTTATGGTGAGGCACTATTACCCTTTAGCAAAACATGTATTTGGAGCCATACAGAGAATTGAATCTTTAAAGTGTCTACAGTGTTATAAAAGTGCAAAAGTGCTTCCAACGTGCAATAAATATGTGCAATATGCAATGGTTCCCAAAGTGCATAAAATAAAGGAGAGTATGTGCAAAATTAAATATCCAGATATCTTAATTATACATTCAAATATATTGTATTAACATTTTTTTGTAAACACTGTGCAGTATAAAAATGATGAATGTACGTTTTTAAATTAATTCATATGAAAGAAGAGAAAAATTGTTTAAATAAATTAGGTGCAAAATATTGTGACTTCATAAAAATATAAAAAGTCCATAATTCTTTAGACAAAACGTCCATAATTCTTTAGACAAAACGGGGTTGTGGACCATTATCAGCAGGACAGGAAATGACCTGAAATCTCACTAATGGAGCCCCAGTTAGCAGTAAAAAAAAAAAAAAAAACAGGGGCTCTAATCCTTTCCCACTCCACACAGAACCTAAAGCTGGATACACACTATCCAACTTTTGTGGTTAGATTTCCTTTAGATTTACCTTTTCTATGTAGTGCAATGGCCTGCCAGATTGCATACAAACTGAAAGTGTTTAGGTTTGACCTCATATTATCTGGTTTTGGTAAGTCTAAAGGAAAAAGTCTTCAGAAAATTGTATAGTGTGTATGGCCCATAAGAAAAACCCTTTTAGCTGACTTGCACATCAACTGTTGGCCTAGATCTTAATCTAAATGTTATTGAGATTGGTGACACAATAACCCTCTCTATGTTGGGTTGCTAACTATTCAGAAAAATATGGAGAGTCCATACAAAACACACAAATATAAAGATTGTCAGGAAAATGTGTTTGCTTTCTTGAATTTGAGGAACAGCCAGTTGGAGCCGGTTCCCAGGAAGATGATGCAGTGAAAATGAATTAGTTGTCAGCCTGGCACAGAGCATGGAGCATTTAGTACATCACACAGCAAACTACAGAGTGATGCCAACCTGCCCAGGCACACAGCAATGATCATGCTGCCAAATAACGGATCGCACTGTTCTGTGGGCTGGTCACTGATAACACGGTGATGTGTTCATAAAAATTAAGCAGTCTGTTAATTTTTGGACAATTGTCTGTAAAATAATTGATTTTGGTTTGGCAAAACCGGCCTTGTCTCCTTTTAAGTGGAAGAAGGGATGTTGGCAAGCCTATCTCATCTCCCACAAACACGGCACTGCCGAATGTCATGCCTTGATGCAGCAAAACCAGATAATACTGATCTAATGATTCTGCTTGTGATTCCTGAGACTGCAAGAAATGGCTTCACTTACCCTCTACCCTTCCACAATCACGCCATTCCACTGGCATACTATGATTTAGAGTTACACCCCTAAACAACTCCTTTCCTCCTGTATACTGTGAATGACAGTGACAACCCTGAGAAACCCCTTTCCTCCTGTATCCTGTGAATGGCAGTGACACCCCTGAGCAACCCCTTTCCTCCTGTATCCTGTGAATGACAGTGACACCCCTGAGCAACCCCTTTCCTCCTGTATCCTGTGAATGACAGTGACACCCCTGAGCAACTCCTTTCCTCCTGTATCCTGTGAATGACAGTGACACCCCTGAACAGTCCCTTTCCTCCTGTATCCTGTGAATGGCAGTGACACCCCTGAGCAACCCCTTTCCTCCTGTATACTGTGAATGACAGTGACACCCCCGAACAGTCCCTTTCCTCCTGTATCCTGGGAATGGCAGTGACACCCCTGAGCAACCCCTTTCCTCCTGTATAATGTGAATGACAGTGACACCCTGAGCAACCCCTTGCCCCCTTATCCTGTGAATGACAGTGACACCCCTGAGAAACCCCTTTCCTCCTGTATCCAGTGGATGACAGTGACACCCCTGAGAAACCCCTTTCCCCCTGTATCCTGTGAATGACAGTGACACCCCTGAGAAACCCCTTTCCCCCTGTATCCTGTGAATGACAGTGACACCCCTGAGAAACCCCTTTCCCCCTGTATCCTGTGAATGACAGTGACACCCCTGAGAAACCCCTTTCCTCCTGTATCCTGTGAATGACAGTGACACCCCTGAGAAACCCCTTTCCCCCCTATATCCTGTGAATGACAGTGACACCCCTGAACAGTCCCTTTCCTCCTGTATCCTGTGAATGGCAGTGACACCCCTGAGCAACCCCTTTCCTCCTGTATAGTGTGAATGACAGTAACACCCCCGAACAGTTCCTTTCCTCCTGTATCCTGTGAATGGCAGTGACACCCCTGAGCAACCCCTTTCCTCCTGTATCCTGTGAATGACAGTGACACCCCTGAGCAACCCCTTTCCTCCTGTATCCTGTGAATGACAGTGACACCCCTGAGCAACTCCTTTCCTCCTGTATCCTGTGAATGACAGTGACACCCCTGAACAGTCCCTTTCCTCCTTTATCCTGTGAATGGCAGTGACACCCCTGAGCAACCCCTTTCCTCCTGTATACTGTGAATGACAGTGACACCCCCGAACAGTCCCTTTCCTCCTGTATCCTGGGAATGGCAGTGACACCCCTGAGCAACCCCTTTCCTCCTGTATACTGTGAATGACAGTGACACCCTGAGCAACCCCTTGCCCCCTTATCCTGTGAATGACAGTGACACCCCTGAGAAACCCCTTTCCTCCTGTATCCAGTGGATGACAGTGACACCCCTGAGAAACCCCTTTCCCCCTGTATCCTGTGAATGACAGTGACACCCCTGAGAAACCCCTTTCCCCCTGTATCCTGTGAATGACAGTGACACCCCTGAGAAACCCCTTTCCCCCTGTATCCTGTGAATGACAGTGACACTCCTGAGCAACCCCTTTCCTCCTGTATCCTGTGAATGACAGTGACACCCCCGAGCAACTCCTTTCCTCCTGTATCCTGTGAATGACAGTGACACCCCTGAACAGTCCCTTTCCTCCTGTATCCTGTGAATGGCAGTGATACCCCTGAGCAACCCCTTTCCTCCTGTATACTGTGAATGACAGTGACACCCCCGAACAGTCCCTTTCCTCCTGTATCCTGTGAATGGCAGTGACACCCCTGAGTAACCCCTTTCCTCCTGTATACTGTGAATGACAGTGACACCCTGAGCAAGCCCTTGCCCCCTTATCCTGTGAATGACAGTGACACCCCTGAGAAACCCCTTTCCTCCTGTATCCAGTGGATGACAGTGACACCCCTGAGAAACCCCTTTCCTCCTGTATCCAGTGGATGACAGTGACACCCCTGAGAAACCCCTTTCCTCCTGTATCCTGTGAATGACAGTGACACCCCTGAGAAACCCCTTTCCCCCTTTATCCTGTGAATGACAGTGACACCCCTGAGAAACCCCTTTCCTCCTGTATCCAGTGGATGACAGTGAAACCCCTGAGAAACCTCTTTCCTCATGTATCCTATGAATGACAGTGACACCCCTGAGAAACCCCTTTCCTCCTTTATCCAGTGGATGACAGTGACAGCCCTGAGAAGCCCCTTTCCTCCTGTATCCTGTGAATGACAGTGACACCCCTGAGCAACCTCTTTCCTCCTGTATCCTGTGAATGACAGTGACACCCCTGAACAGTCCCTTTCCTCCTGTATCATGTGAATGACAGTGACACCCTTGACCAACCCCTTTCCTCCTGCATCTTGTGATTTTACAATAACATCCCTGATTAGTCCCTTTCCACCTTCATCATGTGACTGACAGTCACACCCCTAAGCAGTCCCTTTCCTCCTGTATCCTGTGAATGTCTGTGACACCCCTGAGCAACTTCTTTCCTCCTGTATCCTGTGAATGACAGTGACACCCCTGAGCAACCCCTTTCCTCCTGTATCCTGTGAATGGCAGTGACACCCCTGAGCAACCCCTTTCCTCCTGTATCCTGTGAATGACAGTGACACCCCTGAGCAACTTCTTTCCTCATGTATCCTGTGAATGGCAGAGACACCCCTGAACAGTCCCTTTCCTCCTGTATCTTGTGAATGACAGTGACACCCCTGAGAAACCCCTTTCCTCCTGTATCCTGTGAATAACAGTGACACCCCTGAGCAATCCCTTTCCTCCTTTATCCTGTGAATGACATTGACACCCCTGAGCAACCCCTTTCCTCCGGTATCCTGTGAATGGCAGAGACACCCCTGAACAGTCCCTTTCCTCCTGTATCTTGTGATTTTACAATAACATCCCTGATTAGTCCCTTTCCACCTTTATCATGTGACTGACAGTCACACCCCTAAGCAGTCCCTTTCCTCCTGTATCTTGTGAATGTCAGTGACACCCCTGAGCAACTCCTTTCCTCCTGTATCCTGTGAATGTCAGTGACACCCCTGAGCAACCCCTTTCCTCCTGTATCCTGTGAATGACAGTGACACCCCTGAGCAACTTCTTTCCTCATGTATCCTGTGAATGGCTGAGACACCCCTGAACAGTCCCTTTCCTCCTGTATCTTGTGAATGACAGTGACACCACTGAGCAACCCCTTTCCTCCTGTATCCTGTGAATGACAGTGACACCCCTGAGCAACTTCTTTCCTCATGTATCTTGTGAATGGCTGAGACACCCCTGAACAGTCCCTTTCCTCCTGTATCTTGTGAATGACAGTGACACCCCTGAGAAACCCCTTTCCTCCTGTATCCTGTGAATAACAGTGACACCCTTGAGCAACCCCTTTCCTCCTTTATCCTGTGAATGACAGTGACATCCCTGAGCAACCCCTTTCCTCCTGTATCATGTGAATGGCAGAGACACCCCTGAACAGTCCCTTTCCTCCTGTATCTTGTGAATGACAGTGACATCCCTGAGAAACCCCATTCCTCCTTTATCCTGTGAATGACAGTGACACCCCTGAGCAACCCCTTTTCTTCCTGTATCCTGTGAATGGCGTTGACACCCCTGAACAGTTTCTTTCCTCCTGTATCTTGTGAATGACAGTGAGACCCCTGACCCCCTGTATTCTGTGAATGACAGTGACACCCCTGAGCAAACCCTTGCCTCCTGTATCCTGTGAATGACAGTGACACCCCTGAGCAACCCCTTGCCCCCTGTATCCTGTGAATGATGGTGACACCCCTGAGCAACCCCTTTCCTCCTGTATCCAGTGGATGACAGTGACACCCCTGAAAAAACCCCTTTCCTCCTGTATCCTGTGAATGACAGTGACACCCCTGAGCAACCTCTTTCCTCCTGTATCCTGTGAATGACAGTGACACCCCTGAGAAACCCCTTTCCTTCTTTATCCAGTGAATGACAGTGACACCCCTGAGAAACCCCTTTCCTCCTGTATCCAGTGGATGACAGTGACAGCCCTGAGAAGCCCCTTTCCTCCTGTATCCTGTGAATGACAGTGACACCCCTGAGCAACCTCTTTCCTCCTGTATCCTGTGAATGACAGTGACACCCCTGAACAGTCCCTTTCCTCCTGTATCATGTGAATGACAGTGACACCCCTGACCCACCCCTTTCCTCCTGCATTTTGTGATTTTACAATAACATCCCTGATTAGTCCCTTTCCACCTTTATCATGTGACTGACAGTCACACCCCTAAGCAGTCCCTTTCCTCCTGTTTCCTGTGAATGTCAGTGACACCCCTGAGCAACTCCTTTCCTCCTGTATCCTGTGAATGACAGTGACACCCCTGAGCAACCCCTTTCCTCCTGTATCCTGTGAATGACAGTGACACCCCTGACCAACCCCTTTCCTCCTGTATCTTGTGATTTTACAATAACATCCCTGATTAGTCCCTTTCCACCTTTATCATGTGACTGACAGTCACACCCCTAAGCAGTCCCTTTCCTCCTGTATCCTGTGAATGTCAGTGACACCCCTGAGCAACTCCTTTCCTCCTGTATCCTGTGAATGACAGTGACATTCCTAAGCAACCCCTTTCCTCCTGTATCCTGTGAATGACAGTGACACCCCTGAGCAACCCCTTTTCTTCCTGTATCCTGTGAATGGTGTTGACACCCCTGAACAGTCCCTTTCCTCCTGTATCTTGTGAATGATAGTAACATCCCTGAGAAACCCCATTCCTCCTTTATCCTGTGAATGACAGTGACACCCCTGAGCAACCCCTTTTCTTCCTGTATCCTGTGAATGGTGTTGACACCCCTGAACAGTTTCTTTCCTCCTGTATCTTGTGAATGACAGTGACACCCCTGAGAAACCCCTTTCCTCCTGTATCCTGTGAATAACAGTGACACCCTTGAGCAACCCCTTTCCTCCTTTATCCTGTGAATGACAGTGACATCCCTGAGCAACCCCTTTCCTCCTGTATCATGTGAATGGCAGAGACACCCCTGAACAGTCCCTTTCCTCCTGTATCTTGTGAATGACAGTGACATCCCTGAGAAACCCTATTCCTCCTGTATCCTGTGAATGACAGTGACACCCCTGAGCAACCCCTTTTCTTCCTGTATCCTGTGAATGGCGTTGACACCCCTGAACAGTTTCTTTCCTCCTGTATCTTGTGAATGACAGTGAGACCCCTGACCCCCTGAATTCTGTGAATGACAGTGACACCCCTGAGCAAACCATTGCCTCCTGTATCCTGTGAATGACAGTGACACCCCTGAGCAACCCCTTGCCCCCTGTATCCTGTGAATTACAGTGACACCCCTGAGAAACCCCTTTCCTCCTGTATCCTGTGAATGACAGTGACACCCCTGAGCAACCTCTTTCCTCCTGTATCCTGTGAATGACGGTGACACCCCTGAGCAACCCCTTTCCTCCTGTATCCAGTGGATGACAGTGACACCCCTGAGAAACCCCTTTCTTCCTGTATCCTGTGAATGACAGTGACACCCCTGAGCAACCTCTTTCCTCTTGTATCCTGTGAATGACAGTGACACCCCTGAGAAACCCCTTTCCTTCTTTATCCAGTGAATGACAGTGACACCCCTGAGAAACCCCTTTCCTCCTGTATCCAGTGGATGACAGTGACAGCCCTGAGAAGCCCCTTTCCTCCTGTATCCTGTGAATGACAGTGACACCCCTGAGCAACCTCTTTCCTCCTGTATCCTGTGAATGACAGTGACACCCCTGAGCAACCCCTTTCCTCCTGTATCCTGTGAATGGCAGTGACACCCCTGAGCAACCCCTTTCCTCCTGTATCATGTGAATGACAGTGAAACCCCTGAGCAACTTCTTTCCTCATGTATCCTGTGAATGGCAGAGACACCCCTGAACAGTCCCTTTCCTCCTGTATCTTGTGAATGACAGTGACACCCCTGAGCAACCCCTTTCCTCCTTTATCCTGTGAATGACAGTGACACCCCTAAGCAACCCCTTTCCTCCTGTATCCTGTGAATGGCAGAGACACCCCTGAACAGTCCCTTTCCTCCTGTATCTTGTGATTTTACAATAACATCCCTGATTAGTCCCTTTCCACCTTTATCATGTGACTGACAGTCACACCCCTAAGCAGTCCCTTTCCTCCTGTATCCTGTGAATGTCAGTGACACCCCTGAGCAACTCCTTTCCTCCTGTATCCTGTGAATGTCAGTGACACCCCTGAGCAACCCCTTTCCTCCTGTATCCTGTGAATGACAGTGACACCCCTGAGCAACTTCTTTCCTCATGTATCCTGTGAATGGCTGAGACACCCCTGAACAGTCCCTTTCCTCCTGTATCTTGTGAATGACAGTGACACCCCTGAGAAAACCCCTTTCCTCCTGTATCCTGTGAATAACAGTGACACCCCTGAGCAACCCCTTTCCTCCTTTATCCTGTGAATGACAGTGACATCCCTGAGCAACCCCTTTCCTCCTGTATCATGTGAATGGCAGTGACACCCCTGAACAGTCCCTTTCCTCCTGTATCTTGTGAATGATAGTGACATCCCTGAGAAACCCCATTCCTCCTTTATCCTGTGAATGACAGTGACACCCCTGAGCAACCCCTTTTCTTCCTGTATCCTGTGAATGGTGTTGACACCCCTGAACAGTTTCTTTCCTCCTTTATCTTGTGAATGACAGTGACACCCCTGACCCCCTGTATTCTGTGAATGACAGTGACACCCGTGAGCAAACCCTTGCCTCCTGTATCCTGTGAATGACGGTGACACCCCTGAGCAACCCCTTTCCTCCTGTATCCAGTGGATGACAGTGACACCCCTGAGAAACCCCTTTCCTCCTGTATCCTGTGAATGACAGTGACACCCCTGAGCAACCTCTTTCCTCCTGTATCCTGTGAATGACAGTGACACCCCTGAGAAACCCCTTTCCTTCTTTATCCAGTGAATGACAGTGACACCCCTGAGAAACCCCTTTCCTCCTGTATCCAGTGGATGACAGTGACACCCCTAAGAAACCCTTTTCCTCCTGTATCCTGTGAATGGCAGTGACACCCCTGATAAACCCCTTTCCTCCTGTATCCTGTGGATGACAGTGACACCCCTGAGCAACCTCTTTCCTCATGTATCATGTGAATGACAGTGACACCCCTGAACAGTCCCTTTCCTCCTGTATCATGTGAATGACAGTGACACCCCTGAGCAACCCCTTTCCTCCTGCATCTTGTGATTTTACAATAACATCCCTGATTAGTCCCTTTCCGCCTTTATCATATGACTGACAGTCACACCCCTAAGCAGTCCCTTTCCTCCTGTATCCTGTGAATGTCAGTGACACCCCTGAGCAACTCCTTTCCTCCTGTATCCTGTGAATGTCAGTGACACCCCTGAGCAGTCATTTTCCTCCTGCATATTATGAGTTCACAATAACATCCTTGAGCAGTCTCTTTCCTCCTGTATTCTGTAATTCTCAGTAACATCCCTAAACAGCCCCTTTCCTCCTGTATCCTGTGACTGATTGAGCAGTCCCTTTCTTACTGCTTCTGGTGACTGACTTGAAACCTTAGAGCAGTCCCTTTCATTCTCTATCCTGTGACTGTCAGTGATACCTCTGAGCAGTCCCTTTCCTCCAGCAGATAATTTACATCAATACCCCTTAGCAGTCCCTTTTTTTCCCACATCCTGTGATTTGCAGTCACACCCTGAGCAGTCCATTTTTCCTATACTCTGATTTTAACAGTGACACCTTTGAACAGTCCATTTCCTTATGTACCCTGTAATATACAGTGACACCCATGAGCTCTCCTTTTTTTTTTTCCTGAACCCTGTGAGTGACAGTAACAGTCCTGAGTACCCCCCCCCCCTTTTTTTTTTCATCCTGTGATTGTCAGTGACACCCCTGAGAAATCCCCTTTTCCTGCATCCTGTGATTGACAGTGACACCCCTAAGCAGTTTTTTTTCTCCACCATCCAGTGACGTATAGTGACACCCCTGGGTATTCCCTTTTTTTTCTGCATCCCATGATTGACAGTCACACCCCTAAGCAGTTTTTTTTCTCCACCATCCAGTGACGTATAGTGACACCCCTGAGCATTCCCTTTTTTCCTGCATCCTGTGATTGATAGTGACACCCCTAAGCAGTTTTTTTTTCTCCACCATCCAGTGACGTATAGTGACACCCTGAGCATTCCCTTTTTTCCTGCATCCCATGATTGATAGTGACTTCCCTAAGCAATTTTTTTCTCCACCATCCAATCTCGTATAGTGACACCCCTGAGCATTCCCTTTTTTTTCCTGCATTCTGTGATTGACAGTGACACCCCTGAGCAGTATTTTTTCTCCACCATCTAGTGACATATAGTGACACCCCTGAGCATTCCCTTTTTTCCTGCATTCTGTGATTGACAGTGACACCCCTAAGCACTCATTTTATTTTTTTCTTCCTTTTTCCTGTATTCATTGGCAAGTAGTGACACCTCTAAACAGTCCCTTTTCTCCTGCATCACGTATATGCTAGACAGGCAATACCTGGGCTATTTGTAGGATTCTTTGAAGATTCAAAATCTTTGCATGATTGGAATAATGGTAAGTAACAATAATAGTAATAGGAGTAGTACATATTTTGCCATCTTTCTTTACAGCTTGAACAATAGTCGGTTGGTGTTTTTTTTCCTCTATCTTAAACAGTAGCAGATACTATTAGACCTTTACCCTTTTATGCTAAAACTATCACTGGTTTCGATAACTGGTATCGACCAACAGAAAATTCTACTGAAAAATGTGAAAATCATTTTGACTGATTTTCCCCTATTTTTGCGAGTCATCCTTTTTGTGTGTTCCGATTGTCCTTTGTGCACCCCAAAACCTTTGCTGAAGTGTTATAAAACAAAATGCCTTGCTGTCTGTGGTGGGACCAGTTCTCGCAGGACCCCCACAGTGCTGCTTGCACGTCTTCTAGCACAGAATCTAAAATTTTACAAGTGACGCATCACTACCCTGTCCCACCTGCTGCATAAACCCAAAAGCAGCTCCCTTATCCCCCCCCTTTTCTTTTCCAGTTTACTCACCAGGTCCTTGGAGGTGCCCAATCTCCGCAGCTGGTCCAGTGGCAGCAGATCTGCAGAATCCTTGTGAACAAACTGGGTGGCCTGTTTGAGGCGCCTCTGTTGGTGCAGGATGGCTGTGCCCCTCAAGTCCTGATCTTTTCTCGGGGATCCCCTGATCTTGGCATCTTCTGACATACCCACTGGGGGCTTCTGAAAGCTCATGTTGCAAAGTAGGGGACCCTCTGCAGACGGTCTGTACCCCCCTTGCCCTCTTCTTATTTTGCTGTGTGTGTGCCCCCTGGACTGCCTGTGTCCAATCCTTCTGATGTGTCTCTGTATGTTTCTGGGGGATTCCTCTGTTAATTCCCCTCCTCCTCCTCCTCTGCAGTGATTCCCCTTTCCCTGCCTCCTCCTTTACAAGCTATCCATCCTCTGCCACTGTGCACAGCTCTCTCTCCCCTCCCCTCCAATCTTTCCCCCCCCCACAGCACAGGTCTCGTGTACAGTCCTGTTACGCAGTTTAATGGGTCCCTGTCGCCTCTGCCAGCTACTTCTGCAAAAGCATCACATCCCAGCAAGTCTGTATGCGCATAGCGCCAAATCCTGGCTGAACAAAGCTGTTAAGAAAAAAGGATGCACATTAATTTGCAGGGCTGCAAAAACCCTAAGAGTATCTTTTTTACTGACAGATACCTAAATGTTTGCTGACAGCTAGCATTTGTCCACAGTGCATTGTTATGCAGAGCGCAAACACAGGCTGCAGATGGGCAATGATTGCACAGAATTGAATGTGGTTTAGTCTTTTTATTTATTTTTTTTATTATTTCACTTTAGACATTATGAGAGAGATTTACTAAAACTGGTGCAGCTGTGCATGGTAATCAATCAACTTCCAGGTTTTATTGACAAATCTTAATTGAACAAGCTGAAGTTAGAAGCTGATTGGTTACTATGCACAGCTGCACCAGATTATTATTATTAATGTTATTTTACAGGATTTACATAGTGCCAAGTGCTTTACAATATAAAAGAAGACAATAGACCAATAATACAATTCAATACAACAGGGTTAGGAGGGCCCTGTTCCTGTGAGCTTACAATCTATAGGGATGGGTTCTGTGTTTGAGTCGAATGTAAGTTTGACTTGAACATCAGCTGTTCGTGTGTTCGGCGAACGAACAAATGGGGCACTCGGCGGGAAGTTAACCCGCCCCATAATGCACTGCGCTGTTCCAGTCCATTGATTGCTGATGATTGGCCAAAGCATGCACCTGACCTGTATGCTTTGGCCAATCTCACCACTTTTGGTGTCCCTATCACTTATAGTTAGTGAGCAGTGCCATGTCAAGCTGACCAAGATTTCCCATAGAGGTTAATGTTAAAGATGGGGAGCAGTGCCATGCCAAGTTGACCAATATTTCCCATAGATGCCAATGAGCACTGTAAGCTGAAAATTGGTCTGAGCAGGAAGGGGGTAAAAGTGCCCTGTATTTAAGTGGTTAAGGAGAACCCTATGACAGAATTTAAAAGAAAAACAAAGTGGGGTCCCCCCCCAAAATCTATACCAGGCCCTTTAAGTCTGGTATAGATTGCAAGGGGAGCTCCACACCAAAATTAAAAAAAAAAAAAAAAAAAAATGCATGGGATCCCCACAAAATCCATACCAGGCCCCTTGGGTCTGGTATAGATTTTAAGGAAAACTCCATGCCAAAAAAAAAAAAGAAAAACGTGGGGTCCCCCCCAAAATCCATACCAGGCCCTTATCCGAGCATGCAGCTTGGCACCAGGAAAAGGGGGGGGGAAACGAGCCAGCGCCCCCCCCTCCTGAACCATACCAGGTGGCTTACCCTCAAAATAGGGAGGGTTCTTTGGGGTGCCCCCCAAAGCACCTTGTCCCCATCTTGATGGGGACACGGGCCTCTTTCCGACAACCCTGGGCTGTAGTTGGGTCTGCAGGTGGGGGGGGGGCTTATCGGAATCTGGAAGCCCCCTTTAACAAGGGGGCCCTACCATACCCATTCACCAAAAAAGTGTAAAAAAGTAAAAACCACAGGAAACAGTTTTTGACAAGTCCTTTGCTAAAAATAAAAAAAATAAAAAATAGTGTCCCTCAATGTGAATCCATCATCAATTACGACGCCTGCTGGACCCAAAAAATAGAAAAAACAAACGCTTTGAGGCTACCCACTGTATGCCTGATCTTCAGCTTTGACAGTTCCTTTAAAGGCAAGGGGCAGGGTCACTCGGCTACGTCACCGTGTGGCACCGCCCCTTCTGACATCACATGCCACTGGGGGATGCCCCCCCCTTGTTGAGGGCATGTGGCCTGGTATGGTTGGGGGGGTCCTTCCTGACCTTCCAGATGGATTTTTTGGGGGAGACCGTTTTTTTCATTTTTTTATCTGTATTGCCTGGAGCTCACAATACATTACAGCCATGAGTAAGTTTATATGACATTTTTTCCTTTAGAAACGTCAGTATTGCTGCAGCAGGCTCCATACATTGTGCAGATGCGCCACTTTACAGGCACATCAAGGGGACCCCCCAGGCACGATATTTAAAGGAATTTTTCATTTTTATTGTTTCACTTTAAGCATCATTTAAATCACTGCTCCTTTAAAAAGGATAATTAAAAAAAAAAATGTTTGCATTGATACATGTCCCTCATGGCAGTGCTCAGGTCCCCATACACTTTTAATGGCAATAACTTGCATATAAGCCTTTAAAATGAGGATTTTTGATTGTTCATGTTTGTGTCTCATAGACTTTAATAGGGTTTAAATGTTCGCTAGAACTTTTTCCCTGTTCGAGATGTTCTGTTGCAAACAAAACAGGGGGGTGTTCGGCCTGTCCCTAACAATCTAATAGGGAGGGGCTGGTAAAACAAAAGGTAGTAACTGTTAGGGGTGAACTGATGAGGGAAGTAGAAGATTCCTTTGTTAGCTGAAGGCAGGATGAGACTCCCTGAGAAGATGAGTTTTCAGGGATCGCCTAAAAGTGGACAGAGTACGGGATAACCCGACAGATTGAGGAAATGAGTTCCGGAAGACGGGAGAGGCTCTGGAGAAGTCCTGGGGACGAGCATGGGAGGAGGAGACAAGGGAGCTAGAGGTCAAATTCTGTGTGCACCCGTTTTAGTAAATCCTCCCCTATGTTTGTAGACATTAACTGACAGCTGTGTTTTTTATACTACATTGGAAAAACACAGAAGGTAAAAAAATAATATGCAGGTTTAGAAAATTGGAATTTTATTTTTTGTTTCTTTCTACTGACAGTTTTAAATACACTTACTGACAGCATACATGACCAGTGACACAGAGGTAGCAGAATTGCACATTGTTTTTAAATGTACTGACAGTTATATAAATGTTTACTGACAGATTCATCCACAATGTGTAATGCCTCGTACACACGGTCAGATAATCGTACGAAAAAACTCGCTTTCGACCTGGTTGCACGATAATCTGATCGTTAGTACACAGCTTTCGACAGCCGATCACAACAGTTCGTCCAACAAAATCCGAAGGGACAAACAGGAAAACTTCTGTCGTACGATAGCCCCGCGAACGACAATCGTGTAATTAGTACACTATGCGTCCGCTAAAAATCGTTCGACAAACACCGCGCATGATCGGAAATAGCGAAATAACTATAAGCTTCCAAGACGTGGCTACGCATTCTGGTTGCTTTCACACAATCGTACGGCAGAAATCATATGGTTAGTACACATGGTTGCATTCGACATTTTGTAGCATGCTACTTTACTCGAACGATATGTCGTACGATTATCTGACCGTGTGTACGAGGCATTATTGTGCAATAAAAAAAAAAAACAGGCAAAAGAATTTATCAGGATTGCTAAACATAGAATAGGCCTTTACTGGCAGAATTTAAATATTTTCTGACAACACGTAGACAAAATTGATTTGCAGGAAATGGAGTGGGGGAGGACTTGCTTTGCGCCTGGAGGAAAATATATTTAACCTTTTTTTTACCAGAGGTCACTAAAGTCTAGGTGTCCAGGCCCAGTTGAGCAAAGTCGCCACGCATCAGTTAACATGACAGTTACTAATTTGCTGACCTAAATAATGCTTACAATATTTCTTTAAGGGTATATTATTTTGTATATTTTTTTTATTCAAACAATATATTATATTGTATAATATATTATTCGTTTTTATTATAGGCTGACTAATAAAAAAATAGTTAAAAGAAAAAAATAGTATTAAAATTTAAAATGCTGGTTTAACGTGTATGTTACCCCAATATTTTATTTTGTATCCTGGTCTCTTAGTATTGCTTTTGCTGTGTGAAATCCCTGGTGATCCTGCCAGTCCCCCTGCTTTCTTATTTCAAACTGACCACGCCAGTCATGGAAGCACGTGCATCCTAGCGTAGCAAATTTTTTTCTTGCATTCTACTTGGGAGTACAGCCTGCCTGTGATCCAGTGGTCAGACTTGTGCTGACACGCCCCCATTGCAGAGCAAATTTCTGGGAAGATCAGTGTACTGCTGTTTCTCTGCCCCATGCTGATACGTTCTCCTGCAGTCTCCATCCCCATCTCTCTAAGCCTCTTATATAGCAGAGGTCATGTAAACACTCTATGTATACACAGTACTGTCTTATGTCTATCTATCTATCTATCTATCTATCTATCTATCTATCTATCTATCTATCTATCTATCTATCTATCTATCTATCTATCTATCTATCTATCATGAGCTGGCAGGTTTGTTTGTAAACAAACCCATGTGATCGCTATGTTATATCTGTCATAGTGATTACATGGTCAGGAACCACGTTTAAGTAACACTAAAAAATATACTTATTCCCCAAAAATAATTCTCACACATCCACTACTTAACCACTTGCCGACCGCTGCAAGTACATATACTGCGGCGGTCAGCCCCCCCGGGCGAAGTGACGTATCAGTATGTCACTCGCCAGCGAGCCACTAGGGGTCGCTCGTTCACTGCCATCCCCGCGCGAGTGACCGGCAAGCTTTTCTGAAGCTCCGATGTCCGCCGGTCACTCGCGATCTCCCGCTGGAGAGGGAGAGAGGCAGGCGGCTGATGTAAACAAAGCCGCCTGTCATTCTCCCTGGTGTAACAGCAGAGATCATACGATCCTGCCATGTAAGATAGTATGTCTTTGTGGTTACATCAAAAGCCACGCCCCTTTACAGTTAGAAGCATGCCCCTAGGGACACACTTAACCCCTGGATCGCTAATAAAGTTAACCCCTTCCCTGCCAGTGTCATTTTTACAGAAACAGTGCATATTTATAGCACTGATTACTGTAGTAATGTCACTGGTACTCCCAAAAGTGTCAAAAATGTCAGTCAAGGGTCCGATCTGTCCGCCGCAAAGTGGCAGTCCCGCAAAAAATAAAAATCGCAGATCGCCGCCATTACTAGTTAAAAAAAAAAAACAATAAAAATGACATAAATCGTTCCCGTAGTTAGTAAACGCAATAACTTTTGCGCAAACCAATCAAAATACGCTTATCGCGATTTTTTCACCAAAAATATGTAGCAGAAAACAAATTGGCCTAAAATGTTAAAAAATTTAGATTTTTACATTTTTTTTCATGTAAAAAATTTCATATAGAAAAATGTTATTTTAAAATGTCATATATTATAAATGTTGTTATTTATAAAATATTGTTATTTTTTCAAAATTGTTGCTCTTTTTTTGTTTATAGCGCAAAAAGTAAAAATCGCACAGGCGATCTAATACAACCAAAAGAAAGCTCTGTTTGTGGGAAAAAAAGGACGTCAATTTCATTTAGGTACAGCGTCGCACGACCGCGCAATTGTCCGTTAAAAGTCACGCAGTGCCGAATCGCAAAATAGGCCCTGGTCTTTGAGTAGCCAAATCCTCCGGGGCTTAAGTGGTTAAGGAGAATTATGCAAGAAAAAAAAAAAAAAACACTGGCTTACCTTTTTTTTACATCATTTTAAATTCTCAGTGCATCTGATCCCCTGCTTGTACCTGTCTTTGCGCACTTCCAGACAAAAAATGCTAAATGGTGATTCTCACGTTTCCTGATGGTGACAACAGTAGATCATGTGTGGACCTAAATGGAAGAAACACTGCTATCCCAACCAGCCCATGCTACATGAAAGTAAGGGGCGGCCTTAGCCTACAGGTTTCTGTCAAACCAAGGCAGTTGATGTGTTTTGCCCCACTCCCCGGGGCTTAGTTGAAGGTCACCCTATAAGTAAGCCCCAGTAAGCAGGACGAAATGCATCGGGCGTGGTTTGGCTGAAACATGTAAGCTGAGGCTGATACTTACTTTCATGACCCGCAGGTTGGTCGGGAGAGTAGCATTTCTTCCATTTAGATGCACACTAATTTCTGGATAAGTATATTGACACGCCGACACCCCTTACTCTGTGGATCTAGGGAAGAAATCCCTCTTTAGCTTCAAGCGGCGCTCCAAGTTTTTGCCCAGGTAACAGTAGACCATGGCTGTGCAATGTGTTGAAATAACCACGTGTAGTCTCTATCGGAAATCCATGCGACAAAAGGGGTTTATTTACTAAAGATAGAGAGTACAAAATTAGTCACACTTCTGCAGAGAAACCAATCAGCTTCCAGGTTTTATTGCCAAAGCTTAATTAAACAAGCTGAGGACAGATGCTGATTGGTTTCTATGCAGAAGTGTGACTAATTTTGTACCCCAAAGTGACAGTCCAGGAGCACAACTAGGAGACAACCAAAAAGCAATTTGTCTATGGGACTTTTTAAGAGTGGTGCTGAGTAAAATAATACATTAAATATGAAAAAAGTACAACATTTATTTAAATTTACATAAAAAAATATACAATTCCACATTGATTTTGTCATAATAAAAAGCAGCTTCACTTATGTACATTCAAGATGCCAACGTAGTTATTAAAGTATTATTATTTGCAGAAGCTGTAATCTTTATGCGTTTCGCAGGACAATGCCCACTTCATCAGGACACGACACAGTTGGTTTATGTGTACATCTGTGGAAAGACCATGTCAATATATAGGCAAGCTTTTTGAGCATTATGAATATAAAAATGAGCAAGTGTGTCAATTTCAATTGGATAGAGTCCAATAAATAACAAGATCACATAATAGAGGCCAAAAGGAGTGATATCTGGATCCTAGCACTGTGAAAAACATCACAGCATTGGTTCCCCTGGGAGCTGAGGGTAGGTGAGTGACCAAGAGACGGGGCACAAAGACCAGACCCTCACTGCAGTACCCCTAGAATGGAATAGAAGGAAAAATAATAAGACTAAAAAGTGGGTGAAAAATCAGTGGTGACAAGAAATAAATGAAAAAGACCTGGGGAAATGGCATGCTAAAAAGCATGCATGGAAGAGTGGGTGCTCAATGTAAAGACTATCTAGATAATAGTGACGCAATAAGCAGTGAGCAGACAAGAAGGTATATATAGAAAATATCACTGTTGTTTTTCACCCACTTTTTAATCTTAATATTTCCCCTTCTATTCCTTTCTAGGGATACTGCAGCGGGGGTCCAGTCTTTGTGCCCCACCTCTTGGTCACTCACCTACCCAACGCGTTTCATCTTCAAAGACATCATCAGGGGTCTTACCATTCAAGCCATTGCACTATGATCTTGTAGACTGGATGATGTTGCAAGTGCTTGTTTATTGGGAATGATGTAAGTTTTATACCTTTTTAAATACATTTTGGAGATACAGTTTACACTATGTGGAGCCTTTCCTTATCTTTATGGTCCAACGCACTGTTTTGACACTAATCTATGTGGAGCAGATTCATTGCGTTGTTACGTGTGGAAACATTTGGAGTTTTCTAGTACCACTCTTGGACACATTCAAAACGTTTTTGACCCAGTACCTGTATGGGTAACTGAGTCCATATGTCCACATTTTTTCAAGTGGTGGAAGGTTTTCCCATTGAGGATTAGAGCACAGAAGGTGGCACAACCATGTTCTGCAATTATTCACTGCACTGGGATATATGTTTTATATTCTGTGGACTGTATTCCCTTGGACTGCACTGTCATTTTATTATTGTTGTTATTATATATATTTATTTTTTTTTCTATACATTATATTTTGGTCTGATGAGTCTCGATTTCAGCTGCGGCATTAAGATTGTAGGGTCAGAATTTGGCGTAAACAACATGAAAGCATTGATCCATCCTGCCTTGTATGAACAGTTCAGGTGGGTGGTGAAATGGTGTGGGGGAAGTTTTCTTGGCACACTTTAGGCCCCTTTGTACCAATTGAGCATCATTTAAACACCACCACGTTCTACCTGAGTATGGTTGCTGACAATGTCCATTCCTTTATGACTACAGTGTACCCATCTTCTGATGGCTCCTTCCAGCAGCATAATGCAACGTGTCACAAAGCTCAAATCATCTCACCACTGGTTTCCTGAACATGACATTGAGGTCACTGTACCCCAATGGCCTCCACACTCACCAGATCTCATCCAATAGAGCGCCTTTGGGGTGTGGTGGAACGGGAGATTCGCATCATGGATGTGCAGCCGACAAATCTGCAGCAACTGCGTGATGCTATCATGTCACTATGGACCAAAATCTCTGAGGAATGTTTCGAAAACCTTGTTGAATCTATGCCATGAAGAATGAAGGCAGTTCTTTTTATGTAACTATTTAGCCCCAAAGCGTCTTAGGCTATTTAGGAACAGATGCCATGGTACAATCTGCAGACTTGCAAAAAACCCAGCAGCTGCATATGGAGCTGCGAGTTTGCAGACTCATCAGTATCGGTATTTAATGAAAAGATTTTAAGGGAAACATATTCTAGGACTAATATTGAAGAAGCAATTTTTAGCCTTCCTCTGAAAATGCTATTTACCTGGCTTTCGTGCTGATCCTGAGTCAATAGCCTGGAATAAATATGAAACATATGAAGGAAAAAAAAAAAAAAACTAAGATGAAATTAGCAGCAACACTTCAGGAGGGTTTGTTTTAATTTTCTGCAGCATGTGAGGTTAATCTACAAAGCCTTGTGGCAACATCAGGCAGGCTCTGTCATGGGATTCTGGACTGTTTCAAATATTTAGATCCATCTGCAGAAAGTTTAGCGGGAAGGTTATTCCCACGCTCCGTGTAAGACAGAAACAGACGGATCTATTAATAAACATTGGTCGCCTCGCTCTATATACCGTCTGCTGATGGTGTTTACTTGTACCGCGTGTTGACGCTCTTCAGATGGTTCTGTGAAAGTGAGCCTGTCCAGAACTCCAGAATTACGGCATGGATTTGCAGAAACTAGAAGATTCTAAGGATCCTGACTTTTGGTTCTGAATGTTCACATGACTAGGGTAGTTCAGTTCCCACCTGTTTAACCATATTACCTGGATCAGTACCCAACACCACCCCCCCTTTACCTTTAAATGACAACACTAACATGGCATTGGGATTAAATGGCCGGCTTGGTCTTTTATTAAACAAAACCATAAATAACAGAAAAACGTAAAACAGTCAAACCAATCCAAATCAAAGAATGGTTGCAGATCCTTGATGATGCCCTCTCCCACAACTTTGGAGTCTGTGGTACCATTAAAGCCTCGTACACACGCGTCAAAAATCGGCAGGGAATTTTCGTCCGACGACCGATCTGCCAATTTTCGGCTTGTTAGTATGATGCTTTCGACAACCGAGTCCGACTTATCGGCCGAAAAAAATCTGGTGTGCAGGCTATAAAATGTTTGTCCGCCGTCAAAACACGGCCGATTTTCTTGCAGTCAGTACAGATTTCGACAGGGAAAAATCTAATGAGCAAGTCTGGGCATGCTCAGAGAAGAAAGAACACAAAGAAAGCAAACCAACACATGACATCACTTCTGAAGTAGAATTTTGTCGGGCGAGAAAATTTGTGTGCAGTCTAGGCACATTCCAACCAACAAAACACCACTCTGGACAAAAGACGGACGACCGGTCGGCCGATAATCGTTGCGTGTGTACTAGGCTTTAGTTAGGTTATGTCCCCATCCACCAAAACACCGCCTCGAGGACTATCCAAACTGACCACAGACCCCTACCACCTTACACTACCCAGTCGGTATAGGCTGAACCAGACCAACCATAGGACCCCATACCTGAGATTGCTCCCACCATTTTATCGTTCGACACCATGTTTTGGACCCTTGTCAAGGACCCCACCTGCCAAGGTCCAACCTCCTTAGCAGAACAACAGAAAGCGGCATCACCAGGGCGGGCGGGAAGGACGTTTCTCCTATGATCTCCAGTCTGCAAGTGAAGCACCTTCCCTCCTCCCCTCCAACTACTCTCTCTCCTGCTCCTCCCCATCACCTAGTCTGCTCTGCCAAAAAAGTAAGAGTCCTGACCTCTCATATCCCAAGAACTAATTTAACCCCCTACTCCCTGGTTTTCCTTCCACCCTGTCATATATGCCCTATGCATATAATTTCCTTCAAGCTCCGGGCATGTCTTTAAAGCGGAGTTCCGGGCACAGAAGTCAATTTTCAATAAGCATACCCCCGGGACAGTCAGGGCTAGCACATTCCACAATGGCTAGCCTCTGATCTGTCCCGGTTCGCACTTACCTTTTAGAAGAAATATTTACTTATAAAATTTCTTCCACAGCGTTTCCATCTCTCTTGTGGGCAGCTGAAGCCGGCGCGGTCCTCTTCTGTGTCTTCTTCCGCGTCTTCTTGTCCCAGAATGCGCCTGCACCGGCCCCTCTCGTCACTTCCGGCGCGGCGCCGCATTCCTCCACAGCTTCTGGGCATGCCCAGAAGCTGTTTAGCAGGGGAATGCGGCGTCGCCTGTAAATGACGAGCGGGGCCGGTGCCTTCGCATTGATTCCTGGGAGCTATGACGTTCAGCTCCCAGGAATCATAGCGAGACAGGAAGTGACGGGGTGAGCCGCGGCTCCGAGGGAGGAAGTACTCTGAGGTGAGTATTTACGATCTTCAATTAAAAGGTGAGTGAACAAAAAAAAAAAAAAAAATAACTATCCAATTCCTTTTCAGGTCAGGTCTACCTAGCGGAGAGGCACAAAAAAAAAATATCGTTTTTGTGCCCGGAACTCCGCTTTAACTAAAAGGTACTGAGCCCATACAGGCCTATCTGACCATTAGAATTACTATTCAAGGTCATTTTAATGGTCAGATAAGCCTGCATGGGCTTAGTACCTTTCCTTCAACTGTAGAATTTTAGGTGCATCTAGCAGCCAATAAAATGTCAGCAGGGCTGAGGCCACACCTTTCCATGTTTTGTTCTCATGCATTTTGTTTGCAGATGGTTTACCCATGGACCGCAAGTGACGTCACATCCGAACATAGTGAAGGGCACACCGGGGCTTGGTAAGAGGAATGGCGGTGCATTTGAACAACTTGGCGGATCTTTGAGTGCAGACATGCTAGTCGAGCTGGTGCCAGTCTGTGCACTCTAACATGTACGCGCATTTATTGTGGGATACGTTTTTAGGATGGGAAAATTTTAATAAAATTGTGTTGCACAATCATCCTGGTTCTTTCCTTTTTGGGTGATTGGTGTTTTTCCACTGATGGGAGAATAAGTCTACCGGAGAAAGAAATGCTGATTGTATGAGAGGGAGTGAATCCTTCATCTGATCTCATTGGACAAATAAGAAGGGTTTTTTTTGGCCCAGGGGGCACAGGACTCTGGTGAGGGCATTTGTAGCATCACTGGTGATGGAGCACTAGTTGTGTCACGTTTAGGATCACCTACATAGAAGCACGGTGAAAGGGACTAAGTCTATTATTTGTAAAAAGACTGGACTTTGTTGTAGAATCTTTATAAAGGACTCCTTTTTAGGATCTTCCATTTTTCTATTTTTCATGTTTGATTCTTTAATTTTTCACATCTTACGTATTATTGTTTTCATTTTTTCACATGTTTATTAGTTATATTTTTTTTTATAAGAAATATAGATGTGTTTGCTATTACATGCATTCTTTGGTCACTAAATAATAGTTACCATTGAGTTTGAAATAATTACACATGTATTTTGAAACACAAGACTTTAATATCCCTTTAATTGAGCAAACTGAAGTTAGAAACTGATTGGCTATCAAGCACAGCTGCACTAGATTTTGCACTCTCCAGTTTTAGTAAACCAACCCAAGTAGATCAAAGAGCAGGGTACAGAGCTAATGAAATTGGCCCTGTACCATGTAATCACCGTGAGCCAATCACAGAGATCACAAAGGCTGCATTTTACCACCAGCGCCATGTTATCTCTTACACGCTTATTACCTGTGAGAGGAAACAGAAAGGAGAATTTATCAAAACTGGAGCAGCTGTGCAAGGCAACCAATCAGCTTCTATCTTTCATTTACAAAGCTCAACTGAACAAGCTTAAGATAGCAACTGATTGGTTGCCATATACAACTGCTCTAGTTTTGATACATTCCCCCCAAAGTGTTTCCAAACTGTGTTCAAGAGCAACAATTTTACAGTGTCCCAGATCGTTAGCCGCAAGAGTCAAACTGTCACCAGACTAGTGTAAGCTTCTCAAAGTGTTCCTAATCACACCAGTCCCAGTGTCACCAGACCAGTGCATCCAGCAACAGTGTTCCTGATCATCACCATACAAATACAATGTCACCAGACCAGGAAAAACCAGCAACAATGTACTTAATTGGTATTCACACCAGTGCCAGGGTAACTAGACTAGTGTAAGCCAGCAACAGTGTCCATGATCGCTAGCCACACAAGTAAATTGCCACCAGACCAGTGTAAGCCAGCAACGGTATTCCTGATTGCCTCATCACCAGTCCCAGTGTCACCAGACCAGTGTAAGAAAGCAACAGTGTTCCTGATCAACACTATACCAATACAATGTCACCAGACCAGGAAATACCAGCAACAATGTTCTTAATAGCTACTTACACAAGTTCCAGTGTCACTAGACTTGTGAAAGCCAGCAACAGTGTCCATGATCGCTAGCCACACAAGTACATTGCCACCAGACGAGTGTAAGCCAGCAACAGTATTCCTGATTGCCTCCACACCAGTCCCAGCATCACCAGACCAGTATAACAAAAAAAACATTGTTCCTGATCATCACCATACAAACACAATGTCACCAGTGTAAGAAAGCAACAGTGTTCCAGATTGCTGTCACACCAGTCCCAGTGTCACTAAACCAGTGTAGACCAGCAACAGTATTCCTGATAGTTAGCCCCACCAGTCCCAGGGTTACCAGACCAGTGTAAATAGCAATGTTGTTCCTTAAATTTGCCACTCCAGTACAGTGTCACCAGAGCCAATGACGCTAGCCTCACCAGTGCCAGCGTCATCAGACCAGTGTAAGTTTGCAACAGTGTTCCTGGTTACCACCAAATCAGTCCTCGTGTCGCCAGGCTAATGTATCCAGCAACAATATTCCTAATTGCCACCAAACCACTGCCAGTGCCACTGGACCACTGCAGCCAGTAACAGTGTTCCACATGCTAGCCACACAAGTGCCATTGTCACCAGAATCAATGCAGCCAGCAATAGTGTTACTGATTGCTAGCCACATCATTGCTAGTGTCACTAGACCAATGCAGCCAGCAACAATGTTATTATTGCTAGTCACAATGGGACCAGTGTAAGCAAGAAATAGTGTTCTGATAGCCACTATGCAGTGTAGTGACGCATGTACCTGCTGCCTGAACTGACCCCGGCCTGTTTATCGACCATATTTCTGTTTGCCGCCTGAAAAAAAAAAATCTAATTATGTTTACTTTTTATATATTTTTTTAAATTTTCCAAAAATGGTGGCAAAAAAAAAAAAAAAAAACTTTGAAAAAACTCCCTATGCTTCTTGCTAAATACCTTACTTAAATTCCTACTTTCCAAAAATAGTTAATTTTGGAGTTGCTTGTACTGTCCTGGCATTTTAGGGGCCCAAGAAATGAGATGGCAATCAAACATCAGTGTTGATACAGTTTAAATATATATCAGTATGTATATATACACACACCATTGTTTGTGGAGTATAACAATTTCACACAGACTGAAAAATATATAAAAGAAATAAAAGAAAGATTATTTATTTACAGTTTTAGAACAGAAGCAAAGGGAACAGGATTTTTCACAATTTTCAGTCTTTTTCTTTGTATAGTGAAAAGTAAACAAACAGTAGTGAATAAATACCACCAAAAGAGAGCTCTGTCTGTAAAAACAATTATATAAAATTATTTGGGTACAGTGTTGAATGAATGAGTAAATGTCAGTCAAAGTATCAAGTGCTGAGAACTAAAAAATGGCCTGGACAGGCAGGGGGTTTAAAGTGGTGTAAACTCTTTGGTTCCATTTTTACCTACAGTTAAGCTTATAATAAAGCTTACCTGTAGGTACAATGAATATTTCCTAAACATTCACCGTTTAGCACTGTTTGTGCTGAGAGAACAGCCTATCTGTTCTTCAATGACAAGACTTGTGCTGGAACCTCACCACCATCACCACCAAAAAGCCATTCACTGCAAACATCAGTGTCCTCCTGTTTCTTCCCCCCCCCCCAGGCTGTGATGGAACTGACCCACACTGTGCTTGAGTGCTTCCGTCAGTATACCACTTCCTCCAGTCTTGAACATAGATAACAGATATTATAGCCGCATATTGCAACCAAGAACTTGGCAGAACTTGTATTAGCTGCAAATCTGGAACTGTTTATTGAACAAGAATACAGGCTTTTTTTACACAAAAGTTCATCAGTGACCACCTAAAAACTAACCCAAAACGTCACACAATGGTTTAGATCATGGGTGTCCAACCTTTTGGTCTCTCTGGGCCACATTGAGTGTAGAGAAATTTTCTCGGGCCACATATAAAATATATACTATAGTTAAGGTATATAAGTAAAAAAACGCCACCGCGCCCTTCCCGCGCTGCCGCGCCCCCCAGCACTAATTTAACACAACTACAGGATGATCCCTTCCAAGGCAGCCTCTGCCTACAGGTAGTTGGAAGCCGCTGTGGCCGTGCCCCCGAGCAGACTTCCTTCCTCCCCAGCAAAAAAAAAAATTGTCAGGGGGCAGTGGGCCGCATTGCCTGAGGTTCTGGGCCGCATGTGGCCCCCGGGCCGCAGGTTGGACATGCCTGGTTTAGATAATGAGGTAGGGCTAATTCATGGCTAATCCCCTTCTAGCAACTACTAGTTGACAATGATACAATTAACATGCTAAATAACTCAGCACTTAAATCAGCCTGGTTGGACTACCCAGAATGCTAGCAGGCAAACATTAGGTGACACAATTAACCCCCTGGGCAATCAGGGATCTAATTCCAGGTCAGACTTGCCGGCATTGAGCTCCCAAAGAACAATACACATTATAAGTGTAAACACATCCCTTAGCAGACAATAGGTGAATTAATTAGCACAATAAACAATGTGTGGAGGACAGGTGGTTGAGCTGATGATATTAGCATCTGCTATGAGTTTGACTGTTTGGAGCAGTTCTTATTGGTAATGGGCAGCTAGGCCCTAACAGGGACCCCAGAGATAGGCCCTAACAGGGACCCTGGGCCTAGAGTTCCAGAGTCTGTGTATCTTGGGGAGACATGGACTTGAATCCAAAGAAGCACTCATCCAAGGCCCCCCCCCCCCCTGCATACACTTTACAAAGAGTAGTGCTCACTTAAAAGCCAGGGCCCATAGTCAGTAGGCAGGAGGCTAGCCTGCAGTCTCCTCCAAAAGCCTCTGTCCCGGGTGAGCCTATCACATTTCTCCCCCATCAAAAGTCGACTAACAAGGTCCCAGACTTCCACCTGGTCTGGACATCCATTCACTGCGAACATCAGTGTCCTGCTGTTTCTTACCCCCAGGTTTCTAAGCCTTTTACTTTTGATTTCTATTTAAAACTGAATTGACTGTTTTACAAAGTAAGGGTTCACATGTACTTTAATGCCTCATGCACACTGGACGTTATAAAAACGCCAACAGCCTTAGCTGTAGAATGAGTTTTGCAATGTTTTTCAGCATTTTTTCTTTTTTTAGCAAAACTATACTCCTACAAAAGCTTATGGTTCTTCAGAGATAGAGCGTTTTTACAGCTAAAAAACTCCTCTTCGAACCCACTAGTCCTGGGGGGGTTCAGCCAGAAAACACCCCTGCAAAAAAACGTTGATAAAAGCCCATGTGTACATGGACACATAGGATAACATGATGGGGAGTTTACTGGTTGAAGAAAAAAAAACACATGAAGATAAAAGCAAGAGCTTTAAAAATGCCCAGTGTGCATGAGGCCTTTCAATGTGGTGGTTGCATTCATTTTTTAGGCTTTTTTTATTTCATTTATTTTCACCTGGAGATCCTTCCTGGCTTATGCCCCATACACACGTGCAGATTATCTGCAGACTTTTGTCTGCAGACTTACCTTTTCTATGTAGTGCAAGGGCCTGTCGGATTGCATACAAATTGAAAGTGTTTAGGTTTGACCTCATATTATATGGTTTTGGTAAGTCTGCAGACAAAATTCTGCAGATAATCTGCACGTGTGTACAGTGGCGTAGCGTGGGTTGTCAGCACCCGGGGCAAGGCAAGTAATTTGCGCCCCTAACCCGCGGGATTTTAGCACTCGAGTCTCTTCCACTAAATTAGTTAAAGAAACCCTTACCCCCTAAGCACATGTATTGTTTGTTATGAAAATACTGATGTAATTAATGTAAAATGCATCTAAATTCAAGTTTGAATGACCAGCGTGCCCCCTTTCAATGCAGAGAGACCAGCGTGCCCCCATTCAATGTAGAATGACCAGCGTGCCCCCTTTCAATGCAAAGAGATCATCGTGCCCCCCCTTTCAATGCAGACAGACCAGCGTGCCCCCCTTCAATGCAGAGAGACCAGCGTGCCCCCTTTCATTGCAGAGAGACTTACCTGCAGCGGCGGTTTCTCCTCAGTTCCCCACATCTTCTCGAGTCCTTCGCGTCTCCTCGAGTCCTCCCGCCTCCTCCTCGGCCAATGGCATGAGTTCGCCTTTCGGCCAATCAGGAAGCGGGTCTCGGACCCGCTTCCTGATTGGCCAGGAGGAGGATCCATGTGACAAAAGTGAATTTTCATTCGCTATTGTCACACAATGGGTGGGCTCGGGGCGCACTGCTCTGCTCCCCGGCTCCACCCTTTTTTGAAGCCTATTAGAGCCTCTGGCTCTAATCAGGCGATTAAAAAACCCACTCTGTAACAGTGCCAGGCTGCTGACTCACTCGCTGCTAAACTGACTGAGCAGTGAGGAGAGGGGGCATAGGCGGGGCTTGGCTTGCAATGCCACCCCACCCTACACCAATGGACAGGTGAGGCACAGTCCAGCCCCGTCCCGACCTGCCATTTTCATCTATAGGGCGGCCGCGCTGGACATCTCCCAGCCTAAAGATAGAGGCAGCCGCAGACAGAGTGTGAACTGTGTATGTCAGAGTCAGACAGACACAGTGACACTGCGGATGCGCCCCCCCAGATGTTGCGCCCGGTGCGGCTGGCCCCCCCTGCACCCCCCACGCTACGCCACTGCGTGTGTATGGGGCATTAGGGTGTCTCTATTCTGGAGACACCTTTGAACAGCAACACTATCAATCTGGGGAGAGGGTAGTGTTAGATGCACTAGCAGATTTACAATCAGTCTGGAAAGTATTCAAAGCGCTTCACTTTTTCCACACTTTGTTATGTTACAGCTTTATTCCAAAATGGATTCAATTCATTATTTTCCTCAAAGTTCTACAAACTATACCCCATAAAGACAATGTTAAAGAAGTTTGTTTGAAATCTTTGCAAATTTATTATAAATAAAAAAAATCACATGTGCATAAGTATTTACAGCATTTCCCATGACACTCAAAGTTGAGCTCAGGTGCATCCTGATACCACTGATCATTTTTGAGATGTTTCTACAACTTGATTGGAGTCCCCCTGTGGTAAACTTAGTTGATTGGACATGATTTGGAAAGGCACACACCTGTCTATATAACGTCCCACAGTTAACAGTGCATGTCAGAGCACAAACCAAGCCATGAAGTCCAAGGAATTGTCTGTAGACCTCCGAGACAGCTTTGTATGGAGGCACAGATCGATTGCAGGACAGCAAAGTTTAAAGAAAGAAAGTTTAAAAATAGCAGACTTGCTGACAGATTCTCCTTGTGAAAAAAAGGAAAATAGACTAAAAAAATAAATCAAATGCAACCACTTCATATATATAAATTATGTTTTCTTTTAGGATTAATATTGCTTTAAAGCTCTTTTACTGCTTAAAGTGTTACTAAACCCAGGATCCTGCATTCACTATATCTGCTCTCCCACAGTACACAGAACATGGAAATGCAATTATTTTAGTAACTATAAACTGCTAAATACCTTTTTTCACCAGCAGTATATAGCAGTCTTGTTACTTCTGTCAGTGTCCAGCCAAGAACTGGTTAAAGATTGTAGGAGGCATTTTCTGACTGGTTATGAGGCTGCATGACCCCAGACCCTCTGTCTGGACAGTGCTGATTGGCCCTGTGCTGCTTGAGCGCCATTTCAAAGCCACAGATTAGTGCAATTTTCACCTCCCATTTTATTGCGGCTTGCGACATTGTTTACCAGAAGTCTATGCAAGTCACAATAAAATCAGTAAAAAAGTAATGCAGGAACCTTTTCCAGAGCTGCTGTGCACTGAGTTGAGGCAATTCGAACAATTACAAGGCCGTCAATGGGGCACAACTTGTCATGCGAGTTAGAACTATCAAATCGCATGACAACTCGCACTGGTGTGAACGAGGGCTTAGTGCTCTGGATAGAGACAAGTACACACTATAGAGGGATGTGCTTTGTTCATATTTCATGGCTTTAGTTCATTTCAATGTTGTTAGACAATATTTGCGAAATTGATGCATCGCACTATACTTTGCAACATCTGATTACATAATTATTATCACTCTGCTATTTTTGTTGCCAACAGTGGAAATGTTTATATCCTCAGTGTTTGAGCTGATTGCACCAGCATTCCAGCTACCAAGCGCCTTTTCTAGGCATGCTTTCTTTTTTAGCTGAGCAATGCTTGAAGCTTTGAATCCAGAATTGTCAAAATGCTCATTGCTTCCAGGTTCATTCACTAGAAATATGATCAATAAATGGATTTTTGCTGGTCACTCTCCACTCTACCCACCATGGCCAGCCCAAGCCCCCGCATGTGGAGCCAAAGATACATAGCGAAGGTGGTCAGGTGGGGGTCAGCACATTCAAGGGTGTGTGGAAGTGATTGGGTGGCTTTAGCAGCAGAGTGATGGTTTAGCCAATGACTGCAGCATAAGGGCTGATTTTTAATTTTAAAAGGTGGATTTTTATTGAGTAATGACCCTGTTGCTGCACATCATATCATGTCGGCGACTCGGCAATGTACTTATGCAGACTAAATCCACTAAAAAGTGCACATGAAGAGTCCATGCACACTGGCTTAAAAATTGCTGCTTCTACAGGAGTTTTGTGTTTTTCCTGTAGAACAGGGGTCTCCAAACTGCGGCCCAGGGGCCAGATGTAGCCCTTTGCTTGCCTTTATCTGGCCCCTGGGGAGTTTTTCCTTCCACTGATATAAGACACTATTCCTCCTACTGACACCAACAATGGGGCAATATTCCTGTTACTGACATCAACAATGGGGCACTATTCCTCCCACTGACGCCAATGATGGGGCACTAATATTCCCACTGACACCAATGATGGGGAACTAATTCTTCTCCCACTGACACATACAATGGGGCAATATTCCTCAACATGAAGGATGAGGCACTTTTCCTTCCACTGACATCAATGATGAGGCACTATGCCTTCCACTGACATCAATGATGGGGCACTCTTCCTCCCACTGACATCAATGATGGGGCACTATGCCTTCCACTGACATCAATGATGGGGCACTCTTCCTCCCATTGACATCAATAATGGGGCACTCTTCCTCCCATTGACATCAATAATGGGGCACTCTTCCTCCCACTGACATCAATGATGGGGCACTCTTCCTTCCACTGACATCAATGATGGGGCACTCTTCCTCCCACTGACATCAATGATGGGGCACTATGCCTTCCACTGACATCAATGATGGGGCACTCTTCCTCCCACTGACATCAATGATGGGGCACTATGCCTCCCACTGACATCAATGATGGGGCACTCTTCCTCCCACTGACATCAATAATGGGGCACTCTTCCTTCCACTGACATCAATGATGGGGCACTCTTCCTCCCACTGACATCAATGATGGGGCACTATGCCTTCCACTGACATCAATGATGGGGCACTCTTCCTCCCACTGACATCAATGATGGGGCACTATGCCTTCCACTGACATCAATGATGGGGCACTCTTCCTCCCATTGACATCAATAATGAGGCACTCTTCCTCCCATTTACAATAATGGGGCACTCTTCCTCCCATTTACAATAATGGGGCACTCTTCCTCCCACTGACATCAATGATGGGGCACTCTTCCTCCCACTGACATCAATGATGGGGAACTCTTCCTTCCACTGACATCAATGATGGGGCACTATGCCTTCCACTGACATCAATGATGGGGCACTCTTCCTTCCACTGACATCAATGATGGGGCACTATGCCTTCCACTGACATCAATGATGGGGCACTCTTCCTCCCACTGACATCAATGATGGGCCACTATGCCTTCCACTGACATCAATGATGGGGCACTATGCCTTCCACTGACATCAATGATGGGGCACTCTTCCTTCCACTGACATCAATGATGGGGCACTATGCCTTCCACTGACATCAATCATGGGGCACTATGCCTTCCACTGACATCAATCATGGGGCACTATTTCTCCCACTGACATCAATGATGAGCACTATTCATCCCACTGACATCAACAATGGGGCACTATTCCTCCCACTGATGCCAATGATGGGGCACTAATATTCCCACTGACACCAATGATGGGGAACTAATTAATCTCCCACTGACACAAACAATGGGGCACTATTCCTCAACATCAATGATGAGGCACTTTTCCTTCCACTGACATCAATGATGGGGCACTCTTCCTCCCACTGACATCAATGATGGGGCATTCTTTCTCCCATTGACATCAATAATGGGGCACTCTTCCTCCCATTTACAATAATGGGGCACTCTTCCTCCCATTGACATCAATAATGGGGCACTCTTCCTCCCATTTACAATAATGGGGCACTCTTCCTCCCACTGACATCAATGATGGGGCACTCTTCCTCCCACTTACATCAATGATGGGGCACTATGCCTTCCACTGACATCAATGATGGGGCACTCTTCCTCCCATTGACATCAATAATGGGGTACTCTTCCTCCCATTGACATCAATAATGGGGCACTCTTCCTCCCATTGACATCAATAATGGGGCACTCTTCCTCCCACTGACATCAATGATGGGGCACTCTTCCTCCCACTGACATCAATGATGGGGCACTCTTCCTTCCACTGACATCAATGATGGGGCACTATGCCTTCCACTGACATCAATGATGGGGCACTATGCCTTCCACTGACATCAACGATGGGGCACTATGCCTTCCACTGACATCCATGATGGGGCACTATTCCTCCCACTGATAGCAATGAAGGGGCACTATTTCCCCCACTGACACCAATGATGGGGCACTATTTCCCCCACTGATGCCAGTAATGGGGGAACTATTCCTCAAACTGACGCCACTGACGGGGCACTATTCCTCCCACTGACATCAATGATGCAATGATGGGGCACTCTTCCTCCCATTGACATCAATAATGGGGCACTATTTCCCCCACTGATGGGGGACTATTCCTCAAACTAACGCCACTGCTGGGGCACTATTTCTCCCACTAACACCAGTGATGGGGGACTATTACTCCCGCCAATACCAAAGATGCATTGTTTACTCTCACTGATGCCAACATAATTTCTACTCCCAATGGCCACAGTCTGGCCCCTGTAAAGTCTGGAGGACAGTAAACTGGCCCTTTGTTTAGAAAGTTTGGAGACCACTGGTGTAGAAGCAGCTCAATCTTATCCAATGTGTCTATGCACATTAGGACAATTTTAAGCTCACCGTATAGCGGCAGGAAAAAATACCCTTCTGATTTGCGTTTTTTGATTGGAGCTTTCTAACAGAAAAAGATGCTAAACACTCCTAAATGTGTACCAAAACGCTCTATATGAGTGTTTTTTTCTGTCAAGGGAAATGGCGTTTTTTTAAGCCCAGCATGCATGGAGCCCAAGTATTCCCAAATGCCATGTTGCCTACAGGCCTATGGATTTTGCACAGCTGTGTGACATAGAATACTGAAGCAACACCAGAATTAGAAAACATCTGGGCTTGTAGGCTGTACCATCTGCATGTCTTACCATGGTGCCATGCCTTAACCCTGCATGTTACTTAACCTGTATATTTATGGCTGTACCATACAGATCCATAGCAGCTGTATCCTCAGCAGTCAGATGAGTGGACATCCTTAGATAACAAACAAATATTCATAGTTTACGGGGGCTCTGCGCTACACTGTGTGTACTGTTTCAACGCTGTCCAGTACTCTGATGGCTCTGTGTGCTTTCTTCAGATCACTTGCATTGCAGTCCTTGGTGTGCTCATTCTGCTGTTATGTGGCACCACAGTCCGTGCACCTCTCTGAAGCTCCCGATACCGCTGCAGGATTTGGATGTAGTTTGGGGAGTTGCTCTTCAGGGTCAATTTGCGGGGTTTGTGCTGGTGTTGGGGGGCAGAGAAGAAGCCAGACTCCTCTGCGGTGGAGACTGCTTGTTCCAAATCGTTAGCAGCACCTCTGTCAAGCGATGGGTACCTGCTGAAAACACCAAATGGATAAAAAGTGACACTATCTGCATGGAGTTTGCATGTTCTCCCTTTGCTTGTTTGGGTTTTCCTCCAACACTCCAAAGACATCCTGATAGCTTAATTGGCTCCTGTCTAAATTAATTCTAGTATGTGTATGTATGAATGAGAGTTAAGCCTCGTACACACGCAACGATTGTTGGCCATGAATTTTCGGCCAACGTCCGATCGGTCGATTGTCGGCTTGTTAGTATGATGCTTCCGACAACCGACTCCGACTTTTCAGCCGAACAAAATCTGGTGTGCAGGCTATAAAATTTTTGTTGGCCGTCAACAGAATGGCCGATTTTCCGTCAGTCAGTACAGATTTCGGCAGACAAAATTCAGATGAGCAAGACTGGGCATGCTCTGAGAAGAAAAAACACACGGAAAGTTATCCATCACATGACATCACTTCTGAAGTTGGTTTTTGTTGGCTGAGAAAATTTGTGTGCAGTCTAGAGCACATTTCAACCAACACAACAACACTGGACAAAAGACGGCCGATCGGTCAGCCGATAATCGTTGCGTGTGTACGAGGCTTTAGGGACCTTGCAAGCTTCTTGAGGCTGGGTTCACATTGGTGCAAACACAGACATCGCATGTGATGGCATAGGGTTTTCCTTTTGGCCAATCAGGAATTTTCATTCGCTATTGTCACACAATGGGTGGGCTCGGCGTGCACTGCTCTGCGCCCCGGGTCCACCCTTTGCTGAAGCCTATTAGAGCCTCTGGCTCTAATCAGGTGATAAAAAAAAAAAACCCATTGAGCTCCATGCATCCGGCGCCCCGCATGCAGCTTAGGGGGCCGGACGCATGGATAGGGGGGGTGGCGCCCCTGCGCCCCCAACGCACCGGCCACCACTGATGGGGGTGTCAATACCTTTCTATGGACACCTGCAGCAGTTCGCAGAGGGCAGTGTGAACTGCCTGCTAGTGACATGTGATGCAGAAACCTGCACTGGAATCCGCATCGCATATGTGAACCCAGCCTAAGGGCAGAGACTGATGTGAATGTACTGTATGTAAAAAGTGGTGTGTAAAGTTTGAGTGCTATATAAATGCCAGTAATAAATACTCGATAAATAAATAATTTATATTAACTAAAGTAGAAACCCCTAACTGGATGGCATATAGTTTGCTCTGTGCACTGTTTACCATAAACAGTTGTCCTTTTTTTAAATAGAATACTTGTCTTCACCTTTTTCATATCTAAGTTCTGCTGATCTCCTTCAGCCCCTGTGCAGCCACTTCCTGCCTACATGCAATCCAGTGATGGCTGTATGCCATGTTTCACAGCGGGTTTCCTGATGGTGGCAAAAGTGGACCATGCCTGCGTAATGTGTGTTGTATTGGCCGCTTGTAGTTCCTATTGGATCGGAAGCCCATGTGACAGGGTGACAACACAGGAGCACGATTATGAGTGTTGTCACCCTATAACAGCACACACCCAAATGAGGGCCTTCATGGCAGGATCATTAGGCATTATTGTAATGACAAGTGCAGATTTGTAAAAATAAACTTTGGAAACTGACTACTACATCTGTCAAAACTTATATTAGATTTCAGTGAGATTTAGTTATACTTTAATGACTACATGCTATTTGTATATGCACAGTTCTCAGGCCCCTTTGATTTATTTCTGTCTCTCTGGGTACATGCAGAGAGCACGTGAGAAAGACAGGACTGCGCACTTGGGAAAGATGCTAAATTTTGGTGCATCACTCAGGGGACATCTATTGGGGAGGCGGCATTAATCTATGTATTACAATCAGCTGACACTCTGTCAAGTTATATGAGCAAATCCCCATATCATTCTTTACCTCCTGGAACAAATTAGTTCAGCCTTTTAGGCTGTCTTTCTCCTCTGTCCTTGTCTCTGTGTCCCTCTGTCCCTGTGTCTCCTCTGTCCCTGTCTCTGTGTCTCCTCTGTCCCTGTCCCTGTGTCTCCTCTGTCCCTGTGTCTCCTCTGTCCGTATCTGTGTCTCCTCTGTCCGTATCTGTATCTCCTCTGTCCCTATCCCTGTCCCTCCTCTGTCCCTGTCCCTCCTCTGTCCCTGTCTCTGTGTCTCCCCTGTCTCTGTGTCTCCTCTGTCCCTGTGTCTCCTCTGTCCGTATCTGTGTCTCCTCTGTCCCTATCCCTGTGTCTCCTCTGTCCCTCCTCTGTCTCTGTCTCTGTCTCTCCTCTGTCTCTGTGTCTCCTCTGTCCCTGTCTCTGTGTCTCCTCTGTCCCTGTCTCTGTGTCTCCTCTGTCCCTGTCTCTCCTCTGTCCCTGTGTCTCCTCTGTCCCTGTCTCTGTGTCTCCTCTGTCCCTGTCTCTCCTCTGTCCCTGTGTCTCCTCTGTCCCTGTCTCTGTGTCTCCTCTGTCCTTGTCTCTGTCTCCCCTCTGTCCCTGTCTCTCCTCTGTCCCTGTCTCTGTGTCTTCTATCTCTTTTCTCTGTCTGCATTGTCATTTTGTATTGGAGGTCTTTGGATATTTGAAGATTTTATCAGATTCCAGTGATCAACTTTACATTAGAGAAGGTATAAAAATGTGTAAAAAATGTGTTTTTAGTTCCTTACCTGGGTAAATTTAAATTTAAAGTAATATTTGAATAATTAATCTTTATCACGTGCAACTGGCAGCTTTCCTTGCTTTGTTTTTTTACAGCTGTGAAAAAAATCTCAACAGCAGGGAGATCAGATCATACAGATGGCAGAATGACTCAGGCTCGGTTCACACTACGTCGCTCCGACTTAGGGGGCGACCTGTGAAGTTGCGTGCAGCGCGACTTGCACGGACTTCATAAAATAAATGTCTATGCAAGTCGCCTCCAGGTCGCCCCAAAGTAGTACAGGATCCTTTTTCTAAGTCGGAGCGACTTGTGTCGCTCCTATTAGAACGGCTCCTGTACTACACAATGGGAGCGTGACGGACCGCGACTTGTCAGGCTGACAAGTCGCGGTCCAAGTCGGATCAATGTGAATGCGGTCTCAGAGAAGGGACAGATACAACTTCCTTAGCAGAGCTGGGACTGTCTGGATGAGTCAGCTCTACACAGGCTGCTTAAGGCTCCGTTTCCACTAGTGCGACTTACAAGTGTGAAAAATCATAGCCCACTGATTTCAATGGCACCCGTTCCAATCTATGCTAATTAAAGTTGCAGCGACTTTGAAGAGGTGCCTGCAATACTTTGATGCGACTTTGAGTCAGAGAGTGTAAAGTCAGATCAAAATTGCACTCTACATTGCGCTAGTAGAAATGTAGCCTAAAGCTTTTTTTTTTTTTTTTTTTTTTTGCATGATTCCTCTATCCACACAAACAACTCCCCAACCACAGGACATTGTATTCTGACAGGAGCACCCACCGAATGCACTGATTGGCTGCAGCTGCTGATTGCTAAACATTTTCCAAAATGTCTGGAAGGATGGATGTGTTTTGATCTGTGTATGGCTAGCTTAACTAGAGTCAAATCTTTTTTTTTTTTTTTTCCTTGGGTAGAGTGCGGAAGAATAACCATTCATGTCAGGTTCTTTACTGCTAGAATGTCAACACTGTCATAAATTCCAACGCGTCCCACTCTACTAAAAATGGAGTTTGTTTTTGTGTCTCTGAGAAATTTTCCATCACTTCCTGTCTTGAAAGGAAGGTAAGTCTCCCCAGTGGGGATACAGATGGCAAAAACTAAATAAAAGGAGGCCATAACCCTCCCCTGCTCTATCCAAAAACATAATAAAAAGTTATCAAATGTATACAAATCCACAGTTTATATAAAACATTAAAATGTATAGTGTAGCACCACCCCCGTAAGGGCTGCAGGTGGCAGGGTTCCCCACTGTTGCACAACCAGGCACATAACATTTTCAGCTTTTATTCGGAGACAGTGAACAGTCCTTGAGCTTTGGTTTCATGTTTTATTAGGGGGGTAATACCTTGGAAGAGGATGGGAATTATGGGATGCCCAACTTGACAGAAACATCAGGGACAACTTCCTCCCTATTTACAGCTTCGATAGATTCTTCTCCTTTATCCTGAACAGCTACAATTGAATCCTCCTCCTTGGTTGGATTATACAACTCTGATTAAGTCTTTTTTTAGATTAGCAACAGCCCCTTACAGGCTAGGAACTCTCAGTCCCTTAGAAAGTACTTAGCACAATGTGGTGTGAACTGTTGATCCTGGAGTACCTGCACTCGCCTGTAGACACTGGTTCCAGCTCTACCACTTGCAAGAAATGCTAGCCCACCTTCCACCAGCTGCTTCTCTTCCTCAATCTTCTCAAATGACACTGGAGATCTTCCAGGGCAAGGTAGTGAAGATTTAAGCACACTGCTATCTTCCAGGGAGACCTGCTACATGTGGCAGTCCCCCCCCCCCTTGTAGGTCCCTGTACCATACTGTAGTACTCACACTGTCCCCTCCTTGCTCCCCCTGCCTCTCAGCAAAGCCTCCTTCTAACTTCTCCTATGGTAGGATCCTTTCACTGAGTCCGGGCCCGAGGTAGAGCCCCTCCCCGGCACCCCGGCAGGGGTCCCTCGAGGGCCACCAACAGCCTCCCTCAGCTCTGCATCTCAATCTTTCACCCAACTCTCTTGCTGCCATGGCTCATCCATATTTAAGGGTTGGGTTAGTCCTCTGCCAGGCCCACCATCCAGGGATTACTAAGCGAAACATGCAGGACAGCCCTCCTAGCCTCCGCCCACTTACTTCTAGAAATTTCTCCAAACTTCCAGATCCAGGGGGAGGTACCAGAGAGCTGCCTGTATGAGTCGCCCAGCCCTGACCCAGATTCCATGACTCAGCCCTGAGTCAGACTATAGTTTACCTACTCTCACACTAGTAGCACACTAGAGGGTTCTACAATAGGAAAGGGTATAAGATTTAACAAAAATCATAATAATTTACTTTCCCTTTAAAGCAGAACTCCAACCAAAAAACACAAGATGAAAAAAATAGCTAATTTAAAAGCAACATAAGCTAGTTGCTTTGGCTGCAATATTCACATATTCCAGAGACTTCCTGCACAGTACTTTTATTCTTCCACCAGATGCGCTCCACCTGATGTCCAGCATCATTTAACCCACTTCTTCTGAGCCCAGGTCATTCTGGAACCACCACCAGCCTGTGACTGGACAATAGAAGGGGAAGCAGCAAAGTGCTGAGCCCATCTCCCTGTCACTTATATATTTTTCTTTTTTTTTTTTTACATACTGTCACCAGAGCATGTCGCAGGAATCATGTAAAATGTCTGTCTGCTCTGATATCACTGTATGTAAGGGCCGCCAACCACTGCTCTAGTGCAGTGCAATGTCACCAGACCAGTGCTGCCAGTCATTATTCCTAATCACAGCCGTGCACTCATAGTGACCCTGATCACTGCTGTACGTTTACACTGTCCCTAGACAACGCCACACCAGTCATATTCCCCCGATCACTGCCACACCAGTCAAAGTGTCCCTGATCACCATCACCACACCAGTCATATTCTCCCTAATCACCGCCACACCAGTCACAGTGTCCCTGATCACCACCACACCAGTCATATTCTCCCTAATCACCGTCACACCTGTCAGTGTCCCTGATCACCACCACACCAGTCATATTCTCCCTAATCACTGCCACACCAGTCAAAGTGTCCCTGATCACCATCACCACACCAGTCATATTCTCCCTAATCACCGCCACACCTGTCAGTGTCCCTGATCACCACCACACCAGTCATATCCTCCCTAATCACCGCCAAACCAGTCACAGTGTCCCTGATCACCAGGGCCGGGACAAGCCGTGGTCAGAAGGGGCCACTGCCCTGGGCACTGTGGTATCATGTGAGGTGGGGGGCACCACAAGGAGATGGGGGGGAAAGGGATTTGTGCTGGAAGGGGGAATTTGGGGATGGCAGGGGGTAAGTATTATTCTAGTAGGGAAAAAAGGACATCAACTTTATTTGGGTACAGTGTTGCACAACTGCGCAATTGTCAGTAATGCAGTGCCGTATCGTAAAAAAATGGCCTAGTCAAGAAGGTGGTAAACCTTCCGGAGCTGAAATGGTTCAATACCTCCATAAGTAAGCTTTATCTGTCGCAAAAAAAAAATCACTTTGGGTAAAGTGTTGCATAACTGAGTAAATGTCATTCAAAGTGTGACAAGTGCTGAAAAATAGCCTTGGCAGAAAGGTGGTGAAAGGTGGTGAAACAGGCTGGTCTTGAAATGGTTAAACTTTGCTAATCTTGCTGAACTGGTGGGGTTTGGTAATATAGGTTTACAGTTACTCCCGCTAGCAGCTAAAATGTTACATAGTTAGTCAGGTTAAAAAAAAGACACAAGTCCATCAAAATAAATAAACACACACAAACAACCAAAAAATCCCATATACACAATCCTATACCCAGTTGATCCAGAGGAAGGAGAAAAACCCCAGCAAAGCATGATCTAATTTACTACAGCAGGGGAAAAAATTCCTTCCTGACCCCCCAGAGGCAATCGGATATTCCCTGATTTAACCTTACCTATAAATATTAGTATCCAGTCATATTACTTGCACCCAGGAAAGCAATCTACTGAGCTGGTCAGAACCACCTCTGGAGGGATTCTTTTCCACATTTTCACAGCTCTTACTGTGAAGAAACCTTTCCGTATTTGGAGACAAAATCTCCTTTCCTCTAGACGTAAAGAGTGCCCCCTTGTCCTCTGTGATGACCTTAGAGTGAATCACTCCACACCAAGTTCACTATATGGACCCCTTATGTATTTATACATGTTGATCATATCCCCCCTTAATCTCTTCTTCTCAAGAGAGAATAAATTCAGTTCCTCTAATCTTTCCTCATAGCTGAGCTCTTCCATGCCTCTTATCAGTTTGGTTGCCCTTCTCTGCACTTTCTCCAGTTCCCCGATATCTTTCTTGAGAACTGGTGCCCAAAACTGAACTGCATGTTCCAGATGATGTCTTATTAATGATCTGTACAGGGGCAAAATTATATCTCTTTCAGTCCATGCCTCTGTTAATACAAGAAAGGACTTTGCTTGCTTTGGAAACCACAGCTTGACATTGCATGCTATTATTAAGATTAGGATCTACCAGAACACCCAGATCCTTCTCCGCAATGGATTCCCCCAGTTCTACTCCACCTAGTATGTATGATGCATGCATATTCTTAGCCCCCCAAGTTCATAACTTTACATTTATCAACATTAAACCTTATTTGCCACATAGTTGCCCAATGAAACAGTCCATTGAGGTCGGCTTGAAAATTGGAGACATCCTGTAAGGAAGTTATTCCACTGCAAACCTTGGTGTCACCTGCAAAGACTGAAATGGTACTTTAACGGTGTCATATTTAATCCACATGAAGTAAGGAGAGAAGTTTCAGCAGCACGAAGGTCAGATGCAGGTAAGCAGGGCCAGGGCAAGGGGTGGGCAGGAGGAGTGGCTGCACTGTGGTATCAAGTGAGATGGGGAGGAACCACAATGAGGTTGGGGGAGGGGATTTGTGTTGGAAAGGGGAATTTGGGGGGGGGGGGGGTGACAGGGAAAAATAATTGTTCTAATCAAATTTGGGAATGTGTGCTAGGAGTGGTTATTTGAGAGGATTTGTGTTGGGGGAGGGGGGGGGGGGGAATTTGCGCTAAGAGGGGAGAAGGATTTGAAGTGGGGGGAATTTGTGCTCACAGGGGAAATTTGAGGGGGTAGATGATTTGTACTAGGAGGGAGGAATTTTTTTTCGGGGGGCGGGGAGTCACTTCACATGGCAGAGTATATAACAGGTAGGCAGTAGGTACTAGAGCAACTTCAAAATGTTTATGTCAACCAATGTAGTCCACTCACCGTTTATAGCCAGGAGGTGGAAGGATATTCCCTTGTGAGTCAATAGGAGGCGCTCTTCCTTGGCTCCGTATATGTAAAGCATGTGCTTCCCTCTCGTCCCTCCGAACTCCGCTGCAACGAGCGAACTTACTCCATGTGTTCTCCTCCATTCGGGAGGGCGCAGGGATGGACTCTTGGGGTCTGGGGCTGGCCGGGGCCGCGGTTACCTGTCTCCACACAGCGCTATCATACGGTCGGTCCGGCCGCAGTGGGAGGAGAGGGGGCAGCCGGCTGACCTCTAGACAAGTCAGGTAGCCACGGGTATGAGAAGTAGGCTGCTCCACCTTTAGGGGGCTCCTCAGTCTTCTCAGCAGCTCCAACTTTGCATCGCTGTAGGGAGGGCTCTGGAATAATATCCGATGGTTTCCACGGGGCACAAAGCCAGGGGAGCGAACTGGAGGATCGGGTAGCAAGGGCACAGGGTGGGGGGAGGGAATTACTGCTGTTGACATGTCTGTAAACCTGGAAAGACTTGAAACAGAAATAAAGCTTTAAATTCAGGTCAAAACTGACCTATAGATTTCTACTGAGAGAGATAAAGGGGAACAGTAAAGCTCAATCATTGTGCAGCACTACAAAACAAGCATGGCCTGCATCTATAATAAGCAAAAATGGCTGCCCCCATGTTTAAATAGATTTACAAACTACACACACAAAAATGAGATTTCAAAAACATTTGTGCACCCTGATAAGATTATTTAGGCCCCAGTATAACAGAATATTTAAACCCCAGCATAACAACCCTATACAACAAAGAATTATGGAGGCTGCCATTGCTGACCTCCTTCTATTAGTTTTCTGGCCTCGATGTTCTTACATAGAAATAGTATACAGCTAGTGAAATCAGAGCAAAGTTCTAATTTTTATCTACATCCAGGTCAGTGACTCAATATGCCTGTGGATCAGCATAACAGCCAAGTTATTTCACAGGCCAAGTTGCAGATTGAAAACTTCCGCTAAGGCTACAACACCACCATCTGGCAGAAGGAGAGTATTGCAGTCTGCAAGCATGGTAGGAAAATCGCTTAGGGCTCATTCACACTTGTGTGATGTGGAAACACGCATTGCTACAAAACACCTGCTCAATGTTTACTGAAATTCATTGTGAATGGCACTCCAATGCATTGTATAGTTAAGTACAATGCAACGGTCCACAATGCATATACTGTGCATTGTGGTGCACTGCGTTTAAAAAAAAAATGTAATATTTTTTTAATACATTGCGGTGTGTTGGCAGCCCATTCATACATATGCATTGTGGTATGGAGCGGTAAAACATGTATTGCCACAACACATGGCAATGCACCTGCTCTATGGGCAGCACCAATCATTGTAGGAAAGGGGGGGAGATTGGCGCAATCGGAATGCACGAGCTGCTGCGATAATCTGGATATGGGCAAAATGCAGATGATAAAGTCCAGTGGAATTGCTAAATCACTTTGATGGCTGCAGGCTTTGAAGGGTGAAGTAACCCTGTATGGATCCAAGACAAAGAGAGAAGAGAAGACCAAGCGCCAATCTAAGTGTAGCAATGCAGTAAATTTAAAAGCAATTAATAGGGCATCTGGGCAATGTTCATCCAGGGTGCCGCTCATCCCCCACAGCACCAGCTCCACAAGGGATTCGGAATGACACCCTGGATGAACATTGCCCAGATGCCCTATACATTTTGAGATGCCTGTTTTTTACGCACGTTTGTGAGTAACACTCTTTTAATTGCTATTAAATTTACTGCATTGCTACACTTAGATTGGCGCTTGGTCTTCTCTTCTCTTTGTCTTAGCACCAATCATTGTGAATTGCACCCCGTACAGTAATGCTCAACACAACAGCACCACACAATGCATATACCTTGCTTTGTTTATATATATAAAAAAAAAAAAAGGGTTATGCGTGTTCTTTTAATCCACACAATGTTAACAGGTGCCATAATGTGACTAAACGCATGTGCATTAATGCACCACAATGGAATACTGAGGTGCGAATGGGCCCTCAAAGATGGTGGGGTATGGACATGATTTATTGGAAAATTGACATATAAGCTCACATTATAGCAAGAGGGAAGTGCACTATAATTTCAGTGGCTGCAAAGGAAAAAAAAGAAACTAAATGGTTTCTAACAAACCCTACTGTATCCAAAACTTTTAAAAAGTTATAGTTTCAGATACACTTTAAATTGAGGGCTGCAAGCGCCCCATGTACAGAAACAAGGCAAATGGAAATGCTGTGCTATACTCTATAGCAACCATTGAGAGCGGTGTTAGGGTAGATGGTTATCACACTGAATTAGGGTTTGGAATAGGAACAGATAGAAGTTACAGATAAACTCACCAGTCTAGTAGAGGTGACTCCACATTGTTTGCAGGCGTGTGTGTGTGTCTGCTATCCATGGTGACAGCTCGGGGAGGGGAGGGGAGGGGAGGAGTATGTGTGCTCACAAATCTGTGCTCAATATGTGGTCAGGGTAACAGAACACTGAATGGATTGGCTTCCTATACCATGACCACGCACTCCTTTTATATCTGTTTATTTTTCCAGATCTGGAATATTTTAAAAAAATGGAGCATAAATGGAATGTACAGTATAATATGACCTATACCACATTATTATTTACCAGAATTTTGGAAAAGGGGGAGTTCAAGGGACATATTTATATAGCAATGAACGTGAGTGACATTCACCAAATATTCACTGCAGGTGAATCTGTAGGCCCCTTTCACACATGCTGTCCATTTTTCATCCATCCGTTGACGGATGAAAAAACAGATATCAATGCATCTCTATGGAAAAATCAGTCCGCTGGAGCAAATTGGATTATGCTTTGCTTTTTTGCCTTTCTCTGGATCAGTTGTGGGTTTAGGATAGTGTATATAGAGGTTTTCGATTTTACGTGGGTTTTTTTTCTCTGTTGGTTGACTAGATGGACTAGATGGCTGGATAAACCTAGATTAACTATGTAGCACCCTCCTAGGTAGGTGCTAGAGAGAGAGTATAATTTTTGGCTTTGTCTGGCTATCAGAGGAGCAGCATGCAAATTTTATATTGCTTTCTGCCTACCAGAGAGCAGGATCTGTGAGTTAGGTGTGCTCATCTGGTCTAGGGAGTGTTTCACACTGGTCAGATAGGGAGGCATATTGGACAGTGGAGGAAACCAGGCCAATGGGTACACAGGCTTTCATACAGCCTCAGTGATTGGCACAGACTGCTGTCTCTGTGCATTCTGGGGTGTGGTATAAAAGCCAGGAGCACATGTGCTGCGGGGTCTTTGGCTGGTGAGCAGAGTCCTGAAAGGAGGGTGGTGGCTGTCTCCTCCTCTGTAGCAGTTGGTGTGTGGTCACAGGTGGTAAGCCTGCTGGACCAGAAGGAAGGAGCTGAACCCAGAGGTCCAGGAGAGCTGATTGGAGGGGTTGAGACACTGGGGACCCTGGAAAAAGAGTATCGTGAATACAGGGGATCGTGTCTAGGGCGCACCGACCTAGCGCATTATCCTCAATGTAGGCTTTATTTAAATGATATTAAAAAATGGCTACTCACAGACGTAGATAAAAGTAAAGCATATCAGGCTGGATTGCTCGAAAGTCCGTGTTTAGTCCATATAATCGTCCATGATGAGATGACTGACGCGTTTCGAGGTCTAACCTCTTCTTCAGAGTCACTTTTTTCTTTTTGCTTATAGTATCGGTGGACTACCCCAGTCCGTTAAGGGCAGCAAGACCTTAGCCATCTGAGAAGCCAGTTGTCAGTCCCGTGAAGTGTGTGGTCGAGGGGTCTGGATACCAAGCGCAGGAGAAGGGTGGCTACACCTTATTGTTTTTTGGATCGTGTCTAGGGGCCTGACCTGAGAGGGGGCCACCCCGGAGTAGAATAGTCAGAGGTCGAGTGTCAGTTGGTGGAGTGAAAGGGGGTGCTAGGGGAGTACCCTGAAGATAGTTAATCAAGCCATCTAATCAGAGACTTAATCCTAAAGTTCATCTAGTGGCAAGGTGAATCAGCAGCCTGGCTGCATCTACAGACAGAAGTCCTCATCTTTTGTGAATAGCTCAATTCTGGAGTATCCCACTCTTCCCTTCTCCTATCCCTATTTAAAATAAAAACAGAAAAACAACTACAACCCCTAGAATGTATAGTGACTGAGCCAGGAATAAAAGAGTTAAATTGTGCATGCTGCAGTTGCTAGCGGTAACCCAGGGGGATCCCGAGGTACACATTTCAGCAGTCCTCAAGGGGGCAGTGCTACAACTATGTAAAGTACATACGGGGTATGAAGTTCACCTGCTACAAAAGGCCTACTCGGCCAGATAAGCAGTGTAGTTGCTATGAGCAACCAAGCACTAGTTAAAAGACACAACCAGTCGTTAGGCAGGGTACCTGGTATTGGTGACAGGCCGCGAGGGGGGAGTCGATGCTCTGGCTCCCTCCCTAGAGGGTTGGTTTCCAGTAGCAACTGGAACCAAATCCACGTTACAGAGATCTATGGTCTGGTCACAAGGGTATGGAAAGGTAGGAGTTCACAATTTATGTATGAGGTCTGCACTAGGTGCTCAGCGAGACCTCATTCTGTTACTGGGAGTGAAGTAACAGAGGTATGCTGGACTGGTGGAGTGGGCACAGGCTCTGCAGCATCCCTCCTAATGCAACATATAAGTTACAGTGTGTATTCACATGAAACAAGACACTTCACAGAGGAGCTCTGCATTTTATTACTGCACACTGTGAAGGTCATCTCTAAGTCAGGGAATTGCCTTAATGTTAGACTTTGCACATGGCCGCAGTCTCCGCCTGGTCCCTTGCATTGATGAGCGTGCTGCGTGCGAAAGGTACCCCTGTGTGCATAGCCAAGTAGGCCCCGCCCACACACTGATCTTCCAGCTCTGTGGACGGCTGCAAGGGTGAAAGTTGCACGGCTCGCCCACCTCCTCCATCCATAGAACACATACTATTCTTTCCCAGAACGCAAAGAATTATGTGACTGGAAGACAAGCAGGTGAATGGCTGGACTTGCCTCCTTCAATCACTGGACACTTTGCATTCTGGGAAAGAACTATAGCTAAGCCACTAGAAATGGAACTCTTTCACACTCTCAGGGGCTGATGGAAACGCCAGCAGCACTGCAAGATTAGTGCAATGGGGAGCACCCTGCAGCACCATTTCAGAAGTATGCAGTAGCCAACAGTATACACTTCATTAGAGGTAAGTTATGTCGCTGTTGCTGCATAGCAAAAAGTATTAAAAAAATATACATGTATATATATATATAATTTTTTTTTTTGTTGGTGGACAGAATGGTAGAGGAATTACAACACCTGTCAGATTTCTATGGTTGTCTGTGTCCCTATTACAAAGATTTTCCTCCTCTATTTGTGTTTTTTATGGGTATTTAAACAAAGTAAAACAAAATTCCAAATTTTTGGTTGTACCCGAAACCGTAAGAGAGAGGGGAATCTTCCAATGGGGACACTAGTTCTGGTGACAGCTTGAGATTTCCTCACACTTACTATTCTGGTTATGGGACAGGAAGTGAAGGGAAATCTCCCCAATGGGACACAAATGGCAAAGAAAGTAAGGGCTCTTTCACACGATCCGCGATTCCCACTGAGCCGGCGGATGACAGCTCTGTCTCCGCTTGCAGTGCGGAGAGGGAGGTGTCACAGCCCCCGCTGCTCTCTATGGGGGATCGGATGAGAGTGGACCGCTTGTCCGCTCTCATCCGATCCGATCCCTGAACGTATTTTAGTCATCTGAATTGTTTTAGTTTTAGTCATATTTTAGTCGACTAAAATCTCCAGTACATTTTAGTCAACTGCAAATTGAATAAGTTTAGGTAAACTGTAATGCATTATTTAAACATTTCTCTAGAATTTTCAAACTTTATATACTCCTGGAGTAAAAATCTAATAATATGTTATTTTGTATGGTAATAAAGGTTTGAACATGCACTACAGAAACAGATTTAACCATTGTGAAATATAATGTCTTTATAAATAAATCCAAGTTTCATATACAAACAAAAATATTGCTTTTTGACAAACAGAAGTGCAAAATACAAAAAAAACAAAAAACTGTAAACTACAGTATATTGGCTGTAATGTCATTGCACATAATACCTGAATAGATTACCAACATTAAATATTAAGAAAAAAATATAAGAAAAGCCTTTCTTAATTTTTTTCTCTTTCAGCAGCTTAGAAGATGCCCCCCTTATGCAGTATTGCAATACATGTTTATACTTTAATGTGCTATTATTACAGGCTCTGGATGGAATTGTGTTGCCAATTTAGGAATAGCCAGCAGAGTAGTGTTAATTTTGGCAGCACATTTAGATTGAGTTTCAGTCATAGTCTTTTGACTGAAATTTAGTTTTAGTTTTAGGTTGTATTTTAGTCTTATGGCTAAAATGCCATTTTAGTTTTAGCCGTATTTTAGTCGCCTGAATGGTTTTAGTTTTAGTCCTATTTTAGGCAACAAACAATTTTATTCGAATGAAATTAACACTGGTGAGCAAATGCTGCTGATTGGCTCTCCTCTGACTCTGTCAGTGTGAGGCGAGGAGAGCCGATAAACTGAATTTCCGTGTTTACATGTGATCAGCTGTGAACGGACACAGCTGATCACATGGGTAAAGAGCCGTGCCATCGGCTCTTTACTGGGATCGCAGTTGGACACGGCGCGCCCGCGATCGCCGCATGGCGTGCAAGCGCGGTGAGACTGTGGCGACATCATCCCAGAACGAGAAAGGAACCGGCCATCATCATTTGTCTATATGGTGGGCGGGAGGTAGTTAAGCCTTGACAAAAAAAAAAATCTGGAAGCTGATTGGCTACCATGCAGAGCTGCACCAGATTTTGCTCTCCCCGGTTTTAGTAAATCAACACCAGTAAGAAAGCTTAGACACACTGTTCAGTTGATTTTGCGGTCTTTGTCCATATACAGGTAAATTGTAACACATTAACATGACAACAAAGAATTCTGAATACAAATGAATAGACTTTTTCGTTATTCAGAAATTTAGATGTATCCGAATTTCCAAAATATTGATTCAAAGATGCCACCACCAGCGAATGGACTCCTTTCGAAACTTCCGCATCCGCACAAAAGCAGCTCAGGGCATTGAGGTCCAGGATTGGATGCACCTTGCCCTCTTTTCTGGGCACCATGAACAGGTTTGAATAGAAAACCTGAAAGCGTTCCTGCGGAGGAACCAGCACAATCACTCCTTGAGCAAGGATATCATGCAAAGCCTCCCAGAGATCCTTCGAACAATCTGGAGACAGGCAAAGATTTGACTAAAAGAATCTGTCCGCCGGCCGGGATCGAAATTCGATCTTGTACCCGGAACAAATCAGTTTGTGAACCCATTTGTCTTGAATGAAGGTAGTCCAGGGTTCCTGAAATCGCAGAAGTCCCCCCACCCCAGAAACGGGTGAGGGCGCCCCTTCATGTCGAAATGAACTTGTCGGAAGAACAGGACTGACTGATCTTGGCCTTGCTCCAGGGCTTCTTAGCCCCTCCAGAAGCTCTAAATGGTTTACCTTTTTCTTGCGCTCCGGAGGCACAAAAAAACGTGTATGAGTGGTGAAGGAAGGCCCCTGCTTATTACAGGGTGCTTTACCTTATGAGGATTGAGGAAGAAGAGTACTCTTCCCTGCAGACTCTTGATCAACTCATCCAGCGAGTTACCAAATAATCGCTCTCCCAGGTAAGGAAGATCTGTTAAGGCCTTCTTGGACCTCTGGTCAGCCGGCCAGCTCTTCGGCCAAACCAGGCGTCTTATGGCAATCCCCACAGCTGACACTCTGGCCACCAGGGGAGCTGCATCCAAGGACGCATCACCACAGAAACACCAGGGCCTGGGCCATCTGGTCCATAAGTTCCATCAGCTCCGGGGTAACTATGTCAGAATCCAAGTTCCCCTTCAGAACCTTCACCCATTCCATAACAGTCTGTGATACCAAAACAGACATAAAGACCCGTTTCAGGATAGAACCCGCCAACACATGAAGATGGCAGGAAAGGGATTTCACCCGCCTGTCCACCAGATCTGTGAAATCTTCCAAAAGCACCCTAGTAGATTTGTTCAACCTGGAAACAGGATGATCCACCTTAGGCGGTACCGTCCAACGGTTGGAAACCGTCTCAGCGAAGGGATAACGGCATTTAAAGCACTTAGGCACTACTAGTACATGCTTAATGAGCCGTCATTGGTCATTAACCTTCTTAGCGGTATTCCCGAGCGTGGCTCGGGGTTAAATTTCAGAGCCAAAAGCGGTAACCCCGAGCCACACTCGGGGTACCACCAGAAGCATCGCTGGATCCTGTAAGCAGGGTTACTTACCTTGTCACCGGGATACAGCGATGTGTCTCGGTGGTATCTAGCGGCGGTTCTTCCTCCCGGTCGTCTCCATGCCCCGGCTTCCGTCTCCTGCGACGTGATGTTCGCAGGGGGGTGGAACCGGCGGCAAATTCAAATGTAAAACACACCAAACACACTGATACAGTTCAAAATAAAAAAAAATCCCATTAGTTTGCCCCCCCCAGTGCCCTTTCCTGCAGTTTTACTGTACTTTTTATGTATATATACACGTATATATACATACATTTATATATATATATATATATATATATATATATATATATATATGTGTATATATACACGTATATATATATATATATATATATATATATATATATATGTGTAGATATATATATATATATTATATATATATATATAAAATAAATGTATACAGTTGGTTTGGGCTGCTCATTCACAAGAGTTACATGCAAAATAATGGTACCGCTTTCAGCACCTAAAATCCGAAAGAATCATACCGCCATGGAGGTTAACAATATCTTGAAAATTCTCGGGACAAGGGAAAACCTTGCCCGATTTTTGGGTCTTGCAGGAGCCAAAAGACACCCGTGTCCCTGGCAAAGAAAAACAGAAAAAGCGCTCTGGGTGCAGACTGCTTTAACCACTTGCTGACCGCTAACGTTGAGGGTACTGCGGCAAAGTGGCTTGTTATCGTCCAGCGACGTAGACCTACGTCGCTGGACAACGCTCGCTCCCGCTGTATTCAGACACAGCGGTAGTCGGGCCAGGGGAGGAGAGGCGGTGATCACCGCCGCTCTTCCCCGATTGTCTGGGATCGAGTGTGGAAATCCGCCCACTTGTGTAAACAAAGCGGGCGGATCTCCTCTGTGACAGACAGTCACAGATTACAGGATTCAGCATAACTGAACCTGCGTTCTGTGTCTGTGTCACACAATCCCCTCCCCCCACACACGTCAGTAAGCATGAGGCATACATTTAACCCCTTGATCACCAATAAAGTTAACCCCTTCCCTGCCAGTGTCATTATTACAGTAACAGGGCATATTTATAGCACTGATTACTGTAGTAAAGCCACTGATACCCCCAAAAGTGTCAAAAATGTCAGTTAGGGGTCCGATCTGTCTGCCGCAATGTCGCATGCCCACGAAAAAAAAAAAAAAAAATCGCAGATCGCCGCCATTACTAGTAAAAAAATAAATAAAAATGACAAATCTTTCCCGTAGTTAGTAAATGCAATAACTTTTGTGCAAACCAATCAAAATACGCTTATTGTGATTTTTTACCAAAAATATGTAGCAGAAAAATTGGCCTAAAATGTTAAAAAATTTTGATTTTTAATTTTTTGGGGGAATGTTATAGATCAGAATGTAAAAAATATTGTGTCGCTCTTTTTTTCAAAAAATAAAAATCGCACAGGTGATCAAATACCACCATAAGAAAGCTCTATTTGTGGGGAAAAAAAGGACATAAATGTAATTTGGGTACAGCCTCACATGACCGCGCAATTGTCTGTTAAAGTAACGCAGTGCCGAATCGCAAAATATAGCCTGGTCAGGAATGGGGTAAAATTTTTTCCCGGTCTTAAAGCGGTTAAAAATACGCTCATTGAGGATTTTTTTGTCAAAGACATGTAGCTAAATACATTTTGGCCTAAATATATGATATTTTTTAACTGTCAAAGTAGAAAATGTCAATTTTTTTGCAAAATTTTGCTCTTTTTTTATTATAATCGCAAAAAATGAAAAGTGCAGAGGTGATCAAATACCACCAAACGAAAGCTCTGTTTGTGGGCTAAAAAGGACGTAAATTTCGTTTGGGTATAGGGTTGCATGACCGCGCAATTGTCAGTTAAAGTCACGCAGTGCCAAGTTGCAAAAAGTGGCCTGGACGTAAAGCAGGAAAATCCTCCGATTGGTAAAGTGGTTAATAAAAGTAAATGGAAATAAATGATAAGCAGCAACTCACAAAATTCGTAGGTCATGAACAGACAAAGTGTGTAAAGAGATCCACCGGGTAGTGCCGTCCCGCTGATGGATGCGCGGTGTGCTTAACACTTGTGGAGCCGTGGAGCAGGAGAGAAGGTGGCCAACCTTAGTCTCGGTGTGTCCCGGTCATCTGGCAAAGGCTGGCGCTGCAGTGGAGTCACAGGATATGACATCAGCCTGGTATGTGAAAGGTCACGCTGTCTGTGTAGCACCATAGGGCTACACAAAAATGGTTGCCAATGCAAGTCAATGGGAGACACGGAAAATGACTGCCCCATACAAGTCAATGGGGAAAAAAGTTCTATTTGTCCACACTAAAGATGGCGGCACCCACGGCGCGCCACACGGTCAGGGACCCCCAATATGAAGGCCACAAAGGATCTACAGCCAGACCCAGCAGGAAAAGGTACCATTAATACCCCCCCCCAGGACGCCAGGCGCCGCAACTAAAGTGCCCCCCCCGGGGGCGGGAGAAGGGGCAGGGCACAGGTTTGGGTAAAAAAAAGGGGTTGTGAGGTTGGCGATTCTATGGTGTGTGATCAATCCAATATTAAACCAAAGTCAAGAATAAATGCAATAACAATAAATACTAATAAATAAATAAATATTCATCAATGGTATAAAAGTGCCATAGTGCTGGATAAAAAAATATTTGATTGGTGTCACCTCAAACGTATTGCATTGGTTTTATTTATTTTTATGTATATAAGCACCTTTAATTATGCCTGTGGGATAATTGATCATAGCGGTACTTCATTTAATAGCACATTGGCACTTTACAAAATCACCTATTTATTTATTTCACATTTGCATCGGGCATAATTAAAGGTGCTTCTATACATAAAAATAAACAAAACCAATGCAATACATTTGAGGGGACACCAAACAAATATTTTTTATCCAGCACTATGACACTTTTATACCATTGATGAATATGTATTTATTGTTATTGCATTTATTCTTGAATTTGGTTTAGGCTCCGTTCACATGTAGGCGTTTTGGGGGCGTTTTTCTGCTCTAGGATCAGCTCTCAAAACACCCAACAAGACAAATCCTACGCATTTCAATGGCCCCTGTTCATGTGAGCGTTTTGACGCTGTGAGCTAAACGCCCAATGCTAAAAAAAAGTACATGAGCTTCTTTTTGGGCAGATTACAGGCGTTTTCCATTGGTCTCTAGTCAATCAAAAAACGCCTGTAAAACACCCATAAAAACGCCTGCAAAAACGCCCATAAAAATGCCTGCAAAAATGCCCATAAAAACGCCAAGATGTGAACGTAGCCTTAATATTGGATTGAACACACACCAGAGAAGCGCCAACCTCACGTCCCCCTTTTTTTATTCATTTCAATTTTTCCATTTGGAAATATAGATGGCAGCACACTCCAACACATTGGTTACCAAACATACCTACACAATTTCCAGAGCACGGGATAGCCCCAGACTTTTTCTTAAACAGGGTTGGGTAGCCTGACAGGCCAGGAGGATCTTTTAGTCCATGTCCCATTATCCCCAGGAGAGGGCCCACATCCCCCCCCCCCCCAGGACCACCAAGGGAAAAGGGGGTCTGCATTTACTCACCATACCATGGACTGGATGGGCTCCGCTCCGGACAGACCAACTCTCACCCGGAGTGGGGGTGCTGCCAGCCGAGGGGTACGCTGCAACTCAGGGCATTCCAGGTCGTCGCGTCCCAGCGAGACATCCACTCGCAGGCTCTTCCCCATCCAAAAAGGGGCTTTGTTGTGGTGAGACCTAGTGCGGGACTATAACCTGCTCACACTCATAGGCCAGGCTGGGAGACCTTAAGGATCTAGATTAGCCAGTGCCAGATCCCAAACACTAACTAGCAAGTGAGTAAAGATAAATAACTGGATTTTTGACTTACCGAACTTATCAGTAGGGATGTCCCAAAGCAGTACCATAGAATGAGAGGTGGGGACGGCAGAAAAAAAACAAGTCCCCCAAGGCTAAACACAGCCAACCAGGCAACACTGGACTCATCAGAACAAGATGAGGCCCACCTGAAACAAACAGTAAACACCCTCAAGGAATGCCAAAAGCCCCCTAAACAGCAGCCTGCAAAACTTTGCGGCCACAAGAGGCATCTGCAGATGCCAGCACATCCACCTTATAAAATTTGGTAAAGGTGTGAACAGACGACCAGGTAGCCTTGCAAACCTGAAGCACCGATGCCTGATGGCGAAAAGCCCAGGAAGCACTAAGCGCCCATGTAGAATGCGCCTTAACAGGGAAAGGTGGAACCTGACCCTTAATTGAATAAGCCTGCACAACTGTCTGTCTGATCCATCTGGAAATAGTCGCAGCAGACGCAGGCAGCCCTTTCTTTGGACCATCCGTGAGTACAGAGAGCGAATCAGGCTTCCGAAAGGACTCAGAAGTCTCCAAGTACACCCTGATTGCCCGAACCACATCCAGAGTATGCAGAGCAAAAGGATGTTTTGGCTTAAGACACAGAGGGTAACATGATGTCCTCATTTAAGTGAAAACTGGAAACCACCTTCGGAAGGAAAGACGGATCCGGATGAAGTACCATTTTATCCCTGTGAACCACCATATAGGGAGAACGACAGGACAACGCCACCAGTTCCGACACCCTGCGCGGAGAAGTAAGAGCCACCAAGAAGGCCACCTTCTGGGATAAAGTAAGCAGGGGAATCTTCCGAATACTTTTAAAAAGGAGGTTTCTGTAGAACCGACAACACCAAATTAAGGTCCCAATGTGGCAACGGAGGTCGCACAGGAGGTACCAAGTCTCGGACCCCCTGGATGAAGTTACGCACCAGGGAATGGGTGGCTAATGGCCTTTTGAAGAAAATTGCCAAAGTCAAAACCTGACCCTTGATAGTACTCAAGGTCATCTTTTGATCAATTCCCCATTGAAGGAAAGCCCAAGATCCGAGCCACCGAGTAAGAGAGAGGGGGAGCCCCTAGAGACTTACACCACGCAATATACGCCTTCCACGTACGATGATAAATCTTCCTAGAAGTCGCTTTCCTCGCTTTAAGCAGAGTGGGAATCACTGAAGCAGACAATCCCCTGTCCTTCAGCACCTGGATTTCAACACCCAAGCCGTCAAAGCCAGCAACCGTAAAGCAGGATGGAAAATTGGCCCTCGAGACAGTAAATCCTCCCTGAGAGGAAGTCACCAAGGAGCGCCTGTGACTAGCCTCACCAGGTCAGCATACCAAGCTTGGCGAGGCCAGTCCGGAGCCACAAGGACAACTGGAATCCCTTCCACCTCGATCCTGCGAAGTCTTGGCAGAAACTTGAGGAGGAAAGACATATCAGCTGATACGGACCTCATGGGGCCACCAGAGCGTCTGCAGCGTCTACCAGAGGGTCCGGGGAGCGGGCCATAAACCTCTGCACTTTTCTGTTGACCCAAGACGGCAACAGATCTACATCTGGAGTGCCCCAACAAAGGCACAACTGCTGGAACACCTCCGGATGGAGGGACCAATCCCCTGCCTCCAAAGCCTGTCGACTGAGGTAATCTGCCTGCCAATTTTGCACACTTTTGGTGCCCCCTTGGTGATTTACATAAGCCACGGCATCATTGAGCAGATTAACTGGCAAACCCCCCCGGACAGACTTGCATTTGTGGCGACTATAGGGAGGAAGGATTTCCCTTGCTTGAGCATTGGGGACCAAAGCCACCAGATCAGGGACTCCTTGGTCACCTGGCTCAGCTGGATCTGAATGTCCAGGGAATTTGGATTCTTGTACCATTTGAGAAGGATTTCCTTCTGGAGGGTCCTCGTGTGGAATTGAGCGAAGGGGGCCACCTCAAAGGATGACACCATCAGTCCCAGAACTCTCATACAGGTCCGAAGGGACGACCATTTGCTGAACAGCAACAACTGAACCGCAGTCTGGAGTTTTTGGAATTTTTCAGAAGGAAGAAAAACCCTGGCTGAGGACGAGGCCAAAGTCAGGCCCAGGTAAGTCCAGTCTCATGGAAGGGACCAAGGCTGACTTCTGAAGGTTCAGAATCCGCCCGAACTCCCCCAGAGTTCTCATGGTGATTTCCAAATTTGTTTTCAGCACCGTAGGAGACTCCGCACGGAGAAGCATATCGTCCAGGTAACCCAGGACCGATATCCCCCGCTGCCGCAACAGCGCCAGGATCGGAGCCATCGCCTTTGTGAAGACCCGAGGAGCAGAGGCGAGACCAAAGAGGAACCCCACAAACTAATAGTGATCTTCTCCCACGGCAAAACGGAGAAACCGCTGGTGTCCTGCACAGATTGGGATGGGAAGGTAGGCATCTTTAGTGTCTACGGAGGCCAGGAAATCCCTTTGATGTAGGGAGGCCACCACCGTGCGAACCGATTCCATCTTGAATTTTTGAACTCGCACGAAGCAATTTAGGGCTTTCAGGTCCAGGATTGGACGCACCTTGCCTTCCTTCCTGGGAACCGTGAACAGGTTTGAATAAAAGCCCTGAAAACGTTCCGCACACTGAACCGGAACTACTACCCCATGTAGTACCAGGTCCTGGACTGCCCCAGAGAGCGCCAGCAAGCGATCCGGGGACAGTCTCACATTGTAACGGAAAAACCTTACCGGAGGGACGGATCGAAACTCGGATCTTGTAACCGGATCGTATGACCTTGTGAAACCATATGTCTGGTATCCAGGATAGCCACAGGTCTGGGAACCGGCAAAGACATCCCCCCCCACCCCAGATATGGGTGAGGGAGCACCTTTAGGCCGAGGAGGTCTCCTCCTTTGTTTGCCAGACCAGGGTCGCTTGGAACCGCCCGAGGGAGTCTTAACCACTTAAGCCCCGGAAGATTTTACCCCCTTCCTGACCAGGGCCTATTTTGCGATTCGGCACTGCGTGACTTTAACGGACAATCGCACGGTTGTGCGACGCTGTAGCCTATTTTGATTGGTTTGCGCAAAAGTTATTGAGTTTACTAACTAAGGGAAAGGTTTTTGTCATTTTTATTGTTTTTTTTTTTTTTAACGAGTAATGGCGGCGATCTGCGATTTATTTTGCGGGACTGCGACATTGCGGCGGACAGATCGGGCCCTTGACTGACATTTTTGACACTTTTGGGGGTACTAGTGACATTACTACAGTAATCAGTGCTATACATATGCAGTTACTGTAAAAATGACACTGGCAGGGAAGGGGTTAACTTTATTAGAGATGCAGTGGCTATGTGTGTCCCTAGGGGCGTGCTTCTTACTGTTGTGGGATGTGGCTTTTCATGTAACAGCAGAGATATACGATCCTACATAGCAGGACCGTATGATCTCTGCTGTTACACAAGGGAGAATGACAGGCGGCTTTGTTTACATTAGCCGCCTGCCTTTCTCCCTCTGTAACCGACGATCGCGAGTGAGAGGCGGACATCGGGTCCAATATGGGAGCAGTGTCCAGCGCGTCGCCGCAAACAAATTGCAGCCCCTGCACCAGCTGGTCGAACAGCTCCTCAAAGACAGAGGGAATTTGTTTCCCCTCCAGGTCACGGCGTAGTAACTTAGCCCATTCAGTCAACGTTTGCGTGACAAGGGCAACTGTAAACACCAGTATCAGTGCAGACCCCACCAGGGAGTACATATTGTGGGTCACAGCCTCCGCCTTCCTATCCTCCGGATCCTTAAAGGTCAGGGAATCCTCCACTGGGATCATGGTAGCTTTATTCAGTCTTGAGACTGGAGGGTTCACTGTAGGTGGCACAGTCCACTTCTTTATCAGGGACTCCTCAAAATGGTAGCGTCTGGCAATCTGCTTAGGCACCCCAGGGGAACGCTTTCGGATGGTCCCATTCTTTTTTTGAGTAGGTTGTCAAAATACGTGGGAAAGGGAAAAACCTTTGCCGCTCTGGATGGCTTGTGAGTGCCAAACATAACCTGCTCCCCAGTCTTAGCCGCAGATGCGTCCTCCAATTTCAGGGTCTCACGCACAGAAACGAATGCGTCTACCAGTTATCTTGCATGGCCGGAAGACCCGCATCTGCGGTGGCTAAGTCAGACTCCGAACCGGAGACATCAGATGAGGCAGGGGTAGGCGGAGGGCGTTAGCAGCTCATCCTTTGAAGACCACCTCCACCGGGGAAAAACACTTCCAGGACCGCCAAAATTGCATCGGTAGACAGCTGGGATCCGGAGGGCCCTGCAGCCTCCCCAAGGGGGGTCAGCTGGGGACACATGATCTGTAGAGTCCAATGTTGCACCAAGGGAACCCGTCAGCAAAAGCTGAAAAAATAGGACAAAAAAAAAAAAAAGCCCACTGTGCTACAGCGCCCCGCCCCCTCCCCAGAGGACAGGCAAGCACGCTGGAGACCCCCAGACTCATTGTACCCAGATGCAGCAGAAGTCCCAGAATGTCAGCACGTGTCAGCAGCAATCTCGATCCAAAAAGGGAAGAATCTGAGAGACCGCCCAAGGTATAGGGAGGGGCTCCACCCACAGAAAAACGCCTCCAGGAACTCCCGTTCAGATTCCTATAAGAAAAAAAAAAACTCACCAAAATGGACGTGCCGGGTGTACCAAGATGGGCGCCGATCTCCTCAGCACATGAGGCTACAAGAAAATGGCGGCCCGCGGAGCCTGGCCTGCAGAGCAGCCAAGGACCCTCGTGGGGATCCCCCTGACTCCACAACGGGATTTATTGGCAGGTGGGCCCTGGAGGTACAGAGACCCCCCCCCTGCATGATAGTTCGTACGTCGCCGCACCCCCCACCCTCACTCAGGCCTCAAGCACGGTCCCAGCCCCCAGAGTAGGCCTAATAGTCCCCAGCGTGAGGGGGAGGGAGGGGTGGGGGGGAACGGGACAGGTAGAAGAGGGGGTGCGTGACAGGACAGAGGGGAACCCAGGATTGTGAGGGTCCGACCGTCCCAGGATTGTTAGGGTCCGACCGCCCTCGGCACATGAGGCTACAAAAAAAATGGCAGCCCGCGGAGCCTGCAGAGCAGCCAAGGACCCTCGTGGGGACTCCCCTGACTCCACAACGGGATTGATTGGCAGGTGGGCCCTGGAGGTACAGGGACCCCCCCCCCTGCATGATAGTTCATCCGTCGCCGCAACCCCCACCCTCACTCAGGCCTCAAGCATGGTCCCAGCCCCCAGAGTAGGCCTAATAGTCCCCAGCGTGAGGGGGAGGGAGAGGGGGGAACGGGACAGGTAGAAGAGGGGGTGCGTGACAGGACAGAGGGGAACCCAGGATTGTGAGGGTCCGACCGTCCCAGGGAGGGCCCCGCGTCCAACCCAAAATCCACCAGGGGAAGAGGGGGGGAAACATTTACTCACCATACCAGGAACACAGGCGGGCGCCATCTCCTGACAGGACCCCTCTCCGCTGAAGTGAGGGGGCTATTGGCTAAATAGGAGCGCTGCGACTCGGGGCTAGACCCAACTGTGTGCGACCTGGCGAGACGTTTAACTCGGAGCTCGTCCTTGTCCAGTGGGACTATGTCACGGCTGAGCCAGCACGGAGCTAAGGTCTGCTTGCACTTGTTGGCCGGCTGGGGTGACCACTGGATCTATACATCCAGCCCGTCACCCAGATCCAGCATAGTTGCTTGTAGATCTCACAGGAAAAAAAAAAAAACTTTGCCAGGACCAGAGATCCCAGCAGGGAACTAGGTCCTTACTCCTAAATAGGCAGATTAAAACTGACATCCTGTGAAGAAAGAGAGAGGGTGTACCCTATAGGACTGCCCAGAACTTTTTTTTTTTTTGTCTAGTGTCCTACTCAGGTAGGGGCAGTATAACCCTACTAATATGCATCAGAGACTGCGTCCGTCAATGAACGATAGAGAAAAAAAAAAACAAATTATTTGTAAAAGATTGAAAAAACTGAGACCGAAGTCCCAGCAGGAAACCTACGTCCTACTCCTTCACTAGTCAGAAACAAACTGTTTTGCTGGAGCAGGGTGTGTGGGTTATGCCTATAGGGAAAGCCCTGTGGGCGTGGTGAATTGCTTTTTTTTCCTGGCTAGTACTACTCCTGCAGGGGGCAGCATAACCCAATGGTATAAGAACTGTGTCCGTCAATGGACGATAGAGAAACAAGTTTTTTCTATGCAGAGCAAAGAATATACATCAGTGTTTCTGGGCTCTAGCAAAAGCTGAGGAATACTGGGAGTGGGAGGGGTTATACCAAGGCGGCCACACTTTTTTTTTTTTTTGGTTCATGATTGTCCAATATTTACTGTACGTGGTAGTTTAACCTAACACTTACTTCCTGTGTTGTCCTTCCACATAGTTAAACATTCTCTAATTCCAACCAGAAAAAAAAAAAGAAGGATCAGATCATAAGGTTTTAATTTGTTTTATTAATGTTCCACAAAAGACCGAAAAAACACAAGATCCAACACATCAGAAGCAGAGAATTATTTCCTAATAATCCATGATTAATATATAAATAATACAATAAAACGTAGATTTCTGCTTTACAGTCAGATATTGCAAAGTGACATACTTTTCCATGCTATACAATTTTACATTCAAATATTCTGTTCAATTGGCACAAAGACTGGAAGGAAACCTGGACAGGGAAGAATATGGCATCATCCTTTGTAGAGCTCCTGCAGAGAATGCCGACTGCCTGGCTGTCTCCGTCATCCCGACTGACTCACTGAATTTGAACAAGCAAATTAAGTTAGAACTTTTGATTTACAGCCTTTCCTGTTCAAGAAGTATTGAAGTTTGGTATGAAAGCCAGGAAAGGAGTATTTTCAGATAAGCAAAGATTCAGACAGCCTCTTCATTATTTTCTCATTAAAAGGTTTCCAATAACCTAGGCCTAGACAGTCATTTGCCAATTGCAGAGGACCCCGTTACCCAACTTTCAGGTGCAGTGCCATTCCCAGGGCAGGGCACCTACAAGTGGGACTATACCTTGCTGTAAAGGTTTCCTTCCAGAGGCAATCCCACCACCTTCTATACGCAGGCAAAATCCCATAGTCAGAGTATACGCCTCCCCGTACCTTCTCATAAAACAGGGTATATGCCACACCACATTCCCATATTGGCAGGGTATACAGACCAAGTCCCGTTCCCCCCCCACCAAACATTTGTCAGAATATGAACTTACCATTTTAATAATACATAAATCATTTACAAAACGTGACAACAGACGCTACACATGAGAAATGTACAGTATGTACACAAGTAAACGTTAAATACTCTGTCTTAATACAAACATTAAAATACACACAGAGTGCAGGGAAGAGCAGTTTGGGCTTTATAATTTAGAGGGAATGGATCACCAAAAGAAGCATGCTTAGGCATGCAGCAGTTCACAAATAAAAGGATTGCCTTGGTCGGTCAGTGTATGAAAGAATGCTGCAGTGTGACGATCTACACCAATTAGCCATACCATTATAACCAGTGACAGGTAAAGTGTATAAGGTCTGTTTCACATCGGCTTCAGTGAGTACAGTAAACTTTGACCAAGCATTTGCAGAGCTTTCAGCAAGCTTCATTAAAGCTTTTAACCACTTGACATATGGAAGGTTTTACCCCCTTCATGACCAGGTCATTTTTTGCAAATCAGCACTGTGCTACTTTAACTGACAATTGCTCGGTCACGCAACACTGTACACTTAAAATGTATATTTATATATTTTAATCCCCCCCCCCCCCAATACAGCCTTTTTTTTTTTTGGTATTTAAATCACTACTGTATTTTTATAAAGCAAGAAAAAATACTGTAAATGTTTAACAAAAAACAAAATTCTATTTTGGTTATAAAATTTTGCAGACAATCTTTCTTCATAAATTTAGGCCAAAATGTAGTCAACTACATTTTGGTAAAAATAACCCAAGTCAGTGTATATTTGTCTGTAGGAAAGTTATAGATAGATACATATATATATACACACACACATATTTGAAAATGGATTAATCCTAATGTACCGACAACCCATCTCATTTCTTGAGGCCCAAAAACACCAGGACAGTACCAATTCCCCCCAAATGACCCCTTTTTTGGAATGTAGATCCAGGTATTTAGTAAGAGGAGGTATAGCCAATTTTTTGGAATATGAAGAAATTAAATTATAAAATCCCCCCCCCCCCTTTTCTTTTTTTTCTTAAACATCCTGTCACCAGTGCAGTACAGAGTCATCATAAGACTGGTGTGATGGCGATCAGGGATACTGACTGGTGACAGTTATGTAAAAAAAAAAAAAAAAAAAAAGTTAAATATTTTTAAAACTTTTTCTTACATCCTGCCAGAGTAGTTAATGGGCACCATGGTGACACTGCACTGAACTTTGTTTACACTGTTGTGGCTTATAACAGTGATGATCATGGCTATATGCAATAGTTTACAAAGTGATGAATGGCTTTCCATTCATGACAGCTTGCTTACTGTTGTGATGCAGTGATTGGCCCAGATACAGTGTGATAGCTGTAGGCAAACCACAGCATCACATCAGTTCATGAATGAAAGCCATTCATTACAGTTTTCTTACATAATATCATGTGACGGCTAAGATTTGTCATAGCCATCACATAAATACCCCCGCCGCTCAAAGAGGCCGGGTCCTGAGCACCATGATCTACTGTGTCCACCAGGGGGTGTGCTAGGCGTTGTACTGTCATGTTGCCTAGCCTTTAGCTGCTGCATTAAATGTACTGTGGGTGGGCGGCAAGCAGTTAAAGTACCATCCAGCTCCAGTTTGTAAAATGTTGAACACAGATCTTAATGGGAGTGTGTTTTGTTTCCACTTTAAGCAAGCTGCTAGCAGGCTTTCAAGTGCTGAAGCCTGCTAGGAGCTCAACATTCCCATTAGGATCTGTGTTTAACATTTACAAACTGGAACTGAATGGTACTTTAAAAGCTTAAACAATGCTTGCTGAAAGCTCTGCAAATGCTTTGTCAAAGCTTTTTGTTCACACTGCTCTTATACAAGCTGGGTGGGAAATATAAGGCAAAATCGGAAGTAAAATTTGATCCGAAAAACAATCTGCCGATTTTCGTATCGTTAAGGTGCTTTTGACAGCAGATTACGAATTTTCGGAAGACAAAACGGAATTTACAAGATATAATTTTTTTTTCTTTTTTTGTAAGTGAACACAACGACCGATTGTTTAAATTAGTACAGTTTTCATCCGAAAATAAAAATCTTAAGAGCAAGACTACGCATGCTCGGAAAACGAAACAACACATACAAAACATTTCAACACAACATCCCTTCTGAAGTTAAATTGTGTCATATGAGAATTTTCATATGAAAGTAACTTCTTTACTTTCGACACGAGACAGACATTACTACAGTAATCAGTGTTATACATATGCACGGTTACTGTAAAAATGACACTGGCAGGGAAGGGGTTAATGTTTATTGGTGATCAAGGGGTTAATGTATGCCTGGTGCTTAATGACGTGTGTGGGGGGAGATGAATGAGTGACACAGGGACAGATCGTAGGTTCAGCTATGCTGAACCCTGCAATCTGACCCTGCCTGTCACTTAGGATATCAGCCCGCTTTGTTTACACAAGCGGGCGGATTTCCACACTAGATCCCCGACGATCGGGGAAGAGCAGCGGTGATCATCGCCGCTCCTCCCCTGGCCCGACTCCCGCTGTAACTGAATACAGCACGCGCCGCCGAGAGGGGGGGGGGGGGGGGGAACGTCTGGTGACGTAGGTCTACGTCGCCAGACAATAACGAGCCACTTTGCCGCAGTACAGTCAACGTGACTGGTCAGAGCATCTCTAAAACTGCCCCTCTTGTCAGATGTTGCCGGTCTGCAGCGTTCAGGAACTACCCATAGTGGTCCAAGGAAGGAAAACCAGCAAACCCGGTGACAGGGTCATGGGATGGAAGGCCAATGTTTAATTGATGCATGTGGGGAGTGAAGGCTGGCCCATGTAGTCTGATCCAATAGAAGAGCTACTGTAGCTCAAATTCCTGCAAAAATGTAATGCTGGTTCCAACAGAAAGGTGTCCCAACATACAGTGTATCACAGTTTGTTGCGTATGTGGCTATGTAGCCGAAGACCTATCAGGGATCCACCCAGCTGCCTGACTGACAGATGCCTCTGGCTCTCCGCACATGGCTGAGAGCCAAAGCCAGCTGCGCCTGAGCCTTCTCCAGCCCAGCGCTCAAATCATCACACTTTGCTCTGAGAAAACCAAGCACTAAACAAATCGCTCAGTTCTTCCTAGAGCCAGCCTGGGATAGCACAAGCATCACACCGATGCTGCAGCATAGAGCTGAGTATTTATATATGTATATATTTTTTTTTTTTTTGTACTTTATAATTCCCATACTTCTTTACAAGATCCGCTGCCGACGGCTTGGTTCTAGATACCACAGCATACCTTCAAAGGTCTAGTGCAGTCCATGCCCTGACAGATTATGGCAGGTAATAATGTTATGGCTAATCAGTGTAGAGGATATGGTACTGATCATTGACTCCAGCTTTCTGCTGAAAAGTCAGAGGTTTACAAAAAGGAGCCAAAGCGAATTTTCCACTGTCAATTGAGCTGTTTTAGCAATGTTAGAGTAGAAGAAAATCTCCATATGGCTTTCTGTTACCCTGCTGCACATGTAGAAAAAAAAAAAAAAGTTGAGTATATTTCCACAACCAGCTCTTGCGATTATACATTGCTGCTGCAATTTTGCTGCACAACCCTAAAGCAAGTAGGATACGGATTGAACCTTTTCAGCATTATGGCCACATAAGAGTAATAAGCAAAACTTGCTAAATAAATAGAAATACCCCTTAGGTCTATCAACTAGAAAATAGTCCCAGCCGTCTCTGAAAACCCACCCAAAGCTGCTTTTGGCATATCAACAAAAGTACAGAGACATTGAACACTCACAAATCTGCACATTTGGTATTCTTATGCAGACCTCTCCACTCATATTCTTGTTGCAGATAACTTATCCCTATGAACTGCCAGCTATGATACAGAAGATTTAGCGACAAGGACATCCAGGAGCTACTGCTGCAGGCTTAACATCATATTAGCAGTGATACAGGGCAAGGCTCAGTGATGCCCTGATTTGTTGAATGATAAATGAAACTGGTCAAAAAAGAAAAATAAATACAGGGCCTCCTCCTGAAAAGAACGATTGCCCTGGCCCTTTTGCTGATAGTTTAGCTTCAAAACTCATCAACCCAAAACAAGTGCACAAATTAGGAGTAAGGTATTGGACCTAAAAAAGGACAGAGGGACAGCAAATAAAGAATTTTCAGGAGGAGAGCCCAGCAAGGGCTGACTCCACGTTTTTGGACTCTACATAGAGATCTTGTGGGCGTTCCTGGCTCTGCCTAGGCATACAAACATGAAACCGCACAACGCTAGACTGAATAGCTCAAAAACAACTTTTTTGATCCAGCAGGAATGAGGACACTCCACTCATGTCTGCTTCTGACATCTTTTGCCCCCTTACTAGGGTTAATTGTAGAGCAATCAATTACCAGTGAGTGGTGAAATGCATCAGCAGGTGCAAGCGTGTTTGCAGTCTCCTCATTCCTGCTGATCAATAAAGTTTTTAAGCTATTTCACTTAGTAGTTTATGGCTTCACATTTGTATTACACAAGTTAGTTGAAGCAATAATAAATCCTGGAGGTAGTATGCACCTGTAGCTGAGGTGGATACAGCAGAGAGGTATAAACCAGTGGGATGGTAAACTATTCAGTATTAATGCAAACCTGATAGAAACTTGAAGGAACTGATCAAGAAACATAAATATCCGTTTTGGATAGACTGCCACTTAAAAGGCCAGCGAAGAAGTAAAAAGGCAGTTTTGCAATATAGGTTTCTCCCTTCTACCTCAGCTCAGATAAAAGTTGTCCCAAGTAGGAGCTGTCTCCCCCCAGGCCATTGTCATCATCCAAGCCGTTGAAGCTGATATCCAGAAGGATCTTACTTAGACTCTCGTCCTTTGTGTCGAGCACAAGACCCTCCAGTAAGGAGCGATTGGCAGAGCTCCCTATGAGCAGCTCCTTGGAACATCGTTTATGTTTGCGCACGCCTTTAGGAGTGTCCAGTGTGTCTGATCGGGGAGAAGAAGGAGAAAGAGTGCCCAAAAGATCCGAGGGTGAGCCAAAAAAAGGAATATCTTTAAAAGGAGTCTCTCCAAAACTCAGGGCACCATAGCTGTCCTTAAAGGGGGTGAGAGCAGTGCTGCAGGGGATACGGACGGGGCTGAAGTCGGGCAGAAGGTCTCTACTAAGGGAAGATTCAGAATCCCATGGTGGGAGGGTACTTGCTTCCAGAGGTTTACTGGGAGTTGAAGAGGCAGGAGGCTTCAGTCTCTCCTTAATAGGAGTTTTAAAAGCATAGTCCTCATCCTGTGTGATCTGCGAAGGGCCCTCTTGTGCCTGTGTGTCCTGCAGGAAGGAGAAATCTGTGTCCAGGCCAGAATCAGATGCACTGCAGTCAGGAAGGACTAGCTCTGGTTCCTGAGAACGCGGGGTGACCAGCTGCTGTTTCCTTCGGGATCCACTCACTTGTTTGTACTGGAGAGGAGGAGGAGTCTTAATATCTACCAGCTTTGACTCAGCCTTAACTTCCATTGGTTGGGCCAAAGGAGGAGGTTCCTCAATCTCCTGTGGAATCTGAAAGAAATGTTGGGAGCCACAGGTCACAAACAGTTCTGCTAAATAAGAGGGAAATAAAAAGGGAGTTCATCCATTTACACTGCTCTAACCTTGGGGGCAATCTTGACACGTTTGCTGAAGTGCACTCCATCAAATGGTCCGGGATCAGCACTGAAAGCTTCCATGGGGGTTAACAAGACAGACTGGGTAACAGGAAACTGGACTGGGATAAAATAGGAGTCAATCCGAGGCAGCAGAGGCTTCATCCTTCTCTCTGGAGCTTTAAAGAAGGAGAAAAAGAGAACATTTTGTACGATTTCAGTACTACAGGCATTTTCTGTGCAAGCGTTAAAAAGGTTGCAAGAGGAAGGACAGACTTGATGGCCCCTTGGTCTTTTTTGGCATCACTAGGTTTCTTTTATTACCAGTTTAAGTTGGGGATATAAACAATACTAAAAAAAGTACCGTATATTGTGGGGGGGTTATATATGGAGGACTATCCTGTGCTAGACCAGGGATCTGGTCTGACTTGCCTCTACACAGTGCCCTTTTCAACAATGCTGCTAGGGGAGCGTGAGTTTTGATGGGAGTACAGAGCACAGGGTGTGCTGGACTGCCAGAGATTTACTGTACGTGTCAGAGCAGCGGTCTAGATCTGCAGCAAGCTGCCAGCACAGCACTTGGTGTAGTTGTAATCCACATGTTCATCTAAGACTATCCTGTCCACAGGGTGACAACACTGTTGTACGATATCACTGCAGAAAGAACAGCATTGTCATCCTGTTAAATGAAGAGGAAAACTGACCGACTGGCAGGCTCAATAGGTAATTAAACCATTATGAGGGTTTGCAGAAAAAAAATGGATTTACTTACTGTAAAATCCTTTTCTCTGAAGTCCATTGACAGGCGCAGCTCCATATATCTTCTTAGACTATTGGGTTATGCTCCTCCAATCAGGAATAGGACACTAGGCAGGAAAAGGTTTTACAACGCCTATGGGGTTGTCCCTGCAGGCATAACCCCAAACACTCTGCTACAGCTTCCAGTTTGGTTGCAAGCAGTGTTTAGAAGACAAAAACTCAATTTCACTCAAAAGTAGAGGGGCAGGTGCTGCGTCTGTCAATGGACTTCAGAGAAAAGGGTTTTTACAGTAAGTACAAAAATCCAGTTTTCTCCATCGTCCATTGACAGACGCAGATCCATATCTTCTTAGATCATTGGGACGTTCCAAAGCAGTATATGCATGAGGGGTGGGAAAAACAATGCAAAAGAAGAACGTAATTGCCCAAAGGCTAAAATTAGCCAACCAGGTAACACGGAGCTCAACCAGGAACAACTGGAGCTCACCTAGAAAAAACATACACCCTCAAAGAGAACAAACAAAAAAGGTTCTCTTTTAAACAGCAGCCTGCAAAACCTTTCAGCCAAAAGAGGCATCCGAGGATGCAAACACATCTACTAGAATTTTGTAAACGTATGCACAGACGACCAAGTTGCCGCCTTGCAAACTTGCATCACTGACGCCTGAAGACGAAAAGCCCAAGAGGCACTCAGCGCCCTAGTAGAATGCGCCTTCACAGGCAAAGGAGGAACCTGACCTTTTAATGAACAAGCCTGAACAACCGTCTGCCTGATCCATCTGGATATGGCCGCAGCAGACGCAGCCAATCCTTTACGAGGTTCCGCAGTAAGGACAAAAAAAAAAAAAAAAAAGAGCATCTGATTTTCTAAAAGACCCAGTAGCTGCCAGGTAAACCCTGATCACCCGAACCACATCCAAAAAATGCAAGGCAATTTCCCTAGGATGCTTGGGCTTGGGACAGAGTGAAGGCAGCACAATGTCTTCATTCAAATGAAAATCAGAAACCACCTTAGGAAGAGAAGACTGATTAGGTCAGATTACCATCTTATCTCTGGACCACCAAATAAGGTGAGCGGCAGGACAACGCCGCCATTTCAGACACTCAGCGGGCAGAAGAATTGATAGCCACCAAAAGGCCACCTTCTGAGACAAAGAAAGCAGAGAAATCTCCCTAATCTTCTCAAAAGGAGGGGATCTAGATTATCCAGTCCGAAACCTCAGCTGGCTGTTGCTTGTGGTTCTCCAGGAACTAACTAGTAAACACAAATAACAAAAAATTTCCCTTTTAAATAGGTAAGACTGAAGTACCAGCAGGGAACTAGGTCCTACTCCTAAACTAGGCAGAAACAAAACTGGAAGCTGTAGCAGAGTGTGTGGGGTTAATGCCTGCAGGGACAGCCCCATAGGCGTGGTAAAGCTTTTTGCCTAGAGTCCTATTCCTGATGGGAGGAGCATAACCCAATGGGCTAAGAAGATATGGAGCTGCATCTGTCAATGGACGATAGAGAAACAAAAAACGACATTGTTAATGTTACTATTTTTTTATTTTTGCGTGTGTTAGGCCCCGTTCACATAGGGGCGACGCTACTCGGAGGTCGCGGTGCGAGCAGCGCGCCGCGACCTCGGAGCGGCCGCCACGGACTTCATAACATTGAAGTCTATGGCGGTCGCCTCCTGGTCGCCCCAAAGAAGCTCCGGACCCTTTTTCTAAGTCGGAGCGACTTGTGTCGCTCCTATTAGAACGGGTCCGCAGCTTCCCTATGGGAGGCGACCTACGGCGACCTGTGAGGCGACCACAGGTCGCCTTAGTGTGAACGGGGACTTAAGCTGGCCATAAACAAATAGGTTGTTTTGTTTGGCATGCATCCTGAAACAAAAAAAAATAAAAAATCTAACCAATTTCGACATCCCCACTAAGCCATGTAGATGGACAAATCTCTCATTAAGGACAATGTATTCGCACAGCCGACACAAGTAACTGTCAGAATGTGGTAGTCACTGCCAAACCATGACTTCGGGCGATTGCCTAAGCTTTACGATCTAAAACAAGGTTATATATATATATATATATATATATATATATATATATATACATATACATATATATATATACATATACATATATATATATATATATATATATATATATATATATATATATATATATATATACACATATATATATATACACACACACACACACACACACACACACACACACACACACACACACACACACACACATATATATATATATATATATATATACACACACATATATACGGTATCATGTTAGTCCGGCATACTTGCAAAGACTACATTATAAGTCACAAAACCGTAGGACCAATAAGTAGAAGTGGTCTTTATAAATTAGCAAATGTAAAATATAATGAAATGCCCACCCTCACATACATCAAGTCACAAAAACAAAAAGTATGATTTTTTTTTTTTTTTAAAAAAAGGTTAAACACATTCCTAAGATTAGAAAAAAAAAAAAAAAAATGAAGAACACTCCCCTTAAAGAGCCCAGTTAAAGGTAATGAGACCTTACCTTTAGTAGTAATGACTGCAGTCTGTGAGTTCCTGCTAAGATCTGGGATTGACCTCTTCTGGAAGGGGAAATTAGCAAACTTTATTAACAGATTCCAGGGAGGTAAATACAGGATTTTACAACCCCTACACTATTAACATGCATTAGAAAAAAAAAAAATAAATAAATAAAAATCCCCCAACAAACACAGGGATCTTAATTACTATAGGTTTATGCAGTCACCATCAGGTGATTGGACACTGGCAAAAAAGGCACAAAATCCCCCTCCTAGGCATAACCCCTAGGCTTGCTAGGCAAGGCTTCAGCTTTTTGTAGCAAGTCAAACCACAAAAGGCAGGAGGGGTGGGACTCCTATGTCCTCTAATGCATTGGTCCTCAACCCTGGTCCTCAGGGCCCACTAACAGGCCAGATTTTCAAGATAATTGAAATGCATCCCAGGTGATATCATTTGCTGCTCAGTGATTGCAGTACTCTAGTCTGCATCTCCCCAAGGTAATACCTAAAATCTGGCCTGTTAGTGGGCCCTGTAGGCCAGGGTTGAGGACCACTGCTCTAATGTACTCCAAGAAAAGGATTTTAGAGGTAAAACCAAAAAAAAAAAAAAAAAAAAAAAAAAAACTTTTCTTTATATCGTACTTCCCAGGACACAGGGTAGCTTCATCTCCATTACAACAGGGCTATCCCAAAGCACTGAATACAAGGTGAGGGCAACAAAGCAACAAGCCCCAAACAACTAAAGCAGAATAGGCTAGAACGTTACACACAATAGGCTACAAAACACGCAGACCTAAGGTAGCAGCCTCAACAGCACTAGCATACACATGGTAAGCATGCACCAAAGACCAGGTATCAGTTTTATAAAACTTGGAGATACCAAAGCCTAAAGACGAATAGCCCAGGAGGCACGGACATTCCTAGTAAAAATCAGGTGTTGGCGAAAATAGTGGAACTTTCCCTTTTAGCTAAGGGATGCTAGATTTGGAAGCTGTGTCTTCCTTCTTTGGGCCTTCAGAAAGCGCAGCGGGAATCCGACTGACAAATTGCAGAAGTCTACTTCAATACAACTACATACCCATGAGCACGAACCACATCCAAGGGCCTGCACCCAGCGTCTGAGGCTTAGGACAGAAGGATGGTAGCACAACGTTCTGGTTGAGATGGAAGAAACCACCTTAGGTAAAAAGGATGGCTGAGGTTGTGAAAGACCCCTTGTCAGGGTGGAGTACCAGGAACAGATTCTTACAGGCAAGGGCAGCCAAATCTGAGACTCTGCGAGCCAAAATAAAGCAGAAAAATAACCGGAGTCAGAAGGACTAAAAATATCCCGGATGGGTTCAAATAGAGATTTCTAATACAGAAAGTATCAAGTTGAGGTTCCCAAGAAGTCAATAGAGGCTTAATGTGGAAGTCCAGTTTAAAAAAAAAAAAAAAAAAAAAAAAAAAAAAAAAAAAAAACTTATCCAAGCCTAAATCTACCCCCTCCCCCTTCCAAGCCCTATACTAACTTACCCTGTAAGACGAAAGATGTGTATACTAATCTGATCTAAGGGCGCTCAGGTCCAGTCACATAATAAACTCCCAGCACCAGCTTTAGGGTAGAGGAGGGACAGCGGACAACAGATGCCCCATAGAAGATCTAGGGGTGACATCGCTGTCAGGCACTGTTGCTGTTATCACTGCTCTCTCCTCTGCAGCCGGCTGCTGGGTAGATCACATGACTGGACTGGAGCTCCCTTAGACTGGGTAGGTATACACATCTATCCTTTACAGGGTAGCTAATATAGGGATTAGAATGGGGGTGGGAGTAAATTTAAGCTTAGGTAAGTTTAGACGGGACTTCCACTTTAACCGGAGGAACAATACACATGACATCCCGCACAAAGGCGCGTGTGACAGGAGTCACTTTGGGCATGGGGGTTGTGGACCCCAAATTCCTTTAAAGAGGTTGGGAGGCACTATGTCCAGCCTTGTGTGGCTTTCTTATGTTTAAGTCACCCTGCATCTGTTATGGATGCAGGGTGACCAGGAGGGTGGTGAACACTGAAAATATGGTTTGGACTACTACAAATGGGACAGTCATATTCAGGAATAATGTCTCCCTTGTAATATGAAGATTTTTGTTCCCATTTGCCATGAGGTCTCTGAACAGGAAGTCAACTCCTAATATGGTCATTCCAGGAAGTTCTGAGGAGACGGACTGTCTGGGGTGGCTCTCCATTCACCCATTGTCAGGTGTGCTAATGACCTCACCTGTTGTCTGCTAAGGGATGTATTGACACTCAGAGTAATGTGTGTTGAGGGCTTGTTAGGGAACCATTGTTCTGTATCTGACCAATCCCTGTTGACTAATTTTCAAGTCCTCATTTGCATGGCAGTCCTTCTGGTCAAGTTATCTGACCAATCACTGCTGACTCATTTTCAAGCCCTCATTTGCATGGCTGGAGAGGACTTTATTGAGAACTGCAGGTACTGTGCAATTGACCAATGGGAAAGCGGTTGTTGGGGGAAGGATGTTCCAAATTCTGTATAAAAGTGTGCTGTGTTCTTTCAATAAAGGTTGTTGTTGTTCCTGTTTTACCCTCAACTCGGAGCTTTGTCTCGTCCTTGGGGGGGATTCACTGTATGCTGTTGGAGACTGATTGCTAGGAGTGTAAGCTGATGTATGCTTTTCCTGTTCGTCTGCTAGCAGCTATTCCTGAGGTTCCAGGTTGGAGTGCTATTTGGTATCCAGTTCGGGAGTTTGGTGTTCTGCAGTAGCTGTGCCTCTCAGAAAGGGGCATATCTCCTAAACGGATTTTAACCCCTTGTCTGCTGAAACGGTCCGTTACAGCACGCACCAAGGAATGTGATGCAACTTGTCTCTAAAAAAAAAAAAAAAAAAAAAGACAGCCAAGGCCAAAATTTGACCCTTAAATCATATGCAAAGCCAATCCCAAGAGGGAATTTGCTCTTATTTTCAGTAACCAATCACCCAAATTTGGCATCACAATCCTTATCATAATGGAGATGAGGATATCCTGTGTCCTAGGATGAATTATAGAGGGAAAAAAAAAATGGAACGATGTACTTAGTTGGAAAATTATGGTTTGGGGGCACCTTTGAAAGTTTTTAAACTAAAAAATGTGAAAAACCAAATGTAATATATTGCTGCTTTTCCATGTGGCGACTGCATTTTTTTTTTTTTGTCCCCCCCCCCCCCCATTTATTGGGCTAAAAACATTTTCAGCAAGTACAGAACAATACCACTAATCCTTCTCCTCCATATGCAAGGCCCCTTGCACCCTGGGCAGTCTAGGAGCAGTGCGTTCCTCCCTGCATTTTAGGCAGCCTGTGGCTTGACGGGCTGAATGCTGTACTGAGTAATACCCAAGTTTAGGGCCCTGTGCTTTCACAAATAAAGATCTGTATCTAAACCAAATATGTTTGAATTTAGATATCCCGATATAAGACCCCCAAGTGTGTCTTATATTCTATCCATCACACACAAGATCTTTGTCTCGTTTATAAAAGCACTTAGGGGCCCAATGCAGCAGTTAGCGAAAGAGTTTGAACTACCTTGATAAAAAATAAAAAGAACAATAAAAGTGACAGGGAACCTGGACACCATCTCTCCCTCTCAAACTGAGCAATCTGAAAAAGGAGAAAATCAGGGCTGTGATGACTCATTGATTTCTGAAAGTGATACATGATGTAAAAAGGGGACTATAGCTCCACCTGCTGGGTGAAGAAAAGACTACAAAATATTGCAGGTTTTCGCAAATCTTGAGCAAATTGTAGTAATGTGCGCAAAACCGCTTTAGATTTGCTTTTAAAAACGAGTTTACCCAAAAATGATTCAGTTATAGAGGATTATGCTAGGCTGAACCATCTGCTGAATTTTGCAAGTGTCAGGTGACTCCAGAAGCACATCTCCATGATGTTTTGGGGAGGGGGTCTACATCCATTTGGGGTAATCGAACCCTCCTGCTGCAAAAGACTAGGACTCAGCCCTATTAAATTGGAACACAGACTTTTTTTTCTTTATTAGGCAGTTTAATTTGCCAAAAACTGAAATGGGAGTTTTGGGTGGACTGAGCCATTTAATTATAAACCCACCTGAAACTGGATACTGTTAAGCAGGATATTGGAATCACATTTTTTAGCTACCAGGACACCGTGTCCCCTTGCCCATTTAAGAAGTGACAATATTCTTGCAATTACTCCCTCCCAATTATATTATTATCTTTTCAGCGTCTTCCCCGCTGCTTCTAGGGCAGCTACACTTAGAAAAGACGACAATAAATACAATGTAGCAGAGCATTCACAACACCACAATGTAGCAGAGCATTCACAACACGACAGGTAGATACTCACAGGTTCGCTGCACACAGATTGCGTGGAACTGGAGGCCTGCGGGAGTTCAGTGCGGACATTGAGCCATTTGAAAAACATGATTCAGAAAGGTTAACAAAACCATTGCAAAAAGCTCTTATCTAGCAGCACACCAAAATCTGAATGCACGGCCAATGAAACAGCATTGAGTGAAATGTAATCATTCTAGACGCGACCAATTTTTGCGGACAGGCTAAAGTGAACGTCCAAGCAAAATTCTATTTCTTAGTTTTGGATGCAGTAGGAAAGGAATGGAACTCGTCAGGTTTTCGCTGCTATCCAGGGCTCTATTGGAGAGATTTCCCTTTACTTTCTGTCCAGCCAACAATGTTTTACCAGACAGGAGCTCTCCAACAGCAACAGAAATAAAAATGCTTTCCCTTGGAATAGTAGGGAGAAGGCTAGAGTATTTGCCAGAGTTTCATTTCTTTCCACCCCTGTTGCAGATTTTATCTTATTTCATATCTGATAAAACCCTCGTCAGCAGGACAGGAAGGGAGTCCCAGCTAGGATGAAAAAAATCTGGCAGGAATTTTGATCCTTCCCGGTCACATCCAAAACTGGGCAAAAATATTTTTGGGTTTGACAAACACTAGTATATCTGAACTCCTGGTCTAACTTCAGACATATAGCATTATGTGCAAACAAAAAAAAAAAAAACCCAAGCACCAAATAAAATCAGTCTGCCCCTCACTAACATTATTCAGCTGAAGTTTAATCTTCCATAGGTTTGCCTCTCATGAGCCCTTGACCCCCCATTAGCATGCCAAAGGTTAATTTTTTTTTACTAAAACCTATATTCAGAACATTATTTTAGATGCAGTGACATCACTGGGTCTCTGCGCTCCTGAGCCCGTCAAAGCACCCTGCCTCAGTAATCCTCTCAAGAGTCAACTTGGTCCCAATACATATGGTGGGCTGGCTCTTGATAGTGGGTCATTCTAATATGAAAATGCCTTCATAGGATGTCAGTCTGGAGAAGTGGCATTTTTAGGAAGGCTGTGTTTGCATGCAGACTGCCCTAGTAATGCCCACAGATGACACTGAGCCTCCATGTTTGAAAGAACTACAACCCAATTATTGAAAGAGGTGGGCAAGGGAGAGTCAAGATGGAGAGGAAAAGAGCTAAATGAGCTGGATGTCCTTTAAAAAGGAATTGAGGCAAGCACTCACTTGCAGCAGCTCCTAATGCTCACAGTTTTCAGTGCAATCAGAGTAAGCTATTTCAGTACAGGAGAAGAGAATACCGAGCGCCAATCTAAGTGTAGCAATACAAGTTCTTTAATAGCAATTAAAAGAGTGTTACTCACAAAGGTACAGTAAAAACAGGCATCACAAAGTAATGGAGAATCTGGGCGATGTTCACCCAGGGGGTCCTTCCAAATTCCTGTGGAGGATGAGCTGCGATCTCCTGTGGAATGGCAGGGGACGTGCTGATCACTCGGCGGTGGTTGGGTAGCGTGGGTCTGCAGGTAGAAGGACCATGACGTCACTTCCTGGAGACACAGTGTAGATCAAACGGAGATCGCAGCTCATCCTCCACAGCGCCAGCTCAGCTAGGAATTTGGAAGGACCCCCTGGATGAACATCGCCCAGATTCTCCATTACTTTGTGATGCCTGTTTTTATACTGTACCTTTGTGAGTAACACTCTTAATTGCTATTAAAGAACTTGTATTGCTACACTTAGATTGGCGCTCGGTTTGCTCTTCTCTCTTGGATTCATACAGGGTTACTTCACCCTTTACCGCCAGCAGCCATCAAAGTGATCTAGCAACTCCACCGGACTTTGTCACTTGGAACTAACATTTCCCACTTGCCAATATTTAGACTACTGCAGTAGTTCTGACATTCTGATTGAGCCAATTTCTCCCCCCCCCCCCCTCCTTTCAGTACAGGAGAGGAGTCTGTATGTGAAGACCGAACGGAAGTCTGGAATTCAGCTAACCCTCAAAGTAAAGGCTCATCTGGGATGTAGGAGGGTTAGGGACAAGTCAGGCAGCTACAGCTCTTTCATTATCCAATTAGAATGGCTGGGCCTGAGGAGAGAGATGTAAATACATTCCCTGGCTCTTTAACAATGGTCAATCAAGTATTAGAAAAGTCACATTTTCTAGTGAGTGAGAGGACATTTCATTCAGAAGAGGGACTCATCCTTTATACTTACCCATCCCACCACCTGTGCCTCTGAACTTGGCTTTCTTGCAGAGCTATGCCGACAGAGGAAATATATGCAATTGACACATGAAGTGTGTGGACTGTGTAAGAGTTGACTGTGTGACAGACAGAGGGAAGATTGGAGGCATGTATGGCAGGACAAAACTCCCTTATACAGGGAGAGATTTTTTTTTTTTTTTTTTTAGTTGACTTAAAGCATTTCCTAACCCAACACTTCATATTTCTATATGTGTCTGCTTTACCATTGTACAAGAAAGTCTCCTGTTCTCTTTGTATTTCTTCCTTTATGCGAAATCTCTGGTGGTCCTGCCAGTCCACTTGCTTTTCTATTAAAAACTGACTACACTAAGCAGGAGAGCACAGCATGGTCCATTCTCTGCTATGCTGGGAACTTAGCCTACTCTCCTCCAACGATCAGACTTGTCCTGACAAGCCCCTGCTGCACAGCCATTCACTGGGAAGCTCAGTGTTCTGCTGTTTCTCCTTCCCCCAGCTCTAATTTCAACTGAGAACAGAGGGAATGTGATCACTTATAAAGAAGGGCCAAAAAAAAAAAAAAAAACTTTTTTTTTTTAACGTATCCATCTATACACAAATCTTTTGCCTCTCACTTAAAACTCAATGGGTTGTTTTACAAGGTGATCATTTACAATCCCTTTAATTTTATGCTACAACTCTACTTCAACCTAATGTCAGAAGGATGTTTGTGAGCTCACCTTGAAGACCTGGTCGAGGGTTAGGCAGCGATTGGCCTGGGGATGGATGGTCCAGTAAGAGATTTTATTGTTAGAAGGGCTTTCACGCACAAACATGTCATGTAAGGAGAGGTTGTGTCGGATGGAATTCTGTGGGAAGACAATAAGATTCAGAGGTATCAATTTCAGGTAACTGTGAATGAAGGGCACCTAGCAACTTGCAAATGGCAAGATACTGAGGGCGTCATCACTTAAAGCGATAGATAAAAAAAAATACATGTTATACTTACCTGCTCTCTGCAGTTGGTTTTGGACAGAGGGGCTCAGATCCTTCTCTCAAGTCCCTCTTCTGTGCTCCTGGCCCCTCCCTCCTGTTGAGTGCTTACTGTGGGGGCACCTGAGCCAAGTCACAACCCATTCTGCAACCTGCCCCCCCCCTCTCTTGTGATTAGCTGACTGATTTTGATTGACAGCAGCGGGAGCCAATCTTGCCATGCTGCTGTCTCAGCCAATAAGGAGGGGAGTCCAGGGCAGCTGAGACACTCCTGCAACTTTGCTGGATAAAGATGGGCTCAGGTAAGTAATAGGGGGGCTGGTGCACACAGAAGGCTTTTTTATCTTAATGCATAGAATGCATTAGGATAAAAAAAAACCTTCTGACTTCACAATCCCTTTAAAGCAGAGTTCTGGCCTCAGGGGTCAATTTGAGCTAAAAATACCCCCGGGACAGTCAGGGCTAGTACATTCCATAATGGATAGCCTATGCCCCGAAGCGGTTCAGCAGTGAATGCTGCGCTTGCACTGGAAGTGACGAGCGGGGCCGGTGCAGGCGCATTGATTCCTAGGAGCGATGACGTTCAGTTCCCAGGAATTATCGCAAACCGGAGGTGGCGGCCGCAGAGGGAGGAAGTGGAAGAAAGGAGAGTATATTTTCTTCTATAATAAGGTAAGTGACCAAATAAATAAATAAAATCGCCAGTATCCATTTCTTTTTTAGGTTGCCCTCAGCAAGCGGATGGCCCAAAACCAATTTGATCAATTTTGAGGCCGGAACTCCTCTTTAAGTCCCAGAGAGTAGGAAGAAACAATAGTTCACAGCAGATTTTTGGGTAGGGTTTGCCTACATCATTTGCCAAAAATGGCTATTCTCAGGGCGACCTGCAGGTGAGATTAGTGTTGGCTGAAGTCTTGTCTCCTTACTATTTTCTGGTTTTTCATCAGCCTTTACTTGCTGCACAACTTGTCCTGGGTGAGCATTACTGCCAGGCAGCGTCTTTAGGAGGTCAGCAAAGGACTACGTTTTCCTATTAACCGGTTTTGTTTAATTTAGGAGTAAAATGGATGAACAATAGGTTTACAACAAAGAGGAAATGGCTTTACCAGAAATTATAAAGCAGGATAGATTTAAGACTGATGTAGGGCAGAGGGTTGTCCCGAAAAAAAGGACACCATAGACCAGACTCCAAGCTGAGAGTCAGGTCAACTGTATCCGTGGAAAAGGAGTGCCAAAACATTTCTTTTCAGAAAATACACCAAGCTATGAAACAGTTTGCACCAAAAAGTAGCTGGTGCTTATACTTTCAACCCCAATTCCAAAAAGTTGGGATGCAGTGAAAAATCTGCATGAAAACAGAATGCAATGGTTTGCAAATCTCATAAATTCATATTTTATTCACAATGGAAAAAAAAAAACACCAGATCAAATGTTTAAACTGAGAAAATGTACCATTTTAAGAAAAAAAAAAATAGTAATCTTGAAATTGATGACAGCAACAGGTCTCAAAAAAATTGTGACAAAGCCAGATTTATCATGGTGTAGCATCCCCTCTTCTTTTAACCCTCTGTGAACATCTGGGAACTGGGGAGATCTGTTGCTAGAGTTTTCAGAGAAGAATGTTGTCCCATTCTTGCCCAGTATGCGGTTTAGCATTGTCCAGATGAAATACACAGGTCCTTCCCTGAAAAAGACCTTGTTTGGATGGAAGCATATGCTGCTCTAAAACCTGGATATAGCTTTCAGCAAGCATGCATTTCCAAATGTGCAAGCTGCCTATTCCATACACACTAATAAACGCCCATACCATCAGAGACGCAGGTTTATAAACTGAGCACTGATGATAACCTGGAGGGTCCCGCTCATCTTTAGTCTAGAGGACACAGTGCCCATGGTTGCCAAAAAAGTCAAATTAGTGGCTTGCATGAAAAGGCAATACACCAACCTTACATAGAAATATATAAAGACAATGTACAATATTCCAATTTCTGAAAGTACTCCTGTGCCCATGCAGTGATGTCCATCTCAGAATCATGCCCGTTTTTTAATGCAGTGCTGTCTGAGTAACTGAAGATCACAGGCATTCAATATTGCTGTTTGGCCTTGTCCCTTGCACATATATTTCTACAGATTCTCAGAATATGTTTAAATTATTTACTGCAGATGACAAAGTCTTCGCAATTTTACATGAAACATTCTGAAATTGTCTGATGATTTTTAAAATGCAGCTTTTCACAAATTGGTGAACCTATGCCTAGCTTTACTTTACATCGACTCTCTAAGGGTCCTTAGACACGGGCTTTCCACCCAGTGGACTTGGTTTTATTCAGTGGGGATCAATCCACCGATCCCAGCTGAGCAGTCGGATGACAGGTCCATCTCCTCTCTGTGTGCTGAGACAGAGCTGTCAGATCCCTGCTCTCCTCAAGGGGGAATTGGATGAAAACGGAACGCCTGTCCATTTTCATCCGATCCTCCAGACGGATGGAAAAATCGGATTTCCATCCGTCTGGAATTGTCGGACAGGATCAGATAGCAGCAGGTGTCAGCGGACATGTCACCGCTGACATCTGCTGCTCCATAGGGGTGCATGGAGCCCGATCAGGTTTGCCTAAAAAAAACTGACAGGCAGACCTCATTGTAAAGCCCATGTGAAAGAGACCTTAGATGCTCATTTTATACCCAGCAAGGTTACTGACCTGTTGCCAATTAGTTACAAAATGTTCTTCCAGCTTTTCATCGCTGGTATCGCTTTGCCAGCTTTTTGTTGCCCGGTCTCAAATTTTTGAGATGTGTAGCTGCCATACATTTCATAAATCCCTTCCCCCCCCCTTAAAATTATGTATTTTTTCATTTTAAACATTGGATTGGTTTTCTATTGGAAATAAAATATGGGTATCCGAGATTTTCAGATCATTCAATTCTGTTTTTATGTGATTTTACAAAACTTTTTTTTGGAATTGGGGTTGTATAATTTGCCTAAGTTCTTTGTTCTACTAGTAGGTTGTACATATTTTTTCACCTTCCAGCCAGGCTTGGCCACATATTTGAAGTAGGGGAAATGATCCTCGATCCAGGTGTAGATGTCTTTCAGTGTCATGCGCTTGTCTGGTGTGCTGTTAATGGCAAACTGGATGAGTGCCATGTAGGAGTATGGAGGTCGCTCAGAGATGGAGATGTGCCACGGCTGAGTGGAAGCTGGCTCTACAATTTCGTCTTCGATCTGACGGGGGGAGAAGCAGATGCTGAAAAAACACATTCCTAGGATGCAACATTTGAGAATCAAAGAACAAAAGAAGAGCTTTCTGATAAGGTGTGCTGCTTACAGCCATCAGACTAAAGTCCTCAATGACAGGTAGTTTCAAATAGCAGGTAGCACAGAAATTTCTTCAAATGTCACCAAACTAAAGTGGTTCTAAAATCAAGACATGTTTTACCTTAATGCATACTCTGCATTAGGAGAAAAGGGGGGGGGGGGGGAAACACGTTTAAAATCACTTTAAAGCAGTATTAAAACCAAAATCAAACATTTTCCAGCTTACCAATTCTTAAATGTGATGGCTGTATTGGTTTCTTTTTTTAGGCTCTTCTAGTTTAATCTGGCAATCCAGCCAGCAAGTCTTGCTTTTCAAAGCACATACTCTCCAGATGAATACTAGCACATTATACCATTGCCTTGCAGGGTTTTTTAATTTATTTTTTTAAAGGCTGCGGTTTACTACCGCTTTAATGAATTGATCAGCTGTGGAGGGCGGGGGAAGCAACGATTTAAGGTATTTAGGGTGATCCCAGAGTTAGGATCGCCTGGGTAATGTTGCTACCCTCGAAGAGCATTTCCCTCAGATATTCACCTTGATACAATCCACTTCAGGAGTGAGATTTTCCTTCTCCTCAGGTTCTGGCGTCATACTGCGCGATCCCAGTCCATCTGAAGTCATCTTACCCAGCCACTGTATGTTTGTCAGGCTGATGTTCAGTTCCTCAGAGTCGACCTGCACCACTAAGAAAAAGAAAAGTGTTAACATTCTCTAAAAAGGACCTGTCACTTAGAGCCCTCTCCCTCCTCTGCCACATTTGGCACTTTATTTTTTTTTTTAGGGGGGGGGGGGAATAGGAGGGAGTGGGCACTTCGTTTTTACAGCTCTAACTCTTTCAGCCAGATTGGGCCCCCTCAACATCACAGGTCCTAGAAGACTGCAGACCATTCACAAAGCGCAGCTGCAATGCTTCACTGCCGGTTTCCCTTAGTTAAAATGCCAGCACCTAGACCTGAAGCTGATTGAAGAACTGGCTCGGGTAAGGGCAGCGTTGGATCTCTGGACAGGTAAGCGTCTTTAGGTTAAAAATCAAGCCACAAATACTGTAGCTGTTGACTTTTTAAGGGGAGACTGGAGCTTACATGTCCTTAGAAGTAGTGGCTGCATTTGTTTTTTCAGTTCGTCCTTTATTTTCACCTGATAAATCGCCAATGCCCACTGTACTTTATCTTTGGAGGATTAGTATTCTCATCCTGGGACAGGACTACAGAACACCTCTCCTTTTCCATAACACGGGGTAGTGGTTTTATAGAGTGGCCCCAAACCTCCACTTCTGTGGTCCCCTGCCAGCGCTCTAGGCTCCTCCTTTTCTCAGTGCACCGTCAAAGCAAGTTGCATTTGCGGGCTTGCTTCCAAGCTGGGCTTTGTTCGTCTACAGAAACACAGAATGGCTCAGCCCTGCCCCCTCCTCACAGGATTTGATTGATAGCAGAAGTCAATGGCTTCTGTGGGAAGGAGAGAATGCAGCACTGCTGCAGCCAGGCGCTGGATCGATACAGGACTTGGGTATTTAGGGAGGGTAGGATTTTTTTTTTTTTTATCTTAACGCAAGCAATGCAGTAAGGTAAAAATGTTTTAACTTTAAACAACTGCAAATGGGGGAAAAAAAAAAAACCCTTAAAAAGGTGCAATATTCTTTCTGAACAAGCGTACTTTTTTCAGTTTTGCCCATTTTTTAAAATAAGGCGGTTAGGGTATTTATAAGAAAAACCCTGTGTAAGGAGGGGTGGGTGGGTCCAAACCTCACAAGATAGGTTGAGCCTGTCCCAATAGTTCTGAGGCATTCCAGATGGGGTGTCACTAGACAGGAGGTTCAATTCTACATGAACATAAATTCACACCGGTAAAACTACCTCACAGAAAGATTTCCTTAATAGTGGATGTGAGGTCCTCCACAAGTTTAAGGTTTTGTATCCTGGCAATCTATTGTGCCAAAGATAGGGGGGTCTGGCTAATGCCAAACAGGGATGCATGCCCAGGCTGCATAAAGTGAATGAGCAGCAACCTCTAATCTGTCTCTCATGTTGTGATGGAGAAGAAAGAATGCTGGGTCATGGGGGACTGGGAAGTCTAAACTCTTGAAAAGATCTAACCAAGTGCCAAAAAATGTGAAGGATAGTGCCTTCGGGCTTCCTTACACTGCCAGCACCTATTGGGAGCGGAGGAAAGCACACAGTGCAGAGCAGTAAGGACTCTGTTGTAATGTGTGAGCAGTTTGTAATGTGTTACTAGTTGAGCATTTGTGGATGTAGAAGACCCGTTTGTCAATTTGTTCAGGGGAGAACCCAAACTTTAGACCCCCTCTCCCATTTCTGGATAAACGTGTGGGAAAAGTCTATTCTAGGGGGTCATGAAAGTTAGTGCAGTTAAAAGGGTTCTCCAGAAGCCCAATGGAGCATAAAATGTGGTCTGCCTTTAGGTCATGGGCCAAAAGTCACCATTGTCACTGGTACATATGAGCGGCTAATCTTTCATTAAGGACACCTCTAACGACAACTGTTTGGGTGGGTATTAGTGATGTCTTACAACAATAAAAGGATAATCTCCCCAATAGCACACACACAAAAAAGTATAATAATATGGTAAGAGCCCAATCATACTTGGTTGTTGAGGTAACACACATTGGTGTTGGTGTTATACGACATCATTCATTTTAATGGCAACTCAATGCACCTTGTAAACAGATGTGTGATGTGCTGCCAAAAAATGACGCATGCACTATTTTTTTGGCAGCATGCCACCATATGTGTTGTACTGCAAGGCATGCTCATTGAAAGGTGCGCTGGGTTGCAATTCAAATGAATTGCAACACACCTAACCTGCACTGTGGTAAAGCACGCATTACTGCACTGACAAGGTGTGAACAGGCCTTAAAAATTCTGTGAACATATCTTGAATACCTTTCTTGTCTTCCTCTGCAGTTGGCTGGCTGGATGCTGGAGCCTCGATCTGTAAAGTGGCCACCTCCTCCTCCTTACTTTGGAAGCCCAACTTCTCAGCCTGAGCGTGAAACGAAGGACTCCCGCTGATGAGGATAAATTTGTTAGGTCCACCCATCTCTCTGCCTCGCGCAGTTAACGCCTGAATAATACTCTCCATATCAGAATTTGGGGGAAGGACCACAAGCTGAGTGTCTGGAATGGTGGGATGACCCATGACTTTTATCTCAGAGGATGTCGATTTTGCGCTGACACAAGGTGACTGAGGAGTACAGGAGGCAGCAATTTTCAGGGTGGAGGAGGAGTTCTGATTCTGGTTAGGACTTATGATGGTTTCAGAGAATTGGTTTTGTTCTGGGGTAGAGGACACCACCATCTGATTGTCCAAACTTGGGTCAGGTCTCTCAGTTACCCCTGTTTTCTGAACAAGGTTCTGCACGGGGTTTACATCTGCACTGGAAACCAAGTTCTGTCTGGGTTGTTCTCCAGATCTGGTCACGGTGGTTGGTCTTTGTTCTTGTGTCCCCGTACTGCAGGTGCCATCTTTTTGCGGTAGGGTTAACTTCCGCCTTTTCAGAATAAGTGGCCTACGGGGGCTTGATCTCATGGTGTGATGACAAAGGTGGGGGCCATTGGAAAAACAGGTTCTGAAATGAATGAGAAAACAGCTTAATTATTATTATGGTTTTCAGATTGTAAGTGCTGGCAGATTACGCATCCCTTTACAGAATACAGAACAGAAAACCTTACCATCCGATCCCACTACCATTAAAAGACATACATTTTGGCCACTGTATTTATAATCTTTGTAATCTACTAGCACATTCTTAGATTATGTGAAAAAAACTTAAAGCGGAGTTCCGGCCACAAAATTGACTTTTTTTTTTGTTTACTTACCTTGTTATTGAAGAAAAATATACTCACCTTACTTCCACTTCCTCCCTCTGCGGCCGCGGCCCGCGCCGTCACTTCCTCTTTGCATTGATTCCTGGGAGCTGAACGTCATCCCTCCCAGGAATCAATGCGCCTGCACCGGCCCCGCTCGTCACTTCCGGTGCAAGCGCTCATTCCCTGCTAAACAGCTTCTGGGCATGCCCAGAAGCTGTGGAGGGATAACGCGCCCGCACCGGAAGTGACGAGCGGGGCCGGTGCAGGCTCATTCTGGGAGAAGAGGACGCGCTGGCTTCAGCTGCCCACATCCAAGATGGCAGCGCTGGAGAAGAAATTTTCAAGTAAGTATTTCTTCTAAAAGGTAAGTGCAACCCGGGACAGTACAGAGGCTATCCATTGTGGAATGTACTAGCCCTGACTGTGCCGGGGGTATTTTTATTGAAAAAACATTTGTGGCCGGAACTCCACTTTAAGAAGCCAGGATAAAAAGAAGAAAAAGAAGGAAGCCTGGTGAACAAACTCCCAGCTAAGAATTAATCCCGTTTTCCTGCGCTGTATGAAGGAGGCCAATGTCTTAGCCACCTTTGTAAAACAGACATCACATGTAAACTGGACCAGTCTGTACAATTCTGCATGAATATAATTCTAAAATGTCACAATATACAGCAGCAGTGTCATTTGTAAAAGTTCCACCTTTTATCATTAAAAAGCCATCCTTACTCTCCAGTCAAGTGACACTGAAGACATCAGTCAGCTGCAGACAGGAGAAGCATTTCCTTGTTCTCCTCTCTCTGCGATCAGATTGCAAGTTTTATAGCAAGTCCCAAGGTGAGAGGCTGCAGCAGAGGCTGATCCATGTCAGACATTTGTGAACACAACCAAGAGCTGCACAGGCATCAGGATACATAAGACTGTGCAAGCACCTCAGTCGAGAAAGTAGATGCTGACCTTTGATGATGCCTGAAAAAGATGGTTCTGCCCTTCTGGAGATTAAGGGCCGGTTCATACCACATGCAGTCTAGTGTGTTTTTTTTTCTGCATCAAAAATGCATGGAAAATAGGTTATATGGTTTCCAATGGCATAGCTCACACCAGTGCGGTCAGCTCCAGGGCTTTCCAGTTCCAGAAAAAAAAAAAAAAAGTAGAACATGCTACATTTTTCCTGCACTAGAATGCAGAAAAATGCACCAGACCCAAGTACAGTGAAGAAAAAAAAAAAAAAGCATCTAGAGTGCATCCGAAAACTCAAAAATGCACTGACAACATGCATGTAAAAAAGCATCTGGAACGGATCTGGAGTGCGTTTTTGTGGCGTGAACCAGCCCTGAGGATGGGGGGGGGGGGGGGGGGGTTATGGGGAGTACTGTGATCTCTATGAGAGGTAATAATACCTGGAAAGGTTGCGCTGACATTACTTAACTTGTATGCATATCGAATATATATATATATATATACACATATACACCAGATATTGGGTCCACTTCTGGGACATACAGCTATTAGGACTACAAAAGTAGAATGTTTATCATGCCTACAACCTACTGGATAAAAGTGACATGTGACATACTAAAACACTTACGGGAAATCTGTTTTTTTGTGAGGTTTGTATAAAAGACGACAGAAAAATTGCAACTCAGCCACCGTAACAGGAAGAAGGATGAGCATGACTGACAAAGCATGGGGACAGCTGTGTGACTAACGGAGCAGATAAATTAAATGCATAACAACTCAAGTGAAATTTAGTTACCATAAGCAACAATAACACGTAATTGTAGTAAGATTAGTATTAGGAGAGGTGGGGTGACCAATAGGATCCTCAATATTCATCTATAACTGACCTAACAAGAGCACCCCCCCTACAGTCTGATTGGGTGTTAAGCTCCCATAGATAGATGGAGATTTGGTTGGTTTAGCAGGGACTGGACAAATTTCAGTTCCTAATCATCTTCTGTCAGCAGAGTACCGCTGTTAGAATACAATAGCACAACGAGAAGGATTCCTTCATCCACCTCCCATGTGTGAATTGGGAAATCCATTTGTTTTTTGCTAAACAAAAAATAAAAAAAAAATGAATCATATACAGCCAGCCTTAATGGGTCACAGTGTGCACTGTAAAATTTTTGTTCCAAGTCTGGCTATAGATGACAATACTAAACAAAATTCGGTTTAGCCAATGGTTGCTCTGGGCACCATGCACCTTGACAAATGTTGATTGAAAAATTGACTGAGCTGGGTGGAAAACTCTTAGGCCCCTTTCACACGGGCGGACCGTTCAGATCTGCCTGTCTGTTTTTCAGGCGGATCTGAACGGATGCCACTTGCATCTCTATGGGGCATTGGATGTCAGCGGAGACATGTCCGCTGACATCCGATCTGTCAAATCTATTTCCCATCCATCCAGCTGATCGGATGAGAACGGACAGACGGTCCGTTCCCATCCGATTCCCCCATAGAGAACAGCGGGGACCTGACAGCTCTGTCTCCGCACACAACGTGGTACCCAAATTATTGTACCACACTGTATTGGCTCAGTTTAATCTTGTGTGACAGCGTTTTATTTTTCTGTACGTTTTGTGACAAAGAAAAGTTTTCAATAAAAATTATCTGATTTAAAAAAAGTTGCACTTTAAAGCGGAATTCCACCCTAGAAATTTTTTTTAGATAAAAATACCCCCCGGACAGTCAGGGCTAGTGCATTTAAGCAACGATAGCCTCTGAACTGTCCCCTATTTCACTTACCTGTAAGAAGAAATACTTACCTTGAAAATGTCTTGTCCAGCGCTGCCATCTCAGGTGTGGGCAGCTGAAGCCGGAGCGTCCTCTTTGGTAATGTCGGAGTCCCAGAATGCCCGGCTCGTCACTTCCGGTGCAGGCGCGTCATCCCTGCACCGGCATGCCCAGAAGCTGTTCAGCAGGGAATGACGGGCCTTCACCGGAAGCGACGAGTAGGGCCGGTGCAGGCACATTGACTCCTGGGATCGATGACGCTCATCTCCCAGGAGTCAAGGCAAGGAGGAAGTGACGGGGCGGCCCGCAGCCGCAGAGGAAGGAAGGTTAGTATATTTTAGTTAAAAAGAAGGTAAGTGAAACAAAAAAAAAAAAAAAAAAAAAAAATGTAAATTATCCAATTCTTTTTCAGGCAAATTAAAGCAAGCGGACGGTGAAAAAAACATTTTCAGGGTGGAACTCCGCTTTAAGTACTCCCCCTGTGAAGGGGGCCACTTCTTCCTAATCTATTCTCCTTGTGCCAAATCCAGTAAGTGCCCTCCCACATCTAATGTTTAGATTTAGGCTGGCCATACATTATACAATTTTCTGTACATATACCTTCAACTATGTAGTACAAAGGCTTGCCTTAAAGGATACATTTGAAAGTGTTTAGTTTTGAGCTCATATTATATGGATTTTGGTAAATCTAACAGAAAGTTGTACAAGAAAATTGAACATGTATGGCCAGCCTTAGGGCGCTTTCACACGAAGCGGACCGCATTGCGATCCGCTCCGGCACTTTTTTTTTTTTTCACGGAGCGGATGACATTTGTGTCATCTGCTCCGTATGTGCGTGCGCATATCATCCCATCCGTTTGCGGATAAAATAAGGACATAATGTATGTCTATGGGCATTGCGGATGTCAGCTGATGACAGTGACACCGCTGACATCCGATTTTGCATCTGTTACGTTTTTTTAAATGGAACAAAAATAGGTTTCTGTTCCGTTCCAAAAAACGGAACAGAACTGAAAGGATGAAAATCGGATGTCAGCGGATGGTCATCAGCTGACATCCGCAATGCCATTGACATACATTATGTCCGTATATCATCCGGAAAAAATAGGATGATTTACGGATATGCGGAACGCCCGTGTGAAAGGGCCCTTCGGTGTTTGTTTTTTCTCCTCATGTCCTCCCATCTCAATCGTTTATCAAAAACTTCTGTTATCCAGTACCCCGGTGTCAGCCATCTGTCCCTTTTCCCATTGTTTGCAAATGATGACCCTTATTCTGGTGTGTTAGCTCTGTGAAAAGGAGTCTGTTGTGTACAAATCCCATCAGATCAGCTCTCTGTATTGTGGGTTTAGAGCTGCATCATCGTAGGAAGACAACAAGCAGACTGTCCATTGTGTGTAGATTCAGGTCTCCTCCTAGCGATATATGTGTGTGTCCTTTAAGGAACTGCCACAACCAGCATCTCATTAGATGTATAACAATAGCATGTCAGCGCCACAAAAAATAAAAAAATCAGCAGCATACAAACAGTATGAATATACCAAAAATAACAGTGATCAATAGAAGGTTGCAGCGCTGTAAGGTTAAATATAGTGCAATCTACCATATTACAAAACTAAATGTGACACAAATCATAAGAATAAGCTTAATAAAGTCCATATATAAAAGTCCAAGTGAAAACAGAATGTTGTAGTTCCCGGTGCTCAATGATAACTCAAGTGTCACCACGGTGATATCCTCCACCAAATATTAAAATTGCAAACTCACCAGAACCATATGCTGTCTAAATTATAGGACAATGGTATTGATATCTCTCTGGAAGTGGTGTCAATAACAGAGATCTGTGCGCTCCCACGCTTTGAAACGTCATCACACAGGGGATTCAAACCGGACATGAAGGATAAATCACCAAGCATGAGAAATAAAATCTCATTGTGTAATATTTATTAAAATTAATGGTACAAAATATTATAAAACACTAACTCATGTGAAAGCCGCCAAACTAAATTTAGGATGGCAGATGGACCTCAGACGTATAGCTCAGCTCAGATGTATAAACATTTTTTGGAAATGTTAATTATTAATGTACAGCAGGGGTCTTTAAACTATGGCCCTTCAGTTGTTCAGGAACTACAATTCCCATCATGCCTAGCCATGTCTGTGAATGTCAGAGTTTTACAATGCCTCATGGGACATGTAGTTCTGCAACAGCTCGAGGGCCATAGCTTGAAGATCCCTGATGTATAGGATTATGCCAACAATTTGTCCAGCGCTTTACAACATAGAGACAGTAGAAGACAGCTTAGACAAGTGTCAGCTTACAATCTAAACAGGGAGATTTTATATATAGAGATCATGCAGTGTGTGAATATATATATATATATATATATATATATATATATATATATACACACACACACACACTTGTGGGGGGCGTCGGTCCTGGAGATCCACGCCTCTCCCCTAGGTAGGCCCTGCAGTAGAAATCCCGGCATTCCCCTCTCACACTGTGTAATGGTAGGACGGTGGTCAGTAACCCATAACAACCATGTTCGCCCTTGCCCAGTAGCTCCTCCCCCTTCACACACACGTTAGGCTGTCTCTCCTTTACCGAATTGTCTCTCCCGTTCGTCGCCGTCCTTTCCCCGAACTCTTGCAGCCGCCGCCGTTTGAATTTTCGCGCTTTGCGACACGTCCTGTCAAGTGACAAAGCAAACCAATGACAGACCTCCGGATTCTACGTCTCACCTTCCCTCGACCAATGGTTGTAGGGTCCACAGCGTCTCCTCGTCAGCGACCAATCGGCGCTCAGCCGTTTAGGGAAGGAGCAGCTGGGGCCAATGACGGGACAGAGCTGGAGGTCACATGGCGTAGCAGCCAATGAGAGGGAGAGCAGGCAGTGAAGTGGGGCGGAGGGAGAGGAGAGAGTCGGGAGATTTGGGTAAGGAGTTGGGTTTGGTAGGGCTGTTTGTTCTCCTGGCAAGCAATCATTTCCAGAGGGGGGCGGGATCTATTTGTACAGAATATCGGAAATACTGATCCATTGTGCACACATGGACTCCTTAGGGGAGTGAGGCGGGGTGTCATCACCCATAGCAACCAGCAGGTATCACTTCAAAGACACTGACTGTATTCCTATAGCAGACAGTAGGTATCAATGCAAAGACACTGACTGTATTCCTATAGCAGACAGTAGGTATCAATGCAAAGACACTGACTGTATTCCTATAGCAGACATCAGGTATCAATTCAAAGACACTGACTGTATCCCTATAGCAGACCGCAGGTATCGCTTGTAGACACTGTTCCCATAGCAATAGGGAGAGGTTGGTTCCCCTCTAAGACTAAGTGGTTGTCCCCATTGTTAGATTTCCTCTTACTTCCTTTTCTGGTGACAACTCTGACAAATTTTGGATCTCTCTCTCTCGTCACCAGAAAGGTGAATCTGCCCAGTGGGGTCACACACAGCAAGACAAACATGGTAGGGCTTTGAACCCCATTACACTCCAATCTAAAGAAGAATAGCTTTGACATTAGGTAGACTTTATTGTTGAATCTTTTTTTTCAGATTTGGGACCTGCTGTGAACAGTTAGCCATCACTTACCTGCAGCCATTGGATATCGGATGTTTGGTTGCTGCTGTGTATGGCCGATCCTCTGCATCACCTCACCATGTGGTTCCCACCTGGCCAGGATCTGACTGCTCATGCCTGCCAAGAAGCGGACTGCTTGTAACCCGCGGAAAGGGCGCCTGATCTTTCTGGAGAGCCCACAGCCGGGTCCCATTCATGAGTATGGCACGGCTCCACCGAAGGCAGAAAACCCCATATGTGTGCCCACCAAGCCCTTGGATGACAACGCATGCACTTCTTGGGTAAATTTACACTTGGTCACATAAAGAGGCAAATAGAATATATATATATATAATTTTATTTGATTTTATTAACGTTTTGGATAGAGTAGAGAACACAGAGAGAAACCCTGGTATAAGCACAGCTATGGAGAGATTTCCTCTCACTTCCTGTTGTGGCTTCGGGAATAGAAGTGAAGGGAAATCTCCTCCTCAAAGGGACACAGATGGCAAAAAATAAGCTCACAGGTAACACCCCTTTTCTTCTTCTTTCTTCTTCTTTTTTTTTTTTTTTAAAACTTAAAAAAAGTTTTGGCTCTACATAAACTTTATAACCTGCAGTTCTGTTTGGCTTCATTCACATGGCATATTTAAAATTGGTTCTAAAATAAAAACGTGTTTTTTTTTTTTTTTCTGTACCTCAAATTGATACTTAGCATACATTTTTTTTTCTTTAAAATGACAAACAGGGCACAGCCCTAGATATGGCTCTAAAGGACACCTAAATCATTTCAGTGGCGTGACCTATAATCATGGTATACGGAATTGATATAAAATGTGTGAACTACATGTACTTTTAATGTCTGGCTGTACAAATTCGTGACCTCTCAATAAACCTTTACCTAATTTAAAAAAAAAAAAAGGCAAACATGCCATACTTGCCTGCTCTGTGCAGTGGTTTTGCACAGAGCAGCCCCGATCCTCCTCTTCTTGGTTCCCTGCTCCAATGTGTCAGCAGGATTCGGCTCTGCCCTCTCGTCACTGGCTGTGATTGACGGCAGCAGGAGCCAATGGGGAAAGGGAAAGGACTACATTCAGAAGGTTTTTTAACCTTAATGCAGAGAAGGCGTTAGGGCAATAAACCTGCCTTTGGTCACCTCTGCATTAAAGTGGTTCTGAACTGTGCCACCAGGGCTGGATATTGCCATTTGCTTGACATTATCTAGCCTTTAAAGCATTTTTCCTGCCACTGACCCCAACAGTGGGGCATAATTCCTGCCACTGGCACCCACAATGGGACACTATTCCTTTCACTGACACAACTACGGGACGTAATTCCTTCCACTGACAATAAAAATGGGGCACTATTATTCTATCTACTGCCACCAACTAGTTCTCCCCCTAATATCAATGATCAGGCATTGTTTACTCTCTCTGGCCATAGTCCGCCCCCCCCCCCCCTAAAGTCTGAAGGACAGTAAACTGGTCCTTTCCTTTTAATAAAGTTTGTAGACCCCCACACTTTAATGTACCCCCTGCATTAAAGCGGTTGTAAACCCAAAAACACTAACAGAAAAAAAACCTGCAAGACAAAGGCATAATGAACTAGTATGCATACTAGCTCATTATGTATTACTTACCTCAGAACGAAGCCCAGACACGGACATCGCTGCGGGCGCATGATCCCTCGCCGTCTCTTCCGGGTTTGGCGGCTCCGGCACTGTGATTGGCCGGAAGCCGCGATGACGTCACTCCTGCGCATGCGTGCGGGAGTCATTTTCCGGCAAGCTCCCGGCAAGGGAAGCTGAAGGTCCGCCGGACCTTCAGAGCGCATGTGCCGCTCTCGTGAGCGGCTGCATGCACTGCAAATATCTCCTAAACCGTGCAGGTTTAGGAGATATTAATTGTACCTACAGGTAAGCCTTATTATAGGCTTACCTGTAGGTAAAAGTAAAAAAAAAAGCGGTATACTACCGCTTTAAAGTGTAATTATAGTCAAAACTTTTTTTTTTTTTCTTTTTGGATAGCGAAAGGGAGATTTATAACCCCTGTCAGTTTTTTGCCATCTGTGTCCCATTAGGGAGATTTCTTCTCACTTTGTGTCCCATAGCCAAAACAGGAAGTGAGAGGAGATCCTTTGAAAGTAAGGGGGTCCCAGGGTCTCACCAGAACTAATGTCTCCATGGGTAGATTTGAGCTCTATTACTGTTCAGGTGTCAACCAAAAACTTAGGATTTTTTTTTTTTTTTTACTTTGACTTTTTGATAATAATGGTAAGCAGGACAAAGAGAGGGGGTGACTCTCCCTTGCACATGCGGCAGTAAATACTTATGTGTTCTAATCCCTCTCTGCTCTATCTAAAATAAAAATTAAAAATATTTGTCCTTCCTTACACTTTAAGGCAAGGGTCGGGAACCTATGGCTCGCGAGCCAGACGTGGTTCTTGTGATAGCTGCATCTGGCTCGCAGACAAATAGGGTCTCCTGCTATGAGTATATCATTATTAGCCCCGAGTCGAGTCCATGCCTGCACGCTGTGGCCACACTGGTTGTTAGTATGCCGCTTGGCGTCTAGCAACCGGTGATGTCACATGACCTCAGCGTCATCTCCTGACAGCGGGAGAGCGAGGGCAATGGTCAAATTCCTGGTGACAACTCTGCAAATTCCTCCTCCGCTCCTAAATTTACTCCACCCACCACCGGCCACCTCCCTCTTCTCCAGGCGGCAGCGCGGACTCAGCGTAGAGCCGAGGGAGGTCCTGAAGCGACAGGTCAGTCAGTCAGACTCGTCAGTGTAAATATTTTGCGTTCTGTGCTTCTCCTGTCTCAAGTAATTTCAAATACTCTTTCAGAAAATGTATTTGCAATTGCTACGTTGAGACAGGGAAGCACAGAAAGCAAAAAATGATAGGCTAGCCTGCACCTTCTTTTTTATCTTTTATTCACAGTTTACAGAGGCTCCCAAATACCCTCCCTGAAGAAGTGCTGCCGGCCTGCAGCCATCTATATAGTGGAATTTTTTCCCAGGCATTGACATTTTGGCACATATGGGCTACACATCCACTTTCTGTTTGCGCTAAGATTATTTCTCCTTTCCATTGTCGTGCCCTGCAAATCACACTAGTGTGAACAGGGGAAGTCAACTTTAATATTTCAGCTCATTCAACCACTTCAGCCCTGGAAGATTTTACCCCTTAATAACAAGGCCATTTTATGCAATTCGCCACTGTGTTACTTAAATAAAGGTTCCCGACCCCTGAAATATAGTGTATGGCTCTCACGAAATTACATTTGAAAATATGTGGTGTTCCTAGCTCTCTCAGCCAAAAAGGTTCCTGACCCATGCTTTAAGGTATAAAACACCCCACTATCTGTTAAACTCACCTATCCCTAAACGCTTCCCTGACTCCCATCACCGATCCAGTGCTGTCCTGGCTGCAGCACTGCTCCTCAGGCTTCCTGATCTCACAGGAGACAGCAAAGCAGCGGGAGCCTTAGGTTACTGTCAGTCAAACTCCTGTGAGGGAGTGAGGACATGGCTTACTGTATGTGTTTATGGGCACACACAGCCCAGCTCTGAAGCACATGTGCACAGGTACCTCCACAGCATGTGGCTTGCTAAGAAGGCAGCACCGACGGGGGCCTACCAAATAGTAGGATCGGGGCTGCGCTGTGCAATCTCGTTGCACAGAGCAGGTAAGTGTAGTTTTTATTTATTTTGCCGCATGTATATATGGGGCCTCTTGGTGGATGGTCTTTAACGCGGAGAGACCACATATATTTGAGTCCCTGTGTAAACACAAAGCTGTGCTGTGAGCTCGCACTCTCAGTAAAGTCATCGGCAGGGACAGGAAAGCTCCTGATGCATAATGAAAGTAAGCAAGATCTGCTGCTCCAGGTGAGATGAGTGAATCTGATGGAACCTCCACATGAGTGCTAGCACCAGCTCGCCTCTGTGAACAATGTCAAGATAAGAATAAAGGGGCGCACATCACTGGAGTTCCAAATGCCTTTATTGTGATTTCCAAAGTGGCACGACAAAACACCAACCAGTCCAGGTACATGCGTTTCGCACAGTTGTAGTGTGTGAAACGCGTCTACCTGGACTGGTTGGTGTTTTGTCGTGCCACTTTGGAAATCACAATAAAGGCATTTGGAACTCCAGTGATGTGCAGCCATTTCTTCTGATCTTGATAAAGCTCCTGTTGCATACTTGCGATCAAGAATTTTCCAATCATGTGACAGCCAATCACGGTGGGCACATGGTCCGAATTGCCTCCTCCTGGCTTCTAGAAGTTCTTAAAGGGTCGGGAGGCGGCGGCGCGAAGGGGTTAACCCCAAAAAATTATCCTTTAGTATCCCTTTAAGTGTACACCCTTGTAAGGGCCATTTTTACCCGCATGAGATGCACAGGGGTTCTCTCCCATTCATGTCAGTTGGGATGCAAATGCTGCACAAACATTGCTCCCAGTTGGACAAGTGTGTGGGTGCAGATCCCCAAACAGACATGGTCTGCATTTGGGACCAACACCTGCACCCCACAGATATCAGATTGGGAGCAGCAGCTTTGTCATGATCGGGACTGCATGCATGCAGATGGTATGGAATGCCTGAGCATCCCGTGTGGCCAGACCAGGCCCACAGGCCTATTCACATATCAACGTTTTGTAGCTTGAAGCTTCAAAACGCTGGAAGAGGGGGGAAAAAAACAAATCCGTTATTCACTATGGAGTTGATTCACATCTCCACAAGCCGTCTAAAGCTCAAAAAAGTTCTGGAGCTTTTTTTTGCTCCAATACAATAATTAAATATAAATAATTAATCAAATAAAATAAAACCAATAATAAATAAAACCTAACCCTCATGTTACCCCTAACATTAAACCCTAACACTAATAACCCCTAACATTAAACCCCTAACACTGATAACCCCTAACATTAAACCTAACTTTAAAATAAATTAACCCCTAACCGTTAAACCCTAACCATTAAAGCATTGTCACTTGCTACAAATCCAATGCCCATCCTCCATTCGCTTTTAAATGGTAACTATTTTTATTTATTTATTTTTTTTTCATTTTCGAAATACCTCTAAATTCCTTATTTTCTGGAGCACTTCTGGCTCTGGCTGCCTTGAAGATGACGTAATTAGGTGCTTCCCATGAACACCTGGGATATCGGCGTCCTGTATCCCAAGAGTGCATGGGAGTCTCTTATTATCAAAATCTCGCGCTATTTCTCGACAGGAAATTACATGAACGGGAGAATCACGAGAACGTGATGTCCGCTGATTGACAGGTTGCTACAGCAATCTGGGCAGGAACTACCACGGACGCCGCCATTGCTATGGCAACATGTCAGGGGGAAGGAGCACAGCACGGTGGCATTACTGCGCAGGCGTGAGATCAGGAGGTGCATGTTGGGTGGTAGCCAGCTGCACCAAATCCCGGAAATGGATTCAAGAGGACTTCAGTTGCCCACAGTGGAGATGGACACTGCCTGCTTCCCGAGATCCAAGTAGTTTTATTTAATTTAAACTTAAGTTAAAGCGGAGTTCCGGGCACAGAAACCATTTTTCAATAAACATACCCCCGGGACAGTCAGGGCTAGCACATTCCACAATGGCTAGCCTCTGATCTGTCCCGGTTCGCACTTATCTGCAAGAAGAAATACTCACTTATAAAATTTCTTCCACAGCGTTTCCATCTCTCTTGTGGGCAGCTGAAGCCAGCGCGATCCTCTTCCGTGTCTTCCGCGTCCTCTTCTCCCAGAATGCGCCTGCACCGGCCCCTCTCGTCACTTCCGGTGCGTCACTTCCGGAAGTGACGAGCGGGGCCGGTGCCGTCGCATTGATTCCTGGGAGCGATGACGTTCAGCTCCCAGGAATGATTGCAAGCCCGGAAGTGACGGCGGAGCCGCGGCACAGAGGGAGGAAGTGAAGAATAGGTGAGTATCTTTGATCTACAATTACAAGGTGAGTACAAAAAAAAAAAAAAAACCTAACTATCCAATTCTGTTTCAGGTGAAGGTGAACAAGCGGACAGGCACAAAAAAAAGATCGATTTTGTGCCCGGAACTCCGCTTTAAAAGGACTACATTAATATCACTATTTAAATATTGCATAGAAAGTTTACTAAATTACAGTGCAAATAAAAAAAAAAATTGACTTGGGAGACTGGAACTCCGCTTTAACCCCTTACAAAAAAATGAATAAATAAAAAATTAATAAAAGCAGATGAAAAAGCTAAAAAACATTTTTCTTTTATTGGCTAAAAAAATAACGACAAAGCTCAAAAACGCTTTAAAGACACGCATACGAACGCTTGACAAAATGTTCAAAAATGTAACGCTCAGGTGTGAATGCAGCCTCACACAGGTGTACACTTTAGCATGCCCATGTAAATGAGGCCTTAACCATGCAGAATATGGGGGAAGTAAAGCTGGGATCTAACGCCTATGTATACAAGCCTGTACATTCAGCTGTCCGATAACTGACTGTATCCTTCTCACACATATAGGTGTCTCCACAATTTGAACATCCTGTAGAACTGCATTTCCCAGCACGACGTCGTCTCCGCCACACATCCTCCAACACCACTTTACAGAGCCGCCCTGGAGACACGAGTCGGAACACACTCAGAGCGGCAACAAGGAAACAAAGTGTCTGTAAATTTCCTTCATTATCGTTTACCAGTCAGAATACGACTAGTGTAATACAAACTCAGTCATTCTGTGCCAGGAGGAGGCCCAAACAAAAGCTGGTTTTACAAACCCCCGTGCCGGAATCTCCTCAGCGCTCGTGTGATAACCCTGCAAGTCCACCAGATATAAAGACTCCAGATGCAGGTCCAACACGAACAACATCACTGGCGCTTGCCACAGCTGACCCACCAACACCAGTCTCCAGGAGAGATGCCACACAGGACGCAGCCAACACACCGCAGGGGAACGGGCAGGTGCTGGCAGAGGATACTCCAGAGCATGAGTACGGGGTCCGTGTAACATGGAGGAGACGACAGGGACTAATGAAATACTTGAAATCCCGGGGCAGGCTACAAAGTAGCCAGATCCAGGTGAAGTTGTAAGATTTGGACCTCTGTAAATAGAAATTTATGATATCCTGGAGATGAAATGGGACTAGGAATACTAATGTTAACAAAAAATGATATTAAATTTACGAATGCACTTGATTTCCATACTGACTGATACAGCTCTTTTTTTACCCAGTAGCCCTTAACTTCCACGGATGGTCATTGCTGAAAATGCTAGGTTATCAGGTGTCTTGATGTTGGGTTCCTTTTTTTCTTAAAGGTTAAGTGTATTTACCTTTTTTGTAGGGATGAACCAATACCGGTATCGGTGCTGATACCAACATTTGCTTGAGTACGGATACTCACGCAAATGTTTGGTATCGGCACCGAAACTGATATTGTGCAGTGCGATTTGCGTCAATACAAAATGAATGTGCGCAAATTGAACTGCAAAGAATCGCATGCGATTTGAACAGGCACGTGCTGTGATTCCTGCCTGAATCGCATGGGATTTCCCCCACCACGTGTGTGTGTGTGTGTGTATCTAGTGGGCAGTTAATTAAAATTGTTTTAACTACAGTACATGTACTGTATGCTCAAATGCAAAATCTGCATAGATGTCCCGGTCCTACTGATGATAGCAAATCACGGCCGCTGGAGGAGATGCAGAGGCAATCTGCCCCAAACTGAAATCCCTTCTGCCCTATACCCTCAGTGGTCCCCGGAAATTCTCCTCCAGCCCTGTGAGCACCTCCAATTTTAATGTAGAATGTATGTTCCTTGCTAAAGGGCATTCTTTTTTTCTCAAGTTTTTATGGGTAAAGTCCTGCATTCATCACCTGGATATTCAGGGAAGCGCCAAACGGACACCTGCAAGAAGGGGCAGAACTATGCAAAAAAGTGAGTAATTCTGAATGTTGTGAGAAGGAACCCTTACAGTATTCCTAAACCCACAACAGTAAAATCAGTCCATATATACAGTAAAGTTTGCTTGTTATACTTACTGTGGAACCTAAGAGGTTAATCCTCTGCATTATGTAAAAAGGCTGTTTGACCCTGTCTTCTCTGTTCCTCCCCTTCTTCCACTGTCCCCAAACCATCTCCTGATAGAACAGAGGCTAGGGGACAAGCTGCACAGGCTCAGTTTGGTGTGTATTGCTAGAAAGTTTTTTTTTTTTTTTTTTTAACTTTCTTTGGAGTGTGCATGTACTCAGCACAGGGCCAATCAGCACTGTCCAGACAGAGTCAAAGGTCCTTCAGCCTGATGGGACAGTCAGAGCAGAATGAAAACTCCTCCTACAAGCTTTATCCAGACACTGATAGAAGTTACAAGACTGCTATATATTGCTGATGAGAAAAAGTATTTATCAGTTTATATTAGGGCTGCCACGACGCGTCGACTACAAAAAATCGGCGACGTGCGTGAAAGGCGTCAACGTGTGACTTCACACGCCCCCTGGCCGACTGCAGCGCTGCTTAAAGTATTGCCGGCCGGGTGAAATCCCCCCCCGGTTCCGTCCACACCGAGGTGAGCGCTGACCGTCTCCTGCTCCCCCGTACTCCGCCACAGCTTCTGCTGCAACACATTCAGGTATTGTGGGAAGGTTTGATCTCTGGCGCCTGGAGAACTGCTGGCGATGATTGGCTGGCTTTTAGATGGAATGGGGCGTTCTGAGCCAATAGGAGAGCTGCTATGGGTGGAACGCAAATCGGCGGTGAGACGCACACGTGGTCAGGGAAGAGGCGCCGCACTTTCTGTGAGCTTGGGACAGGCAAGTATTACAGCGCACTGCTTATACCGGGGATACCAGGATAACCCTGCATGTCAGCAGATATTCATTCCAAGGAGCGCAGTTATGATTTCATTGCAATTAGTGTTATAGCTGAAGTGTCATCTGCTTGTCATTTGCTTTTCCCTGGTGCCCCTCCCCCCATTATGAACATTCTAATGACCTTTTTATATAAAACCTTTCCTTATTGAAGTTTGAGTGACCCCCACCATCCCCGAGTGACCCTCATCATCCCCGAGTGGCACCACCATCCCTGAGTGACCACCATCCCTGAATGACACCACCATCCCAGAGTGACCCCATCCCAGTCTGGGGTCTGTACTGGGAGGGGGCTTACTAAGGGGTCTGTATTAATTACAGGATTAATTAGCTAATCAAAAAAACACTCAATTAAGCAAAAAAAATTAAATAAAAATAATCGTTAGATTAGTCGACTAATCGTAAAAATAATCGATAGATTAGTCGACATACAAATTAATTGTTAGTTGCAACCCTAGTTTATATTCACCAAAATAATTGCATTTCCATGTTCTGTGTACTGTGGGAGACCAGATGTAGTGGCTGCAGGGTCCTGGGTTTAGTAACACTTTCAGTCTATTGTGTAACAGTAATTTATGCAGAAGTGTTGCTGTAAAAAAAGATGAATCTTTAAATAACTTTAAAGCGGAACTAAACTCATCAATTTAACTGTTTCAAAAAAAGTTGCATTCCTGGCATGGGGGGGTTTACATAGTTACATAGTTACATAGTTACATAGTAGGTGAGGTTGAATAAAGACAATAGTCCATCCAGTTCAACCTGTGTAGGTGTGTGTGACTGTAATCATCTAACATAGCCCTCAATCTCCTGATCCTTGAGATGTAAGTCTAAGAGTCTTTTGAAAGTCACCATACTACCCGCAGAAACCACCTCTTGTGGTAGACAATTCCACAATCTTGTAGCCCTAACAGTAAAGAACCCCCCACGTTGCCTGAGGTTAAAACGCTTCTCCTCTAATCGCATTGTATGTCCTCGAGTCCTCATGCAATTCCTTCGAATGAACAGCTTTTCTTCTAAGCTGAGATCCCCATTAAGATATTTATAAATTGCTATCATGTCCCCTCTCAGACGTCTTTTCTCCAGGGAAAATAAATCGAGCGATTGCAGCCGCTCTTCATAGGTAAGGTCCTCCAACCCCCTAATCAGTTTAGTTGCCCTTCTCTGGACTTTCTCCAGCTCCAACACATCCCTCCTGAGGACTGGCGACCAGAACTGGACAGAATACTCCAGATGCGGTCGGACCAGAGTTTTATAAAGTGGAAGGATTATAGTCTTATCTCTGGAATACATCCCTTTCTTTATGCATGCTAATATTCTGTTGGCTTTGGAAGCTGCCGCTTGGCATTGCATGCTGTTGCCTAATCTATCATCAACTAAGACTCCCAGATCCTTCTCCATTTTTGATTCCCCCAAGGGTTCCCCTCCTAACGTGTATTGTGTTTTTATGTTTTTGGTCCCCAAGTGCAAAACCTTACACTTCTCCACATTAAACCTCATTTGCCATGTCGTTGCCCACTCCGTAATTTTGTCCAGGTCATTCTGTAGGATATCTGCTTCATGCTGTGCAGTTATTGCCCTGGCCAATTTTGTGTCATCTGCAAAAACTGATAACGAACTACTGATCCCGTCCTCAATGCTGTTTATGAATAAATTGAACAAGGTTGGTCCCAGGACTGAGCCCTGGGGCACCCCGCTTACTACCTCAGACCAGTCTGAGTATGCGCTGTTTATTACTACCCTTTGGACACGGCCTTTTAGCCAATTCCGTATCCAAGAGCAAACCCTGCTGTCGATACCTGCAGACCTTATTTTATAAATTAAGCGCTTGTGGGGAACTGTATCAAACGCCTTAGCGAAATCCAAGTACACCACATCCACTGGTCTCCCCCTATCTAGCTCACAGCTCACTTCCTCGTAGAATGCTAAGAGATTGGTTTGACAAGATCGCCCATTTGTAAACCCGTGCTGGTTACTACTGATGATGTTGTTATCTTTAGCATACTCTACGATATAGTCCCTTATCATCCCCTCCAAAAGTTTACATATTATTGATGTCAGACTGACAGGCCTATAATTTCCCGGGATATGTCTCTGGCCCTTTTTGAATATCGGAATCACGTTAGCCTTCCTCCAATCCCCTGGTACATCTCCTGTCCTAATACTGTCAGCAAAGATCAGGAACAGTGGTCTAGATATAACCATACTGAGTTCCTTGAGCACTCTCGGATGTACGCCATCCGGGCCTGGTGATTTGTTTGTGTTAAGTTTATCCAGTCTTTCCCTGATTTCCCCCTCTGTTAGCCATAGTGGCAAGTCCTGTGTATTACTACTAACCATACAGTCATGGTCAGTGTACCCTTCCTTTTCCTGCGTAAAGACTGACGAGAAAAAAGAATTCAGCACGGTTGCTTTTTCAGTGTCCTCTGTAACCATCCTCCCATCATCGCTAATTATGTGTGCAATATGCTCTGCCCTAGTTTTTTTGCTGTTGATATATTTAAAGAATTTCTTTGGGTTTTTTTTACTATCCTCCGCTATTTGTCTCTCAAAGTTGATTTTAGCCATCTTGATTTCGTGTTTACACTTCTTATTTTCCTCCTTGTATTGCTGGAAGGCCGATACAGTGCCCTCTGATTTATATTTCTTGAAGGCCAATTTTTTTCCCCTAATAAGTTTTTTAACGCTACGGTTTAGCCAGCCAGGTTTGGCTTTGTCTCTTCTAAATTTATTCCCCATAGGAATGCACTGCAAGATGCCTTTGCTTAATATTGTTCTAAAGCATTCCCATTTTTCCTCTGTGGTCAGTGATCCCAGGGTTTGGTCCCAGTTTACCCTTTCCATCAATGAGTACAATTTTGGAAAGTCTGCCCTTCTGAAGTTTAGGGTTCTTATGTTCCCCACTTGCCTTTTTATATTGTTATTTATACTAAATGTGATCATCCTGTTATGGCTAGAGCCCAGGTTGTCCTGGACTCCTACCTCCGAGATTATGTCTGGGTCATTAGTGATCAATAGATCCAGGATAGCATTCTCTCTAGTAGGGGAATCCACCAACTGCGACATGTAGTTATCCTGTAAGGTTTCCGTGAATAGCCGGGCCTTATGCGAGTGTGCAGTCCCCTCTTCCCAGTCAATGTCGGGATAATTGAAGTCCCCCAATATGATGACTGATCCTAGTTTTGCCGCTTTACCTATTAGTGCTAAAAATTCCAGCTCTACCTCCTCCCCTTGGTTAGGTGGCCTATAGCAAACCCCCACAACTACTTTTCCCTTATCTTCTTCCCTATCGAGTTCAACCCACACAGATTCTAAATCCATGCTCATCCCATCCGTAATGTCACTCCTTTCTAGCACCTTTATATTGTTCTTGACATAGAGACATACCCCTCCCCCTCTTTTACCAACCCTGTCCTTCCGGTACACCGAATACCCTTGGATATTGGCCAGCCAGTCATGTGAGGGGTCGAACCAAGTCTCCGTTATTCCCACAAGGTCTATGTCCTCCTCATGTACTAACATGTCCAACTCATCCATCTTATTAGCTAGGCTCCTGGCATTAGCATATACCCCTCTTAGTTTTACGGAAGTTAAACGTGATTGGCGGTTTAGTTCTCCTTTAACACCTTCCTGCCCAGCCTCGAGTAAAATGATGGCCAGGCGGGAGTACTGATGTTCTGGGAGGACGTCATATGAAAGTCCTCCCAGAAAGAGCAGGTGTGTGATCTGTCACTTGCTGTGTACACCCGACACAGCCAATGACTGATCACTGCACCAACCTACCGCAAGTGTCATGTGATCCCTGTGACCAATCACAGCAGATCACATGACAATTTGTAAACAATGGATGGCTTCCTTTCATGCCATCCATTGTATACAATTGTGTTTCTAGCTGTAAATGGTCGCAGTGAACACATGGTATAGAAAGGCCAATCACAGCCCATTTGTACCATGTGATTAGCTTTGACCAATCACAGCTAATCACAGCAAAAGGCACTAAATGAACTACTTTCTTGTAAAAAAAAAAATCCCTATCCCTTCCCTCAGTGTTACTGTGGTAACACTGTATTGCTTTGGTCACTATGTGTTAGGAAAAAAGAAAAAATCTGTCACCAGTCAGTGTCCCTGATCATGGCCACTCCAGTTCTATGATATGATGTACTTTGTCTTCATTTTCCAAATAATTGTGACAAACAATTATAACTTCACAATACTCGCCATGCCTCTCACTAAATACCTTAGACTGTCTACTTTCCAAAAAAAGGGGTCATTTGGGGGTATTTGTACTGTCCTAGCATTATCGGGCCTCAAGAAATGAGAGGCCATTAGGATTGATAAATTTTCAGATATATATCCTAATTTGTGGACTCTATAACTTTCCTACAGACTAAATAGACACAGGTTTGGATTATCACCAAATGTAGCATTTTGGCCTAAATTTATATAGAAAGGTTATTTGCAAAGTTTTATAAAAGAAACGAATAAAAAAGTGTTTTATTTTTCTCAATGTTTCTGTATTTCGTTTATTAACAAAAAATAAAAAACCCAGTGGTGATTAACCTGTTCCCGCCCACCCTATATCTGAAATATTGCTACAGCGCGGGCTTAAAATGCCGGGAGGGCATCCATGGAGGTCCTCCTGTACTCGTGTCCCCTGCAGCGCGCTCTGTGATCTGATCACAGATCGGGGTAAAGGGCAATTCACAGCGGCCCTTTACCACGTGATTGGCTTTTAGCCAATGACAGCTGATCACATGATGTAAACAGCAGCTGGTTATCGGCTATTTTTTTCCCCCTCTTAGGCTGACAGCGTGGGGAGAAAAGAATAAAGCTGATAACCGGCTTCTGTAAAAGGGACATCAATCCCAACATTAGCCCACCAGTGCCGATCGGTACTGCTAATCCGTGCACACCAGTGTGGCCTCATTAGTGCCCATAATTGTCTATCCATGGCAGCCACATCCGTGCACATCCCTGAAGGAGAAAAATAACCAGTTTGCAAAATTTTTTTTTTTTTTACCAGTTATGAAAAAAAGACTAGAAAAAACTCAGTCGTGATTAAATATCACCCAAAAAAATAGCTTTATTGGTGTGAAAAAAATGATAAAAAATTTCATATGGGTACAGTGTTGCATGACCGTACAATTGTCATTCAAAGTGTGACAGCGCTAAAAGCTGAAAATTGGCCTTGGCAGGAAGGGGGTAAACATGCCCAGTACGCAAGTGGTTAAATACCACCAAAAGAAGGCTCTATTTGTGTGAAGAAAACATAACAATCTCTTATGGGTACAGTGTTGCATAGCCGCAATTGCCATTCAAAGTGTGACAGTGCTGAAAGATGAAAATTAGCCTGGGCAGGAAAGGGGTAAAAGTGCCAGGTATTGAAATGGTTAATACTACTTTAATATAATTCCCATCTTAGAGACTTGTCATAGGAACAGGTGTACCTGTTGAAGGATTTTCCCTTACTTGCTGTAGTGCCAACACTAAACCTTTGGATTTCCCATCACTTTCTGTTGTAGAGACAGTGGTCACCAGGACAGGTAGACGGATGAATTATCTCAATGAAAAAACAGAGAGTCAAACCCTTACCCACTCAAAAAAAAGAAAATGCCTTTATGTACACTTATATATACAGGTTAATGTACGTTCTTACATCACTCATGACATTTATACCATTTGCAGCACCTTGTTGTAACGCAGCCTCAGACCTAGTAAGGAATCTCTCTCTTGATGTTGTTTACTGTAAAAATGACTGGTCACCTCTGCTGCCTACTCTACTGCCGGATGACGGATCTTGTAACCATCCCATTGTAGTGTGCACTGTGCAGGAAGCACTGCTGAGGTGACATCAGCGCTGCCCAGCTCAATCCACCCCCTTCCTTCACCCCTGCTTACACACACCCACAGCCAGGAGAAGCTGTAAGCGGCTAAATATTGATGACAGGGGAGTTCTCTGCTCCTCTACCACCTCCTGCACAGACAGCACTCTGCCTATAATGGGATGGAACACAGGCCGCCCTGTAGGACTCTCCTCCCAGCAGCCAGAGATCTTCACAACTGAGATACAGTATGATGACATCACACTGCTGTGCCAGTTTGATGACATCACACATTAGCACAGCAGTGGGGTAGATACAATTCTTCTGATATGTGGCTGCTGTAGATAGGGGAGAAGGGTTGAGGATAAACCTGATCTCCAGGAAAAGATAAATACACATACCAGAGGGGTTTACCTGCCAAGGGTTCTGCATTTTTCCCTCCTCGGGTTTCAGAACAGCCACCTTTGAGAGACCTTGACTCCTCCCCTTATCAGGAAACACCGCCCCACCCATACAGATTTAAGCCCCCTGTTAGCCGGTGCCTTTCAGTTCTGGTGTTTCCTCCAGTGGGGAGACATCGCCAGAAACCGAGGGCTGAACGGCCAGTGGGCTGAGGCTGTGTTTTCTGATAGGAGAGGCTAAGGCCTCTCCAATGGCGGCTAAAAGTCTGGGTAGGGACTTGTTTTACCTCTGCGCAGAGATGTATAGTAACGAAGTAGAACTACTTAAGTACTGTACTTAAGTACCGAAATGCGGTATCTGTACTTTCCTAGAGTAGAATTTTTTTCTCCTACTTCTACTTTTACTTCACTACATTTTTTCGATGATTTCGATACTTCTACTCAAGTATTTTTTTTTTGTGCTGCATAGTTACTCGTTACTTTTAAAAAAATTACCACTGCCAGAACAGTAGATGGCAGGTTGCATAAAGCTCAAAAAAATGTGTATAATGTCATTTGTAAATCAGCGCATACGAAAATAAAGGCTGTATATAATAAAAGCTGCTATACCAAATCTTTCCAATAAAAAGAAAATATGAAACAAACAAATAAATGGTGCTACAGCGCTTAAAGTGCATCAAGAAACTACTAACAAACACAGGTTAATCATTTGAATTAATAAAAACAATATGATGTTCAAACTTTTGACTTATTTCTTTAATAACTACATAACACAGTACTTGTACTTCTACTTTCAGTACTTGAGTAGAATTTTTTTTTCAAAACTACTGGTACTTTTTACTTTTAGTACTTAAGTAGCAAATTTTTTGAAAAAAACTACTTGCAATACTTAAGTAAAAAAAATGTTGAATACTTTAGTACTTCTACTTAAGTAACTTTTTCTGCGAGCACTTCCACTTCTACTCAAGTAATTTTTTGATCGAGCACTTGTACTTTTACTCAAGTAGAAATTTCGAGTACTTTATACAAGTCTGCCTCTGCGGCAGCTGAAACCTCACCCCAGCTTCTCCTCAGGGGAGTCCGAGGCTATGGGAGTCCACTCTCTTTTGCTTGGGAAGAGCACTGCAGAAGTGTGGCAGGTCCTCCCACATCTTCCATAAATATTGGGACATGGACACAATTCTAATTTTTTGGCTCTATACACCACCACAAAGGATTTGAAATTAAATAAACAAGATGTGCTTTAACTGCAAACTTTCAGCTTTAATTTGAGGGTATTTACATCCAAATCAGGTGAAAGATGTAGGAATTACAACAGTTTGTATATGTGCCTCCCACTTTTTAAGGGACCAAAAGTAATGGGACAATTGGCTGCTCAGCTGTTCCATGGCCAGGTGTGTGTTATTCCCTCATTATCCCATTTACAAGGAGCAGATAAAAGGTCCAGAGTTCATTTCAAGTGTGCTTTTTGCATTTGGAATCTGTTGCTGTCAACTCTCAAAATGAGATCCAAAGAGCTGTCACTATCAGTGAAGCAAGCCATCATTAGGCTGAAAAAACAAAACAAACCCATCGTAGAATAGCAAAAACATTAGGTGTGGCCAAATCAACTGTTTGGAACATCCTTAAAAAGGAAGAACGCACCGGTGAGCTCAGCAACACCAAAAGATCCGGAAAACCACGGAAAACAACTGTGGTGGATGACCGAAGAACTCTTTCCCTGGTGAAGAAAACACCTTTCACAACAGTTGGCCAGATCAAGAACACTCTCCAGGAGGTAGGTGTATGTGTGTCAAAGTCAACAATCAAGAGAAGACTTCACCAGAGCGAATACAGAGGGTTCAACACAAGATGTAAACCATTGGTGAGCCTCAAAATCAGGAAGGCCAGATTAGAGTTTGCCAAACAACATCTAAAAAAGCCTTCACAGTTCTGGAACAACATCCTATGGACAGATGAGACCAAGAAAAACTTGTACCACAGTGATCGGAAGAGAAGAGTATGGAGAAGGAAAGGAACTGCTCATGATCCAAAGCATACCACCTCATCAGTGAAGCATGGTGGTGGTAGTGTCATGGCGTGGGCATGTATGGCTGCCAATGGAACTGGTTTTCTTGTACTTATTGATGATGTGACTGCTGACAAAAGCATCAGGATGAATTCTGAAGTGTTTTGGGCAATATTATCTGCTCATATTCAGCCAAATGCTTCAGAACTCATTGGACGGCGCTTCACAGTGCAGATGGACAATGACCCGAAGCATACTGCGAGACTGCGAGAGCAACCAAAACGTTTTTTAAGGGAAAGAAGTGGAATGTTTTATGCAATGGCCAAGTCAATCACCTGACCTGAATCCGATTGAGCATGCATTTCACTTGCTGAAGACAAAACTGAAGGAAAAATGCCCCAAGAACATTCAGGAACTGAAGACAGTTGCAGGAGAGGTCTGGCAGAGCATCACCAGGGATGAAACCCAGCGTCTGGTGATGTCTATGCGTTCCATACTTCAGGCTGTAATTGACTGCAAAGGATTTGCAACCAAGTATTAAAAAGTGAAAGTTTGATTTATGATTGTGTAAGGGTAACCCCAAAACACATGGGTTTCAGTAACATTTTGACTGTTGAAGCCAGATTGAAAATTATATTTATTTAGACAAACATGTAGATAGGAAGCCATGTTTGGAGAGCAAGTCAATCACATTACATTCTGTTGGCTTAATGAACATTGCTCTATCTGGCTAGGGTTTCTAATACACTTTTATACACTAAAGTGGGTGGAACCTAGCTATCTAATTTCTTTTAAGTCACATCTCAGTCTTTGATGACATTCTTTGATATGCGAAATGGACATTTAAGCCCCGTACACACGTACCGATCGTCGTCATACAAACGTTCGTCTTTTCTCCCCAGGATGTCGATGTCTGTTGAAAAGTGCAAAGACAGCACAAGAATTTTGTCCGCCGACTTCAGCTGACTGCAGAAGTGATGTCATGTAATGGTTAACTTTCCCTGTGTTTTTTCTTTTCTGAGCATGCCCAGTCTTGCAAATCTGCGGTCTGTCGGCTGATTTCTGTACTGACTGGCGAACAATCGTCCGTTCTGGTGTCGGCATACAAAAATTTTCATGTTTGCAAGAAAGACTCTTGTCCGCAGAATGTGCGCAGACAGCTGTCGGAGGCACCATACTAACAAGCGTACAATCGGCAGATCTTTCGTCCGCCGACGTTTGTATGACGACGATCGGTACGTGTGTACGGGCCTTTAACATAAATGTGTCACTTCCAAAACTTGTTGGCTAAACAGGTCTTCAAAGGTTGAGATAGCAATCATTAACAGCTGGAGCTGTAAATTGCTTTTGAATACAACAGCTGTTATACAAAAGGACTTCTCACACAATATATATATCCAATATATCTGCTTAATAATAAATCCATGTTTGATAATCATAAAGAAATATTTAATAAATAAAATGGCTGCTTCCCTTTTCCTCATCAATTGTTAACCTGTCCCATTACTTTTGGTCCCTTAAAAAGTGTGAGGCACATATACAAACTGTTGTAATTCCTACACCGTTCACCTGATTTGGATGTAAATATCCTCAAATTAAAGCTGAAAATCTGCAGTTAAAGCACATCTTGTTTGTGTCATTTCAAATCCATTGTGGTGGTGTATAGAGCCAAAAAGATTAGAATTATGTCGATGTCCCAATATTTATGGACCTGACTGTAGATACTTACTTTGCCTGCATAAAATGAATTTAAAGGTGTATCAATGAGCACATTAGCTTTTTTGTGCATTTTATATCTACCTGAAACTCCACATTAAAAGAAGATAGAGCCCAGAGAACAGCTCTAAAGCTGACAGTTAGGCCCCTTTCACACATGTGCGACTTTTCCTGCGACTTGGGATGGCAAATTTGCATGACAAGTCATACCCCATGATTTCCAATGAGTACCATTCATATCTGTGCGACTTCAAGTCAGGGTGACTTCAAAGTAGTCCCTGTTTTACTTTGGTCCAACTTTGATGCGACTTGAGGTCCATAGACCTCAAAATTACACAGGCATTGCTTCAAGTCGCGTCAAAGTTGCACGACTTTCAGGTGGTACAAGTGTAAAGGGGGCCTTTTATCTGCATTTATTTTGCCTTCTCTGGTTCCTCTCCCACCCCCTCATAAACATGTTAATGAGATAGGGGGGGAAAAATGGTTTTATTACATACATTTATACACCCTGTGATCTCTTCACTTGGTCTCTGTGCTTCTTTATGCAATGCTGACATACCATGACTGGCAGGAGGGGCAGTAAGGTATTGTACATAACCACCTGAAAACATCACAGCACCCTGCCTAAATATGCCACTCGAGTCCTGAGCCCTGATGGATCTCCAGTGCCTGGCTTTGGCTTTTAGGGTGAGTTATGGAAATGTCAAAATTCCTTGATGGTGGATGTCAGTCTGGAGGAGTGGAAGCCTGTAAAACTGTCCAAGAGGGAGTTCAGTTTTAACCCTAGGTTCTCCGACAGTTTTCCAGCGTGTTTTAGAACACGTGATTTTTATGCGTATTTGCATGCAGTTTTCAAGCACTTTGCTTTTTTTTTTTTTCGGGTCGCAGTGAGTGTCATGATTGGTGATGGACTTATATTGGGGAAATTGTTTGTCCTTTAAATAAAGGACTTGTCAAAAACTGTCTACTGTCATTTTTTTACACTACAATACTTTTTTTTTTTTTTTTTTACTATGTACCCCATACTCATTCAAATAGGGGGTTGGTCAGGATCTGGGGGCCCCTTTATTAAAGGGTGCTTCCAGAATCTGATAAGCCCCCCTGCCCACAGACCCCCACAATCACTAGCCAGGGTTTGTGGGGCAGAGCCTGGTATGCTTCGGGGGGATGTTCACTCATCTCCTCCCTTTCCTGATCTGCCAAGTTGCATGCTCAGATAAAGGTCTGGTATGGATTTTGGGGGACCATATGCCTTTTTTTTAGAAAAAAAAATGTCATGGGGCTCCCCTCAAAATCTATATCGGACCCAAAGGGCCTGTTATAGATTGGGGGGGGCCCACACCGATTTTTACAAATTTTTTTTTAGCCAGCAATTTTTTTTTTTTTTTTTTTGCTCGTCCTCTCCCTTTCTTTACCTGCCAGGCTGCATGCTCAGATAAGGGTCTGGTATGGATTTTGGGGGGACCCCAGGCCTTTAAAAAAAAAAAAAAAAATTCCCGTTTTTTTTTTTTTTTTTTATTGCCAGCAACCCTTAACCACTTAAGCCCCGGAAGATTTTACCCCCTTCCTGACCAGGGGGTATTTTGCGATTCGGCACTGCGTGACTTTAACGGACAATTGTGCGGTCGTGCGACGCTGTATCTAAACTAATTTGGCGTCCTTTTTTTCCCACAAACAGAGCTTTCTTTTGGTGGTATTTGATCACCTGTGCGATTTTTTTTGATCATTCGCTATAAACAAAAAAAGAGCGTAAATTTTGCAAAAATAGCAATATTTTTCACATTTTTTTATATGAAATTCCCCCCCAAAAAAAAGTAAAAATCAAAATTTTTTAACATTTTCAGCCAATTTGTTTTATGCTACATATGTTTGGTAAAAAAAATCGCAAAAAGCGTATTTTGATTGGTTTGCTCAAAAGTTATCGCGTTTACTAACAAAGGGAAAGATTCTTGTCATTTTTTTTTTTTTTTTTTAACGCGTAATGGCGGCGATCTGCGATTTTTTTTTTGCGGTACTGCGACATTGCGGCGGACAGATCGGACCCTTGACTGACGTTTTTGATACTTTTGGGGTTACCAGTGACATTTCTACAGTAATCAGTGCTATATATATGCACTGTTACTGTAAAAATACACTGGCAGTGAAGGGGTTAACTTTTTTTGAAAGGGAGGGGCTATGTGTGTCCCTAGGGGCGTGCTTTCTACTGTGATTGGCTGTGGCTTCAGATGTATGAACAGTGATCAATGGTTCTACATAGTAGAACCGTATGATCATCCTTCATACACCGGGGAGAATGACAGGCAGCTTGTTTACACAAGCCGCCTGACTTTCTCCCTCTCCCCCGACAATCGCAGAGTGACCGGCAGACATCGGGTCCGCCGGTCACACGCGTGGGGGGGGTGCGTGACCTCCGGCGGCGCGCGCTCGCTCCCTAGACCCTCACAGGCTAGCAACGTAGACCTACGTCACTTTGCCTGTGAGGGGCTGACTGCCGACGTAGATCGGCGTTAGGCAGTCGGCAAGTGGTTAATAACTGGCTATTTACAGTTTGTTATGGAGGAAAAAAAATGCAAACCGCAATCTGCTGCGGGTAAAAAAGTCCCTGACCCTTTCCAAAAATGTACCGGCAGAAAAATGTATAGATGTGAATGTGTACCATAGGAAACCATGTTATATGGACTGTAGTGCATTTCTGTGGTATATTTGGATGCATAGCTCTGCCTCTGAGAATCTACTAAACAGGCTTGCCCATTAGGTTATATATATATTTTTTCTTTCCTTACTCGCCTTACCCCTTGGCCTTAGATAACGCTGCCCTTCGCCATCTTAGACGCCTCAGTTCTTCCCTGTAGTAAAGTAGCCCCCTCCTCTTTTTCGCAGTTGGGTCTCGCCATTACTTGTTTTGTTTTTTTACGCCACATTGCAGTTTCCATAGGGAAGCTTTACATACAGTACATCCCTCCTTATTTCTCCTTTCTCTTTTTTTTTTTTTTTCTTCTTCTTTCTTCATTTCTATTTACATTACATTATATGCTTATTCTTTAATGTTTTTCCTGTCTCCTATGAGCCTTTGGGATTGCTTTCCCCCTCAGTAGTTGCTCCGGAGACTTTTTTACATCTCAAGTTAATAATGTCTACCATACTTGTTATTGCTGATTGTTCTTATTCCATTTGTCCATTTAGGAGAAGTGAAGTCATTGCTATGTACCTTGTTTGTTTCCTTTCTGTGGGAGTGTAGGTGTGGGGTGTCATTAGATGGGGGTGGGGTGTCATTAGATGAGGGTAGGCAGGTGCGGGGTGTCATTAGATGAGGGTAGGCAGGTGCGGGGTGTCATTAGATGAGGATAGGTGGGTGTGGGGTGTCATTAGATGAGGATAGGTGGGTGTGGGATGTCATTAGATGAGGGTAGGTGGGTGTGGGGTGTCATTAGATGGGGGTAGGTGGGTGTCAGTGGGTGTGGGGTATCATTTGATAAGGGTAGACAGGTGTGGGGTGTCATTAGATGGGGGTAGGCGGGTTTGTCAGTGGGTATAATTACATTAGGGTGACCAGACATCCCCGTTTCAAGGAACGGTCCCCGGACTGAGGACACTGTCCCCATAGCCAGTCTGTTCTTGGATTGCAGGGACGGCGCTAGGTGCAAGGCCGATCATGGCGGGTGCTGAGGCAGAGGGGGGGGGGGGTGCCAAAGCCAGTGGGATACCAACAGGGGGCAGTCCGCCCCAGACACCACACATTTGGGGGGGTGTCAGGCTGGCGTCGCCCGCTGTGTCAGCTTTAATTTGAATCGCTGGGCGCCCGCTGGCACCTATAGTCCCTCCTCCTGGTTTGGCTCCTTTGATAGACAGCACACTTGTCCAATGCCAGGCCGTGTGCTGTCTATCATAGGTAGGAGGCGATCCAGGAGACAGGGCTTGGGTGACGGCCGGCGCCCGGCGATTCAAATTAAAGCTGACACAGTGAGCGACGCTGGCGTGTGTGATTACATGGCTGGCTCTCCTCTTCTCTCTGCTCCGCTGGCCATTGGTGAGGCTGCATTGCTGGCCATTGGTCAGACTGCATTGCTGGGCACTGGTCAGGCTGCATAGATGGGCACAGCTGAGCATTGCATTTTTTATGTAGTGCAATCCTGAGCCTTGCGTTCTTTATGTAGCGCAATCCTGAGCCTTGCATTCTTTATGTAGTGCAGTCCTGAGCCCTGCATTCTTTATGTAGCACAGTCCTGAGCCCTGCATTCTTTGTGTAGTGCACTCCTGAGCTCTGCATTCTTTGTGTAGTGCACTCCTGAGCTCTGCATTCTTTGTGTAGCGCACTCCTGAACTCTGCACTCTGTTTTTTCTCTATCTTTTCTTCATAACATTTGGTACATATCTTAAAAAAATTCTAAGAAGTATCTTTTTTTTTTCTTTATCTCATGGACGAAATGTGAGAAATAACGTGTATACAGTATCTCACAAAAGTGAGTACACCCCTCACATTTTTGTAAATATTTTATTATATCTTTTCATGTAACTACACTGAAGAAATTACACTTTGCTACAACGTAAAGTAGTGAGTGTACAGCTTGTATAACTGTACATTTTCTGTCCCCTCAAAATAACTCAACACACAGCCATTAATGTCTAAACTGCTGGCAACAAAAGTAAGTACACCAATAAGTAAAAATGTCCAAGTTTGGCCCAAAGTGTCAATATTTTGTGACCACCAATAATTTTCCTGCACTGCCGTTACCCTATTGGGCATGGAGTTCACCAGAGCTTCACAGATTGCCACTGGAGTCCTCTTCCACTCCTCCATGATGACCTCACAGAGCTGGTGGTTGTTAGAGACCTTGCGCTCCTCCACCTTCCATTTGAGGATGCCCCAGAGATGCTCAATAGGGTTTAGGTCTGGAGACGTGCTTGGCCAGTCCATCACCTTTACTCTCAGCTTCTTTAGCAAGGCAGTGGTCACCTTGGAGGTGTGTTTGGGGTCATTATAATGTTTTAATACTGCCCTGCAGCCCAATCTCTGAAGGGAGGGGATCATGCTCTGCTTCAGTATGTCACAGTACATGTTGGCATTCATGGTTCCCCTCAATGAACTGTAGCTCCCCAGTACTTGACTGTAGGCAAGACACACTTGTCTTTGTACTCCTCACCTGGTTGCTGTCACACACTTGACACCATCTGAAACAAATAAGTTTATCTTATGCCTCGTACACACGCACCGATTGTCGGCCGAACGATCGGCCGTCTTTTGTCCAGTGTTGTTGTGTTGGTTGAAATGTGCTCTAGACTGCACACGAATTTTGTCGGCCAACAACAACCAACTTCAGAAGTGATGTCATGTGCTGGTTTACTTTCCGTGTGTTTTTTCTTCTCTGAGCATGCCCAGTCTTGCTCATCTGACTTTTGTCGGCCGAAATCTGTACTGACTGACGAACAATCGGCCGTTCTGGTGACGGCCAACAAAAATTTTATAGCATGCACACCAGATTTTGTTCGGCCGAAAAGTCGCAGTCAGTTGTCGGAAGCATCATACTAACAAGCCGACAATCGCCCGATCGGACGTTGGCCGAAAATTTACGGCCAACAATCGGTGCGTGTGTATGAGGCTTTAGTCTCATCAGACCACAAGACATGGTTCCAGTAATCCATGTCCTTAGTCTGCTTGTCTTCAGGCATTCTTGTGCATCATCTTTAGAAGAGGCTTCCTTCTGGGATGACAGCCATGCAGACCAATTTGATGCAGTGTGCGGCGTATGGTCTGAGCACTGACAGGCTGACCCCCCCACCCCTTCAACCTCTGCAGCAATGCTGGCAGCACTCATACATCTATTTCCTAAAGACAACCTCTGGATATGACGCCGGCCCTGTTCTGAGTGGAACCTGTCCTGTAAACCGCTGTATGGTCTTGGCTACCGTGCTGCAGCTCAGTTTCAGGGTCTTGGCATTTTTTTTCATAGCCTATGCAATCTTTTCATGTAGAGCGAAAAAAAAAATTTCAGATCCTCAGAGAGTTCTTTGCCATGAGGTGCCATGTTGAACTTCCACTGACCAGTATGAGAGAGTGAGAGCGATAACACCAAATTTAACACACCTGCTCCCCATTCACACCTGAGACCTTGTAACAATAACGAGTCACATGACACCTGGGAGGGGGAAAATGGCTAATTGGGCCCAATTTGGACATTTTCACTTAGGGGTGTACTCACTTTTGTTGCCAGTGGTTTATACATTAATGGCTGTGTGTTGGGATATTTTGAGGTGACAGCAAATTTACACTGTTATACAAGCTGTACACTCACTACTTTACATTGTAGCAAAGTGTCATTTCTTCAGTGTTGTCACATGAAAAGATATAATAAAATATTTACAAAAATGTGAGGGGTGTACTCACTTTTGTGATATACTGTATATCACACAATCATTCCATCGTAAACACATACCACATATACTGCATATATCATTTAAGGGAAAATATGCTTATAAAATAGTTTACCATTTGCCAATATAAAATATGTCCCCGGATTTCATTTTAAAAATCTGTTGCCCTTCCATGAGATGGGGGTAGGCGGTGAGTGACCCAGGACAGGTAGGTGTAATGATGACAGATGTGAGTATACAGTATATTAGGGGAGTGGGATATAACGATCTGTGAGTACAGGCTGGGATGATCTCTGTAATAAGAAGCGGGCGCTTTAGCTCAGGTCGGCCGGTTGCACGGTACAGCTGTCCGGTAGGTTATTGCTTCATTGCTGTGTGCTCGGCTCCTTCCCGGCCACGTCACGATCACTGGATTGTAATGTAATGAAGCGGCGCATACTCAGTGGGCACCCAGGGGATGCAGAGTTCTCCCCCACACCGGCTACCACCTCCCCTCATTTCTCAACGCCGGCTCCGCCTCCAGGACGCTGACTCACTGCCACAGCCTATAGCGCCTGACTCTGCTGCAGCGGCCGCCAATGGGAGGGCGGGACACTGGTGGGTGCCATTGTCGGTCTGGTTGCTAAGAGACCTGAGTCTGGTCGCAGAGTGCAGGATGGAGCCCAGCGCAGATGGGAGCCCCGGGATCGGGTATGGGGTGGGGTACCGACAACAATGGGTAGAAAAGAGGGTACAGGAGTCCTGTGTACAAGAAATACAGAACAGGGATTTAGAAGAAAGCACAGTCTACAGGACCTCAGCACTGGGTATAAGGGGTACAGGGGGTACATGGGCACTTGTACAGGAGCACAAGGTGTGGGGGTAGAGTTGTAGAGGATTGGAGGTGTAGAAACACTGGGGTAAAGTAGCTCTGTGTACAGGGGGCTCAGGAGCAACAAGCTTAGGAAATACAAGGACAGGAGGTACAGGGGAGCTGGGCACAGGAGCTCTAGGTGTAGGAGATATAGAAGTACTGGGTACATGAGCACTAGGTGTAGAAGATATAGAAGTACTGGGCACTGGAGCTCTAGATGTAGGAGATATAGAGGTACTGGGCACAGGAGCTCTAGGTGTAGGAGATATAGAAGTACTGGGTACAGGAGCTCTAGGTGTAGAAGATATAGAGGTACTGGGCACAGAAGCTATAGGTGTAGAAGATATAGAAGTACTGGGCACTGGAGCTCTAGATGTAGGAGATATAGAGGTACCGGGCACAGGAGCACTAGGTGTAGGAGATATAGAAGTACTGGGCACGGGAGCTCTAGATGTAGGAGATATAGAAGTACTGGGCACAGGAGCTCTAGGTGTTGGAGATATAGAAGTACTGGGCACAGAAGCTATAGGTGTAGAAGATATAGAAGTACTGGGCACAGGAGCTCTAGGTGTAGAAGGTATAGAAGTGCTGGGTACAGTAGCTCTAGGTGTAGGAGATATAGAAGTACTGGGCACAGGAGCACTAGGTGTAGGAGATATAGAAGTACTGGGCACAGAAGCTCTAGGTGTAGGAGATATAGAAGTACTGGGCACAGGAGCTCTAGGTGTAGGAGATATAGAAGTACTGGGCACAGGAGCACTAGGTGTAGGCTAGGTGTAGGAGATATAGAAATACTGGGCACAGGAGCTCTAGGTGTAGGAGATATAGAAATACTGGGCACAGGAGCTCTAGGTGTAGGAGTTATAGAAGTACTGGGCACAGAAGCTATAGGTGTAGAAGATATAGAAGTACTGGGCACGGGAGCTCTAGGTGTAGGAGATATAGAAATACTGGGCACGGGAGCACTAGGTGTAGAAGATATAGAAGTACTGGGTACAGGAGCACTAGGTGTAGGAGATATAGAAATACTGGGCACAGGAGCTCTAGGTGTAGGAGTTATAGAAGTACTGGGCACAGGAGCACTAGGTGTAGAAGATATAGAAGTACTGGGCACTGGAGCTCTAGATGTAGGAGATATAGAGGTACTGGGCACAGGAGCTCTAGGTGTAGGAGATATAGAAGTACTGGGCACAGGAGCACTAGGTGTAGGAGATATAGAAGTACTGGGCACAGGAGCACTAGGTGTAGGAGATATAGAAGTACTGGGCACAGGAGCACTAGGTGTAGGAGATATAGAAGTACTGGGCACGGGAGCTCTAGGTGTTGGAGATATAGAAGTACTGGGCACAGAAGCTATAGGTGTAGAAGATATAGAAGTACTGGGCACGGGAGCACTAGGTGTAGAAGATATAGAAGTACTGGGTACAGTAGCTCTAGGTGTAGGAGATATAGAAGTACTGGGCACAGGAGCACTAGGTGTAGGAGATATAGAAGTACTGGGCACAGAAGCTATAGGTGTAGAAGATATAGAAGTACTGGGCACGGGAGCTCTAGGTGTAGGAGATATAGAAGTACTGGGCACAGGAGCACTAGGTGTAGGAGATATAGAAATACTGGGCACAGGAGCACTAGGTGTAGGAGATATAGAAGTACTGGGCACAGGAGCTCTAGGTGTAGGAGATATAGAAGTACTGGGTACAGGAGCACTAGGTGTAGGAGATATAGAAATACTGGGCACAGGAGCACTAGGTGTAGGAGATATAGAAGTACTGGGCACAGGAGCTCTAGGTGTAGGAGATATAGAAACACTGGAGCACTAGGTGTAGGAGCTATAGAAGTACTGGGCACAGGAGCTCTAGGTGTATGAGATATAGACACACTGGGTACAGGAGCACTAGGTGTAGTAGTTATAGAAGTACTGGGCACAGGAGCTCTAGGTGTATCAGATATAGACACACTGGGTACAGGAGCACTAGGTGTAGGAGATATAGAAATACTGGGCACAGGAGCTCTAGGTGTAGGAGATATAGAAGTACTGGGCACAGGAGCACTAGGTGTAGAAGATATAGAAGTACTGGGCACGGGAGCTCTAGGTGTTGGAGATATAGAAGTACTGGGCACAGGAGCTCTAGGTGTTGGAGATATAGAAGTACTGGGCACAGGAGCTCTAGGTGTTGGAGATATAGAAGTACTGGGCACAGGAGCACTAGGTGTAGAAGATATAGAAGTACTGGGCACGGGAACTCTAGGTGTTGGAGATATAGAAGTACTGGGCACGGGAGCTCTAGGTGTTGGAGATATAGAAGTACTGGGCACAGGAGCTCTAGGTGTAGGAGATATAGAAGTACTGGGCACAGGAGCACTAGGTGTAGGAGATATAGAAGTACTGGGCACAGAAGCTATAGGTGTAGAAGATATAGAAGTACTGGGCACGGGAGCTCTAGGTGTAGGAGATATAGAAGTACTGGGCACAGGAGCACTAGGTGTAGGAGATATAGAAATACTGGGCACAGGAGCTCTAGGTGTAGGAGATATAGAAATACTGGGCACAGGAGCTCTAGGTGTAGGAGTTATAGAAGTACTGGGCACAGAAGCTATAGGTGTAGAAGATATAGAAGTACTGGGCACGGGAGCTCTAGGTGTAGGAGATATAGAAGTACTGGGTACAGGAGCACTAGGTGTAGGAGATATAGAAATACTGGGCACAGGAGCTCTAGGTGTAGGAGTTATAGAAGTACTGGGCACAGGAGCACTAGGTGTAGAAGATATAGAAGTACTGGGCACAGAAGCTATAGGTGTAGAAGATATAGAAGTACTGGGCACGGGAGCTCTAGATGTAGGAGATATAGAAGTACTGGGCACAGAAGCTATAGGTGTAGAAGATATAGAAGTACTGGGCACGGGAGCTCTAGATGTAGGAGATATAGAGGTACTGGGCACAGGAGCTCTAGGTGTAGGAGATATAGAAGTACTGGGTACAGGAGCACTAGGTGTAGGAGATATAGAGGTACTGGGCACAGGAGCTCTAGGTGTAGGAGATATAGAAGTACTGGGTACAGGAGCACTAGGTGTAGGAGATATAGAAATACTGGGCACAGGAGCTCTAGGTGTAGGAGTTATAGAAGTACTGGGCACAGGAGCACTAGGTGTAGAAGATATAGAAGTACTGGGCACAGAAGCTATAGGTGTAGAAGATATAGAAGTACTGGGCACGGGAGCTCTAGGTGTAGGAGATATAGAAGTACTGGGTACAGGAGCTCTAGATGTAGGAGATATAGAAGTACTGGGCACAGAAGCTATAGGTGTAGAAGATATAGAAGTACTGGGCACGGGAGCTCTAGGTGTAGGAGATATAGAAGTACTGGGTACAGGAGCACTAGGTGTAGGAGATATAGAAATACTGGGCACAGGAGCACTAGGTGTAGGAGATATAGAAGTACTGGGCACAGGAGCTCTAGGTGTAGGAGATATAGAAACACTGGAGCACTAGGTGTAGGAGCTATAGAAGTACTGGGCACAGGAGCTCTAGGTGTATGAGATATAGACACACTGGGTACAGGAGCACTAGGTGTAGGAGTTATAGAAGTACTGGGCACAGGAGCTCTAGGTGTATGAGATATAGACACACTGGGTACAGGAGCACTAGGTGTAGGAGATATAGAAATACTGGGCACAGGAGCTCTAGGTGTAGGAGATATAGAAGTACTGGGCACAGGAGCACTAGGTGTAGAAGATATAGAAGTACTGGGCACGGGAGCTCTAGGTGTTGGAGATATAGAAGTACTGGGCACAGGAGCTCTAGGTGTTGGAGATATAGAAGTACTGGGCACAGGAGCTCTAGGTGTTGGAGATATAGAAGTACTGGGCACAGGAGCACTAGGTGTAGAAGATATAGAAGTACTGGGCACGGGAACTCTAGGTGTTGGAGATATAGAAGTACTGGGCACGGGAGCTCTAGGTGTTGGAGATATAGAAGTACTGGGCACAGGAGCTCTAGGTGTTGGAGATATAGAAGTACTAGGCACAGGAGCTCTAGGTGTAGGAGATATAGAAGTACTGGGTACAGGAGCACTAGGTGTAGAAGATATAGAAGTACTGGGTACAGGAGTACAAGGTGTAGGAGATATTGAAGTACTGGGCACAGGAGCTCTAGGTGTAGGAGACATAGAAGTACTGGGCACAGGAGTACTAGGTGTAGGAGTTATAGAAGTACTGGGCACAGGAGCTCTAGGTGTAGGAGCTATAGAAATACTGGGCACAGGAGCTCTAGGTGTAGAAGATATAGAGGTACTGGGAACAGGAGCTCTAGGTGTTGGAGATATAGAAGTACTGGGCACAGGAGAACTAGGTGTAGGAGATATAGAAGTACTGGGCACAGGAGCACTAGGTGTAGGAGATATAGAAGTACTGGGCACAGGAGCTCTAGGTGTAGAAGATATAGAAGTACTGGGCACAGGAGCACTAGGTGTAGGAGATATAGAAGTACTGGGTACAGGAGCACTAGGTGTAGGAGATATAGAAGTACTGGGCACAGGAGTTCTAGGTGTAGGAGTTATAGAAGTACTGGGCACAGGAGCTCTAGGTGTAGAAGATATAGAAGTACTGGGTACAGGAGCACTAGGTGTAGAAGATATAGAAGTACTGGGCACAGGAGCTCTAGGTGTAGGAGATATAGAAACACTGGGTCCAGGAGCTCTAGGTGTAGGAGTTATAGAAGTACTGGGCACAGGAGCTCTAGGTGTAGAAGATATAGAAGTACTGGGCACAGTAGCTCTAGGTGTAGAAGATATAGAAGTACTGGGTACAGGAGCACTAGGTGTAGGAGTTATAGAAGTACTGGGCACAGTAGCTCTAGGTGTAGGAGATATAGAAGTACTGGGCACAAGAGCACAAGGTGTAGAAGATATAGAAGTACTGGGCACAGGAGCTCTAGGTGTAGGAGATATAGAAACACCGGTGCACTAGGTGTAGGAGCTATAGAAGTACTGGGCACAGGAGCTCTAGGTGTATGAGATATAGACACACTGGGTACAGGAGCACTAGGTGTAGAAGATATAGAGGTACTGGGTACAGGAACACTAGGTGTAGGAGTTATAGAAGTACTGGGCACAGGAGCTCTAGGTGTAGGAGATATAGAAATATTGGTACAGGAGCACTAGGTGTTGGAGATATAGAAGAACTGTGTACAGGAACTATAGATGTAGGAAATATAGAAACACTGGGTACAGGAGCACTAGGTGTTGGAGATACAGAAGAACTGTGTACAGGAACTATAGATGTAGGAGATATGAAAGCACTGAGTATAGAAGCACTAGGTGTAGGATATATAGAAACACTGAGTACAGGAGCACTAGTTGTAAGAGATATAGAAGCACTAGTTACAGGAACACTAGGTGTAGGAGATATAATACCACTCGGTATAGGAACACAAGTTGTAGGAGATATAGAAGTACTAGGTACAAGAGCACTAGTTGTAGAAGATAAAGAAACACTGGGTACAGGAACAATAGATGTAGGAAATATAAAAGCACTGGGTACAGGGGCACTAGGTGTTGGAGATATAGATACTGAGTATAGGAGCACTACGTGTAGGAGATATAAAAGCACTGGGTAAAGAAGCCCAAGGTGTAGGCAATATAGAAACACTAGGTGTAGGAGATATAAAGGCACTGGGTACAGAAGCACTAGGTGTAAGAGATATTGAAGCACTAGGTGTAGGAGATTTAAAAGCACTGGGTACAGGAGCACTAGGTGTAGGCGATATAGAAGCACTCATAGGAGATATAGGAGAACTGGGTGCAGGAGCACTAAATGTAGGAGATATAGAAAGTATGGATATAGAGGAGGAGGTGGTACAGGAGGTGTAGGAGCACTGGGTATAGGAAATACATGAATACTGATACAGGGGGTTACTAGAGCACTGTGTACAGGGGGTACAGAATTATGGATATAGGAGAACTGGGTGTAGAAGGTACAGGAGCACTTGATACAAGGGCTACAGAAGCAATGGGTGTTAGGGGGTACAGAAGGGACAGGTATTTGAAGTACAAGCACAGTGGGTGCAGAAGCACTAGTATGGAGGAAGATGGGGTATAGGGGGTACAGAAGGAATGCATACAGGAACACAGGGTTCTGTAGTCGTAGGAGGAGTAAGTCTAGGGGATTCAGAATATATGGGTATCCAAGTACTGGATAGAGGTGTAGAGTGGAGAATTTTTTTGGGTGCAAGAGTAGTAAGCATACTGGGCTGGGGGTGCAGGAATAGACTCATGTCTTGTTTAGGGGGTGCAGGAGTGCTAAGTACAGAAAATGGGAGTATTCCTTTTTTTCCTTTCCTTTGGTTTTTACCATCCTTTACAACTCAGCCACCCATCACCCTCCATTACATACACACAACTCACACCTGCCCACTCAGCACATGTCCTGCTCCAATCCCTCTTATTCATCCTTCCTGTACTGTACTACTAATCCATTCTACAAGTATCCTTCCTTCTGAGGAACTTCTCTGTCACTCTCACAGTCACTAGGCATTCACATGTCACCACTGACCCTAATTGTTTCCTTAGCTTGTGTTACTAGTAAGTGGGGCAAGAAGAACAGCCTGACTGCTCCTTTCCTTCAGCCCAGTGGTATAATTGAAGATTTTGTTATTTATTTTAATGCAGTATCCTTGATGATGAAAATGGGAGACTGCGACAGCTTAAACTGCATAACCAGGTAGGCCAAACGGCAACAACAAAGGCTTTACTGACAAGGAAGGTAAATTAACTGGCAAGTAAATGCCATGGAGGAGGGTGAGCTGATCATATTTTGATAATATGTAACTATTATGTCACATTTATACTTTAATACTTTTTATTTCTAGTTATTTTGTCATTTATTTTCTTTATAAAAATGACATGTTTTGGCATAACCTTTCATGTTTTTATTTTTACAAGCATTATTTATGATATGCGGGGTTCCATATGAATTCACTCTTGTTGGAACATTGCTGTCTCGTTGATGGTCTTCTTTTCTCCACTTCTACCTCTCTAGAGGGTTTTACTGGAACAGAAGCAGAGGAGAAAGAGGCAAGAGCTGCATATGGTACAGCCAAATCAAGACGCCAGACAACGGAGACCTAAATCCAGGAAAAGTGAGGAGCATGCGCCCCTGATGCTGTGTCAGACTCCTCGTTCTGTCTGCTCGGATGTCATCTTGGATGGTAAGAGCTCGGTATTTAGATCTGTCAGGGGCCACTGAGAGGGAGGTAGCACCAAACCTCTGGTAGGGGTCCCGGCAGCAGGAGGATTGGTGGGGCGGGGGGACAATTACAGAATGATGCACTGGGTCTGTGTCTTTCCCTCCAGCAGCTGAAAGCTGATTTCTCCCCCCTCTCCCTGCCTTCGGCTTTCAACTGCTGGTGGGAGAGACACAGACACAGTGCATCATTCTTTAATTGTCTTCCTGCCCCGCCGCACCGATTCCCCTCCATGCGCTGCCCACATGTAATTCCCCCCCTCGTCCTGGTACAGGGGGATAAGAAAGTATAGAAAGGGGCCGATAAAAATTTCATTCGCCAACCCCTTCCTTTTCTGAATCGGACACAGCAAGAGATCTGTACCGATCGCTCCTGTGTCCATTCAAAATTGAAACTGTGTTTACTCTGAGGAGGAGGCTGTAACATTTCTAGGGTGTCAGAGGGCTTGGCTCTGTAAAAGAAGAGTAAAATATTTCCTTTTCAACAGAAAATGGCCGAGTGGTTGTTCACATCAAAACCTGGCTACATTATCTAAGTATAAAGACTCTTTACAGGTCATCTCGGGGGAAAAATGAAAACTCCCACTCCCACCAATTCACAAATTCTTTTAAAATTGTTTCAAGTGTCTTTTTCTTTTTTTTTTAGGTTTTTGTAAAAGGTTATTACAAATTCCAAGTGGCTCAACCTATGCGGGGGAGGTCACTTGTAAACTTAAAGAAAATAATATTGCTGCGCCAAGTCTTTCATTGGAGATAAATAAATAAATATGTTTGGTATAAAAAATGTTATCACAATAACTCTAAATCAGTCCATCAACTGTGATACTAAAGTGATTAATCAATTTCTGAGCCGTGATTATAAAATCAATAATATTAATAGTCCCAATCCTCAGTGAAAATAGTGACTGAAAAAAAAAATCAAAAAATCTTCATCCACAAACGTGATCAAAGTGCTGCATGCTTCACTCCAGGTGCTCCTAGTGACAGATTAGCATCTCATCTTAGGAACAGACTCCTGAGAGTCAATACACACTCTGGGATAATCACTGCAGTCTGGTTTGCCTTCCCATCACCGCCTCCTGATAGTCCCTCCAGGTTTATATGGCATCGGTGTGGAAAAATAAAATCAACATTGACTATTTGTAAGAGTCAGTTCACACTATGGCGACACGACTTCGGGGGCGACTAGTGAAGTCGCCGTGCACCGCGACTTCGACGCGATCTGCACGGACTTCACATAATGGAAGTCAATGCAAGTCGCTCCGACTTCGGTCAAAAGTAGTGCAGGAACTATTTTCTAAGTCGGAGCGACTTGAGTCGCTCCTATAAGAACGGTTCCAATTGCACTGAATGGACCGCGACTTGTCAGGCGGCCAAGTCGCCTGACAAGTCGCGGTAGTGTGAACGGGGACTTATCCTTCAGCTGCAAGCATTAGTTAATATATAGGAAGGTAGATTTACTTGTTTTACATTTTATTTATTTATTTATTTTTTTTTTTTACATTTCTTCAGTTCCTTCCTGGTTTCTTGCCTGGGCAAATAATATGAAGTGAGTCTTTAGTAGGGAAGGAGGGGTTTTCGCAGTTAAAAAAACCCTCCTGTCTGCATGCCTGAGATAAAGGCAGATGGATTCCAGGAAGTAAATGCTACATGAATCATCTGCCCTTACTCAAGATGTCCACAGCCAGAAATACTAAGGGTTTTTAACCTGATTTCTCCACAAAATAAAGCACGGAGACATGGATGAATGGGGGAGTTTGCTTTGAATATTAAATAGGAATTTTTGTTTGTTTTTGGATTGTGGTGCTCGGATGCAGTTTAGTTCCGGTTTAAATGAACAGGCTTTCACTCCTTTGCTTTACTGCTGCAGGAATTGATGGCCCAGCTGCCTTCCTTCATTCCGACACTCAGGACTTGGAGTACAAAATCCACATTTTGTCAGTTGGAGAAACTTGCCTTGATGACACTGAATCTGATAACTCCAGACCCAACTCTAGCGACACAAGCGCCAGATCAAGGCTTAGTGAGAGCAAAGCATCAGTGGAGGTTAGAGGCAGGTCTGAGGTCACCAATGAGTCCAGTGCCCAGTCTGCTGCCAGCGAAGCAAAACCCCAGAAGGTGGTAAAAGAGGCGAAGTCCCGATCCAGAAAGACCACAGCCAGACCTGATCCCCCGGAGGAGGATACTCGGGTGAATGAGGACGAATCGAGACAGGATCTTCTGGAAAAGCTGCAAGAAAGAGGTAAGTGAAAACTTTCTTTGGGCCATGTACTTTGTATTAACAGTTAAAATGGTTCTAAAGCCTTAGGCTGGGTTCACACTTGATACAGATGTGGCTCACAGTAGAGTTCCAGTGCGTCCCTGTTCTTCGTTTTAGGGACGAATTGGGCCCGACTTTTTGCCTGAATTCGGACCTGAAACGAAGCCAGAGACGCACAGGACCCCTGTGCAATCCGCTCCGCAGCCGCTACTGAGATGTGTGAACCAGCTCCATTGAGAGCCGGTCACACTCTCCTGTCATGCGCATTGGATGCGGGGAAACCTGCATCCAATTTGCCCTACTGCACTAGTGTGGACCCAGCCTTAAGGTTTTTCACCTTTATGTATTCTATGCATTAAGGTGAAAAACCTTCTGTGCTGCAGCTCCCCCCCAGACCCCCCGTTTATTTTACCTGAGCCTGATCTGATCCAATGTAGCAATGTACATGACAGCCATTGGCTCCCACTGCTGTCAATCAAATCCTATCACCGGGGGGCTGGGCTGAGTCCCGCTGTCTGTGTCAATGGCCTGGCTCGGGAGCAAGCACACTCGGGTGCCTTCCATGGGGCACCTGATGAAGAGGAGGGGCTTGGAGCGCCATTGTGGGACCCTAGAAAAAGAGGATTGGGGCTGCTCTGTGCAAAGCATTGTACAGTGCAGAGAAGTTTAACATGTTTGTTATTTAATACAAAAAAAATAAAAAAAGCTTTAGAACCACTTAAAGCAGAACCTCAGATCTTAAGTATTGCACATTTGTACAGGCTCTTCTCCTGTACTGAAATTACTTACTCTGATTTTACTGCACACTGTAAGCTTCTTACAATGTGCATCAGAAGATGCAGCGAGTTTTATAGATCCTGCCTCATTTCCTAGCTGGAGGACATCCGGCATCTTCTCTTTCCTCCCCAGCCTGTCTGTCCTTTTTAATTAGTTGGATTTTAGCTCTTATAATCATGGAGGCTCCACATCATGTGTGGGCATTGCCAAGGGTGATCTGTATGTAAATACAGCCTGCCTAAGAACACCCACTTCTCCAGAGTGACATCCACCCTTAAAGCATATTAATACTTGCATAACTCCTCCCAAGAGCCAGCCCTCTGCTTGCTTCGGGGCTGAGGGTTCCTGAAAGGAGGTCTTAGGCAGGATTCTGTTTTCACACCCTGCCTGCCTCTCACAGCAGCTGTGATTTCCCTGGATTGCTTAGATATTTACAGAGACCCAGTGATGATATCACTAAGGGTCCTTTCACATACTCCGTCCGTCGGACGGACTCCGTTTATCTCAGCGCGGGATCGATCCGCCGATCCCCCGCTGAGCAGGAGGAGGACAGCTGTGTCTCCGCGCTGTGTGCGGAGACACAGCTGTCAGTTCCCCATGCATCTCTATGGGGAAATCGGATGGGAACGGACCATAGGTCTGTTCTCATCCGATCCCATCCAATAATAGGGTTTCCATCCGTCCAGATTTGACGGATCGGATGTCAGCGGACATGTCTCCGCTGACATCCGATGCCCCATAGGGATGCATGGGGGGACCGTTCAGATCCGCCTGAAAAACGGACAGGCCGATCTGAACGGTCCGCCTGTGTGAAAGAGCCCTAAATCTCAAATGGAACGTCATGGAAAAATGAAAAGGTTGCATTTAAAAATGTAATTTTCATGTTGATAAGGGGGAAAGGAGGAACCAGTAAACAAAAAAGATAAGCAGATTGAATTTCAGCTTTACATAATTCACATATATATTTAACTCCACTCATTATTGTTGTATCTTAGGACAACAGAAGTAAACACATCAACTTAGTCATATAATGTCACTGAAAAGGTAGAAGCAGGAAATGGCATATTATTAACACAGTAAATTGCTTGGAACAAAAGTTGCTAGACAACCTATACAAGCTTCAAATTAGTTAGCGAGTTCCATCATCTTCTGATTTCTTATAACTCTCAGGGACTGCTTTGGCAAGTTATCCTTACTGAAATTTCCAGAACAATCCAAATGCTGTGGCCATTACAAAGGCAAATAATGGCCTCGGACTCCCACAAGGGAACACAATGTGTAATTAAAGCCAAACTCTCAACAAAAACGATCACAGATGTCTTTAAATAATGCTCGTTTAAGTACCCAACTCTTTCCTTACATGTTATATACACCTTAACATGGTAGGACTGAGACTGGCAAAGTGAAATGTACTGTAATGTTCACGTATATTAGTCTGCTACTGGTAACTTGCTGATTAGCAAGAATTGACTGTCAAAATGCTGCTGCACCATTATTGGCCATGGGTATGTTCACAATGTCGGAGTACCAAATTGTCCAGGGCCAGGCCGGGCGGTCAGAATCCCTTTCACTCGAATCCTGCGACGCAGACAAGGTAGAAGCTGTAACTGTAACAGTGGGAAGGTGTAGATTAGGAAGAACTGATCCCATGGTGTCACTAGAGCATCCATTGAGACTCCATGGTCCTGGAGATAAACCTGTCCAGCTTCACATTAAAAAAAGTAAATAAGGCCTTTCACAATATGAAAGCGAGTGCTTACAACCAATATGAACCAAATAAATATACAACTTATCCACTTCCAGAGGGGTTTACGTCCATGACTTTCGTCTGTTATACTGGGATGATGCCCGCAGCTACAGTCATCGTCCTTGAATTTTTTTATTTATTTTTTTCAGCCAGCAATTACCTGTTTTGTAAAAGCCATTCTAGCAGCTGATTAGCCTCTAGATTGCTTTTACAGACAGCGGCATGAGATGTCCCTCCCCCATTCCTGCAGCCTACCACAAAAAAGGGACAGTTTAAAAATAAAATGAGTAATATTTAAAAAATTAAACGCTGAAGCGAACACATATATAGGTCGTGCCCACATATTTAATCAGTGTTTGCACCACACATGTGAGGTATCACCCCGAACGTTAGCGAGAGCAATAATTCTAGCACCAGACTTCCTCTGTAACTCTAAACTGGTAACCTGTAAACATTTTTAAATCATTGCCTGTGCAGATTTTTAAGTACCGTAGTTTGGTGGCATTCCAGGTGCGTGCACAATTTTAAAGCGTGACATGCTAAGCATCTATTTATTCGACCTAACATCATCTTTTTATATTCTACCAAAAATGTGGTTATATATATATATATATATATATATATATATATATATATATATATATATATATATATATATATATATATATATATATATATATATTTTTTTTTTTTTGCAATAAAATTAAAGTGTATTTTTTACCAAAACATTGCAATTATAAATACTGTGTGACAAAAAAATTGCAACACTCACTATTTTATTCTCTAGAGCCTCTGCTTAAAAAAAAAAAAATCTATAGATATTGTTTGGGGGGTTTGAGTAATTTTCTAGTAAAAAAAATGATGATTTTTACATGTAAGAGAGAAATGTCAGAATTGGTCTGGCCTGGAAATAGTGATAAATCCATGTCCAAAGTCCATGATAAATTGTGTTATGTACTATTCAAATATTAAGTACATGTGACACAAGTGCTCTGTGTCAACTTGAATCCAGTTCACATGTGGTCTAAGCAAATGGTTTGTCATCCAATTTTTTTTAAACAATTGAGATTTTAAAATAGAAACTAAAACTTCCGCTGTGCGTTCCATTGAAGCAAAAGTGACATCTTAGGAGATTGGGATCTAAATAAAGTCAATCTTTTGGACAGGAGCAATTTGGTGCCAAAGTGATAAGCAGCATATATCACTCAATGATAATAAATAGATGAGATCCCTATGGCCAGCTTCAGTCTTTCCTCCAGCACACAGCAATACCTCACTTCACCACTAGGGGTAGTAATGATTGCAGCAGTTGTTCAAATTAAAGCTTTTCCTGAAGATGTTGGTTTAGTTATGTCCTTTCTCAGCTTGATTTGGACTTTGGTTTATAAGTTGTATATTTATTTGTTACATATTGGTTGTAAGCACTATCCTTCCTTTGGTGAAGGGATTTATTTACTTTTTTTGAGACACTATGGAGGAGATTCACTATAACTGGTGCACACAGAATCTAGTGCAGCTGTGCATAGTAACCAATCAGCCTTCAGGTTTTATTGTCAAAGCTTAATGGAACAAGCTGAAGTTAGAAGCCAATTGGTTACCATAGTCTGTGTGCACCAGTTTTAGTAAATCCGTCATCACGACCCTCCATGAAGAGATCCACCAGTCTAGAGATAGTCTCCTGCTTCCTTTACACTTTCTATCTTTTTTCTTCTCTGTATTCTTTATGGCGGAATCCACATTCGGATCATGCTTCAGAGGTTACTGACAGATGGGGAGGAAGCAATGCGCCACCTCCTCAATGCCGACTTTACTCCAGTTTTTTCCAGCGTACCAGGCATGTTTGCATCACTTCCCCGTTTACTTGAATGTGTAGTGTTCAGCGGACTTGCCACCCGCCGATTGCTTCATGCCAGCTTTGCCTCGGGCAGGAAGCGAAGCATTATGGCATGAACATCCCTGTGTGCTACCTAATGCAGCTTAAGGGGAGGTAGTTGGCGGGCAGCAGAAATGCACAGTTGAGCTGGGTTTTTGCCAGCCCCCTCCCCCAACCGCAAGTCTAAAAGAAGCCTTAGAGTAGGACAAATATATTTTCAAACACCATTTTTAATCTGCTATTACAAAAATTGTACTTTGACCCCATTCCAAATTGTATATAATCCTGGCATAAAGTATTGCTGTAATGTTTTTTCCTTACATATAAAAAGCATTTTAATTATGCTACTGTTTCTGGGTAGTTAGTAGAAAATCATCAGCTTTTGCATTTCTTATTTAAAGAGTCTAGAATTCTAAACATCCAGATAATTATTCAACAGGACCTCCTTAGTATAATCTGGTAATATGGACTTTGATATAACTAGGTGAGAAGAGATATTGTTTTATTTAATATCCTTTGGACTTATTCAGACAGGCAATTAAGCCTGTCCTCTGTGCAGAGCTGCCGGCAAATGCCTGTGCATGCATCAACCTGGGAGCTGCGTGCAGGCAGCCCATTGAAATGGATCCACACGCAACCCCGGCATGGACACAATTGCATGCACCTATCTGAAGACAAAGCCTCTGCGTTCTGATCTGTGCTCCTGCTCACATGTCAGACTTTGACATGCGATTGTGTCCATGCTGGTGCTGCATGTGCATCTACTTCTATGGGCTGCCTGCACGTATCTCCGAAGTGGATGCACACGCATCTGCCATCCGCTCTGCACGGAGGATGGGCATATTCACCTGTGTAAAAAAGCCCTATCTAGTTTTTTTATGTGTCAAATAACTTTTTCCTTGGGGTTGGTTGCTGTTATCATTCCCCCAGTTGTAGCACTGCCATCTAGTGGATTTTTGTTTATCGTGCACGAGTGTGATTTTCCTTTTGTTCAAAATTTTTAGTTTTTTATTGCACACAGGTATCTCTGAGAGCCTAAATTTTGATGAAGACTCTTCAGATGGGGAGGAGGCGGACTCTGGAAGTACACGGCCTGGTTCTTCCTCCAGTAAAAAGTCTCTGACAGTAAGCTTTGTGAATGACAAATTCTTTTCTGTATGTCTCTCCCCTGTATGGAAATTGTTCTAACTTCACTGCACACTATGAACTTATCACAGTGTGCTGTAGCAAGTCAGATACAGCCCACCTTCTTTCTTGTCTAGAGGACATCCAGTATCTTCTAACCCTTATTATCTGCATGTGGAGTGCTATTTGGCACTATGATAACATGGCTTGATTTTTTTTCCATCTTTGACAGCATACAATATCATAATCTTATATGAGCACAGCACCATAGCAAGAAGTGCGCTGGACAACGGTGGTTGTTTTTAGGAACTATGCTGCAAGCGATTGTATGTGTATAGAACTTGAATAGGAAATCCTGACAGATCCACTTTTGAGGATCAGTCTTGCTGGCCTTGTACCCCTCTTTAACCACCTAAGCCCTGGAGGATTTGGCTGCTCAAAGACCAGGTCCTATTTTGCGATTCGGCACTGCGTGATTTTAATGGACAATTGCGCGGTCGTGCGACGCTGTACCCAAATTAAATTGGCGTTGTTTTTTTTCCCACAAACAGAGCTTTCTTTTGGTGGTATTTGATCACCTGTGCAATTTTTATTTTTTGCACTATAAACAAATAAAGAGCGACAATTTCGAAAAAATAACAATATTTTTCACATTTTTTATATGAAATTCTCAAAAAAAATGTAAAAATCAAAATATTTTAACATTTTAGGCCAATTTGTTTTCTGCTACATATTGTTGGTAAAAAAAATCGCAATAAGCGTATTTTGATTGGTTTGAGCAAAAGTTATTGCGTTTACTAACTAAGGGAAAGATTTATGTCATTTTTATTGTTTTTTTTTTTAACTAGTAATGGCGGCGATCTGTGTTTTTTTTTTTTGCGGGACTTCGACATTGCGGCGGACAGATCGGACCCCTGACTGACATTTTTTACACTTTTGGGAGTACCAGTGACATTACTACAGTAATCAGTCCTATAAATATGCACTGTTACTGTAAAAATGACACTGGCAGGGAAGGGGTTAACTTTATTGGTGATCCGTGGGTTAAATGTATCCCAAGGGGTGTGATTCTAACTGTGGGGGGCGTGGCTTGTGATGTAACCACAGAGACATACGATCCTACATAGCAGGATTGCATAGCCTCTGTGCTTGCATCATGGAGAATGACAGACGGCCTTCTCCCTCTCCTGTGGAAGATCGTGAGTGGCCGGCGGACATCGGAGCCACCGGTCACACACACGGGGAAGGCAGGGAACGAGCAGGGGCGGGAGCGCGCCTCAGGTGGCGCGCGCTCACCCCCTACAGGCTCCTGGGCGAGCAACGTAGGTCTACGTCGCTTTGCCCAGGAGCGGCTGACTGCCGCAGTAAATAGTAATGCGGCGGTCGACAAGTGGTTAAAAAAAAAAATATATATATATATATATATATATACACAACCCCAATTCAAAAAACATTAAGACGCTGTGTAAAAGCTACATGAGAAAAGAATGCAATGATTTGCAAATCTCATAAGTCATATGTTTTTCAAGATAGAAAATCAAATAGATATCAAATGTTTAACGGTGCTATTAACATGGAATTTTCACCACATGTCGGTACCAACCCATGCGATCCATACATACAAAGAAACCAAAACAAATAAGTTCAGAAACTACGTTATGTTTAATAAAATGGAATGACACACGGAAAATTATTAAACACCTGAAGAAAGGGAGATACAAAAAGGCATGGACACCAGCTGAAATCTATCAGTAGTAAGTTGTCAGTGCAAATTAATATCAGCTGGTTTAGTCTCAACTAATGGCCTATAAAAAGGTCTCATTGTCAAGGTTTTACACAAGAAACATCTCATGATAGGAAAAAGCAAAGAGCTCTCTCAAGTCCTTTGCAACCCTATTATTGCAAAACATACTGATGGCATTGGTTACGGAAGGATTTCTAAACTTCTGAATGTTCCAGTGAGCACTGTTGGGGCCATACTCTGGAAGTGGAAAGAACATCATTTCGCCATAAACAGACCACAAACAGGTGCTCCTCGCAAGATTTCTGACAGAGGATTGAAAATAATTATCAGAAGAGTTGTCCAAGAGCCAAGGACCACTTGTGAACAGTTTCAGAAAGACATGGAATTAACAGGTACAATGGAATGAAAGAAAACAATAAGTAATGCACTCAACCACCATGATCTGTATGCATGCCCACCACGCAAGACTCCATTACTAAAGAAAATGCATGTTGAAGCTCGTTTAAAGTTTGCTGCACAACATTTAGACAGGCCTGTGAAATACTGGGAGAATATAGTCTGGTCAGATGAGACCAAAATGTAACTCTTCGGATGCCATAATACACACCATGTTTGGAGGTAAAATGACACTGCACATCACCCCATAAACACCATACCAACAATGAAGTTTGGAGGTGGGAACATGGTATGGGGATGTTTTTCAGCATACTTTACTGGCAAACTTCATGTCATTGAAGGAAGGATGAATGGAAAAATGTACCAAGACATTCTTGATAAAAATCTGCTGCTATCCACCAGGATTATGAAGATAAAACAAGGGTGGACATTTCATCAAGACAATGATCCCAAACACAAGCCAAGGAAACTTTCAATTGATTTCCAAGTAAAAATAAAGCCGCTAGAATTACCCAGCCAATCACTTGACTTGAATCCAATAGATAATCTATGGAAAGAACTAAGGATCAGAGTTCATAGAAGAACCTTCAAGATTTGAAGACTATTTGTGTGGAAGAATGGGCCACAATTACACCTGAGCAATGCATGCAACTAGTTTCTCCATACAGGAGATGTCAAAGGATTTTGTACAATGTGACTAGTTTCGCCATACAGGAGGCGTCTTGAAGCTGTCATTACCAACAAATAATTTTGTAGGAAACATTCAATACATTTTAGTTAGCGTGTTCAATACTTTTTCCCTGTGTCATTCTATTTTATTACAAATAACTTAATTTCTGAACTTATTTGTGTTGGTTTCTGTGGTTTGTGTGTATGGATTGAGTGGGTTATTACTGACATGTGGTGAAAGTTTATACAGTATGTGCTTCAGGGACAAATAACTGGTGGTCTGTTAGTACCTCTCTTTTACTTTTCAAAACTGACCACGCTAAGCACAAAAGCACTTCCAGTTTGCGTCTAAAAAGAGATACCTGTGTCTCTGTAGTCAGATCGCTGCTGCAAGAAGGCTGTAACCCATCAGCCAATCACAGCCTGTCTTATGCAGCTGCATCCAACAGGGGTGCGGACAGCAGAAGATGTACACAGACGGGGAAAGTAATTTCCTGCTGTGTATATCACTCACAGCCCGAAGAAGAGGCAAACTCCTGGAATGCAACGTACACTGTAGGGAAAGTACTCCCCCGCTATAAACATCACTAGCAGCCCGCCCCTCCTCCAACAATGACACTCCCCTCACAATCCTGGTATACAACTCGGAGGAGGCTTTGTGGTCATGTGACCGTTGAATTAAGGAAATTAGGAAGGTACCAGAATTATTTTTGGCAAAACACACGTATAACAGACACATATTTCATTTACTTTTTATAAAGGTGCTTTGCATAGCGTGGGTTTATATACACTTTTAATATACTATTTTAAACTGGTAGTAAACTCTCATATTTTATTTTACCTACAGGTAAGCCTATAATAAAGCTTACCGGTAGGTAAAATTAATATCTCCTAAACATGCGCCGTTTAGGAGACGTCACCGGCGCATGCGCTCTGAAGGAACAGTATACCTGTGCCATTCCTTCAGAGCTTTGTGCTGTGGCAGAGACTACCGCGCGCATGCGTGGAAGTGACTTTATCGCGGCTTGACCAATCAAGCGGACGCAGCCCGCGAACCCGAAAGGAAGACCAGATGAAGATGGAAGCCTCTGCAGCGGTGACAGTGCACCGCTGGAGGACTTTGTTTTAAAGGTAAGTTTTTCATAATATGCTAGTATGCGATGCATACTAGCACATTATGTCTTTGCCTTGCAGGGGGTAACTCTTTTTTTAAGAGTTTACTACCACTTTAAGAAAAAAATAAGGTCATTTTGAAATTGATGACAGCAACACGTCTCAAAAAAGTTGGGACAGGGCAACAAAAATCTGGCAAAGTAAGTGGTACTAAAAAGCTGGAAGAACATTTTGCAACGAATTAGGTTACTTGGCAACAGGTCAATAACATAATTGGCTATAAAAAGAGAGTCAGAGTGTCTCCGAAGTAAAGATGGGCAGAGGTTTACCAATCTGTGAAAAGCTACATCTAAATATTGTCGAACAGTTTTTTACACAGTGTCCCAACTTTTTGATAATTGGAATTGTGTATGTATATATAGTATATTCTCCACATTTCTTCACAAAGCAGATCAGAGATCTGAAAGAGAAGTAAGATATACCTGACCACATGTTAACACTAAAAATTCTAGATGAACCCTCTGCACACTGCTAATAAAATAAAAATAAAAAAACTGTGATTTTTGGTTTACATACATTGCAACACATGTTTTAACCACTTGCCGACCAGTCACTGGGACTGTACTGCGGCAAAGTGGCTCTATTCCGTCAAGCGACGTAGACCTACGTCGCTGGACTCCTCCCCCTGTAGGCGGCGCGCTCCCGCTGTTTTCAGTCACAGCGGGAGTCGGGCCAGGGGAGGAGCGGCCGCTGCTCTTCCCCGATCGCCGGGGAATCGAGTTTGGAGATCCGCCTGCTTGTGTAAACAGAGCGGGCAGATCTCCCAAGTGACAAACAGTGACAGATTGCAGTGTTCAGCATAGCTGAACCTGCGATCTGTCCCTGTGCCACTCAGTCACCTCCCCCCACACAGGTTAGTAAGCACCAGGCATACATTAACCCCTCCCTCTCCAATAAAATTAACCCCTTCCCTGCCAGTGTCATTTTTACAGTAACAGTGCATATTTATAGCACTGATTACTGTAGTAATGTCACTGGTACCCCCAAAAGTGTCAAAAATGTCAGTCAAGGGTCCGATCTGTCCGCCGCAATGTCGCAGTCCCGCAAAAAAATCGCAGATCGCTGCCATTACTCGTTAAAAAAAAAAACACCAAAAATGACAGAAATCTTTACCTTAGTTAGTAAACGCAATAACTTTTGCGCAAACCAATCAAAATACGCTTATTGCGATTTTTTTTTTTTTACCAAACATGGGTAGCAGAAAACAAATTGGCCAAAAATTTTAAAAAAATTTGATTTTTACATTTTTTTGGGGGGGAATTTCATATAAAATAATGTTTAAAATATTGTTATTTTTTCAAAATAAACGCTCTTTTTTTGTTTATAGTGCAAAAAAGTAAAAATCGCACAGGTGATCAAATACCACCAAAAGAAAGCTCTGTTTGTGGTAAAAAAAGGGCGTAAATTTAGTTTGGGTACGGCGTCGCACCACCGCGCAATTGTCAGTTAAAGTCGCACAGCGCAAAAAGTGGCCTGGACGTAAGACAGCAAAATCTTCCGGTGGTAAAGTGGTTAAGCTAGCCAACTCCAGCACAGATTTTAAAAATGTATTGATTGCTACACCTATCCCATTATTAAAATCGGCAAGATATAAAAGCTTGTTTATAAGAGCAAAAGGACCATTCTAAATTGCAATATGGAAAGTGCTGATTGGTGAAACATTCAGGCTAGGCTCACACGTCCGGTGTGAATTTTCACAGCAATTTTCCTAAGCAGCTGCAATTTTTGGATGCGGTTCAGATGCCAATTTTTGTAGCCGGTGACCACTGGCGTCTTTAACATTAGCTGGTTGTTAAGGAGCGGGCCAGGAAGCCTGTCACTGTGTCCGTACCAATGGGTGACTCCATCAGCTGTCAGTGGGGTTCCCCACTGACAGCTAAATGTAAAAAAAAAAATTAAAAATGCCGGCAAAAAAAAAAAAAAAAATCTTTAAACGGCGTGGGGTCCCTCCCAACATAAAAAAACAAAAAAAAGGAGTAGGGTCCCTCCCAGAATCCATATCCAGGAAAGGAAGGGGGGGGGGGGGCATGCAAGTTTTAAGATCTGATAAAATGTGTAGTCTATTGTAGCAGCTACTGTGGTTAAGATCTGTAAATCTCTGTCTTCCCCAGGAATCTGCTTCTGCAGAGACAATCCCTCCTGTACCTCAAGGGAACGTAGGAGATGTGGGTGACCTGAGAGAATTCGCTGTGCGCCCTGCAGCTCGGGGAACCACTGTAAGGTGTCGCATCAGCCGTGATAAAAAGGGGATGGACCGTGGCTTGTTCCCAACGTATTATATGCACCTTGAAACGGATGAAAACCGCAAGGTGAGAATGGAGAGCAATTGCTGTTCTGTATGGAAAAACAAAAAAACTGTGGTCTGATTCAGTGAGCGTTTTCTTTCAGGTTTTCCTTCTTGCTGGAAGAAAGAGGAAAAAAAGCAAAACATCCAATTACTTGATTTCCACTGACCCCACAGATTTGTCACGGGAAGGGGGCAGTTTTGTAGGCAAACTTCGGTATGTACAGTCTAGCGATATGTTGTGCAGTACACTGCCATTCATTGGATCTGAATGTGGACTGGATTTGTTACCCTATAAAAAATAATTTTTAATTAAAGCGGTTGTATCCCCAAAAAAAAAAGCTGCAGGACAATGGCATAATGTGCTAGTATGCATTGCATACTAGCACATTATGAAATACCTTAGAACGAAACCCCGACGCGGTCGCCCAGACACCGCTGAGGCAGCTGACATGTTCCCTCGGTGTCTCTTCCGGGCTCGGTGGCTCCAGCGCTGTGAGTGGCCGGATGACGTCACTCCCGCGCATGTGCGCGGAAGTTCACTTTCCAGGAAGGAGCTCTGAAGGTCCGGCAAGACAACTAACATCCTAGCGGTCCAACATGGCTGTAACTAACCGCTTTGCTGTCCACTAGCAATCGAAAAGCAATCCGTGGTCAAGTGATTGATATGTTACATATTACATAGTAACTACATGCAAGCTAAAAGTTTTATTTAGAAAAGTTTGGCTTCAGCTTGCAGAGGCCACTCCAGGCTGTAGGTGGCATGGTGACTCTGCTTAAGAAGAGGTTCTAAAGGCTGGACAATTTTTACCTTAATGCATTCCTTGCATTAAGGTAAAAAATGTCCCAGTAGCAGTATCACCACCTCACCCCCCCCCCACCCCCAAATACTTACCTGAGTCCTATCTTTATTTACAGTAGCCAAGGAATGACAGCTGTGAACCCAAAAGGGACATACTGTTTTTTGCTTTTTGCTTCAGGGTTCATTAGTTGAAGGGGGGGAATCACAGAATGAATGCTCTCCGGTCACCTCCTGGTCTCGCTGTAGGTGCCAATTTACTATGGTCCTAAGCTCCCTGTAGGAATGGGCATGCATGGAATCACAATGGGTGGCCGCTGGTGGGGGGGGGTGGATAAAAATTGATACCAAGCTCACGATTGCAGAAGCAGCCGTGAGATTGCTTTAACCCTTATATATGTGTATGTGTATATATATATATATATATGTATATATATATATATATATATATATGTGTATATGTATACCAGCCCATTTATAAATGTACCTTGGTAGACAGAGGGTTAAAGTTCTTGGACATAATTCCCTGTGTCAGAGGAAGGTGTGTTCCACAGAAATGTTAGCGACCAACTGTAGGGGTGCTTAGGGTTGGAAGTGTTGGGTCTTGCTTTAAAGCTGAATCCTACTCTAAAGCTGAATTGTGGGGTAAGCAAATATTTTGTAAGTACAAAAGGCAAATAGAATCTCACTTGAAGCTTGGCTTGCTTTGAGTATTTCTTTCAGATCTGAACAGTAATCCAGTGTGAAAATTTTCCTCTGTTCAGGAGCTGCCTGTAATAAAGACCGGTCACTGCTGCTCTCTGTCCTTGTGCAGGGTGACTGGTCTTGTCTCCACCCCCTCCTATAGTTTTCTGCAGGTAGCTTGTAGTGGGTGGGGCCTTCTGGGTTCCTCTTATAGCTCTACTCTCTGCATAGGCTATTTATACCACAGTGATGATGTCACTGTTACTCTTACAACATAATAACTGGATCTGCAAAGGGATCATCTCTGGTTTTTGAGGAATATATTGAAATGGATGATTTTGAGCCCAGCATTATATATTAGTATTAATAAGGATGTTTTGTTTGACTCTGTGTGGGCTTAAGCAAGTTTGGTTTTCTAGATACCTAATTTTGCGGTTCTGTAATATCACCAATTAAAATGTTTCTTTTGTTCCTATTGTGTCTCAGGTTTTCATGTTTAATTCACACACTTGCTCTCTGTGGCCTCTATTGTAGTTTATGTCTTCCATTTTATCAGCTTTTGTTTCTTGTTAGATCAAACATAATGGGAACCAAGTTCACTATATATGACAGTGGTGAGAGCCCAGATAAAGCCAAGGCCCGTGGACTGCTGGATAATAGTACTGTGAGGCAGGAGCTGGCGGCTGTGTGCTATGTAAGAAGCTTAATCTTCATTACTCGTAGACAAATACATTTTTATTTATAGTCCAAGCTGTGTTCAGATTTAACCTGTATTCTCTTTCTTTTACTCATTCTCTATCTTCCTTTCTCTCCTTGTGTCTATTCTTCTTTCTCTCTTTTATTTTTACTCTCTCCCCCTCTTTTTTTTTCTGTTTCTTCCCAACTTTCTCCTTCTCACTCTCTATCCATTCCCCCTATGTCACTCTGTCTCCCCCCTATGTCACTCTGTCTCCCCCCTATGTCACTCTGTCTCCCCCCTATGTCGCTCGCTTCTCCTCTTTCTTTCCTTCCTTTTCTTTTTTTCTTTCTTTCTTTCTTTCTTTCTTTCTCTCTTTCTTTCTTTCTTTCTTTCTCTTTTTCTCTCTTTCTTTCTCTTTCTTTCTTTCTTTCTTTCTTTCTTTCTTTTTCTTTCTCTCTCTTTTTCTCTCCTTTCTTTCTTTCTTTCTTTCTTTCTTTCTTTCTTTCTTTCTTTCTTTCTTTCTTTCTTTCTTTCTTTCTTTCTTTCTTTCTTTCTTTCTTTCTCTTTTCTTTTTCTTTTTTTCTCTTTCTTTCTTTCTTTCTTTCTTTCTTTCTTTTTTTCTCTCTCTCTCTTTCTTTCTTTCTTTCTTTCTTTCTTTCTTCTCTCCCTTTTTCTGTACATCCCTTCCTCTCTGTTTCTCTCCTCTCCCTCTCTTGTTGTCTCATTCTTTATCTCTCTTTACTTCATTTCTGTCACTGGCTTTCTATTTTTTTTTAATGTCTCTTTATCTCTCTCTTCCTTTTTCTCTGTGTCCCTCTCTCTGTATTCCTCATACCTCCCAGGAGACAAATGTGTTGGGCTTTAAAGGACCTCGAAAGATGTCTGTATTAATTCCTGGAATGAACATTAATCATGAACGGATTCCTTTTCAGCCACTTAGTGTGAGTTTACCATCTTATCTTGTTGTCACTGTCCTATGGTAGGGAAGGAAACCATAATATTCCTATGCTGTATGTGGTATGAGCTGCATTCAACAGAAGACACACTACGGCGCACAGTGATATCTTTGTAACACATTTTAATGGCTTGCTGTTGGTCGCAGGAATCGGAAAGTCTTCTGTCCAGGTGGCAGAACAAGCGCAATGAGAACATCATCGAGTTACACAACAAGGCTCCTGTATGGAATGATGACACGCAGTCCTATGTGCTAAACTTTCATGGCCGCGTGACGCACGCTTCCGTTAAGAACTTCCAGATTGTGCACGACAATGACCGTAAGTCCTTTCATATATTTATATCACCAGTCTGAGCTGTATGATGTTGGGTTTTTTTTTTTTGGCCTTTCTATAGTCCTCTTCATTTTTGTACTTAATCAAACTACACTATATTGTCAAAAGTATTGGGATGCCTGCCTTTACATGCACATGAATTTATTGGCATCCCAGTCTTAGTCCGTAGAGTTTCAATATTGAGTTGGCCCACCCTTTGCAGCTATAACAGCTTCAACTCTTCTGGGAAGGCTGTCCACAAGGTTTAGGAGTGTGTCTATGGGAATGTTTGACCATTCTTCTAGAAGCACTGTTGTGAAGTCAGGCACTAGTGTTAGACAAGAAGGCCTGGCTCGAAGTCTCTACCCTAATTCATCCCAATGTTGGGTTGAGGTCAGGACTCTTTGCAGACCAGTCAACTTCTAACACCCCAAACTCGCTCATACATGTCTTTTATGGACCTTGCTTGTGTGCACTGGTCCAAATCATTTGTTGGAGATGGGATTATGGTGTTGGGTTGTTTTTCAGGTGTTGGACCTGTCTCCTTAGTTCCAGTGGAGGAAACTCTTAAGGCATACCAAGACATTTTGGACACTTATATGCTCCCGACTTTGTGGGAACAGTTTGGGGATGGCCCCTTCCTGTTCCAACATGACTGCACCAGTGCACAAAGCAAGGTCCATAAAGACATGGATGAGCGAGTTTGGGTGGAGGAACTTGACTGGCCTGCACAGAGTCCTGACCTCAACCCAATAGAACACCTTTGGGGTGAATTAGAGCGGAGACTGCGAACAGGCCTTCTTGTGCAACATCAGTGCCTGACTTCACAACAGCGCTTCTGGAAGAATGATCAAGCATTCCCATAGACACACTCCTAAACCTTGTGGATAGCCTGCCCAGAAGAGAGGAAGAGTTGAAGCTGTTATAGCTGCCAAGGGTGGGCCAACTCAATATTGAATCCTATGGACTAAGACTGGCATGCCATTAAAGTTCATGTGCATGTAAAGGCAGGTGTCCCAATACCTTTGACAGTAAAGTATATCTGAAAGAGCGACTGTCTGTATTGTTCACAGCAATCAGTCATTTTCTAACATAGAAATAGAGGTAGTTTTCTAGACAAATATAATTTTATCCCTGTTTGATTGGGTAATTTTTTCCTTCTGATTCTTCCTGCAGCGGAATACATTGTCATGCAGTTTGGCCGAGTGGCGGAGGACCTCTTCACACTGGACTACAGCTACCCTCTGTGCTCATTGCAGGCCTTTGCGGTGGCTCTTTCCAGCTTTGACAGCAAGCTTGCATGTGAGTGACAGAAAGAGAAGCTCCACCTAAGAGAAGAACCTTCAGCTTGCCATCTCAGTCTCTTCTCTGTCACTGTATAGGACAGTGATCAGGGCAAGGCTGAGCCTCATTTCTGGAAAAATGCATGCGTCCGTCCTTGCCTTTTAAGTATTGACTTGTGCCTGTAGTGCACAAAAGCCTTTGTGCCTTTTATTCACACTAAATATGCAACGATGAGGGAGAGTGACCCCACTCTGCTGTTTCCTCTACTCTCTCTATAATCATTGCTTTTACATGCAGATCGTATGCTTAGTTTGTGGACTTGTATTTGTTGTGTTGTTTATTCACCACCAAATCATCATCAGACCACCAAATCTAGCGTTATGGGAGTGAGAAAAGTATTATTTATCAGTCTTAATCAAACACCAGTGTCTAGTTTAAAGTGTTTGAGTTAAATCGCAATACGGCTTTTTAAAGGGGATGCAGCATGTATGCCATTTTACAGATGCAATATGCAACTACCATCCATTTTAAATGCTTTTTGAAGTATACGTTACCCAAATTTACAAAACCTCTGTATACCCCTCTGAAGCATGTTCCAGCTTAATGTTTTAATCTGCTATTTATAGTCCCTGTGGCATCATTCTCAGGCTGGTAAAATTCTTATAGGGGGCAGCTGCTAAGAGCCCAGTTCTTATAGATGTATATGTGACATCTGTATCTCAGTGTGTGAGCAGGCTCTTGGGAGTCTAGGTGGCAGCATTATTTTGCTAGGATAGTAATTATTGTATGTATGTGGAGAGGGACATAGAAGGATGGGGATAAGTGGGGGTTCTGTAATCCAGCAGGCAGGGCTGACATTGCTTCTTAGGATTTTACTGTAGCAATAGCATTATGCTATCAGCCCAAACAGAAACTGGGAGCTCACTGGATTTCTGAGAATTCAACAGGCATTTTTCTGTACCCCAGAGTTTTGGGGACACGAGGGATGTGCAGATATTCAAGGGATGTACTGAATAGGCTCTTTTTTCCCCTTTATTCCATCTCAATATGACTCATACAAAATACACCTTCTGCTAATTTTCACCACTAAGAATTGAAGTGCCTAGAAAGACTGAATGCTTTTCTGGCACCTTTTGGATGTTTAAGAAATGCTTCTCACATATCTGTAAAATACAGAAAGCATTTGCCAGTGTTAGAGGTTTGGAAAAAAATAAAAGTCCTTGTGTATTTCAGTTTCATAGGGCTGACTTCTCAGAATTGAAATTGCTGCTTTGCAATAGGCCTTATGTCCATTTTGGACAAATCTCATGAGCCAGGCAGTCACTGTCTTAAAAATGCCAGCATTCAGCATTTAGGGAGTGATTTTTACTGTAGTGAATCAGTGCTTGGCCTTTTTGGATCCTTATAAACCCTTGTTGGCATCTGCTGATTGATATATGAATATATATCATTATTTTGTCCAACTCTGCTTTCTGTACAGGTCTGAATAGAGTGTTGGGGTGCCCAGCTGCTGCATTTTATTTTGGTTTTGTTTGGGGGGGGGGGGGGGGGGGCTGTGTAGATAAACTCGCGCTCAGATGCTGCTTTGTGCGACTATGTTATGTACAGTGCAGTGTATGACGGTTCCTCTCTGTTGATGCTTATACAGTTCTGTGCATGAGATACCCTCTCTGCCAGTACTCGTACAGTGCTGCGTATGAGAGAAGCATTCTGCCAGTGCTTGTACAGCACTGTATATGAGAGAGCCTCTCTGCCAGTACTTGTGCAGCGCTGTATATGAGAGAGCCTCTGCCGGTGCTTGTACAGCGCTGTATATGAGAGAGCCTCTCTGCCAGTACTTGTACAGCGCTGTATATGAGAGAGCCTCTCTGCCGGTGCTTGTGCAGCGCTGTATATGAGAGAGCCTCTCTGCCGGTACTTGTACAGCGCTGTATATGAGAGAGCCTCTCTGCCAGTACTTGTACAGCACTGTATATGAGAGAGCCTCTCTGCTGGTACTTGTACAGCGCTGTATATGAGAGAGCCTCTCTGCCGGTACTTGTACAGCACTGTATATGAGAGAGCCTCTCTGCCGATACCTGTACAGCACTGTATATGAGAGAGCCTCTCTGATGGTACTTGTACAGTGCTGTACATGAGAGAGCCTCTCTGCTGGTACTTGTACAGCACTGTATATGAGAGAGCCTCTCTGATGGTACTTGTACAGTGCTGTACATGAGAGAGCCTCTCTGCTGGTACTTGTACAGCGCTGTATATGAGAGAGCCTCTCTGATGGTACTTGTACAGCGCTGTATATGAGAGAGCCTCTCTGCCGGTACTTGTACAGCACTGTATATGAGAGAGCCTCTCTGATGGTACTTGTACAGCACTGTATATGAGAGAGCCTCTCTGCTGGTACTTGTACAGTGCTGTATATGAGAGAGCCTCTCTGCCGGTACTTGTACAGCACTGTATATGAGAGAGCCTCTCTGCTGGTACTTGTACAGCGCTGTATATGAGAGAGCCTCTCTGCCGGTACTTGTACAGCGCTGTATATGAGAGAGCCTCTCTGCTGGTACTTGTACAGCGCTGTATATGAGAGAGCCTCTCTGCTGGTACTTGTACAGCACTGTATATCATAGAGCCTCTCTGCTGATGCTTGTACAGCGCTGTATATGAGAGAGTCGCTATGCTGATGCTTGTACAGCACTGTATATGAGAGAGTCGCTCTGCTAGTGCTTTTACAGTGCTGTATATGAGAAAGTCTCTTTGACAGGACTTGTACAGCGCTGTAGAGACTCTGCCGATACTTGTACAGCCTTGAAAATGAGAGAGACTCTCTGCCGGTTCTTGTACAGAGTTGAAAAGGAGAGAGACTGTCTGCTGATGCTTGTACAGCAGTGTATATGAGAGCCTCTCAGCTGGTACTTTTACAGCGCTGTATATGAGAGAGCCTCTCTGCCGGTACTTGTACAGCGCTGTATATGAGAGAGCCTCTCTGCCGGTACTTGTACAGCGCTGTATATGAGAGAGCCTCTCTGCTGGTACTTGTACAGCGCTGTATATGAGAGAGCCTCTCTGCTGGTACTTGTACAGCGCTGTATATGAGAGAGCCTCTCTGCTGGTACTTGTACAGCGCTGTATATGAGAGAGCCTCTCTGCTGGTACTTGTACAGCGCTGTATATGAGAGAGACTCTGCCGATACCTGTACAGCGCTGTATATGAGAGAGACTCTGCCGATACCTGTACAGCAGTATACATGAGAGCCTTTTTGCCGGTGCTTGTACAGCATTAAAAACGAGACAGACTGTCTGCTGATGCTTGTACAGCAGTATATATGAGAGACTCTCTGCCGGTACTTGTACAGCAGTGTATATGGGAGCCTCTCGGCTGGTACTTGTACAGAGTTGAAAACGAGAGGGACTGTCTGCTGATGCTTGTACAGCAGTGTATATGAGAGCCTCTCGGCTGGTACTTGTACAGCGCTGTATGAGAGAGCCTCTCTCCCAGTAATTGTACAATGCTGTATATAGGATAACCTCTCTGCCGCTGCATGTTCAGAGTTTTATATGAGAGCGACTCTCTGCTGATATTAGTACAGTGCTACATATGAGGAAGCCTGTTTGCCTGTGCTTGTACGGTACTGTAGAGTATATGGGAGAACCTCTCGGCTGGTACTTTTAAAGCTCTGCATATGAGGGGGCCTCTATTACGATTTTTATACAGCGTTGTATGTAAAAAATCTCTCTGCCAAAGCTTGTACAGTGCTGTATATATATATGTAAGAGCCCCTCAGATGGTGCTTGTATGGCACTGTATATATGAGAGAGCCTCTCTGCTGCTGCTAGCACGGTACTATGTATGAACATCTCCATATTAGGCTGCTAGCTGGCTATATATTCAAGTGCTGCGTCTGTCTTACCTGCGGTACTATATATTTGCTGCCTTATTCACATTTTGCTTTGATCTGTGTTTTTAAGAATAAGTAGTTCATTTTATATATATTTAAAATGGATCAGTAAATGTAAAACACTAGTCACTTGATTAATGTGAAAGCGCTAATATAATCATTCACTAACATTACATTCCCTACAAAAATAGATGTAGTACCAAACTACTAAATATACAGCTGAATACATATATGGGAGCTGTCTGACCTGCCAAAGGATTTGCATATCCATCTAAACTTGAAATTACACAGCTCTGCCAGACCAGGCAAGAGACTGTCTTTCTCCTCTACTGCAGTTCAGGAAAACTTTATAGGTCTTTTTTCTCTCCCAGCCTGTGATTGGACAGTGAAATGAGAAACCGCAAACTGATGAGCTCCTCTCGATCTATCTGATTTTTCCCCTGTAATGGAAACTTTCTGTGATTGGCACTGTCGGTCTGTCACTGATTGCAATTATTAGTGCATTCCTTTACAAATCTTTGCGAAACAGCTCCTAAGGATTTAGCTTAAGGATGTGATTTGTGTTAATCCTACAGTAGCTAAACTATTTCTGTAAAGGGGTGTCCAACCTTTTGACCTACCTGGGCCACATTGGAAGAAAAGGAATTGTCTTGGGCCACACATAAAATACACTACCAATAAGGATAGCCAATGAGAAGAAAAAGTCAGGCAGATCACAAGTTACACAATTATGATAATATAGCCCTTGTTAATAAAACATATAAGCATAATATGCGCAAAGAAAGGTATGTATAAAAAACATATACAAAGTATTTCAAAAGTTCTCATATAAAGTGCTCCAAACTCCATTAATAAGGTGCTGAAGTGCTTTATGTAACCATGCTGTGAAGTGTGCCACACTCCCCTCCCGTATCCCCACTCACCAGAAAGAATGGACCCATAGCTTTTCAGTCTGGGGGTCAATCAAACTTGTATCTGGTATTGTGGACATCAGGCCTCCTGGCTTTTAGACCGGGTCTCACTAGTAATACTCTTGGGGCGGCCTTTTAATATCCTCCAGGCTCAATTTAACAAAATAGTGCTCATAGTGAAGTACTGTAAAATTAATGTTTATTTGCGCAAAATACAAAGCAACTTACAAAATTGTAGATAAAAACGGGCATAGACAATCATGAGGCTCTTCCAGGTAAAATGTTGGCGCATAACACATACCTAATAGATGTCACCAAACGAATAGAAGTCCATGTATAGTCACTAATAATGCAATGAAAGGGGCGAAATGGAAAACAGTGGAGGACACCAAGGGCTGGCTCCGCAGCAGAGAGAAGTTGACTCTTTAATGCAAAAGTAGAAGACAAAGCAGAGCGCCTCTAAGTGTAGTATGTTTAATAGTCCACAGTAATAAATACAAGAAACTTGCTCACATGAGAACAATAATAAAGAAAGCTCATCTGGATGGTGGCATTCCAAATGGGGAGTCCGTGTCCTGGTGTATATCTCCACGCTAGTAGTGCAGGGGAGGAGGTGTAGTAAGCCATGGCTCCGTCAGGCTGGAAGCCGCCGTTCATATAGCCTGACGGAGCCACGGCTTACTACACCTCCTCCCCTGCACTACTAGCATGGAGATATACACCAGGACACGGACTCCCCATCCAGATGAGCTTTCTTTATTATTGTTCTCATGTGAGCAAGTTTCTTGTATTTGTTACTGTGGACTATTAAACATACTACACTTAGAGGCGCTCTGCTTTGTCTTCTTCTAATGAGGCTCTTCCGGGTTCACCGCTATTCGGTGTGCGTTCCACGCCAAGAGTATTGGTGAGACCCAATCTAGGCGCCAGGAGGCCTGATTTCCACAACACCAGTTACAAGTTTGGTTGACCCCCAGGCTGAAAAGCTGTGGGTCCATTCTCTCTGGTGAGTGGGGATACGGGAGGGGAGTGTGGCACACTTCACAGCATGTTCACATGAAGCACTTCAGTACCTTAATAATGGAGTTTGGAGCACTTGAGCACTTAATATGTGAACTTTTGAAAGACTTTGTATATGTTTTTTATATATACCTTCCTTTGCACACATTATGTTTATCTGTTTTATTAGCAAGCGCTGTATTATCATAATTGTATTTTTTGAGGTGTAATAGCATTGGGTGGATAGCAGCTGCAGATATTTTGGAATCACACATACATAGCCCGAGTATCTATATGTTTTTATTAGATCACAATTTAACAATCACTGATACAGATAATGTACCTATCTGAGTAATAAAACTTCATTTTTTTATAATATTTTTTATTACTCAAGTAGAAGAGGGCAACATAAAACTAGTGCAATATTTTATACTGTTTTTGATAAACTAACACATCAATATCCAATTTGCCCTTCGTGTGCTTCATCCTTTAAAATAGCTGCTCACAAATATAGATGTGGCCAAGAACTGATGACAAGAATAAGGCGTGATTGTGAAGAATGGGAGATTTTTCTTTGGGAAGATAAAACTTACAAAAGTCCGGTAAAGAGACCCTGTCAATTCTGCGGCCTCATGTGTAAACACATTTTTACTAAAATAAAATTTAAAAAATCGAAATTTTTAAGTAGGTGATTTGGTGTTGGGCCGCATTCATATCCATCCTGGGCCGAAGGTTGGACACCCCTGGTTTATCCCAAACAGAAAGTTACATTAATTTGTGTTTCTATATGTTTCTGCAATTATAAAAGGGTCAGTCCAGATAGGATATTTAGCTGTATCAGTGTTGCATTATCTTGGGGGCTCTAATGGAAGAATCTCTCTGCTGTTGTTCCCAGCCCCACTCACCCACCAGTCAAATCACAGGGCCTCACACTCCCTGCTCTATTATGCTATGTATAGAGAATGCAGCAGGAGGTGTGAGACTAGTGTGGGGCTAAGCCAAGCTGAGAACTACAGCAGAGAGATCTTGATGCTGGAATGTCCCAGACTGCTTAGAGGGTTATTCAGGCCACAGCACTACACATGTAACTGAAGTACCTTTTAAGCATGGTCTAGATTTTTAAACCTAAATCTGCTTTATCTTAAGGTGCTCAAATGTTCTAAAAAGGGAAGATGTTTTGTAAACCCGTGTCTCTGTCCCGAGCACTTTATTCATGGAGCTGTTGTTTTCATTGTACTACATTTAAATCGAATTTTTATATTATGTACTTTGTATTTTGGCAATAAACGTATCGCATTGGAGCTCGAAGACCAGCGTTTGTCTTTTGTGAATAGAAACCTCAAAATAATAATAAAGCGGAGCTGCAGGCTCCTTTAGAAAAAATTAGGTCAACATCTACAAATACTGTAAAACTGAAGAGAAAAAGGGGATTAAAGAAGGTGTGTGTGTGTGTGTGTGAGAAGTGTTAGGACTGCAGGATACACAGGGTGCCGTGGAGTGGCCTGCAGCTTATACATGCGTTTGCAAATGTGTGTTTACTAAACCTCTGTTTTTAACCTATTATATTAGACAGGTTTATTTGGTTTGTCAGCAGACTGGTGGGTAAGTATAGCAAACTAAGGGCCGGTTGGTTTCCACACACACACACACCTTCTTTAACCACTTAAGCCCCGGAAGATTTGACCCCCTTCCTGACCAGGGGGTATTTTGCGATTTCGGCACTGCGTGACTTTAACGGACAATTGCGCGGTCGTGCAACGCTGTACCCAAACGAATTTGACGTCCTTTTTTTCCCACAAACAGAGCTTTCTTTTGGTGGTATTTGATCACCTGTGCGATTTTTTTTTTTTGATCATGCGCTATAAACAAAAAAAGAGCAACAATTTTGCAAAAATAATATTTTTCACATTTTTTTTTATATGAAATTCCCCAAAAAAAATGTAAAAATCAAAATTTTTTAACATTTTCGGCCAATTTGTTTTATGCTACATATGTTTGGTAAAAAAAATTGCAAAAAGCGTATTTTGATTGGTTTGCGCAAAAGTTATCGCATTTACTAACAAAGGGAAAGATTTTTGTCATTTTTGTTGTTTTTTTTTTTTTACGCGTAATGGCGGCGATCTGCGATTTTTTTTTTTGCGGTACTGCGACATTGCGGCGGACAGATCGGACCCTTGACTGACATTTTTGACACTTTTGGGGTTACCAGTGACATTTCTACAGTATTCAGTGCTATATATATGCACTGTTACTGTAAAATTACACTGGCAGTGAAGGGGTTAACTTTTTTTGAGAGGGAGGGGTTATGTGTGTCCCTAGGGGCGTGATTCTAACTGTGATTGGCTGTGGCTTGAGATGTATGAACAGTGATCAACGGTTCTACATAGTAGAACCGTATGATCATCATTCATACACCGGGGAGAATGACAGGCGGCTTGTTTACACTAGCCGCCTGACTTTCTCCCTCTGCAGCGGCGATCGGGTCCGCCAGTCACACGCGCGGGGGGTCCATGACCACTCGGGAGCGGGAGCGCGCCTCCGGGGGCGCGCGCTCGCTCCCTAGACCCTCACAGGCTAGCGACGTAGACCTATGTCACTCTGTCTGTGAGGGGCTGACCGCCGCAGTAAATAGTCGTGCGGCGGTCGGCAAGTGGTTAATCCCCTTTTTCTCTTCAGTTTTGTTATATACAGGGATGGAGACGCTGAGCAGTGCTCGCCGGTGTCTCATCTAAAGTCCCAAAACTGCCCAAATTTTCTATTTTCACAGCTACAAATACTGTAGCTGCTGACTTTTAATATTAGGACAAATACCTGTCCAGGAATCCAGTGATGTCTTCACCCCAGCAGATTTTTCAATCGGTTGTTGGGTGCTGCCGCGGCCATCTCCACCAAGGGAACTCAGCAGTGAAGCTGCGCTTTGTGAATGGCCCAGTGGCAGGTGAAGGAGGAGGTGGGCCGAACCTTCTGCTGACTTCGCTGCAGCGAGATCAGCCAGAAGTGGGAGCAGGTACCTGTAAAAACCAGGTACCCGCTCCCCCCCTGAAAGGCGCCAAATGTGTCAGCTGAGGGGGGCAGGAGGCAAACAAGCGAAGCTTCCTTTTTTGGATGGAGCTCCGCTTTAAAGCCAAAACCGAGAATGTATTATTTTGTGGCTTACCAATAATTAGATGTGGAGGCTGCATTTATTTTCTTTTTTCCCTCAGTTTTCACCTAGTGATCTCGCCAGTAACACACCACACTTGTATTATTAAGACACAACTCTGTTGGAATGAGCACAGGAGCACAACAGACTGCAGCATTATCAGTCTTGAGGGAGGGGAGTGTTGAATAGTTTTAGATACGCTAACAAATTGAAGCTCAACACCAGCTCACACTTTATAATCAGTTACAGCAATTTATAAATAAAATCTGATTATTTTAATCACCCCTGCCAGTGTTAGGTGGTTTGTCTCATTCATGTAACCTGATACATTCTGCTGGAGAGCTTGTGCTTTTAAAACACAACAGACTTACTTGCTGGATCACTAGATAGAAATAGAAGAAAGCAAGGCTAAAAAAAAAGCAGCAATCAGATCAAAGAATGGGTAAGATGCAATATAGTAAATATTTGTTTTTGAGTTTAATACTGCTTTAATGGAAACTACTGGTACATTTGTTGTCAGAAGCTGAAGGTAATACTTAGCTCTTCTGGGTATGAAGTGACTCGACCATGTGAAAGTGCTGGACCAACGAGGCACAGAGGAGCCTTTAGCCTTAAGTTTCGCACAGAATGGCAGCCTGCAGTAAGGTGACTCTGTTTCTTTGGCAATTTTCCAATGACTGAGTCAGCCCTTTCCCGCTGAGAAAAGTACAAAAGTACCCAGTTTGTAGCACTCGCAACATCACAGAGGTTTACTGATGGTCCCAGTGCAAAAGCAGCATGCCTGAAGATAGGTAGGTACCTCCCCTCTCATCAATCTGGGGCAGATATCTGGCTGTATGTGGCGAACTGCAGAGACTTTTCATCTTTTGTAGTGCTATTCCACTTGCGGCACACTCATGCAGGCAAACGCTGGAACGCAGATAAGCTAAAACCAAATCAGGAGAACAGGATGTTGGGCACATATCACAGCCACCAGGAGGTCCAGCAGTGTGAGTGTCCCAGGACTATGGGGTCAATTCACTAAGAGATAAATACTACTTACATTTTTGCCCTAAAATAACTCATGTGGTATTTATCTCAAAAGCATGCTTTATTTACTGTTTTAAATATTTAGGTTTTGCAGTATTTACTGCAAATTCAATATTTTACTTTAAATTAATTTACGCTTTTTTCTTTGAAAATTATTTTTATTGATTTAAAAGACAAGTAACAAAAGACATTGTGTTGCCTTCCCTGTGTCCCAGGCCTCAGCATCCTAAGGAAATTGCCTTGCATTCCCTAGATGTGGTTCGGGCAATCGGTGTACCTGGCAGCTACAGGATCTTTTAGGAAGTTGGACTTACTATTTGTCCTCACGGATGGACCTCGCAAAGTGTTGGCTGCTTCAGCTGCGACCATTTCCAGATGGATCAGACAGACAGTGATTCAGGCTTATTCCATTGAGGGTCAGGTTTCTCATTTCCCTGTTAAGGCGCACTCTACTTGGGCGCTTAGTGCCTCCTGGGTCTTCCATCATCAGGCGTCAGTAATGCAGGTTTGCAAGGCATCTACCTGATCATCTGTGCACATGTTCACAAAGTTTTATAAGGTGGATGTGTTGGCATCTGCGGATTCTTCCTTTGGCCGCAAAGTTTTGCAGGCTGCCGTTTAGAGGACTTGGTCCTCTTTGTGGCTGTTTTTAATTTTTTTCAGGTTAGCTCCAGTTGTTTTATGGTTGAGCTCCATTTTACCTGGTTGGCTATGTTTAGCCTTAGGAAGTTTTTTCTTCTTGTTGTTCCCACCCCTCATGTTTTACACTGCTTTGGAACGTCTCACGTAGTCAAGAAGATAAGGAGCTGTGTTCGTCAATGAATGAAAGAGAAAATTGGATTTTTGACTTACCGTAAAATCCATTTCTCTGATGTTCATTGACGGACACAGCACCCAACCCTCTATGGAGTTGGGTTTTTTCTTCTTACACTGCTTGTAACAAAACTGAGTGCCTATAGCAGAGAGTGGGAGTTTACCCTCGTGGGACTGCCTCATAGGCGTAGTCAAGTTCTTTTGTGCTTAGTGTCCTACTCCTGTAGGGGCAGTATAACCCACGTAGTCAAGAAGATGAGAAGCTGTGTCCGTCAATGAACATCAGAGAAATAGATTTTACGGTAAGTCAAAAATCCCATTATGTTGCAGCTCACTGGTCCTTAGATTTGGAGGTAGTTTATTTTCCAAACATTTTCCTTTAGGCTCCATTCACACCTGGGCGTTTTCAGCTCCAAAAACGCTCAAAAGAAACGCTTCCAAAACGCCCAACAAGTAAAACCCCATTCATTTAAATGGCCCCTGTTCACATCTGAGCGTTTTGCAAAACGCCTGTAGCTGAAAAAAGTACATGAGCTTCTTTTTGGGCTGATTACCAGCGTTTTTGATAGATGTCAATGAAAAACGCCTGAAAAAATCGTGGTAAAATCGCGGTAAAATCGCGGTAAAAACCGCTACGCTCAAGTGTGAATGCAGCCTTAGGCTGCACCTAGTGCACCTAATTTTCACCTAGTGATCCTGCCAGTTACACACTTCCTATCTTAGGGTAAACACCCTACTGTATTTATATAGGACCAGTGCTGTCAACCTTGACTGCTCTCCTGATTCAGACTAAAAATAAACTTGCCCTCTCCTCATCTCCATTTCATAACGAGAATGTACTGTAGTTCACAGAAGATAGCGGAGAAAGCTAAAACCATTGTTTGAGGTATCAGTGCAGTGCATAGGAAGTGTCATGGACACAACATTTATGACATCAATATGTACTGTATTTTCTGGCGTATAAGACTACTTTTGAACCTCAAAAAAATCCCCCAAAAATGTGGGGTCGTCTTATACGCCGAGTGTAATATCTCGTCGTCTTATACGCCGAGTATAAGTATTACCGGTAGATGTAATCTCTCAAGACACTGGCTGTGTGGGAATCCTGTACCGGTATACCGTATGTACCGTAGCTTCAGCTTCATACAGTATACCGCGCTGAGCCAATCAGGGAGAGCGATGTATTCTATTATTGAATGCAAAGCCTGCTCGGATTGGCGGAGTAACATCAGCCCGCCTCTCTGACTCTGTCAATCCGAGCAGGCTTTGCATTCAATAATAGAATACATCGCTCACTGTGATTGGCTCAGCGCAGTACACTGTATGTAGCCGAAGCTACGGTACATACGGTATACCGGTACAGGATTCCCGCACAGCCAGCGTCTTGAGATTACATCTACTGGTAATACTTATACTTAGGGTACCTTGGAGATATTATGAGAAATCTGATGTTTTTCAATGGTGTTGCCTTGCTTCGGAAGGGGGGTAGTCTTATACGGCGAGTATAGCCCAAAACCTATGTTTTAACTTGAAAATTAGGGGGTCGTCTTATACGCCGGAAAATATGGTACTTTCTTAATTTTACATCCTAAGATACAGGGTACTTTATATTCATGACTACTTGGGTTATGCTGCCACCTTCAGGTGGATGGATATAAGCCAACACGAGCAGGTGTTCCCCACTCAGGCATAACCCCTCCTAGCCCAATGGAGCCTCAGTTTTAAGCATGTATCCTTAGAAAATGAATGTACCTACAGAGTCTCTCTGAAGATATTTTTCTGAGAGTTTAGTCTTTCTTCTACCCTTTTCTGAACATCCCTGCTGGAGGAGAGTAGGGTTTCATCCGATTTGGTCACTGTGGCCAACAGACCAAGATAACCAGTATCTGAACCCTGCAAGACTAAGCAGGGATGACCTGTACTGCTGCTGGTCAGCCCCGGATAATGCAAGCAATGATCTCTTTGAAGGACCCGTGGTGCGAGCTGGCTGTGATAAGTGAAGATTGGGCCTGCAGGCCCTGCAACATGAAGCAGTACACCACAGAAGCAGTGCTCAGAACTGGCAGATCAGAGCAATTTCATGATTCTGTGTGGGTACCATCGGTGCCAGGTCACAGCAAGTTTTTGGGAAACTTGTTTCCTGGGGGGACTACCAATTAGGTGTTCTGGCTTGTGTTTAAGCTCCCTTCAGCTGGGTGGCTACTCTCAATTGGGTATCAAGGTCCTACCACTCAGCAAGGCAAAGAAGTAGGGGAAGGACAACACTGTGGGCTCCTTAATCCATTTATTAGGTAGGGAGGACCCCCTGCACAGTTTTCCCTGTAATGACTCCCCTAAGAGTCCGATTAGCACTGAATCCCTGGCCTTATCTGGTATTTCCACCATCTCAGGGACATAACCTTCCAGTTCCTTTGAGTCAGCCCCGGTTCACACTTGTGCGTGTGCGGGGTTCGCATGTAATGTCGGATCGCACTGCTCCGACATTACATGCGATCGGCTGTGCGGTGCGAGTTTAGCCATACAGTTTGTATGGCTAAATTCGCACCGCAGCCGCACCAAACACGCACAGGGAGCCTTTTTTCTAGCCGCATCAGGATCGGATCGCACAGCAGTTCACACTTGTGCGATCCGATCCTGTGCGAGCTGCACGATCGCACTGCGATATGCGATCAAACTGGGGGTGTCGTTAAGATTACATTGACACCCCCAGCATATCGCATATGGCAGTGTGAACTGCCGGGGGTGCGTGTGCGATGCGGGAACAGGCTGCGAGTTCCCAGCCTTCCCGCATCGCATCAGTGTGAACCGGACCTCAAGGGAGGAATTTCCTGCAGCCCTTTCTGGGTTGCAAGATTAGTTCTCGGAAGCTCTGACTGGTTTTAGATGCTCTCCTTCCCCTTTTTGAGAGAATGAGGCATTGGAGGAACATCCTCAAGATGAGAAAGAGGAAGCTGTCGAGGATTGGAAATCCTTTGTAAACTAGGCCTACCAGGAGGAGTCCTGGGGCTGTCACAGATGACCACAGTGGGCTTCCTGGCGACATGGTTTGCACTAAACTGAAGTTACCACTGTCAGAATCCTCTTCCACTTAAAGTCACTGGTCCTGGCGGCCACCGAAACATCCTAAGTCCATCCAGTGCACCCTGACTTGCAGGTAGTGATGTATCCAAATTTGGCTCACCCAGAGAATGTGATTTATTTTTTGTTCATTGACGGACACAGCTCCAGATCTTCTTGACCCTTGGTTTATGCTGCCCCCTACAGGAGTAGGACACTAAGCGGAAAAAAGTTTGACTACGCCTATAGGGTAATCCCATGGGGTATACTCCCACTTTCTGCTATAGGTCTTCAGTTTTTTTATGCCTAGTCAAAAGTAAGGACCTAAGTTCCTTGCTGGGATCTCTGGTCCTAGCATTTTCTTCCTTTTTAAACTGAACTTTTTCTTCTTTTATTATTTTCTGTTCCTGTGAGAACTACAATCAATTTGGTTCCTGTGAGAACTGCAAAAAACTGCTGGACTGGGTGATGGACTGGATATCCTAGATCCTTCCTGTCTTCCCAGTCTGGCCAGCGAGTGCGACCCGACCTTAGTCCCGCTGGACGGGGGCTGGCCGGCGAGTTAAACGCCTCCCGACAACCTGGGTCGAAGCGTGCTTCTGGCCTGCAGCATCCCCAATCCAAGGTGGTGCGGTGGTCTGCCTGGAGCAGTGCCCGCCCAGTTCCAAGGTGTGGTGATTAGTGTCCCCCCTCCCTTCTGGTGTTTTTTTGGGGTGGACGTGGGCCCCTCCCTGGGTTGGTCGGATCGCTGAGTTTCCATCCTTCCCTCATGTCGCTCCCCCTCACTATCAGGGTCCCTCTGCGGACCATCCCCCATTCACCTACATCTATCTCCCCCCATCTTGGGCGCCAAGTTTTTGAAGCGGAGTGGTGAATCGGCGGTGGTCCTCTAGTGGCAGTTTCTGAACTTCCTCTTTCTCTTTGATCGCCCCTCGATGTGCAGCCTGGCTCTCTGGCTCTGCATCTGAGGAGGGGGTGGTGCGTCCCTGTGGGTGCTAAACGGCTCCCTCTTTCTGCTATAGCGTAATTGGTGCACTGGGACTTGTAGTGCCGCTGGTGCAGCGGTGGGGGGAACTTTTAACAGCAATTTTTACACTTCTTGCTGGTGGTTGCCGGGTTAAGCCATCGAGTCCTTGGAGCACGTGTCACCACCTGACCCCCTCTCAGAGGCTGCGGGGTCCCAGTCTGCCTTGTCTGCTATAACGGCGGTCCTAAAGTCACTGGTGTCCAAAGTAAATAATGACCTCCAAAATAGGATGAGCAAAAAGGGTCCTCCGCCTTCCCCTGCATCCTCTCTCTCCTCAGATTCTGAGGTTGATTTGGCCGCCGTGGACGCGAGTCACCCTACTGGGTCTGCGTCCACCCACCCTGAGTGCTCTGATAGTGAGGATGATTCCTCTTCCACTACAGTCGCACATGAAAAAGCGCTAGTGGATGTGCTGATTGCATCAGTGCTGGAAACTTTGAAATTGGAGGACACAGCTATTGCTGCGTCAGCTGCGCAGGTGCAATTTGGTACCCGCAGAGCCTCCAAAGTGGCAAAAGTGTTTCCCTTTCCCGCCTATTTCAACAACATTGACGCGAGTCAGTGGGGTTCCCCCAATTGCACTGTCGGTGTCCCTAAGCACTTCGCTAGAAGGTATCCTTTTGAGTCTCTGTTAAAGAAACTGACAGTACCACCTGTGGTGGACTCACAGGTTTCCAGGTTGAAAAAAAAACACCCTTCTCCCGGTGGAGGACTCTCCATCCTTTAAGGTCCCTTTTGACAAGAGAGCTGAATCTCTGGTCTGATACCTCTTAACCATTCGGTTCCATTCTGCGGCCGGTTTCTGTCATAACCTTGGTTTCCCAGACCTTAACGGAATAGGCTAAGCTCCTGCGCCATGATTTGGAAGGGGAACAGTCCCCTCCTGACCTGGTGGAACTGGCAGGTCAGTTGGCCCAGGGGTTGCAGTATATCTGTGATGCCTCTCAGTATGCAGCCCCCTTAGCCTGCAGGGTATCCGTGACAGCGGTGACTCTTCGCCTCATGATATGTCTGAAATACTGGGCTGTGGACCAAGCTTCCAAGAAAGTATTGACTGATCTCCCTTTTGTAGTAGACCGCTTGTTCGGAGCTTCCATGGAAGAGATCATTAAGGGTCTTACTGGAGGTAAGAGTACTCTGCTTTCACAGACTACCAGGAGCAAAGAGTCTCGTCGCAAATGTGGCCCTTTCTTCTCGGCCTATAAGCGGTCCTTTCATCCCTTTGGAATCTAAGGACCAGGGATCAAAATCTGCCTGTAACCCCGCAGGGGGTTCCAAGAAGCCCTAGCCTGGTATGTCAAGAGCGGGTTCCTCCGGGACCACAGAAAAGCCCACTTCTGCCTGAAGGGCCGCTCGCACCCGTATCTGGGGTGTGGGGATGTCTTTGTTTCTATCCGGATCCGTGGACCTCCTTAATTCAAGACAAATGGGTTCACCACTTCATTCGGTCCGGTTACAAGATCAAGTTTCGGTCCTTGCTTCCTTTCCAACCTGTGTTTGGCACCAGATCACCTACGAGGTCTTCTTGGGGCGGAACCGGATCTGCTTTTTACAGGGGGTCATTGTACCTGTTCCGGAATCGGAACGCTATCAGGGGTTTTATTCAAACCTTTTAACTGTTCCTAGGAAGGAAGGCAAGGTATGTCCAATTCTGGACCTCAAGGCCTTGAACCGCTTTGTGCAGGTTTAGAAATTTAGAATGGAGTCCATTCGCACGGTAGTGGCATTCCTTCATCAAGGTGATTTCCGGGTCTCTATCAATATCACGGACGCTTACCTTCATATCCCAATATATGTCTGGCATCAGCGTTTCCTTCGCTTTCAGGAGGAGCACTATCCATTTGTGGTGTTACCTTTTGGTCTTGCCTCGGCTCCTTGGGTGTTCCCAAAATTTTTGGCCCTGGTGTTAGCATTGCTAAGGCAGAAGGGGATTGCGGTACTGGGGTACTTGGACCACCTCCTTCTGCGAGCAGAGTCTCCAAATGCCTTAAAAGACAGTCTGGACATTTCGGTGCAAACTCTGCAAGAGTTCGAATGGAAACTGAATTTCCAAAAATCTGCTCTGGTCTCGTCCACCAAGCTGGACTATCTGGACCTGACCCTGGACAGGGCCTCAGCCGGGGTGTTTCTTCCGGAGGTGAAACTCCAGAAGTTGCAGGATGCGATACGTCTCCTGTTGTCCAGCCGGCGGACATCTCTCAGGACTTGTATGCAAGTGCTGGGCTTGATGGTCTCCACCTTCGAGGTGGTTCCGTTTGCTCAGTTCCATACCAGATCTCTGCAAAAGGAGATTCTTGCCAAATGGAACAAGAACCCACAGTCTCTATACACTCTGATCCTGTTGAGCCGGGGTTACGAGGGGATCCCTGATCTGGTGGCTCTGCTCTCCAGCGCTTCCACAGGGAAAATCCTTTCTCCCCTGTACTGGACGGTGGTCACCATGGATGCCAGCCTGTCCGGATGGGGAGGTGTCTTGGGCACGGACTGTGCTCAGGGGTTTTGGACTCCGAAGGAGTGCAGCCTGCCAAACAATATCCTGGAAATTCGGCCGATCAGGCTTTGCCTGACCCAATAGACGGTTCGTCTGCAGAGGCTCCCGGTAAGGATTCAATCAGACAATGCCACGCCTGTGGCATATGTCAATCATCAAGTTACCGGCATTATAAGGTGGGCAGAACGGTTTGTTCCAGCCATCTCTGCTGTGCAAATTCCAGGGGTAGAAAATTGGCAGCCGGACTACCTCAGTCACCAGACATTGGATCAGGGAGAATGGTTTCTCCACCAGGAGGTGTGTTATCCAATGTGTCTCTGGTGGGGGAATCCTGATGTGGACCTTGTTGGCCTCTCCTCTCAACAGGAAGGTGCAGAGGTTCATAGCAAGGTCTCTGGATCCTCTGGCCGACGCCAGAGACGCTCTGATGGCTCCTTGGGGCCAGTATTGTCTGATGTACGAATTTGCCCCGATAACTCTTCTGCCAAGACTCCTGCCAAAAATCGAGGCAGAGGGGTTCCAGTCATTCTAGTGGCTCCAGACTGGCCTTGCAGGTCCTGGTATGCAGACCTAGTACGGCTGGTTGCCGATGTCCCTTGGAGACTCCCTCTCAGAGAAGATCTGTTAGCTCAAGGACCGATCTTCCATCCTGAATTTCTGTCACTGGCTTTAACAGCTTGGCTGTTGAAAGCCAAGTGCTGGAGGATAGAGGGGTGCCTGAATCAGGGATTCCTACACTGTTAAAAGCTAAAAAATCTACTTCTAGGAAGATTTATCATTGGAGGGCGTACATTGCTTGGCTTGAGTCTCGGGGGGGAATGGGTCTCTTCCCTATTCCTTTTCGGTGGTTTCTCCAAAGAGGTGTAGATCAGCGTTTGGCCTTGGGTACCATCAAAAGCCAGATTTTGGCACTGGCGATTTTCTTTCAGCGCCCGTTGGCCACTAATTCCTTGGTTCTCACCTTTGTTCAGGGGATCCACCACCTGGCTCCCCCGGTGAGGTCTCCGTTACCTCCATGGGACCTCAATTTGGTGCTGTCGGTTCTTCATAAACTGCATTTTGAAAATATTTGTTAGGTTTCTCTGCTTACTCTGTCACAGAAGGTAGCCTTCTTGGTGGCTATTGCTTCTGCGCACAGGGTGTCGGAGCTGGCTGCGTTGTCTTGTCGTTCACCCTATCTGGTGGTTCACAGAGAAAAAGTGGTGCTTCATCTCTGCCAGTCATTCCTTCCTAAAGTCGTCTCTGTTTCCATTTAAATGAAGACATTGTGTTTCCTTCCTTGTGTTCTAAGCCTAAGCATCTTAACCACTTGCCGACTGCCTAACGCCGATCTACGTCGGCAGTCAGCCCCTCACAGGCAAAGTGACGTAGGGCTACGTCACTAGCTTGTGAGGGTCTAGGGAGCGAGCGCGCGCCCCCGCTCCCGCGTGGTCACGGACCCCCCCGCGCGTGTGACCAGCGGACCCGATGTCCGCCGGTCACTCGGCGATCGGCGGGGGAGAGGGAGAATGTCAGGCAGCTTGTGTAAACAAGCTGCCTGTCATTCTCCTCGCTGTAAAGACACTGATAAAACGGATCTAGTATGTAGATCCGTTGATCAGTGTCCTTACAGCTCAAGCCACAGCCAATCACAGTAGAAAGCACGCCCCTAGGGATACACACAGCCCCTCCCTTCCAAATAAAGTTAACCCCTTCACAACCAGTATATTTTTACAGTAACAGTGCATATGTATAGCACTGATTACTGTAGAAATGTCACTGGTAACCCCAAAAGTGTCACAAATGTCAGTCAAGGGTCCGATCTGTCCGCCCCAATGTCGCAGTACCGCAAAAAAAATCGCAGATCGCCGCCATTACGCGTTAAAAAAAAAACAACAAAAATCTTTCCCTTTGTTAGTAAACGCGATAACTTTTGCGCAAACCAATCAAAATACGCTTTTTGCGATTTTTTTTACCAAACATATGTAGCATAAAACAAATTGGCCGAAAATTTTAAAAAATTTTGATTTTTACTTTTTTTTTTGGGGGGAATTTCATATAAAAAAATGTGAAAAATATTGTTATTTTTGCAAAATTGACGCTCTTTTTTTTGTTTATAGCGCGTGATCAAAAAATCGCACAGGTGATCAAATGCCACCAAAAGAAAGCTCTGTTTGTGGGAAAAAAAGGACGTCAAATTCGTTTAGGTACAGCGTCGCACGACCGCGCAATTGTCCGTTAAAGTCACGCAGTGCCGAATCGCAAAATACCCCCTGGTCAGGAAGGGGGTAAAATCTTCCGGGGCTTAAGTGGTTAAAGAGATTGCCTTACATTTTTGGATGTGGTTCGGGCAATCAGGGTGTACCTGGCTGACTGAGTTCTTCCGAAAATCAGATTCTCTATTTGTTCTTATGGATGGACCCTGTAAGGGGCTGGTCGCATCTGCTGCGATCATTTCTAGATGGATCAGGCACACGGTGGTGCAGGCCTATTCCATTAAGGGTCAGGATCTTCCTTTCCCTGTTAAGGCGCATTTTACGAGGGCGCTTAGTGCCTCTTGGGCCTTCCGTCATCAGGTGTTGGTAGTGCAGGTTTGCAAGGCAGTCACCTGGTCATCTGTGCACACTTGCACAACATTTTATAAGGTGGATGTGTTGGCATCTGCGGATGCTTATTTTGGCCGCAAGGTTTTGCAGGCCGCTGTTGGAGAAGATTAGTCCTCTTTGAGGGTGTTTTTTGTTTTTGTCAGGTGAGCTCCAGTTGTTCCTGGTTGAGCTCCTGTTTTACCTGGTTGGCTATGTTTAGCCTTTGGTAAGTGTGTTTCTTGTTGTGTTCTTCCCACCCCTCATGTTAACACTGCTTTGGGACATCCCAAGGGTCAAGAAGATCTGGAGCTGTGTCCGTCAATGAATGAAAGAGAAAACTGAATTTTTGCCTTACCGTAAAATCCTTTTCTCTGATGTTCCTTTTCTCTGATGTTCTATTGAGTTGGGTTTTATGTTCTTCTGACACTGCTTGTTACCAAACTGAAGACCTATAGCAGGAAGTGGAAGTATATCCACTGGGACTGCCCTATAGGCGTAGTCAAACTTTTTTCTGCCTGGTGTCTTACTCCTGTAGCGGCAGCATAAACCAAGGGTCAAGAAGATCTGGAGCTGTGTCCATCAATGAACTTCAGAGAAAAGGATTTTACGGTAAGACAAAAATCCAGTTTTTACCTCTGAAACTTTTCACGCAGCAGTACCCTGTGAAGGAGTTCTAAAATAAATGGGGTTCTCCTGCTGTTGATCTGACCATTTTCTACCAGTGCTGTCAACCACCCAAAATGTATGAACAGTTTGTAAAATCATCAGATTTTTACTTGTCTGTTAATGTCTGGGAATGGGCAGAGTGCACATAACGATGGCTGCGGTCAGCTATGGAGCTGCGCGTACGCAGTTCCACAGCCAGACAAATGCTACTCAGGCAGAGTTGGGCTGTGCAGCAGCAGGGCGGGACCGCGAGGGTGCACGCCTGAGCTGTGCAATGACTTGAGCCTATGTGTGACATCATAGCGCACTTATCGGGTGCGCATAAAAACCATGCCCGATGCGCCTTTCCCGCCACCCGCCCTTCCTTGCCAAGGAGTCGAGGGGGACAGGCACACCAGATCTCTCTCTCATCATTGGTGATGGCATCAGTCTATAATGTAGCATTGGCATGTCGGGAGAGGGGGGGGGGGGTAAGCAAGGCAATGTTTGTGGAACAGTGGGACCTGGGCCTGACTTTGGGTGGGACATATTGAAGCTGAGCCTGGGGGCAATGAATGGAGCAGTCTCTCTCAGTCTTTAGGGATAATGAATAGAGCAGACTCTCTCAGTCTAGAGCAATAAATGGAGCAGTCTCGATCAGTCTCTGGGGGCAATGATCCAGACAGGAAGAGGTCTCAAAGATTCTATTTCAACTTGTTTATGGTTCCCAATCAACATGGAGACGTTCAAACCTTTTTGTACCTTGAAGAAGTTCCTGAAGGTACAAAAACTCTGGAGTCTACTGGGTCAATGACTGCTTCGCTTTTTCAGTAGAATTTTCTGGCATCAGTGGATATCAAGGATGCCTATCTGCACATCAAGATTTTCCAGCCTCACTAATGTTTCTGCAATCTGCAGTGCAAGATCATTACTACCAGTTTGAAGTCCTTGACATAGCACAGGCGAAAGTACTGCTTCTGTGAAAGAAATGGCTGTCTGTTTGATCCCAGGTGGGGTCCCTGAGGTTGTTGGAAAGTCCCTTAATTAAGGCATGCATAAGGTCATTGAAGAAGATGGTAGCTGCCTTTAATGTGGCATTCTATGCCTAGTTCCATTCCAATGCTCTTTAACTTAATCTCTTGTCAGTATGGCACAAATGTAGGGAGTTCTTAGACCTGCCAATGTAAATGACTCCCAAGACCAAGTCATCTTTGGAATACTGGATATCCATGCAGATACTGAAATATCTTTCCTTCCGATTAATTGGAAGGTCTTAAGGACAGATGCCACCCTTCTGGGCTGGGGCGGTGTTCTGGAGAACCTCTTGGTTCATGGAATGTGGCTGTCAGAGCAGTGGAGGTTGCCGGTCAACATCCTGGAACTTCAGAAGTTTGGTCCAGCACTTCTACACTGGTCAGTCTACCTTCAGGGTGCAATCAAAGTATGTAGCATACAGCAACCATCAAGGAGCAACAAGGAGTTGTGCTGCTCAGGAAAACCAGACCTGAAATTGTCTTGGGTGGGACTTCACATTCTAGCCATCTCCACTGTACACATTCCCAGCTTAAAAAACTGGCAGACAGATTTTCTCACTTTGGAAGTGTTTACAGAGATTTGTCTGCTGTGGGGGACACTGGATGTGGATTTCTTGCCATTCAAATGTATTAATAAACTGGGCAGGTTTTTGTTCGGGACCAGGGACCTTCAAGGGTTTGTGGTGGATTCCCTGGTGACTATTTCGGATAGGGTTGCTCTGATCTATGCTTTCCTTCCACTGTAGCTTCTTCCTCATTTGATGTGCAGGATAAAGGTGAAGGGCATTCGGGTGATTCTGATGAAACCTGCTTGCCCAAGAACATGGCATGCTGACATCATGAGTCTCATTGCAGATGACTCCAGGGTTCTTTCAGGTCAGCCAGGTTGGTGGTCACAGGATCCGATCTCCCATCCTGCTTTACAGTCTCTGGCTTTCATAGCAAGGCTGTTGAAGCCAAAGTCCTGAAGGATAGCAGTGTTTCAGACTCTGATCTATATCCAGAAAGGTGTACCATTGTACATAGAAGGCCTACTTTGCCTGGCATGGGGCTTGTCAATTTAATCCCAGACAATACAGTTTCTCACAAAAGTGAGTACACCCCTCACATTTTTATAAATATTTTATTATATCTTTTCATGTGACAACAATGAAGAAATTACACTTAGCTACAATGTAAAGTAGTGGGTGTACAGCTTGTACACAGTGTAAATTTGCTGTCCCCTTAAAATAACTCAACACACCACAGCCATTATTGTCTAAACCGCTGGTGTCAAAAAAGTCTGGTCCATAGGATAGATGGAGCTCCTCTGCGTGCGCATGCGCAGACCAACAAATCATGAATCAGACATTCTTGTATATGGTTTAGGGAGCGCACATAGGCATGCGCACTTGCGCATCGGCGTTCGCGCATTAATGCGCGTGCCTGTCACTAGTTGGCACCAGGCTGGCTATTTAAACTGACTCCCTGCATGGACTCATTGCCGTTTGGTCTGCAGCTTCTGTGTACTATTCCTGACTCCGTGTGACCTCTGATCTCGATCCGGCTTATCCCTAACTTGTGCTTGTCTGCTTCATACCCTGACCCTGGCTTCTCTTCTGGATTTCGCTTTTGCCTACTGATCCTGCCTTGCTGCTCTCCTGGTGCCGACTTGGCTTATGACCCGACCATTCTGCTGTCCATCGTCTATGTCTATCCCGCCCGACCATAACCGACCCGGCTTGTCTGACCCTGCACCCTGCTCGTCCGGCCTGCTACAACTTGATTCCAGCTGCCTTCTACCAGCCTGTTCACTGCAGCCACGCAAACTACTGGACTGATTACAGGCACTCCTAAGTCACCGTGCTCCTGTGGCTGCTGTCTCACTATCAGTGGTCCACGAGCCGGAGTTGTATGAGAGGCCCTCCTCTACACGTCAGACTCACCGACCAGGTACATGACAGCTGGCAACAAAAGAGAGTACACCCCTAAGTAAAAATGTCCAGATTGGGTCCAATTAACCATTTTCCCTCCTGGGTGTAATGTGAATCGTTAGTGTTACAAGGTCTCAGGTGTGAATGGGGAGCAGGTGTGTTAAATTTGGTGTTATCGCTCTCACTCTCTCATACTGGTCCCTGGAAGTTCAACATGGCACCTCATAGCAAGAGTTCTGAGGATCAGAAAAGAAAAAATTGTTGCCTACTTAAAGATGGCCTAGGCTATAGGAAGATTGCCAAGACCCTGAAACTGAGCTGCAGCACGGTGGCCATGACCAAACAGCGGTTTAACAGGACAGGTTCCTCTCAGAGCAGGAATCACCATGGTCAACCAAAGAAGCAAGAGTGCATAGGCTCAGCATTATATCTAGCGGTTGTCTTTGGAAAACAGATGTAGGAGTGCTGCCAGCATTGCTGCAGAGGTTGAAGGGGTGGGGGGTCAGCCTGTCAGTGCTCCGACCATACGCCGCACACTGCATCAAATTGCTCTGCATGGCTGTCATCCCAGAAGAAAGCCTCTTCTAAAGATAATGCACAAGAAAGCCCGCAAACAGTTCGCTGAAGACAAGCAGACTAAGGACATGGATTACTGGAGCCATGTCCTGTGGTTTGATGAGACCAAGATACATTTGGTTCAGATGTGTCAAGCGTGTGTGATGACATCCAGGTGAGGAGTACAAAGACAAGTGTGTCTTGCCTACAGTCAAGCATGGTGATGGGAGTGCCATGGTCTGGGGCTGCATGAGTGCTGCTGGCACTGGGGAGCTACAGTTCATTGAGGGAACCATGAATGACAATATGTACTGTGACATACTGAAGCAGAGCATGATCCCCTCCCTTTGGAGACTGGGCTGCAGGGCAGTATTCCAACATGATAACGACCCCAAACACACCTCCAAGACGACCACTGCCTTGCTAAAGAAGTTGAGGGTAAAGGTGATGGACTGGCCAAGCATTCTCCAGACCTAAACCCTATTGAGCATCTGTGGGGCATCCTCAAATAGAAGGTGGAGGAACGCAAGGTCTCTAACCTCCACCTTCTTTGTGCTGTTGTCATGGAGGAGTGGAAGAGAACTCCAGTGGCAACCTGTGAAGCTCTGGTGAACTCCATGCCCAAGCGGGTTAAGGCAGTGCTGGAAAAAAATGGTGGCCACACAAAATATTGACACTTTGGGCCCAATTTGGACATTTTAACTTAGGGGTACTCACTTTTGTTGCCAGCGGTTTAGACATTAATGGCTGTGTGTTGAGTTATTTTGAGGGGACAGCAAATTTTCACTGTTATAGAAGCTGTGCACTCACTACTTTACATTGTAGCAAAGTGTCATTTCTTCAGTGTTGTCACATGAAAAGATTTTAAAAAAAATGTGAGGGGTGTACTAACTTTTATTATACTGTATGTCATGGGCCATATTTTGGCTTTTCTCCAGTACCATCAAGGGGGCATTAAGCTATCTTTGTTCAAGTTTGTAAGGCTGCTACCTGGTCTTCTCTTCAAATGTTTACAAAATTCTACCAGATAGATGTTTAGGCCTCAGCACACACCAGTTTTAGATGAAAGGTCTTGCAAGTAGCTTTGAAGTGTTTTTTTTTTCCGCATTCTGTTTTGTGGTTTGGGGCATATTGGCCTTGGTACTTTGTTGATTTCTCCTGCATTAGGAAAAGCAGGAATACCAGTGTGAATGAGGCCTAAAAATGGGGCATTCTCCACATTGACCACCAATGTAAAGGAAGCATGTCTAACACTATCCCTGCAGGGGCTGCTAGTGACTGGCTCCCCTATCCCTGCACAGCCAAGCAACAAGCATTTTTCACTTGCATCCAGAAACAAGAAATCAGTCTCTGAGTTTGGTTTTGTTTTTTATTTGTGATAACTTGGATGGTTCCAAAGGTCCCTTGAGGTGTAGGAGCTCTTATTCCCCTTAAATAGCACAGTATGTTGTGGACTACGTGCAGGAGTATATCCTTTCTTTTGTAGAACTGCTCCCAGCTCCACTGCCTGCTGGAACTACCAGCCCTTCTGGCTGCTTGTCTACCAGCCCACCTGGCTGCTCCAAAGATTTTCCAGGGCAAGGGATAGGAAGGGTTAGGCACAGTGCTGTCCTCCTGAATGCTTTCTACGTGTGGCAGTCTCTCCCCTTGTGAATCCCTGGATGTGCTGACATACTCACTCTGTCCTCTTTGCTCCCTGCTGCTCCTTAGGTAATATTACTTCTCAATCCATAATGCTGATAGGATCGTCTCAAGCCAGCCTAAGCCCAGCCTAGAGGCAGAGCCCCCACAGACCCAGGGGTCCCTCCTAGGCCTCCTCAGCACTCCGTCTTCCACCCGACTCCCCTGCTGGCATGGCTCCACAATATTTAAGGGCTGACTTAACCACCCTGCCAGGACATTCTGCCTGGGGTTCGGCCAAGTATGCAGATCAGAACCTCCTGGCCTCCATCCACTAACTTCTAGAAGCTTCTCCAAACTTCTAGAGCCAGGGGGAGGTACCAGAGACCTGCCTCTGTAGAACCATCCATCCTGACCTGCAGTAACCCAGCCCAATTTCTGACTCGCATAACTTACCATGAATCATAACTAAAATTTGCCTACACTTACACTAATCGCACACTAGAGGGTGCTACACGTCTTCACTTACCGGACCTAAGGAAAGGGAGCACTATTCTGATGACCAAGATTAGGAAGTCTTTACTATTTGATTCATTTTATGCATTCATGATGCATACATTACTGAAATAAATTTGTCCTATAGAGAAGCGCGAAAAAAAATGAATCCGGGGTGTCAAATATTCTAAGTGTAACATATCCTTTTTTCTTTTATTACTAGTATATGTACATTTAACTGATTATGCTACTGTACCGAGAGCTGTAGATGTATTCATTTTAACCACTTAGCGACTGCCCACCGCAGTTTTACTGCGGCAGGCAGCCGCTCCTGGGCAAAGCGACGTAGTACTACGTCGCTCGCTCAGGAGTCTCTAGGGGGTGAGCGCGTGCCGCCGGCGGCACGCTCCCACCCCCGCTCGTTAGCTGGGGAGCCAGTGCGTGTGACCGGTGGCTCCGATCGCCACCGGCCACTCGCAATCTCCCGCCACTGACCGAGAAGGAAAGACGGCTGATGTAAACACAGCTGTCTGTCATTCTCCCTTAGATGATCACAGAGGCTATGTGATCCTACTATATAGGATCGCATGTCTCTGTGATGATCTTACAAGCCACGCCACTCTACAGTTAGAATCACGCCCCTAGGGTCACATTTAACCCCTTGATCACCAGTACAGTTAACCCCTTCCCTGCCAGTGTCATTTTTACAGTAACAGTGCATATTTTTAGCACTGAATTCTGTAGTAATGTCACTGGTAACCCCAAAAGTGTCAAAAATGTTAGTTAGGGGTCCGATCTGTCCGCTGCAATGTCGCAGTCCCGCAAAAAATTGCAGATCACCGCCATTACTAGTAAAAAAAAAAAACAATAAAAATGACATAAATCTTTCCTGTAGTTAGTAAACGCAATCACGTTTGCGCAAACCAATCAAAATACGTTTATTGCGATTTTTTTTTACCAAAAATATGTAGCAGAAAACAAATTGGCCTAAAATGTTAAAAAAATTTTGATTTTTAAATTTTTTTTTTGAGAATTTCATATAAAAGAATGTGAAAAATATTGTTATTTTTTTTAAATTGTCGCTCTTTTTTTTGTTTATAGCGCAAAAAATAAAAATCGCACAGGTGATCAAATACCACCAAAAGAAAGCTCTATTTGTGGGAAAAAAGGACGTCAATTTCATTTGGGTACAGCTTTGCATGAACGCGCAATTGTTCAATAAAGTCACGCAGTGCAGAATCGCAAAATAGGGCCTCCGGTCTAAGGCTCCATGTACACAGGACGCTGGAAATGGCCGTTTAGGAGCAGTTGGACATTTTTTTCAGAAGCCCCTGAACGCAGCTCCATGTTATCTTATCTGTCCATGTACACATGGTCGTTTACAGTCATTTGCAGGCAGTTGCGTTCAGGGACTTTTTTTAGAACGCAATTATTTGCATTAGAACGTGTGTTTCCCGGCGTTTCAAACGCACAAACGCGTCCGAATGCGATGACCCGCGTTTAGCGTTCGCGTTTTTCCATTTTAAAGGGGAATAATTTTTTTGACCTCTAGGAACAGTTCTAAACGCAAACGCCCGCTAAACGCGGGTGCAAACGCGACCTAACGGACGTTTCAAACGTCCTAAAAATTCCAGCATTCAAAGGGACTTTTAACAACGTCCCGTGTACATGGAGCCTTAAAGTGGTTAAGCAGGAATTTCTGCTTAAAATTTTTTCAAGGGTTCATTTTTGTTTAGAGGATTGAGAAAGCCTACTATAGATTGTCTGAGGACCTTTTTTCAGTTTGGGGCCCTTGAAGAGATGGAACCCCAAAGACATGCCAATGAAATTGTGGGCTAAAGGGGAGAAGAAAGATGGGGTACAGTACAGGCAAATGTAACAGTGGAGCACCAGATAAAGTACTGATAAGGTGAGTGTGACTGTCCTGGCTATGCAGGATGGGAGGAGGTGCATTTTAGTACTTTGCTGCATGTTTGTGTAATGTGATTATTTCAGGAGAGCATAGATGACCACAGATTTAAGGCTGGCCATACGTTATGCCATTTTCTTCCTTCAACCACAGAATGTAGGAAAGAAAATCACTTGATTCCCTCATCAACACAGTCAGTGTTGATGAGGGAATCCCTCCCGCTGTGTATTGGAAATCTGACAGCAGGAGGTTTCCCAGCTGTCAGAATTCAATGATCATTGCCAGCAGTGATTGAACGAAATAAAAAAAAAAAAAAAATTGACAGGCTGATTGTACTGAAATCAATCGATAAGTTGCTTCAGTACAACCATCCTGCCCATAGATGGATTGAAATTTGGCCGAAATTCTAAATTCCTGCTAAACTGGCCAAATTTCGATCTGTCTGTGGCCAGCTTTAGAGAACAGTTGTTTAATCTGGCTATTTTGCCCTGAATCAAATCATAATTAGTGATTTTCGCGAACATAAAATTTAATGCAAACTTCCGCAAATGTTCACGAACCGGGTGAACCGCCATAGACTTCAATAGGCAGGCAAATTTTAAAACCCACAGGGACTCTTTCTGGCCACAATAGTGATGGAAAAGTTGTTTCAAGGGGACGAACACCTGGACTGTGGCATGCCGGAGGGGGATCCATGGCAAAACTCCCATGGAAAATTAGGTAGTTGACGCAGAGTCGGGTTTTAATCCATAAAGGGAATAAATCACCTAACATTCCTAAATTGTTTGGAATAACGTGCTTTAAAACATCCAGTGTGTGTATACGATCAGGTATGATGTTGTATCGATTAGGTAGTGTAAGGGTTACGCCCGCTTCACAGTGACAGAGCAAACTCTGACAGACCAAACTCCCCGTTTAACGCACCGCAAACAACCGCAAACAGATTAGAACCGACCAAAATGGGACAGGAACCGGGCTTTAAGGGTTAGGGTTAGGGTTAGGTTTAGTGTTAGGGGATAGGATTAGGGTTATGGTGAGATACTTAGGGTTAGAGTTAGTAACCCTTAGTGCTTAAGGTTAGAGAGTTAGGGTTAGGATTAGGGTTAGGGCTAGGGTTAGGGCTAGGGTTAGGGTTATTTTTATGGCTAGGCTTAGAGGGTTAGGGTTAAGGTTAGAGGGTTAGGTTTAGTGTTAGGGGATAGGGTTAGGGTTACGGTGAGATACTTAGGGTTAGAGTTAGTAACCCTACCCCTATGCCTCTAACCCTAACCCTCTAACCCTAAGCACTAAAAATAACCCTAACCTTAGCCCTGACCCTAACCCTAGCCCTAACCCTAATTCGATTTTTTTCTGGTTCTGGACATGCTACAGAGCTGAAACTTCACAGGTACACTTTTTAGACCCCCCCAGACAATAGATCCAAAGAAATTTTTTTTTTTTAATTTTTTTTTAATTTTTCCAATAATTGACTCTCTATCAAAAAATGACAATTTTTAAAAACTTTGTTTGTGTGATTTAGTGTCTGGGGGGGTCTAAAAAGTGTATCTGTGAAGTTTCAGCTCTGTAGCACGTCCAGAACCAGAAAAAAAGATAATTTTTCAGTAGAGCAGGTATGGTGGGAACCCTCCTTTTATAACTATATGATCTTTTTTTCTGGTTCTGGACATGCTACAGAGCTGAAACTTCACAGGTACACCTTTTAGACCCCCCCCCCGACACTAATCCCAAAAAAGTCATGCCTGCCTCCAAAAATGCCTGATAAATATATATAAAAAAAATAAATAAATAAAAGCAGACTGATATACCAGCCCTAAAAAGGGCTTTTTGGGGTGCTGTCAGGATGCTGTCCTTACAGCAGGAGTGGACACAGAACACTGGCATAGCTAATGATTTCCCTATCAATTCAGCAGCAACAGCAGCCCTGCTCTAACTAACTCTGCAGATTCAGAATGAATCTAAAATGGATGCTGCCTTTGCTTTTTTATAGGAGGTGGGAGGGTCTGGGAGGGAGGGTATGCTGATTGGCTGGAATGTGTCTGCTGACTGTGAGGTACAGGGTCAAAGTTTGCTCAATGATGATGTATAGGAGGCGGACCGAACATCGCATATGTTCGCCCGCCGAGGCGAACGCGAACATGCGAAGTTCGCCGGGAACTGTTCGCCGGCGAACAGTTTGGGACATCTCTAATCATAATCTCACATCGGTGGAGGCTTGTGGACACCACTGGATAGCAGCTCATGGGACAATTAATGATACAGTCTCCTTTGACCTGAATGGCCAAGCATACATGTTTATGAAGTGCCCTGCAAAGATTCAGCCTAAGGCCCCTTTCACACTATCCGTCCGTCGGACGGACTCCGTTTTTCTCAGCGGGGCATCGATCCGCCGATCCCCCACTGAGCAGGAGGATGACAGCTGTTCTCTGTGCTGTGTGCGGAGACACAGCTGTCAGTTCAGCATACATCTCTATCGGTCTGTTCTCATCCGATCTGCTGGACGGCTGGAAAATAGGGTTTCCATCCGTCCAGATTTGACGGATCGGATGTCAGCGGACATGTCTCCACTGACTTCCGATGCCCCATAGGGATGCATGGGGGGACCGTTCAGATCCGCCAAAAAAACTGACAGGCGGATCTGAACGGTCCGCCTGTGTGAAAGAGCCCTAAGGGTGGTCTAATTATTTCTGCAGGCTTGGGTGAGCTTAGAGGGTCTGTCTGGGTGAGCCTAGAGGGTCATACCTGAACACCATTCTTATGTGGTTGAGTCCAACCTTCCAAACTGATGGTTAGGTAGATATTGGAGCATTAAAGGGGTAATTAAGTAAAATATTTTTCAATTCCTGCCAGCCCCTCTGCTGTACTACACAGTGTTTTTTTTTTTTTTTTTTTACTAAAGGCAAATCCACTGTGCACTCGAACTGAAGTGCAGTTCTTGTACAGTGCCTTGCGAAAGTATTCGGCCCCCTTGAACTTTTCGACCTTTTGCCACATTTCAGGCTTCAAACATAAAGATATAAAACTGTAATTTTTTTGTGAAGAATCAACAACAAATGGGACACAGTCATGAAGTAGAACATAATTTATTGAATATTTCAAACTTTTTTATCAAATAAAAAACGGAAAAATTGGGTGTGCAAAATTATTCAGCCCCCTTAAGTTAATACTTTGTAGCGCCACCTTTTGCTGCGATTACAGCTGTAAGTCGCTTGGGTAATGTCTCTATCAGTTTTGCACATCGAGAGACTGAAATTTTTGCCAATTCCTCCTTGCAAAACAGCTCGAGCTCAGCGAAGTTGGATGGAGAGCGTTTGTGAACAGCAGTTTTCAGTTCTTTCCACAGATTCTCGATTGGATTCAGGTCTGGACTTTGACTTGGCCATTCTAACACCTGGATATGTTTATTTGTTAACCATTCCATTGTAGATTTTGCTTTATGTTTTGGATCATTGTCTTGTTGGAAGACAAATCTCTGTCCCAGTCTCAGGTCTTTTGCAGACTCCATCAGGTCTTCTTCCAGAATGGTGCTGTATTTGGCTCCATCCATCTTCCCATCAATTTTAACCATCTTCCCTGCTGAAGAAAAGCACGCCCAAACCATGATGCAGCCACCACCATGTTTGACAGTGGGGATGGTGTGTTCAGGGTGATGAGCTGTGTTGCTTTTACGCCAAACATAACGTTTTGCATTGTTGCCAAAAAGTTAGATTTTGGTTTCCTCTGACCAGAGCACCTTCTTCCACATGTTTGGTGTGTCTCCCAGGTGGCTTGTGGCAAACTTTAAACGACACATTTTATGGATATCTTTAAGAAATGGCTTTCTTCTTGCCACTCTTCCATAAAGGCCAGATTTGTGCAGTATACGACTGATTGTTGTCCTATGGACAGAGTCTCCCACCTCAGCTGTAGATCTCTGCAGTTCATCCAGAGTGATCATGGGCCTCTTGGCTGCATCTCTGATCAGTCTTCTCCTTGTATGAGCTGAAAGTTTAGAGGGACAGCCAGGTCTTCGTAGATTTGCAGTGGTCTGATACTCCCTCCATTTCAATATTATCGCTTGCACAGTGCTCCTTGGGATGTTTAAAGCTTGGGAAATCTTTTTGTATCCAAATCCGGATTTAAACTTCTCCACAACAGTATCTCGGACCTGCCTGGTGGGTTCCTTGTTCTTCATGATGCTCTCTGCACTTTAAACGGACCTCTGAGACTATCACAGTGCAGGTGCATTTATACAGAGACTTGATTACACACAGGTGGATTCTATTTATCATCATTAGTCATTTAGGTCAACATTGGATCAATCAGAGATCTTCACTGAACTTCTGGAGAGAGTTTGCTGCACTGAAAGTAAAGGGGCTGAATAATTTTGCACGCCCAATTTTTCAGTTATTTATTTGTTAACAAAGTTTGAAATATCCAATAAATTTCGTTACACTTCATGATTGTGTCCCACTTGTTTTTGATTCTTCACACAAAATTACAGTTTTATATCTTTATGTTTGAAGCCTGAAATGTGGCAAAATGTCGAAAAGTTAAAGGGGGCCGAATACTTTCGCAAGGCACTGTAGTTCTGAGGGGGGCATGCAAGGAAAATAAAAAACAGCTTGCACATGATTGAATGATAGAAATCTGCAGAGCTTCCCCTCATTTAAGATCTTCCCCTCAGATCTACAGTGACTGCACTTGTAGTGCACAGTAGATTTGCCTTTAGTAAATAAACCCCCGTGTTTTTTTTTTTTTCATTCATCAGCTAAATACCTTTTTTCATATCACCGATGTGCGATCACATGACCACCCGCTACTCTCTTTCCCAGATCTGTGGACTAGTGGGAGTGGCTGAGTTTCCCCTCTGACTTTATCCGGGCAGTCACGTGACCGCACATTGACAATATGAAGAAAGGCATTTAGCTGCAGAATTAAAAAAAAAAAAAAAACACTGTGTAGTACATCTGGTTATTGCAGAGGGTCTGGCAGGAATTAGAATCACTAACTTTTTAGGGGCAGAGAAGACAGCTCACTACACAGACTCCCGAGCTGAAAGAGAAAGAGCAGCAGGATGACAGAAGCACGTAAACTGACCCTGGTATTATGGAGCAGCAGCCATGATTACCGTGGTCAGCACACTAAGGGGGACACAGGAACAGGCAGGATCAATCAGGTTTATTACATCATAGAAAGGGACAAATGACACAGCAGAAGCACTATGCGGTTGAACAGGATTTTTTTATTTTTTTTTTAGGGTTACAACCACTTTAAACTACCAAACGGTTTCTTACACATTTCATGTGTCTGTCTCGGGGAGTCACTATTCCAGTGTCTGCCCCCCTGGGTTGGTGTCTGGTTGCCTATCGCCTTCCCTGGGTCATTGTTCTGGTATCTTCTCCCCTCCATGGGTCACTTTTTTTTTTCTCCCCCTTCCTTGGTCACTAGTCCTATGGCTGTCCCCTTCCCCAAAAAGTGTCCAAGTGTCTGTCCCCCTCCATGGGTCACTTTTACCGCAGGCTGTCCCCTTCCTGGGTCCCAATTACCTCTGGTGTCTGTCCCACTTTTCAGGTCACTATTATCAGTCTACTCTCCTCTACACCTCAAGAGAACCAGGGTCCTTCCCAGTCGCAGGTCACTGTTGCCAAAGTCTGTCACCCCCCATCACCATTACCAGTGTCTGTCCCCCTTACCCGATCACCATTACCAGTGTCTGTCCCCCTTTCCGGTCACCATTACCAATGTCTGTCCCCCATCCCTGATCACCGTTACCAGTGTCTGTCCCTCTTCCTCATTCACTGTTACCAGTGTCTGTTCCCCTTACCCATTCACTATTACCAGTGTCTGTCCCCTTTCCCCGGTCACCTTTACCAGTGTCTGTCCCTCTTCCTCATTCACTGTTACCAGTGTCTGTTCCCCTTACTTATTCACCAGTACCAGTGTCTGTCCCCTTTTACCATTACCATTGTCTGTCCCTCTTCCTCATTCACTGTTATCAGTGTCTGTTCCCCTTATTCATTCACCATTACCAGTGTCTGTCCCCTTTCCCCGGTCACCATTACCAGTGTCTGTTTCTCTTCCTCATTCACTGTTACCAGTGTCTGTTCCCCTTTCCCATTCACTATTACCAGTGTCTGTCCCCTTTCCCCGGTCACCTTTACCAGTGTCTGTCCCTCTTCCTCATTCACTGTTACCAGTGTCTGTTCCCCTTACCCATTCACCAGTACCAGTGTCTTTCCCCGGTCACCATTACCATTGTCTGTCCCTCTTTCTCATTCACTGTTACCAGTGTCTGTCCCCCTTACCCATTCACCATTAACAGTGTCTGTCCCCTTTCCCCAGTCACCATTACCAGTGTCTGTCCCTCTTCCTCATTCACTGTTACCAGTGTCTGTTCCCCTTTCCCATTCACTATTACCAGTGTCTGTCCCCTTTCCCCGGTCACCTTTACCAGTGTCTGTCCCTCTTCCTCATTCACTGTTACCAGTGTCTGTTCCCCTTACCCATTCACCAGTACCAGTGTCTTTCCCCGGTCACCATTACCATTGTCTGTCCCTCTTTCTCATTCACTGTTACCAGTGTCTGTCCCCCTTACCCATTCACCATTAACAGTGTCTGTCCCCTTTCCCCAGTCACCATTACCAGTGTCTGTCCCTCTTCCTCATTCACTGTTACCAGTGTCTGTTCCCCTTACCCATTCACTATTACCAGTGTCTGTCCCCTTTCCCCAGTCACCTTTACCAGTGTCTGTCCCTCTTCCTCATTCACTGTTACCAGTGTCTGTTCCCTTTACCCATTCACCAGTACCAGTGTCTGTCCCCTTTCACCATTACCATTGTCTGTCCCTCTTCCTCATTCACTGTTATCAGTGTCTGTTCCCCTTACCCATTAATCATTACCAGTGTCTGTTCCCCTTACCCATTCACTATTACCAGTGTCTGTCCCCTTTCCCCGGTCACCTTTACCAGTGTCTGTCCCTCTTCCTCATTCACTGTTACCAGTGTCTGTTCCCTTTACCCATTCACCAGTACCAGTGTCTGTCCCCTTTCACCATTACCATTGTCTGTCCCTCTTCCTCATTCACTGTTATCAGTGTCTGTTCCCCTTACCCATTAATCATTACCAGTGTCTGTCCCCCTTCCCCGATCATCGTTACCAGTGTCTGTCCCCTTTCCCCAGTCACCTTTACCAGTGTCTGTCCCTCTTCCTCATTCACTGTTACCAGTGTCTGTTCCCTTTACCCATTCACCAGTACCAGTGTCTGTCCCCTTTCACCATTACCATTGTCTGTCCCTCTTCCTCATTCACTGTTACCAGTGTCTGTTCCCTTTACCCATTCACCATTACCAGTGTCTGTCCCCTTTCACCATTACCATTGTCTGTCCCTCTTCCTCATTCACTGTTATCAGTGTCTGTTCCCCTTACCCATTAATCATTACCAGTGTCTGTTCCCCTTCCCCGATCACCGTTACCAGTGTCTGTCCCCCTTACCCATTCACCATTACCAGTGTCTGTCCACTTTCTCCAGTCACCATTACCAGTGTCTGTCCCTCTTCCTCATTCACTGTTAGCAGTGTCTGTTCCCCTTACCCATTCACCATTACCAGTGTCTGTCCCCCTTCCCCGATCACTGTTACCAGTGTCTGTCCCCCTTCCCCAGTACCAGTGTCTGTTCCCCTTATCCATTCACCATTACCAGTGTCTGTCCCCTTTCCCCGGTCACCATTACCAGTGTCTGTCCCTCTTCCCCATTCACCGTTACCAGGGTCTGTCTCCCTTCCCCGGTCCCCTTTATTCAACTTCTGCCTGTACTGACCTCCTATAATTAAGGGGTCTGTGCATTCCGGTAAGCATTTTTGTGCACCCCGGGTGATCCTGTCTTGGTGGAGGGATTGAAGATCAAGTGCATTGAATGGTCATCCATTAGAGACTCTCTTATCCAGTGTCTGTCCCCCTTCCCCGGTCACCGTTACCAATGTCTGTCCCCCTTCCCCATCCACCGTTACCAGTGTCTGTCCCCCTTCCCCATTTACTGTTACCAGTGTCTGTCCCCCTTCCCCGTTGCCAGTGTCTGTCCCCCTTCCCCATTACCAGTGTCTGTCCCCCTTCCCCATTTACCATTACCAGTGTCTGTCCCCCTTCACCGTTACCAGGGTCTGTCCCCCTTCCCCATTACCAGTGTATATCCCCCTTCTCCAATCACCGTTACCAGGTCTGTCCCCGTTTCCGTGTCACCGTTACCAGTGTCTGTCCCCCTTCCCAGAGGCGTAACTAGAACCTTCAGGGCCCCGATGCAAGAAACCATGAAGGGCCCCCCAGACCCCTGGCCGGGCCCTTACCTTCAAGCCCAGGGCTCTTCCCACTAATCCTGGGGCTCTTTACACTCGTTGCATGGCCTTTTATTACGGTCCCGCAGCAGGATTCTTTCACAGGTTCTGCAGTGGGCCCCCTTCCTGCAATCTTGTGGGCCCCCTTCCTGCAATCTTGGGTCCTCCCCACAGTGGTGCAATGCCAGCGTCCGGTCGCAAGTGTGACCTTTGCGATCCTGGAAGTTCACCCACTGGTTTGCTACCGGGCCCCCTGGAGCATGGGGCCCGGTAGCGATTGCAACCCCTGCAACCCCTGTAGTTACGCCCCTGCCCCTTCCCCATTCACCGTTGCCAGTGTCTGTCCCACTTCCCCATTTATCGTCACCAGTGTCTGTCCCCCTTCCCCATTACCAGTGTCTGTCCCCCTTCCCTGGTCACCGTTACCAGTGTCTGTCCCCCTTCCCTGGTCACCGTTACCAGTGTCTGTCCCCCTTCCCTGGTCACCGATACCAGTGTCTGTCCCCCTTCCTGGGTCACCGATATCAGTGTCTGTCCCCCTTCCCTGGTCACCGTTACCAGTGTCTGTCCCCCTTCCCGGGTCACCAATATCAGTGTCTGTCCCCCTTCCCGGGTCACCGATATCAGTGTCTGTCCCCCTTCCCGGGTCACCTATATCAGTGTCTGTCCCCCTTGCTGGATGGCCTTTCCCCCTTCCCAGGTAGGTGTTGAAGTGACTGTCCCTCTCCCTTCTCATTTCTGGTGTCCCTATCTTTGGACGGATGTCCCAGGCTCTGTCCCCCCCCCCCCCCATGTAGATGGCCCCATATTTCGGTAGTTAGGTCGGTGTGTGTCCCCTCCCAGGCCATGCCTGTTGTGGAGTGAACGCTGTCACAGCTTTGCTCTGCTCAGGTGAGTCGCCCCCCCCCCCGTCTCTCTCTGTTCCTGACTGTCCCCCCCCGTCTCTCTCTCTGTTCCTGACTGCCCCCCCCCCCCTGTGTCTCTCTCTGTTCCCGACTGTCCCCCCATCCCAGTCTCTCTCTCCCACCCTTTTTCTGTGCTCCTGACTGCCCCCCCCCCCCGTGTGTCTCCCTCTGTTGCTGACTGCCCCCCCCTCCGGTCCCTGTCTCTCTCTCTCTCGGTCCTCGCTGTGTCCTGTCCCCGTCGGTCCCATCTCTGCGCCGGTCCACCTTAATCGGGAGGCTCCGGGCTGCAGCCAATCACCGGTAGGGGGCGTTTAAATCCCCCCGCCGGGCGCCATATTGGGCAGTGACCCGCTGAGCCATGTCGGGCGTACGCCTATCCCCGGGTTCTCCGGGCGTAGAGCGGGTGTCTCGGGCTCCGGGCTCGCCCCGCCCCTTCGCCCGCCGCTGTCTCTTCGGCCCGGTGGACGGGCAGAGTCTGGCCCGGGAGGCGGCCCGGTACCGGGCGGAGATGGAGGAGAAGAGCCGCACCCGATGGAACTTCGACTTCAGCACCGAGCGCCCGCTGGACGGCGCCCTGCAGTGGGAGGAGGCGGGGCCGGACACGCCCGAATTCTACCGCCGCCCGGTGCACCGCAAACCGACTAAGAAGAGGAGCGGCCCGGGTGAGGAAGGGGGAGGGAACCGCGGACCGCACTCTGCACACCTCACTACTAGGGACCGCACTCCGTGTATAGGACCGCACTCTACAGAGCTGTCTATAGGGACCGCACTCTACACACCTCACTACTAGGGACCGCACTCCGTGTATAGGACCGCACTCTACAGAGCTGTCTATAGGGACCGCACTCTGCACACCTCACTACTAGGGACCGCACTCCGTGTATAGGACCGCACTCTACAGAGCTGTCTATAGGGACCGCACTCTGCACACCTCACTACTAGGGACCGCACTCCGTGTATAGGACCGCACTCTACAGAGCTGTCTATAGGGACCGCACTCTACACACCTCACTACTAGGGACCGCACTCCGTGTATAGGACCGCACTCTACAGAGCTGTCTATAGGGACCGCACTCTGCACACCTCACTACTAGGGACCGCACTCCGTGTATAGGACCGCACTCTACAGAGCTGTCTATAGGGACCGCACTCTGCACACCTCACTACTAGGGACCGCACTCCGTGTATAGGACCGCACTGTACAGAGCTGTCTATAGGGACCGCACTCTACACACCTCACTACTAGGGACCGCACTCCGTGTATAGGACCGCACTCTACAGAGCTGTCTATAGGGACCGCACTCTACACACCTCACTACTAGGGACCGCACTCCGTGTATAGGGACCGCACTGTACAGAGCTGTCTATAGGGACCGCACTCTACACACCTCACTACTAGGGACCGCACTCCGTGTATAGGACCGCACTCTACAGAGCTGTCTATAGGGACCGCACTCTACACACCTCACTACTAGGGACCGCACTCCGTGTATAGGACCGTGCTCCATGTATAGGACCGCACTCTGCAGAGCTGCGTATAGGGACCGCTGTGTGTGATAGGACTGTGCTCCGTGTATAGGACCGCACTCTGCACACCTCACTAGTGACCGCACTGTACAGAGCTGTGTATGATAGGACTGTGCTCCGTGTATAGGGACCGCACTCCATGTATAGGGACCGCACTGTACAGAGCTGTGTATGATAGGACCGTGTTCCGTGTATAGGGACCGCACTCCATGTATAGGGACCACACTGTACAGAGCTGTGTATGATAGGACCGTGTTCCGTGTATAGGGACCGCACTCCGTGTATAGGACCGTGCTCCATGTATAGGACCGCACTCTGCACACCTCACTACTAGGGACCGCACTCCGTGTATAGGACCGCACTCCGTGTATAGGACCGTGCTCCATGTATAGGACCGCACTCTGCACACCTCACTACTAGGGACCGCACTCCGTGTATAGGACCGCACTGTACAGAGCTGTCTATAGGGACCGCACTCTACACACCTCACTACTAGGGACCGCACTCCGTGTATAGGGACCGCACTCTACACACCTCACTACTAGGGACCGCACTCCGTGTATAGGACCGCACTGTACAGAGCTGTCTATAGGGACCGCACTCTACACACCTCACTACTAGGGACCGCACTCCGTGTATAGGGACCGCACTCTACACACCTCACTACTAGGGACCGCACTCCGTGTATAGGGACCGCACTGTACAGAGCTGTCTATAGGGACCGCACTCTACACACCTCACTACTAGGGACCGCACTCCGTGTATAGGACCGCACTCCGTGTATAGGACCGTGCTCCGTGTATAGGACCGCACTCTGCACACCTCACTAGTGACCGCACTGTACAGAGCTGTGTATGATAGGACTGTGCTCCGTGTATAGGGACCGCACTCCATGTATAGGGACCGCACTGTACAGAGCTGTGTATGATAGGACCGTGTTCCGTGTATAGGGACCGCACTCCATGTATAGGGACCACACTGTACAGAGCTGTGTATGATAGGACCGTGTTCCGTGTATAGGGACCGCACTCTGTGTATAGGACCACACTCTACAGAGCTGTGTGTGATAGGACTTTGCTCTATAGACCGCACTCCATGTATGGGGACCACACTGTACTCTCTTCACTCTGCAGACCACACTCAGTGTATAGGACCGCACTCTATCTACTTCACTCTATAGACTGCACTCTACTCTCTTCACTCTATAGACCGCACTCTACTCTCTTCACTCTATAGACCACACTCAGTGTATAGGACCGCACTCTACTCTCTTCACTCTATAGACCACACTCAGTGTATAGGACCGCACTCTACACTCTTCACTCTATAGACCGCACTCAGTGTATAGGACCGCACTCTACTCTCTTCACTCTATAGACCACACTCAGTGTATAGGACCGCACTCTACTCACTTCACTCTATAGACCACACTCAGTGTATAGGACCGCACTCTACTCTCTTCACTCTATAGACCACACTCAGTGTATAGGACCGCACTCTACTCACTTCACTCTATAGACCGCACTCAGTGTATAGGACCGCACTCTACTCTCTTCACTCTATAGACCGCACTCGGTGTATAGGACCGCACTCTACAGTATGACAGGACTGTGCTCTATAGACTGCACTGTACTCCCTTCACTCCATAGACCACACTCCATGTACATGGACCGCACTGTACAGAGTGATAGGACTGTGCTCTATAGACCGCACTGTACTCCCTTCACTGTGCAGACCGCTCAGTGTAAAGGGAACGCACTATACAGACCTCTATGTGATAGGAGCGCACTCTGTAATGTTTTTGGCTGCAACCACACGTGTGTAACGTGACCATAATCTGCTTCCCCTGACCGCACTGCAGACTGCACCCTGGGTGCTAGGACAGGATTCTGCTGTGACCACATTGCATGGACCACACTCTGCATGCTTGCTCAATATACTTCTGTGAGTGCATTCCATAGACGGCATTCTGCAGTTCACCAACAGTGACCACACATGGTGACATCACACAGAGAGGGCAGTCTGCTGTTCACCAACAGTGACCACACATGGTGACATCACACCGAGACCGCATTCTGCAGTTCACCAACAGTGCCCACACATGGTGACATCACACAGAGAGGGCATTGTGTGCTGTAGGACAATGATTGAGGCTGCTCAGGTGATCCGTGTGATGTGTAATGTGGGAGGTTTGTGTATCACATAAGCTGCCCATACACATGGAAACCTCCATGGAAGGTGTGATAATAATAAATCGCCCCCCTAAATCAGATGATTGATGTGGGGGATATAGTGATCACTTCTATACGGGGTATTATGAAAAATAACAAATCAATAAAAAGCTGAAAAACTAATTTTTATGAAAGCGATCCGATTCGGGTTCAATCAGGGACATTTCAGTCCATAATTTCCAGGTTTGATGGCTCAGGTTTATTACAGTGGGGGTAATAATTTATTGATCCCCGGCAGATTTTGTAAGTTCTCCCATTTACAAAGAAATGAAGGGTCTATCATTTTTATCATGGGTGTATTTTAACCACTTGCCTACTGGGCACTTTCACCCCCTCCTGCCCAGGCCAATTCTCAGCTTTCAGCGCTGTCGCACTTTGAATGACAATCGCGTGGTCATGCAACACTGTACCCAGGTGAAATTTTTATCATTGTTTTCAAACAAATAGAGCTTTATTTTGGTGGTATTTAATCACTACTGGGGTTTTTATTTTTTGCTGAACAAACAAAAAAAACAAACATTTTGAGAAAAACAGTTTTTATAGTTTGTTATAAAGTTTTGCAAACAGGTAATTTTTCTCCTTCATTGATGTGCACTGATGATGCGGCACTGATCGGCCCTGATAGGCACTAGTAGGCTGCACTGATAAGGCAGCACTGATAGGTGGCACTGATGGGCAGCACTGAAGGGCACTGGTAGGTGGCAATTATAGGCACTGGTAGGTGGCGCTGGTGGGCACTGGTAGGTGGCACTGGTAGGTAGCACTTGGGGCACAAATGATCCCTCTCCTCTTTGGGACCAATTTTCCTCTGACAGCAGCCGGCGATCGTTGTTTTTTTTTCTCCTCAGAAAAAAACAGCTGATCGCCGGCTGCTGTTTACTTTACATGATCAGCTGTCATTGGCTGACAGCTGATCACGTTGTAAGGGGGCAGGATCGCCTCCGATCTGTGATCAGGTGAGTCTCATGGACTCACTGATCACAGAGCGAGCCGGGTGCGCTCCGCAGGGAGCACGCAGGCTGCTCATTGCCGAGAGGACGTCATTGTACGCCCTTCCAGCAATTCAGGTCCCTGCTGTGGCCGTCATTCGGCTATAGCGCTGACGCCAAGTAGTTAAAAGATAGAGTGAATATCAACCAAAAATCCAGATAAAACACATGATACAAATGTTATAAATTGAGTTGCAGTTCAGTGAGTACAATAAGTATTTGATCCCAAGCAAACATGACTTAGTACTTGGTGGAGAAACCCTCGTTGGCAAGCACAGAGGTAAGACGTTTCTTGTAGTTGGTTACCAGATTTGTACACATTTTAGGAGGGATTTTGGTCCACTCTTCTTTACAAATCTTCTCTAAATTCTTAAAGTAGAACTATAGGCAAAACTTTTTTTTTTCCATTTTGGATAGAGCAGGGGAGGGTCATAACCCTTGTTCAATATTTGTTTTTTTTTTTTTTTGCCATCCTTGTCCCATTGCGGATATTTCCATTCACTTCCTGTCCCATAGCCAAACAGGAAGTCCCTGCAAATTAAGGGAATTTCTTGGGGACCCCCAGGTCATCAGAACTAGTGTCCCCATTGGAAGATTTCCCCTCAATTACATTTCTAGGGACAACCCAAAATTTGGGATTTTCTTTGTTTTTTAACGTTAATGGTAAACAGGACAAATACAGAAGATGAATCTCCCTAACAGTTTCAGCTCCCTCCATACATTTTCTATAGGATTAAGGTCTGGAGACTGGCTAGGCCACTCCATAACCCTTATGTGCTTCTTCTTGAGCCACTCCTTTGTTGCCTTGTGGGTATGTTTTGGGTCATTGTCATGCTGGAAGACCCATCCACGACCCATCTTCAGTGTTCTGGCTGAGGGAAGAAGGTTCTCATCCAAGATTTTACAATACATGGTCCCATCCATTGGCTCCTCAGTGCAGCAAAGTCGGCCTGTACCTTTAGCAGAAAAACAGCCCCAAGGCATAATGTTTCCACCTCTGTGCTTGACTGTACAGATGGTGTTCTTAGGGTCATAGTCAGTCAGCATTTTTCTTCCTCCAAACATGGCGAGTTGAGTTTAATGCCGAAGAGCTCAAATTTGGTCTCCTCTGACCACAGCACTTTTTCCTAAACCTTCTCTGAACCCTTTAGATGTTCATTGGCATGACTGTACATGTGCCTTCTTGAGAAGAGGGATTCGCCGTGTTTGGAGTAAGAAAAATGCTGACTATAACCCTAAGAACACCATCCCTACAGACAAGCACGGAGGTGGAAACATTATCCTTTGGGGCTTTCTCTGCTAAGGGTACGGACCGACTTTGCTGAATTGATGGGCCAATGGATGGAGCCATGTATTGTAAAATCTTGGATGAGAACCTTTTTCCCTCAGCCAGAACACTGAAGATGGGTCATGGATGAGTCTTCCAGCATGGAAATGACACAAAACATATCGCCATGGCAACAGAAGAGTGGCTCAAGAAGAAGCACATTAAGGCCATGGAGTGGCTTAGCCAGTCTCCAGACCTTAATCCTATAGAAAATTTATGGAGGGAGCTAAAACTTCGAGTTGCCAAGAGACAGCCAAGAAACCTTAAGGATTTAGAGAGGATCTGTAAAGAAGACTGGACCAAAATCCCTCCTGAGATGTGTGCAAACCTACAAGAAACGTCTTACCTCTGTGCTTCATGTACTGTCATGTTTTGCTTGGGGATCAAATACTTGTTTTACTCACTGAACTGCAACTCAATTTATAACACTTGTATTATGCGTTTTTTTCTGCATTTTTGGTTGATATTCTGTCTCTATCATTTAAAATACACCTATGATAAAAAATGATAGACCCTTCATTTCTTTGTAAGTGGACAAATCTACAAAATCTGCAGGGGATCAAATAATTATTTTCCCCACTGTATCCCAGGAAATTGGCTCAGAGTTGCCATGTATATGGCCAGCTCTGCGGTTGGATGGTGGTATGTCATCCCAGCTCAATGCTGTCACCCTTCAATGATAAAACATTCTGAACTGCTCTCGTGGACGTCTGGGACTTGTTGTCCCGTCACTGCTGGGGTCTGACCGTGAAACACCGAAGCATGTATTAGCCGTCTTTGTCATGTCTTTCTTCTCTGGTCTGACATATCCATCCTCCTTCCTCCAGAGCCGTCCCCCGCCAGCTCACAGGGGACACACAGAACAGACTCTGGAGATACATCAGATGGAAACTCCACACCGCTGCCTGAGCAGACCCCCAAGAAGAGCCGACCCTGCACGTAAAGGATTCGGGTAAGAGGATTTACTACAGTGTGTGCTCCATTCCTGACCCCCTTTCTCTGGGCTCATCTAATCCTGACCCACCTGGGTCAATCTAATCCCAACCTGGCAGAACTAACCTAATCCCGACCCACCTGGGCTCCTCTAATCCCAACCCGCCTGGGCTAACTTTAATCCCGACCCACCTGGGCTCCCCTAATTCCGAGCCGCCTGGGCTAACTTTAATTCCGAGCCGCCTGGGCTAACTTTAATTCCGAGCCGCCTGGGCTAACCTTAATTCCGAGCCGCCTGGGCTAACCTTAATTCCGAGCCGCCTGGGCTAACCTTAATTCCGACCCGCCTGAGCTAACCTTAATTCCGACCCGCCTGAGCTAACCTTAATTCCGACCCGCCTGAGCTAACCTAATCGTGAACCACCGGGGCTCTCATTAGGATACAACATTTGTGAGTACAACTCTTCCCCTCTACCTTTTTTCCTTCCTCTTTTATTCCTTTTTCTTTCTTATCTCCCACCCAAATCTTTCTCCCTCTCTGTGTCTCCTTCCTCTTTCTCCCTCCTCTGTGCCCCCCCCTTCTTCTTCTTCTTTATCCCCCTCTCTCTCCCCTCTTCTTTATCCCCCTCTCTCCCTCTCTTCTTTATCCCCCTCTCTCCCTCTCTCTTCCCCTCTTCTTTATCCCCCCTCTTTTTTATCCCCCTCTTCTTCTTTATCCCACCTCTTCTTTACCCCCCCACCCCTCTTCTTTATCTCCCCTCCCCCTCTCTCCCCCCTCTTCTTCTTTATCCCTCTCTCCCCCCTCTTCTTCTTTATCCCTCTCCCCCCCTCTTCTTCTTTATCCCTCTCTCCCCCCCCCTTCTTCTTTATCCCTCTCTCCTTTACCCCTCTTCTTTATCCCCTTCTCTCCTTTACCTCCTCTTTTTATCCCCCCCTCTCTCCTTTACCCCTCTTCTTTATCCCCTTCTCTCCTTTACCTCCTCTTTTTATCCCCCTCTCTCTCCTTCACCCCCTCTTCTTTATCACCCTCTCCTTCACTCTCTCTCTCCCCCACTCTTCTTTATCCCTTTTTTTTTTTTTATTACCTTCTCATTCATCTCCTCTTCTCCCCCCCCCCCTCTTTATCCCCCTCTCTCCTGTGCCCTGTTTTCTTTACCCCCTCTTCTTTATCTTCCTCTCATTATTCCCCCATGCACTTTGCTGTGGAGGGGTGAGTCTTGTCATGTTACATGAAGCCAATGTAGAAGTGACTTTTTCCAGGCTGACCTCGCAGTAAACAAGTGGTAGTGGGAGGGGGAGGAAGTGGCCGGCTGCAGGAGCATGGCAGTGACGTGTCTTCTGTTTGAAAACAAACTGCACATCGCTCTGCGGTTTCCAGGGCTTTGTTTTTGCCGTGGGGCGTGTGCTGTACGTGTAGTATGCAGTGACAGTGTATATACACAGCTCTACACTCCCTCTCAGGTGACACTGATAACTTTCTAAGTGAAACATGGACACAGAATTCTACATGAGACTTTCCTGAAAGTTCTGATAGAAAATAGCAGAAATGTGTCAAACATGTAAGACGATCCTAGAATAGTCCTGTGATGGAAGGCTCTCCGGGAGGAGTGGGGGAAGGTCCTAAGACTTGGAGGTATATGGGAGTTGTGATTGCAGTAATATTGACCAATGGGGTGTCAGATCCACAGACCACATTCCCCCTTCAGCTGGGATTAGTAAATGTGCATTCAAATTTAAAGTGTTTTTATTTATTTATTTTTACTGTGTGCCTCCATGGTGTGACAATTTCCTAAGGAACGGTCTAGACAGACTCACCAGCTTGCCTGTACTTGCAGTGTAGAGGTGATGGTTAAAGAGACCCTGTCCTTTCAGGGTACAATGACCAGGTTTGATTGAAGCCCACCCTTGGACTTTCTTATACTCTCCTTTTACAGAGCTCCTCCACCTCTCTTTTCTCTGTTGTGGCTGCTGCAAATCTTGTGTCAACTAGTGTTGGGGTGATGATGTCCCCCCCCCCCCCATGTGACAGTGTTTGGGGACAGAGATTGGCTGTTAGACTTGAGCACTGCTTTGTAGGAGTAGAGCACATGCTCCACCATTCTACAAGCACTGGGTATTTTGGGCAGCAGAGAATATAGCTAGGTTGGGGTGGGCATTAAAGAGAACCTGTCACTGAATGTACCAGCCCTGGAACTTGTGTGGAATGTGTGTGTGATTAAAGGGGTCATCTTTGTGACTTTACAGTTAAAAAACATTATAAAATATATGACATGTGCATGTAGCTTTGCACCAGTATTGGTGCAGATACTAAGCATTTGCTCAAGTACTTGTACTCATACAAATGCTCCAATACTAAAACCGATGCCTTCAAGTCCACAGACTGCGATTTGTCATGCAATTTGACAGTTTAAAATTGCATGACAAGTTGCACCCCATTGCTGGTAGTGGAACTGTTCAAATCGTTGTGACTCAAGTCGCAGTAACTTTCAAACGGGTTCCTGCACCACTTTTTTGCTATTTCATTGCGACTTGCATTGCCTTCTGTTGAAAGAAGTCGCAAGCCACAATGAAATCAGAGGTCCAAATCGCACACACTGGTCCAGTCACACTGGGGTGAACCAGGGATACATCCAAGGGCGAAATAGGTATTAGCATCTGGTATGGGATACATCCAAGGGCAAAATAGGTATCAGCATCTTGTATCGGTGAGCACTTGAGAAAAAGTATCGGTACTCGTAATTGGCCTTAAAAAAATGGTATTGGTGCTTCCCTATATGCATTTAAGTTCAGTATTGGAATGTTTTTGTAGAGCCTGTGTGTCAGCTGGCAATTCTCACAAAGGTCTTGTCATTTTCTCTTGCAGGATCCAGCCCCCCCCCCTTCCCCCAGTGCCGGCTGACCCCCTGCCCGCTCAGCCCCCGGACTCTGTCACTGGCGGAAGCATCCTGCAGAGCACTGATACAGAGTAACACTACAGAGGACGGGCATCGCATGTAGCATTGTACAACTTGGCACCTTCCACTTCTCTTACTGCCCGTGATGCTCAGTTGCCCCCCTCCTTCCCCCTTATGTAGCACAGTAGCATTTTTTTTTTTTTTAGAGAGGGGCAGTTGGGGGGGTGCGCATACAAGAAGGGCATCACGCCAATCAGAGCGAAGAGAAACATTGGAGCTCCAGTGCAAGATCACCTGACTGATTTTTTAATTCTTCCACGAGGCCAGGCCTGTTATACATTGAAGAGAGGGGGCATTTATGCTGACTGGCGCAAAGGATAAAAAAGGGTTGTTGCCTCTAGTAACAGTTCCAGTGCAGGAGAGGGGGGAGGGGGCATTCTAAGAAATCTCAGAAGTTAGGTGCAAATCTAAAAAAAAACTTGTTACGAAATGTAAGTGGTTTCCAGAAATCAAGTCACAGCCCATTCTTTTTAATGGCACCTGTTCAAATCGGTGCGGCTTAAAGTCGCAGCAACTTTGAAAAGGTGCCCTCACTACTTTGATTCTACTTGTCATGTGGCTGTGTTCCAGAGAGTGTAAAGTCAGATCAAAGTCGCATTCCAAAGTTGCACTGGAAATCATGACTTTGGAGTCATGCTAGTGTGAATGGAGCCTTAGAAGCTTCTACTCTTCAGTTCTGGGAGCATAGATAGTGCACCTTAGTATGGCTGTTTTCAGGTCTGGGCTCAGCCAATGCACAGCCCTCGGATGGCCAGTAAAGCATAGAAAGCAGTGAAATCATCCCTAAGAACCTCTTCATAGTAGAACTCTACTTTGGGCATCCCTAAGAACCTCTTCATAGTAGAACTCTACTTTGGGCAACATCTCCTTTTGTATTGTTTGCACCAGTTTTGATGCTGTCCTTTGAATCTTGCTTCCGCTTTAGAATGGTGCAAAATTTTGAGCTCCACTAAGAAACCAGAGGCATATTGACACAACCAATCAGCTGAGTGAGTACAGATTTTGGAGGCTTCCTTTTACACAATTGGACTTTTGAATGATAACTTTAATGTTCTGCCTCAGCACAGGAGTAGTTTTTTCAAGTTTTATAAACATTTTCTTTTTTATAATCAGGCAGAAGGGCCTCTCCTGTGCTAGACTAAAAAGATCATCAAACAGATAAAAAATGTTTTCATTTTTTTTTTTTTTTTTATATGGCTTTTTAAAAAAAAAAAAAAGTTTTTTTTTGCATGCTGGTTTAATGAAGCGCAACTCAGGATTGGGCAAGGCAGCTGGGTGTCCAAGAAAACTGCTCGGACGTAGCTGCCCTGTAGCACTTAAACTATAACTCTTTTTTTTTTCCTGTTAAAGGGGACCTGTCAGAACTATTTCTGCTTGTCACAGCTGAGGCTTCCATCTAGATCTGTAGGCTGGGTTTGCCTGATTCTCAGAGGTGGTGCTAGTTACAGGGCAGCCAAAGCAGTAGTTGACGCTGCAAAGGTGTGCTCTGCCCCTGCAACCAGCACCATTTATAAGAGGTGGGTGACCGTGATCTGGATAGGATTCTTGTATTAGATAGGCAAACATTTTTTCTGACAGGCTCCCTTTAAAAGTTCACAGAGCTTACCCAAGATAGCCATGTAGGAACCAAACAAAGGTCAATTTAACAAGTATGTTTTTTTGCATAATTCACCCGCAGTAGATTACATTTCTAGTTCATCCTCCATGACAACACCATAATCAAGAGGTAGACCTTGCCTACCAGGGAAGACCAGATGTTGATGGTGGAGATCTCTAGTTATACCTGATGGGTGGTAGGTGAGGAGGGTTGGCTTTGAACTCTTTCTCATTCTATTGATTGGTGGGGTTAAGGAGCTGTCATGGAGGATTGCAGGAAAGGCAATGACCAGTAAGCGAAGCTAACTTTTTTTTTTTGTACAAGGGCTGTTATGTACTCAGCCACTCCCTTTGAATAACGCCACTTCAGGTCAGGCAGGGTACTGAACTTTCCATTTCAGCAACATGTCAAATCTTCCATAATTCACAGATGGTCGATGAGGTACTCTCCCCTTTCTACACAATGTATTCAGGCCTCTACTTGTGTCGAAAGATGGCTCCACAGTATTTTTTTTATTTACCTTCTTTTTTTATGTTTGTACATATAAATATATCTATTTTTTAATTTGTGATAGGGTTGAAAATTGATTCTGGTCTTTTGTACACTGGCACAGCTGTGTGACAGGAGTCTGGTTCTAAGCTTTATGTCTTCATGCAAGCAAACTATTTCCGTTATCAGAAGAGTCAGGGGTCAATCACGTTCCCTGAACCAGTACAATGCGCCCCCAGGACAGTAGGGGGCTTAATCATGTTCTATCCGGTTGTCACAACACACATGTTCAAGGTCAGTTTTCCTGATGCACGGTCCACCCTCCCATCACAAAAAGTTGGGGCGGCTTTTTTTTTTTTTTTTGTTTTTATGCCTTTTTCACCACAGGCCTTACGGTATGATAGTACTGCACTTCCTGGGAGCCAGAGTCGCTGGCGCCCAGATATAGTACTCTCTCGTAAACCCCTCTTCCCTTTGTGACGCCTGTGCATTGTCTTTGTATGTAGCATATCATGACCAAGTTTGAGGTGTGTGTGTGTGTATCTCTGTGTAAAGACACTGAAACATTGTACTAACTTATTTATGTTTAAAAGAAGAAAAAAGTAAAAAAATTGTTTAATCTAGAAAATATTTTTTGTTTTCGAAAAGCCAAAGCGGCAAATTTTGTGCAACTGTAAATGCTGTTTATATATACATATAATTTCCTTTTTTTTTTTAGCAGGGTTTTTTTTACTTTTTATGTTTTTGTAATAATTTGGCAGTAGGAAAAAAACAAAAACAGATTGCAGACTGAGCCAGATGACATTTATGAGAAAAAAATATTACTTTTTTATAAGTTTGGAAGAAAAAAACATTTAATTTCTGTTCCAATGTCATGCAATCATTAAAAAATAATAAATTCTTGCACAAAAATTGTGTGTGTGTTTCTCTTGTCTAAGGAGAAGGGTGGGGAGTTAAAGATCGGAGGATGGAAAAGATCTAGGGTATGCAATGGGGAACAAGGAACTTGGGTTCAGATTCCTGACAATGCATGCTCACTCTGAAGTGGTTGAGCTGAGACAGCACCTTTTGATGATGTTGAGCAATCTGTTAAAGGAACAACGTAGATCTGAGCTGCACTTCTTAAAATATTTGAGCGGCACAGCAGTAGGGTACTTGAAGTGACTGCTATGTAAAGCCAAGATACAAGGACAGAATGTTACCAGCTTTCCAGACCCTTGATGTCCCTTCTTCTAGGTGACATAGTGACTAGAAGGGCCCAAAATGTCACCTAATGTCACATAAAAAAAAATTGTGAGAATTTCATTGGAAGTGCTGGTGAATTCCTCTCCTTGTATCCGGGCATATTGATAATACACGAGTATGTTAAAGCATGAGAAAAATAACATTCCCCTCTGGGTGATCTCTGTACAAGGATTTTAACAAACACTATTGCAGATTCCTACCTTTTGTTAGTCTGAAGAAATCACTATTTGTGCGCCCCTGTGCTGAGTGGGTCTAATGGGAGTGATTTCATAATTATCTGTCAGCTGTGGCAGCTGCAGGGCACTAATGAGGAAGCTGCTGGGTCTGCATCCCTTTAGTCGTGTTCCTATTGGGAGTATCTCACCAAAAAAACATTTTTGTTGCAAGGGATGCCAGAAATCTGACATGTATCTTAGGCAGACTTCTGGGAAAATTGGAGAGCCAATCACACAAGCAGGAAAAGTTTCTGGGGTGTGGTCAGTATACATTCTGTGTACAGAACAGCTCTAGGTGGCCATATTGCATGGCATTTTCAGAAAATTACAACAGCTGCAGATTAAGAAAGAAAGGTAATTTTTAATAACATTCAATTACAATATGATTTGTGTCGCAATTGTATACACTATATTGTTTTTTCTTTATTTGCTGATTTATTTTTTTTCCCCACAACAGTGGAGTTACCCTTTAAAGTAAAAGAGGTCCAGGCTGCAGCTGTGACAATGCAACCTTGCAAGTTAGAGAACTCAAGACTGCGACACTGACAGATACAAATTTAGATGAGCAACAGTGAATGGGCAACCTAAAAACTGAATTGTGGAAAGTGATGGCTTATTAAAGAAACACTCTAACCACCATGACCACTTCAGGGATTTGAAGTGATCATGGCGGTAGGAGTCAGAAACACTGCACATGCTGGGATATTTACAGTTATGTGCTGGGGGATAGTTGCACCCCTAGCACATGTGACTTAGGCAGCCAGAAAATGTAATGTCCTTATTCATACATGTATGTACACGTCAAAAGGAAGGGGGAATTTGGGACTTTATATGAGACTCCTGACCAACGGAGTCTCCATCCCTATTACATACAGCGAAAAAAAGAGGGGCAAAGAAGCCAGTTGGGACTTTAAATAAGGTGTGGCCAAGCATAAATATATAGCATTAATATGTAATAACAAGGACCAGAAGGAAATAATATAACGTCTCTTTATTGAACTGTCTGTGGGCCAAAATTAGGGTAACCAGATTGCTCACTATAACCACATAACCCATGGTAATGGAGTATACATGAGTAAGACAAAAAGGGGCTTATTGGTACAAGACAGAAATACATGGTAATGCGTTATTCTCCTGGTACATACAGAATGTTAAAAAATGTAAACAAAGGTCTTGGATACATAATATAATAACTTATAGTGGATAAGATAGCCTGTGTAAAGCTCGACGCATTTCGTGACTTGGTCACTTCATCAGGAGGAGGCATAGTACAAGCATCTATTTAAAGTCCCAACTGGCTTCTTTTCCATGTATGTACATGGACATGACATATTATGACAAAACACAACTGGTTATTAAAAAACCTATTGCAACAATTTAATGCACATACCTTTTCTACTTATTTTGCAGACTGCTGGCGGGTACTGCAGGTAATGCTGGTGGGTACTGCTGGTCATGACGTCGGGTACTGCTGGAGGAAGCAGCGGCTGCAGTAGAGAGCTGGTTACTGGGTGGGCACTGGGGCAGAGTAAATGGGGGTTATATAGATGGGATGTGGGGGTCATCTGCGGGGTGTCAGGGTCTCACCTCAGCAATGGCAGCTGCCAGCTCAGCAGGTCCTTGCACAGCTTCCTCCAGTCCTGGGGGGTTAATGCTCCTGTCCTGGGGTCAAGTAAAATTACCAGTGCTCAGTCCCGCAGCCTGAGTCAATCATGTCACATGCGTTCTGACTCCCTAGCCTGCCTCCAAGATCTGCCAGTTGTAGTTTCCTGGCTGGCTGTACTGCTCTCAAGTCTTCACCCACCGGGAGATTGAGCATGGCCGTGGACTACAACTCCCAGTATGCATCAGCGCCGCCAGCTAGTTAGCGGCCGTGCCCCTTGCCTGACTTCCATAAAAACCACAAGAAGAAGAAAAAAATCGTAAAGGTGGGAGACTCTGGAGTGCCGGGGCTGGTGGGCTGCATTGCCTGCAGTTCAATGCCGCAGGTTGGACATGCCTGCTACTAATGTATTATAAGTTGTAGATAAATGAATATTTAGCAGGGGTTCCCTGAGACCAGAACGTTATTTCAAGGGTTCCTCTGTGTTGAAAATGTTGAGAAAGGCTGGTCTAGGCACAGGAGGTACTCTGATTTTCACAAGGAATTTCAGGTAAAAGATTATTTATTTGTGGTACTTTGGCACAAAAAAACATGTATGTATGTATGTCGGAGCCAATCAATTGTGTTGCAGTGCTCATGTGCTAACAAGGAACATGCTTATAGGAGGGGAGAACAGGAACAAGGCTGGAGAAGGATAAAGTCCTAGGGAGTTATTAGTTGTAGCAGAGAACAAAAATCAAATACCCTGCCCTACCAGACAGAGCTGTGTTGACTGGCAGAGCTGTGTAAATCTCAGGAATGGATGGACAGAAATATACATTTTTCAGGTATACCAACTCTCATAGATGTATCTCATCCTTGTATTTAGGGCTCTTGCACATGGGTTGAGCCAGTGCAACGTAAATCCTGTGTATTTCTCACCCTCAGGAAGCCCAGGTGCTGGGTACAGCCGCCTATAGGCATGGATGGGTGTACTCAGGTATATGGCGGTACTCACGTAAACACTAGTATGGCATAAGCGTACAGGTGTATTCAAAGAATAGAACATTTTCATTACTTAGAATACACCAGTACGCTATACAAGTGTTTACACGAGTACTGGTATATACCTGAATACAGCCACACGCAGCCATTCATGATTAACCCTCCTTCTCTCTAATGGTGGCCATACCCATGTCAAATGATCGATTTTGTTGCTGATCGATCTCTTCCAATTGGAATAGTCAATCTATAGTAGATTTGGATCGATAGTTAAAGTGATATTAAGTCTTGGTTTTTTTTTGTTTAACCACTTGCCGCCCGCCCACCGTCAAATGACAGCGGAGCGGTGTGGCTCTCTTTCTGGGACGACGTCATATGACGGCACCCCAGAACGACCGCTCTTGCGTACATGCGTTCCAAGGACACGGCGCAACCCCGATCTTGGTAAAGAGCCAATGATGTAGCTCTTTACCCATGTGATCGGCTGTGTCCAATCACAGCCAGTCACATGTAAATGAGGAAGTGGTGTTTATCGGTATTCCTCGTCTCACACTGTCAGAGTGTGTGGCGAGGAGAGCCGATCAGCAGCTCCTCCTCAAAGGGAAGTCCAGGACAGGTAATCGGGGCACTGATCATCAGTGCCCTGATTACAGTAAAGTACAATATAGTAAAAAACAGTGCCCAATCAATGCCCATCAGTGACACCAATCAGTGCCCACAGTGACCTCAATTAGTGCCTGCTCATCTGTGCCGCTCATCAATGCCATCTGTAAGTGCCCATCAGTGCTGTCCATTAGTGCCCATCAGTGCCGCCCACCGGTGCCACCTATCAGTGCCCATCAGTGCTGCATATTAGTACCTCCTCATCAGTGCCACCTTTTCTGTCTTTTTTTTTTTAGTAAAAAATGAAAAAAAAAAAAAACAGCAGTGATTAAATACCCCCAAAAGAAAGCTCTAGTTGTGTGAAAAAAATTATAAAATTTCATTTGGGTACAGCATTGTATGACCCTGCAATTGTCATTCAAAATGTGACAGCGCTGAAAGCTGAAAATTGGCTTGGGTAGGAAGGGAGTGAAAGTGCCCATTATTGAAGTGGTAAAAATAACAAACATGTTATACTTACCTCCTCTGTGCAGCTGCTTTTGCATAGAGCAGCCCGGATCCTCCTCTTCTCAGGGATCCCTTGCTAGGCAATCCTAGCCCCTCCCTCCTGCCGAGTGCCCTCACAGCAAGCAGCTTGCTATAGGGGTACCTGAGTTGAGCCGCACCTCTATGTGCCCATTCAGTCAAGGAGCCGCGGCTTGGCCTCGTCCCCTCTCTCTTCTCATTGGCTCACTGACTTTGACAGAGGTGGGAGCCAATGGCGCCTGCTGCGGTGTGTCAGCCAATCAGGAGAGAGAGTTCGCGACAGCCGCGACTCTCGCGCAACATCCCTGGTTTGAGATAGTCTAAATCGATCAGAAGGGAAGTTATGGTTGTTTGATTTTTTTACAGGTTTATTCATTTTGATCGAATCGCAGATTGATTGGATGACAAATCCTTTTTTTTTTTTTAGAGACTCCTCTTGCACTTCCTAGTTCAGGGGTGTCACTCAACTTCATCGTGGGTCGCATCAGCATTGTGGTTGCCCTCATAGGGCCGGTGATATCAGTATGATTAGATGTTCAGAAACCCCCACGCCCCCTTACACCCTTACATAAGCTCCCCCCACCATCAGAAGTCAAGAGTCACCTACCCTTCCTTACCTCACAGTGCACCCCTATACCTTGTGCTGCTGCCAGGAAGAAGATGCGGGTGTATCTGGGAAGGGTCGGGAGGAGAACCAGAGGAGGGCTGGAGTCAGCTTCCAGAGTCTGCTGAATGCTGAGATCAGGGGAGGCAGAGGCAAGGTGGTGTTGCGGCTGCACAGAGAGGTGCAGGATCTTTAGGAGGAGTTCTGTCCTACTCTATGCTGCGGACTGCTGAGAGCGGTATGAGTGGGCAAAGACGAGCCTTACTGCAGCTGCACAGAGGAGTGCAGGATCTGGCAAAGGAGTTCTGTCCTCTCTGCTGCCGACTACAGAGACAAGGTGGGGGCAGAGACAAGGGGGGATGCGAGGGCCACATAAAATGGCCCCGGAAGCCACATTCGGCCCACGGGCCTTGTGTTTGACACCTGTGTCCTAGATCCCTTTCTAGGTGGGAATGATGTATTTGTTGTCTGCTGCCTCCTGGGATCCCCACGTCACACGTCCCAGGTGGCCTTAGGGAACTCTATGGCGAGGGGGACAGCCTGGCGGGCAAGTCTGGGGCAAATTATCAGACAAGAGGACAGCTTGCCTCCTGATGGTGGCGCCATACCCGGTGTGCAGTGGGATCGGCAGATCCCTCCAGAACAACGTTGGATCGCTGGGTTAGTGACGTTCGAGTATGTTTTTTGAAAAAGGAAAGGGGGGGAGGGGGGATAGGAAGGGATGTAAAGCTCCCCTTTATTTCACATATCTGCAGGAAAACATTATTGGCAGTTCTTGTCTCAATTGTCTTTTTAAAGGCTGATTTTTGGGTGCGTAAAATCTAAAAATAAAATAAACAAACCCGCAGAACACATTTGCCCTCGCTGTCATGTTTACGTATCTTTTTATTCTCTTTAATCTTTATATCGTATCTTTTTCAGCTTTTCTGCTGTGTGTCAAAATGTAACATGATCTATTACCCATCATGCCCTGGGCTCTCTGATTTGAGGTTTTTTTCAATACTCATTTGCTACATGTTTACTTTTACACTCACATTGCTCCCTACAAGAGTAATAACAAGACAACGTCTGAAGATTAGGGAGCAGGCGAGGCCGCAGGTTGTCAGCCCGGATTTACTGCTCATACACAGCATTATATAAGACTTGTACATTTATTTTCTGCACATCCAGCTTTTCCTTTGGGTTCCGGTTGTTTTTCAACAGAACTTTTTTTTTTTTTTCCTCTTTTCTGAGCTCGGTGACAGACAGGGCCAGCAGCCAATCAGGGCAGGGCTAGGGGGTGCGGCTTTAAGGCATAGGCAAAGAGGAGGGGGGGCAGGGTGAAAAAATTAAGGTGGAACGGACAGATGTTTACACGACTCTTCACGTATACTCGTATATATCAATGTATATTTTACCCATTAGGAAAAACGTACATTTCTGCAAACTCTGATGAGCTAAAATAATCAGTATTATATATTTTTTTTTTACAGGTTTGCTTTGGTGATTTGTCTCTGGATTTTAAAGGAAGCTGTCAGGGCAAAAATATGGGAGCTGGCGCTATAGAGTTGAACCAGCATGCGGCCAGTGAAAGATCGGAATAGCTGATAGGTGGCGGGAAAGATACCAAGTTCGTTATTGACAGGTTCTTATGCAGGTGGACCGAAAATCGCATAGATTGATGTTACGTACGCAGTGTAAGACTGGCCATACATTATGCATATTTCTTTCCTTCAATTACGGGTTGACAGAAAGAAAATTACTTGATTCCCCCATTAACATAAGCCTGGTACACACTATAAGACCGGCCAACTGGATCTGGCCGAGATTCGGACCATGTATGGGCAGGCTGAATGTACCAAGTTGATCAATCGATCAACTTGGGTACAACCCGCCTGCTCAATTTGACATGCGATTATCGTTAGCGGCTGGCAAGTAATAATCACTGTCTTCTCGTTGCGGGGAAAGCTCCCCCCCCCCCCCCCGGCCGAGAGAACACAAAAGATTGGTGGGACGGATTTCCATCAGCACTGTCTGTGTTGATTGGGGAATCGAGGTGCAGGAAAGAAATTTGCTCCGTGTATGGCCTGCATACATTTTTCTTTGTCTTTCAACCCAGCAGGCTGAACGAAAAAAAAAAAAAGACAGATTGCTGTACTAACATAAGTGATGTTAGTACAGTGATCTCCCCTGCTGTGCTCAGGGCTGCCGTTAGAAGTCACAGGGGCCCCATACAGCCTACCTGGCAGCCCCCCCCCCCTAATATTTTAGGACAATATTTTCAATAAAAGTACACTAAAATCATTATTAGCAGACACAAACATAACAGATAACCTGTGTGAATTAGCCATTTTTAATTGTTTTTTACATTTAAAAAAAAACATGTAATAATTGTTTACAATTATTTTATTTTATTATTTTTTGAAATTATTTATTACAATTATTAATTACTTTTTTATTTTTACATTTTGTTATTTTTTTTTTACAACACAGGGAAGCCTGCAGCGCTGTGGGGGAGGGGGGGCACAGTAAAAGGGGGGCACACGGGGAGGGGGAGTGGTGTGGGAGAAGCAATTACAGAAACAATGCCTTGTGTCTGTGTCTCTCCCTGCAGCAGTTAAAAGCAAGCAGGAGGGGGGAGAAACTGGCTTTTAACTGCTGCAGAGAGCCGCACAGGACTTCCTTCTATACACCCACACCCCCCCCCCCCCTGCCCGACCGCACCGATTCCCCATGCTGTTGGGGCTCCCCTGTGTGGCCAGGTCCCCTGCAGGAGGACTGGTGCCCCCCACCCCCTCCATCAGGGGACCTATGCTAATGTGTTCTAACATGGGGACTGCCCCCTCCCGCCAGAACACACAGGTCAGCACTCACAGCCTTTGGCTACCAGCACTGATCAGATGCTGGTTTTCCAGCATGCCCATTCGACAGAAGCCCGTCGTGAGATCAGCTTCTGTTGGAAAGGGAGTTGTATGCACAGGCCAAAAGTCGTCTGGTTTCTGCCGAACCGACCGGTTTCAGATGATTTTTGGCCTGTGTTTACCCGGCAATAGTCAGTTTTGATGGGGGAATCCTTCCCGCTGAGCTATTGTATTCCGACAGTGGGAGGTTTCCCCGCCGTCAGAATACAATGATCACTGCTTGAGGCTATAGCTGTCAGCAGTGATTAAACGAAAAAACCCAACAGGCTGGTTGTACTGAAATCAATAGATCAACTTCAGTACAACCAGCCTGCCCATACATGGATTAAAATTCGCTCAGTCTCTGCTGAACTGCCCTAATTTCTATCCATATATGGCCTACTTTACACTTCCAGGTATTTATTACTTCCTACAGACAAAAACTGGTCCCATCACTCAAAAAAAAAGGAGAAGAAATGGAATCAGTGACAGATTTTATCTTCCTAGGCTCCAAGATCATGGCAGACGGTGACTGTAGCCATGAAATTAAGAGACGTTTGCTCCTTGGGAGGAAAGGAATGGCAAACCATGACAACATTATAAAAAGCAGAGACATCCCCCTACCAATAAAGTGCCGTATAGTGAAAGCTATGGTTTATCCAGTAGTAACCTATGGCTGTGGAAGCTGGACCATGAGGAAGGCTGAGCCCGGAGAATTGATACTTTTGAACTATGATGTCAGAGAAGACTCATGAAAGTCCTTTGGACGGCAAGAAGATCAAACCAGTCAATCTTGAAGGAAATCAACCCTGAATATTTACTGGAAGGTCAGATCCTGAAGCTGAAACTCAAATACTTTGCCCACCTAATGCGAAGTGAGGTCTCATTGAAAAAACCCTGATGCTGGGAAACATGGAATGAAAAAGGAGATGAGGACGACAGAAAACAAGATGGATAGATAGCATCATCGAACATGAAGTTAAGCATTCTCCGGGAGGCAGTGGAGGAAAGAAAAGCCTGGCGCACTATGGTCCATGAGGTCACGAAGAGTCAGACACGACTAAACGACTGAACAACAACACAGAGAACAAAGTACTCCCCTTACATTGCCATTATATACTGATCTCTCTAGAACAGCCTTTCTCAACCTTTTCAGCACAGAGGAACCCTTGAAATAAATTTCTGGTCTCGGGGAACCCCTGCTAAAAATTAAAAATCTACAACTCATGACACATTAGTGTGACAGTCAGTGGGAAGAATGCTCCTTACTCTTGTCATCATTGGGAAGAATTACCCCCTTACAGATCGCTAAAAGGATCTGTAAGAAATTGCCTATTGCTCAAGGAACCCCTAGCAACCTCAGGAGGAACCCTAGTTGAGAAACCCTGCTCTAGAAGGGCAGCACTACCTTTGTTCAGGCATCCAGGGCCATCTTACCGAATGGGCACGCTGGGAAGCAGCCCGGGGGCCCCACTTGCCCGAGAGGCCACACCTGCCCAGCGACCCAGCCCCAGCCAAGCATTAGTCCCGTTTCCCGTGTGCATCCCGCTGCTGAACTTAGCAGGTGGCAAGTGCCTATCGCCCCTGCGCTGCTTTCAGGTCACTTGGGCCATGGAGGGGGATCCTACAACTGTCTGCCTCCACGGGAACAGGCGCACACAGGACAGTCGAGTCTGACTACCGTCTGTGTGTTTTCCGGACCCAGCCTCCGAACTTGGAAGCTGTCATTAGCCTGGCACTGCTGTACCAATAAATATCGCCTTATCGATAATTTGCATTTTTATTCACGTGGGTGATTGTGTAGGCAGGGCCCCAGTGCACTGCATTACCCAGGGCCCTTTAGTGCTCTTAATATGGCACTGCTGGCATCATTTAGGGTCTACTGCCTGGACTGAGATGCTGGCTCAGAGATGGCACAATCATGTGAATCCTGGTGTGTGTGCAGCTTTTGGCTGTGTTCACAAATGTCTGACACCGATTAGCCCCTGCTGCAGTCTCCCACTGTGACTGACACAAGATTTCAGGTTCCACTCAGCTGTATAGTACAGACTGTCAAACAGTAGGCAGTTAATTGACCATGCAGTTTAGTATACAGAAAGGTTTATTAAGCTTGTTTAAAAATGAGTGTGGCCTAACGTCCACTTAGACCCCGTTCACACAGGGGCGACGCTACTTGCTGGGGCGACATTCACGGACTTCATATCATTGAAGTCAATGCAGGTCACCTCCAGGTCGCCTCAAAGTAGTACAGGACCCTTTTTCTAAGTCGGAGCGACTTGTGTCGCTCCTATTAGAACGGGTCCTGTGCTAATCTATGGCAGGCGACCCACCACGACTTGTCAGGCAACCAAGTCGCCTGACAAAGTCGCGCTAATGTGAACCAGGTCTAAAAGATTGAACCTTACAACAATTGAACACTAATACATCATAAAAACAACAATGTAAAAAACAATCCGGATTGTAACCCAGTGTGGTGGAGGGATTCAGGCCTTCCTGATTCATTATTGCACATGTGCTTTGATTTGGGGCATTCTATTCAAATCAATGGGCTGGCAATGCAATGCTCCATTCTCTGCATTACAACTCACGTAGTGCATTACTGTGTACTGTGGGGTGCTGCAATATATATGCCTTGGAGGTACATTTTCTTAGTGCACTGGGGTACCATAAAAAATGAATGGTGCACCAATACGCAAAAAAAAAAATTGGCTGATTAGGCATTAGGACAAACCCCCATATACACAATCCTATACCCACAGTCGATCCAGAGGTTTTATCCTTTTCCCACTTCATCCTATATTCGATAAAACATTTTAGCTGGTATTGCACTGATTACAGAGTGTGAATACAGAGGGTTCCCATTTGTATTGTAGATCTGTCACACCAACATTGGGAATGAGGTTCATTTATGGCAGTGGTCTCCAAACTGTGGCCCGCGGGCTGCTTGTGGCCCTTTGCTTGCCTTTATCCGGCCCTGAAGGCACAATTTCTCCCACTGCCACCAAAGATGGAGAACTATTATTCCCATTGACACTATAGATGGGGCACTATTCTTTCCACTGACACCAATGATGGGGCACTATTCCTCCCACTGACACCAATGATGGAGCACTATTGATCTTTTATTGAAAAGAATCAAGCAACATATTTTATACAAAAGTAAAAAACAGAACTATAGTACAATATTCCAACAGAAAAAAACAAAGGAATTCACATCCATGTGCAGAATATATACAATATATACATAATCCACTTCCAACATTCTTAGAAAACTATTTACATAAAGCAGCAGAGAGGGCCTAAGAGGCACAACCCATCACCTATGTATGCAGCCATTTATCAAAAACTGAACATTAAGAAAAAATCTAGGGTGATAAGAGACAGAAAGCCACACCCGGGAAAGAGACTCCTGGCAGTCAGGGAGGCTTGAAACCCCTCCACGCCTTCAGCCAAGCCCTGTGACCCCACTTGTCTCTCTCAAGCGCCCGAATCTTCCCCACCTCATGCAGAATGTCACACACCACCACCTGAACAGGAAGGATTTTACGCCGAAGGGTGACCTGACACCGTGCGTTCCATGTGTAATAACGGACTACTAAACTAACTAAAAAAAGTGTATCTAAACAAAAGCCCCCACCAGTATTGAATGCTCCGTACACCCACTCAGCATAACCCAGCCTGGAGAGGAAAGGAACACAGAGGGCCCGCCCAACCTGTTTGTATACCTCTATGTTAAAAGGGCAACGAAGCAGAAAATGGTCCATAGTCTCCTCCTCACCTGCACATTCCTCCCGAGGACAACCACGATCCATCCCACTGCGGAATTTCAAATTGCCCCGAACATAGAGCCTCCCGTGGAAGCACAACCAGGCCAGATCCCTGAATTTAAGGGGGACTCTAGCCAAATTAATCAATCTTAACCCTTCCCTCAAAATTGGGCCTGGGCAATCCCTTAAGGCCAGTGGGTCATGAAAGACTTCACTCAAGACTCGGCTCATAAGGACTTTCCTCGGAGCGGATCTGAGATCTTCAGCCGACAGTCGCCACTGCCGCAGCAACTTCAGACACGGAGCGACATAGGCTGGGAGCTGACCACGATGACCCCTGAGATTCTTCACTTGGCCACCTTCTCCCCAAAGTCGCAGAAAAGGCCTAAACCAAGATCTAAACATGCCTGCCCATCCAGGAGGTTCCACTGCAAGCATACTACCAATGTTAAACTTGAGAAATAGCAGTGAAAAGAAAAGAACGGGGTTGACCATACCTAAGCCACCCTCCCTCCTGGATAGATAGGTGACATTCCTCTTGATGGGGTTCAGTCTGTTCCCCCACAGCATCTGGAAGAACACACTATAGATCCTAGCATAGAGAGACACTGGCAAGATGCAGACAGGGCTGACATACAAGAAGATCGGTATCAGGTAAGTCTTAATCAGATCAACCCTTTCCCTCAGAGATAACTTCCATCTCTTCCAGCTGACCACCTTAGTATTGGCAACTTCCAGCCTGCCTTCCCAGTTTTTGAGGCCATAATCGCCAGGTCCAAATTCAATGCCTAATATCTTAATTTTTTCCTGGGGCACTGGAAAGGTGTCCGGGAGATCAAACCCCTCACCTTCCTTTCCCATCCAAAAAACTTCACTCTTTTGCTGATTGATCTTGGAGCCTGATGCTTCAGAGTACCGTGATGTCAGAGAGACCACCTCCTCCGCTTCATCTGTCCCAGTGACAATCACTGACACATCATCCGCATAGGCAACAACCCTCAAAGGCGGCTCACCCGGGATTCCCACTGGTACCCCACACAACATGCTGCTCTCTAGCCTCCTGATGAAGGGGTCGATTGCAAACACATAGAGCAGGGGACTCAGCGGACAACCCTGGCGCACCCCAGAACCAACCTCAAAGGACTGTCCAACCCAACCATTAACAAGAGGGAAGCTTTCTGCCCCCTTATACAAAACTTTTAACCAACCGACAAAACCACCCGGCAGACCGTACTTACTAAAGAGCAACCACAGGTACTCATGGTTGACACGATCGAAAGCCTTTGCCTGATCCAATGCCAGTAGATACTTTCCCCAGCCTGCAGCCCTGCACTGCTCCAAGGCCTCCCGGACAGCTAAAACCGCTGTGAAGGTGCTCCTACCCTGGATCGAACAGTGCTGATGGCGAGAAAGCAAAGACTCTGCTACTGCCGATAGGCGCCAGAAAAGTATCTTCGCCAGCACCTTTCTATCGACATTGAGAAGGCTGATGGGGCGCCAATTCTCAATCATCGAAGGATCTTTACCTTTTGAAAGAAGAATCACAGCTGAGTGTCTCATGGAAGGGGGAAGCACCCCCTCCGCAAGACAACTGTTAAAAACCTCTACCAAATGTGGGGCCAGAATAGACTTAAAGGCTTTGTAAAACTCAGCCGTCAGACCATCCGGTCCAGGTGACTTTTTGATGGCAAGCTGTTCAATTGCCCTCGTCACCTCTTCAACTGTGATCTCTTCTGTCAAATTCATCAAAGGGACATCTCCACCATTTAGACCTGGAGTAGAGTCCAAAAAGCTTTCCATCTTGTCTCGGTCAAGCTCTTTCCTCCCAAGAAGTTCAGCATAAAAAGACCTCACGACCTCCAGGATCCCTGACCTGGACTTTGTCAAGGAACCTGTACTATCCTTAAGGCCAACGACCATCTTAACAGCTGCACCCTGTTTGCAGTTCTGGTAAGGGTCAGGCGAGTGGTATTTCCCATAGTCCCGCTCCAGAACCAAAGAGGTATGCCGGTCATATTGACACTTCCTGAGGAGGATTTTCACTTCAGAGATTGCCCCAGGATCTCCTCCTCTCGAGACAAGAATATCCAGCTTCCTCCGCAAACGTTGGTAGGTCATGTATCTATTAAACTGTTTTTTATTGGCTAGGCCCCTGAAGAATCCAGCAATCCTCTTTTTGGTCAGCTCCCACCACTCAGCCTTGCTGCTACAAAAGTCCAGGATGGTTACCTGTGCCTGAAAGAATTCCTCAAAGGATTGTCTAACATGTTCTTCCTCAAGGAGAGTCGAATTTAATCTCCAGATGCCTTTGCCCCTCTGAGGGAAGTCTGAAGCATTCAAGACCACAGATAGCATACAGTGATCAGAGAACTCCACTGCCTGCACCACTGGGGGTGAGAAAGCAGAGGCCTCCTTCAAAAAAAACCTATCTATTCTACTCTGACTATTACCTCGATGAAATGTGAACCCTGTGTCATCCGGAAGGTGCTTAATGTGCACATCCACAAGACCAGCATCCCTAACCATACTATTTAAAAAAACGCTATCATATCCCAGCCGGTCATTGAAGTCCTTCCTGTCCTTGGGCCTAGTCACAGTATTAAAGTCACCTCCAAAAACCACTTGCCGGGATGTAAAAAGAAATGGCTTGATCCTTGTAAAAAGGCATTTCCTGTCCCACTTTGTGTGCGGCCCATAAATATTAATTAGGCGCAGGTCCTGCCCTCCCACAAGAACGTCTAAGACCATACATCTCCCAATCTCCACCTCAATAACCCGCCGGACAGTTACCATGCCGGTTTTAAACAACACCGCCACCCCGCCGTAAGGCTCGGCCGCAAGAGACCAGTAAGATGGACCATACCTCCACTCTCTCTTGGCCATATGAATATCTGCCAAGGAGGTGAGCCTAGTCTCCTGCAAAAATAAAATTTCAGCATCTAATTGGCTGAACAAAAAGAAGGCCATAGAACGAGCTCTTACTGACTTAATACTGGCGACATTTATTGTCACCACTTTTAACGGAGGGGGAACCGCCATTTGGGTTATTGAGTGGATTGCTTCTTAGCTCCCCTCTGCTGCTCATCACCAGAAGCCTCTCTCTTTCTTGAAGCCTCCTCCAACTCCATTTCAATTTCTGAATTCTGCTCAGAAGAATCCCCAGATGAGGAGATATCCCAAGCAGAAGCCCTAGAACGGTTGGGGACAGACACTGGGGCATCCTGTCCCTGTTCCGTCCTCACCGTCTGTCTCTTCCGCCTCACAACCTTCCTTCTCTCCTCCAGGTACTGCAGGTCAGATTCAGAGATGCTTCCATCTCTTGTTTTCTTCTTCTTCTTTGAAGTATTCACAGAAGACTTCTTTACAGAGGAAGCCGCAGCAGCACCCTTTTTGGTACCCTCTACCACTCCTGGTGGGTGGGGGGCTTCTTTAAGGTCACACTTAGGAAGGGAAGATTTATCGGGAATAACTGACTTGGGGGGCACAGACTTGGAAGGTTCTGACACAAGAGGAGCAGGGACAGTAGGCTGGGGGGACACAGGGACAGACACAGAAGGAATACTTACAGATACAGGAGGGGTGGGCACAGGGACTGGGGAGGGATCCTGAACAAGACCAGGGGGGTCAGTCACCGCAGAGGAGGGTGGTACAACAGGGGCCTCATCCTCCATCCTGTCCAGCCTTAACAGATCATCTATCACCTCTCTATCCATATTATGCAAGGCTTCAGGACATCGGCTGTAGGGGTGGCCAAGGCGCAGGCACAGGTTGCACCTTATCGCCTGGGTGCAGTCCCTGGCCACATGACCCTGCCCCCGACACACTGAACAGATCAGAGCTGAACAAGAGGAGCTAAAATGCCCCTTTTCTCCACAGCGGTGACACAGTTTTGGCTGACCGGGATAAAAAATGGTCATCCTATCCCTCCCTATAAAGGCAGAGGAGGGCAGGTGACGGACAACATTCCCATCCCTAGCCAACCTGACCGTTACCGACCAACCCCCGGTCCAGATGCCACGCTCATCATAAATTTTATCTGGCCTGGTCAAAACATCCCCATAATTTCTCAACCAGACCTCTAAGTCCCGAGCAGGAACACTCTCATTTGTGAGGATAATAGTGATTTTCTTTACTGTTGACCTTTGGGAAACTGCCACTGGCACCAGACCTTCCCATTCGGGTCTTGACCTGCACCGAGCCATATAGCGTTCCCAGAACAGGTCAAGACCCTCTGGTCTGGTGAAACTAACTGTGTACTCCCGACTTCCAGCCACATGTATCAAGGCATATAGGTCATTAGCCCCAAAACCCATATCCAAGATCAGGTCCACAACCATACGCCGTGCTACAGGGACTGCACCACCTTCCCATTTAAGGAGGACTACGTTCCGCCTTGGACCCCCAGCAGGAGCCATAGACCCAAGACCAGATCCAATGGTGCTCATAGTGGCAGCCTGCAAGGGAAAACCCCGATTGGAAGCGGAGCTCCTCCTTGATTGTATTCCTGGCTTGATGATATTGCCAGGAGCACAGCTTACCACCTGTGCAAATGTAGGCTTATTAGGGCCAAGACCCCACACTGATGTCACATTATCAGGTACATTTCTATTATTATTTCCAGCTTGGCCTAAATCAGCAGCATTATCAGTTAAACATACAATGGTGGGTCCCACCACACCTGCAATGTTATTAGGTGTAGTTACTGTTTCTAATGCAGTACCAAATGCTTCCTGCTGCTGCGCTGTAGAGTCCTGGTTAGTTATTACTGAGACAGTTTTGGGCTCAGCAGAAGCAGGGTTAATCGGCTCTTCTGGGTTTTGTAGTTCCTGAGCAGAAATGTCATTTTTTAAACGTAACATTTTCTCAGCAGGCAAAGCATTGCTGAGCACAGGGGTATCATCCTGGGTGTCACTGGGAAAACCCTCATTATTAGGCAAGGTGCTAAAAGGCACAAAAACAGTTTTGTCTATTACCTGAGACTTGATAGCCTTTATCTTATCAGGTACATGATCCGGCAAGTCCTCCACACCACCAAACACCAGCTTATCTCCCTGTACTGGAGACTCCATTACCTGGATTACCTTTAGCATGCCTCCTGAGCCCTGAGATGGCAATGGGCTGCTTACCTCACCTTGAGGGGGAAGGGGGTCAGAACATGGGGTCTCCTCCTCCACCTCCATCTTTGCAAACCTTCGGTCGTTGCTAAACTTCTCCCTGAAGGGACCATCCCTGCCTTCCATCATGGCCACGATGGTTTCCTGATGTTCCACACGGACCTTAGCTAATTGGACCTCTGAATCCATGGATCCGCGGTTCTTGCTGAACAAGCCTTCACGCTGCTTTCTCAGGCGCTTTAAATCCGCTCTAAGCTTGTAGAGCTTGTCTCTTTCCTTATTGAGGACTTTGATCCCGGCCACCACTCGCTCCCGAATGGATCCAGCATCTTCATCCTCACCAGGTGCAGAGAGATCACCAACCACGGCTTGTCCAGGAGCAGGGGTGCCATCCATCCGACCAGGGGATGGCTGAGAGCCTCCAGCAGGAGAGGCCCCGCTGGCCTGCATGGCCTCCCCAGGAAGGAGCCAGCAGGGCTGGGAGGGATTTCACCTCACTCCCCTCTCAAACAGATCACCTGGAGCAGCAACAGACACACAGCCAGAGAACCTTGCAGCAGCCACACCCGAAGCTGAATGATGGGAAACGACTCCTCCCACTGACAGCAATGATGGGGCACTATTCCTCCCACTGACACCAATGATGGGACACTATTCCTCCCACTGACATCAATGACGGGTCACTATTTCTCCCATTGACACCAATGATGGAGCACTATTCCTCCCACTGACACCAATGATGGGTCACTATTCCTCCCACTGACACCAATGATGGGGGTTGTTCTTCCAACTAACACCAATTATGGAGCACTATTCTTTCCACTGACACCAATTCTGGGGCACTATTCCTCCCGTGGACACCAATGATGGAGCACTATTCCTCCCACTGGCACCAATGATCGGTCACTATTCCTCCCACTGACACCAACGATGAGGGTTGTTCTTCCAACTAACACCAATGATGGGGCACTATTCTTTCCACTGACACCAATGATCGGTAACTATTCCTCCCACTGACACCAATAATGGAGCACTATTCCTCCCACTGGCACCAATGATGGAGTACTATTCCTCCCACTGATATCAATGATGGTACACTATTCCTCACACTGACACCAATGATGGGGGTTGTTCTTCCAACTAATACCAATGATGGGGCAGTATTCTTCCCATTGATACCAATGATATTGTACTATTCCTTCCACTGACACCAATGGTTGGGTACTATTCTTCCCACTGACTCCAATGATGGAGAACTATTCCTCCCACTGAGACCAATGATGGGGCACTTTTCCTCCCGCTGACACCAATGATGGGACACTATTTTTCCCACTGACACCAATGATGGGACACTATTCCTCTAAAGGCCCGTACACACGTAGTGATTGTTGGCCGTAAATATTCGGCCACCGACCGATCGGCTGATTGTCGGCTTGTTAGTATGATGCTTCCGACAACCGACTGCGACTTTTCGGCCGAACAGAATCTGGTGTGCAGGCTATAAAATTTTTGTTGGCCAACACCAGAACGGCTGATTGTTCCTCAGTCAGTACAGAATTCGGCCGACAAACAGCAGATGAGCAAGACTGGGCATGCTCAGAGAAGAAAAAACACACGGAAAGTTAACCATCACATGACATCACTTCTGCAGTCGGCTGTTGTTGGCCGACAAAATTCGTGTGCAGTCTTTATCACTTTTCAACCGACAGGACAGCACCGGACAAAAGACGGCCGATCATTCGGCCGACAATTGGGACGTGTGTACGGGGCTTTACTGAACCCAATGATGGGGGTTGTTGTTCCAACAAATACCAAAGATAGGGCACGATTCTTCCCACTGACACCAATGATGGGGCACTATTCTTTCCACTGAAACAAATGATGGGGCACTATTCCTCCCACTGAGACCAATGATGGGGCACTATTCCTCTTACTGAACCCAATGATGGGGGCTGTTGTTACAACAAATACCATAGATAGGGCACGATTCTTCCCACTGACACCAATGATGGGGCACTATTCTTTCCACTGATAGCAATGATATTGCACTATTCCTTCCACTGACACCAGAGATGGCGCATTATTCTTCCCACTGACACCAATGATCGGACACTATTCTTCCCACTGACTCAAATAATGGGACACTATTCCTCCCACTGATACCAATGATACTGTACTATTCCTCCCACTTATGCCAGTGATAATGTACTATTCCTACTATACTGACACCAATGATGGGGCACTATTTCTCCCACTGACACCATTGATGGGACACTATTTCTCCCACTGACACCATTGATGGGACACTATTTCTCCCACTGACACCATTGATGGGACACTATTTCTCCCACTGACACCAACAATGGAGATTATTCTTCCCACCAATACCAATACTTCCTACTGCCCACAGGTATTATATTATTATTTTACCCCCACTGACCACCAAGCCTAAGGCATCTTATATTCCCACTGACCACAGTCCAGCTCTCCTAAAGTCTGAAGGACAGTAAACTGTCCCATTAGGTTAGGAAGTTTGGAGACCCCTGATTTATGGGGCGCTGATTTTTCTCTCATGCCTGCAGGTCGGCTAAGCAATCCCTGTTCACTTCTATTCTACACTTGCCGAGCTGCTGCAAATCAACAGTGGGGGGATAAATTCCATATCTAACATTATCCTAAAACGAACTTCTACAGAGAGAAGCCAAATTCCACATTGAAGGGATTTCAAATATGTGCATTGTAGCAACATGTTTCCATAATGCATGGAAATGCACCTGCTCTATGTGTGGTGTGTTGTGATGCTGCTTATTGTGAATGGTACAGCACAATGCGAATATGTGCACTGTGTGACATTTTATTTATCTTCTGTTGAGGTGCATTGAGACCCCGTTCACACTGGGGTGACGCTACTTGCTGGGGCGACCTCACAGGTCGCGGTGCGCAGCTCGCTCCGCGACCTCTGAGCGGCCGTCACGGACTTCATAACATTGAAGTCAATGCAGGTCGCTCCAGGTCGCCCCAAAGAAGCTCCGGACCCTTTTTCTAAGTCGGAGCGACTTGTGTCGCTCCTATTAGAATGGGTCCACAGCTTCTCTATGGCAGGCGACCTACGGCGACCTGTCTTTAAATAAATAAAGATTAAAGGGAAAGTGTAAAAATACAAAAATTAAAATAAAATAAACATTTAAAAAAAAAAAATTATAATGCCCCCGACTTTTCATGCTGGTACGCAGAAGCGCATGCATACATAGGTTGCGTCCACATATGTAAACGACAATCAAACCACGCATGTGAGGTATCGCCGCAAACATTACAGCGAGAGCAATAATTCTGGTGCAAGACCTCCTCTGTAACTCTAAACTGGTAACCTGTAAACATTTTTAAAGTGTAACCTATGGAGTTTTTTAAGTACCGAAGTTTGGCGCCATTCCACGAGTGTGCGCAATTTTAAAGCATGACATGTTAACTATCTATTTACTCGCCATAACATCATCTTTCGCATTATGCAAAAAAATTGGGCTAACTTTATTGTTTTGTTTTTTTTTTATTTCATGAAAGTGTTTTTTTTTCCAAAAAAAATCATGTTTGGAAAATTGCTGCGTAAATACCATGTGACATAAAAAATTGCAATGATCCCCATTTTATTCCCCAGGGTCTCTGCTAAGAAAATCTATATAATGTTTGGGGATTCTGAATAATTTTCTAGCAAAAAAAAAATGATGATTTCTACATGTAGGAGAGGAATGCCAGAATTGGCCCAGTATGGAAGCGGTTAAGGGCTCTTTAATCACTTCCCACAACCCGACATACCTGTCCGTAAACTTGAAGAAGTGGTTGTACCGGGGAGATGTCTACAGCTAGAGTCATCACCCCGGTACCGTTTTTTAGAGCCAGCAGGCGGCTGTCTGGAGATAACCGATGTGGCTCAGTAGCCGCTCAGCCCTTATCCCAGTGAGCGGGAGGGGACACCCCCCCTCTCCCACTGCATTCAGCCACTCTGCCCGAGTCTCCCGTCCCACCATGAGACCTGAACAACCAACCGGCATGTCGGCAGGCTGGTTAGAGTCCTGGCGTCACTTCTGGTTTACAAAAAAAGTGTCACTATTCAAAAATGCAGATTTTGGCGTTTTGAATACTTTGAAGCAGAGGCGTAACTAGAACCTTCAGGGCCCCGGTGCAAGAAACCATTCAAAGGCTGGGGCTCTTCCCACTGATCCTGGGGCCCTTTACTCTCATTGCGGGGCCCTTTACTCCGGTCCTGCAGTGGGACCCTTTAACAAGTTCTGCAGTGGGCCCCCTTCCTGCCATCTTGGGGCCTTCCCACGGTGGTGGAGTGCCAGGGCCTGTTCGCAAGTGTGGCCTTTGCAATCCTGGAAGTTCACCCACTGGTGTCAGTAGTTTTTTTTTTTAGTATTTTAATTGTATTATTTTTTATCATTTTATTTTATTTTTTTACAGTGTCACTGACTATGACTCTGTCCATTCAGAAAAGGAAGGAGCTGGTAAATTACATATTTACTGACCCCTTCCTGGTTCTCAATTCTGACACATCCCCTGCAGCAGCCGGCAGGACAGGGAAGGGAGCACACTAGGGGGGGGGGGGCTGGGGGAGCACACAGGGGCCCTGAGACAGCAGAACACAAGTGAAATTGATAGGAGGAGTTGTGGGGCAGCATACAGATGAACCAATCTCCTCCATTTTCCTCCTGCAGCTACAGGAGGAAAAAAGAGGACAGTGATTTCTCTACATGCTGCCCCCCTCCCTCCTATCCAGGTGTACAGGGGAGCCTCACAGGCCCCCTGGAGCATGGGGCCCGGTTGCAATCGCAACCCCTGTAGTTACGCCCCTGCTTTGAAGTGTAATGGAGGAGTCTGAGGTCTTTTGGACCCCTGATCCATAAAGAGTACCTGTCACTGCCTATTACTGTCACAAGGGATGTTTACATTCCTTGTGATAGCAATAAAAGTGATCAGATTTTTTTTTCTATTAAAAAAACAGTGTTAAAAATAATAATAAAATAAATAGGAAAAAAACATTTTTGAAAGCGCCCCTGTCGCAGTGAGCTCGCACACCAAATAAAACGCATACGTAAGTCACGCCTACAAATGCAAACGGTGTTCAAATCACACATGTGGGGTATCGCCGCGATCAGTGGCGTTGCGTGGGTTGTCAGCACCCGGGGCAATGCAAGTAATTTGCGCCCCCTAACCCGCGGGATTTTAGCCCTCGAGTCTCTTCCACTAGATTAGTTAAAGAAACCCTTACCCCCTAAGCACATGTATTGTTTGTTATGAAAATACTGATGTAATTAAAGTAAAATGCATCTAAGTACAAGTTTGAATGACCAGTGTGCCCCCTTTCAATGCAGAGAGACCAGCGTGCCCCCATTCAATGCAGAGACCAGCATGTCCCCATTCAATGCAGAGAGACCAGCGTGCCCCCTTTCAATGCAGAATGACCAGCGTGCCCCCTTTCAATGCAGAGAGACCAGCGTGCCCCCTTTCAATGCAGAGAGACCAGCGTGCCCCATTTAATGCAGGATGACCAGCGTGCCCCCTTTCAAAGCAGACAGACCAGCGTGCCCCCTTCAATGCAGAGAGACTTACCTGCAGCGGTGGCTTCTCCTCAGTTCCCTGTGTCTCCTCGAGTCCTCCCGCCACCTGCTCGGCCAATGGCATGCGTTCGCCTTTCGGCCAATCAGGTAGCGGGTCCGAGACCTGCTTTCTGATTGGCCAGGAGGAGGATCCGTGTGACAATAGCGAATTTTCATTCGCTATTGTCACACAATGGGTGGGCTCGGGGCGCACTGCTCTGCGCCCCGGTCCACCCTTTTTTGAAGCCTATTAGAGCCTCTGGCTCTAATCAGTGGATTTAAAAGAAAAACCCACTCTGTGACAGTGGCAGGCTGCTAACTCACTCGCTGCTGAACTGACTGAGCAGTGAGGAGAGACGGCATAGGCAGGGCTTGGCTTGCAACGCTACCCCACCCTACAACAATGGACAGGTGAGGCACAGTCCAGCCCCGCCCCGCCATTTTCACCCATAGGGCGACCGCGCTGGACATCTCCCAGCCTAAAGATGGAGGCAGCCGCAGACAGTGTGTGAACTGTGTATGTCAGAGTCAGACAGACAGAGTGACACTGCGGATGCGCCCCCCCCAGATGTTGCGCCTGGTGCGGCTGGCCCCCCCTGCACCCCCCACGCTACGCCACTGGCCGCGATCGCCAGAGTGAGAGCAATAATTCTAACAAAGGACCTCCTCTGTAACTCCAAACTAGTAACCGTTAAAAAATTTTAAACCACCTATGGAGATTTTTCAGTACCGTAGTTTGTCGCCATTCCATGAGTGTGCACAATTTTAAACTGTAACATGTTAGATCTCTAGTTACTCATCGAGACATAATCTTTCACATTATACAAAAAAATTGGGCTAACTTTACTGTTTAGTTTTTAAATTCAGTGAAATGTTTTTTTTTCTCCAAAAAATTGCTTTTAACCACTTGCCGACTGCCGCACGACTATTTACGTCGGCAGTCAGCCCCTCACAGGCAAAGGACATAGGGCTACATAGCTAGCCTGTAAGGGTTTTGGGAGCGAGCGCGCGCCGCCGGATGCGCGCTCCCGCTCGGTCACGGGCCCCCCCACGCGTGTGCCCGCGATCGTCCGTGGCAGCGGGAGAAAGGCAGGCGGCTTGTGTAAACAAAGCCGCCTGTCAGTCTCCCCTGTGTAAGAATGGTGATCAAACGGTTCTACTATGTAGGACCGTTGATCTCTGTTCTTACACATCAAGCCACAGCCAATCACAGTTAGAAACACGCCCCTAGGGACACACTTAACCCCTCCCTCTCAAAAAAAGTTAACCCCTTCACTGCCTGTGTAATTTTTACAGTAACAGTGCATATGTATAGCACTGATTACTGTAGTAATATCACTGGTAACTCCAAAAGTGTCAAAAATGTCAGTCAAGTGTCCAATCTGTCCGCCCCAATGTCGCAGTCCCGCAAAAAAATCGCAGATCGCCGCCATTACGCGTTAAAAAAAAAAACAACAAAAATGACAAAAATCTTTCCCTTTGTTAGTAAACGCAATAACTTTTGCACAAACCAATCAAAATACGCTTTTTGCGATTTTTTTTACCAAACATATGGTAAAAAAAAAATTGGCCTAAAATGTTAAAAAATTTTGATTTTTACATTTTTTTGGGAATTTCATATAAAAAAATGAGAAAAATATTGTTATTTTTGCATATTTATAGCGCATGATCAAAAAATCGCACAGGTGATCAAATACCACCAAAAGAAAGCTCTGTTTGTGGTAAAAAAAGGAAGCCAAATTCGTTTAGGTACAGCGTCGCATGACCGCGCAATTGTCCGTTAAAGTCACACAGTGCCGAATCGCAAAATACCCCCTGGTCAGGAAGGGGGTAAAATCTTCCGGGGCTTAAGTGGTTAAAAGACTGCTGCGCAAATACCGCATGACAAAAAAATATTGCATGGCCGCCATTTTATTCTCCATAGTCTTTGCTGAGAACTATATATAATGTTTGGGAGTTCTAAGTAGTTTTCTAGCAAAAAATACTGATTTTAACTTGTAAACAACAAGTGTCAGAAATAGGCCTGGTCCTTAACCATTTCTGGACCGGAAGGATTTGCACCCTTAATGACCAGGCCATATTTTGGGATTCGGCACTGCGTTACTTTAACAGACAATTGCGAGGTCGTGCGACGCTGTATCTTAATAAAATTGATGACCTTTTTTCCCACAAATAGAGCTTTCTTTTGGTGGTATTTGATCACCTGTGTGATTTTTATTTTTTTTGCACTATAAACCAAAAAAAGAGCGACAATTCTGAAAAAAAAAAAATATATATATATATTTTTCACATTCTGCTATATAACATCCCCCCCCCCCCCAAAAAAAATGTAAAAATCAAAACTTTTTCATATTTTAGGCCAATTTGTTTTCTGCTACATATTTTTGGTAAAAAGAAAATTGCAATAAGCATATTTTGTTTGGTTTGCGCAAAAGTTATCGCGTCTACTAACTACGGGAAAGATTTATGTCATTTTTATTGTTGTTTTTTAATAGTAATGGCACTTGCCGAATGCCGCACGACTATTTACAACGGCAACATTGTGGTGGACAAATTGGACCCCTACCTGACATTTTTGACACTTTTGGGGGGACCAGTGACATTACTACAGTAATCAGTGCTAAAAATATGCACTGTTACTGTAATAATGACACTGACAGGGAAGGGGTTAACAGTGGTTGATCGAGGGGTTAAATTTGAGCCTAGGGGAGTGTTTCTAACTGTGGGGGGAGGGGCTTTTGAAATGATCACAGAGACCTGTGTTCCTATATAGAAGGATCACAGGAGCTCTGTGCTCATTCCATCTGCGATCGTTCTCTCTCAGCGGGGAACGATCGCGGGTGTCAGGCGGCAATCTGAGCCACCGGCCCAGTGCATCGGAGTCCCCGCTGCCGAGGCCCTAGCTGCAGGCGCGCGACCGACATACAGTTACGTTGGTTCACGCAGGAGGGGCTGCCTGCCGCAGTAAATCTGCGGCGGGCGGTCCTTAAGTGGTTAAGTGGTTAAAGAGGTGTTCCAGTTGTTAAAAAAAGAATTAAAAGTCAGCAGCTTCAAATACTGTAGCTTCTGACTTTTAATATATAGACACTTACCTGTCCAGGGATCCCGCAATGTCAGCACCCCAGCCGATTTTCGGATCAGCTGTCAGGTGCTGCCACCGCCATTCATTCTATGGGAACCAGGCAATGAAGCCTTTCGGGTTCACAGCCGGTTCCCTACTGCGCATGCGCGAAGTGTGCTGCGCAGTCTAATTTGCTCAGCAGCAGAAGAAAGAGGAGGAGGAAGGAACTTCGGAGGGACAGCACCGCGGTGCTGTCTCCTAGAAATGGGGAAGGGTACCTGTCAAAAACAGGCACCTGTTCCCCTTCCCCCCTGAAAGGCACCAGCCCGAATGCGTGCCTGCTGATGGGCGTTGTGTCAGGCTGCTGATGGGCATTGTGTCAGGCCGCTGATGGGCGTTGTGTCAGGCTGCTGATGGGCCTTGTGTCAGGCCGCTGAAGGTGCATTGTTGCAATGCGCCAACTGTTTCCTTTTTTGAAAACTTTATTGAAATTCCACAGAATGACACTTTATTAACATCTGCCAGCAGAGGCGTAACTAGAACCTTCAGGGCCCCGATGCAAGAAACCATGAAGGGCCCCCCAGACCCCTGGCCGGGGCCCTTCCCTTCAAGCCCGGGGCTCTTCCCACTAATCCTGGGGCTCTTTAATCTCATTGCATGGCCTTTTATTATGGTCCCGCATCAGGATCCTTTCACAAGTTCTGCAGTGGGCCCCCTTCCTGCAATCTTGGGGCCTCCCCACAGTGGTGAAATGCCAGTGCCCGGTCGCAAGTGTGACCTTTGAGATCCTAGAAGTTCACCCACTGGTTTGCTACCGGGCCCCCTGGAGCATGGGGCCCGGTAGCGATTGCAACCCCTGCAACCCCTGTAGTTACGCCCCTGTCTGCCAGCAATGTAATGTGGCGACATGTGGTGATTTTTTTTGCACTGTGTACAAATGCAGACGTACTGCGTTTTTATGAGGCGCACCGCAATGCACCTCAGTGTTTTCGGGGCACTTAGAAAACGATTGTTTATGCCCCGGTGTTGAGCCCGCACTGGCCTATCAGATCCTCACAGCTCAATGCATTTGAAATTGAATGTATGAAGGAGCCCTCTGTCCCTGAGACAATGGTCAGCAGAGCCAATAGGGAGGGTGCATCTCTCCAGAAGGGATACAGGCAGAAAGAAGACCCAAAAGAGGCGCTAACCCCTCCACACGCCAACATAAAAAAAAACGAAAACTTAAAGGCAAAGATAAAAAAAGTTTTACCTTTATATTCTTTAAATAATAAACAATTTGGTGTTACTGACTGGCTTCCTAGCACAGGTCTGTAGTGTTGGGGGAAGGGCGTGTGGCCCCCTGTGTGTACATTATATGGGCCCCCCCACAGATTGAGGGCCGAGCAGATTTAAAGGTACAGAGTCTACAGTAACATGAGCCCAGGAACGTGTCTGGAGGAAGGCATACAATTAACGTCTTACCTTACCCGACAACAAGCGCCCCACTGTTCTGGGCCGGCAGACAGAAATCTATTTCAATCTTGCAGCGAGACCACCTGTTCCCCCCCCCCCCCCCCATACCCTCATACAGGCCCCTGGAAGACTGCGGTCTCTATACATTACAGTCAGCCTTTCACTCAACGTATGCTAAAACAGCTAAGTACGCAGATGGGAAATGTTTATCTGCCAATGGATTGTAATTCTATCCAGCCAGTTTTGTGATTCCTATACCTCTGCCAGGCAGCACAGTCAGGAGGGTGACAGCATTTAGGTAAGGCTGAGTTCACACTTCTGCGGATTCAGGATTGCCTGTAAACCGCAGCAGTGAAAAAAAATAAAGGCACCCCCATGCACTGAAAGCCGCAGTGATTTTTCCCCCTGTTGGGACCTGCATAGCACTATAGCCGTTTCCCTGCAGCTGCAGTTTTGGAAAAAGTGGATGGATCTTGTGTAAAGTGAAGGCAGTTTGGGACTTTAAATGAGACACAAGCCAGGTAAAGCAATGCGTCTCTATCCCTGTGATGGAAATGAAGGGAAAAAGGTTGGGACTTTGAATGAAGTGCGTGAGAACAACCGGCCCTAATAAACAATACTTACCGACCAGTCTGCTAACAAACCGAATCAACCTGTCCAACAATGTACGTAAAAGTGAAGGGACCTATTCCCTGCATTTTATATAGGTACAGCAGCCCATTCAAATGAATAGTAGGGGCTGACTGGCAACTTTTGGCCCAGGGGGTTAGTACAATCCAGAGGCCATGGTGCAACGACTTGGCCCCCTCCCACACTCCCTCTTCCGTGCCTCCTCCTGACCCTCATTCCAGGCTGAAGCTTCGCTCCAGGCATTCTCTACTCACCGGCCGAATCCAGGTTCCCGAGCTGGTTAGCAGGGGGCAGTTGGGGGGAGCTGGGACAGCTCGGTCAGGCTGGCTGGAGGAGAAGAGTCTCCAGTTGGGCATAGAAGCCCCTGCACAGACACAGTTTACACCATCAATGCCAGGAGCAGTGGCGGCCGATCTATAGGGGGCGCAGGGGCGCCTCCTCCCCAATCTCCTGGCCCATTAAAAAAAAGGAAGAAAAAAAATACAATTTTTAGCCCACTAGGGGCGCCGGACGAACTGGTGGCTATGGGGGGGGGGGTGGGGTTTTGCACCCCACGTGCTTGAAGCAGAGCCGCCGATTGGCGGCCTTCTGGGGGACTTAGGGGCTCAGAGAATGCGCCCCGACACTCCCCACTTTCCGGATGTCCTGGCTGTGATTGGTCCAGTCTCCAGCCTGGACCAATCATAGAGGACATCCCGGCTGACGTCGCATGGGGGCAATGCGTGCGTTAGTCACGCACCGTCCCAACATCAGAGAAGAGGGCGCGCATGGAGGAAGAATCAAGAAGACGCCCGGCGGAGCGCATGGAGGAAGAAGAAGTCGACTCCCGGGCAGCACGCCAGGGAGTCGGGAAGGTGACGGGCGGCACGCATGGAGGAAGAACCGAAGAAGACATCTGGCGGAACGCATGGAGGAAGAAGAAGTCGACTCCCGAGCAGCACGCCAGGGAGTCGGGACGGTGACGGGCGGCGCGCATGCAGGACGAGGACTCGGAGGAAGAAGACGTCCATGGCAGTGGCACCAGAGGTAAGTGAAGTCTCAGGGGGGCACGCACCCACTACTGGTCACTACATTGAAGGGGGCATGTATACTGGTCACTGTGCATTGAAGGAGGCATGTATACTGGTCACTGTGCATTGAAGGGGGCATGTATACTGGTCACTGTGCATTGAAGGGGGCATGTATACTGGTCACTGTGCATTGAAGGGGGCATGTATACTGGTCACTACATTGAAGGGTCATATATACTGGTCACTACATTGAAGGGGGCATGTATACTGGTCACTACATTGAAGGGTCATATATACTGGTCACTACATTGAAGGGGGCATGTATACTGGTCACTACATTGAAGGGGGCATGTATATTGGTCAATACATTGAAGGGGGCATGTATACTGGTCACTACATTGAAGGGGGTATGTATACTGGTCACTACATTGAAGGGGGCATGTATGCTGGTCACTACATTGAAGGGGACATGTATGCTGGTCACTACATTGAAGGGGGCATGTATGTTGGTCAATACATTGAAGGGGGTATGTATGCTGGTCACGACATTGAAGGGGGCATGTATACTGGTCAATACATTGAAGGGGGCATGTATGCTGGTCACTATATTGAAAGGGGGCATGTATACTGGTCACTACATTGAAAGGGGCATGTATGCTGGTCACTACATTGAAGGGGGCATGTACTCTGGTCACTGCATTGAAAGGGGGCATGTACGCTGGTCACTGCATTGAAAGGGGGCCTGTACTGTGGGGTTTGTGCTAGGGGGCCTGTACTGTGGGGTTTGTGCTAGGGGGTCTGTACTGTGGGGTTTGTGCTAGGGGGCCTGTACTGTAGGGTTTGTGCTAGGGGGCCTTTACTGTGGGATTAGTGCTAGGGTGTCTGTACTGTGGAGTTTGTGCTAGGGGGCCTGTACTGTGGGGTTTGTGCTAGGAGGTCTGTACTGTGGGGTTTGTGCTAGGGGGTTTGTGCTTGAGGGGTTTGTGCTGGGGGGGTCTGTACTGTGGGGTTTGTGCCACTCTCAGTCAGTATATCCCATAATAGGGTGTCTCTCACAGTATATCCCATAATAGGGCCCCTGTTCCCTATTATGGGATATACTAGTACTGATGGACCCCTTAATATGTGATATATTGGGAGAATTTGTTCACGCAAGTAAAATACAGGGGACAAAATGGGTGGAGTCTATAAGGGGTGGGGCTTCTTAGAAATGGGAGGGGTCAAAATGGAAGGGCAGGGTCTTGCGCCCCACCATCTTAAAACTTCACCAGCCGCCACTGGCCAGGAGGTAGGTCTGCGCCCTGTCCTTCTCTTCATCCCGCACTCAGTAGGTCAGCGGTGGGGACTTTTTACTTCTCTTCACCAGAAATCCTTAGGGCATGTCTGTGCAGCCTTTTTACGGAGCATCAGAGTGGCGAAGGAAGCAATTGCCCCCTGTCCCAGTCCTCCCCTGGCCCGCGCAAACGCAGCCGCAGGTAAACCCCTAAAGTATAAACCTAGCCTTAGAATTAACCACTTCCATACAGAGCAGTTACACCCCTTCCTGCCCAGACTAATTTTCAGCTTTCGGCGCTCTCACACTTTGAATGATAATTACTCAGTCATACAACACTGTACCCAATCAAATTTTTTATAATTTTTTTTCACACAAATAGAGCTTTCTTTTGGTAGTATTTAATCACCACTGGGTTTTTATTTTTTGCGATATAAGTGAAAAAAGTGCGAAAATTTTGAAAAGAAAACATTTTGTTTTAGTTTCTATTATAAAATTTTGCAAATAAGTAATTTTTTTTCATAAATTTGGGCCAAAACTTATACTTCTACATATCTTTGGTAAAAATAACCCAAATTAGTGGTTATTATTTAGTTTGTGTGAAAGTTAGAGAGTCTACAAGCTATGGTGCCAATCTTTGCAAATTGATCACACCTGATGTACCAACGGCCTATCTCATTTCTTGAGGCCCTGAAATACCAGGACAGTACAAATACCCCCCAAATGACCCCTTTTTGGAAACTATACATTCCAGGGTATTTAGTAAGAGGCATAGTGAGTTTTTTTGAAGTTGTAATTTTTTCCCACGATTCTTGGGAAAATGAAGAAATAATTATTATTTTTTTTTTTTTACACAAAATTGTCATAATTACAAGTTATTTCTCACACACAGTATATGCATACTTGCAATTACACCCCAAAATACATTTTGCTACTCCTCCTGAGTAAGGCAATACCACATGTGTGAGACTTTTACACAGCCTGTCCACATACAGAGGCCCTACTCCTCCTGAGTATGGCAATACCACATGTGTGAGACTTTTACACAGCCTGGCCACATACAGAGGCCCTACATCCAAGTAGCACCGTCCGGCATTCTAGGAGCATAAATTAAACATATAATTTCCTAACGACCTATCACACTTTTGAAGGCCCTGGAGCACCAGGACAATGGAAACCCCCACAAAATGACCCCATTTTGGAAAGAAAACACCCCAACCTATATTCTATGAGGCATAGTGAGTCTTTTGAACATGTCATTTTTTTCCACAAGTTTTTGGAAAATGTGGAAAGAAAATGAAAACGCATTTTTTTTTTACACAAAGTTGTCAATTTATAGGATATTTCTAATACATAGCATGTACATAGCAAGAAATGACACCCCAAAATACATTCTGCTATTCCTCCTGAGTATGGAGATACCACATATGTGGGACTTTGTTACAGCATAACCACATACAGAGGCCCAACATGCAAGGAGCACCGTCAGGGGTTCTAGGAGCATAAATTACACATCTAATTTCCTAACGACCTATCACACTTTTGAAGGCCCTGGAGCACAGAGACAATGGAAACCCCCACAAAATGACCCCATTTTGGAAAGCAAACACCCCAACACATAATCTAGGAGGCATTGGCTGCAGATAGGTACTCAGGTACTCTGATGGGCTGCAGACAGATACTCAGGTACACTGATCGGCTTCAGAAAGGTACTCGGGTACTCTGATGAGCTTCAGAGAGGTACTTGGGTATTCTGATGGGCTAGAGACAGGTACTCGGTTAATCTGATGGGGTGCAGATAGGTACTAAGGCACTCTGGGCTGGAGACAGGTACTCGGGTACTCTGGGCTGGAGACAGGTACTCGTGTACTCTGGGCTGGAGACAGGTACTCTGGGCTGGAGATAGGTACTCTGGGCTGGAGACAGGTACTTGGGTACTCTGGGCTGGGGACAGGTACTCGGGTACTCTGATGGGCTACAGAGAGGTACTTGGGTACTATGATGGGCTTCAGAGAGGTATTCGGCTGTGATTGGACACAGCCGATCACGTGGTAAACAGCCAATTTCATTGGCTGTTTACCTTGATCGGGGATGGGCTCAGTCTGAGGGATGAGCCTCATGCCTCATCCCTGATCGCTGCGCTGCGTGCCCCCGGGGGCGCACAGTAGCGGCGAGAGCGGGCGGACGTCATATGATGGCCGCTCGGATCGAGGAGTGGTTAAAGTGTTACTAAACCCACAACAGTAAAATCAGTCCGTATATGCAGTAAAGCATGCTTGTTATACTCAGTGTGGAACCGGAGGGGTTAATCCTCTGCATTGTGTAAAAAGGCTGATGGATCCTGTCTTCTCTGATCCTCCCCTTCTTCCACTGTCCCCAATCCATCTGATAGAACAGAGCCTTTGGAGTCACTCTGAACATGCTCAGTTTAGTGTGTATTGCTGGAGAGTTTTTTTTTTTTTTTTCTTTGGAGGGTGCATGTGATCAGCACAGGGCCCAGCACAGGGCCAATTAGCACTGTCCAGACAGAGGATCAAGGGTCCTGCAAACTCATAAGACAGTCAGAGTAGAATGAAAACTTCTGCTACAAGCTGTAATCAGACACTAATAGAAGTCACAAGACTGCTATATACTGCTGATGAGAGAAGGTATTTAGCTGTTTATATTTACTAAAATAATAGCATTTCTATGTTCTGTGTACTGTGGGAGATCAGATATAGTGAATGCAGGCTCCTGGGTTTACTAACATTTTAACTTAGATTAACAGAATGGCATTTCTTTTTCTGTGTTTATAATCTTGTGTGTTATAAACAATTATTATTATTTTTTTTTTTTCATAGTTTCCCCCCTTTTTCATCCTTTATTGTAGTGCACTGCTGCTGATCTCCTGTAGCCTCTTTGCAACCACTTCCTGTCTACATGCATTCCAGCGATGGCTGCATGGTATTTCTCAGGGCAGGATTGCGTATGGTGACAACAGTGGACCATGTCTGTGTAAAGTGTGTTAAAATGGCAAAATTTAAGAAAAAGCGGACATCAGAAGGTGGCAGTAGTGCCTCCTGAACACCTGTCAGCCGCTGCTCTACCTCCCTTTGAAAAGCAATCTGCATTGGAATGCTGCCTACCTAAAAGAAACCTATAAGGACACTATTGAGAGACAGGAAGTGCCCTGAGCAAGGACCTACATGGCAGGATCACCAGATTAAAAATTATATTAGCAAGTTACATTTTCTATGGATTTTAGTGATCATGTTTACATCTACTGTAACTATAAGCATGTACAGAGGGTGTGGCAGATGTGCTTGGGTACACCCTAATCACTACGTGCGGTGCTGAATCCCCTTCTGCCCGGGCTTCCCCCGTGTTGCCCCCATGGCTCCCCTCCTATCCTCTTCTGCTGCACAGGATATTTCAGGATGGAAAGCTGGGGAGGGGGCTAGTAAACATGTAATTTACCAGTGCCTTCCTTTTCTAAATGAACACAGAGAACACACCCACTCATTGTGTCCATTCCTAACTGAAACATAGTAAACTGTGGTTACTATGCTTCAGTTTGTGAATGAGTAGGAAGCCACTCAGCACAGAGCACTTCCCATTCATTCACTGTCCATTGAAGCTGAGGCTGCAGAGAAAGGCATGAATGTTTGAGCTTTGGAGTGCACACTCTAATGCATTAGGCTGCACACACCTATGACTATAATCATCCACCTAAATCAGATCAGCTGTATTGTCTCACTGCTTCCCAAAAGCCATGCTGACCGCATCTTACACTGATGAGGTTTAGTGGACCAGAAACATCTTTATGCAAGCTTTCTTTGGATATAACCTTCTAGTGATGCTTCTGCCTGTTTATTGCCAAGGATTCACCCAGCTAAATATTGTAAGAACTTCCTATGACACTTAGCTCCATCTAGTGGCCAAATGCGGTATTTTCCATTTTTGATCAATGGTTTACATTCAAACAGCACAAGATTACCAATGCCTTGAAAAAATATTCATTCACACCCCTTGACATTTTCCACATTTTGGCATGTTACAACCAAAAATGTAAAGTGGCAAATAATTGTGAAGTAAAAGGTAAATTATAAATGGTTTTCAAAATTTTTTTTTCTAAATAAATATAAGTGTGGCATGCATTTGTATTCAGCCCCCGAGTCAGTACTTTGTAGAGCAACCTTTCTCTGCAATTACAGCTGCAGGTCTTTTTGGGGATGTCTCTACCAGCTTTGCACATCTAGAGAGTGAAATTTTTGCCCATTCTTCTTTGTAAAATAGCTCAAGCTCTGTCAGATTGGATGGAGACCGTCTGTGAACAGCAATTTTCAAGTCTTGCCACAGATTTTCAATTGGATTTAGGTCTGGAATTTGACTGGGCCATTCTAACACATGACTATGCTTTGATCTAAACCATTCCATTGTAGCTCTGGCTGTATGTTTAGGGTCGTTGTCCTGCTTGAAGGTGAACCTCCGCTCCAGTCTCAAGTCTTTTAGAGACTCTTACAGGTTTTCTTCTAAGACTGCCCTGTATTTGGCTCCATCGATCTTCCCATCAACTCTAATCAGCTTCCCTGTCTCTGCTGAAGAAAAGCATCCCCACAACATGATGCTGCCACCACCATGTTTCACGGTGGGGATGGTGTGTACAGGGTGATGTGCAGTGTTCGTTTTCTACCACAATACATAGCGTTTTACTTTTAGGTCAAAAAGTTAAATTTTGGTCTCATCTGACCAGAGCACCTTCTTCCACATGTTTGCTGTGTCCCCCCACATGGCTTCTCACAAACTTCAAATGGGACTTCCTATGGCTTTCTTTCAACAATGACTTTCTTCTAGAGACTCTTCCATTAAGGCCACATTTGTGGAGTGTACGACTAATAGTTGTCCTGTGGACAGATTCTCCCACCTGAGCTGTGGATCTCTGCAGCTCCTCCAGAGTTACTATGGGCCTCTTGGCTGCTTCTCTGATTGATGCTCTCCTTGCCCGGCCTGTCAGTTTAGGTGGACGGCCATGTCTTGGTAGGTTTGCAGGTGTGCCATACTCTTTCCATTTTTGGATGATGGATTGAACAGTTCTCTGTGAGATGTTCAAAGCTTGGGATGTTTTTTTATAACCTAACCCTGCTTTAAACCTTTGCACAACTTTATCCCTGACCTGTCTGGTGTGTTCCTTGGCCTTCATGATGCTGTTTGTTCACTAAGGTTCTCTAACAAACCTCCGAGGGCTTCACAGAACAGCTGTAATTACACTGAGATCAAATTACACACAGGTGGACTCTGTTTACTAATTAGGTGACTTCTGGGTACCACTAGATTTTAGTTAGGGCTATCAGAGTAAAGGGGGCTGAATACAAATGCACACCATACTTTTCAGGTATTTGTTTCTAAAAACATTTTGGAATCCATTTATAATTTTCCTTCCACTTCACAATTATGTGCCACTTTGTGTTGGTCTATAACATAAAATCTCAATACAATACATTTTAGTTGTAACATCACAACAAATGTGGACATTTTCAAGAGGTATGAAGACTTTTTCAAGGCATTGTACAGTCATTTTTTTTTTGTTTGCACGGAAATGTTTGGGCAAATAGCTGTACAATGCTTTTTTATAAAACAATCCCTAAAAGTGTCTTTGTACTCATGATCTTTAATTAAAAACTAATTTTGTAATGGACAACTCTATTTGACCCTATCTAGTTTTAAATTGTAATGGACAACTCTATTTGACCCTATCTACATATTTTATTACAAAGAGACAAAGCATTTTTTAACACACACTCATAGAAATAGCTATTTATTGTATATCACAAGCAAATTGAAAAAAAAAAAAAAATGACTCCAACTCCAGCAAATAGTTGTTTTTTTTAGCTTTTTTTCGAGCTGGAAAAAGCGGGAAGGGTTAGAACCTTGCTTTCTATTGCTATAACTAAAGAGAGATTTTCCAGCCTTACTTTAGGCCAGAAAACAAATTCTCCGGCACTGGAAATCTGCTGACCCTCCCCCATGGAAGGAGTGGGTTACTGTAATGGGGGACACATTGAGCCTGGAAAAGTTTTATCTTTCAACACAAGGGATACCCCAACAAATTTAATGCGGTTTTGTCTCCTTGGCTGGACACCCCTGAGTTTTCACCGGTTGATTTAATTGTAGACAGTATTTTGTGACTGTAACTTCATGTGTTGTGCAATTGTAAATGGAACCAATGCTGGGCATGTACAGTATATCCTGGTACTAATAGGTAACACACATATGCAATGTGGGAACCCTGCGAATCCACTGCGGGTTCCCACATCGCATTCAACTCGCAGGCAGTTCACACTGCAATATGCGAATCGCTGGGGGTGTCAATACAAAAAGTTAACGACACTCCCACATCAGTTCGCATATAGCAGTGAGAACTGTCAATCCGGACATGACTCGGATCGCATAGGTGTGAGGAGGTGTGGGGATCCCACAGGAATGAAACATACATACTTATGTAGCACCCTCCTAGTCAGGTGCTAGGTAAAAACAGTCAAAACCTATGTGCACTCTGTTTATCAGGGAGCAGGATTGGTAGTTAGGTCGGCTCAGTGTGCCCAGTGTGTGATTCATCTGGTCTCAGGGAGTGTCCCCAGCAGGTCCAATGGGGAGGCACGTTGGATGCTGGAGGAAACCTAACGGTACACAGGCTTTGGTACTGTCCCAGTGGGTTGGCACAGAGAGTGGTGCATTATGGGACAGGGTATAAAAAGCCAGGGGCACATGAGGTAGAGGTCTTTGGCGGGAAGCAGAAGGAGGATGCCTCCTCTTCTGCAGCGGTTGATGGTGGTCACAGGCAGTCAGCCTGGTGTACCGGTGTTGTGAGGCTGAACCCAGAGGTCCAGGAAAGCTGACTGAGGAGTTGGGGCACAGGGAGACTCTGGAAAAACAGTATCGTGAGTACAGAGGATCTGGCCCAGGGGTCTGCCAGGAAGGGGACCACTCCGGGTAGTGCAGTCAGTGGACAAGTGTCAGCTAGCCCAGAGAAAGGGGGGTACTAGGGGAGTACCCTGAAGAGAAATACCTTAGAAACACTTATCTCATCTTCATTCAAGTGGCAGGATGAAGCAGCGGCCTGGCCGCATTCTCACATTAAGAGTCCTTAGCATTGTGAATAGTTAACAGTTGGAGTATCCCACTCATCCCTTTTCCCATCCCAATTACAATAAAACCACAAAAACAACCACCCCTGGACTGATCTTCGACTGAGCCAAGAACTTAAAGTGATACGTTTCTGCAAACAGTTGCTACGGGTAACCCAGGGGAATCCCTAAAGTGTAATATCCAGCAGTCCTCTAAGGAGCAGTGCTACATTTGGGGGCTCATCCGGGATATCGCCCTGGGTTACCGGAATGGTTGCGAACGGCAACGGCCGAACAATTTAGTCTAAAAACATCATTCTTCCTTTAGAAATGTGCTGGATTGCTGGAGAGGAGAGTGAGGTCTGCTCTACAGGAAATAGGGAGAGTGGGATGAAGAGTCAAGTTCACAGTGATGGTTGCCAGCGGCAATGGATGGACTTTTATCGGGACTGTAATTTGTGTTCTCAAGAAATGTGCAGGAGAGTTGAAAAGAGAGAGTTGCATCATGCTGTGAAAAAGGACTGTGTCTGCTTAACAGTGGATGGTGCAAATGTGGACGGAGAACATGAGAGCCCAAGGCAAATAGATCTGCAAACAGTTGCTACGGGTAACCCAGGGGAATCCCTAAAGTGTAATATCCAGCAGTCCTCTTAAGGGGAGTGCTACACTTACATTGGTCCAAGCTAGACCAAGGTAACGCTGTAAAAAATTGCCATAGCTAAACTTTAGCCTATATCTGTGTCCTGATTGGGAAAGATTTCTTCCTACTTGGTCACCAGGACACAAAGTAAAGGAAAAGTCATCAATAGAGACCCAATGGCAATAGATACCAGACACAGGTTCTACCCTTCCCTAACATTTTGCCTGGAATTGGGATTTAGTGATAAACTTTCATTCTCAATTACATAAGGAAAGAGACCACAATGCTGCTATTTCTTGAATTTTTATTAGTAACAAGGGTTCAGGGGGTCACACGCAAAACTGTCATTTTTTTTTTTTTTTATATATTCACATGCAGGGAAAATTAGGCATTACGAACCTGTGTCCTGGTGGGGCAACCAGCACACAACAAAACGTACATCGGGGCAACATCTCCTGAGGTGCACATAAGGCAACTGTGTTCAAGATCCTGAAAAAGAGGCAAGTTTTTGCGGCACTGCACTTATTTCCCCTCTAGTACAAATTGCATGTTTAATCTCATTACTAAAGGATTTATCATATGAGAAGCAGCCGTACTTTGCGAACATATTTCTTTACACCTGTGCTGTGACTCAGTGGCCCATAAAGTTGCTGGCATGTAGCGGACCTGACATGAGAACGCCCTGCCAGCTGAGCAGTGTTCTGAGGAGCGCACCATAGGCAGCCAACGGTACCAAAACTTCACCAGTGAACATATTCATGTACCAGGCCTTGCGATAGAAGTACGGAAGGTTGTTTGTGTGGTGGGCGAGAGCTGGGTGTCCGGAAGTCACCCTCTTGGAAGCCTTGCATCTTTGTGACATCTCCAGCGTTTCCCATGAGGACGGTTGCTCACGTAACTGTGGTGTAGTTCCTTCAGGCGGCACTTGGCTTTCGGTTGGAGGAGCTGCGGAGTGGTATGAATTGATTATCAGTATCGGCGGCTTGTCATGGGTGAGCTGTGAGATGGGTGGAGAAGCCTGTGGGGGGCAGGAGACGCTGGCTGAGAGAGGGGCTGTTGGTCCTCTTCTGGCACCAATTTAGTTCGGAAGACATGCAGGATCTCGTCTAACTTATGGTCCATTTTGGACACCTATAACAGAAACACAAACCATGTTTAAATTCTTTTTAAAAACATTTTTGAACGGTTTGTTGTAACATTTTTGTCTGAGCATATACCCATGTTCATTCCAAGCATGTTTTATCAGTAGATAGTTTAGGGAAAAAAACCTGAATGTGTTTTTACCGCTTCAATACCGGGCACTTGTACCCCCTTCCTGCCCAGGCCAATTTTCAGCTTTCAGCACTCTCACACTTTGAATGACAATTGCGTGGTCATGCAACACTGTACCCAAATGAAATTTTTTTATAATTTTTTCACACAAATAGAGCTTTCTTTTGGTCTTATGTAATCACCACTGGAGTTTGACAGAAAATTTAGAAAAAAAAAAGTTATTTGTTTCTGTCAGTAAATTTTGTAAATAAGTAGTTTTTCTCCTTCACTGATGTGCGTTAATGAGGCGGCACTGATAGGCTGCACTGGTGGGCACTGATGAGGTTGCACTAATATGCCGCATTGATGGGCACTGATAGGTGGCACTGATATGCTGCACTGATGAGCACTGATAGGTGGCACTGATGAGCACTGATAGGTGGCACTGATGGGTACTCATAGGTGGCACTTATGGGCAATGATAGGTGGCACAGATATGAGGCACTGATGGGCAGCACTGATGGGCACTGGCTGGTGTCACTGATGGGCACTGCTGGGGCTGCATGATCATCAGTGCCCTTGATTACTTGTACAGGTCTGCCCTGTGAGGAAATGCCATTGATCGGTTCTCCTCGTCTCACAATGACACCGATAAATGGCACTTCCGTGTTTACATGTGACCAGTTGTGATTGGACACAGCTGATCACATGGGTAAAGAGCCACATCATTGGCTCTTTACCATGATTGGGGTCTCGCCGTGTCCTAGTACTGCACACCCCCCGGGTGCCCGATCGCGGTGAGACTGGGCCATATGACGTTGCCCCAGAATGGGAGGTAGGTAAATGCACAGAATGTAACTGACTATTAATATTGTGACAGTGCTGCTCCTTGTCAAAGTGTCAGAAGGGTTAGATGTCACCCAGGATTCTCACTTATGCTGGTTGAGGGTCACTGGGATGCCTGTTCTGAGCAGAGAAAATGGGTCCACATCCTATAAGAAACCAGCATTCTGATTGTGCAGGTGTGCATAGGCCTTTTAGTCAAGGGACTGTCTATCGTTTAGGTCTGGAGAAAAGCTGCTTCAGGAGGAACATGTGGAGAGTGGCTACTCTGACCTCAATGAGAGGCGATCTAATCTGACCAGGCCTTTGCCTGAAGAGAAACTAGAGACAGTGGGGCGGATTTACTAAAGGCAAATAGAATGCAAAATTTGCAGATGTACTCCTTTCCCCCAGAGCTTAGTAAATGCAGTGTAGCTTCACTTTGTAAAGAATACCCAATCAGGTGCAAGGAAAAAAAAAAAAAAGCATTTTTGCATTTTTGTTTGTACATGGCTAGATGATGGAAGCCAGCAGAGCTTTTACCATATTCACTAAGCTCTGGGGGAATTGAGTGCAACTGCACAAAGTACACAGTCCATTTGTCTTTAGTAAATCCCCCCCAGAGTGTAATTAGGTAGGTGCCTGTGCAGCCCAAGTGGGCAGTTTGCTTGTCACAAAGCTGGATGTGATAATGTAGTCAGTCTGTGCGGAGACAAGCTCAGGGACTATGGAGTCCGGATAGCTTGGAGCCTGGAAAAGTTCTGTTTTGTTGTTTTGATGCTGAAAATCCCTGCGAGGGTAACCTTGTGTGAATTTTGGATCTTTACTTTGAAACATAAGTGGGTAAAAGTCCTGAAATATACTTCACTGACTGGACTAAAAGTGATGAAAAGCACTACATTTGAGTGAACCCCCCACAATATCTATTTGTATGTACATCATAGATTGTGGATCCAGGGAATTTCCAATTGCCTTAGGCTGGGGTTTTTGAACAAATATTTGCAGGCTAAAAAAAAATCCATAAATACATGAGCAAAATTTAAGCGAATGAATAAATTTTCTGAGAAAAACCTTCACATCAGAAGCCTCCAATCACATCAGTGGTCCCCTTACAGCCGAGTCCCCATTGCAGTTTCCATCAAAGTCCTACCTTACATCAGAGTCCCCCCTTAGATCAGGGTCCCCATTAGAGTCTTCCCATATATCGGGGTCCCCAATAGAGTCTCCCTTACATCAAAGTTCCTCCTTACATCAGGGTCCCATCAGAGTCCTACCTTACGTCAGAGTCCCCCCTTAGATCAGGGTCCCCATTAGAGTCTTCCCATATATTGGGGTCCCCAATAGAGTCTCCCTTACATCAGAGTTACTCCTTACATCAGGGTCCCATCAGAGTCCTACCTTACGTCAGAGTCCCATCAAAGTCACCCATTAGATCAGTGTCCCTGTAGCGGAATGGACACTGAGAGTGTGGTTTGTGTTGAGAGAGTGAGAACTCTTTCACTTGGGACCATCATATTTCTGAGCAGTGTCCCTCAGGAGATGTTTGGGGATGTATTACAGATGGCTACAAAATGGTAGAAGTGTTTCATAGACCCATGCCAGTGGGGTGGGGTTTGTTATTGTGAATACCTGCATTCCATTGTCCTATTGTCCCTGTCTGCCTTGTAAGCTTATTATGGGATGTGTGTTTGTGTGGGGGATGGCTCAAAGAGGGAGGGGTTTTCGCAGAGTGTAGATCTCTTGCGTTTTTCAATAAACGAGCCATTCTAGTACTTGACTCCCAGCCTATGTGTCGTCTAGTTCTTTGGAGGGAAGGATGGTATAACGCTACCTGGATTGTTGCATGCTGTACCTGCCTATTTGGATTATTACCTGCTTTCCTGTCTACCAGCAGAGACCCTGTAGATTAAACTACTTCTCTACAACAGTACCCATCAGAGTTCCCCTTAGGCTAGGCTCACACCTATGCGTTTTTTTTTTGCCTTTTGCAGTCTGCAGAAAAGCACTAAAGTCCATTTAACATGGTTTCCTATGGTACACGTTTACATCTATGCTTTTTCAGCCGGTGTGTTTTTGGAAAGGGTAAGGGACTTTTTTCCTGCCTTTTGCGTGTAATAGACTTCAAGTGTTGCATTTTTAATGCATTTTTACATGCATTTTGCTTTTTTCGTCTTTAACAAACTGAATATCTGGTTGTTAAGGAGTGGGCTTGGAAGCCGGCTGCCGCTTCACTAACAATCGATGAGTCATCAGCTGTCAGTGGGGTCAGAAAAGGAAAAGGGAACGAGACCCCCCCCTCAAAGCACTTGGTCCCCATGTTGATGGGGACAAGGGCCTCTTCGCCACAACCCTGGCCGGTGGTTGTGGGGGACTGCGGACAGGGGGCTTATTGGAATCTGTAATCCCAGCCCCCAGAGCCCAGCCCCCCCTATGTGAATGATTAGGGGGTACCCCTACTTATTAATCAATAAAAAAAAGTGTAGTATAAAAAAATAACAGTAGACAGTTTTTGACAAGTCTTTTATTTGAAAAACAATGTCCCCCGATGTAGTTTCATTGTCAATTACGCTACCCGCCCCCACTGTCGACCCAAAAATAGAAAAAAACAGGTCCACTCCTGCCGAGGGCCGACAGTGTTACAAGGAGGCGGGGCCACCCAGTGCATCATGATTGACGAAGGATCTACACCCGGGGACATTGTTTTTTTTTTTAAATAAAGGACTTGTCTACTGTAATTTTTTACACTACACATTTTTTTTTTTTGGGTGAATGAGTAGGGGTACAATGTGCCCCATACTCATTCACATGGGGGGGGGGGGTGTTACCTTGCCTTGTGCACTGGTCCAAATCATTTGGTGGATGGGCATTACGGTGTGGGTTGTTTTTCAGAGGTAGGACTTGGCCCCTTAGTTCCAGTGAAGGGAACTCTTAAGGTATCAGCATACCAAGACATTTTGGACAATTTCATGCTCCCAACTTTGTGGGAACAGTTTAGGGATGGCCCCTTCCTGTTCCAACATGACTGCGCACCAGTGCACAAAGCAAGGTCCATAAAGACATGGATGAGCGAGTTTGGGGTGGAGGAACTTGACTGACCTCAACCCCATAGAACACCTTTAGGATGAATTAGTGTGGAGACTGCGTGCCAGGCCTTCTTGTCCAACATCAGTGCCTGACCTCACAAATGCGCTTCTGGAAGAATGGTCAAACATTCCCATAGACACACTCCTAAACCTTGTGGACAGCCTTCCCTGAAGAGTTGAAGTTGTTATAGCTGCAAAGGATGGGCCAACTCAATATTGAACCCTATGGACTAATGCTGGATACACACTATACAATTTTCTTTAGATTGTTTCCTTTAGATTTACCAAAACCATATAATATGAGGTCAGACCTAAACACTTTCAACTTGTATGTAGTTAGGCAGGCCCTTGCACTACACAGATGAAGGTAAATCTAAAGGAAATTTAACAACAAAAGTTGTATAGTGTGTATCCGGCGTAAGACTGGGATGCCAATAAAGTTCATGTGCGTGTAAAGGCAGGCGTCCCAATACTTTTGGTAATATAGTGTATGTTGGTCCTGCTAGCAATCTGGAGCTGTCCTGTGTTCTCTTCCTGTGTTATCTCAAGGAGCCTATTTATCCATCCCTCTAGGTACCCCACTTATTGTGGGACTACTGGGATTAGCCTTTGTATTGTGGAGAATAGGACAAGGAGAGGATCTGAGTAGTTTATCAAAGAAAAGTGGACAGAGCTGACATCACTCAGTTCACCTTATACTTGCTGGATCTTTAAACGGATAAAACATGGGGGAATATGCAAATATTGCAGGGATCTATTGTGAATGTTTTTTGTCCCAATATCTCTTTAAAACAAACCTGTGCCTTGTCCATGCAGGATATGCAGTGCCTCATTTATCAAAGCGAGTGACACAAAATCATTGTTTTTTATTGTTCAGGTTAGATCTGGTTACTATTGGAAACGCGGATAACTCAACAAATTTCAATAAATGTGGAAGAGTGTGTTGCGTTCACCTAGCCCGGCTGTCGGACCTGAACACAGGAGGGTGATTCGGGGACATGCTGCTGAGTGACACAGACATAATTAGAAGAGCTCATTATGTAGAATAAACGAAGGGTCCGCGTTCTGCTGGCCGTCTGGCTGATTCCAAGCCGCCGAGACAATGGCCGCACTCAGCCCGTCCAGCTGCCCAGCGATGCCAGAGCCAGGGGTGCTGCCAAGACAGCAGACTACGTTCCAGCTCACTAGGCCCGGCGAGGCTCCTAAAACACCCAACATGGGAAAGGAGAGGCAGGAGGGGGCACCAGGCGCTGACCCTGTGCTCCCCTCCGTGTGCCAGCCTGGGATTTCAATGGCATTATTCAGGCCTGGGAAAATGTCAGCATTATAAGGGAGGTGCCAAGAAGAAGAAAAAAAAGCTACGGAGGGCAGGGGACGGGAGCGGGGCTCTGCAGAGTGCCAGGCTGAGCAGCCAACAATTACCCTTTTTTATTTAAAAATGCATTCAAGAACAGCTCCAAGAAAGTACAAAAAAATCAGCCTCTGGTTCATTTATGTGTTCTTTCCAAAGTCACAAGATAGTTTTTCAGTTGTCATTACCCAAAATCTGCTGCACACCTGCTCCAATAGTACATACTTACCTTTTTTTACCCTCCTGCTGTTCCAGTCTCTGGCTTAAAGCGGTAGTATCCCACTTTTTGACACTTTTACCTACAGGTAAGCCTATAATAAGGCTTACCTGTAGGTACAAATAATATCTCCTAAACCGGCACGGTTTAGGAGATATTTGCAGTGCATGCAGCCGCTCACGCGAGCGGCGCATACGCTCTGAAGGTCCAGGGGGACCTTCAATTTTGTTTGCCGGGAGCTTGCCGGAAAATCACTCCCGCGCGCATGCGCGGGAGTGACGTCATCGCGGCTCCGGCCAATCATCGCGCCGGAGCCGTCTCTTCCGGCCAATCACCGCGCCGGAGCCGGAAGAGACGGCGAGGGATCATGGCAGCGCCCGCAGCGATGTCCGGGGGTCCGTGTCGGGGGTTCCTTCTAAGGTAGGTTACACATAATGGGCTAGTATGCGATGCATACTAGCTCATTATGCCTTTGTCTTGCAGGTTTGTTTTTTTTTTTAGGGTTTACAACCGCTTTAATGGTTAGCACTTCTGCTTTGCAGCACTGGTGTCCTTAGTTCAAATCCCAGATAAATCACTATCTACATGGAGTTTGCATGTTCTCCTTGCACTTGCATGGGTTTCCTCACAGATTCCAAAGACGTGCTGGTAAGTAATTGGCTTCTATCTAAATTGGCCCTAGTATGTATGCATGTGAGACAGGGATGTTAGATTGTAAGCTCCTTGAAGGCAGGGACTGATGTGAATGTAAAGCTCTGCTGAAATTGGTGGCGCTATATACAGTAAATACCTGTGATAAAAAATAATAATTTAGTTGCTGGGAGAAAACAAAAATACTGCTACTTCAAATATGGGGAGCATATGACTCACACCTCTTCCTCCATTGTGACGGTGCTGGACGCAGACAGAAGCCTACTGGGTCTCCAGCATGTAATCACTAACTGTCCCATTTGCATGTGTAAATTGGGACTTAAGCCCCGTACACACGTACCGATTGTCGGCCGAACAATCGGCCGTCTTTTGTCCAGGGCTGTCCTGTCCGCTGAAAAGTGCAAAAGACTGCACACGAATTTTGTCGGCCAACAACAGCCGACTGCAGAAGTGATGTCATGTGATGGTTAACTTTCCTTGTCTTTTTTCTTTTCTGAGCATGCCCAGTCTTGCAAATCTGCTGTCTGTCGGACGAAATCTGTACTGACTGGCGAACAATCGGCCGTTCTGGTGTTGGCCAACAAAAATTTTAATGCCTGCACGACAGATTCTGTTCGGCCGAAAATGCGCTGTCGGAAGCATCATACTAACAAGCCTACAATCGACCGATCGGTCGTCGGCCGAATATTTACGGCCGACAATCGGTACGTGTGTACGGGGATTTAGGGCCCTTTCACACTCATACAATTTTACTGCGTTCTACCTTGCAAGAAAAATGTTTCCCTTTAAATCATATGGGGCTCTTCACACCACTGCATTGCAGTTGCGGTGCATTTTGAAAAGTCCTGCATGCTGTATCTTTGGTGCGGTTTTGAAAACCGCATCAAAACTGCAGCTTTCCATTGCAATGAATAGAAATCGTGGTAAAAACACGTTTTTGGTGAGTTTTTGAGGCACTTGTCCATTGTTCACGGGTGCAGGCAACCCAAAAAATGCACCAGAAACGCACAGGAAATGCATATGAAACACAGCAAAATTGTGGTACAAACGCATATGCGATTTTGCTACAGAGCAGTGTGAAAGTGCCCCTAAACTGAACAGTTGCTGTGCCCTGCATAGAAATCCGCCTAATTTCCTCCCTAATTTCCTATTCAATTGGAGCTGTGAAACTCCTCCTAAAGCACTATATTTATGTTCAATCAATCACCCACCATTACCTTTTCCTCGAGACGCATGAGCCTCGCCCCAACTGTGTAGTATCCCTTATCGACTCCTTTCTCTGCAGAGAAATGCAAAATTGTTATCAGTCTAACGCAACTAAGGTAAAAGTAACAAAGAAACACAATGCAACATCAATGAGACTTTACAATAGGAAGATTTCCATTAAAGCTGAACTCCAGGCAAATAGCTACATACACGGGGGCCTGTCCTGGCTATGGAGGAGTGAGGACGTGCATCTCCTCAGCTCCGTATCCACCGCTGCCTTTTACACAGCACCACAGGGAATCAGTAGAAGAAAAGCGCATTGCCTCATTTACTGAACGCGGCAAAACATTTGCTCCCAGTCTATTGGAAGCGAGTACAAGTACCTGGCCGGGAGGAGTGGATCCGCAAGCTTAATGAAATAAGGGAAGCAACTCGTAGAGGTACCTGTAACCGCTTCCCCAGCATTTGGTAATCTTGGCTGGACTTCATTTATGACCCAAGATAGGTGTCCTCCAGTTTAGATCTGGCATTGCTGGAATTGGCAGAACCATCACTTAGACCAGTGGTCCTCAACCCTGGCCTACAGGGCCCACTAACAGGCCAGATTTTCAAGATAACTGAAATACATCCCAGGTGATATCATTTGCTGCTCAGTGATTGCAGTACTCTAGTCTGCATCTCCCCAACGTAATACCTAAAATCTGGCCTGTTAGTGGGCCCTGTAGGCCAGGGTTGAGGACCACTGACTTAGACAACGTATTGAGCCTCAGCAGTGAGACCGAGGTCACTTTTTATGGTGGACGTGATACTTCCCCATTTCCATGCAAATTTCTTCCCTATAGGATGTTGGGCTTGGTGTGGATGAGGGCACTGGTTGTGAGAACTAAGGTATGTTACTGTTCTTTTTTTCCTTCTCTCTTTCCTTTTTCTTGAACAATGAATACGTTTCTCTTGTTTTTGGAATCCGGTTTAAGTACTACTTAATAATGCACCAGCCTGACAGGAAGTCTCAGTGTTTTGCCACTGAGGGGGAGGCCTCCTCTCCTGAGGGTGGCACTTCTTCTCCCCATTGGTGTTTATGTTACGCCTCAGGGTGGCGTCGGTGCTGGTGGTATGCTTGGGGAGGGGGGGGGGGGGGGGGGGTAGACGGAAGCACATTTGCACCCTGCCCCTAGCATCTGGGCCGGCCGGGCTACTCTGTAGTTAATTTAGCACTCCTATTAGAATATGCTGGCCTAGTTACATGGTTAGTCAGGTTGAAAAAAGGCACAGGTTCATCTAGCTTAACCAATAAAAAACAAAAAACAAAAAACTCAACCATACAATCCCATATACACAATCCTATACCTGCAGTTGATCCAGAGGAATGCAAAAAACCCCATCAAAGCATTATCCAATGTGCTACAGAAGGGGAAAAAATTCCTTCCCGATCCACCGAGAGGCAATCGGATATTCCCTGGATCAACCTTACCTATGAATATTAGTACCCATTTATATTATGTACACCTAGGAAAGAATCCAGGCCTTTTTTTAAAGCAATCTAGTGAGCTGGCCAGAACCACCTCTGGAGGGAGTCTATTCCACATTTTCACAGCTCTTACGGTGAGGAAACCTTTCCGTATTTGGAGACGAAATATCTTTTCCTCTAGACGTAAAGAGTGCCCCCTTGTCCTCTGTGATGACCTTTGAGTAAATACCTCAACACCAAGTTCACTATATGGACCCCTTATGTATTTCAGTGGCGGAGCTAGACTTTTGAAACAGGGGTGGCAAAGGGGTGGCAAGGTATTATTTTGGGGGGTCAATATACATGCGTGTGTGTATATGTATGTATGTATATATATATATATATATATATATATATATATACACATACACACAAACACACACATATACATATACACACACACTTTTATAAATAAATGTAAACAAACATTCTAAGCGGTATTAAAACATTTTTAATTAAATAAACAATTATCAAAGTAAACATTATTCTTTTAAGGCCACACACCGATCACAGGGCTCTGCTCTAAAGGGGGATCTATGGCATATATCCCCCTTTACAGCAGGCTAGGGCAGGTCGCCCATAGATCCTCCTTTACAGCAGGCCAGGGTGAGGTGAGGTCCCCTATATAGATCCCCCCCTTACAGCAGGCCAGGGTCCTCCCCCAGACAGTCCCTCTCAGTCTCCGCACCGACAGGATTGGGTTTGGGAGCTGAGCAGCCAGGGGCAGAAAGCAGCAGACACAGCGGCGGCGGCCATGGCAGAAGCACTGCACGAGGGCGATTAGGGTGTGCCTAGGCACACCCCGTGCGCACGCCTATGAGTAGGGCTGCACAATATTGCCCCCCATCAATGTAGGGACCAACATGCCCCCCCCCCATCAATTGACGATGTAGTAACCAGCATCCCAACCCATCAATGTAGTGAATTTGCATCGCATTCGGACACAACTCACACAGGAACCTTTTTTGGGTCCGCAGCAGAATCAGATCTCATGGGTGTTCACACCTATGCGATCCGATTCATGTCCAAACTGACAGTTCGCACTGCGATATGCCAACTGATCTGGGGGGGTCATTAACTTTGTATTGACAGCCCCAGTGTTTTGCATATGGCAGTGTGAACTGTCTTAGAGTTGAATGTGATGTGGGAACCCGCAGTGGATTTGCAGGGTTCCCGCATCGCATATGTGTGGACCGAGACTAATTGATTATGTTTTTGTAGGGGGGGGGAGTGCACTTTGTACAAAATGACTTTATTACCTCAGCTATGTACATGCTAATGAAACATTTAGTGCTGGTTCACACTGGTGCGATGGAAGACATTGCATGTGATTCGGGGGGCGCACTGCTATGCAAATCACATGCAATGTCTTTGCGATGCAAATTCAGCCATATAGATTGTATGGCTGAATTCGCATCGCATTTGGACCAAAGTCATGCAGGACCCTTTTTTTGGTCTGCACCAACATCAGATTGCATGGGTGTTCACACCTAATGCGATCCGATTCCTGTCAGAATTGACAGTTCACACTGCGATATGCAAACTAATCTGGGGGTATCGTTACCTTTTGTATTGACATTCCCAGCAATTCGCATATGGCTGCGAGTCGGGTGCAATGTGGGAACCCGCAGTGGATTTTCAGGAGGAGTTATGGTTTCCTTTCCAAGTGTCGGTTCACATTGCACATTGGTGTGATGCGGTAACCCTGCAAATCCACTGCGGGTTCCCGCATTGCACCCAACTCACAGACAGTTCACACTGCCATATGCAAATCGCTGGGAGTGTCAATACAAAGGTAACGATACCCCCAGATTAATTCACATATTGCAGTGCAAACTGTCAGTTCAGGCAGAAATGGAATCGCATACGTGTGAACACCCACGCGATCTGATTCTGGGGCAGACCAAAAAAGGGTCTTGAATGACTTTGGTCCAAATGCAATGCAAATTCAGCCATGCAATCTGTACAATCTGTATGGCTGAATTCGCATTGCAAAGACATCGCATGTGATTTGCACAGCAGTGTGGTGCGAATCACATGCAATGTCTTCCATCGCACCAGTGTAAATCTAAGTGTCTGTAAAAAAAAAAGTTGAAGTCCTGGAAGCATTAGACATGTATTAACATCTCTGTTTTCAGTCAAGAAATCAACTTCGAACACCACAATTCCTGCCAGTGACAAAAATGTTTTACACTGTCTGACCTGCTGCTGCTCTGGCTCTGCACACAGGTCAGGGTGGATGGGTGGGTGGGTGGCTGGCTCCTCCGAGACCTCTTCCACTCTCTTCACTCTGCACTCTCTCTGTCTGCAGCATCCAGCGATCTTCTGGCTGACCTGTCCCCCACGGCATGGATGTGTGGCCCCGCCCCTCAGCTGAATTCTTCAGGGAGGAGAGGTGGCCGGAGCGCCTGTCACTATTATCATCCCCACAGCTCCATTAAAGCACTCTGATCCCGGCCAGCACCTGACTCCTCTCCTATAGCCGCATTCACCGCCGGCAAGGATCCATTCTTCACTGCATTATTGGAGCACAGATGTCCTCCATTCTGCAGTGCGAGCTGTGTGGGCACCTCCAGGGACAGACTGCTGAGCCTCTTATGGGGCCCCCCCTCTGACGCCGCACGAATGGTCAGTCCGCCCCTGCACAGTACAGTCACAGAGAACTTGCTGCAAGGCGCCCTCTCGTTCAGCTAATGTTATGGGTATAAGCGAGCGCAAGCGGGGTGGCAACAGGGGTGGCAAGGATGTCGTCTGGGGTGTCAATTGCCACCCCAGCTAGCCCTCTGGCTCCGCCACTGATGTATTTATACATGTTGATCATATCCCCCCTAATCTCCTCTTCTCAAGAGAGAATAAATTCGGTTCCTCTAATCTTTTCTCATAGCTGAGCTCCTCCATGCATCAGTTTGGTTGCCCTTCTCTGCACTTTCTCCAGTTCCCCGATATCCTGGTGCCCAAAACTGAACTGCTTATTCCAGATGAGGTATTACTAATGATTTGTGGGCCGTCTTCTCAATATTTTTTATTTTTTTTGGATTCATGTATATACACACTATTTGGTGACAGAATCAAGGGGGCCCCACTGCTATACAACTGTTGTCCCTCCTTTTATACTCTTGTTTACTACTTCACATTTAGTACATGTCCTTGAAACCCATGTTTTGCATTATTGGAAATGTTGATATGACATGTTACTTTGTCTTAAATAAAGATCTATCTATATACAGGGCTTTTTTTCAGCGGGAACGTGGGGGAACGCAGTTCCGGCACCTCCAGCACTGACTGCTTGTAGTTGCAAGGGGTGCTGGGGTATGCTGTAGGGTCTATTGATTGCGGGATCCATTCTAGCTGGAGGTGATCTTATTTTGCAGGGGGGTCTATTGTTGCTGAGGAGGTCTATTATTGCTGGTGGGGGGACCTACTGTTGCTGGGGGTAGGTCTTATATTGCGGATCCGTTGTTGCTGGGAGAGATCTACTTTTGAGAGAGGGGTCTATTGTTGCTGGCTAACAGACAGTCTATTGATGCTAGGGGGGAAAATATTGTTGCGGGTTTTCTGTTGTTGTTAGGGGGATCTATTGTTCCTGGCAGGGGGCCCTATTGTTACTGGCTGCAGGGGATCTATTTTACTGCTTTTCTTGTTATTACCAAATTCTATACAAATTACTTAGCAAAACTAAATGATACTTAGTTCTGTATTCTCTAAAAGGGCAGTACTCAGAGTTGGGTAGGGGGATTAGACCCAAGGAATGGTGCTTGGAGATGTCTGGGGGCAGAGAAGGGGGAGTTCCTGCTCCTATTCTCTGAGAAAATCTAACCGCCGCAAATGTAACTACCGTGAGAAATCCATACCCTCCGTAGGTGCATCGGAAGTGACGAGGGTATGGTTTTCTCACGGGTATGGTTTTTTTCACGGAACACCGGCTTTAAACTTCTCCACAACAGTATCTCGAACCTGCCTGGTGTGTTCCTTGTTCTTCATGATGCTCTCTGCACTTTAAACAGACCTCTGAGACTATCACAGTGCAGGTGCATTTATACGGAGACTTGATTACACACAGGTGGATTCTATTTATCATCATTAGTCATTTACGTAGGTCAACATTGGATCATTCAGAGATGCTCACTGAACTTCTGGAGAGAGTTTGCTGCACTGAAAGTAAAGGGGCTGAATAATTTTGCACGCCCAATTTTTCAGTTTTTTATTTGTTAACAAAGTTTGAAATATCCAATAAATTTCGTTCCACTTCATGATTGTGTCCCACTTGTTGTTGATTCTTCACAAAAAATTATATATATATATATAATAGCTACATACACAGAAAACACATGAAATACACATAAAATACAAGTACTGGAATGTTTTCTCTGCTCAGGATTTATATTTCAGCCCAACCAGTCCTGAGATTTACACAGCTCTGGCACACAACACAGCCCTTTATAGTGGGGAAGAGGATCTTAATTTTCTTCCTCTGTTACAGCTAAAAGATATCTAAACACAAGTACAAAAATGTAATAAATTGCAGCTTACCAGTCCTTACATGTGGCAGCTGCTATAGCTTTCTTTTTTCGGGCTTAGAACTTTTTCAGCAAGTATAGGAAACGCCTGCTGTTTTTTCCCCAGAGATGAAGTGTGATTGACGCTAAATGTGAGCTGAACTGAGAGTACACTAACAGTCTTACCTGTTTTCCAAGTGATCTTTTGTAAGCGAATAATTTCCGTCTCACCATGTAAGGGAGATGAATAGAGAAAGATCCTATCGCAGTCCTACTCAGTAAAGTAGCATAGGATGACAACTATGGCTCCCTTCATAGTTACAGTGAAGGAGTGAGCATAGCCATACAAGAACCAGTAGTATTTTTGCCATATCACCAGGTGAAAATAAAAAAAAGCCAGCTAAAAGAAAACGAATGCAGCCACCACATCTAAGGACTGGTAAGCTAAATATTAAATTTTGTTCTTGAGTTTAGATACACCTTAAAGCGGTTGTATCCCGCTTTTTGACACTTTTACCTACAGGTAAGCCTATAATAAGGCTTACCTGTAGGTACAAATAATATCTCCTAAACCGGCACGGTTTAGGAGATATTTACAGTGCATGCAGCCGCTCGCGCGAGCGGCGCATGCGCTCTGAAGGTCCGGGGGGACCTTCAATTAACTTGCCGGGAGCTTGCCGGAAAAATCACTCCCGCGCGCATGCGCGGGAGTGACGTCATCGCGGCTCCGGCCAATCAGCGCGCTGGAGCCGTCTCTTTCGGCCAATCAGCGCGCCGGAGCCGCCGAACCCGGAAGAGACGACGAGGGATCATGGCAGCGCCCGCATCGATGTCCGGGGGTCCGTGTCGGGGCTTCGTTTTAAGGTAAGTTAAACATAATGGGCTAGTATGCGATGCATACTAGCTCATTATGCCTTTGTCTTGCAGGTTTTTTTTTTTTTTTTTTTTAATAGGGTTTACAACCGCTTTAAGTAACACATGTCTAGTCCTTTCCCCAGCCTGTGACTGGACAAAGAAAAGAGAAGCAGCAGACCGATGAGCTCATCTTTCTGATCTCTCCTACTATCAGCATTCCCTGTGTTAGCATACAGTATGAGCACTGCAGCACAACTGTTTGGATCCTTGTGCTGGTTCTCTGCTGTACAGGGACTGCTAGAGGGTGATATGAAGTCAAATTCAAATACTTTCACTATTGTATTAAAAAAACCTAATGAGATATTAATAAATTCAGACCTGTATGTCTTTGTGTTTTTTTTTTATCTGCCTGGAGTTCTGCTTTAAAGATTATACAAAAAGTACTGACCATCAAAAGTGTGCAACAAAGAGCAACACAAACCAGCTGCAAACACACACTGGATTATTCATTTATTCAGCAGCGAACAATCAGTCGGAAAGTAATTTGCCACTTTATCCCTGACAAATGTTCACTTAGGCTTCTTAGGCAATGCTTACTGCCCTCTGAAAAGCAATTCACATTGGATGGCTTTTCAGACAGTGATATAGCAGTGGTTGACAGGTGCTCAGGAGGTGCTCCTGTCATCTCCTAAATGTCCGTTTTTTTTTTCTTAATCCCAAGGGGGATTTTTGTAGTAACAAATGACACCAAATCCGCGAGCCAAGCGTTTGGCTCATGGTTGCAGTGCGCTCCGACTGAACTGATTGACCTGTCAAATTCTGCAGCCCGAGTTAAAAATGGTGAGGCCACGATGCTTTGCTTCTGCATGTGTACAGCCCTGTCAAGCTGTAATGTTAGCATTTTGATGGGTGTCCAGGGGCTAAGGCAGACCATAGATTATGCAATTTTCTTTTCCTTCCCTCCAAAAGTGCTATTTTATTCTGCCGGCAGAACACAATGATTAGTGTTGCCGGCTAACCCAGTCGATCAATAGAGAACATGGTGTACAACCAGGGTGCCCATACATAGATCGAAATTCGTCCGATCCCTGCCAGGGCCGGATCTAGCCTAATGTGGGGTACAGAAAAAATGGCAGAGGATGGGAGGTCAGCAAGGCAGAGGACAGGGTCAGCAGTTTGTAGGGCAGTATATAGGGGCTATTAGTTTGTAGTACAGTGTACAGGTGTCAGCAAGGCAAAGGACAGGGGTCAGAAGGGCAACGTAAAGGGGTCCGCAGGGTGGAACACAGGATTCAGCATGGCAGTGTACAGGGGTCAGCATGGCAGTGTACAGGAGTCAGCATGGCAGTGTACAGGGGTCAGCATGGCATTGTACAGGAGTCAGCATGGCAGTGTACAGGGGTCAGCATGGCAGTGTACAGGAGTCAGCATGGCAGTGTACAGGGGTCAGCATGGCAGTGTACACGAGTCAGCATGGCAGTGTACAGGGGTCAACATGGCAGTGCACAGGAGTCAGCATGACAGTCTACAGGATTCAGCATGGCAGTGTACAGGGGTCGGGCATGGCAGTGCACAGGAGTCAGCATGACAGTGTACAGGGGTCAGCATGACAGTGTACAGGGGTCAGCATGGCAGTGTACAGGAGTCAGCATGACAGTCTACAGGATTCAGCATGGCAGTGTACAGGGGTTGGCATGACAGTGTACAGGGGTCAGCATGGCAGTGTACAGGGGTCGGCGTGACAGCGTACAGGGGTCGGCATGGCAGTGTACCAGATTCAACATGGCACTGTACAGGGGTCAGCATGGCAGTGTACAGCAATCAGCATGGCAGTGTACAGGGGTCGGCATGGCAGTGTACAGGTGTCGGCATGGCAGTGTACAGGATTCAGCATGACAGTATACAGGGGTCAGCATGGCAGTGTACAGGGGTCGGCATGGCAGTGTACAGGGGTCGGCATGGCAGTGTACAGGGGTCGGCATGGCAGTGTACAGGCGTCGGCATGGCAGTGTACAGGGGTCGGCATGGCAGTGTACAGGGGTCGGCATGGCAGTATACAGGGGTCGGCATGGCAGTATACAGAGGTCAGCATGGCAGCGTACAGGGGTCGGCATGGCAGTATACAGAGGTCAGCATGGCAGTGTACAGGGGTCGGCATGGCAGTGTACAGGGGTCGGCATGGCAGTATACAGGGGTCGGCATGGCAGTATACAGAGGTCAGCATGGCAGCGTACAGGGGTCAGCAGAGATTTTTTAAAGGGGCAAGTGAAATCTGCTGGGGTTTAGCCCACCCCAGCACCCCCCTTGATCTGACCATGGTTCCTGCTGAACCAGCCTAATTTCAAACCACATATGGCCTGCTTTACCACCATATTGTGCTTGGTTTGCTGTTTCCCCAGCTACAATTGGATTGGATGCATGTGCTGTTTAGTCAACAATTTTCCACCCAGCTCCTTTGTTGGTTGGTTGGGAGGCAGCTGACAGGGCCACCACCCACTGACTACATTTTTGCTCGTTCATGAGAAACTGGCCAAAATTTGCTCTTTCTATGGCCAGCTTTAGTCTGCAGTTGGCATTGCCTATAAAAATATGCTACCATCCTTCAGGAATGAAAGATAAATGAAGACATTATTAGGTGAGTATTGAGGGGGGGGGGGGGTTGCTGTGATCTCTGTAACAAATACCTGGAGGTATTACACTGAAACATTACTGAATATGCTGCACTTAACATTAAGATATACAGTATATCTGATGACAGGTCCACTTTCATAAGTCTGCCCCATACGAATAGATATTGGTAGTTTATATGGAGAGGTGCGCATTACCTGGCAGAAAAAGGCCTGGCTTCCCTAAGGAATGATCCAATCTGTAGAGAGGAGCAAGAGAAAATGTCATCATCATCATTAATATTATATCACTAATTCTCTTACTAATACTTTTTGTAGCTCCAATATTTCTGCAGTTTGTTCAAAGTAAATATTTCCTAAGAAAAAGCTTTAATTGCTGAACTCTCCCTGAAAATACTGCCCTGGCTGATCATCTGTCTTCCAGTGCTGTGAAGCCTAATAACAGTGGTGGATACAGAAAAAAGTTGTGCTGCCCATCTGCCAACTCCTGCCTTCTCTTCTCTTCTAAAGAACCCATATTACTACTTTCCCACAATGCATCTCATTCTGTGAACGAGTGAAAAATCCTGTTACTTACACATTTCCAAAGTTTCACTCCTGCAAATTCTGCTTCAAAGCAAGCTACATCTGCTGTGCAATCTATTTAGCTAACCCAAGGTGCTTAGACAACCCTTTGTCATGTACTGTTTATTTGTAGAACAAGGATCTTATATATACAGTACATAGAAAAAAAAATTAAGATATAAAACAGTTCAAAAACATATAAGCATAAATATACCCCTGCCATGACGGAAAAAAGAATGTCATCACAAAGACTGCATCAGCGGTGGGTGGTTCTTGTAAGGACACGTAAATGCCAATCAATGCAGTGCTACTTTGAGCTAAGGTGTGATGACACCATCCTCAATAGGCGGGTTCATGACAGCCTGGGCTCTACGGATTGACAAAAAGGACGTACTATGAAGGCGGCTCAGAATTTACCTGCTAATTTTATTTTTCCTATTTATACTTTTGATTTGAATGAAAAAAAGCTAAAATAAATCTACAAAAAACTTTAAATAAATCCACAGCCATAATGATGATTATAATAGCTGATGATTTATCTTTCTGACCATGAAATAGTGATTCCACTCTCACTTTTTGTAGACTGACACTGAATTTTTCATCCCCCTCTGTCCCCGGGTGGGGATTTTGAGCCCTCTGCATACACACACCCTCTGTATGAATATTTCAGTCCTTTACCTCCTCTGCAGTTCCTTGATGCGCACCATCATATTCAGGTGTCCCTGGGAATATTGTTCAATAACATCCCGGACGTCGTATGGCTTCCGAGCTTGCTGGGAGGGTGGATGAAGTGGTCAGGAAAAGATTAAAGGCAGATGATACAACTTTGCCATTTACCCTTGTGCCTAGTTTTCTATTTAGAAAAATATAAATACTGCATAGCAGATTATGTGCCAATGTCAGCTATATCTGGTCATTCTGGTCAGTCGAGTTCATTCTTTATAGTCAGATACACTTACCGAACCGGGTTGGAACTTTATTAACTTATTGTGGCTAGTTAGATCAATGTAGAGTCAGCCACACACATTGTACCCCAACAGTACCCTCTTCTTTAGATCTAGATATGGGGGTTGATTTACTAAAAGTGGAAAGTGCAAAATCTGGTCCAGCTGTTCATGGTAGCCAATCAGCTTCTATCTTCAGCTTGTTCAATTAAACTTTGACAATAAGCCCACGTTCATATTGGTCCGATTTGACATGCGATTCAACATGTCAAATCTGAGCCAGTTGCCGGCAATGGCACCATCCAAATCCGACATTGCGGCGCTGCACCGATTCCCAAAAGTAGGTTCTGCACTAATTTTGGTGACTTTGGGGGGCGAGTTCAATAGACATCTGTGCAGGAACCCGCCCAGATGTCTGTGAAATCGCCCCCGAAGTCGGACTGAAAATGCCGGTTTGAAATCATGCCAGTTCAGCTGAACTCACACAATTTCAAACCGGCCTCAGTGTAAACCTTGGCTAATTCCTAGAAGATGATCAGTTCCTGTGCAGAGCTGCACCAGGTTTTGCACTCTCCAGTTTTATTAAATCAACCCTACAGTGATTTAGATGGCTATTACAGTGATCAGGTGATCAGGAGCCAGTCTTACCGGCATCCAATTGTTACTCTGAGACCACAAACTGCTGGTGACACCTTGGCCTCCATGCTAGGGGTAACTGCAAAGCCATGAATGAATGAAAGCCCACTTCCTTAATGCTCCCAAACCCTGATTGCACCCTGGTTAAGAAAAGTTGTTACTTACCTGGAATTTTCTGCGGGCAACAAAATACTGCATTCTCCGCATGACCTTCACTGCTGTCCTGTGAGCTTCTGTCAACCTGTGGGAAAGAGTGTGACAGTTCACAAATAATGCAGGACTCCAAACATAGAGCAAGCACACTGACTCAACACAGATACTCAGAGGACTACTCGTACACTGCATGTATACTCAGAGGACTACTCGTACGCTGCATGTATACTCAGAGGACTACTCGTACTGTACACTGCATGTATACTCAGAGGACTACTCGTACGCTGCATGTATACTCAGAGGACTACTCGTACTGTACACTGCATGTATACTCAGAGGACTACTCGTACTGTACACTGCATGTATACTCAGGGGATTACTCATACACTGCATGTATACTCAGAGGACTACTTGTACTGTACACTGCATGTATACTCAGGGGATTACTCGTACACTGCATGTATACTCAGAGGACTACTCGTACTGTACACTGCATGTATACTCAGGGGATTACTCGTACTGTACACTGCATGTATACTTAGGGGATTACTCGTACACTGCATGTATACTCAGAGGACTACTCGTACTGTACACTGCATGTATACTCAGAGGACTACTCGTACTGTACACTGCATGTATACTCAGGGGATTACTCGTACTGTACACTGCATGTATACTTAGGGGATTACTCGTACACTGCATGTATACTCAGAGGACTACTCGTACTGTACACTGCATGTATACTCAGGGGATTACTCGTACTGTACACTGTATGTATACTTAGGGGATTACTCATACACTGCATGTATACTCAGAGGACTACTCGTACTGTACACTGCATGTATACTCAGAGGACTACTCGTACTGTACACTGCATGTATACTCAGGGGATTACTCGTACTGTACACTGCATGTATACTTAGGGGATTACTCGTACACTGCATGTATACTCAGAGGACTACTCGTACTGTACACTGCATGTATACTCAGGGGATTACTCGTACTGTACACTGCATGTATACTTAGGGGATTACTCGTACACTGCATGTATACTCAGAGGACTACTCGTACTGTACACTGCATGTATACTCAGAGGACTACTGGTACTGTACACTGCATGTATACTTAGGGGATTACTCGTACACTGCATGTATACTCAGAGGACTACTCGTACTGTACACTGCATGTATACTCAGGGGATTACTCGCACACTGCATGTATACTCAGAGGACTACTCGTACTGTACACTGCATGTATACTCAGGGGATTACTCGTACACTGCATGTATACTCAGAGGACTACTCGTACTGTACACTGCATGTATACTCAGAGCACTACTCGTACACTGCATGTATACTCAGGGGATTACTCATACACTGCATGTATACTCAGAGGACTACTCATACTGTACACTGCATGTATACTCAGGGGATTACTCGTACACTGCATGTATACTCAGAGGACTACTCGTACTGTACACTGCGTGTATACTCAGGGGATTACTCGTACACTCCATGTATACTCAGAGGACCACTCGTACTGTACACTGCATGTATACTCAGAGGACTACTTGTACACTGCATGTATACTCAGAGGACTACTCGTACACTGAATGTATACTCAGAGGACTACTCGTACACTGCATTCATACTCAGGGGATTACTCGTACACTGTATGTATACTCAGAGGACTACTCGTACTGTACACTGCATGTATACTCAGAAAACTACTCGTACTGTACACTGCATGTATACCCAGACGACTACTCGTACACTGCATGTATACTCAGACGACTACTCATACACTGCATGTATACTCAGAGGACTGCACGTACACTGCATGTATACTCAGAGGACTACTCATACACTGCATGTATACTCAGAGGACTACTCGTACTGTACACTGCATGTATACTCAGATGACTACTCATACACTGCATGTATACTCAGAGGACTACTCGTACTGTACACTGCATGTATACTCAGACGACTACTCATACACTGCATGTATACTCAGAGGACTGCACGTACACTGCATGTATACTCAGAGGACTACTCATACACTGCATGTATACTCAGAGGACTACTCGTACTGTACACTGCATGTATACTCAGATGACTACTCATACACTGCATGTATACTCAGAGGACTACTCATACTGTACACTGCATGTATACTCAGACGACTACTCATACACTGCATGTATACTCAGAGGACTGCACGTACACTGCATGTATACTCAGAGGACTACTCATACACTGCATGTATACTCAGAGGACTACTCGTACTGTACACTGCATGTATACTCAGATGACTACTCGTACTGTACACTGCATGTGTACTCAGAGGACTACTCGTACTGCACACTGCATGTATACTCAGAGGACTACTCGTACACTGCATGTATACGCAGAGGACTACTCGTACACAGCATGTATACGCAGAGGATTACTCGTACACTGCATGTATACGCAGAGGATTACTCGTACTGTACACTGCATGTATACTCAGAGGACTAGTCGTACAATACATGTATACTCAGAGGACTACAACCACACAGCATATGCACTGAGAAGGGTACTATGTCCACTCAGAGGAGAATACCCACATAATATGTCCACTCATAGGAGTACACCCACACTGTATTTAAGAGGAGTACATTCATAGGTGTACACCCACACAGCATGTAAACTCAATGGAATACACCCACACAGCTTGTACATTCTGAGGAGTACACTCACACAACATTTACACTCAGAGGAGTATACCCTCACAGTATGTCCACTCAGAGGAGTACACTCACGTAGTATGTCCAATCAGAGGAGTATACTCTCACAGTATGTCCACTCAGAGGAGTACACCCACACAGTATGTCCACTCAGAGGAGTACACCCACACAGTATGTCCACTCAGAGGAGTACACCCACACAGTATTTTGACTCAGAGGAGAATACCCACACAGTATGTCCACTCAGAGGAGTACACCCACACAGTATTTCCACTAAGAGGAGAATACTCACATAATATGTCCACTCATAGGAGTACACCCACACTGCATTTACACTAAGAGGAGTACACTCATAGGTGTACACCCACACAGCATGTAAACTCAGTGGAATATACCCACACAGCTTGTAAACTCTGAGGAGTACACTCACACAACAACATTTACACTCAAAGGAGTTCCCTCACACAGCTTTTACACTCAGAGGAGTGCAACCACACAGCATATACACTGAGTATATGACCTTGCATGTACACACATGTAAGTACACCCACACAGCATGCACACCCAGAGGAGTACACCCACACATTACGTACACTCAGGGGATAACACCCACATAATATACACTACTGTATTCTGCACATATAAATAAATGTTTTTATGGTATTCTGCAATAGATTTTCAGTAACTGGTAGCTTTGTTCATGCATTGTGAAAGGTAGAGCCAAGTCACTGCTTTGAGAGCTGGTTTTCTGGAAATTACAAGATAGAATCTGAAATAACAATGAGCTTTTTTTCTGGCCGAATTTCAAACAGTGTGTGGCCGTCCCTGCTTGAGAGAAGTTAATCATCGGATGGATTTCTGTCGAAGGAGAATGCTGAAAAACGTTTCTTGATCAGCAGCTACGGCCAACAGGCTGCAACTGCGGATCGGTTTAATCTGACAGCAGGTGGGAGCCACTATCAGAATATAGAGTCTAAGTGGGATTTCTCCATTCACCTTGTTTGTGTGGATGGAGGAATCTGTTTGTTTGCTTTTCATTCAGCCAATTAAAAAACAAACCTTCTATGGGCAGATTTAGGCAAAATTTTATTGTGTTAGTGTTTATTGTATTCATGTTGCAAAGTCAAATTGCTCTTAAACATAGAAGGATGTGTACTTTTTATTCATTCATCCAAAGCATGCACGCTTGCTTGGGAGGCACACTCACACTCAAGCATGCAGGGGCACATGTATAAAAATGGATTTCAAAATTCAATATTAGTAACAATAAACAAGCCAAGGCTATTATAGAGATCCTGTGTCTTCGGTCCAGAGCTTTTAGTTTTATAACAATATATTCTTGTAGTGCAGCTGCCTTTTCATCCATTTTTATACATATCTACCCACAAACATCCTCACCTGCCCATTGAGCTGTTGGGGAAGACAAAGCATAACCGTTATACAGACAAGGATGGGCACAGATTAAAAACTCATATAAAAGTAAGTCAGTAAGAAGCAAAGTAATTCTGTAGACAGAAAAGCTCTCCAGTATAACATAAAAATGTAAAAGCCCTTTGTATACAAGCAGTCTTCTCTCATCTGTCATGCTGGCCAAAGTGGCCGTACATGTAAAGAGACTACGTGGTATGGTTGAGGGCAATGGATCCCAATTTCAAATTTGTGCTTTTTTTTTTTTTTATATATATATATGGAATATCCAAAATGAAGTGCAGTGACACAGGGGTATTTGGAAGATATGAAGTACTATGTCAAAATAATCCAAACTACCTATTTCCTAATTGGAAACAGAAGAGACAAGCCATCACATTTCAGAGTTCGAGGATTTCCTTTCATCTGGGTTCAATGGGCTTGTTTTATGTCTGAGACGTCATTCTTTCACTGAAATGATTTTATGTCTCATGATTGTGTAGCTAGAGTTGCCACAATTTCATTAAGCCAAACCTGAACACTTTAGCGACACACTGCATTTTCTTTTTTTTTTTTGCATACATTATAGGATCATAACAGACCTCGGACACCTTTGGGTACTCCAAAGAGAATAGTAATTGGCGTGCATAGTGCCCCTGGCCCTATGAATATTGTGTCCAGGTTTCAGGTGGACTGAAACCCGGACACATAATTTAAAACCCCTACTGTGCGGGTGAATCCTGGACAGGGGACAACCCTATGTGTAGCACCTTCTCAGATAAGTTGCTAGGGAAATTAGGTAAATTTAGTTCTGTGTTGCTCCACTGTAATCAGTGGAGCAGTTTGTGGTTGGTTTGGGCTGGTTGCAGGTTTGCAGGTTTGCTGGTTTCAGGTTCCACTGGTTGCAGGTTTGATTGTTTTCCCCTGCCTTCTGGAGGATACCAGAATGTAGTAGGCTGGGAAAGCTAATCTGCAACCTGAATATTTAAGTTGTCTCATATAATCCCTGGGCGAGAGTAGGTGGCTGGGAGAGTGCATAAATAGTCAGGGAACTGTGGCAGCCCTGTTCTTGTCCAGGAGGATACAGTATCTCATGAAAGTGAGTACACCCCTCACATTTTTGTAAATATTTTATTATTTATTTTTATGTTAGAACACTGAAGTAATGACACTTTGCTACAATGTAAAGTAGTGAGTGTACAGGTTGTATAACAGTGTAAAATTGCTGTTCCCCCAAAATAATTCAACACACAGCCATTAATGTCTAAATCGCTGGCAACAAAAGTGAGTACACCCCTAATTGAAAATGTCCAAATTGGGCCCAATTAGCCATTTTCCCTCCCCGGTGTCATTTGACTCATTAGTGTTACAAGGTCTCAGGTGTGAATGGGGAACAGGTGTGTTACATTTCGTGTTATCGCTCTCACTCTCTCATACTGGTCACTGGAAGTTCAACATGGCACCTCATGGCAAAGAACTCTCTAAGGATCTGGAATAAAAGAATTGTTGATCTACATAAAGATGGCATAGGCTATAAGAAGATTGCCAAGACCCTGAAGCGGAGCTGCAGCAAGGTGGCCAAGACCAAACAGCGGTTTAACAGGACAGGTTCCACTCACCACAGGCCTCGCCATGGTCGACCAAAGAAGTTGAGGGCACGTGCTCAACGTCATATCCAGAGGTTGTCTATGGGAAATAGGTGTATGAGTGCTGCCAGCATTGCTGCAGAGGTTGAAGGGGTGGGGGGTCAGCCTGTCAGTGCTCAGACCATACGTCGCACACTGCATCAAATTGGCCTGCATGGCTGTCGTCCCAGAAGGAAGCCTCTTCTAAAGTTGATGCACAAGAAAGCCCGCAAACAGTTTGCTTAAGACAAGCAGACTAAGGACATGGATTACTGGAACCATGTACTGTGGTAAGATAAATATATTTGGTTCAGATGATTTCAAGCGTGTATGGTGGCAACCAAGTGAGAAGTACAAAGATAAGTGTGTCTTGCCTACTATCAAGCATGGTGGTGGGAGTGTCATGTTCTGGGGCTGCATGAGTGCTGCAGGCATTGGGGAGCTACAGTTCATTGAGGGAACCATGAATGTCAATATGTACTGTGACATACTGAAGCAGAGCATGATCCCCTCCCTTTGGAGACTAGGCCGCAGGGCAGTATTCCAACATGATAACGACCCCAAACACAGCTCCAAGACGACCACTGCCTTGCTAAAGAAGCTGAGGGTAAAGGTGATGGACTCACCAAGCATGTCTCCAGACCTAAACCCTATTCAGCATCTGTGGGGCATCCTCAAATGTAAGATGAAGGAGCGCAAGGTCTCTAATATCCACCAGCTTCGTGATGTCCTCATGGAGGAGTGGAAGAGGACTCCAGTGGAAACCTGTGAAGCTCTGGTGAACTCCATGCCCAAGAGGGTTAAGGCAGTGCTGGAAAATAATGATGGCCACATAAAATATTGACACTTTGGGCCCAATTTGGACATTTTCAAATTTCATTAATGGCTTTGTTGAGCTATTTTGAGGGGACAGTAAATTTACACTGTTATACAAGCTGTACATTCACTACTTTACATTGTAGCAAAGTGTCATTTCTTCAGTGTTGTCACAAAAGATATAATAAAATATTTACAAAAAGGTGAGGGGTGTACTTACTTTTGTAAGACACTGTAAGTTACCAGCCTGAAGGGCTGATGCCCTTCCAGTCAGCCCAGCTGAAATTTTGGCTGAGCTGGGGAACCTACTTGCTAACATTTTCTGCAGCTATACAAGGGATTTTGCTGAGGATCCAGTCTGGAAAGTCCATCAGATATTGGAAATTGGCATCCAAGTATCCAGAGACACAGTGAGTACAGACCTGCGAGCAGAATTCTGGTGACTGCTGCTACTACAACCAACTGTACATTAGGGCTAAAGCTTGCCAGGCCTGAGTTTTTTTTTGGGCTACCACAGAAAGTGAAGGGTGTCTTCTTGTTACTGCTTATGGTTTCTGGAGTATCCTGTGGCTCCCTATACCCTATGCTAGTTATTCAGCAAAAAAAAAGAAAAAAAAAGAAAAGAAAAGCAATCCATAGACTGTTGCTGTGTGCCTGACTGCTGCCACACTAAACTACAAAACGAAATTGGGTCAATTCAGCAGGCCCTTTCAGGGGTGAGCACTACAAACTGTATGGCTACCTGTTTGGCCAGCATACACGTTAAGCAGAGGCAGGAAAACTTCACTGTGCCGGAGAAAAAGATCACCACACTTATTGTTTATTGAGTATTTCTGTTTAGTTATTGAATTTTTCCATTTGTATGTGTGGAAGCCAGCCACACTGCTTTAAAGCAGTTCCTACAGAACAACAAATTCTTTCCCTAAAATGAACCTCTGCTTTACTCCCATAGCGTGTAAAGAGAAAATAGAGTGCGGGTGAACTATCTCCCCTAACTGGCCAATAACCAAGAATCAAGGCTATCCCATGGGAGGATGGGGATGATCACATGCTCCCCATATCTTGAAGTACTGAATATTTCTATTTGCTTTGGAATCTGAATGAAGCAGCAAGAAAGAAAAGGTGAGTCTCTACCGCTGGGTAGGGTAAAAGGTAAGTAAACTGATGTTTGCCCTACCTGATCAAAAAACAGGTTCACTTTAAGAGATCAGTCCATCAAAAACTGATATTTCAGTTTGATACATCCTGAAATGTTAAAGCATCATTTTTTTTTCACATCTCTCGGGGACTACAGAAGGTCTGCATGCTTACCACAGCCATTAGGAGGTTATTATTTTTTATTATGGAAAGTCGAACAGGAGGAATAAGAGCACCTTGAGATGAGCAGGAACCTAGAAAAGAAGTGGAAAGATCTCACCGCTGGAGTCTCCAAGAGATATAAAAGGCAGCAGAGACTCAGCTTTACCCCTCAAACCTGCAGCTGAAATATCACTTTTTGGTTGGAGTGGTCTTGATAAGATTCCAGCCTGCTGCCAGTGTAAAGGTCCTTACTGTGAGATGTCAGTGACCCGTGGCAGGGGGCTCTCCTCGCTCATGGCATCCATATCATCTGTGTAGCTGTTAGTCCGGGAGATGTCTGGGAGGGATTCGTCTGGCCGATTCCTCCCTGCACAGAAAACATTAAAGATATTCACCAACAATGATGGAATAATATAAAATATCTTCACTTTCCTTAAAATATATGCTGTCTGAGAATCTAGTGGCTCTACTCTGACTAATTCCTTTATGGTGGCAAATATCCACTCTGTCCATTAAAGGGAATGTCTCTCAATCCTTTCGATTGGGTCAAATAAGTGAAGTAGGGGATAATAGAGTCAGAGGGTGAAGTAAGGGGCTGGTAACTCACATAAATGGAGTAGGTGACTGGTAACTCACATAGTTTATTAGGGGGCTGGACCTCACAGGAGTGAAGTAGAGGGCTGGTACCTCACAGGGGTGGAGTAGGGGGCTGGTACTTGACAGGGGTGGAGTAGGGGGCTGGTACCTCACAGGGTTTGGCTAGAGGACTGGTACCTCACAGGGGTGGAATAGAGGGCTGGTACCTCACAGGGGTGGAATAGAGGGCTGGAACCTCACAGGGGTGGAGTAGAGGGTTGGTACCTCACAGGGGTGGAGTAGAGGGCTGGTACCTCAGAGGAGTGGAGTAGAGGGCTGGTACCTCACAGAGGTGGAGTAAATACTTGATACCTCCCAGGGGTGGAGTAGAGGGCTGGTACCTCACAGAGGTGGAGTAGAGGGCTGGTACCTCACAGCAGTGGAGTAGAGGGCTGGTACCTCACAGGGGTGGAGTAGAGGGCTGGTACCTCAAAGAGGTGGATTAGAGGGCTGGTACCTCACAGGGGTGGAGTAGAGGGCTGGTACCTCAAAGAGGTGGATTAGAGGGCTGGTACCTCACAGAGTTGGAGTAGGTGGCTGGTAACTCACATATTACATTAGGGGGCTGATACCTCACAGAGGAGGAATGAAGAGCTGGTACCTCACAGGGGTGGAGTTGATAGTTGATACCTAGCAGAGCTGGAGTAGAGGGCTGGTACTTCACAGGGGTGGATTAGGGGGTTGGTACCTTTACAGAGGTGGAGTAGAGGGCTGGTACCTTTTCAGAGGTGGAGTAGAGGGCTGGTACCTTACAGAGGTGGAGTAGAGGGCTGGTACCTCACAGGGGTGGAGTAGATAGTTGATACCTCGCAGAGCTGGAGTAGAGGGCTGGTACTTCACAGGGGTGGATTAGGGGGTTGGTACCTTTACAGAGGTGGAGTAGAGGACTGGTACCTTTTCAGAGGTGGAGTAGAGGGCTGGTACCTTACAGAGGTGGAGTAGAGGTCTGGTACCTCACAAGGGTGGAGTAGAAGGCTGGCAACTCCCAGGGTTGGAGTGGAGGGCAGGTAACTCACAGGGGTGGAGTAGGGGTCTGGTACCGCACAGAGGTGGAGTAGAGGGCTGGTACCTCACATGAGAGAAGAAGGGGGCTGGTATCTCACAGGGGTAGAGTAGGGGGCTGGTACCTGACAGAGGTGGAGTAGGTAACTGGTAACTCACAGGAATGAAGTAGGTGGCTGGTAACTCGCAGAAGTGGATTAGGGGGCTGGTAACTCAAAGGCGTGGATAGGAGGCTGGTACTTCTCAGGGGTGGAGTAACTGGCTGGTACCTCACAAGGGTGGAGTAGGTGGTTGGCACATCACAGGGGAGGAGTAGGTAGTTGGCAACTCACAGGAGTAGATTAGGTGTCTGGCACCTCACAGGGGAGGAGTAGGTGGCTGGTAACTTGCATTAGTGGATTAGGGAGCTGGTAATTCAAAGCAGTGGAGTAGAGGCTGGTACTTCACAGGGGTGGAGTAGCTGGCAGGTACCTAACAGGGGTGGAGAAGGTGGCTTCCACCTCACAGGGGAGGAGTAGGTAGTTGGTAGCTCACAGGAGTAGGTGGCTGGTTACTGGTAACTGATAGAAGTGGATTAGGGAGCTGGTAACTCATAGGAGTGGAGGGGGGGGGCTGTGTGATAACTCAGCAGTGTTGTAGGAGTAGAGTAGAAGGCTGGCAGAGTTAAAGTTGTGCAGAAGGTGAATTAAAGATTAATATGAGCGTAGTAAGTATAGAGTATGATGCCAGTAGGAGCCTGGTAGAATAATAGGGGTAAAGAAGAAGAAGACTGACAGAATCCTAGAAGTTGAATAGGGCACGGGGAGAGTAATGAAGGAGAGTGTAATAGGAATAGAGTAGGGAATTGCATGCTGGTAAAGTCAAAGTAGAAGATTTTTAGAACACAAGTCAATCTCACATATGGTAGAATGACAGAAGCAGAGCCCTCCAGCCTACCACTCACTGGGGGAAGATCAATTGTACAGGGTTGAAAATCGAATCCAATTCCTAGATTTCACTTGAGACGAGCCTTACTGGCAGAATCTCCTTCCCACTCCTCCTTGACTTCTCCTTTTCCCCCTCACTACATTCTCACAACACATACAGTATGCGCTAAATAACTGGACTAAGAAAATCCCTCTGCTCAAATGAGAAGGGGCAATGTTTACTTACAAGGGCTGATATAATACTGACAGTGCAAGAGTGACAAAAAATGATTAGTAGTATAAAGTGCACAAAGCCATCACACACACAACTGATAACAGTAAAATACATTGACCTGACGCAAAAAGACACGACAGGTGATCAACGAAAAAAAAATCTACATAAGGATGTAAAATAAAAAATGAAACAAAAGTAAGCTAATTTTACTGACATGAAACATTGAAAAACAGAAAACTTTTATAAAAAATTGTGGCTGAACTCCAAGCAAAAATAAAAAAATGAGTCATGTGTGCCTCATGTCATACCCTGCATTGCAGCAATGAGTCAGGAAGGAGCAGCATTTGGAACCAATAAGCACTGCTACAATGTGCATGTGCTGACAGAAGGAAAAAGGTCGGACAACAAAAAGAATCTGTTTTGCATGATCTCATATCGAAAATCAATTCTCGTATGACAGAATGAAAATTCGGAAGTGAAGCCATGTGTCGCAGTGTATTTGTATTGTATTTTCGAACAACTGTACTGATTAAACAAAAATCGCACAATCTGTTATTGTACAAGAAAAAATGTTGTGCTTGTCCGATCGGATAATATCGAATGAACTGTAGAAATTGGCTCTCAAAAGCTGTGTACTAATGATCAGATTATCGTAAGATCGGTTTGAAAGCGGTATTTTTGACATATTTTCTAAACATGTGTACGGCCCATTAGGCTTCTTTCAAACTGATCCGGTTTTCTTCAGTTTTTTTGCGTTAAAAAAGCAGAAGAAAAAGCCATTTCTATTAAATCTTTACACTGATCAGATGGGAGTCCGTTGCGTTTTTCAAACTCCTACTTGCTGCATTTTTAGTTCATGTTTGGTGCTGTAAAAAAAAAAAAAAAAAAAACGCACCTCACCATTGAAATGAATGTAAAATGCATCAAAAACACACCTGCAGCAAAAACACATAAAAAACGCAAAAACGCACCTCCCCACTGAAATTAATGGAACATGCAGCAAAAACGTATCAAAGCCGCACCTACGGTTGCATTTTTTGTCACACGTCACGTGAAAAATGCACCTGAAACACGGTAAAAGTGCAGTAAAAACACAGCAAATGCACATATGTGTTTTTGCTGCGTTTTTGCAATGGAGCAGTAGCCTAATGGTTGCCTCTACCCCTTCCTCATCCAATCGGCAGCCTTAGGGGTTGTGTTCTAGGCCAGGTCATGCTGCTACAGGAATGGGGGTCTAGGACTTTGTTGTACTATCTGGCATGCAAATCCACATAAAAAACTGGCTGCACAAAATTGCAGGTTCTTTGACAGTTAAAAGAACTCCTACACCTGTATTTCTGCTTTGTACTTGGATGCTTGCCTGGAGTTCACCTTTACATAGCACAACAGCTTTTTTTTTTTTTTTTTTAAGGTAAATTGAACAAAAAATAAATTAATAAAAATAATAATAAAATTAAAAAATAGGGGGGATCAAGAAGGGAAAGAGGAAGGTATATAATTTGCTGACAGCTTCTGTTTTTAGATATGGTGCAGATTAGCTGATAGGATGCATTTTAGTTGTCTTTTTACTTTAAATGTGAACTCCAGCCTTCCCTTCAGTCTTGCACAGTTGTACAGGCATCTCTCCTTTAGTGAAAATGCTTACTCTGATTTTACTGCACGCTGTGAGCTTCTCAAAACGTGCATTAGAAGTTGGAGAAAGCAATATAGAGCCCACCTCATTTCCTGGCTGGAGGATGTCCAGCATCATCTAGCTCTTTCCACCCCAGTCTTTCTGTCCCTGGCCTGCCCCTTTCATTCACTGGTTTTCAGTTCTTTCAGTCTTGCAGGCTCAGTATCATATGTGGGGGGGTTACCCACAGTAAGTGGGTCTGCATGAAAATGCAGCCTGCCTACAAATGCCCACTTCCCTTAAGCTGACACCCACCCGTAAAAATATTTTTGTATCTGCATAACTCCTCCCAAGAGCTAGCCTACTGCTATCAGGCTGAGGGATCTTGTGAAGAGTACTGGAGCAGGGTACTGTGATATATTCAGGCAGCTATGTAGAGTAACCTGCTGGACCCTCCCACCAGCCATGATCTGCCTGAATGCATAGAGAAGCACAGACACCTAGTGATGGCATTGCAAGGTCTATAATAAGATATGTAGTAAAAAGGGAAGGTTTTGTTAAAAAATGTCCTTAGCCTACCTTAGACTTATGGAAGTCTGTTGTTAACAAAATGGTGCCATTGTATCCATTCACATATGAATCTAGAGGATGCCCCCAACAAATTCTCCAAGGTATGGGAAATCTAGTCGGAGTCCAGGGATACAGTAGTCTCAACGCCAATGCCCCCATGATTACTGCTTATCTGCTTCTCAGTATTTGACATAGGTTAGTTCATTGTACTGTGGGTACTTGTTCTCCTGATTCCCTCTTAGTGCCCACCTGCAGAACTGAGTATGGTCAACTTGACCTTGGTTGCCAACTTTTAAGTTTTGTGTGCCTGTTTTTTTCTGTATTCTTAAGCCTGGGTATGCCCAATAGACTTTGTTTTGTATACCATACCTTTTAAATTGAATAAAATAAGTTCCAAGAACAAAATGTCCTTAGCATGTTGAAGATAGGGGAGAGAGGAACCAGGGAAAACAAAATACAAGCAGAATAAACATTAGCTTTAAGGACACCTGTGTAATCCTGACCCTGAGATACCTTGTGCGGTGGTAAAACTGGATGTGCAGATAGTAAGGGTGGACCAAGATCGGCAACGACCTGTCAGAAAGGGGGAAAAGACAGAAAAGGAAAGAAAAAAGGCCAAGCTGAGAAGTCTGAAAGTAAGATAAAGATCTGAAAACATGAACATGAAAGCTGAAGAGGGTTCATTCAAAGTCCTTCTTTGCCTCCTTTTAAAGTGCATCTCTAATCAAAACCTTTTTGGTTTAGTTTAAGATTGTGTGGGAAGAAGTTAGAAACCCCGTCAGGCTTTAACGTTTTGTCTTTTTTTTTTTTTTTGGGGGGGGGGGTTTGTGTCCCCTCTGTGAAGATTTAACTTATTGGTCCTGATGACCATTGTGGGAACTCCGAAGTGATATAATAAAATAGCAGATGAGGGGAAATCTTGTTCTGTAAACAACTTTCTAAGAGAATATTTTTCGGAGTTTGGAGAGAGCTCTTTTCATAGTTACATACCAGTTAGGTTGAAAAAAGACACAAGTCCATCTGGCTCAACCAATAAAAAAACAAAAACAGTAATGAAAACCCAACCATACAATCCCATATACACAATCCTATACCTGCAGTTGGTCCAGAGGAAGGCGAAAAATCCCAACAAAGCGTGATCCAATTTGCTACAGCAGGGAAAAATATTCCTTCCTGATCCCCCGAGAGGCAATCGGATATTCCCTGGATCAACTTTACCTATAAATATTAGTACCCATTTATATTATGTACACCTAGGAAAGAATCCAGGCCTTTCTTAAAGCAATCTACTGAGCTAGCCAGAACCACCTCTGGAGGGAGTCTATTCCACATTTTCACAGCTCATACGGTGAAGAAACCTTTCCGTATTTGGAGACTAAATCTGTTTTCCTCTAGACGAAAGAGTGCCCCCTTGTTCTCTGTGTTGACCTTAAAATGAATAACTCAACACCAAGTTCACTATATGGACCCCCTATGTATTTATACATGTTGATTATAACCCCCCTTAATCTCCTCTTCTCAAGAGAGAATAAATTCAGTTCTAATCTTTTCTCATAGCTGAGCTCCTCCATGCCTCTTATCAGTTTGGTTGCTCTCCTCTGCACCTTCTATTCAGCTTTCATCCAAATAGTAATTGGGGATGCTGTCTTGAAGATCCTTGTTCACATAAATTTTTTATGGGGTGACAACTGTCTCTCAGTTTTGCTCCTGCATTGTCCAGGAAACTGGTCCAGAACAGTCCTGTGCAACTGATGGAGAGAGTGTATTTAGACAGGAGGTAGCTGAAAGAGGATGGAGGGGATCAGCAGCTTTGAGATTGTAAATGGTGAAAATGAAAAAATAGCAAGGAAATTGTTTATGACACTAAATGTAATCTTATTTAGTTTAGGTTTTTTTTTTTTTTTTTTGGGCACAAGTACAAAGCAAGCCGACTGCTTTTATTTTAGTTGCAGTAATTGCTGAATCCCTGTGAGTGGTGTTGTGTGCTGTGATCTGAAACTATTTTCCCCAAGGAAAGTAAGTATGAAATGTACCGAGGACATAAGAAGGAAATTATCAGTGAGATAATCACTGTGCTGTTTATAGCCTGTACAGAGAGCAGAGCTGTGGGAGGGACCCAGCACCCACTATAGGTTGTCTGCAGAAAACTACATGAGGGGGCGGAGACAAGACCAGTCACCCTGCACAAGGAGAGACAGCAGCAGTGACCAGTCTTTATAACAGGAAGTACAGTGGCAATGCATGGTAGTAAATTAGACTTAAAAAAAATGTTAAACAAACAACACTTCTAAGACCATGGCACCTACCTGTTGGGCCCTGAAAGTTTAGACTGCTTTTGTCCGCCTCTGCGTGTTGATAGGTGATGTGAGGCACAGACAGGGCATTTTCTGGGGCTGACACTTGGGGACCCGAGGGCATCGGAGTCAGGCACAGAGGGGCCAGGGTGGGGCTGGTGGGGGTGACAAGGGCCTCATGCAGAGATTTGGTCTTCTTCCTACTTCTTCTGTTCTGGGGGAAGAGCAAGGAATTTCAGTCACCAAACAGTACAGATGAAGCTGCATTTTTCCTTATAGAAGGTAAGTATTTGCATAGATTTAGGTCCCCCCCCCCCCCCACATGAAAGTGGTTAACAATTCTTGCTGAAGAAGTGTGAGCATGGCACTGTGGGAAGATGGTGGGGGCATGCTGGGCTTAAAAATAATTTAACCATATAAAGTATTTCCATAGATAGGAGATCCCCTGGCCTTAACACCATCCTTAACTTTTCATTTCAGCTTTGTCTAGAATTGGCTTTTATTGTTTTTGGGCTCCATTAGACAGATTTCCTCTCACTTTCTGCTCTGAGACAACATTTTAACCAGACAGGAAGTGAAAAAAAATCTCTCCAATGGAGCCTCTGATGGCAGTAAAATCTGACAGGGGTTCTAATCTTTCTCCACTCAAACACTAAAAAAATGTTTGGATATACACGGACAATGCCACTGCTCTCTATGGGGCAGTTGGATAGAAATGGACTGCATATTCACTTCATCTGATTTTAATCCGATCCACTGGACGGATGGCGAACGTATCCCCACCCGTCTGTTTTTAGCAGAGCATATTGGATGCCGGTGTGTGACAGCGGACACTTCTGCTGATCTCCGCCTCCCCATAGAGAACAATAGGTGGTCTGATCGGGTCCGCTTGTAAAACGGACAGGCAGACACGATCCGTCAGCTAGTGTGAAAGGGGCCTTAAACCTAGAAGCTGATTGGTTACTATGCACAGCTGCACCAGCTTCTTTGTGTGCTCGTTTTTGTAAATCTCCCCCACTGCCTCATTTTAGAATCCGTTTACTTGCGTTATCAGCGATTTCAACCTGTCCCTGGACACTTAGAGGGGGCTCCCTCTCTCCCTAATAGACTTTACAATTATTCCATATAATGGAGGCAGAAGTAGGAAACATTCAGCATCACTGAGTAGACAGCTGTATATAACAGGAGCAACTCTAATGTTGGTGATTGAAGACTATCTGGCTAGGCTTGCTGGAATCCCCGGACCTGTCTCCGTGCACCAGGACTGCCCGCTGTCGGCGCTGCCTTGTTGCTCTGATCTGGAGGGGTCAGGTAGATCTTCCAGGTGGCTGTAGAATTGTAGGACTTCTCTGCAGCGTAGCATCTCCAAAGGGTCTGCACAAGACATAATCACACATGTATCATAGTAATTACATGCAAGGAAAATGAATGTGCCATGTCACAGACATCTAAAGAAAAAGATCAATTTCATAAGAAAAACTATTTATTGCATAAAATTACAAAGCAATCCCTTTCATACTTTTATGTAAACCTGCTCAGCCTTTTGAAACGTTTACATTTATAAAATCCTACAAGAAGAAGGCATCACTGGGTATTTGCTTCTTCCTTTTTTAGGCAGAAAGCCCTTCTGTGTATGCCCCTGTGATAATGGGTGATGTCAGAACTATTATGAAGAAATAGACATATTTTCATAAATTTCATATGGAGGTTTAAGACTGGATAAGTCTCAAAATAAAGGTTAAACTCAGGACATTCACATTAGTTGTGTTTTTTTTTTTACCCTGTAAGGTTTGTAAACTAAATTTGTATACAAATTATTGTGTTTAGGGATATATACTATATACTATAACTATAAATATATATATATATATAGTATCTCACAAAAGTGAGTACATCCCTCACATTTTTGTAAATATTTTATTATAGCTTTTCATGTGACAACACTGAAGAAATGACACTTTGCTACAATGTAAAGTAGTGAGTGTAAAGCTTGTATAACAGTGTAAATTTGCTGTCCCCCCAAAATAACTCAACACACAGCCATTAATGTCTAAACCGCTGGCAACAAAAGTGAGTACACCCCTAAGTGACAATGTCCAAATTGGGCCCAATTAGCCATTTTCCCTCCCCGGTGTCATGTGACTCGTTAGTGTTACAAGGTCTCAGGTGTGAATGGGGAGCAGGTGTGTTCAATTTGAAGTTATCGCTCTCACTCTCTCCTGGCAAAGAGTTCTCCGAGGATCTGAAAAACCCTGAAACTGAGCCGCAGCATGGTGGCCAAGACCATACAGCAGTTTAATAGGGCAGGTTCCATTCAGAACATGCCTCGCCATTGTCGATTAAAAAAGGTGAGTGCTCGTGCTCAGCGGCATATCCAGAGGTTGTCTTTGGGAAATATAGGTATGAGTGCTGCCAGCATTGCTGCAGAGGTTGAAGGGGTGGGGGGCCAGCCTGTCAGTGTTCAGACCATACGCCGCACACTGCATCAAATTGGCCTGCATGGCTGTCGTCTCAGAAGGAAGCCTCTTCTAAAGATGATGCAGAAGAAAGCCCACAAACAGTTTGTTGAGGACAAGCATACTAAGGACATGGATTACTGGAACCATGTCCTGTGGTCTGATGAGACCAAGATAAACTTATTTGGTTCAGATGGTGTCAGGCGTGTGTGGCAGCAACCAGGCGAGGAGTACAAAGACAAGTGTGTCTTGCCTACAGTCAAGCATGGTGGTGGGAGTGTCATGGTCTGGGGCTGCATTAATGCTGCCGGCACTGGGGAGCTACAGTTCATTGAGGGAACCATGAATGCCAACATGTACTGTGACATACTGAAGCAGAGCATGATCCCCTCCCTTTGGAGACTGGGCCGCAGGGCAGTATTCCAACATGATAATGACCCCAAACACACCTCCAAGACGACCACTGCCTTGCTAAAGAAGCTGGGGGTAAAGGTGATGGACTGGCCAAGCATGTCTCCAGACCTAAACCCTATTGAGCATTTGTGGGGCATCCTCAAATGGAAGGTGAACCTGTATGAGAGAGTGAGAGCTATAACACCAATATTAACACCCCTGCTCCCCATTCACACCTGAGACTTTGTAAAACTAACAAGTCATATGACACCAGGGAGGGAAAATGGCTAATTGGGTCCAATTTGGACATTTTAACTTAGGGGTGTACTCACTTTTGTTGCCAGCTGTTTAGACATTGATGGCTGTGTGTTGAGTTATTTTGAGGGGACAGCAAATTTACACTGTTATAGAAGCTGTACACTCACTACTTTACATTGTAGCAAAGTGTCATTTCTTCAGTGTTGTCACATGAAAAGATATAATAAAATATTTATAAAAATGTGAGGGGTGTGCTCACTTTTGTGAGATACTGTATACAAATTATTGTGTTTAGGGATATATACTATAACTATATACGTATATACTGTATACATTCATATCGTTTTCAGCTTCTATCTAGATGTGTAATTAATCAGAATATATATACAGTAATCCCCCCTCCATCGCGGGGGTTACGTTCCGGACCCACCCGCGAAAAGTGAAAATCCGCAAAATAGAAAGACCCTATTTAAATACACCCTAGGCATGTTTTGTTAACTTTTTGATAGCATTTAAAGGTCTTTAAACAAACTTTTAAGCAATAAAAACACATAAAAGATAGAGAGAGAGCAAGAGCATTGTAAAAACACAAAACTATTGTGCTAACAGTACAGTACTCTATACTGTACAGTAGTAAAAAAAGAGTACTGTACAGTACTGTACAGTACTGTATAGAGAGAGAGCAAGAGCATTGTAAAAACACAAAACTATTGTGCTAAAAGTACAGTACTGTATACTGTACAGTAGTAAATAAAAGAGTACTGTACAGTATTTGTACAGTACTGTACATACAGTACTGTACTGTACTCAGCAGAAAAGAAGATGACGATAAGCAGCAAATAAGAGCAGCTACTGTCCTTTTGAAGGTGCAGGTTCAGCAGGCGCTTCTTTTGGTGTAGGTGGGTCGTCTTCTTGCTGCTCCATGACCTCCACTTCTACATCAGAGGTGCCTGTGGAGGTACTTGGGGTGGATGTGGCCTTCTTCTGTTTTGTGAAGAACATAGTCATAGGCAGTTGCTGGGCGTGTTTCTTCTTTTGGGCGAGGAGGTTCTTGTACACCTGAATGGCTCCATCAATACTGTTTTGGAACTGCAGTGAACGAACCATGTCAGGATCCCAATCAGCTAACATCTGTTTCAGGTCATTGGCCGTACGCATGACCCTGCCAAGGCGCTCAATTGACAAGCCTTCATCTTCTTCCTCCCCCTCATGTTCCTCCATTTCCTCCTCACTCGCTGACTTGGTGAGTTCTGTCAGATCCTCATCGGTTAGTGGAGCTGAATGGGTTTCAATTAGGTCATTGACATCGTCCTGGGTCATATACTGAAAACCTTCACCTCCTAGCAACTTCGCCAGCCTAATTGATTTGTCCACAGCTGAATGATGAACTTCGTCAGGAGAGAACCCTTCATATTCATGAATAATTTCTGGCCAAAGCTTCTTCCAACAAGCATGCAGGGTCTCCTTCTTCATCTCCTTGAGGGCCTTTTGTATGTTCTCCAGACAAGTTGCAATGGTGTAATTACACCAGTAGTTCTTCAAATTGAAATTATCATCATTGTTCATGGATTCAACAAGATGATTCAAGGAGTTGCTAGTGTACAGCGACTTGAATGCTCGTATCACACCCTGGTCCATAGGCTGAATTAAAGACGTGGTGTTGGGTGGAAGGAACTCAACTTGCACTCCTTCGTACGATAGATCCATGGCATGGCCTCCTGCATTATCCATCAGCAGAAGCACTTTAAAATCAAGGCCAAGTTTGGGAAGGTAGACCTTGACGGCTGGGATGAAACAATTATGGAACCACTCAGTTGTGAGGCGTTTAGTCATCCAAGCCTTAGGGTTATGCATCCAATAGACTGGTAGCTGGTTCTTGTTTTTATGCTTCAATGCTCTGGGGTTCTTGGCCTTGTAGATCAGGGTTGGCTTGATCATAAACCCAGCAGCATTTCCACACATAACCAAGGTTACTCTGTCCTTATAAGCCTTGAATCCAGGGGCTCGGGCTTCCTCCTTCATGATGTAGGTCCGTTTGGGCATTCTCTTCCAGAACAAGCCAGTCTCATCCATATTAAAGACTTGCTCTGGTTTGTACCCACCCTCCTCGATGAAACTCTTGAAGGTCTCATTGGTGTACCTTTCAGCAGCTTCTTTGTCGGCAGATGCAGCTTCACCTTGCAATGAAACACTCTTCAACTGATAGCGTTTCTGGAAGCGGTCAAACCACCCCTTGCTGGCAGAAAAGTCTCCTGATGAAGATGTACCTGTACTAGAAGTAGAAGGCTGATCAGGATTGTCGTTGTCTGACTGTTCGGCTGCGGCAGAGCCTTCTTCAGAGCCTCCTTGATTGGCAAAAGTGTCGTACAGCTTCTTTGCCTGAGTCCTGATGATGTTACCATCCAATGTGATGCTTTTATTTCTGCAATCTTGGATCCAAATGGCCAATGCAGTTTCCATCCTAACAATGGTTTTATTGCAGGAAGAAACAACTCTTTTTGCAGCTTGGTTTATGGACAGTGCAGCAGTTGCCCTGATATTCTTGTCATCCTTTTTGATGTATCGAATCGTTGACTCATTCATACCATAATGGCGGGCTACAGCAGCATAACTCTGTCCTTCCTTTATCATATCAAGAAGTTTCACCTTCTCCTGAATTGTAAGGAACTTCCTCTTCTGTTTTTGGCTCACCAGAAGCCTTAGCCTTAAATGATGGACGTTTGGGTGGCATTCTTGCGGGCATTCTTGCTTGTGGTTGGCAAAGGAGCACGGAGCACATCTGCACATGCTCTGAATCGCGTTACCGCCCCCTCTAACGTCGTGCGGTCCACGAGCGAGGCATGCGTTCCACCACAGCCTCGCTCTGATTCTCTGATTCACCGCTACATAACAGCGAAATGGCGAAATATTACCGCGATATCCGAATTAATGGGTCCTAATTAGAATAGCGCGAATTACTCTTTATACTCTTTAGGCGGCGTTACCAGATCTGAACCTTACATATATATATTAGAAATATAATTTGGCCATGCCTGTACCATGAGAAAATGGACATTCTTAAAACAAATCATCTATGAGAATAATTCAGAACAAATTTTCTGCTCTAGGATAAACTTGATGGTTAAAAGAGGCCATACCTAGTTACACAAGGAAGTTCATTTTATCTGCCTCCACCAATGGAAAGAAGTTCCACCACCTGAGCTGGGCTAGGCTTATTATAATTTTTATGAGTTTATTGTCCAGAATGGTATATAGGAATAGGGCGGCACCAGATTCAGGATCACACTTGATCACACATCATCACACTTGGACATCACACACTACTTCCTTACATACACTTCATCCAACATACTTCCTACATACTTCATACCCTCATCATCATGCCTCATACTATGAAACCTTAAGGACGCAAGACCCAAGCTCCTCCTTAACCAGCCACCATTTTGGGGAAGGCAGCCATCTTAGAGGGCTCTGGTAAAAGCCATTGTGAGCCAGCGGAAATTTTGGAAGGGTAAATATGTTTTTATTGATTTTGTAATTGATTTTTGAATACTGAATATTAAGTGCTCATGATATTTAGAATATGATTCCCCAGATGTAAAAACCATCATATATTTTTCTTTAACTTTATTTTTGTTTTTCTAAATTTTACCATCTTTGTTTGGCGCTATATTAGCGAAACCCGTTTTACGTAGTTTCACTCCAACTGCAGAGAAGTAATTGTTGGCTATGCAAATCATAGATGTTTTTGTCTGATAATTAATTCTATATTATATGGTTTTTACATAGACTGGGAGAAATGAATCCTCTCATTTTATTCATATTGCTGAGCAAAACCCATTAGCAAGTGTTGCAAATAAGTTTGTATTTTATGTAAGATTTTCTTTTGTTTTTATGTCACCCACATCCAACTCATTATTGTGAATACTGGTCTTGTGAATTAATATATATTCCCTATTTAGTCTGTATTCATATGGTTTGGTTTATACTTTTAAAAAGAACTTGTTAAAGTTATCGTTCGGGAAAATATTCTCAAACGTAGAACAGTGAACTCTGTCACCCTCATGGTGCTAAGCTCCATCCATGCACCACTTGGCCACTTAGGCGCTCTCACTGGATAGCGGGTTGTACTTTTTCTCTCTCTCTCTCTCTTGCCTATCATTTTCCATCCCTCGCTCACTTCCATCTCCCTTTTCTTTCTCTCATCCTATTTTAGGCTGGGTTCACACATGTCACATGTGCGGCTGCGGTCACACCTGAATCTGACCCAAAAATGCACAAGACTCTTTTTAAACCACACTGCGGCCCCCCCGGATATGTGTGAACCAGCAATATGGAGAGCTGGTCACATTCACATGTCATGCGTATTGGATGCGGTGTAAAACGCATCCAGTTCGCATATATGTGAACCCAGCCTGAGTCTGTCTAGTGTCTAGCATGCACTTCATCTTTCTTGCTACCATTGGCTCTTTTGTTCCCTCTTTCTTCTACGTACTCACTTTCTTTCTTCTCCTGTCTCCCTCTTGTCTCTTTTCTATTAGTCTTTTTCTCTCTCCCATCTACTTTCCTTCTACCTCGTCTCTTCTTGCTCGTCCTTCTACCTTGTCTTATCTTCTCTTTACTGCCCTCTCTCTGCTGGTCACTCATTCTTTCACAATCACCCTCTCCCTTTTGTCTTCTCTCTGTCATCTTTTCTCTGTTGTCATCTCCATCTTGTCTTCTCTCATATTTTCGCTGTTGTCCTCTCCATCTTGTCCCTGTTGTCCACTCCATCTTGTCCCTGTTGTCCTCTTTATCTTGTCCCTGTTGTCCTCTCTATCTTGTCCCTGTTGTCCTCTCTATCTTGTCCCTGTTGTCCTCTCTATCTTGTCTTCCCTCTAATATTTTCTCTGTTGTCCTCTCCATCTTGTCTTCTCTCTCATCTTTTCTTGGTTTTCCTGTCCATCTTGTCCCTGTTGTCCTCTCCATCTTGTCTTCTCTCTTATCTTTTCTATGTTGTCCTCTCCATCTTGTCTTTTCTCTCATCTTTTCTCTGTTGTCCTCTCCATGTTGTCTCTGTTGTCCTCTCCATCTTGCTTTCTCTCTCATCTTTTCTCTGTTGTCCTCTCCATCTTGTCTTCTCTTGTCTTTTTTCTGTTGTCCTCTCCATCTTGGCTTCTCTCCCTCTTTTGTCTTCATTCTATAGCTCTCTCCCTCTTGTATTCTTTCTCTTGTCTTTTCTCTGTCACTCTATCTGTCTTCTATCACTCTCTTCCTCTTGTCTTCTCTCTTTTTTTCTCTCTCTTTTATCTGTTCTCTTCTGATTGTATGTCAATTTTTCTCTAGTCCTTGTATTCACTTTCTTCTTTTCTCTGTAGCCCCATCTTCTCTTCTTTCGACCACTCTCTTCTGCCCTCTTGTATTCTCTCTCTGTCTCATCTTCTATCTATTGCTCTCTACCTATTGTCTTCTCTCTTTTTCTCTCATGTCATCTAGCTTATCCATCTTCCTTCTCTATTGCTCTCTATAGCTTGTCTTCACAATGTCACTCTTTTCCTGTCCTCTCTCGTCTTATCTCTCATCTCTCTCTTTTCTTCTCTTTATGGCTGCCTCTCTTATTTTTTACTCTCTCTCACATTTTCTCTCTATGTCCCTCTCTTTTCTCTTCTTTCTACCACTCACCTCTACCTTCTCTTTCTCTCTATTCACTGTCTTCTTTCTATAGCTTTGTCTGCATTGTCTCCTTTATTTTTTTAAGTATTTGCTTTTGTGTCTTAATTCTATTGCTCTTTCTTGTCTTCTCCTCTTTCTCTTGTCCTCTATATAAAGTTCCCTCTGTCATGCCGTCTCTTTTTCTCATGTCTTCTCTCTCTCTCTCTCTCTATCTCATGTCTTCTATCTATTGCTCGCTCTCCTGTTTTCTGTCTCCTTCTCTTGTCCTCTCTCTATAGCTCTTTCTTGCCTCCTCTTCTTCTCATGTCCTCTCTCTCTCTCTCTCTCTCTCTCTCTCTCTCGTCTTCGGTCTCTTTTTTGTGTCATCTCTCTATAGCTCTTTCTTGCCTCCTCTCTTTCTCATGTCTTCTCTTTCTCTCTCTCTCTCTCTCTCTCATGTCTTCTCTCTATTGATCTTTCATGTCTTCTGTCTCTTTCTCTTTGTCCTCTCTCTATAGCTCTCTTTTCCCTCTTTTCTTTCTCATTTCTTCTCTCTATTGCTCTCTCCCTTTTGTTTTATCTTTTTTTTCTCTTCTTTCTGTATCTCCCTCTCTCTTCCCTTGTATCGCTCTCTTTTGCCTTATCTTTCTCTCTTGTTTTCTTCCCTTCTCTTGTCTTCTCACTCTGTAGCTCTCTCCCTGTTGTCTTCTCTCTCTCACGCTCTCCCTCTTGTCATCTTTCTCTTTTCCATCTTGTCTTCTCCCTCTCACACATCTTTTCTTCCTCTGCTTGTCCTTATTTCTATCTTGTCTTTTTTTATGTTGCTTTCACTTATCAATTCAATTCAGATAAGCTGGCAGGACCAAATACATTTTAGGAATGTCAAAGTAGTTGAGGAGTTTTTATGGATTGGATGGTGGAGAATAAGTGGTGGAAGATTTAAGGATAAGGGGTAATCCCTCTCTTTCCGTCTGTCGTTTTTCTTTCCCATTTTCTCTAGATATACCTCTCTTTTCTCTCCTCTGCCTTCTCTTTCCCCCCTTGTCTTCTCTCTATTTCTCACTCTCTTATGTGTCTTTTCTCTCTTACGCTCACCTATTCCTTTTCTACCACTTATCATTTTCTTGTCTTTCCCATCCTCAACTCTCTGCATTGTTTGCTCCAGTATCTCCCCAACCCTCTTCCCTATTTTAGATAGATACAGGCACTACTATGTCACCGCTGACTCAACATAGAATAAAATGTACCTGGATTAGTGATGCTGCGGCCGGGATCTGTCTGTTGAAATGTTTTTGACGCTGTTTCTGCTGGACTTTTAGAGCAAAGCCGGAACCCAGAATTCCCTAAAAAAAAAAAAAAAAACAGACAGTCAGCACCCTGGACAAGACCACAAAGACTTTCCCAGCATTAACTGAGTGCCACTATAAAGGGGAGTGTTGTATGCTGTAGGACAGTGATGGCGAACCTTGGCACCCCAGATGTTTTGGAACTACATTTCCCATAATTCTCAACTACACTGCACAGTACAGGAGAATCATGGGAAATGTAGTTCCAAAACATCTGGGGTGCCAAGGTTGGCCATCACTGCTGTAGGAGGTCTGTGCACAGGTTCATATCATTTAAACAGTCTTTTCTATCAGCAGACATGTTACTCTTTTGTTGTATTTAAAATCCCATCCCAGATTAAAAAATAACTCCAAAGAACTGTACATATGATGCATTTACAGGTACCATTTATATATAACATACTACTTACCGCTGGAAGCGCAAAGAAGGAGATGGCAAAGACAGAGAAACAAGACGCAATCGTCTTCCCAATCCACGTCTGAGGAACTTTATCCCCATAACCGATCGTCGTCACAGTGACCTACGCAACAGGAAACTGGGCCCAGTTATACAGGTTGATATCCAATCATCCTCATGCAATTCTCTCCAGCAGATACTGTCTAAAATGATCTCCTGATAAAAAACTTTCTAACAACTAAAAAAAATGTCTTTAAATAACTTTGTTATATTGTTTAAAAAATAAAAAAAAAAAGCATCTGAAACATGCATACAGAAAATATCTACCTGCCAAAATATTTATGTGTACATTTTGACAATATAAAATAAAAAAAATATTAAGTACATCTCTGAAATACATGCAGATCTTTTTCATTTTTTGTCTCTTTAAAAACACTACACATATAAGAAAATACCAGTTCATCTGCCAGAAATCCAGTGAGCTCCTAACTTCCTGTTTAATCTGACAACACATCACCTCTGCTGCACTCAAATTGCAAAAGGAGTGGTCAGCCCTGCCAAATTCTCTGTGCTGAACTACACAACACGTCCCCCACCCCCACTGAATAGAGAATGGGGGTTTGTAGTCCAGACACACTTACTGTCCTAGGCCTGGTTCAGACCTTTTTTAATGCTTTTTGCAGAAACGCATCACTGTCCATTTAGCATGGTTTCCTATGGGACACGTTCACATGCTTTTTTCAGACGCTGCGTTTTTGGAAAGGGACAGGCCCTGTTCACACCTGAGCGATTTCTACTTGAAGCTTGTAGCTCTAAAATGCTCAAGAAGCCAAATCCCATTAATTTCAATGACCCCCCTTCACATATGAGTGTTCTGTTATCTGAAGCAAAACGCCTCTCGCTCAAAAAAGCACATGAGTTTCTTTTTGGCAGATAACAAGCCTTTTTTTGGCTTCATAGACTTCAACAGAAACGCCTGACTTGAGCGTTTTAGGAGTGTTTTGCCGCTCATTTTCTGCTCAAACAGCAGCTTTTCACCCCCGATTTCCTCTCCTTCTCCTCCCCCTAGTGCTTTCTATTGGCTAAACAAAAACACATGAAGCTGTAAAGCCGTTGTAATACGCTTTTAAAATGCTTTAAAAAAGCTGCAAAAACGCTTACAAAACACCAGAAAAACGCCAGTAAATTGCCACGTTCAGGTGTGAATGGAGCCTAAGCAAAACAGTGCATTTTTGGATCAAAAAACTTCAAACCGAGAAGCTACAGAAAAGCAAGTAGTGCGTTTTTGCCACTATTGTACTGCAATGTTGCTGCAATTTAAGTTTTTTAACCCACCAAACAACAAATTGGCCAAAGAAAAAAAGCATAAAAAATGCAAAACGCATAAAAAAAGTAATCAAAAACGCATGTGCAAAAACACAAAATGCGCTGAAAAAAGCACTGCAGTAACAGATCAAAAGCAAACTGCAAAGGTGTGAACCAAGCCTTAGGGAGACAACACTGCTCCTCCACTGATAAGGTATGGTGAGTGTTACCCTGTGACACAAAGGAGTTGATTTGCTCAGGCTGAGTTCACACACTGTTGCGGCCGCGGGTACGTGCCTCGGTTCAGGTGCATCCCTGTTCATTGTTTCAGGTGTGAATCAGGTCCAAACTTTTGCCTGTATTCGGACCTGAAACAAAGCCAAAGACGGCTTCCCTGGCTTCCTCTATTGAGAGCCTTTCACACTCTCCTGTCATGCGAATTGGATGCGGCATCCAATTTGCATCAGTGTGAACCCAGCCTAAAACTGGAGAGTGCAAAATCTGGTGCAGCTGTACATGGTAGACAATCGGCTACTAACTTCAGCCTGTTCAGTTAAGCTTTGACAAAAAAAACCTGGAAGCTGATTGGTTTCTGTGCAGAACTACACCAGATTTTGCACTCTCCAGTTTTAGTAAATCAACTGCAAAGTGTGTAAGGCCCCTTTCACGCCCGATGGACTCCGTTTTGCTCAGCCGGAAACGATCCACCGATCCCCGCTGAGCAGGCGGATGACAGATCCTTCTCCGCTCTGTGTGCAGAGACGGACCTGACAGATCCCCGCTCTCCTCTATGGGAGATTGGATGATAACGGACCGCCTGTCCGTTTTCATCTGATCCTATCCGATCCTCCAGATGGATGGAAAATAGGGTTTCCATCCGTCCGGATTTCACAGACAGGATCGGATCGGATAGCAGCGGGTATCAGGGGAGATGTCTCCGCTGGCATCCACTGCCCCATAGAGGTACATGGAGCATCCGATCAGGTCCGCCTGAAAAACTGACAGGTGGACTGGATCAGAATGAAAGCCCGTGTGAAAGGGACCATACTGGCAGGGAAAACTAAAGGGAAAAAAGCGCAAGAAAAAGAAAATACACCACTACATCTAAGGACTGGTAAGCTTCAAGATATTAAATTTTTGTTCTTCGATTTAGATACAATTTAGGGCTTACTTATGCCTTGTACACACGATCAGATAATCAGACGACTTATCGTTCGAATTTTGTTGCATGATACTAGTATTGAATTCAACAATGCGTACTAAGCGTATAATTTTTTTCGTATGATTCTGGAAAAGCTTCCTGGTTGTGTAGCTACGTATTGGATAGTGCAAAACAAACAATGGCAGCCAGGCTTTTTCTGGATTTTTTTCGTGTTTGTGATCATGCGTGGTCTTTGTCTATCGATTTTCAGCGGATGCATACTGTACTGATTGAACGATTGTTATTTGCTAGGCTTTCGTACGACAAAAGTTTTTGTGTTTGTCCCTTTGGATTTTGTTGGATGAAATGTCGTGATCGGCTGTCGAAAGCTGTGTAGTAAGGATCAGATTATCGTGCGATCAATTAGAAAGCGATTTTTTTTTTGTACATTTATCTGATCGTGTGTATGAGGCATTAGACTTGCGCATTGTTGTGAAGTGTGACAACGTGCGTTGCACTTCTTTTCATTTTTAATGGCACCCCAATGTGCTAGGGCAACGCACATGCTCTGCAATGTGCCACAATTCATGATAGTGCATTAAGTTATGTTACAAAAGTATGGCATGTATGATTTCTTCAAAACATTTTGGCTGTGTTGGCAGTCAATTATTTTCAAACAGCTGCCTTAAAGCAATGTATAAAAAATGTAAATGAGCCTGTAATATTTTTTTATTACAGCACAGGAATAATTGTGTGAACACAGTACAGGCAGAACCTCACACTTAGCACTTCTGGTGAAATATTTTAGTAAGGAACTGCCAGCGATCATAGTGAACAATTCTTATATATTCCGGCATACTCACCACTCCCCACCAGAGGGCATCAGCGTAGCTGGAAAATCCGGTCCTCCCCTCTTCATCCACTGCATCCTTCTCAGCCAGGTAGACAAAGTAGGAGGAGAAGATGAGACCCAGGAAGCCGATATACAGAGTGGTGATGAGCTCCTGGAGTGGACAGACAGAAAAAGGGCCACAATGAGCCACATACAGAATGTGCAACACACATGACCTGCAAAACCCAAATCCCAGACAAGATTTCCTATAATACCAAGACAGCAACACTTACATTGTGTGAAAATGTACTGTATTTGTTGCCGCATTTATTCTTGCTGCATTACTTAACGATAGATCAGGATAAACTGGCTGCTGCGAGAGCTACAGTTACAGGATAAGTCATCTGCAACTTGGATTGCTTCCATTTTTAATAAAATCCTATTGGCAGAACTTTTTAAAGACTATGGCCATAAAGTAATGTCTTCAGTGGGATCAGGCGATGATATAATATCTCTGGGGAGTCCCTGGCCAATCCCCCACCTAGCATTAACCACTTTACCACCGGAGGATTTTGCTGTCTTACGTCTGGGCCACTTTTTGCGATTCAGCACTGTGCAATTTAACTGACAATTGCGTGGTCATGCAACGCCGTACCCAAACCAAATTTATGTCCTTTTTTTCCCCACAAATAGAGCTTTCTTTTGGTGGTATTTGATCACCTGTGCGATTTTTACTTTTTGCGCTATAAACAAAAAAAGAGCGACAATTTTGAAAAAATAACAATATTTTCACATTTTTTTTTATAAGAAATTCCCCCAAAAAAATATAAAAATCTAAATTTTTTATCATTTTAGGCCAATTTGTTTTCTGCTACATATTTTTGGTAAAAAAAATCGCAATAAGCGTATTTTGATTTGATGGTTTGCGCAAAAGTTATTGCGTTTACTAACTAAGGGAAAGATTTCTGTCATTTTTTGTGTTTTTTTTTAACGAGTAATGGCGGCGATCTGCAATTTTTTTTGCGGGACTGCGACATTGAGGCGGACAGATCGGACCCTTGACTGACATTTTTGACACTTTTGGGGGTACCAGTGACATTACTACAGTAATCAGTGCTATAAATATGCACTGTTACTGTAAAAATGACACTGGCAGGGAAGGGGTTAATTTTATTGGAGAGGGAGGGGTTAATGTATGCCTGGTGCTTACTGACATGTGTGGGGGGAGGTGACTGAGTGACACAGGGACAGATCGCAGGTACAGCTATGCTGAACCCTGCAATCTGTCACTGTCTGTCACTTAGGAGATCTGCCCGCTTTGTTTACACAAGTGGGCGGATCTCCAGACTCGATTCCCCGACGATCGGGGAAGAGCAGTGGCGATCGCCGCTGCTCCTCCCCTGGCCCGACTCCCGTTGTGACTGAATACAGCGCGATCGAGAAGGGGGAGTGTCTGCCGACGTAGGTCTACGTCGTCAGACCTACAAGAGCCACTTTGCCGCAGTAGAGCTCTAGCGAGCAGCGGTAAAGTGGTTAAAAGAAGCAGGGGCGGGCTGGGCCAGGGGGCAAAGTGGCAATTTCCCCCCAGGCCGCTCTGATTCCCTGTAAAATGGGCCGCTGTACAGGCAGCTCAGGACTGTGCATGTGTCGGAGCTGACCGGGTGCTGCTGCTCGGGCGGCTCTGGCAGGGTTACAGCGTGGAGGAGCAGTGAAAAGAATGTCTCTATCTTCCACTGCAGCTGCGAGCCGGCGATGTGTCCTGTGACAGGGATGTTAGCTGCCTGTACGGTACCTGTCACACAGGACTGAGATTGTTTGTGTTCCATTCTTACGGAGCAAAGCCCCCCTCCTCTATAGAAATGAGAGAACAGATCTGCTCTGCCTCCTCCCGCCCCTCTCTTCCTGTGCCCGCCCACACATTCTCTTCACATCACACGGGCAGTCTCCAGTGTGGGCGGGTAAGTTTAAAGTTGTCTAGTCGGGAGTGCACAGTGCTTTCCTAATCCTGTATATGCATGCTTTTGGATGAGTTTGTGTTAGGCAGTCTGCAACTGAGAGTTGTTTTCCTGGCTTTGAGTGGTGTTTCTAAGTCTTAGTACCCAGCTCACAAAGAACTGTTCTTGTTGGCCATAGAAACCAGCCAGACTTTCCTGCTCCTCTTAAGCCCCATGTCAAATGAGTGTTTCTGCTACTAATGATAAATCCCAAGACAAACCACTGATAGAAGTGCTCCTTTGCTGGGTCTAAATGCTGTAGAAGTTCACTCACTTACTTGGAAGCAAAGAGCGACATTTCACTGATCCAGTGAGGGAGCCACTCCATAGGAAAAGGTAAGTGGTTTGTTACTGGTGAGTTGTAGAGGATTGCTGGTCTGACATGGCCTTCACTCTCCTGGACTTATAGAATGGACACTCTGATTACTATGGGTCGTGTGCTGTTTTTTCCTTTTCACTTTTATGTATGGAGCCCAGTATTTAGATCTCCACTGGATGTACAGTCCTCGCTGTATGTCCTTTAAAACCACTTCTGGACCGGAAGGATTCCCCCCCTTAATGACCAGGCCATTTTTTGCGATTCGGCACTGCGTTATTTTAACTGACAATTGTGCGGTCGGGCGACGCTGTACCCAAATACAATTGATGTCCTTTTTCCCCACAAACAGAGCTTTCTGTTGGTGGTATTTGATCACCTCTGCGATTTTTATTTTTTTGCACTATAAACAAACAAAAGAGCGACAATTCTGAAAAAAAAAAAAAAAAAAAATTTCACTTTTTGCTATATAACATTCACAATAATAATTAAAAAAAATTAAAAATCAAACTTTTTCATAATTTTAGGCCAATTTGTATTCTGCTACATATTTTTGGTAAAAAATAAATCCCAATAAGCGTATTTTGATTGGTTTGCGCAAAAGTTATCGTGTCTACAATGTCAGTTAGGTGTCCGATCTGTCCGCCGCAATGTTGCAGTCCTGCAAAAAATCGCTTATCGCTGCCAAATTGCCAATACTAGTAAAGAATAAACATGACATAAATCTTTCCCCTAGTTTGTAGAAACGATAACTTTTGCGCAAACCAATCAATATACACTTATTGGGATTTATTTTTTACCAAAAATATGTAGCAGAATACAAATTGGCCTAAAATTATAAAAAAGTTTTGATTTTTAATTTTTTTTATTATTATTGTGAATGTTATATAGCAGAATGTGAAAAATATTGTTTTTTTCAGAATTGTCACATTTTTTTGTTTATAGCACAAAAAATAAAAATCGCACAGGTGATCAAATACCACCAAAAGAAAGCTCTGTTTGTGAGGAAAAAAAAGGATATCAATTTTATTTGGTTACAGCATCGCACGACCACGCAATTGTCCATTAAAATAACGCAGTGCCGAATCGCAAAAAATGGCCTGGTCATTAAGGGGGAAAATCGTCCGCTCCAGAAGTGGTTAAAACATTTTTCTAGGTGGCACTGATGTGGAGACACTAATATGGGGCACTAATAGGTGGCACTGATGCAATGATGGGCTGCACTGATGAGCAGGCACTGAAAGGTAGCACTGATTGGCGTCACTTGCTGGGCATTGCTGAGGCTGCACTGTAATGCTGTGCTCTGATTATCTGTACAGGTCTCCCCTGCGAGGAGATGCCACTGATCTGGCTCTCCACATTTTACACATGATCCACTGTGATTGGACACAGCCAATCACATGTGCAATGAGCCGCGGCATCGGCTCTTTAACGAGATCGGGGTCATATTGGTCTTGTTTCATAACAACATCAATACCCGCTATAAAAACCAGATGGGCATGGATGGTGAGCTGATTCGGTGGTTCAACGGGCCACTTGACTAGATTTGCCCCCCAGGCCTAAGGCTGCCAGCCCTCCCCTGAAAAGAAGCACCCAGTACTTCTGGGTATGGGGCAGCATGTGACTGTCTCCCCTTCCTCCTACAGTTCAATGCTAGGTGGCTGAGCAGCCGATCATAAGATACAAGAGGTGTCACATGGGGATGGGAAAAGCATCCTCAGCCCCCTGTAAGCTTGGAGAAAACAAAGGGCCACGTCTCTTTACTCCAGAGGCTGATCCATGTTGCAATATTGGAAGAAAGGGAAGGCAGGTAATAGCAACTCTGGAAAGCAGAATTAAATTCAGCCTCTATTGCCTCGAGCCTCTATTGTCCTCCATGGGCAAGAAATCATTGACATGTCAAAGCTATAAACACATGAAATAAAATGAATTACAGATAAGTGCTCTATCATTCTTGCCAAAGCAATTGTTATTTTATCCAGTCAGTCTTGATCCAGGCACCCCAGCCAAACAGTAAAGCCAGAACCTGCTTTCTCTCTGACCTCCCTGCAGCTGACCATTATAACCTGGCCAGGAGCCCACCTCAACCTGGGACTGGGCAGTGGAGTACAGCTAGTTTATTTTCTATTTTGTAGCCAAATTGGGATAACACCTAATTTATAATATTTGTTACATCTTCCCTTTCACATAGCATAAAAAAATAGTTGCTGCTTAGCTATTTCTGAAAAATACTCCCTTTTTACTGTAAGTAATGTTCAAGGGAGGCTGTGGAGTTATGTTTACCATAATTATTTGTGTCTCTTCTGTGCTGGTAACTCTTCATTATCAGTTGTAAGCTAGATATGCACACTGTCTGTCCTAAGAAATGGTTAAAGATCTCAAGGCTTGTGTCCTGCATTGTACATTACCAAAAAACTGTCCCTCAATCTGTCCCCTTATTGCACATTTTAAACAACAGAAGCTGCCTGTAGAGTTCTTTGTATAACCCGTCATCAAAGAAACAACTAGAAAGATAAGGATATTTTTTTAAATTATTTTTAGGTATGCTTTGTGAATAGGAGCAAATATGACTGCAAAGGTAGAAACAACACGTTAAAGTAAACCCGTGCTTCACCTTCACTAGGCAAAGTAACAGTTTCACTTGATAGAAGGCTCTGTTAGGAGTCTATAATGTTCTGCACATCCCTGCCCCTGCAGAACCTGAAAATTCCCATGCAATCTGCAACTGAGTATACACTCCCTTACATCCCCATGTGACATGGGTCCAGCCTGGCAATTGGCCACTCATGCACCAAGTTCTGAGGCAGAAGAGATTGTCACATTCCCCCACTCCTGGAAGTGCTGGCATACCACTATACTGGAACAGCCAACCAGGCATCGGGTTCATACAGCACAGTGCCCTCACCTGGCGATGGATGAAAACTACAGATCCTAGCAGCCTCCACGTTCCTCCCTGGCGGTCCACATGTAACATACGAAGTATCTGAAGGAATCGAATCCCCCTGCAGAGCGAAAGTCACACATTGAAGATTCAGGGTCATGTACAATACCAACCAGAAAAGTTACTATTCAATAACTGATTCACTCTTTAAAAAAACCTGCCATGCTGAGGATTGTATATAAATATAAAAATAAATCTCAAGTAATATAGATATTACCAGTGGCTGTTTTTGAATGAATGTACTATATATGAGCATGTGCCTGGAGTTCTACTTTAAGTGTGTAGCACTACTCCCATAGGAGCTGCTGTGTGTGGGTTCCCCTGGGTTACCATTAGTAACTGTAGAACATTCTGATATGTTTCCAAGTGTTTTTACCTCAGACAAGGACCAGTCCAGTTTCTTTGGTTTTTATGTTTTATTAGGAACTTGGATAAGAGAAGTGATGGGTGGGAAACTCCAATTAAACTGAACTATGCACAATATGCTGGGACGATATAGAAAATGCTGGTTAACGCTGACTGAGCTAGTCACGGCTAGGGTGCTTACTTTGGCTTTGACTGTGGAAGAGTCCTTTTAGCTTCCTAAGGCACTCCTTTCCTGAGGTAGCTGTCCTTTATAGTAGACTGCACTGCTGAGCAACATCCGGGACCTTCCTGGCACCCTAATCTTCAGGGCTTAACAACTTGGCACCCCCTTTACTGTATCACTCTGGGTTAACTGACTTCTGGATCCCCTTTACCCCTCTGGAGTGGTCCCCTCTCTTAGGCAGACCCCTGGGCAGATTCTTGAGTACTCACAATACTGTTTTTCCAGGAGTATTCTGCCCAGCAGCTCCACTTGCAGCACAGCTCAGCCCCTGGTCCCTATGCCGACTGCGTGGACCACCTTCCTCAGCAACAGGAGGGGAGACAGCCATCACCCTCCTACTGGGACCTGGCTTCCCGCCCAAAGACCCCCTGTCACATGCTCCCTCTGGATTTATTCCCAATCCCAGGATGCATTGCAACAATGCCCACCCACTGGGACAGTCAAAAAACCCTGATGTGCTATTGGCTAGGTTTCCTCCACTGTCCAACAAGGTCCCTCATTGGATACAGTGGGGAGACTCCCCAGACTCAACAGGTCACACCTGGAAGCATGTGACAGGCTAACTAACAGATCAGACCCTCCTGATAAGCAGAACAGGGTCACATATATGCTTTGCCTAGCACCTACCTAGGGAGGTGCTACAAGTGTTATGTAAAATAATTGATTAATAGCTAAGTGAAAGAAATACTCTGTACTATGATATAATGATCAATGATAAGCCTCTACTGCTATAGTATCCACAACCTGAAGACAGGTCTTTGCAGCACTGGGGTCCTGGGCCCTATTCCAGACCTTCAAATGCATTGAGCGTTTGTGTTCTATTCTGTCCAATGACTTCACACGAAGCATTAAGACAAATTAGTGGGTTAACAGGCACAGCCCATGCACATGTAGGGGGCCTGGGCCCCAGAGGCTTCACCACCTCTGACCCCTTGCTTGCTGCTCACTGCTGTCACTTGTAAATGTGGGAGTGATAGAGCGGCTCTCCCAGGGGCACACACAGAACCCTACCTGTCCTGCCTATCCCCATAACCTCAGAGGATGGGGCGGGCAGTGGCATTTGTGGGGGAGGTGAGGAGGTGGTACATCAATCCAGGAGGTGCCAGTATGGCCACAGTTTCTTCTGGCCCTGGAATGTTGGGGGGGGGGGGGTAGTCTTAAAGCTATGTAAGGGGCCCCAAAATTTCTGATGGCTGTCCTGAAAAAGCATGATGCAGCTTAGTGCTCCATCACACCAGTCTGCAGGCGTTATGGCCCATATAACTCATGCATGCTGATGTGTCTTGTGTAGGGGTAGTATGGTGCTTTGTTACAATGTATCAGAATGTTTAATTTTTAGTTCTTTTTTCAACTTTATTAAAGTGTTAAAGTGTAACAAAATGACACTTCATTAAACCCTATGCAGTGCGTTGCAATGTTCTGTATTAACATAATGACGTGCATTGTGATGCATTATATGCATACATGTTGCATTTTAATGTAATACACTGTAACGCACCTCAATGCAGCATTGTAGTGTGAACAGGGCTCATAGAAACAAAGTTTTTCTATATGTCATTGCGTTGAGTCTAAATCAGCACAGATCAAGGGACATGGTGTAAAGGAGCCCTTAAAAAAGCAGATGCCAGACCATTCATTTTAAAATATTATTTTATGTTATACATTCTATTATATGTGCATTTAGGGCTCACACAGCATTTTTATCTGTACTGTGTTTTTCTAGGGTGCATTCACACTTGCAAATTCACCTGCTGGGGGTTGGATAAGAGAATCCCAGTGGGGGTTCCCACGATTAGCTGCGAGAGGCAGGCCCATGGAAAGCAATAGGAGTCTGTCAGCTCTCACAGTCAGTTGTGCCCACTCGCATGTAATCACTCATGCAGCGATCGCATGCTAGTGATCAACCCTGGATGCAGACTGCCTGAGTCCAGGGCCAATCATTCATAAATGGTCGCAGCTTAAGATACTACAAGTGGATGTGGTTAGCTGTGAGAGCGGGCAGCCTCCCATTGTTTTCCATGGGACTGCCTGTCACAGGTAATCGCAGGAACCCCCTTGCCAAGGTTCTGGCATCTAATCTCCGAACGGCTGCATTCACACATGTGAACACACCAAGTCACGGTTCACACTGGTGTAATGAGGGAAACCCTGCAATTCAGTGCCAGTTCCCGCATCGCACTGGAATCGCACAGTGGTTCACACTGAGATTTGCGAATCCCTGGGGGTGTCAATGTAAAGTTAATGACACCTAAGATTGGTTGGCAGATCGCAGAGCAAACTGTGAAATGGTGAACAAATCGGATTGCATGGGTGTTCACACCTATTCCATCCGATTCCAGTGCGAACCACAAAAAGGGTCCTGCACCATTTTGGTGTGAATGCAATATGATTTCAGCCATATAGTTTGAAATCGCATCGCACAGAAATCGCATGTGATCTGCACAGGAAAACGGTGTGCTTCACATAGGATGTCTGGCATCGCACTAGTGTGAACCGGCACTTATGGATCTAAGCGCAGTACTATAGGCCATGCACACAGTAAACTTGCGTTGTGATCAAATACCTAAAATAAAAATAGAAAAATCCACATCTGAGGGCAGTCATTTATGCATGTAAATACAAGTTCATGCGTACACACGTACCTGCTTCAATTTATTGAAATTGAGGCAGAATTTTATGCATCTAATTCCCGATTCACACACATGCAATGCGGGAATCCTGCAAATCCACTGTGGGTTCGCATTCAACTCGCAGGCAGTTCATACTGCCATATGTGAATCGCTGGGGGTGTCAATACAAAGTTAACGACAGCCCCAGATCAGTTTGCATATCGCAATGCGAACTGTCACTTTGGACATGAATTGGATAGCATAGGTGTGAGCACGGATGCAATCCGATTATGGTGCGGACCCAAAAAAGGGTCCTGTGCTAGTTGTGTCCAAATGCGATGCGAATTCAGCCATACAATCTGTATGGCTGAATTTGCATCGCACAGACATTGCATGTGATTTGAAGAGCAGTGCGCTCCGAATCACATGCAATGTCTGTCATCACATATATGTGAACCGGCTCCTAATACTGTGTGGATGTTTATGCATCCATACGTGTGTAAACACAAGCACCTTACAGGCCATTTCATGGTTTTTTTTTATGTAGGATCCCGCATAAATGACTAGTAAATTTGTTACCATTTTATCCCTGGACTGTGAATTTTTATTTTTTTTTACTTAAAATAACGATTTATTTAATACATGTGAAGTGTGAATTTTAATGGCAGCTCGGCTTGCTCAATGGCAAATCTGAACTTCAGAACGCCATCATTTCTGGACCCCAATAAACTCACCAACCTAATTGCAGACGTGGCGAAGACCTGCCCATTGGAGCCGACGCTGAGCACGATAATGGAGGCTATGACCACGATGAGATCTGAGGGTGAGAGGAGAAAGGGTGAAAATCCTTGTATATTTTGTGATATTCTGATCACCAGCAGGCAATATTCACGCAGGGATTGCATTATAGTAACCTAATTTACAAAAGTGTTTCTTTGTTTTGCAGCCGGGCACCTGATGCATTAAAACTCCCAAGACTTGCTGCAGCAATTACCTAATGACGTCTTAAGCTGGATACACACTATACAACTTTTGTTAGATTTCCTTTAGATTTACCTTCAACTATATAGTGCGAGGGTCTGCCTGGTTGCATACAAATTGAAAGTGTTTAGATTTGACCTCATATTATATGGTTTTGGTAAATCAAAAGAAAAAAATCTAAACAAATTGTATAGTTTGTATCCAGCTTTAGACTGACAGCGCTTGGCAAAGCAATAGAGCCCTGATTGGCTCAGTATTTTACCCCCCCCCCCCACTAAGAGTGGGGGGTGATACCAGGACACATCCAGCTACTTACACTCATCAGCCACTTTATTAGGTACACCTTGTTAGTACTGGGTTGGACCCCCTTTTGCCTTCAGAACTGCCTTCATTCTTCGTGGCATAGTGTTGGAAACATTCCTCAGAGATTTTGGTCCATATTGACATGATGGCATCACGCAGTTGCTGCAGATTTGTCGGCTGCACATCCATGATGCGAATCTCCCATTCCACCACATCCCAAAGGTGCTCTATTGGATGAGATCTGGTGACTGTGGAGGCCATTGGAGTACAGTGACCTCATTGTCATGTTCAAGAAACCAGTGGTGAGATGATTTGAGCTTTGTGACATGGAGCATTATCCTGCTGGAAGGAGCCATCAGAGGATGGGTGCACTGTAGTCATAAAGGGATGGACATGGTCATCAACAATACTCAGGTAGGCCGTGGAGTTTAAAAAATGCTCAATTGGTACTAAGGGGCCCAAAGTGTGCCAAGAAAATATCCCCCACACCATTACACCACCAGCCTGAACCGTTGATACAAGGCAGGATGGATCCATGCTTTCATGTTTATGCCAAATTCTGACCCTACAGTCTGAATTTCGCAGCAGAAATTGAGATTCATAGGACCAGGAAACATTTTTCCAATCTTCTATTGTCCAATTTTGGTGAGCCTGTGCAAATTGTAGCCTTAATTCCCTGTTCTTAGCTGGCAGGATTGGCACCCGGTGTGGTCTTCTTCTGCTGCTGTATTCCATCTGCTTCAAGGTTCGATGTGTTGTGCGTTCAGAGATGGTATTCTGCATACCTTGGTTGTAACAAGTGGTTATTTGAGTTACTGTTGCCTTTTTATCATCTGCCCATTCTCCTCAATCGCTGACATCAACAAGGCACTTTCGTCCACACAACTGTCGCTCATTGGATATTTTCTCCTTTTCGGACCATTCTCTGAAAATTCTAGAGATGGTTGTCCCAGTAGATCAGCAGTTTTTGAAATACTCAGACTAGCCCATCTGGCACCAACAACCATGCCACATTCAAAGTCAGTTAAATCCTCTTTCTTCCCCATTTTGATGTTCAGTTTGAACTTCAGCATGTCATCTTCACCATGTCTAGATGCCTAAATGCATTGAGTTGTTGCCATGTGATTGGCTGATTAGCAATTTGTGTTACCAAGCCATTGAACGGGTGTTCCTAATAAAGTGGCCGGTGAGTGTGTTCTGTTCTACAGTGGTGATCGAAAGTTTGGGCACCCCAGGTAAAAATTTCTATTAATGTGCATAAAGAAGCCAAGGAAAGATGGAAAAATCTCCAAAAGGCATCAAATTACAGATTAGACGTGCTTATAATATGTCAACAAAAGTTAGATTTTATTTCCATCATTTACACTTTCAAAATTACAGAAAACAAAAAAATGGCATCTGCAAAAGTTTGGGTACCCTGCAGAGTTGATATCTTGTACTGCCCCCTTTGGCAAGTATCACAGCTTGTAAACGCTTTTTGTAGCCAGCCAAGAGTCTTTCAATTCTTGTTTGAGGTATCTTTGCCTATTCTTCCTTACAAAAGTCTTCCAGTTCTTTAAGATTTCTGGGCTGTCTGTCACGCACTGCTCTTTTAAGGTCTATCCAGATTTTCAATTATGTTGAGGTCACGAGATTGTGAAGGCCATGGCAAAACCTTTTTACGCCTGTTGATTTAATCCCCCGTGGATTTCGAGGTGTGTTTAGGATCATTATCCATTTGTAGAAGCCATCCTCTCTTTAACTTCAGCTTTTTCACAGATGGCATCAAGTTACCATCCAAAATTTGCTGAAATTTTATTGAATCCATTTTTCCTTCTACTCGTGAGATGTTCCCTGTGCCACTGGCTGCAATACAACCCCAAAGCATGATTGATCCACCCCCATGCTTAACAGTTGGACAGAGGTTCTTTTTATTAATTTCTGTGCCCCTTCTCCAAACGTACCTTTGCTCATTCCGGCCAAAATGTTTTAACCTCATCGGTCCAAAGAACTTGTTTCCAAAATGCATCAGGCTTGTCTATATGTTCATTTGCAAAGTTCAAACGCTGATTTTTGTGGTGAGGACGTAGAAGAGGTTTTCTTCTGATGACTCCATGAAGACCATATTTGTACAAGTATCTCTTTATAGTGGAATAGTGTACCACAACTCCAGTGTCTGCCAGATCTTTCTGGAGGGATCGTGCAGTCAAACGTGGGTTTTGAATTGTTTTTCACACAATCCTGCGAGCTGTTCTGTCTGATAATTTTCTTGGTCTTCCAGATCTTGCTTTAACTTCCACTGTTCCTGATGACTGCAATTTCTTAATTACATTCTGAACAGAGGATATTGACATCTGAAAACGCTTTGCTATCTTCTTATAGCCTTCTCCAGCTTTGTGAGCCTCAGCTATTTTCAGTATCAGTTTTCTAGACAACTGCTTAGAAGATCCCATGGTGCTGATTGTTGGGGCAAGGTCAGATGAGTCTGGGCATTTAAAACCTTTGAGACTGACATCACCTGGTCTTCCCAGATGATGATTGAGAACAATCCATGACACTGGCAGGTCTCAGCCTTGCAAAGGGGGCAGTGCATGCTATAAATTCTGCAGGGTGCCCAAACTTTTGCAGATGCCATTTTTTTGTTTTCTGTAATTCTGAAAGTGTCAATGATGGAAATAAAATCTAACTTTTGTTGACATATAAGAATGTTTAATCTGTAATTTGATGCCTTTTGGAGATTTTTCCATCTTTCCTTGGCTTCTTTATGCACATTAATACAAATTTTTACCTGGGGTGCCCAAACTTTCGATCATTACTGTATGTTCAGCTTTAAAAGTAAGTTCCATATTTAAATACTAGCTTTCAGCTTTCCGATGCTGTTTTCGAGCTCTTAAATGGCTGACACCTCACATCTGAGTGATTTTAACAGGGAGTGTAATGCACCCATAACTAGTACCATGACCCTTTAATGTTTTGATATTCAGACTAATGCTGTAAAATTATTTTTGCAAGCTCAATTTCATATTTCTCCACTGTAAAACTAGCTGTTGCTTACAATCGGCAAGCAGCATTGTCTTTGAAAGCTAATCTTACACGGTATAAACGTCTCTCATCAGTGCATGTTGTGAGAGCCGTATCCCCTCGTGTCTATCACCAGGACGGAGACCCTATACGTATATCTTATGGCACTCTATTGTCTTCTATACTCTGTCCTTCATCATTGCCTATAGATTTCCTTGACAGGTTAAAGAAGACCTCCGCTCTAATTAGGAGGCTGTACACAGCTGTAAGATGAGCAGCTATTTATATCATCAAATACAACCATGGTCCACTCAAAACTCATATTTCAGTACATGATGGATGATGACAGCTTCTTGTGTGCCCATTATGAGGGGCTTCCCACCAGCCCTTTGCTGAGTCTCCGTGTCCGCACCTTCCTGTGCCAATTATGGAGGTTCCCACAATCCCTACACTGAGATTCCAGGTCTTCACACCTGTTGTGCCCCTTAGGAGGGGCTCTCACCAGCCCTGTGCTGAGGCTCTGTGTCCGCACCCTTCCTGTGCCAATTATGAAGGTTCCCAAAATCCCTACACTGAGATTCCAGGTCTTCACACCTGTTGTGCCCATTATGAGGGGCTCCCACCAGCCTTGTGCTGAGTCTCTGTGTCCGAACCTTCCTATGCCAATTATGGAGGTTCCCACAATCCCTATACTGAGATTCCAGGTATTCATACCTGTTTTACCCATTATGAGGGGCTCCCACCAGTCCTGTGCTGAGTCTCTGTGTCCGCACCCTTCCTTTGAAAATTATGGAGGTTCCCACAATCCCTACAGTGAGATTCCAGGTATTCATACCTGTTGCGCCCATTATGAGGGGCTCCTACCAGCCCTGTGCCGAGTCTCTGTGTCCGCACCCTTCCTGTGCCAATTATGGAGGTTCCCACAATCCCTACACTGAGATTCCAGGTCTTCACACCTGTTATGCCAATTATGAGGGGCTCCCACCAGCCCTGTGCCGAGTCTCTGTGTCCGCACCCTTCCTATGCCAATTATGGAGATTCCCACAATCCCTACACTGAGATTTCAGGTCTTCACACCTGCTGTGCCCATTATTAGAGGTTCCCACCATTCCTGTGCTGAGTTCCTAGGTCTGCACATGTGTAGTGCCCTTTGTGAGGGGCTCCCCCCACCTCTGTGCTGATTTCCCAAATCTACACATCCGCTGTACTTATTACGAGAGGTTGACACCATCCCTGGGCTGAGTTCCCAGGTTTTTTACACCTGCTTTTCCCATTATGAAGGGTTCCCCCATCCCTACACTGAGTTCCCAGGTCTGCACACCTGCTGTACCCATTTTGACAGAGCTGTTGAATACCCATCACAACACCCTTGCACTGAGTTCCTGGCTCTGTAAAACCAGTGTGCCCTATATTGGTGGTTCCCAATATTATTGGGCTGAGTTCCCGGGTCTGTTGCCATGTCTATTATGAGGGGCTTCCCTTGCTAAGTCAGAGCTAGAGCTTGAGTCAGGAAGAGGAATAAGCTTTGTTGATTGCAGAGTTAAAGGTCTGGCTGTGATGGATCTCTCCGGAGAAGCCACTGCTTCCACATAGAGAGCAAGAGTCCTTCTCTGCAACATGCTGTCAGGGGACAGGCTTTTCCCTTCAGGGTGTGGCTGCTTTCTAAAGAAAACAAATAGAAGACTTTGCAAACCTTCTGTTTTGATGCACTTGGAATATTTTTATTTGATTTAGACTGAAAGTTAATTGGTCTTTACAAAACACACCAAAACCACCTTCATTTCACCTTCCCCTTGAACCCCAATGACAACATTTTTGTCAAAATCTCCTGATTTTGCTGAAAATTTTGGGGCAATAAATCTACAAATTTGGCTTATCCTTAATGCCACTTAGACATGGGGAGACACTAACAGCATGTTTTATTTGTGCACATACTGCAATTTGTATTTTGCAATGTTAGGTGACAATAAATGCTTAGCAGTAATCCCTTAAGCCCCGTACACACGAGAAGAAATTCGGCCGGGAAATTTCGTCCGACGACCGATCTGCCGATTTTCGGCTTGTTAGTATGGTGCTTTCGACAGCCGACTCCGACTTTTCGGCTGACAAAATCCTGGTGTGCAGGCATTAAAATTTTTGTCCTCCGTCAAAACACGTCCGATTTTCGTCTCATTAGTACAGATTTTGATGGGGAAAAATCTTATGAGCAAGACTAGGCATGCTCAGAGATGAAAGAACACATACAAAGCAATCCAACACATGACATCACTTCTGAAGTAGAATTCTGTCATGCGGGAAAATTCGTGTGCAGTCTAGAGCACATTCCAACCAACAGACACCACTTTGGACAAGAGACGGACGACCGGTCGGCGGAAATTCGCTGCGTGTGTACGAGGCTTTAGAGTAGACCTTTCTTTGTACTCTGTGATGGGTATTCAACAATTCTGTCAAAGACAATGTGCAGAGTGCAGCTGTCTATAGCAACCTCTCACAATTCAGATTTAAACATGCAATTTTGACTGACTAAAGCCCCGTACACACGATAAGATTATCGAACGATCTGTCGTCCGTTTTTTGTGGCATGCTAGTCTGATGTGGAAAGTGAAGAGGTTATTTTTATACGAATTTTCCCGTACGACAGAATTCAACTTCAGAAGTGATGTCATGTGTTGGATTGTTTTGTATGCGTTCTTTCGTCTCTGAGCATGCCCAGTCTTGCTCTTAAGATTTTTTTCCGTCGAAATCTGTGCTAATGAGACGAAAATCAGACTTGTATAACGGATGACAAAAATTTTATAGCCTGCACATCAGGATTTTGTCAGCGGAAAAGTCGGAGTCGACTGTCGAAAGCACCATACTAACAATCCGAAAATCGGCAGATCGGTCGTCAGACGAATTTTCCCTTCAGATTTTCTTATCGTGTGTACGGGCCTTAAACCTCATTGGATTCTTTTGTCTGATAGATAACCCAGCAGCAAGTCCTACCATTATAATGGAACCCCGGACACAGTAAAAGAGGCTCTCACCGATTATTGAGATGGGTTTTCTAGCAAAACGTATTCGCCCCCTGAAACCCACATATTTGCTGCGGCAGCCGGCTGACCACAGACGTACAAGATATTCGGCACCAAAAAACACGACCAGTACAATCTCCTGTAGAGAAAACAGAGAAAAAGATAAAGGTGAGGAAAGAAAGAATGATTAATGACACACCAGGCTAAAAAGTCAGCAACACATTACTGACACTTGTCACCAGAATTACTCCACGCTACTAGAGGGCTCTGCTCCTTCGACCTATTTAACTCTCCTCTCCTGAAATACTCTGCACTGCTGGAGGGCTCTGCTCCTTCCTCTATCTAACTCTCCTCTCCTGAAATACTCTGCACTGCTGGATGGCTCTGCTCCTTCCTCTATCTAACTCTCCTCTCCTGAAATACTCTGCACTGCTGGAGGACTCTGCTCCTTCCTCTATCTAACTCTCCTCTCCTGAAATACTCTGCACTGCTGGAGGGTTCTGCTTCTTCCTCTATCTAACTCTCCTTTACTGACATACTCTGAACTGCTAAAGGACTCTGCTCCTTTATCTATCTAACTCTCCTCACCTGAAATACTCTGCACTGCTGGAAGGCTCTGCTCCTTCCTCAATCTAACTCTCCTCTCCTGAAATATTCTGCACTGCTGGAAGACTCTGCTCCTTCCTCAATCTAACTCCTCTCCTGAAATACTCTGCACTGCTAGAGGGCTCTGCTCCGTCCTCTAGCCAACTCTCCCCTACCGAAATACTCTGTATTGCTGGAAGACTCTGCTCCTTTCTCTATTTAACTCTCCTCTCCTGAAATACTCTGCACTGCTGGAGAGCTCTGCTCCTTCCCCTAGCCAACTCTCCTCTACTGAAATACTTTGTATTGCTGGAGGACTCTGCTCCTTCCTCTATCTAACTCTCCCCTACTGAAATACTCTGCTTCTTCCCCTAACTCTCCTCTCCTGAAATACTATTCACTGCTAGGGGACTCTACTCCTTCCTCGAATGCTCCTCTCCTGAAATACTCTGCACTGCTGGAAACCTAGGTTGTTCAAAGGGTTTCTGCTACTCACCATCCAGAACAGAGTTCCTGTGGCAAATTCAGAGTAATGTTCTATGGTGGAGAGGACACTGAATATTAAACATATAAGAACGAGGAGGAACCTGTGTATAAAACAGAGAATTATCACTGAACAATTCGATCTTCTTGATTCTAAGAGCACTATTTTACAGGATGTAAGGTTATAATATGAGATGGATTTGGAGAACTAAAATTGATCAGATCATGGCCAGCATCAATAAACACGCTTCCTCTGAGTCTGGGTTATCCTGGACCCGCCCCAGCCTTTGACTGGACAGTGAAACGAGAAGCAGTACAGTGATGAATGCTCACTCTGTTCTCTCTATTATCATGCTTCTTGTCAGCTCATGTACAGATTGGCTTCTTGGGCTTCTTCTTCTCACACTTTAGCTGAGGCTGATACCAGGTCAGATTCACGTAAATACACTGCTTAATTTAAGAGAAATCCAGTGATGATGTATTTCTAGTTACAAAGCTAAATACATGTGTGTCTTTATATCTGCCTAGAGTTTAGCTTCAGGCAAGACTTGTTATGCTGCTTGGCTTTTTTTGGTCTCATTGTAAAATAAATGGAAACACTTTAAAAACGATTCATTGAGTCTCCAATGTTCCCAGTTTTGAAAAAGGTCAATGTCTCGAAGTGCTCAAACCACAAACAGCCAGGCAATCAGCATTTTCAGAAAAATCAGTACTGATAGCACCAATGTTTCTAAAGCCTCGTACACACGCAACGAATTTCCGCCGACAGGTCGTCCGTCTTTTGTCTAGAGTGGTGTCTGTTGGTTGGAATGTGCCTAGACTGCACACGAATTTTCCCGTACGACAGAATTCTACTTCAGAAGTGATGTCATGTGTTGGATTGCTTTCTTTGTGTTCTTTCGTCTCTGAGCATGCCTAGTCTTGCTCATAAGATTTTTCCCCATCAAAATCTGTACTAATGAGACAAAAATCGGACGTTTTTTGACGGAGGACAAAAACTTTAATGCCTGCACATCATGATTTTGTCAGCCAAAAAGGCGGAGTCGGCTGTCGAAAGGACCATACTAACAATCCGAAAATCGGCAGATCGATCGTCGGACGAAATTTCCCGGCCGAATTTCTTCTCGTGTGTACGGGGCTTTACAATACAGTTATCCTTTTTTTTCTGCCCATAGATGGATGGAAGCTCGGCCTGTTCAGCAGGGACCAGTGGAGATTCGATCTATCTATGGCCGGCTTTAATCAGTATTCATTAAAGAAGTAAAGTCTGCATTCCTTTTTGCGACTTTAGATATAAAAACATATTTGCAATCCTTGCACAGTATAATGTACACAATCATTGCTTACTTACTGTTTTTTAGTCGTTTGTAAAAAATTTGTCTTCTGGGATTCGGCGGCACTTTCTTGAGTACTGTTTTCTGACTCATCTTTGGGCATCATTCTGCCCTTCCTTAATTCCCCTGTTAAAATCTTGCGTATGCGCGATCGTTTATTAACCAAACCTCTTTCTCAAGCCCCTTTCTTTAGATGACTGTCACTATAGGTGTACTCCCCCCTGACTGTGTGATGTCACAAGGGAAGTAAACCTTTAGTGACAATCATTTAAAGAAAGAGGCTTGAGAAAGAGGCTTGCAGGTAATCAGGAAGCAGGGAATGAAAGCCAAGTCTCGTGAGTCTGCATAGCTGTGCCGCAGACAGCGGAACTCTCATACACGGCATGCGGTGGATGGTAAAATGGCACACAGAGCGTGCCGTGAATGACAGGATGGGAAGCGCATGTAATCATACTTTACAATATGGATCGCTAGCAGATGAAACAAGTAAGGAGGATTTCACAGGCAGTGATCAATAGGTTTATTTATGAGAAGTGCAATGTGCTGAAGTTTTGTTGGAGAATTTACAACCACTTTAAATAACACTAGTAGTATAATCCAAAATAAGGAATCATAATATAGACACTCAAGTAAGCATTGCCTATAAACCCTCATATAAGAAATATGAAGGCAATCAGGAGAAAAAAGAAAGAGAGGGGGAAAAGAGGGAAAGGGGAGCAAAAGAAGGGGTGGTAAGAGGAAAAAAAGGGGGGCCAAGAAAGAACTATGAAAAGGAGGAAAGAACCAAAACCATATATCGAGTGGATAGTCAGGAATGAATACAGACCGGCCTAAAATCCTGAGGACCTCAAATATTTCCAGCCATAATATCAATATATTACACTGCTGGTCTCTTGCCTCAACCCATGCCACCCATATTTTCACACATTTGTTAAGGCAGTTGTGTTGCAAAAAAGTATGTTTGTAAAATGGTAAGCACGCATTAACCATAGACCTTCATTGATGTAAAGTGGGAGGGTCAAATAGCTCGCATTTGGTAAGGATGGTTTTCCTAGCTAGAGAAGCATAAGGGTCCTTTCACATGGGCTTTCCTCCCGTCGGACACCATTTTACTCGATCTGCCGATCCCCGCTAAGCAGGCAGATGACAGGTCCGTCTCCGCTTACTTTGCAGAGACAGAGCTGTCAGATCCCCGCTCTCTTCCATGGGAGACTGGATGAAGACGGACCACCTGTCCGTTTCCATCCGATCCGGTCCACCAGATGGATGGAAAATAAGGTTTCCATCCGTCTGGATTTCATGGGCAGGTTTTTATGGACAGGATCAGATCAGATAGCAGTGGGTGTCAGCGGAGATGTCGCCACTGACATCCGCTGCCCCATAGGGGTGCATGGAGCATCCAACAGGCGGACCTGATCGGAAAGCCCTAAAAGAGAAACAGCTGTTCATAATAGGTTGTGTAAGCATTGTCACAGATGTCCAGCAGCATAATTGAAGGTCTATAGTGACTACCAGTCAACTTACAACATGCATATCAGCAACAGCATCCCTCCAGAACTGCTGTATAAAGTAGCAGGTTTACCATACGGATGAAGGTGCCTATCTCATTATGGCATTTGGGATAGGTTGCCTGCACAGTGCGGAATATTACAGAGAGACTCTGGAGGGGATAATATACTTGGTGTAAAAACTTCAGCTGTATGAATCTACACTATATTGTCAAAAGTATTGGGACACCTGCCTTTGCACACACATGAACTTTAATGGCATCCCAGTCTTAGTCCGTAGTGTTCAATATTGAGTTGGCCCACCCCTTTCAGCTATAACAGCTTCAACTCTTCTGGGAAGGCTGTCCACAAGGTTTAGGAGCGTGTCTATGGGAATGTTTGACCATTCTTCCAGAAATACATTTGTGAGGTCAGGCACTGATGTGGACGAGAAGGCCTGGCTCGCAGTCTCCCCTCGAATTCATCCCAAAGGTGTTCTATCAAGTTAAGGTCAGTTAAGTTCCTTCACCCCAAACTCGCTCATCCATGTCTTTATGAACCTTGCTTTGTGCACTGGTCACTGGTGCACAGCTAGGCTGGAACAGGAAGGGGCCATACCCAAACTGTTCCCACAAAGTTGGAAGCATGAAATTGTCCAAAATGTCTTGGAAAGAGTTCCCTTCACTGGAACTAAGGGGCTAAGCCCAACCCATAAAAAACCACCCCACACCATAATCCCCCTCCACCAAATGATTTAGACCAGTGCACAAAGCAAGGTCCATAAAGACATGGATGAGTGTGTTTGGGGTGGAGGAACTTGACTGGCCTGCACACCTTTGGGATGAATTATAGCGCAGACTGCGAACCAGGTCTTCTCTCCAATATCAGTGCCTGACCTCACAAATGCGCTGTGGGAAGAATGATCAAACATTCCCATAGACACTCCTAAACCTTGCGAACAGCCTTCCCAGAAGAGATTAAGCTGTTATAGCTACAAAGGGTGGGCCAACACAATATTGAAACCTAAGAATAAGACTAGGATGCCAATTAATGTGCATGTATAGAGAGGTGTCCCAATACATTTGACAATGTAATGTATCTCTAGCTGAGATCATAAGAGGAAGGTATTGCTGTATACCCTCTTCCCAGTCATCATCAGTCAATGCGAGGATGTCCTATTGCCATATCTAAAAGAGCTGAGTAATCTTAGAGGTATCAATATTAGACAACCAGAGGTAAAGGGATGAGTGAATTTTGTCTACTCCATTGGATATCAATTGTCTCTCCACAGTATGAGAGGTCAGGGTGATAGGAGTAGGGAATAAGCCTGAATTGTATGTCAAAGTTGGAGAAATCTAAAGAACAATCAAAGAACATCCAGTTGGGCAGGTGGTGCATTGGTTTTAAACTATAAAAGGTGCGCAATCATCCCTCAGATATAACATTTTGCAAGGCTTTAATACTATATTTAGCACAAATATTAGGGTCAGGGATAGAATGGAGACGAGGAAGAAAGGGATTCCCCCATAGAACGGTGTAAGGGAACAATAAGTTTACTGCCCTAACTGTCATTTCTACCTGCTTGAAAACCAGGAGGGCAGTCATCATTGGATCAGTAACATTTGGATTAGATTGTGGACCTCAAAATTCTAGATTACTTAGTTCCTATTAAACACCCCCCCCCCTCTTTTCTCTTCCCTTTGCCCTCCTTTACTTTCCTGACACCAATGGTCACAGGATTTTATATCAATATAAGTTATTGTACAATTTAGTATTTTGCATTTTGTAGTATAATGGTGGTATTATTTGTTTTTGTTTTTTTACAGGCATATCAAATATTTACATGAGAGTGTGGGTCATGAGGAAGTGACAATATAGTGAAAGGCATCAATCCAATACTCCTCCCAGAAATTGCAATTATTTGCCCATTACACATAGATATAGATTAAATAGATATGGCGATCAGGAAATTTCGTATTGTATTGTAACAAGATTTTAATGATGTAATAAAGAGTATTTTTTTTTTATTAGTATTTCATATTGGCTCCTTCTCAGGCACATTTGAAGTGACATATACATTCCCATTTTATGGGGCTTGTGGTAATAGACTAGTACGATAAACAAAAAGGGATGGTGCCAGAGGTAGATAAGCCTATTTGATGGTTCTTCCCATATTTAATAGAATGTAAGGAGACAATGAGATTACTTCACCAATTTTCACTCCTACCTGCCTTTAAACCAGGAGAGTAGTCATCATTGGAACAGTAACATTATGATTAGTTAGAGGACCTCGAAATACTAGATTACTTAGTTCCAAGTAAGATCCCAACAGTGCAGTCTCCAGGGTAATTGCAGGAAAGGTAGCTGTCCGGGAGAACCACATATGGAAAGTGGCTAATACCACAGCACAATAATATTTCTGAAAGCATGGACGGGCCAGGCTGCCCAAAGAAAGCGGAAGCTGCAAAGTGGACTAATGCCTCGTACACACGCATCGATTATTGGCCGTGAATTTTCGGCCAACGTCCGATCAGCCGATTTTCGGCTTGTTAGTATGGTGCTTTCGACAACCGACTCCGACTTTTTGGCCGAAAAAAATCTGGTGTGCAGGCTATAAAATTTTTGTTGGCCGTCAACACAACGGCCGATTTTCCGTCAGTCAGTACAGATTTCGGGAGACAAAAATCTGATGAGCAAGACTGGGCATGCTCAGAGAAGAAAAAACACACAGAAATTAAACCATCACATGACATCACTTCTGAAGTTGATTTTTGTTGGCCGAGAAAATTTGTGTGCAGTCTAGAGCACATTTCAACCAACACAACAACACTGGAGAAAAGACGGCCGATCGGTCGGCCGATAATCGTTGCGTGTGTACGAGGCTTTAGCAATTCTGGGAGTACCACCTGTCCAGACGAATGAGGAAATGTTTATTAAAAAGGTTTTGGGCTATGTGATTTCGCCCTGTTGAGGTGGCAGGGGGATTCTTTTTTATTTTTATGCTTTCAAATATGTCAATCGTCCTGAGGAGAACTGCAGGCTCCGGTGCCTGGATGTTGGATATACACTATTAAGTTGCCATTTTCTTTCAGTGGATAATCCTCCCGAGACTACTTCATTACCTTCTCTCATGGTTCTTTTTGTTCCTCAATATGGACATTTGGCTACAAAAACTTCAGTTGAGGATATGCCTTGGAGCTATCCCACCTTCGAGCCTCTCTGAACAAATTTTGTTTTACTATTTTATGTGATGACTTTGATGTTGTACCCCTACCCGTGTTAATACAATGATTACTTATTTTATACCTTTGTATTTCTTTTTTAAATGAACATCTATTGAAAGAGAAAAATGGCTTGGGTACAGGGACTGGGGTGTGTTGAAAGTCGTATAAAAATTTGTATAAAAATTCAGGAAGGAGGAAATGGAGGAAGTAATTTTAATAATATTGACATGACCCTCTGGAGTCAGGTAAAGACTTCCACACAGCACACTTTGAGTTGGTTGGAGGAGAATAGGGTTTTAATTGGAGGAGAATAGGGTTGAGGTTAAGAGCAAGATAGCTCGAGAGATCACTGTGAACATTAACATCCAAGTATTTAAATGTGGAAGGGGAAGACGGGCACTGATATGAGGTTGGGCAGCTGATGGGTTTGAAGAAAATAAAGGCGCACGTCAATAACCCCCAATGCTGCTGTCAACAAAGTAGAAGTGTCCCCCAGGTACAATAGGGTCTACCAGCATACAGAAATATTTTCTCTTCCAATGATCCCATAGTAATACTTCAGACTATGGTAGAAGAGCGCAGGAGTATTATAGTCAGCGGTTCTATAGCTAGGGCAAATATACCAGGTGATAGGGGGTAACCCTGCCTTATCCCCCACTGCAAGCTAAGAAATGGCAAAAATGTATCTCCAGTTTTAACCTTGGCATTGGGAGCCGCATACAGGAGCTGCACCCAAGAAATATAAACCAAACCTCCGAAGGATTTTCCACAAGTATTCCCAATTCTACTGATTTGCAGGCCTTCCCAGCAACCAGAGAGGATGACTTTAGATGTGTCCAATGTCTTAGAACAAGCTATTAGAGTGAATAACCTCTGAAGGTTATTATCTGTACCTTTCACCTGTACCTGGTATGAAGCCAGATTGGCCTCCATACATTAAATATGGAATTACACTGCTAAGGTGAGGGGCTAAAATGTTAGCAGGAACTTTGGCAACCACATTTAACAGTATATAACAGGAGCATAACTCTGAATCCCCCCTACCTGGTTTCGTCACCACTATAATGGTCACCTGGGACATAGTACCTGGAAAAGCAGCCATCAGTTAAGGCACAGTTATCCTTTAATCTGAGACCATGGCAACCACATTCAGCAAACTTTTCACAGTGCTCCTACGCAGAGGCTGCAGATTCTTGGTCAATAACTTTGTTCCTCCCTTCACTTTAATCTGCAGGCAGCAGTAACTATAAACAGGTGAATTATTCATTGCAGACTGAACAATGCCAAGAGGATTCACAGAACTAATTTGGCTTACAGTCAAGAACATGAGAGCAGATGAAAACAGATCTTTATATAACATACAACTCCCCCCCCCCCATCCTTTAGGCATCTCATGGCTCATTCTCTACATCATAAAGAGGCCCTGTCATTAGTCATAACAGAAGTTGCGAAGACACCCCACAGCTGCTAAATACTAGAGATGATAATCGGGGATCCAGTTTAGCATTAAGTCCGCACAGATGAGACCGGCCATAATGACCATCACATTAATGAATAATGAGACAGCTGGCTCCAGAAACTATTGGCAGATTACTGATGGAAAATCCGTGAAATCATACAAAGATAATCTACTGTGCGGATGTAATTATATTGTAGTAGGGATATTTATGTATGGTTTTCCTTTGTTGTTTTTATTATTTTACACTAATTTATACTGTTTCTTTGATTGCTATTATTTTAAGGTTCAGTTAATTAAGTTTAAAACAAAGTGCATTTATCTTTTTTCCCTATTTCTCTGACCTAACCTAACAACCCCCATCCCCTCCACTTTCAGCACTAAGGCCCCTTTCACACAGGCGGACCGTTCAGATCTGCCTGTCCGTTTTTTTGGTGGATCTGAACTGTCCCCCCATGCATTCCTATGGGGCATCGGATGTCAGCGGAGACATGTCCGCTGACACCCGATCCGATCCGTCAAATCCGGACGGATGGAAACCCTATTTTCCATCCGTCCAGCGGATCGGATGGGATCGGATGAGAAAGGACCGACGATCCGTTCCCATCCAATTTCCCCCATAGAGATGCATGGGGAACTGACAGCCGTGTCTCCGCACAGAACAGCTGTCATCCTCCTGCTCAGCAGGGGATCGGCGGCTCGTTCCCCCACTGAGAAAAACAGAATCCGTCCGACGGATGGATAGTGTGAAAGGAGCCTTAAAGTTTTCATTGTCCTGTGCATTACAACCCAATTAGACTTCTATAGGACTGTCATCCCAAGCCTCAGAACACTGACGTGCATGTGCGGCCACTCTAAAACAAACAGCTGAACCGCAGCCGTCAGATCAAGGTAAGTATGTATCTGTGGAGGTGGAGGGTGGATTAGGTTAGCTCAGGGAAGGGGGCAAAATTGATTAATGCACTTTGTTTTAAAGTTCACTTATTCTTTAAGCTTTAACATGTATTTTTTATTTTGTTTTTTTTCTCTGTGATGTATGTTTGGCAGCTGGTTGGCGCTGCCATCTTGTTGGTTGATGCCAAGGTCATCAGCCCAGCCTGTAATAAGGAACATGTTCAAAAAGGTCAGTTGGCAATTGGAAAGAGAGAGATGGCGGTCAGTGGGAGGACTGGGGGTTGGCTCTCTGTATGAAGCTCTGACTAATGATAACTGATGTGTACCTGCGGTATCAGTGTCATTCAACATTGGATAATGGGCATTATTGTCAGTGGCATATTTGGCTCTCTCTGTTCACATGGACTGCCAATGGTGAAAATACAGAAATCATGAATTAAATAATTCTCCCCCAAAGAGACACCAAACTCCTTGGCAGCTGTTAGGTCTGAGTGGTCTAATGGTGGCCATTTCTTTTCCAATTGATCTCTTCTGTTCAAAATAATTGATCTATTGTCAACAACCCATTAAATTGGTAAGCCACACATGGAAAATGGATTTAGATTAATAGTTAAGATAAGATTGGAACATGCAATCATCAGTTATCAATTATCTCTGTTTCAACCATGTAATGGAATAATATGATCGATCAAAATATGATTGCATTCATGAACAAACTATCTCAGTGCTGCCAAATGATGCAAAACAATCAATATTTTCTGTCCTGGCTGATCGGCTCAGTTTGATTTGAATCTGATCAAAACTGAATCCACAGCTGGTTACCCACTATACAATCTTCTTTAGATTTTTTTCCTTTAGATTTACCAAAACCACATAATAGGAGGTCAAACCTAAACACTTCCAATTTGCATGCAACCAGGCAGGCCCTTGCACTATATAGTTGAAGGTAAATCTAAAGGAAATCGAACAACAAAAGTTGTGTATCCAGCTTAAGTCGATCAGAAAGGAAATTATGACTATTTGATTCTTGCAGATTCGATCATTTTAAACGATTCGCAGATCAATTGGATAAAAAAATTAAAGCATATGTAAGATACAAAACCTTATGTATGTTTAATTCCTACTACTGTATGTTCATAATTCAATAAAAATTTATTGAAGTCAAAAAGATTGAAGCATAACTGAGATCCTACCTCCTCACTATCAACTGCTGCTGTTGATCTCTGTAAGAGCATTTTTGATCTTTATGTTTTATTCTTTACAGGTACATATATACTTAATTTATATATATAGCGCTTTACACATACAGTATATATTGTACATTCACATCAGCCCCTGCCCCCAAAGGAGCTTACAATCTAAGGTCCCTAACTCACATTCATACATACACATACTAGGGCCAATTAGGCAGGAGCCAATTAACTTATCAGCACGTCTTTGGAGCGTGGGAGGAAATCCATGCAGGCACAGGGAGAACAATTACACAGTCCAAATAGTCTAAAGAGCTGCTAATGACTCTAACAGCTAGAGTTGGCGATCAGTGCTCTAGACAGGGAGGCTAGAAGAACAATGTTACACTTCCCCGAAGTAGAATGCACCTGTGGAGAGAACTATCAATATCTTTTGGAGATACTGGTGCTTCATATCCAGGGCTGCCAGGTCTCTTGTACAAAGCCCAGGACCCATCAGTTCAACATGCAACAAGCATGGGGAAGGGGATCGTGACCACCAGGGAGGGTGATTGTTGCAGCGGGGCGCAATTACAGAAACCAATCTCCCTGTTTGGCTCTCTCTGCAGCCTGCTGGCTTTTAGCTTCTGTGGGGTGAGCCACAGGGGGGCATACAGGTGTGATAGTTTCAGGATGGAGAGCGGCGCGCGGGGGGAAGGGGCTGTAAATATGTTATATTTACCAGCCCATTGCTATTCTGAATAAACACAGTGAGTGATCGGTAGCAATCACACACTGTGTTCATTCATAACTGAAACATAGTAAACTGCTTTTACTAGTTCTTTTACTGCTTTTTCTAGTTTTTTTTGTTACGATGGGGACTGGGAAGTTGTGTTTACCATAATAAACCCTATCTGGGGGCAGATATCTCACTAGTTGTACTAGATTTGAACACTGTCTGTCTTCACAAAAGGTTGAGGCTACATTCCCCCTTTTTTTTTTAATCTACCCACAATTCAAAAATGCATTGCGATTGCTGCACAACATGCGTCTGGGTGCCTCTATCCTTTAATAGCACCCCAAACATGATATTTCCACTATGGGTGCGTGACCAGATTGCGCTGCAATTGCGTCAAAACGCGCCTTTCAAAATCCTGTGAAGCCTGTTACTCGAAAAGGAGCAGAAGCTTTTTTTTGGGCAACAAAGGTGCGTAGGTCATCCCATTCAAGTGAATGGGCTGGCCCTATATGACATAGAAAATTGCATAAAAATCGCTCAACAAAATTGCATAGCGGAAATGAGAGTTCCCTCTACCTGGTTTTTGTTAATGATGTGAACGGGGTCTAAGGGTTTAGAAGCTGGGCTTCTCTATGTTAAAGATAACTGGACTGAGTCAATCCCCAGCCCAGCTATTACTACAGATCCTGCTGAGCTGAGAAATACTTGCAGTTGGTTATGACACCTTCTCCACAGAAACATCTAAATTGTAGGAAATATTTTTAAAAATCGTTTTTGGGTATCCTGGGCGAATAGGAACATAATACAAACATATGGTGGTGGTTTTCCCAAATTTTACTGTACAAGTGGGAATACACTTTAAAACTCAATTAAAGGAAAACCTTACCAGTCATTCTGATTTAACATTTCACCAACTGTACAGGATATCTTTGTCGCACAAGCAAGAGTTCACTAAACAAGCTCTGTTACAGGATTCTATTGACACAATCTCAATTACACGGAGAGCTTAAACTGAGCCGCCTCACAGCAAAGAGCCACTCTACAAGGCTCCAGTCCCCAGTAAAAAGACAATGGCTTATCCAAGCTGGAAAGTACCCTGTGATCACAGCACACTTGATTGGATTTTGGGCAACTTGTATGCTGGATACTGGTTTACAAGTAACAAACATAACAGAAGAATACTTTGAGAAGTGTTTCTTTAAGGCCCATACACACAATGAGATCTGTCCGATATTCTCATTGTGTGTACTAGGCTTTAGAGAGAGGCACTTGATTTTAAAGTCATGTGCATCAATATCTGCTGCTAATAATTGACCTATACCTGTAGCAGATATTATCTGAATGAGCATTTGTGGGCAACAACTGGGAAATAAAGACTTTATCGTTAACAAAGGGATTTCCACGAATGCTATACCTATTATATTGGGTATGAATCTGTTAAAAGACCTGGAAAGGAGAAACGGGTACATGTATAGAAGTAGGCACACATAGGTGATGGTAAAGTTACTCTCTTTAGAGGTGACATGGGATGGCAAATGAAACATATTAAACCTCCTAAGTAGAATGCACTTTGACTAAGGCTTCGGCTGAAACCCAGTAGTATTCTGCTAGGTTTATTTGTATGTCCCAGATTTTATCATTTAGGAAAAAAAAAGTATTGTGAAGGACTGTTACCTGACTACAGTTCCCTCTTTAAATGTATCCCAAGTAGAATATGCATAAAGGCTGCATCATATTTGGTGTCTAGCAAATTGTAATATCGTTCTACTCAATAATATGTTTGTTGCCAGATTGCAAAACTTTGTCATCTGGAAATATAGATAGAGTTAGAATAAATGGCATTGATGAAGTGTCCGCTTGAGCATCATAAACACTTTACCATCCCTCCAGTACAGTCTTCCTCTCGGACCTGAAAATATGGCTGCTGATGGCAGCTGCAACTCTTGCTCACCATCAAAACTATGAAAGTTAAGAGTCATTTATGACAGCCAGTGACTCAAATACACTTTATTCCCATTTACTGTGTGCGCCATTAGAAGCCTCCTCAGACCACAGTCCAGATCACTGTGTTCGCCATTACAGGCCTCCTCAGATGACTGTCTAGAGTACTGTGTGTACCATTACAGGCCTCCTCAGACCACCGTCCAGATCATTGTGTGCACCATTGCAGGCCTCCTCAGACCACCTTCCAGAACACAGTGTGCACCATTACAGGCCTCCTCAGGCCAAGAGACACATGTACCAGTGTCTCTTGAAGGAGACACTGGTACATGTGTTGAAGGAGACACATGTACATGTATGGGAGAAAGCAGCACTAACACATGTATTGAAGGAGACACAGGTACAAGTATGGGAGAAGGCACTGGTACATGTATTGAAGGAGACACAGGTACATGTATGGGAGAAGGCAGCACTAGTACATGTATTGAAGGAGACACAGGTACATGTATGGGAGAAGGCATCACTAGTAAATGTATTGAAGGAGACACAGGTACATGTATGGGAGAAGGCATCACTAGTACATGTATTGAAGGAGACACAGGTACATGTATGGGAGAAGGCAGCACTAGTACATGTATTGAAGGAGACACAGGTACATGTATGGGAGAAGGCAGCACTAGTACATGTATTGGAGGAGACACAGGTACATGTATGGGAGAAGGCACTGGTACATGTATTGAAGGAGACACAGGTACATGTATGGGAGAAGGCAGCACTAGTACATGTATTGAAGGAGACACAGGTACATGTATGGGAGAAGGCAGCACTAGTACATGTATTGAAGGAGACACAGGTACATGTATGGGAGAAGGCAGCACTAGTACATGTATTGGAGGAGACACAGGTACATGTATGGGAGAAGGCATCACTAGTAAATGTATTGAAGGAGACACAGGTACATGTATGGGAGAAGGCAGCACTAGTACATGTATTGAAGGAGACACAGGTACATGTATGGGAGAAGGCAGCACTAGTACATGTATTGAAGGAGACACAGGTACATGTATGGGAGAAGGCAGCACTAGTACATGTATTGAAGGAGACACAGGTACATGTATGTGAGAAGGCAGCACTAGTACATGTATTGAAGGAGACACAGGTACATGTATGGGAGAAGGCACTGGTACATGTGTTGAAGGAGACACAGGTACATGTATGGGAGAAGGCACTGGTACATGTGTTGAAGGAGACACAGGTACATGTATGAAATTATGAAATGAGGCGCAGGTAGTGAAGGGGGGGGGGGGGAGAGAGAGAGAGCTCCAGCCAAAATAACAATTTTTTCGTTTTTTGGATAGCATAGGGAAGGGTTAACACCCCTGTACAATTGGTTTTGCTGTCTGTACCCCTGTTCAGATTTCACCTCACTTTCTGTCCCTATGACAAATGGATTTTGAATATTTTGGGTTGTTATGGAAACAAGGATTAGTGACAAAGCTTCAATGGAGACACCTTTTTCCCATGATAACTCTTAGAGAAGTGAATATCCCTTCCTAGGGGTAGATTTCCTCTCACTTCCTGTTGTCTCCCTCCGTTTGTAAGTTGGAGTTGTTTGTATGTCGGATATTTGTAACCCGGGGGCCGCCTGTACTGGTCTGGAGGAAGTGCAAGGGCATATATTAGTGGGGCACAGGTACTCAGATAGCATGGGGCATAGGTTATAGGGGAACAGGCATGGAGGTAGCGCGAGCATGAAGAAAAGGTACCTATGTACAATAAGGCAAAGCCTATTGCGGTACATATCTGGACAACAGTGGCGGCTGGTGCTCAAAATTTTTTTGGGGGGGGGGGGCGCAAAAAGAAAAATATAATAGGTATTGCTTCGCGTCAAAAAACGCAGTAAAAAATTGCGTGACTTTGAAGTCATGGTACAGGCATGGCACAGGTGATGGTAAAGGCATGGCATAGGTGATGGTACAGGCATGGCAAAGGTGATGGTACAGGAGATGGTATAGGCATGGCACAGATATGGTATAGGCATGTCACAGGTCATGGTACAGGAGATGGTATATGCCCCCTTTCAATGCCACAGCACAGCATTGTCCCCCAATGATTGCAGAGTGCCCACAGCATTGTACCCCAATGATTGCAGAGTGCCCACAGCATTGTACCCCAATGATTGCAGAGTGCCCACAGCATTGTACCCCAATGATTGCAGAGTGCCACAGCATTGTCCCCAATGATTGCAGAGTGCCCACAGCATTGTACCCCAATGATTGCAGAGTGCCCACAGCAATGTACCCCAATGATTGCAGAGTGCCACAGCATTGTCCCCCAATGATTGCAGAGTGCCACAGCATTGTACCCCAATGATTGCAGAGTGCCCACAGCATTGTACCCCAATGATTGCAGAGTGCCACAGCATTGTACCCCAATGATTGCAGAGTGCCACAGCATTGTACCCCAATGATAGCAGAGTGCCCACAGAATTGTACCCCAATGATTGCAGTGTGCCACAGCATTGTACCCCAATGATTGCAGAGTGCCACAGCATGAGCATTGTACCCCAATGATTGCAGAGAGCCCACAGCATTGTACCCCAATGATTGCAGAGTGCCACAGCATTGTACCCCAATGATTGCAGAGTGCCCACAGCATTGTACCCCAATGATTGCAGCAGAGTGCCCACAGCATTGTCCCCCAATCAATGCAGAGACCAGCGTGCGTGCTCCCTTCAAACTTACCTGGCGGCGGCTTGGCTCCCAGCGGCGGCTTCTTCCCTCCTCGATACTTCCTCTTCTGCGGCGGGTCCTTCTCCCTCGTCTCGGCCTCTCCTCTGCGGCGGGAACCGGCGGGCGACCTCTCCTCTTCTCTGAGCGGCGGTGATGGTGAGTGACTGACGCATGCACCGGCACCGCCCCCATTGCGACGTCGGCGATGTCCTGGATGATGATTGATCTAGGCTGGAGACTGGACCAATCACAGCCAGGATACAAGGAAGGTGGGGGTGGCCAAGCGCTCTTTGCTGCGCCCAGGTTACGTCCCCAGAAGGCAGCCAATCGGCGCCTCTTCTGGGTCGTAAACCCCACCCCCCCTTTAGCCACCACATAGGCCGGTCAGGCCGGCGAACCTTTTTTTTTTTTTTCGAACTTTATTGTTCTTTTTGTCTTTTTTTTTTTTACTTTTCTTTAGGGAGGCGGCGCCCTGGCGCCCCCTATGCACGGGCCGCCACTGCTGGACAAGGACATATATTAGAAAGGAACAGGTACCAGGGTAGAATGGGGTACAGTTTGTTGAGCTACAGTCTGGAGGAAGAACAAGGAGGGGTACAGGTCATTGAGTTATAGGTTGGGAGAAAGGACAAGAACGAACATTAGTGAACATGTATCACCTGGGCACAGGTACTCAAGTAAGATGGAACACAGGATTAGTGGTATAGGTCTGGAGGAAGCACAAGGATGTATGTTAACTGGGGCAGATGTACTTGGATAAGATGGCGAAAGGTTGTAGGGGTACTAGTCTGGAGAAAGCTACAGGATACAGGTACCTGGATAGGACTTGGTACAGGTTGCAGTGGCACAGGCCTTGAGGGCTTACATTATCTGGGGCACAGGTACCTGGCTAGGATGTGGCACAGGTTGTGGGGCTACAGGTCTGTAAGACGGACAAAGACATATATTACTGGAGCACAGGTAGTCGTGTTAGTTGGGTCACAGGTTGTAGATATACAAGCCTGGAGGAAGCACAAGCGCACATATCAGCTGGGGCACAGGTACTTGGGTAACATGGGGCATAGGTTATAGGGTACCGGTCTGGAGTAAGGACAAGGACATAAGGCACAAGTTCCCGGGTAGGATGGATCACCAATTATAAGGGTAAAGCTCTGGACTAAGGACATGGACATAGGGCATAGGTACCCAAGTACAATAGATCAGGGATTATAGGGGAAAAGGTCTGGAGTATAGACAAGGACATGGGTACCCGGGTAGGCTGGGGAACATGTTGTTAAAACATATCAGCAGGAAAGAAAGCTCAGAGAGTTGGATTCGCATGGTGACACTGTGTTAAGTACAGCATGGCAGCCCTTTCTGTGTGTAATGTTAGATTGGAACAACTGTAACCTCTGAATAAAAGATGAAGAGATCAAGACACGGCTAATCCGACCAGCGCTGTGTGTCAGGGAGCACCATATGACACACGGGCATGTGACACACATAGCTGACAGCTGCAAAACATGCTGTGGTCATACAACACGCAGCTCCGATGGAAATCTCATTTACAGTTGTGACGATTGGACAAATGACATGAGGAGCCTTTGTCCTTTGGCAGCATTGCTTTATATCTGCAAATTTCAATTATAAACTGTATGCAGCAAATGCCAGCTGAGCCAAGGAAATGTCGGCCTGAGACACATTTAAATCATGGGCCTGATGGTGTTCCAAGATTACAGTGTTAATTTTGACATCAAATTTAGATTTAGTTTTAGTTATAGTCTTTTTGACTGAAATACCATTTTATGGTAGTTGTATTTTAGTCATCTGAGTGGTTTTAGTTTTAGTCATATTTTAGTCGACTAAAATCTCCAGTACATTTAAGTAGACTAAAATCTAATGGGTTTGGTTAAATTTTAACCACTTTAAGACCGGGCCTATTTCTGACACTAGTTAAAATTATTATTTTTTTGCTAGAAAATGACTTAGAACCTCCAAACATTATATATATATATTTTTTTTTAGCAGAGACCCTAGAGAATAAAATGGGGATTGTTGCAATATTGTTTATCACACCAGCAGTCTTACAAACGCAATTGTTTTGGAAAAAAATCACTTTTTTAAATTAAAATATAGGAAAACTGTAAAGTTAGCCCCATTCTTTTCTATAATGTGAAAGATAATGATACACCGAGTAAATAGAAACCCAAAATGTCAAGCTTCAAAATTGCGCACGCTCGCAGAATGGTGACAAACATTGGGACTTAAACATCCCATAGGTGACATTTTAAAAATGTCTACAGGCTACTAGTTTAGAGTTACAGAGGAGGTCTAGAGCTCAAATTATTGCTCTCGCTCTAACAATCACGGCGATATCTCACATGTGTGGTTTGAACACTGTTTACATATGTGGGCAGGACTTGCGTATGCGTTTGCTTCTACACGCAAACTAACGGGGACAGGATGCTTTAATTTTTTTTCCTATTTATTTTATCTAATATTTTTTATGTTTAAACCATTTTTATTTTTTTGATCATTTTTATTCCTATTATAAGGAATGTAAACATCCCTTGTAATAGAAATAAGCATGATAGGACCTCTTTAATGTGCGATCTGGGGTCAAAAAGACCTCAGACCTCACATCTACACTTAAAAAAGAAAAAAAAAAAAGAGTCATTTTTTTCATGATGAAAAAAATGGGCTCTTTAAATCGGTTACTAGGAAATTACGTTTGACGTCGCTCCGGTCCTCTAAGGCCATAGATTTGAGTGAGAGAAAGTGGAGAAAATGACCGGGAAGCGGTGGGAGGGGGGGGCACCTCTCCTGCCATCTGTAAGGGTGATCCTGCTGCCATAACCCCAGTATTTAACATCAAAGTACTAACGTATAACTGCGGCGTGCGGTCCGGAAGTGGTTAATGCGTTATTTCTTTAGAACTGACAAACATTATATACTCCGGGAGTAAAAATCAAATAACATGTTTATTATTTATGGTATTAAGGTTTGATCATGCACTACAGACACAGTTTTAGCTGTTGTGATATAAATTCAATTTAGTTTGAGTCATGCTCTTTTGAGTAAAATGCCATTTTAGTTTTAGTCGTTGTAGGAACCGCAACCCACAATGTAATTGTGGACTTCCGTCAGTATATGGCTTCCTCCCAGTGGTGAACATAGATATCAGATTTTTTCAGCCGCCCCCATACAAAGCTAGCCGACAACTTAGCTTGTATAAGTTTTGGAACCTTCCAGGATAAGAACTGTTTATTAAAACACAGGCTCAAAGAGATATACATTGTGGTACAACCTCACTTTCGCCCTTAGCAGCCATATGGTGTGCAGCCTGGTGTGGCCCGGGGGGTGGGGGCTGTATGGTGCGCGGTCCATCTGCCGCCCCCCTGGCCCATGGAGCACCAGCCACCACTGGTTCTTGGTCACCCTGTGCCCCTAATAGACACAGGGTGACTTACACATATGAGGGACGGGGGGAGATGGACAAGGAGTTTCCTGACCTCTCTAAAGATATCTGGGTTCCACCAGCCCCCCAACCAAAGTGACTCCTGTCACAGTCATATTTTCCTCTTTTGACTAAAATGTAATTTTAGGTTTAGTCGTATTTTAGTCATCTGAATTGTTTAAGTTTTAGTTGTATTTTGTCTACTCAAATAGTATTAATTTAGTAGATGAAAAAATTTTAGTAGACGAAATTAACAGTGCCAGATTATAGCCAGCAAGGAAGAATTCAGTACTGGGATCTCATGTTTCACATCAAAACACTTGGATGTATGGCTGAAGCCTTGAGCCTCTTCTCTATGTAATTCATTAGGTAATTCTTGCTATTGTTAAGAATATGGCCTTAAAAAAACGTAACCTTGATAAGTGCTTGAATACAGAAATTGGGGAAGGGGTGGAGATGGGGGAGGGGGCAGTGACTACTGTATTGTACGTGAGTCTGAACATGAGTAAAATGGAAGTATACAACCACCTGGACCAAATCCAACACAGTTGACAGCAATAATCTCAAGCCTCTGCTTGCAATTATAAAAACGAGTCCAGAAATCTTAAAGAACAATGCCACCCAAAATGCTGGGGCTGAATTACTCAATGACTTTGAATAGCCTAAGGGGTACAATGTAATAGGGAATTTTCCCCTGGATAGATGTCAATGGGTCCTTTGTTTATATCATTGCTAGAGAAAGGTGTTAGAGAACGGTTTGTTTTTGTTCAATAGAGAGTGAATTGTTTATTTTTGTTAACTAGGCTATATATTTTGTATTATCTATTCCACAACATTACAGTGTGCTCAGAATCTAATAAAATATTTATAATTCCACAAAAACACAACTGTTCCTTTTTCTACTACACAGACAAAAACATAAAACTGGAGTTGGCCAGGAGCACTAAAACCTGTCTGGCAATGGGACCTGAAAACATGATCATACTACAATACTATAACAGTATACAGATGGAGTACCTCCAAAATGACAGATTATAGGACATAAACATAATACAATTCTATTACAATCTACACATAGAGATTGATTTACTAAAGGCAAATAGACTATGCACTTTGCAAAATGTAGTTGCACTCTGCAAGAGCAGTTCCTCCAGAGCTTTGTAAATGAGCAGAAGCTCTCCTAACTTCCATTATCCAATCATGTGCAAGCAAAATAGATGTAACTTTTACATTTCCCTTGCATGTGATTGGGTATTCTTTGCAAAATGAAGCTTGACTTTATTTACTAAACTCTGGAGCAACTGCACTTTCCAAAGTGCACAGTCTATTTGCCTTCAGTAAATCAAGCCCATAGAACCCTACACCTCCAACATGACCGACCATTGAACAAGATCATGATACCATTCTAATATAGTCTATACAAAGAAAATGATATCCCAAACATTACCAACCACGGAATAAAATCGTAATACCATTCTTTTACACTCTATACATAGAACACTACACCTCTAACATGATTGATCACTGAACAAGATCATAATACGATTCTTTTATGTTCGGTACATGATGGAACCCTATACCTCCCATATAAGCGACCACTGGACATGATCATGATATAATCTATTATACTCTTTACATAGAACACTACACCTCCAACATGACCAACCATTGAACAAGATCATAATACAGGCCTCGACAAAACCCGGGCGCCAGGTCGCATTTGCGACTAGAATTAGCGACCTGGCGCCTGGGGTGCCCTGCAGAAAGTGTCCTGTCATTTTTGCACGGACTTCCGCGCACGGAGTGCACGGACTTCCGCGCCGTCCGAAAATTGAGGCCCCGGCTTTTCGGCCTACTTGAGATAAGAGGCTTCCAATGGGGAACTGGCGCCCTCTTGTGGTGGCCGGGAGTAATGACTGTTGTAATTACTGTTTCCACTGCCTGTTTGTTCACAATGCATTACCATCTCCCTGTCCAGTTAGTTACCTTTGAAAGGGAGTGTGGTTATTTATTATTAATTTAATTTATTTTTTAAATGTAAAAACTAAAAAATATTTTTTTCTTTTTTTTTTTAATTATTAAAAAAATTAAAAAATATTTATTTATTTTTTTTTCCAATTATTATTATTATTAAAAAAAAAAAAAAAATATATATAATCTTTTTTTTTTTTCTCATCGCCATGCCACAGCCGAAGGCCCCCACACGGGCTGTCTGATCAGGTCCGCCTGTCAGTTTTTCAGGCAGACCTGATCGGACCCTTCATTCTCCTCTATGGAGCAGTAATCTGCCGCCATCTGATCCTGTCCGCCAAAAGCAGAGGGATGGTGGTTCTATTTTCTATCCATCCCATGGATCGGATCAGATGGCATCGGATGGAAAGAGACAGACAGTCTGTTTTCATCCAATTGCGCTATAGAGGAGAGTGGGGTTCTAGTCATATTTATGTGTAAATTTAGTATCCGTTTTATTAAATAAAGCTTGGCTGTTAGTTTAAAAAAAAAAAAAAACTGGCTCCTAACTTTTTTAGCTGGCTCCTAGATTTCAGGAAAATTTGTCAAGCCCTGTCATAATACAATTCTTTAATGCTCTATACAGGGAACACTGCACCTCCAATATAGGCGACCACTGGACATTATGATATATATTTATTACACTCTTTACATAGAACACTACACCTCCAACATGATCAATCACTGAACAAGATCCTAATACAATTCTTTAATGTTCTTTACATGGAACACTACACCTCCAATATAAACGACCACTGGACATGATCATGATATATGTCTATTACACTCTTTACATAGAACACTACACCTCCAACGTGATCAATCACTGAACAAGATCATAATCCGATTCTTTTATGTTATGTTCTTTACAAGGAACACTACACCTCCAATATAAGCGACCACTGGACATGATCATGATATAATTCTATTACAATCTAGACACAGAACACTAAACCTCCAACATGAATGACCACTGAACAAGATCATAGTAATACACCACTATTACTACTATTACTACTAGACACAATCACGATATAATTCTATTACATTCTATTATAGAACTCTACCTTTCCAACATAAGCACCCACTGGATGGAAACGATCCTAATTCAATTCTATTACACTCTATACATAGAACACTACACCTTCAATATGACCGGCCACTGGGCAAGATCATAATACAACTCTATTACACTCTATACATAGAACACTACACCTTCAATATGACCGACCACTGGGCAAGGTTTTAACCAGTTCGGCTCCAGAGCAATTTTATTTATTTTTCACATACATGTAAATATCTTAATTTTTGGCAATAAAATTACCAGCAAACATTATATATTTTATGAAAGCAGAGGCCCTGTAGAATAAAAAGGTGATAGTTACAAATTATTTTTCATGTGATATTTGTGCAAGTGCAACTGTTTATTAACCTTCTTAGCGGTATTCCCGAGCGTGGCTCGGGGTTAAATTTCAGAGCCAAAAACGGTAACCCCGAGCCACACTCGGGGTACCGCCAGAAGCATCGCTGGATCCTGTAAAAGAGGTTACTTACCTTGTCACCGAGATCCAGCGATGTGTCCCGGCGGTGTCTAGCAACGGTTCTTCTTCCCGATCGTCTCCGTGCCCCGGCTTCCGTCTCCTGCGATGTGACGTTTGCAGGGGGGTGGAACCGGCGGCAAATTCAATTCATGTAAAAACACACCAAACACACTGATACATTGCAAAATAAAAAAAAAATCACATTAGATTGCCCCCCAGTGCCCTTTCCTGCAGTTTTACTGTACTTTTTATGTAAATATATATATATATATATATACGTAATTTTTGTGAATGAGCAGCCCAAACCAACTGTATACATTATATATATATATATATATATGTATATATATATACACATATATATATATATATATATATATATATATATATATAATATATATTATAAATGTATACAGTTGGTTTGGGCTGCTCATTCACAAGAATTACATGCAAAATAATGGCACCGCTTTCAGCACCTAAAATCCAAAAGAATCATACCGCCAGGGAGGTTAAGCGCAAATTTTCAGGAAAAAAATATAATAAAATAAATTTTAGTGCAAAACCACACCATATAATACCTATTTTGGTTAAAATATAAAAGACGAGGTTGCATCGAGTAAATAGATACCAAACATTCCATGTCTTAAAATTACGTGCGCCCGCAATATCGCCAAAAGGTGATGCTTTAAAAGCCTTTCAAGTTCATCAGTGTGGAGTTAACTAGGAGCTCTTGTGCTAGAATTATTGTTTTTTCGGCGATATGTCACACGTCACACGGTTTACATGCACGTGCACACCCTGGGATTGTGTTTGTGTAGGTGTGCGGGATAACAGGGATTTTTGGAATTTTTTTATTTTATTTTAAGTATATACAGTGCCTTGCGAAAGTATTCGGCCCCCTTGAACTTTGCGACCTTTTGCCACATTTCAGGCTTCAAACATAAAGATATAAAACTGTAATTTTTTGTGAAGAATCAACAAGTGGGACACAATCATGAAGTGGAACGAAATTTATTGGATATTTCAAACTTTGTTAACAAATAAAAAACTGAAAAATTGGGCGTGCAAAATTATTCAGCCCCCTTAAGTTAATACATTGTAGTGCCACCTTTTGCTGCGATTACAGCTGTAAGTCGCTTGGGGTATGTCTCTATCAGTTTTGCACATCGAGAGACCGAAATTTTTGCCCATTCCTCCTTGCAAAACAGCTCGAGCTCAGTGAGGTTGGATGGAGAGCGTTTGTGAACAATAGTTTTCAGTTCTTTCCACAGATTCTCGATTGGATTCAGGTCTGGACTTTGACTTGGCCATTCTAACACCTGGATATGTTTATTTGTGAACCATTCCATTGTAGATTTTGCTTTATGTTTTGGATCATTGTCTTGTTGGAAGACAAATCTCCGTCCCAGTCTCAGGTCTTTTGCAGACTCCATCAGGTTTTCTTCCAGAATGGTCCTGTATTTGGCTCCATCCATCTTCCCATCAATTTTAACCATCTTCCCTGTCTCTGCTGAAGAAAAGCAGGCCCGAACCATGATGCTGCCACCACCATGTTTGACAGTGGAGATGGTGTGTTCAGGGTGATGAGCTGTGTTGCTTTTACGCCAAACATAACGTTTTTGAATTGTTGCCAAAAAGTTCGATTTTGGTTTCATCTGACCAGAGCACCTTCTTCCACATGTTTGGTGTGTCTCCGTTCGTTTTTTTAATTAAAGAAAAATAGAGCGTTTTTATCCATTAAAAAAAAAAAACGGATCTTGATGGCAGCGGATGTAAATCGATGATCATCCATTTATATCCGTTTTTTCATAGGGATGCATTGATGTCCATTTTTCATCTGTCAACGGCAACCGCCGAATGAAAAACAGACAAACAGAACGCCTGTGTGAAAGGGGCCTTACAATCTTCCTCAGGGGGGTAACAGGGGTAGTAGTTAGAGTCATCAACTTTGTGCTTAGAAAATGGGTTTGGCCTGTGCCATCAAGGAGCGCCTCCTAAACCAGAGGTCCCCATGCTCAAGCCCACAAGGGGTCACAGCTATTTGACCATCAAAGGAGGCCCAGTGTGCCAACCCACCAGAAACAAAGAAAGTAAAAACGTTCAGATGGAGAAGATTGGACCAGCACAAAACTCACAAGTCTGGCAGTTGTTAAAGACGAAAGTGGTCACTAGTGCAACATCTGTCCCATGGGGAAAGCTCTTGTTCTACAAGTGGTTAAACTGTACTTTTGTATTTCCTCATACTGCAAGCAAAAACTGGATTTTTTAAACTTAAAGTGGAGTTCCGGGCACAAAAACGATATTTTTTTTTTGTGCCCCTCCGCTAGGTATGCCTCACCTGAAAAGGAATTGGATAGTTATTTTTTTTTTTTGTTTACTTACCTTGCAATTGAAGATCGAAGATACTCACCTCAGAGTACTTCCTCCCTCGGAGCCGCGGCTCACCCCGTCACTTCCTGCCTCGCTATGATTCCTGGGAGCTGAACGTCACAGCTCCCAGGAATCAATGCGACGGCACCGGCCCGCTCGTCATTTCCGGCGAGAGGGGCCGGTGAAGGCGCATTCTGGGACAAGAAGACGCGGAAGAAGACACAGAAGAGGACCGCGCCGGCTTCAGCTGCCCACAAGAGAGATGGAAACGCTGTGGAAGAAATTTTATAAGTAAGTATTTCTTCTAAAAGGTAAGTGCGAACCGGGACAGATCAGAGGCTAGCCATTGTGGAATGTGCTAGCCCTGACTGTCCCGGGGGTATGTTTAGTAAAAAATGTGCCCGGAACTCCGCTTTAAATAGGTAATTCTAGATGTGACACCTCTTGACCAGTTGGGGGTTTTGAGTCCTCTTGGATCCCTATCATTCCATTTGAATCCTGTATGTTATTTCAGCCACTGAACATTATCATGATACAATTGTATTATATTTTGAATTAAACCCTCCTATCCTTTACAGCCAAGGATGCAGCTTCTGTTTAAACTGCACCAGCTATTTCATGGTTTGACAGTTTGGTTGAGGAGACAAGCAAATGTGACAGTGAGCAATCCCGGCATTCCAGGCATTTAACTGTGTTTTTGAAACTGTAAGGCCCCTTTCACACTTGTGCGACTTGTCCTGCGACTTGGGGCTGCAAAGTCACATGACAAGTCATACCCCACGATTTCCAAACATATCTGTGTGGCTTTAGGTCGCAGCAAATTCAAACTAGTCCCTCCACTACTTTGGTATGACTTTGATGTGACTTGAGGTTCATAGACCTCACGATTACACAGGCATCACTTCAAGTCACGTCAAAGTTGTGCGACTTTTAGGTCGCACAAGTGTGAAAGGGATCTTAAATCAATGGGTTTACACTTTATGATTTACTGCTGTTTGGGGGCTCTGAGCTTCAGCAAAATGGCAGCATCCAGCAAGAAGCAATTTGTTATGGGTAAAGTTCCGCTTTAAGGTATTCAATAGCGTTGAGGTCAGGGCTCTGTGTAGGCCACTTAAGTTCCTCCACATCAAACTAGTCAAATCCTTTTACTATGGAGATGGCTTTTTGCAAAAGAGCATAGTCATGCTGGAAGAGAAAAGGACCTTCCCCAACTATTAACACAAGGTTGAAGGAACACAATTGTAATATTACCAGGAACTTTCACTTAACCATCAGAATTCAATAAATTAGAGAGGGAAGGAAGAACATAATTTTGGCTTTATCATATAGCCCATGATGGTTGGTCATGTGGGGTTCATAGTTCTTTGACAGCTGGAGGACTTAAGGATTGCCTTCTATTTAAAGACTAGTCATTTTCCTATTTAATTAGGTTGAGTCATTTTGCTGCTAAAATGATGGGAGAGATAACATATATGAACAGTGCTTTGTGTACAAAATAGGAAGTTCAACCTAACAGCAGAAGTATTTATGGTTTTATGTGGAGTGGAATATTTGTAGCGTGTCACTGCAGAGAACACCTATATAGATGTGTCACTGATGTCACAGAACCCTTCCAATTATTTTAATTATTTCTTATGTGGTCTTGTGAAGAGGAAATTAGGGGGAATTTTTAAACAGTGGATACAGACAGTAACTGAAGCACTTATTTACAAAAGGTGCTCCAGAGTTTAGTAAATGAGGTGAAGCTTCACTTTGCAAAGAGTACCCAATTGCCTGCAAGGGAATAAAAAAAAAAATGCATTTTTGCTTGCACATGATTGGATGATGGAAGTCAGTAGAGCTTCTGATCATTTACTAAGCCCTGGATCAACTGCTCTTGCAGAGTGTACCTGTACTTTGCAAAGTGTACAGTCTACTTGCTTTTAGTAAATCAACCCCTTTAAGGGAAGGAGCGTCAGAATTTCTATAGGATTTTTATTTAAAAGAAAATGCAGCGCTAAATGAAAGTCCATAAAAGGTCCACAGATCCCAAGGAGCATCCAAATGTGCAAATGAAGATATCTAGTAGGTAAGAAGATAGTCCTCCTACAAATACCATAGCAAATCAAGCCTCTTGCCCCTGAGAGTGGACCACTAGATCATAGGTGGTCACAAACGCTCAAGACTTAAAGCAACAATGATCTTGTTCGTCATAGTTAACCACTTGCCTACTAGGCCTATTTTTGACATTTGGTGTTTACAAGCTAAAATCAGTTGTTTTTGCTAGAAAACTACTTAGAACCCCCAAACATTATATATTTTTTTTTAGCAGAGACCCTAGAGAATAAAATGGAGATTATTGTAATATTTTTTATCACACCGTATTTGCGCAGCGGTCTTCCAAACGCAATTGTTTTGGAAAAAATTCACTTTTTTTAATTAAAAAATAAGAATCCAGTAAAGTTAGCCCAATTTTTTTCCATAATGTGAAAGATAATGTTACGCCGAGTAAATAGATACCCAACATGTCATGCTTCAAAATTGCGCACGCTCACGGAATGGCGACGAACTTTGGTACTTAAAAATCCCCATAGGCGACACTTTAAAAATTTCTACAGGTTGCCATCTTAGAGTTACAGAGGAGGTCTAGGGCTCAAATTATTGCTCTCGCTCTAACAATCGCGGCGATACCTCATATGTGTGGTTTGAACACCGTTTACATATGTGGGAGGGGTTTCCGTATGCGTTCGCTTCTGCGCGCGAGCTAACGGGGACAGGGCGCTTTAATTTTTTTTTTTTACTATTTATTTTATTTATTATTTTTTATTTTTACACCGTTTTTTTAAAAAAAAAAAAAATTGATAATTTTTATTTCTAATACAAGGAATGTAAACATTCCTTGTAATAGAAATAGGCACGACAGGACCTCTTTTTTGTGAGATCTGGGGTCAAAAAGTCCACAGATCTCACAAGTACACTAATAAAGATAGAAAGGAAATGAAAAAAAAAAAAAGGGACCTTTAAGCCGGTTGCTCGGCAACGACGTTTGCCGTCGCTCCGGTCCTCCAAGACAATAGAGTCGAGTGAGGGCAAGCATGCCCTCACTCGACATCCTGTCTGTGAGGATCCGGGACCCGATCGTTTTCCCCGCTGCCGGCGGGAGGGGGGGGGCACCCCTTCCGCCATCCCGGAGGGTGATCTCGCAGCGAATCCGCCGCTGGGACCACCCTTATCGGAAAGCCGATCGCCTGCAGTTTAAAAAAATACCAGGGTTATGGCAGCTATCTGCTGCCATAACACCGGTATTTAGCTTTAAACTCAGGACGTATATATACTTTTGCTGGTAGGGAGGTGGTTTTAATACAGTACGGTTCCAATCCTTTTGTCCCCCTCCAGAGATATCTCTGCACAGGCATTAGATGTGCCAAAACAGAAACAGAGACCACTTTATAGTGCAATATGTCAAACACTTGGATATGTTATTAAAACAGCAACTGTTATACTCACAATCAGGCAGTGTTCAAACAGTATCTCTGGTGGTTTCAAACCAACAAAATGGCTGCGGTCCACGTGTGGTGATGTCACATGTGGACCATGGACCGCAGCCATTGTCTTGGTTTCAATCCACCTGAGATGCTTTTTTAACACTGCCTGATTGTGAGTATAAGGGTCCTTTAACACGGGCGTTGCGCCCAGCAGACTCCGTTTTGCTCAGCGCAGATCTGTGCAGAGACGGACCTGTCAGAGCCCGGCTCTCCTCTGTGGGAGATCCGATGAAAACAGACCACCTGTCCTTTTTCATCCGATCCTATCTGATCCGATCCTCCAGAAGGATGGAAAATAGGGTCACCATCTGTCTGGATTTCACGGACAGGATCGTATAACAATAGGTGTCAGCGGACATGTCACCGCTGACATTCCCTGCTCCAAAGGGGTGCATTGAGCATCCAATCAGGTCCATCTGAAAAACTGACAGGCGGACCTGATCGGAAAGCCCGTGTGAAAGGGACCTAATGGTTGCTGTTTTTTTTTTTTAAAAAGATTTTTATTGAAGTCCAACATAATTACACAGCTCAACATAGTACAATACAGTACAAACATCCCTCATCATCCTCCAAGGGGCGTATAGCAGAACAGCTGACAAGCCCATAACAGAAAGGATTAAGAGAACTACCCCTCGGACGATGTGCAGTTATATAAAACGAACCATGCGACCAGCAGGACTACAATTTTAAATTTAAAACCAACTTCTAACACCCCCCCCCCAAACCAAACAAGAACCTGGCCTCCCCACCTGCACCCCCAGAAGTAGTGCAGGCGAGGAGGCCACCTGGACAAAACACAGCCCAGCACCCAATTTTCCACCAGTGACCATCCCAGAGGAACCCCCCATGTAGTATCCATAAAACAGTAGCAGGGCATGTGGAAAGCTCAATAAGCCCAACACAGTAGAATGTTTAGAACCCCAGCCCTCCCCCCATGCAGACCCAAACCCTCCTAATCACTCAGCAGTCGTATCCACCAAAGTAGCAGTGGAATCCACCCAGCGATGCCATATTTTCCTAAATTTCTTAGGGGACCCCCTAGCCTCATAAGTCATCCTGCACAGTACAATGTCAGCATTCACCACCCGTAGCCACATCTTGAGTGTCAATACCTCAGTATAAATCCATCTCCTGGCAATTAACTTCCGCACGCAGAAGAAGAGAATACGCAGGAATAGCTTAGTGTCCACATCTAATCCATCCACTTCCAAAACCCCCAAGAGACACACCAGGGGAGAGCATATATTCGGGAGCCCGAAATTCTCCTCAATAAATTTTGTGACCTGGGACCACAAGGGCCTCACCGTAGGGCAATCCCAGACCATATGCAGAAGTGATCCCCGTCCCCCCGAGCATTTATGACACAGATCAGAATCCCTCCTACGCATAGAAAACAGGCGGACCGGAGTATAGTAGGTCTGATCCAGATCATCTTGTCAGTTGATGAAATAACCGTACCCAGATAAGTCTCCAATACTTCCTCCCATTGTTCGTCAGTCAATTCCGGTATAAACGTCAGCCACCTGGCCCTGGCCCTATCCACCGCATCAGGACCCCCAGGACCCAGCGCCCCATAATACCTAGAAATCCGCTTAAGCGGATCTGGATCCAACAGCATAGTTTCGAGAGAGGGGTTAGTCAATACAACCTCCCCCCCCCCCAAACTTCACCCTCACCGCATGCTGGAGTTGCAAATACCGGAAGCGCCACGTCCTGGGGATCCCGAAGTTCTCCCTCAACTGCGTGAAGGACACCAACCTACCCTGATAGAAAACTGATGCAGGTATTTAAGGCCATATCGGGCCCAACCGCCTCCATCCTGCAAACCAGCAAACTCCCTCAACGACGGATTAAACCATAGCGGGTTGTTCGGCGATGTCACCAAAGGATTGTCCCCAACCCCTCGGGCACAGATCTGAAAGATCTTCCCCGGCAAGTCCATCACCGAACCCAACTCCCGCTCAGGAGCCCCCCCCCCCCCGCGCCCGGTAAAGGACATTGAGCAACGTTTCGAAGGAGGAGGCAAGCGCCACCTCCACCTCAACCGTTGCATTGGGCACCTGCGGAAAAAACCTCCAATGCAGGAAAACCAACTGAGATGCAAAGCCAGTCCCCCCCTCGCCACAGGGCATTTGAGCACGACAAGGCCACTCTAGAGGGTTTATTACCCCACAGCAGAGTGGTAAGAACAGCATCAATTCTCCGGAACACCCCTCTAGGAATATAGACCGGAGAGTTAGATAGCACATATAAGAATTTCGGCAAAAAGATCATTTTAAAAATGTTAACCCTGCCCAGCAGCGAAAGGGGGAGCGACCGCCACCGCACCACCCTATCTTTAAAGGCCTTCACTATCGGAACAAGATTATTCTCCAAAAACCTGGAGTTTGGAAGCTGAAACACAATCCCCAGGTATTTAAAGGAACTGGTCAGGGGGATAGGGCACCCCGCCGGGGCCACAACCCCCTCATCCAAGGGGAACAAGGAGGACTTGGCCCAGTTAATACAAAAACCAGAATATTCCCCGAACTCCTGAATCACCTGAATGGCATAGTTCAAGGAAGGTCCCGGATCCTGCAGGTACAAGAGCATGTCGTCCGCGTACAAAGAAACATGCTCCTCCATGTGACCCACCCTCAACCCTCTGAAAACCGCACTCTCCCTCAACCGCATTGCTACGGGTTCCATAGCCAGGGCGAACAGCAGGGGCGACAAAGGACACCCCTGTCTGGTCCCCCTATGCATCGGAAAGGGCTCAGAAATCTGCCCATTCACCCTAACCCTCACCAAAGGCTCCATGTACAATAGCCGCACCCAAGACAGAAAGACAGGGCCAAAGCCATACGCCTCCAGCATCCTAAAAAGATATGGCCATTCGACTGAATTGAAGTCTTTTTGAGTATCCAAAGAAGCCACTACTCTCTCCCCATTATTATCATGCTGTGCCTGAAGGTTAATAAAAAGTCTCCGAACATTCATCTGAGCACATCGACCGGGCATAAAGCCCGTCTGATCGGCCTTAACTAGTTTCAGTATAATCGTCTGCAACCGCAGAGCCAGGGCCTTGGCCAAAATTTTGGTGTCCACATTGATCAACGAGATCGGTCTATACGACCCGCATTCTCGTAGATCCTTCCCCGGCTTTGGGATAAGGACCACCAGCGCCTCCCGCATAGAAAGGGGAAGAACACCCTCCTCCCGCACAGATTCATACAGACGCAGCAAACGGGGAGACAATACGTCCCGGAAGGTGTGATACCACTCCGAAGGCAGACCATCCATGCCGGGGGACTTCCTGGGAGAGAAGGATGCAACAGCCTTCTAAATCTCCTCCACAGAAAACCCCCTGTCCAGAAAACCCCTGTCCTCCTCCGACAACTGCGGGAACTCAATGCCCTGCAGATAGTCAGTGAGCTCAGTAGGATCCCGAACCAGGCCAGATTTGTACAAGTCCCCATAATATCGGGTAAACTCCCGCAGTATTCCAGCAGGATCCGTAACCTCCTGTCCCTGTTCTCCCAGAACACATCCGATATGCACCGGAACATGCTCCGAGCGGGCCAGGAAAGCCAAGAGTCGCCCATTCTTGTCCCCGAACTCAAAAACCCTCCGCCTCTGGGCCATCATTGTTCTAGTCGTCTGGTCAGTCAATAGCATCTGTAAGTCCCTAGTCGCCTGCCTCCAGCTAAGCAACCTGACAGGGTCCGGAGCACCCACATAGTCCCCCTCAGCCCTTGAAACTTCGGACTCCTTTTCCACCCTGGTAGAGGCCAGTTGGCATTTAAAACTTTTTAATTCAGTCAAGAAAACCCCCCGTAACGTAGCTTTAACGGCCTCCCATTGAAGTGGAGGCTCGCCATACCCCCCATTCTCCACCCAATAATTGGCAATTGCTTGGGAACATTTAATTTTCATGTATCCCTCCTGTAACCAGCTCGCCTCCATTCTTCACTGGCGGATACCCTCCCTAAACCCCACCCGTAGAGTGAGAGCCAGGGGCGAGTGATCCGAGTGGACTGGGTAAATACTCAACAGAGTCCACCAGACCCACACCCCACTCCTCAGCGAGAGCAGTGTCCACCCGAGACAGCGATTTATGCGTCTCCGAATAGCACGAATACTCTCTGGCCAGTGGGTGAGCATACCTCCAAACATCCCGGAAGCCATAAGTGGCCAGCCACCTCGCCAAAGGAGCCGGGGAACAGGCCGTGACCCTCAGTCTATCTAGCTCAGGATCCGTCACAGCATTAAAATCCCCCATAATAAACAGCTGCCCCTCCGCCACCTCCATGGCTGCCTTAAAAATGTCATCAAGTAAAGCCAAGGAGAATGGAGGAGGCAGATACACATTCACAATCGTCAGTACCCTCAGGCACACCTTAATGACCAGAATAACATATCTCCCAAATACATCTTAATAGCCTGCACTGAAATAGGCATCGCATGGTTGCTGTTTTATTAAAATATCCAAGTGCTTGACATATTGCACTATAAAGTGGTCTCTGTTTCTGTTTTGGCACATCTAATGCCTGTGGAGAGGTATCTCTGGAGGGGGACAACAGGATTTGAACCGTACTGTATTAACTATTACGAACGGGATCATTGTTGCTTTATTTCTTGAGCGTTTGTGACCACCTATGATCTAGTGGTCCACTCCCAGGAGTAATTAAACCCTGAATCAAACAAAAGACAAAAACACTTAACAAAACTGACCTGGAAAGTGCAAGAAAATCTTAAAGCTAGCAAGGAAGAACTGCTGTCTAATATCAATGATTTATGGTGTAATACTGTTAAATGCATGTCTGCTCTCTCCCAACAATCTCATGAGGCATTACAACTAGAGGGCGCTATCAAGCAATTGAACTTTGCTTATGAGAGTTATCAGACTGTGTGTTAAATATACTGATCTCTTAACCACTTAAGCCCCGGAGGATTTGGCTGCTAAAGGACCAGGGTTTTTTTTGCGATTTTTTACTGCGTGACTTTAACGGACAATTGCGCGGTCGTGCGACGCTGTACCTAAACGAATTTGACGTCCTTTTTTTCCCACAAACAGAGCTTTCTTTTGGTGGTATTTGATCACCTGTGCAATTTTTTGATCACGCGCTATAAACAAAAAAAGAGCGTAAATTTTGCAAAAATAACAATATTTTTCACATTTTTTTATATGAAATTCCCCAAAAAAAAAAGTAAAAATCAAAATTTTTTAACATTTTTCGGCCAATTTGTTTTATGCTACCTATGTTTGGTAAAAAAAATCGCAAAAAGCGTATTTTGATTGGTTTGCGCAAAAGTTATCGCGTTTACTAACAAAGAGAAAGATTTTTGTCATTTTTGGTGTTTTTTTTTTAACGCGTAATGGCGGCGATCTGCGATTTTTTTTTCGGTACTGCGACATTGCGGCGGACAGATTGGACCCTTGACTGACATTTTTGACACTTTTGGGGTTACCAGTGACATTACTGCAGTAATCAGTGCTATACATATGCACTGTGTAAAATAGTATAGATAGCTACCAGGTAATTGGTTACCATAATCCCGTCATAAATTGAAAGAGAAACCCCCTTAGGTTTGTGGGACTTTAAGGGTAACAGTAAAGGCTCTCATAAGAGAAGTTTTAACGTGAAATAATTATAAAATTTTTTTTTTTTTTTTTTTTTTTATTTTGTAAGGTTGTGGTTGTAACAGACAATCATCATAAACTGTACATGTTTAAGTCATAGACTCGAAAAAAAGCATGAATGATACAATACAGTTGTAGGTACATAGCAGAGTCCAACGCGTTTCAAACTGTTTGTTTTAGTACATAAATCTTCCTCAGGGAGTCTGCATATGTTCCTGAAATACATGGTTAAATGTAAGTTCCAAGAAACAGAATATATATAAAAACATTTTACAATGAAAAGTTTTTTATACATGAAAAAAGTATTATTAGCATCTGCGACCACATGTTGCCCTAAAGAGGTCCTGGAAAGCCTCTTGCTAGTCCAGGATACTCCTAGAGAGGAAACCTACTCCCAGAGATTGAAAGGGAAAAAGGAGAGAGGGGGAAAGGGAAGAAGAGGAAAGGAGAGGGGAAAGGAAGAAAGGGAGGGAAAGGGGGGGAAAAAGAAAAAGAAAAAAAAAAAAAAAAAAAAAGAAAGAAGAGAAAGGGGGAAGGATGAAAAGACCCCTTGTGTTAAAAAGACATACCTGCAAAACAGTAGAGCCCAAAAGAAGGTTCCCCTTCGGGGGGGTAAAACTCCCATGCGTTGAGAGCTAGAGTCAGGTATAAAGATTTATTCTGTATCTGAAACAGTGAGTATGTTTACAACTGTCAGAGATCCAGGGTTAATGTAAGTATGTATATAAACATTGTTACAGAAGATATTCATGTAAATTCACCTGTTATGATGATTTTCATGTAGACATATAAAGAGGGGAAAAAGAAAAACGAAACCAGGAAAAATAGGGAAAAAAGAGAAAAAAGCTGATTTTTCCCAAGGAAATATTATCTTCCGATGTATATATCTCTCAGATTTATTTGAGTGGGATCCTATCAGGGGAAAAGAAAATGTATCTTTTCAGCTTTGGTAGATCAAGATAATGTATATATTATATTAAGTAATGTGATTGTAATAGCTCTTACCTCACTAATTTATTGGAGGGTGTGGGGTATCCCATCAGTTTCCAAGGGTTTTGGGGAAACCTATATCTTCCCAATGGGAATATAAATCCTTGCCTGAAAGGTATAGGACAGGGATAATATGCCTATATAGGTATACATTTTGCATATCTTATTATTACTTAAAAATGGGTATTCCACCTGAGAAGATCATACCGTTCTGATTGAAGCCTGTCGTCACCGTATCCAATGAGGACAGCGGCATATCATCCTATGAAATATAGGATGTGATCTAAGGTTACTCGTCCTATGGATCCTGATAGTCACATAAAGAGAAAAATAAGATAAAACCCTCTTTTAATAAGTTGCCATCGTAGTTAGGAAAAAAGTTTTTAGTTATATAGGTCTCCTCCAGAGTACTCACTGTTATGTATGGATATCGGAGCGATAGGCGTTCTGTGTTGCATCGGAGAGATAGCTCTCCGTTCTGGCTCTCGGCGTCCCCTTAAGTACCCAAATGTCCAGAGTCTTGTGGTGATTCCCGCGGGAACTTTGTAAATAGTTACGCCATATCCGTCTTTTGCCACCGGAAGTTCCTCGGACTGGCGGTGACATCACATCCGCCCAAATCAAAGGCTCCGACGTGTGTCATTTCCGCCTGAAGTGCCCGGAGATTATTCCGCTGGACTGGCGGTGACGTAATATCCGCCCTTTTCTCTAATAGACTCCGCTAATATGTCCGCCTAAGTTGTAGCGGTATAGTCATGCGGTGGATACATAGAGGGGGGATAATTTTAATTAAATTTAATTTTTAATTGAAAGTGAAATAAACTTGTGAATGGGATAAATAATACCTATCTATATTATATATAGAGACTGTTAGTGGACACTTGTTTTAAAAAAAGGGGAAATCTGTAAAAGATAACGCCCCAGGCACGGGTGATGCGTATATCCCCTGCAAAAAATTGACCAGGGGTTTCAGGATGAGACATATGGAGCATTGCAACCAAATGTTAACATCCCGGAAACGCTCGTTTCTCCAGATGTTTGAGGGGCCTATTGGTGGTCCCCATAGGAGATGTCTCACCCGTGCCGGGCTCTCATTTGCAGGGGAGCCCCCCGAGGGGAAAGAGAAAAAGGATGATATAAAAGCCATGTTGGTGTCAATTACATGGACAGGGATACAAGTTGGCTGGTAGGCCTACACAATGGGAAGAAAAAGAGCAGAATCTAGAAAGGGGGGGTTTTTTCAAAAGGAGGGAAAGGAAAAACCCCTGATGCACAGGAGAAGAGGGGCAGGAGGGGCAAGAATTCCCCAATAGGGGGATCTTTGCACAGAAAAGACCCAAAACCGGTCTGTAGTTGTAAATCCACCCACCCACAGTTAACCTGTGACAAAAGGGAAAAATGTTAATCGCAGAATGCATCACATGTTTAATTTGGACAATTTAAGTGTATATCCAATTTAGGATATATTAATATATTATAATGTTAATGATTTTGTGACCCACTCAGAGATATGATATCTCATAAAGTTTGGTATCTTAGTACTATCACATAATCACGATGGGGGGAGGGGGGAAGAGGGGGAGGGTTTGCAATGTAGTGATGGTCCTAGTTTGAATAGGGAGAAGGTATTTGAGATATAAGTGAGAAATTTACCCACATTTATATAAAGTGTGGAGTATATTTCCCAAAGGAAGGGGGACATAGAGAGTGGGGACCCTCAGTCTGTTTTCCCCGAGGAAAATCCCTCTAGGAACCTTCTTTTGGGCTCTACTGTTTTGCAGGTATGTCTTTTTAACACAAGGGGTCTTTTCATCCTTCCCCCTTTCTTTTTTTTTTTTTTCTTTTTCTTTTTCCCCCCCTTTCCCTCCCTTTCTTCCTTTCCCCTCTCCTTTCCTCTTCTTCCCTTTCCCCCTCTCTCCTTTTTCCCTTTCAATCTCTGGGAGTAGGTTTCCTCTCTAGGAGTATCCTGGACTAGCAAGAGGCTTTCCAGGACCTCTTTAGGGCAACATGTGGTCGCAGATGCTAATAATACTTTTTTCATGTATAAAAAACTTTTCATTGTAAAATGTTTTTATATATATTCTGTTTCTTGGAACTTACATTTAACCATGTATTTCAGGAACATATGCAGACTCCCTGAGGAAGATTTATGTACTAAAACAAACAGTTTGAAACGCGTTGGACTCTGCTATGTACCTACAACTGTATTGTATCATTCATGCTTTTTTTCGAGTCTATGACTTAAACATGTACAGTTTATGATGATTGTCTGTTACAACCACAACCTTACAAAATAAAAAAAAAATTTTATAATTATTTCACGTTAAAACTTCTCTTATGAGAGCCTTTACTGTTACCCTTAAAGTCCCACAAACCTAAGGGGGTTTCTCTTTCAATACATATGCACTGTTACTGCAAAAATGACACTGGCAGGGAAGGGGTTAACTTTATTGGACAGGGAGGGGTTAAGTGTGTCCTAGGGGCGTGCTTTCTACTGTGTTGGGACATTCCTATTGGTGTAAAAGCAAAGATCAACCGTTCTACATAGTAGAACGGACAGATCTTTACTTTTACACAGGGAGAACTGACAGGCAGCTTGTTTACACAAGCTGCTCTGTCTTTCTCCCTTCACAGGAGCGATCGCAGTGTGACTGGCGGACATCGAGTCCGCCGGTCACACGCACTGACTTGCCTGTGAACGAGCCGCGGCGGGCGCGCGCCTCGGCGGGCACGCGCCCGCCCGCGATAGGCTCGCAAGTCAGTGACAGGCGAGTGACGTACCGATACGTCACTCTGCCTGGCCGGGGCTGACCGCCGCAGTATATAGTCGTGCGGCGGTCGGCAACCGGTTAAAGAGGTTGTAAACTCGTTAAAAAAATTTTTTTTTTTACAACCTGCAAGAGAAAGACATAATTATGAAATACTTACCTTAGAACGAGCCCCCGCCGTGCTGCTCTCTTACCTGTATGACGAGCGACATGTTCAGTCGCCCGTCTTCCGGGATCGCGGCATCCGGCCATCTGATTGGCCGGAGCCGCGGTGACGTCACTCCCGCGCACGCGCGCGGGAGCCGACGGTCACGGCACGGGGCTCTGAAGGAACGGCACGATCAGCCGTTCCTTCAGAGCGCATGCGCCAGTGACGTCACTGGCTGCATTAAAGGTAAATATCTCTTAAACGGTACATGTTTAGGAGATATTTACAGTACCTATAGGTAAGCCTTATCATAGGCTTACCTATAGGTACAACTTCCTGAGGAGGGCTTACTTCCTCTTTAAAGCGGTACGACACCCAAGGGTCATTGGAAGAATTAAAGGGATTTGAGGAGCTCAATCTTAAAAGAGACAATTTAGTGGTGCAAACAAAGACAAAGGCAGAAGTGAGAATGACACAGCTCCATGAATCCAGATCTTATCGCTCCACAAGATCTTCCAAATCCCTACAATCAAGATCTTCTACACTCAGTCAGCAACTCATAGAAGCCTGTGCGTAGGCCCGTCGGAACAAGGCATGCAAACCAAGCAATTCCTTGGGGAACCGAGTTGGCCTGGGGCCCCAAGACAACGACTGGTTAATCACTTACTTTCAGGGGTTGGCAAGGTGTCCGCTCACGGACACTGGTGTCCGTGAGCGGTCCTTGCTGTGTCCGCCGCACCGCCACTTTTGGAGACTCACGTCAGGAGTCAAAAGTCCAATCCTCGACCCGATGCGATGGCTCGGGGGGCGGGGCCTCACCGCCTCTGGTCTCCCTCGGCTTGGCTCTATCTCTGTCCGGCGCCGCCCACAAGTGGATTGGTGGTGGCAAGGGACACCTGCTGCCTGAGCGGCTGCGGAGTGATCTCTCTATCTGAGCCCTGGCTGGGGGAGGGAGGGACTGTCTGTGGGAGTCTCTCTGTGCACTGTGTGCAGTGCGGCCACCCAGCGCGGGAGAACACTAGGTGTTCAGAATATATTCTTCTTAAAGCAGGGAGGAACTGGAGTTTGGACTGAGGAATGGACTGGAGAGGCTGGAGGACTCGGGACAGTGGCAGCCTAAGGTAGGAAAAGTAATAAGAACTGTATTAAAGTCAAGTGACTCATTAAGAGGATTCTATGGGGGAGGGGCCTGCCCTTCTCAGGGGATCTATAATGGGAGTGGGACCCTGGCCTGGCCTGTTCTAAAGGGGGGGGTCTATGGGGACCCTGCTCGAAAGGGGGATTTATGCCAAAGATCCCCCCTTAGAGCAGGCCAAGGTCCCCATAGATCCACTTTAGAGAAGGGGCCTCATAGAACCCCCTTTAGAGCAGGGTCAGACACTTCTCTAAAGGGGGTTCTATGGGGCCCCTTCTCTTAAAGGGGGATCTATGGGGACTTTAGCCTGCTCTATAGGGGGATCTGTGGGGACCCTGCTTTAAAGGGGGATCTATGGCATAGATCCCCTTTAGAGCAGGTTCCCCATAGAACCCCCTTTAGAGCAGGGTCCCCATAGATCCTCCTTTAGAGCAGACTAGGCCAGGGTCCCTATAGATCCCCTTTAGAGCAGGGTTCCCCATAGATCCCCTTTAGAGAAGGGTCCCGATAGATTATATGGGGACCCTTCTCTAAAGGGGCATCTATGGGGACCCTGCTCTAATGGGGTAGCTATGGGGACTCTGCTCTAAAGAGGGATCTTTAGAGATCCTTCTCTAAAGGGGGATCTGTGGGGACCCTGACCTGCTCTAAAGGCGGATCTATGGGGGAACCCTGCTCTAAAGGGGGATCTATGAGGAGCCTGCTCTAAAGGGGGATCTATGGGGGATCCCACTCTAAAGAGGGATTTATGGGGACCCTGGCCTGCTCTAAATGGGATCTATGGGGACTTTAGAGTAGGGTCCCCATAGATCCCCCTTTAGAGCAGACCAGGGTCCCCATAGATCCCCCTTTAGAGGGCTTTGCGTGTGTGCGGGGGGTCGGGGGGGGCCTCCATGTCCATTTTGCTTGGGGCCCCCAAATTCCTTCAAATGGCCCTGCCTGTGCGAATGCTAAAGCTTCTCAAATTTAGGCAGCTTTCGCCCAAAAGAAATCAGAGATGGAAGCTGAAGCTGCACACCAGAAAGCAGAGAAGGAGGCTGGAGCTGCACACCAGAAAGCAGAGAAGGAGGCTGGAGCTGCACACCAGAAAGCAGAGAAGGAGGCTGGAGCCGCATACCAGAAAGCAGAAATAGAAGTTTTGGAAAAACAATGTGAGCATGTCACCGCTTGTCCGCTCTCATCAGATCCGCTCCGATTACTGAACGGATGGAAAAATAGGGTTTCCATCCGTCCAGATTTCAAGCACAGGATCGGATGCGGATGGCAGCGGGTGTCAGCGGAGATGTCTCCGCTGACACCCGCTGCCCCATAGAGCTGCATGGAGGATCCGATCAGATCCGCCTAAAAAACTGACAGGCGGATCTGATCGGATCGCCCCTGTGAAAGAGCCCTAAGAGTCCGGAATTACGACAGATACTGAGGAAAGCAGGATACATGCGACTTAGGATAGCTATATACCGCCTGATATAAGGAAACAGTGCAGCAGATCTGAGCATTATTTCTAGCCATTAAACGTGTAGAATACTTTCAGTTTTCAAACAAGTTAGTCACAGAATTTTTTCTTTTCTCTGTACTTCACAGAGCATGTACTGCATCCATATGTCAGCTGATTCAAGGGAAATGTGGGTCCTGGCAGTTAATTTTAAAATAAAACGATCACGTTGTATAACAACTCATTCAGTTTAAAATAGAAATGAAAGGCAAAACATTTTTTTATAGATATAGAAAAAAAACACTATCTTTTTCCCTTTTTAATAAACAATCACATTCACTCTGTTCTCAGCTGCATAAGAGCAGGGGAGGAGAAGCAGCAGCTTGAGCTTGCCAGTGAATGGCCTTGCAGCGGGGGAGTGTCAGGACAAGTCTGATCATTGGAGGAGAGTACACCTGGCTGGTGGTGGCGTGGCACACTGGTGGTGACTTGGCACACTGGTGAAATAGCCGCTCACCTCCAAATCACTCTTAATGAGTGTTTGTACCAATAGGTAATAGGTCTCCAATGTAGACGGAGACCTACCACACCAGCCGTCAGCGACAATGGCGACGAAAAAAGTCACAGTTACTTTGCTGAGTAACTAATTACTTTTTCAATATGGTAACTGAGTCAGTAACTCAATTACTTTTTGGGAGAAGTAATTTGTAACTGTAACTAATTACTTTTTTAAACTAAGATGAGCAACACTGTGTATGACACACAGAGACCATAGAGGTCCAGTGTCAGTAAAAAGGACTAATGTTCTACCTGCGCCTGCTACAGTTCTGGAAAAGACTGATCAAAACAAGAAAATTGAGAACGCCAATGTCCGATACATAATAAACCACACCCACTTAAGAAATGTATCGGCTTCAGAAAGAAACCCCTACAAGAACGTAAGGAATTTTTTGAAGAAATTTGGGGTTTGTTACAAGTGCTGTGCCTCCACAGAACCCTTTGCAAAGGACTTTAAAGCTATCGTGAAATGTATAGAGTGTGACCACATGCAAGCTCTTCATCAATATCCGCACAACTCTACTACACTCACGAACAATCTTCCTGAGGCAAAGCAACGCAGAGAGCGCACAGATCAAACAGCATCTTCCACCTCAGTATTCTCTACATGTACAGAAGTCTATGGAGAAGGACTCTGTGACAAATCCTGTGTAAACATATGCTTGGTTCGTGTATATCCCAAAGGTCAACCTAAAAAGTCCATAAGACTGTATACCCGGGATTCCCAAACTACGGCCCTGCAGCTGTTGCAGAACTACACTTCCCATGAGGCATTGTAAATCTCTGACATTCACATACATGACTAGGCATTATGGGAAATGTAGTTCCTGAACAACTGGAGGGCAGTAGTTTGGGAATCCCTGCGGTATACTATTCTGGATGATCAGAATAACAGATCTCTTGAAAGAACCCAGTTTTTTGAACTGTTGAACATAGTTACATAGTCAGTCAGGTTGAAAAAAGACACAAGTCCATCTAGCTCAACCAATAAAAACAAAAAAACAGTAAAAAAAAACCCAACCATACAATCACATATACACAATCCTATACCCGCAGTTGATCCAGAGGAAGGCAAAAAACCCCAGCAAAGCATGATCCAATTTATTACAGCAGGGGAAAAAAATTCCTTCCTGATCCCCCGAGAGGCAATCGGATAAATATTAGTACCCATTTATATTATGTACACCCAGGAAAGATTCCAGGCCTTTCTTAAAGCAATCTAGTGAGCTAGCCAGAACCACCTCTGGAGGGAGTCTATTTCACATTTTCACAGCTCTTTCCGTATTTGAAGACAAAATCTGTTTTCCTCTAGACATAAAGAGTACCCCCTTGTCCTTCATGTTGACCCTAAAGTGAATAACTCAACACTTTGTTATCTATATGGACCCCTTACAGTATGTATTTATGCATGTTGATCATATCCCCCCTTAATCTTCTCAAGAGAGAATAAATTCAGTTCCTCTAATCTTTTCTCATAGCTGAGCTCCTCCATGCCTCTTATCAGTTTGGTTGCCCTTCTCTGCACTTTCTCCAGTTCCCCGATATCCTTTTTAAGAACTGGTGCCCAAAACTGAACTGCAAATTCCAGATGAGGTCTTACTAATGATCTGTACAGGGGCAAAATTATATCTCTCTCTCTGGAGTCCATGCCTCTCTTAATACAAGAAAGGACTTTGCTTGCTTTGGAAACTGCAGCTTGGCATTGCATGCTATTATTAAGCTTATGATCTACCAGAACTCCCAGATCCTTCACCGCTATGGATTCCCCCAGTTCTCCCCCTAGTATGTATGATGCATGCATATTCTTAGCCCCAAAGTGCATAACTTTACATTTATCAACATTAAACCTCATTTGCCACATAGTTGACCAAAGAAACAGTGCTTTGAGGTCAGCTTGTAAGTTGGAGACATCCTGTAAGGAAGTTATTCCACTGCAAAGCTTGGTGTCATCTGCAAAGACTGAAATGGTCATTTTAATCCCAGACCCTATATCATTTATAAAGATATTAAAAAGTAAGGGTCCCAACGCTGAACCTTGGGGTTTCACCACTGATAACCTTAGACCATTCAGAGTAAGAATCATTAACCACTACTCTCTGAATTCCATCTTTTAGCCAATTTTCTATCCAATTACAAACTGATCTTTCCAAGCCTGTAGACTTTACCTTACACATTAGCCGTGTGTGGGGAACTGTGTCAAACGCTTCTGCAAAATCCAAGTATACAACGACCACAGCCACCCCTCTGTCCAAGGTTTTACTTACCTCCTCATAAAAAGAAATCAGGTTTGTTTGACAACTTCTGTCTTTCATGAATACATGCTGTCTGTTGCTTAAAATATTTTTTTCCAGCAAGAACTCATCTATGTGGTCTTTTATTAAACTCTCGACTATAGAAGTTAAACTAATAGGTCTATAGTTACTTGGTAAAGACTTTGATCCCTTTTTAAATATAGGCACCACATTGGCCCTACGCCAATCCAGTGGTACAATTCCAGTCCTTAATGAGACCCTAAAAATTAGAAACAAAGGCTTTTAAATTACAGCGCTCAATTCTTTTAGGATGCGTGGGTGGATGGCATCTGGTCCAAGCGCTTTATCCACCCTTATTCTGTCTAAATATTTCTGGACCATATCACTTTCTGAGCCATTGTGGATAATTTGGGGCTGTGTCAATACTATCCTCAATATGGTCATGAGCTCCCCCATGCTCTTTTGTATATACAGAGCTGAAGAAAGTATTTAATAAATTTGCCTTCTCTTTGTCCCAAGTCACCCACTCCTAAATATTTTGTAAAGGGCCTACATGGTAAGATCTAACCTTTTTACTATTAATATACTTGAAGAATTTTCGGGGGTTTGTCCTACTATCTTTTGCAATCTGTCGTTCATTTTGAATTTTTGCGTCCTTGATTTCCTTTTTACATATTCTGTTATATTCTTTATAACAATATTCTTTATAACAATTAAACAATGATAGTGTTCCTTCATTTTTATATTTTTTTAAAAGCTCTTTTCTTAATATTTATAGCTTTTTTAATTTTGGCCGTGAGCCACATAGGTTTTTTTTTAGCCTTTTAAACTTATTGCCCATGGGAATATACTTTGCAGTGCATTTGCATATAGTCTTTTTGAAAATTCCCCATTTCTGTTCTGTGCTCATCGATCCTGGAGAGCACCCCTCATCCTTGGAAAATTTGCTCTCTTAAAGTTAAGTGTTTTTATATTTCCTGTATGTGTTTTTGCTTACAGCTAACATTAAATTAAATGATATTATGGTCACTGCTACCCAGATGTTCTTTTATATCAACATTATTAATAAGCTCTGCATGGTTTGAGAATACCATGTCCAACAGAGCATAATTTCTAGTGGGGGGCCTCAATAAACTGTACCATAAAATAGTTTTGTAATAGGTTTATACATTTTTGCCCTTTAACTGTTCCAGCAGTGCCATTAAGTCAATGTCTGCGTAGTTAAAATCCCTTATTATTGAGGGGCGTGGCCGGGATGTTATCGAGGCTAGATGTGTTCCCTCGGAGCTCCTCATTCATCCGGCTACCATCTGACTCCAGAGCGGGGTTTATACTTACCTGGTGCCTCTCACGACTGCCTCAGTTGATCTGGGAGTGGACGGGCTCATGGCAGGCAGAAAATTGGTGTCCGTGCCGCAGCTTCCGAGACAGCAGAGGACCCAGAAGACCAGGAGCGTGTGAGTCCTTCGCCATCTTGCCGCCACATGGGGTCTCCTCCCCCTCCTCTAGCAAGCGAGCTGCGGGGATGGAGGTGAACGCTCAGTCTCCCAGCGGGGCGGCTCAGCCCTCGTGCTCTGGGGCCCTGTCTCCTGCGGTGGCTTCACAGCTGGAGGGAGAGACTCAGGCTGCAGACATTACAAAGCCTCTCCTGAGTGCACCCTCATCAGACATGATCTGGATAAAATCCGCCGCTGCCTGACGGGAGCTGAGGAGAGAATTTCTGAGGTGGAGGATTCTGTTGCCGTGCACAACACCCAAATCGGGGAGCTGCAATCTCAGGTGAGCGTCATGGCGGCCAAAATGGAGGATGCTGAGAACCGGCAGCTCAGAAACAACATCAAAGTGGTGGGCCTCCCTGAGGAGGTGGAGGGGGCTCATCCTGCAATGTTTGCTGAGCAGTTCTTTAAAGCGGTAGTATACTCCGCTTTTTAGCTTTTATCTACAGGTAAGCCTATAATAAGGCTTGCCTGTAGGTAAAATTAATATCTCCTAAACCTGCACGGTTTAGGAGATATTCGTCCTGTATGCAGCCGCTGAGACCTTGCCGGAAAGTTAACTCCCACGCGCATGCGCGGGAGTGACAGCATCGCGGCTCCGGCCACTCACGACGCCGGAGCCGCCGAACCCGGAAGAGGGACGCAGAGGGAAGATGTCAGCTGCCTCAGCGGTGTCCGGGCGACCATGTCGGGGCTCCATTCTAAGGTAAGTTTTTCATAATGGGCTGTCCACAGAGTCAGTGATTACCTGTCCTGATTGCTGCTGGACACATTTTGTGCACTAGCCACTCATAGGTGGCTCAAACAGCTGCAGGAATTAGCAGATTCCTGCTGCTGTCATTCCCCCTGGTGCTAGTCACCCATGCGAATGTAGCTTTGCCGACCACCTAACTGACAATGTATATCATGTTTTTGACATTAAACACTGGGTTATGGCTACAACTTGATACCATAACAGCGGTATCGTTTTTCCCTTTAGGCGGACAGTTTTCCGATAAGAAGTGATCCCAGCGGCTGATTTGCCACGGGATCACTTTTAGAAGTGGCGGGAGAGGTGCTCCCCCCCCCCCCCGCTGCTTCCTGCCCATTTCCGGGCTTATTCGGCCAATTAAAAATTGTTGTAACCCCGTTGCCCCACACACCTATGCAAATGCAAACGCAAGCCAAGGATGCACATGTAAACTGCGGTCGCACTACACGTGTGACATATTGCTACAAACGTCAGAGTGAGAACAATAATTCTAGCAAATGAGGTCCTAGTTAACTCTAAACTGATGAGCTGTAAAGGCTTTTAAAGCGTCATCTATGGAGATTTTTGGGCACCATAGTTTTTGGTGATATCGCGGGCACACGCAATTTTTAAGACATGAAATGTTTGGTATCTATTTGATGCAACCTCAAAACCAAAAATGGGTATTATATTGTGTGTTTTTGCACTAAAACTCATTTTATTATATTTTTTCCTGAAAATGTGGTTTAATAAACAGTTGTGCAAATATCATGTGACATAAAAATTTGAAACTGTCACATTTTTATTCTACAGGGCCTCTGCTTTCAGAAAATATATAATGTTCTGGGGGTTTAAGTAATTTTATTGCCATAAATTAAGATTTTTACATGTATGTGAAAAATAAAAAACAATTGCTCAGGAGCCCAACTAGTTATTATCCAATGGGAAGGATGTGGGCAGATTAATGACCAAGCTGTACTGCTAAGGCCTCTTTCACACGGCCGCTCCGTTTTTTTGCTCCGCTGCGGGACTTTTTTTTTTTTTTTTTCACGGAGCGGATGACACTTGTGTCATCCGCTCCGTATGTCTGCATATCATCCCATCCGTTTGCGGATGATATACGGACATAATGTATGTCTATGGGCATTGCGGATGTCAGCGGATGACACCGCTGACATCTGATTTTGCTTCCTTTCCGTTTTTTGAACAAAGGAAAAATAGGGTTCTGTTCCGTTCCAAAAAACGGAACAGAACTGAAAGGAAGAAAATCTGATGTCAGCGGATGGTCATCCGCTGACATCCGCAATCCCATAGACATTCATTATGTCCGTAAATCATCCGCAAAAAAATAGGATGATTTGCGGACATACGGAACACCCGTGTGAAAGGACCCTAACTGTAGCAGAGATAAGTGAAGTTTTTATACCTTATGCCTGGATCACAAGACTGGTTGAAGAGAAATCTTTTGGCAGTTATAGCAATTCCCATATATGCAGCTTAGTATGTAGCTGTTTGCTTTTAGATGTCAGACATGAAGATTAAATTAGCCGTCTGATGTCAGCTTGATCTTTTTTGAAAACATTCACTTTTATAAGCACAACAAAGGGCAGTAAACAGGTTCTTACACCATAATCACCATAATCACCATAATCACCTGCTGCCAACAGGTGTCTCATTAAATTTTAATATGTTTACATTTTTCCTTCTTCTAGTTCTGGTGTGAGAAGCTAAAGGATATGCAGGCGCATCTCATAAAATTAGAACATCATCAAAAACTTAATTTATTTCAGGAATTCAAATAAAAAGATGAAACTCATATTTTATATAGAGTGATATATTTCAAGCATATCTGTCTTTCAAATTTGATGATGATGGCTTTCAGCTAGTGAAACCCCAAAATTCAGAATCTCAGAAAATTAGAATAATAAATATGACCAATAAAAAAAGGATTTTTAATACAGAAATGTTGGCTTGCTTAAAGTATGTCCATATACAATATAGTATGCACTCAATACTTGGTCGGGGCTCTTTTTGCATGAATTACTACATCAATAAGGCGTGGTATGGAGGCGATCAGCCTGTGGTCCTGCTAAGGTGTTATGGAAACCCACGTTGCTTTGATAGCAGCCTTCAGCCCGTCTGCATTGTTGGGTCCGGTGTCTCTCATCTTCCTCTTGACAATACCCCACAGATTATCTATGGGTTTAGGTCAGGCGAGTTTGCTGGCCAACCAAGCATAGTGTTACCATGATCATTAAACCAGGTATTGGTACTTTTGGCAGTGTGGGCAGGTGCCAAGTCCTACTGGAAAATGAAATCTGCATCTCCATAAAGCTGGTCAGCAGAGGGTAGCATGAAGTGCTCTAGAATTTCCTGGTAGAGGGCTGCGCTGACTTTGGACTTGATAAAACACAGTGGACCAACACCAGATGACATGGCTCCCCAAATCATCACTGACTGTGGAAACGTTACACTGGACCTCATGGAACTTGGATTCTGTGCCTCTTCACTCTTTCTACAGACTCTGAGAATTTGGGGAGCCATGTCATCTGCTGGTGTTGGTCCACTGTGTTTTATCAAGTCCAAAATCAGCTCAGCCCTCTAGCAGGAAATTCTAGAGCACTTCATGCTTCCCTCTGCTGACCAGCTTTATGGAGATGCTGATTTCATTTTACAGCAGGACTTGGCATATGCTTGATTGGCCAGCAAACTCGCCTGACCTAAATCCATAGAGAATCTGTGGGGTATTGCAAAGAGGAAGATGAGAGACACCAGACGGGCCAAAGGCCGCTATCAAAGCAACATGGGTTTTATCAAGTCCAAAGTAAGCGCAGCCCTCTACCAGGAAATTCTATAGCACTTCATGCTTCCCTCTGCGGACCAGCTTTATGGAGATGCTGGTTTCATTTTACAGCAGGACTTGGCACCTGCCCACACTGCCAAAAGTACCAATACCTGGTTTAATGATCATGGTATCATTGTGTTTGACTGGCCAGCAAACACGCCTGACCTAAATCCATAGAGAATCTGTGGGGTATTGTCAAGAAGATGAGAGACACCAGACCCAACAATGCAGATGAGCTGAAAGCCGCTATCAAAGAAACCTGGGCTTCCATACCACCTCAGCATTGCCACAGGCTGATCGCCTCCATGCCACGCCGCATTGATGTAGTAATTCATGCAAAAGGAACCCCCCGCCAAGTATTGAGTGCATACTATACTGTACATGGACATGCTTTTTAGTAAGCCAACATTTCTGTATTAAAAAAACTTTTTTTTTTTTATTGGTCTTATGCATAGGTGTGCGCAGCCTACTGCATTAGGGTGTGCACCCCAAAAGCACAAACACATCCTTTTTTTTTATTATTTTTTACAATAATATATATATTTATGATTTTTAGGAGCCCTGTTGGGGACTTTGTTGAAATATTAGGAGTCAAAACAGATCCCTGTTGTCTCACATTTGAGACAGAGAATGGGATTGAGGACAGAGATTCCCCAGTCCCTTTCCCGGCAGCCTCAGCTACACTGGCCAGGGAATGAATAAGAAGTGCTTGGTGCCGAGCAGCTTCCTGGTCATATGCAAACTGAAGCATAGTAAGCACAGTTTACTATGCATCAGCTATATACAAACACAGTGAGTGATCGGTATCGATCACACACTGTGTTCATTCAGAAAAGGAAGGGACCAGTAAATGACATGTTTATTGTCCAATTCCCCTGCTCTCCACTCTGAAACATTTTCCACAGCAGCCCATGGGAAAGGAGAGTAAGTAAGCAGGCAGGGGAAGGCGGGAGATACGGTGGGTCCTGGGCAGAAGGGGCAATCTGCACCTCACAGGGTGTTAAGGGTGTACCCAGGCACACCAGGCACACCCCTTGCACACGCCTATGGTCTTATGTAAAATTAAGATTTTCTGAGACACTGAATTTTGGGCTTTCACTAACTGTAATCCATAATTATCAAAATTAAAAAAAAGAAATGCTTGAAATATATCACTCTGTGTGTAACACATCTATATAAAATATAAGAGTCTCACTTTTTGAATTGAATTACTGAAATAAATGAACTTTTTGATGATATTCTAATTTTATGAGATGCACCCATACATGGAGGGGAACATAATGTGCAGTCCATCAGGTAAGACCCTTTCCTACTGCAGCGATGCAGTAATGTACATGTTAGTACGCGCTACTATCACATTTAGCGATACATATTACGAGTCTGTGCATTCCTGTGCCATTTATTCAGACGTGTGGTGCAGTGCAGATCGTTGTGTGGCAGTGCACTGCCAAAAATTCTCTTTACAGGATTTTTGGTCAAACTGAATAAGCTTTCCTAATGCAATGAATGTGCTACACAACATGAGTTAGCGTGTGTATGTTTAGCACACCACTGCAGACCAGGCTGATGTGAAGGGCCCTTATGCTTCATTATGGACAATGTTTACCCCCCCTTCACAGGATATGCAGATGTATCAAGTTCTGTATATTTTATATAAGTATATTTTACGTGTTAAATTGATAGAATTATAAACCATAATAAAAGTGTGCATCCCCCATAAAAAAATTAATTCACACTCAGTGCTGCAAATTAAAACCAAAAAGTCACCAGTGTATCAATGTAAACGATAACATGAATAGTTCATTCATATAAATCCTCAAAATAAAGATTCCTAATACTTCATAAATAAGGACCGGCCCATAGCAGATATATTGCAACAGGGTGGCCTTCCTGTGCAGAATCACGTATATATACGTGATTCTGCACCTCCGCCTAGGGGGCGCACTCGCGCCACCGGTGATCCGCTTCTGCTATGATTACACACCCGGGTGCCAGGTACTGGATGTCCACCTACATCCGCCCATCGCCGCGCAGAGACACACAACAGAGATCTACCTATGTGAACAGAAAATTTATGTAAATTGTGATTGATAGTTGCCCACATTCCTTTTGTGCATATGCATAAATAAGGAACCCTCATAGATGGGACTTTACATGGCACTGAATACAATTACCCAACTTAATTACAATTTAGAATGTTTTTTTTTTTTTTTTTTTTTAATTGTACAAAAATTCTTTATTTATATCAGAAAAAGTTGAAAAACATATTATACACAATTAAAATGGCTATTTAGACATGTAGACGATTTATAAAGAATCCGAAAATTCCCACTTAAAAACATCGGGCTGATACCTCATACAATGCACACCCAAAGCGTTTCGAAATTAGCTTTAGTAATCTTCTTCAGTGCTGTATATGGTGTAGAAACAAGAATAAATATTCTGCTTAGAGGTATCTAGAAGTTGAAGAGAAAGCCACAGTTATGACCATGAGAACATAAGCATTGTCCTCCAGTTACCAATAGGGGGCACAAAGGTCATTGCAGCCAGCCTGAGATCCACTGAGGTCGGTCAGACCCATAAGAATGGAAACAAAAAGCTGGAAGGGTGAATGCCGCATCTTGTGAAAAATATAAGCAAAGACAGATGTACTGTATGACTCATGGTCTGCTCAATCTTAATCCTGAAATTAAGTACATCAACTGAAGGGATTGTTTTCACAGATGTGGATAATTAAAAGGTAAGTGGGTAGATGGTTGAATGTCTCCCAAAACCCCTGCTGGTCGAAGAGAAAATGTCCTATTTGCCCTTCGACCAGCATAGCAGCTGCATGCTAGCACTCTGTAAGCATTAGGTCTGCAGTGGTCTCCTTTAGGGAGACATTCAGACATCTACCCACTTACCTTCTGCCCTGACCTCTGTGCCCCTTATTGGTAACTGGAGGACAATGCTTATGTTCTCATAACTCTCATGTTCTTCAACTTCGAACTACCTCTAAAATGAATATTACTCCTTGTTTCTGCACTATATACACCCCTGAAGAAGATAACTAAAGCCAATTTTGAAACGCGTTGGGCTTGCATTGTATGAGGCATTCTGCCCTGTGTTTTCAAATGGGAATTTTTTGATTCTTTATAAATTGTCTATATGTCTGAATTGCCATTTTAATTGTGTATAATTTTTTTCAGCTTTTTGTGATATAATTAAAGAATAGTGATCGACTGATATCGTTTTTTTAATGCCGATACCGATATTTTGGTCATCGGATATCGGTATCGGCCGATATTTTCGGACATGTAAAAAAATATTTTTTTTTTACAACAAAAGACCCCAAACCCCTCCTCGGCACTGAAAAGCATTCAAAATGCCAAGTTTGGCTGTTTTGAATGCTGTCAGTTTTTTTAATTCAGTGCTGAGTACCCGGAAGTGATGTCATGACATCACTTCCGGGTTTTTACATGGAGACCAGATCAGAGCCGAATGCGGCTTTCATCGGGTCTTCGGCGGCCGTGCAGGCTGGTTGCCCAGGTCTCCCGATGGGACAGGAGACCCGGGCAAGCCGCGGAAGGCGGCAGGAGGAGGGGGGCCGTCCCTTCCCGCTCCTTGTAATGACAGCCGAGCGGCTTCTCAGCCGCATCGGTTGTCATTACAAGACAGCCAACCGTCGGAAATGGACACCGGTACCGGGGTGTTGCCTCTAGCTGCAGGCATCGCTCCGGTACATGCACTTGCCAGAAATATTGGCAATATCGGTAACCTCAGGGGCCGATTCCGATTTATAAGGGAAAGTGCATATCGGCCCCCGATATATCGGTGTTGCCGATAATCGGTCGATCCCTATTAGAGAATTTGTGTACAATTAAAAAAAAAAAACATTCTAAATTGTAATTAACCACTTAAGCCCCGGAGGATTTTCCTGCTAAACGACCAGGGGGTATTTTGCGATTCGGCACTGCGTGACTTTAACAGACAATTGCGCGGTCGTGCGACGCTGTATCTAAACGAATTTGGCGTCCTTTTTTTCCCACAAACAGAGCTTTCTTTTGGTGGTATTTGATCACCCGTGCGATTTTTACTTTTTGCGCTATAAACGAAAAAAGAGCGTACATTTTGCAAAAATAACAATATTTTTCACATTTTTTTATATGAAATTCCCCAAAAAACAAAATGTAAAAATCAAAATTTTTTAAAATTTTCGGCCAATTTGTTTTATGCTACCTATGTTTGGTAAAAAAAAATCGCAAAAAGCGTATTTTGATTGGTTTGCGCAAAAGTTATCGCGTTTACTAACAAAGGGAAAGATTTCTGTCATTTTTGGTGTTTTTTTTTTTAACGTGTAATGGTGGCGATCTGCGATTTTTTTTGCGGTACTGCGACATTGGGTGGACAGATTGGACCCTTGACTGACATTTTTGACACTTTTGGGGTTACCAGTGACACTTCTACAGTAATCAGTGCTATATATATGCACTGTTACTGTAAAAATACACTGGTAGTGAAGGGGTTAACTTTATTTGGGAGGGAGGGGCTGTGTGTGTCCCTAGGGGCGTGCTTTCTACTGTGATTGGCTGTGGCTTGAGCTGTAAGGACACTGATCAACGGATCTACATAGTAGATCCATGTGATCAGTGTTTTTACAGCGAGGAGAATGACAGGCAGCTTGTTTACACAAGCTGCCTGACATTCTCCCTCTCCCCCGCCGATCGCCGAGTGACCGGCGGACATCGGATCCGCTGGTCACACGCGCGGGGAGGTCCGTGACCGCGCGGGAGCGGGAGCGCGCCTCCGCGGGCGCGCGCTCGCTCCCCAGAGCCTCACAGGCGAGCGACGTAGACCTACGTCACTCTGCCTGTGAGGGGCTGACCGCCGCAGTAAATATACTGTGAGCAGTCGGCAAGCGGTTAATTTAGGTAATAGTATTCGTTGCCATGTAAAGTCCCATATCTGAGGGTTCCTGTTTTATGAATTTGCCTATGTAAACAAGGCACAGCTTTGTTCTGACAGGGGAGAAGTCCAAGTGCTCTAATGGTGCATGATGATGAACGCAGACAAACTGTATAAGGCTCAGTTCATATATATGCTAATTGGAAGCATTTCTAACTGCATCCGATTCACATGATATGTAAACTGGCAGCTTTCTCTATGGAGCCGGTTCACATATATGCGGTGCAGTGGCAGTGCAAAATCAGTGCGAATTGAACAAGAGTCCTGTGTGTTTTCTGATGCGTTTTCGCGTCAGATGAAAATTCCTGGCTTTTGCCTTCTATGGGAGTGCATCTAAACCGCATGTCATCTGTTTTGAACACAAATTCGATCCGAACCCCCCCCCCCCCCCCTGCCCCCAATCCATCAATCCATACCAGGCCCCATCTTTTATTCTGGACTTTTTACGCTGAATTATGGGTCATAAATTTATGTTGCTAATTTAATATGAATTATGAAGTATTAGGAATATTTATTTCGATACTTATATGAATTTATGATTCATGTTATCATTTACATTGATACACTATTGACTTTTTGTTTTTTTATTGAAGCACTGAATATTAATTGTTATGGGGAAATGAACACTTTTATATTGGTGTAATTTTGGTGGAAATCTTGTATTCAGGCTTATTAAAGGTGCAGCACCCTCCTATTACCAGAAAAACAAGCACTGGGTTTTTGTGGTATATAAACAGTGGCGGCTGGTGCATTGGGGGCGCCGCCCCCCCCCCCCCCCCCCATAATCCATGCGCCTGGCCCCCTAATCTACATGCAGGGAGCCAGAAGCATGGATTCCAATGGGTTTTTTTTTTTTTTTATTTGAAGCAGGTGATTAGAACCAGAGGCTCTAATTGGCTTAAAAAAGGGTGCTCTCTGCGCCCCGAGCCCACCCAGTTGTGTGACAATAGCAAATATTCGCTATTATCCTGATACCCATTTCCCGATTGGCCGAGGAGGATGGAGGAGACGCGGGGGAAACCACTGCCGCCACCACTGGGGGAAACCACCGCCGCCTGCGCTCCACTTCAGTCCAGTCTGCCACCCCCCCCCCCCCCCAGGCCCATGGAGCACCAGCCATCACTGTATATAAATTGATAGAATATATCTATTCATGACGTTTACTCTTTCCTAAAATATATGTAAACCCAACCTCTAAAATCTCATATAAGCTTTAACAAGTTATTGTCATTTCAAAAGTTGTTTTCAGTATATTTAAATCTTCTGATTTCACCTTCACCACAAGGAAGGTCCTTGCTCAGTTACTTCCTGTTTTAAGGTGACAACACTCTGTCCATGTATCAAAGTTGCGTTTCTATGTCGTCATCTTGTCACACCGGCATTATGCCTCGTACACACATTCAGATAATCGTATAAAAAAAAAATCTCTTTCGAATTGATTGCACGATAATCTGATCGTTAGTACACAGCTTTCGACAGCCGATCACGACATTTCGTTCAACAATATTCAAAGGGACAAACACGAAAGCTTTTGTCGTACGATAGCGTAGCGAACGACAATCGTTTAATCAGTACAGTATGCGTTCACTAAAAATCAATAGACAAAGACCGCGCATGATCAGAAACATGAAATGACCTTGAAAAAGCCTGGCTGCCATTGTTTGTGTTTGGCACTATCCGATACGTAGTTACGCAACCAAGAAGCTTTTCCAGAATCGTACAAAAAAAAAATCATACGTTTAGTACGCATTGTTGAATTCGATACTAGTATCATACAACAAAATGCGAACGATAAGTCGTCCGATCATCTGATTGTGTGTACGAGGCATTACACATTACTCTGGCATGCTCCAACCTGCCCTGAGAAATGCCCGGCAGCCAACTCTGGAGTGCATGTAGACAGGAAGCGGCTGCAAGGAGGCTGCAGGAGATCAGCAACACTGAGATGCAACAAAGGATAAAAAAAAAGTGAAAACAAGAATTTTATTTTAAAAAACATTACAATTTTTTTTGAAAAGTGTCATCCAGCTAGGGTTTACTTTAACCACTTTAATACAGGGCACTTCCCTCCCTTCCCGCCCAGGCCAATTTTCCCCTTTTAGCGCTGTTGCATTTTGAATGACAATTGCGCGGTCATGCAACACTGTACTTACACCAAATTTATATCATTTTCCCCCCGCAAATAGAGCTTTCTTTTGGTGGTATTTGATCACCTGTGTAATTTTTACTTTTTGCTAAACAAATAAAAAAAGACAGAAAAGTTTGAAAAAAAAAAAAAAGTTTTTTTGTTTATGTTATACAATTTTGTAAATAAATAAGTTTTTTCCTGCACTGATGAGCACTGATGAGACTGCACTGACAGGCACTGATGAAGAGGCAATGATGGGGTGGCACTGATGGGGTGGCACTGATGGGGTGGCACTGATAGGCGGCACTGATAGGCGGCACTGATAGGCGGCACTGATAGGCACTGATATGTGGCACTGATAGGTAGCACTGATATGCAGCATTGGTGGGCACTGATAGGCGACACTGCTGGGCACTGATAGGCGGCATTGATGGGCACTGATAGGCGGCACTGACGGGCACTGATAGGTGGAACTGACGGGCACTAATGGGCACTGATAGGCAGCACTGGTGGGCACTGATGGGCACTGATGGGCGGCACTGATGGGCACTGACGGGCGGCACTGATGGGCACTAATGGGCACTGATAGGCGGCACTGGTGGGCAATAATGGGCACTGGTGGGCGACACTAAAGGATGGCAATGATGGGCACTTGTGGGCAGCACTGATAGGGAGGACACTAGTGGGCATCACTGATGGGGAGGGCAATGGGGGGCTCCCTGAGCCCTGATCGCCATCCCTGGTGGCCATAGTGGGCATCCCTGGGGTCATAGTGGGCATCCCTGGGGTCATAGTGGGCATCCCTGGTGGATCTAGTGGCATCCCCCCCCCCGAGGGTCTGCACTGGTAATCAATGATCTGATTACCAGTGCCGACCCCCCCCCCTGTCAGGGGAGCCGCCGATCGGCGCTCCTTTACTCGTGCCTGTCAGGCACGAACTAAGGAAAGCCGATCAACGGCTGTTCCTGTTTTACTATGTGACCAGCCGTGATTGGACACGGCTGATCACATGGTAAAGAGCCTCCGTCAGAGGCTCTTTACCGAGATCGGAGATGCAGGGTGTCAGACTGACACCCCGCATCACCGATCGCCGCTCTGCGCGCCCCCGGGGGACGCCCAGAGCTGTGTTATCCTGCCGCCGTCATATGACGTCCGGTCAGGATAACTCAACCACATTCCCGCCGTCAATTTGTAATAGGGCGGGCGGGAAGTGGTTAAGTTCTCAAAATGATAATTACAATGACTTCTCATGAAGCCAATCAATTGTAATTAAAAACACAACATTTAGGGCACACTAATGGCACTTTTCCACTGCAAGTACCGGTTCGGCTCCACTTGGCACTGCTTGGCCCAGCTCGGCTCAGTTTGCTTTTCCACTGTGTGGTACGAGTCGGCACCTTTCAGCACTGTATAGGCTCTACTCGGCTCAGTTTGCTTTTCCACTAAAGTAGTAAGTGGGTGGGATTACAATCATTCTCTGACCAATCAGTGGCTAGTAGTGACAAACAATCAAGGCTGCATGCAAAGGATTGTGGGATATGGTATAGGTACGGCCCGCTTGGAATCCCAACCGAGGTGGTACTGTTTAAGCGAGCCGTACCGAGCCGTACCATGTAGTGGAAAAGCGCCGCTGTACCAAACCGTACCGAAGCGTTCTAACCCGTACCATGCGGTACCATGCGGTGGGAAAGCGCCAAACCGAGCCGTACCATGCAGTGGAAAAGCGCCATAAGACTAACGTATGTTACCGCAACATACGACAATGTGTTACATGCGTTGTTCATTTTGAATGGATCCCCAATACACTAGGGTAATGGTAGCGTGTGGTGATGAGTAAGTAATCATACAGTAGATTGTTTTTCCTAACTTTTGGGTGCATTGGAAGGCCATTGTTTTCAATGGGCTGCCTTAACACAACGCACGTTAATGTGCACCATAACGCCCATTAATGCAAGTGTACTAAACAGCCACAAAAATAGAAATGGACCCTTACCCTTCATGCTGTATTTTATGTCTTCATTACCTGACCGATTCAGTTTATTTATTCATTCTTTGCTTAAAATAACTTACATTTTAGTGCTCAGATACATTGTAGCAGCCTGTCCCTCTCTCCCCATGGTAAATTTATGTCACAGTGATATTGCTGTCACCCAATCGCTGTCAAATGACACCGATCACCAGCAGAGAGTTGATGTGCTGGACTTAAAATAAAAAGATAAAGATTTCCTATTCTGATGAATATATATTTTAATGAGATTCCCCCCAGGATCTCAACCAGTGCATCCTTGGGGGTAATGCTTACTACTGCTTGTTAAACTCTTATGTCATTTTGGTTGTGGTTTTAGATATTAAATATTAGTGACACACAATAAGGTGTACATAGCATTCCCTTTTTATAGAGGGCTACATACTCAACCCCTTCCCGCCGACATAACGCAAATATGTGGTCTCGGGTTCAAGGGGTAGTACTGGGGAGATGCCTGCAGCTAGACATTTTTTTAGAGCCAACGGTTGGCTTTCTTGTAATAACAAAGATGCGGCTAATCAACCGCTCGGCTGCTATTACAAGCAGCAGGAGGGTATGTTTTAAGTGCAAAGGAGAGATTTGGGGTCTTTAAAAAATGCCAGATGCCCCTAACAGCAGCTGTAAAAAGGTCTAGTGTGCATAAGCCCTTAAGGAAAAGTATGAGCTTTAACCAGTTCTCGACCGGAAGGATTTGCCCCCTAATGAGCAGGCCATTTTGTTTACGATCCAGCACTGCCTTACTTTAACGGAAAATTGTGTGGCTGTGCGACGCTGTACCAAAATAAAATTGATGTCTTTTTTTCCCCACAAATAGAGCTTTCTTTTGGTGGTATTTGATCACCTCTGCGATTTTTATTTTTTGCGCTATAAACAAAAAAAGAGAAAAACAATATTTTTCACATTTTAGCGGGACTGCGACATTGCAGCGGACAGATCGGACCCCTAACTGACATTTTTGACACTTTTGGGGGGACCAGTGACATAACTACAGTAATCAGTGCTAAAAATATGCACTGTTACTGTACTAATGACACTGGCAGGGAAGGGGTTAACCTAGGGGTGATCAAAGGGTTAATTGTGAGCCTAGGGGAGTGTTTTCTAACTGTGGGGGGGAGGGACTTGTGAAGTGATCATGGAGACCTGTGATCCTAAATAGGAGGAACACAGGTGCTCTGTGATAATTTCAAAGAGCACAGCGGTCAGCTGTGATCGATCATGGGGAGCGGTCGCGGGTGCCCGGTGGCAATCGCGGCCGCCGGTCCTGTTGATTGGCATCCACGCTCGCCCCCCAGCACCACTCCCGCAAACCGACGTACCCCTAGGTCGATTTGTGCAGTCTGCCGCAGTAAAACTGCTGCGGGCGGTCGGCAAGTGGTTAAAAAACCAAACACACATACTCACCACTCTATGCTGCAGCTGTCCCACATCAGCTCTAAGGCCAAGAACTGAGCAGTCACATGACCACTGATCGCCCAGTTCTCTGTCTGCCCCAAGCAGAGAGCTCTGCCCCTCCAGCGCTCATAGGAGCAATCAGACAGTGGGGTGGATTCCAACAATACTGTCGGGATCCCTACGGAGCCTGCACGGCTCTGCCCAGTCAGCTGTCTCTGGGTCACAGAAGCCTGAAAGTATTTGTAGTCTTGTGACCCACAACAGAAGTATGGTCAAAAAAGCTTTAAACATAATTTAAAGTCTTTTCTACTCTGTCCAAAACTACGGATAAAACCTGGAGCTGAGCTTCAGCTTTGATGAATTTGTAACCTGTGTGCCATCACCTAAAAGCCTTCTCCCGCTGGCAGACGATGATAAATTGGAACTATCCATTGGCATCGCATTGCAAACCAGGAGTATAGGGGCCCGCAGATCAGATGCCATGTGGAACGGACACAGAAGCCGATAATATCCTCACCCCGCACAGCACACACCAGGATAAAGCTGCAGATTATCTCAGCCACTCACTGCAACATCTGCCCAGCTGACGGAGCTTATCCACACTCAACGATTACCGCCTGAGCCCGCTGTCCTCGAAAGAGGGGCCGATCCCAAAACTTGGCAAGAAACCATCAGAAAATCCTGGATCTATTGCCCGGATGACAGCAGGGATGGAAGGATGGGGGGCACCAACATTGTTTACAGAGAGTGAGAAAGAGGGAACCTTGCCTAACCTAAAGTGACCCCGTCACCTGCAGAGCAAAATCGTCTTATTGTCACAAAAATTGGAACAAAAAAATACATTTTCTGTTTGAACATTTATTTATTTGCTGCCTTTAGGGTCAGATTCACACCTAGGCATCCCATTAACGGCAGTAAAACACGCGTTTAACATGCTATAAGTTAGACATGCTAGCAGTTAAAGTTAACTACTTCATCTCCAGATGGTTTTACGCCCTTCATGACCAAAGAATTTGGAAATAAGCACTGCGCTATTTTAACTGGCAATTGTGCGGTCATGCAATACTATGTGCAAATTATTATTATTATATGGGATTTATATGGTGCCAACAGTTTACGCAGCGCTTTACAACTTGAAGGTAGGCAGTGCAAATACAATACACTTTAATAATCAGAGGGCCCTTCTCGTTAGAGCTTACAAATGAAATGTTTTCATTTTTTTTAACACAAATAGAGCTTTTTTTGGTGGTCTTCGATCACCGCTGTTTTTTTTTTTAATTATATAAACAAAAACATTTTTTTTTATAAAAAACAATGTGTTTTCTACTTTCTGCTATAAAACATAAATAAAATAAAACATATTTAATAAAATCAAATTTTGGCATATATTTTGGCAAAAATTGACTCTGCTACATGCTTTTGGTAAACAAATTCCAATAAGTGTATATTAATTGGTTTGTGTGAAAGTTATAGCGTCTACAAACTATGGTATATATGTTTAAAAACGGATCATTTCAGATGTACTAACGGTTTATCTCATCTCTTGAGGCCCCTAAATGCCAGGACAGTACAAACAACCCCCCCCCCCTCGAAATTACCCTTTTTTGGAAAGTAGACAGTCTAAGGCATGTAGTAGGAGGCGTGTCGAGTTTTTTCTGAAGTTCTAATTTTTTTTGTCACAATTTTTATGAAAATGAAGAAATTGAAATAAATTTGAATTTTTTTTTACATGTTGTTACCAGTGAAGTACAACAATGGCTGGTGTGGCAGTGGTCAGGGACACTGACTGGAGACAGTATGTTAAAATAAATAAAATACATTTTTATTACATTTTTTAATTTTTTTTTCAATTTATTAAGATTTTTTTTCAATTTTATTTACTTTTTTTTTTTTTTTACATATTTTCCTCAGAGTAGTTCCGTGTCACCATAGTAACACTCTACTACTCTGAGGGGGGTGATCAGGGATTTTTTTGTTACACTTGGAGATCATTGTAACAGCAACGTATTCAACTGTCATGAATGAGTGACAACTGTGAACACTAGTAATCTGTGATTGGCTACAGCTAATCATTTGGTACAGTGTACTGTGATTTGCCCAGGGAACATGTGATATATGTGGGCCAATCACAGCATAGGAAACATAACTTTTATGAATGAATTGATATGATCACCGGGACCGGAGTACCAATCCGCTATGTTTGGTGGATACAGCGGTCGCATAGAGGGGAAGTGCACATTGCGCTCCTAAACTCGAAGCAGGCACATGACGTACATGTACTAATTGTGCCTGCATGTGCCACCCCGCCGCATATACAGTGCATCCAGAAAGTATTTACAGTGCTTCGCTTTTTCCACATTTTGTTATGTTACAGCCTTATTCCAAAATTAATTAAAATCATTTTCTTCAAAATTCTACAAACAATATTATAAAATGACAACGTGAAAGAAGTTTATTCGAAATCCTTGCAAATGTTATTAAAAATATAAGACTAAAAAATCACATGTACATAAGTATTCACAGCCTTTGCCATGACACTCAAAATTTAGCTCAGGTTCATCCTGTTTCCACTGCTCATTCTTGAGATGTTTCTACAAATTGATTGATTCACCTGTGGTAAATTCAGTTGATTGGACATGATTTGGAAAGCCATGCACCTGTCTATGGTGTACGTTTAGTAAACTGAGATAAGCCGAGATCTGGATGATCACGGCTTGTCTCAGAGCATTGCAGGTTTAAAATACTGAGAAGAGTAGTGGAGAACATAGTCTTCTCTTCTCATCTCAGTACACAAACAGCTTGCATTCACTGCAATAGAAACGGCCAGTTTAGAAACACATGATGTCACCTGATCACTGTGCTTCTCTTTGAAGATCTCCTCTTCCTACTTCTCCAGCTCAGAGGTGGAGATAGCAGGAAGAAATAGGAGATCTCTGCTGTGAATGTCCCAGTGCCCAAAAGTGAAAGTAAAAACTCTCCCTACTGCAGTGAAATATACATCAACAGCAGGTTAGAAACACATTAACTATACAATCACATATATATCTGTGTATATATATATATATATATATATATATATATATATATATATACTGTATGTACTGGTGTGTATGTATGTATATATATATATATTTTTTTTTTTTATTTCAGGTACTTATATAGCACAGTCAATTTACACAGCGCTTTACATATACATTGCACATTCACATCAGTCCCTGCCCTCAAGGAGCTTACAATCTAAGGTCCCTAATGCCTCGTACACATGTACCGATCGGCCGTCTTTTGTCCAGGGCTGTCCTGTCCGCTGAAAACTGCAAAAGACTGCACATGAATTTTGTCGGCCAACAACAGCCGACTGCAGAAGTGATGTCATGTGATGAATAACTTTCCGTGTGTTTTTTCTTTTCTGAGCATGCCCAGTCTTGCTAATCTGCTGTTTGTCGGCCGAATTCTGTACTGACTGGCGAACAATCGGCCGTTCTGGTGTTGGCCAACAAAAATTTTAATGCCTGCAGGACAGATTCTGTTCGGCCGAAAATGCGCTGTCGGCTGTCGAAAGCATCATACTAACAAGCATACAATCGGCCGATCGGTCGTCGGCCGAATATTTACGGCCGACGATCGGTACGTGTGTACGAGGCATCACTCACATACATACACAGCAGGGCCAATTTTTTATACACGATCCAATTAACCTACCAGCATGTCTTTGGAGTGTGGGATGAAACCAATCTGTCACGATTCAACCACGCCCACGGCGACTAGCTAAACGAGACGTGATGAATCGTGACTGGGCAGTATAAGGGGATAACGGAAATAAAGAAAATTCCTACTAAAGGCTCGTACACACGTACCGATTGTCGCAGAAAAGATTCGGCAGACGACCGATCGGCCAAATGTAGGCTTGTTAGTATGATGCTTCCGACAGCCGACAGCGCACTTTCGGCCGAACAGAATCTGTCGTGCAAGCATTAAAATGTTTGTATGCCGACACCAGAATGGCCGATTGTTCGCCAGTCAGTACAGAATTCGGCCGACAGACAGCAGATTTGCAAGACTGGGCATGCTCATAAAAGAAAAAACACAGGGAAAGTTAACCATCACATGACATCACTTCTGCAGTCTGCGGACAAAATTCGTGTGCAGTCTTTTGCACTTTTCAGCGGACATGACAGCCCGGGGACAAAAGACGGCCGATCGTTCGGCCGACGATCGGTACGTGTGTACGGGGCTTAAGTAATTAGATTGGTTGCAATACTTTCACAGCCTGCACTGCCTTCGGTCACCACTAGAGGGAGACTCCAGTCCAATCCAGCTGGCTGACCACACACAGGCAGATACAAATCTTACATACAATCTGATGCACTCTAAGGGTTGGGGAGCAGTCTAGCAATTACCACACACTACTAGGATTCCTCCAGCTATCCTACAAGCCAGAACCCCTGTGTTGATCACTCTTCCCACTGTCCCCACACCCACACACCACAAACGATAGCCTGTGGTCTGGTGTACAATCTGCATGCAATCTGCCAACACACAGTGCAATTGCATACAGATTGGCATGTATGTATGTACTGTATGTATGTGTGTATATATATATATATATATATATATATATATATATATGTGTGTGTGTGTGTATGTGTATATATATATATTTATATACTGTATGTATATATACCGTGCATGTGTGTGTGTGTGTATATATATGTTTTCATGTGTCAGAACATGTCATTACGAGTTCTTTTAAACTTTAGTTTCACTTTTTAAACTTAGCAGTGCCTGTAATCTCACAAAATCTCGTGAGATTACAGGCAGTCCACCCAGTTATACAGAGATCACGGCAGTTCTCAGAGAAAAAACTTCTCCTCTGATCACCCTGTGAGAAGTGAAGTTCTCCGCCTTCTAAACTGGGTGCCAGAGGAGATATTTTTTCTCTGAGAACTACCGAGAATTGAACTGAGAGAAAACTTCTCAGTTTACTAAACGTACACCTATATAAGGTCCCACAGTTAACAGTGCATGTTAGAGCACAAACTAAGCCATGAAGCCAAGCCATAATTGTCTGTAGACCTCTGAGACATTATTGGCCAAACTGAGCAATCAGGGGAGAAGGGCTTTAGTCAGGGAGCTAACCAAGAACCCGATGGTCACTGTGACAGAGCTCCAGCCTTTCTCTGTGAAGAGAGGAGAACCTTCAAGAAGAACAACCATCTCTGCAGCACTCCACCAATCAGGCATGTATGGTAGAGGGCCAGACAAAAGCCACTACTCAGCAAAAGGCACATGACAGCCCGCCTAGAATTTGCCAAAAGGCACCTGAAGGACTCTCAGACCATGAGAAAAAAATTTCTCTGGTCTGATGAAACAAAGATTGAAATCTTTGGCCTGAATGGCAAGCATGTCTGGAGGAAACCAAGCACCGCTCATCATCTGGCCAATATCTACCCTACAATGAAACATGGTGATGGCAGCATCATGCTGTGGGTATGTTTTTCAGCTGCAGCAACTGGGAGACTAGTCAGGATTGAGGGAAAGATTAATACAGCAATGTACAGAGACATCCTTGATGAAAACCTGCTCCAGAGCGCTCTGGACCTCAGACTAGGGCGAAGGTTCATCTTCCAACAGGACAACGACCCTAAGCACACAGCCAAGATAACAAAGGAGTAGTTATGGGACAACTCTGTGAATGTCCTTGAGTGGCCCAGCCAGGGCCTAGATTTGAACCCGATTGAACATCTCTGGAGTGGATCTGAAAATGGATGTGCACCGACTGCACGTGAGAGAATGGGAGAAACTGCCCAAAAATAGGTGTGCCAAGCTTGTAGCATCATATTCAAAAAGACGTAAGGCTGTTTTGGTGCCAAAGAAGCTTCAACAAAGTATTGAGCAAAGGCTGTAAATACTTATGTACATGGGATTTCTTCTTTTTTTTTTAACAAATTTTCAAAGATTTCCAACAAACTTCTTTTACATTGTCATTATGTGGTAATGTTTGAAGAATTTTGAGGAAAACAATGAATTTATTCCATTTTGGGATAAGGTTGTAACACAACAAAACAAAATGTGGAAAAAGTGAAGCGCTGTGAATAGTTTCCGGATGCATTGCATGTACTGTGGTGGGTCGGCAAGTAGTTAAACATGTAGAATCCTATCATTACAATCACATATGAATTTAACATTTTAATGCCACTTCAAAAGCCTTTTACAGTATTCTAAAATCAAAAGTATACGCGTTGTACCCCAGCTCTCAAAGCCCATAGGATGATGGGTCGGGGAAAAAGTAATCAAAAATAAAAAAAATAAGCCTCCTCTCCACCCTCCGACCCATTAGTATGCATTATGTACATTTATATTATATAATAAATGATTAATAATGATAAAAACCCCATCACAACGGGGCGAATGTGAAGGTACTACACTTGTCCAAAGTTCTTGAGATTTGTCCGGGGAATGTTTTGTCCCTGGAAATATTCATCATTTTCAAAGCTAATGGATTCTGGAAAAAATTCCAATTCAATCAAACCTGTTAGCCAGTAAAGTAGGACTTAATTAAAGCCCATTTCTAAAATGTTGCTATATATAATGGGTGATAAGTAATTTATGCCAAATTTTTTGTGATGCAGTTTATTTACTTATTTGTTTGATTTATTAAACACAGCTTATCCCTTTTGTCTTGCATGATTTTTGCCTAGTTGCAATTTTCAGAGCTAGCCATTTTTAATTAGACCATTTCTCTGCGGTTTTGTCTATTAAGTATAAAAAAAGAGCGGAAAATTATGCAATTATTCTATATTGCATATAAAATGACAAATTGAGATTTCTTTTCTGTGAAAATATTTATATAATTCTCTGTGCGCTACCAATCAATGCATACAAAAATAACTCTTAGGCCCCTTTCACATGGGCTTTCCGATCCAGTCCGCCTGAAAAACTGAGTTTTTCAGGCAGACCTGATCGGATGCTCCATGCACCCCTATGGAGCAGCGGATGTCATCGGTGACATGTCCACTGACACCCGCTGCTATCTGATCCTGTCCTGTCCATGAAATCCAGACGGATGGAATCCCTATTTTCCATCTGTCTGGAGGATCGGATCAGATGAAAACAGACAAGCAGTCCCCCCCATAGAGGATAGCCGGGATCTGACAGCTCCGTTTCTGCAAAGTAAGCGGAGACAGACCTGTCATCCGCCTGCTCAGCGGGGATCGGTGGATCAATCACCACTGAGAAAAACGGGGTCCGCCAGGCGGTAAGCCCGTGTGGAAGGACCCTTAGGTCTGGTTCACACCTATGCATTTTTAGTGCCTTTTCAATTTTGCAAAAACACACTGCAGTCCATTTAACATGGTTTCCTATGGGTCATGTTCACATCTGTGCATTTTTTTGAAAGGGCCAGGGACCAGCAAGTTGAGTTTTTGGTTTCATAGACATCAATGGATTAAAACTGTGTATTGAAAAACGCAAAATGCACCAGAAAGATTCAAACTGCAACCTGCATAGGTGTGAACCAGGCCTAAGAGTGCTGCAAAACACCTACAATGTGTTCCCACATCACAACCAAATAATAGTACAAAAAGATGAGGATGGATGGATGGATATCGTTGATCTATTTATTGACTTATCGCTTGGATTACATAGTTTATGGGATAATATTGTGATGATTCTGATATTTTGACATTTATTATTACACAATATATTCTTGCAATATATAATCAATATTGGAGTAGCGCAGCATTTTTTTGTACTATTATTTTCTTTTTTTTTTTTTTTGCACACATAGGTGAACAGCTGTCAGACCTGCATTGAAAAGGGGGATCATTGCCATACAATCCCTAATGGTGTCATTCTGAATTTTAATAAAAGTTCTCCCCTTCTGGTCCACCAGTCATTCTTAGACCCAAGGTGTGCGCCACTCTGAAAAAGCATGTGCTGTACACAAGTTTGGAGCAGGCAATGTTTTGCAAATCAAAGCACCTTTTAGAATGGTTTAGAGAAATCTCTAAGTTTGACATTTTCAAAGTACATTCTTTTCAAATTCACATTTTTATAAATAGTGCAAAATGTGATAATTGTTGAAAATGCTCTGAGAATTGTTGAAAAAAGGCAAACACTGCATTCCATATAAACAGAGCCCTTGACCTCAGGCATACATATGTGCGCCATGCCACAAACTAATATATCGTATGCTCCTTTCCCAACGTAAATATGGAGCAACAATAGGACATATACAATGCAATGTATGCACTATATAGCCAGAAGTTTGCAAACATTTTACCATCACACCTGTAGGAGCTTGTTGGCTAGCCAATCCCCAAACCATGGGAATAATATGGAATTGCCCCTATTTGTGCTATAACATCCCCCACTTCTCTGGGGAGGCTTTCCACAAGATTTTGGAGTGTGTCTGTAGGAATTTGTGCTTATTTGTAAGAGACCTGGCTCACAATTGGCAATCCAATTCATCCTAAGGTGTTCAGTAAGGTTGAAGTCAGGGCTCTGTGGAGGACACTTGAGTTCCTCCACATCAAACTGATCAACCCATGTCTTTATGGAGCTGGCTTTGTACACAGGGCCACAGTTATGCTGGAACAGAAAAGGACAGCTTCTATTCGGCTATCATAAGGTTGAAAGAACACAATTGTCTAAAATGTGTTTGTATGTTGTAGTATTAACAGTACCCTTTACTGGAGACATCTGAACTCAATTATTTGGAGGGGGGTCCACACATTTTTAACCATATTGTAGGTGTGATGGTCAGGTGTACACAAACTTTTGCCTGTATATTGCAGTAATGACCGTATGCTGGATCAGAAGTTCCCCTTCCGCCCTAAAGCTACAGCAACATGTGGGAGATCTAGACTTGCTCTGTGCAGCAGAAGAACACCTAGCCTATGTAGACACCAAACCCATCCAAAGGAGAAAACAGTCACAATTCAACTAGAAAAGGAAGGTGCATTATTAGGGTAATTAGCTACAAAGTACTCTAAGTGTCGGTTCACACTAGGGCGACACGACTTTGGGCGAATTATGCCGTCGCCCGTGCACCGCAACTTCGGCGCGGCTTGCAACGACTTCACATAATGGAAGTCAATGCAAGTCGCTTCGAAGTCGCCCCGAAGTAGTGCAAGAATCTTTTTCTAAGTCGGAGCGACTTGAGTCGCTCGTATTAGAACGGTTCCAATTGCACAGCACGGTCCGCTACTTGTCAGGCGACCAAGTCGCCTGACAAGTCAAACAGTGTGAACCGGCACTTAAGCCTAGTACACACAATGAGATTATCAGACGAATGATCATCCGTTTTTTTTTTTTTTTTTTGCATGCTAGTGTCATATCAAAATTTAAGAGGTTACTAAAGTTACAAAAATTCTCGTACAACATAATACAACTTCAGAAGTGATATAATATGTGTTCTATTGTGTTGTAATCTATTCTGTCATTTCAGAGCATGCATGGTCTTGGTCTTCTGATTTTTTTTCAGCTAAATACTGTACTGATGAAACGAAAATTATATGTTCTGGTATCGTATGAGAAAAAATGTAATGTTTGTACCTTGGGATAATTTTGCATGAACTGTCGATTTCAAAAAGTCATCAGTGGCAGCTTCACACAGGCCCCCGTCTTGTCTGATCAACAAGGGATCTGTGAACAGATCCCTGCTAAATCAGAGCACTTTTGTGACATCCATGTTCACCTTTTTCTGCTTTTACAAACCGCAGCCTTCCAGACCCTTGTTGGATCCATGGCCGGCTGGATTGAATCAGACTTGCCTTTGATTACGTTAGACTACCTCTGATCCATCATGGTTTGATCCAGAAAAACGGAAAAGGACGCAGACCTTATCCATTTTTTGACTGACAACCAACCATGTGAAAGGGGCCTTATTTGAATTATTTGTATCAATTAATGTCACCTGGTCCTTTCTTAAATTTGAACATTGGTTAAAATGTATTAAAAATAAGTTACATAGGCCATCACTCTGTATATTATTATTTGTGGTCTGCAGAGGCAACACTGTGTGCAATAAGCTTAGAGGGCAGCGAAATGACAATGTTGTCAGATGCGGTCATGTGTGACCACACGTGCCGCCAATGTATGTGCGGCTTTCCTGCTATCTATTCCAATATGATACTCTCCTTGTAGGCCGCTGTAAACAAACCTCCACAGCAGGTCATAGACACCTCCTAAACCAATGTTTCCAAAAACCTACATTCAGTGAGTTAATATTGACTATTGGTTGTAATCTGTATTGTCCTGTTTTACTATATCAAATTTGCCAGCTGGTGAAACTTTAAATAAAACGTGTAGTGAATAGTACAGGGATGATTTTATTGTCCCCCCCCCCCTTGAAAATGCTAGTTCCCTGGCTGTCGTTAAATTAGAGCTAAAACCGATCAATAAAATCTCAACAGTGTCATTTTAAACAATGTTTTCCATGTGTTCAAATCTGCAATTTTTTATATAATAAATCCCTGTTGATCGTGCCATGAAGGTCCTTGTTCAGGCACCTCATGTGAAAGCGTGACAACTGTCTCCCAACTGTGCTTCTGCATTGTCACCCTATCATATATTCACCCCTGGTGGAGGCTACAAGTCGCCATGCTGACGCACATTGCACAGGTATGGTCCCCTGTTGTCACTATTAGAAGATAGTCCAAAGCAATGTTGAGCAGCTGACAATGTAGCGAGTGCATGTATGCATGAAGCGGCTAAAAGAGGCTGGAAGAGATCAGCAGCATTAAGATGGCAAAATTGATGAAAAGTTAAAGCAGTATTTTATGACACAAATGGCAATTGTTTGATACACAGAGCAAGCTAAATGTCATTCAGTTAGGGTTTTTGTCTAATTTAAATTGTAGGACTGACTGGCAAAAAACCAAAACCCAGAAATTGAAAACTGAGTGTCTGGAGGACAAGAGTGAGTAAGTGACCTTTTTTTTCCAAGTGGACAATACCCCGGCTCAGCAATCCCACCAGCAGAGACCTGAATTATGCATTCTCAATCTGACAATGGGGAAATGGAGGAGATAGTAAATGTGTTATCGGTGTAATAGAGACAGGAGGAGGACAGGAGACTGGGTAAAGAGATAAGAGGGACACTAGAAGAGGCTCAGATGACCAGTGAGGATAGCGATGAGTTTGCCCATGAGCGCAAATTTGCAGATGGGGGGGCGAGGTAAGAACGTACTCACACATTAAAATGATATATCAAGCAACGCCAACCGCTGGGTCTTTCCAAGAAGTTGTAGATGTCACCCTGCATGCTGGTTCGAGTGAGATAGTGGCGGTAGAAACACTTGGGGGAGTAGTCCGGGTGCCCGTCTTTCACGCCCCCAGCGGGGCCGCTCACCTGCAGCGTGGGGTCCTGGGCAGAACAGGGTGTCCCAGAACCATTGTTTAAGGGGGGATCCGGGCTGAGAGACACTGAGGAGTAATGCATAGGGTCCGTGGCAGGGGGGGCTGTGTAGAAGCTGTAAAGGGGGAGCCCCCTGCACTCCCCCGAACTGCACGACATGGCGCAGACTGCTGCTGATCAATATTTCACATCCTCAGCTGCTGGTGTTGGATTGCAAGCTCCCGCGGGACCTGATCCCTCTTATCAGTGTCTTGCTCAGAGTCACCGCAGACAGGATCACAGATGTGTCACTCGGTGTCACCTGCTGTCACCCACTGTCACTCATAGCTCTGAAACAAGAAGAACAACACAAGGTCAGTGCACCTGGCAGGCTTGGAGAACAGCACGAAACAGACACAAATGACAACAACAACAACAAAAAAAACACATGCAGGACAAAATCCATCAATCTTTCAGGCTTATTCAATAAGCTGGCGCAGAGAGGCCAACAGAGTTACATAATACGCATAACTCTTACTGTCACCAACAGTGATCTGCCAATGCAGAACTGCAGCCATCCAGCTGTCAAAGTACTACAAGTCCCAAAGTGTTCTATGGCGTTGGGACTTGTAGTCCTCTAACGGCTGCATGAGCCAAGGTTTCAAGCTATGATACAGGTCAATCATTCACTATGAATGGCAATTCCCAGCTTTATTACTCTTCATTAGGGTACCTAAATACCTTAGTATGCATTCCACATACCCCCAGGGATGGATCAAGTGGTATGAAGTTACTCCTTAACCATATATAAATTAATTTCTAAACAATCATGTTTCCAAATAATTTAAAATGTATGTGTGTGTTTTAGATGTGTAATATTTTCCAAAATGTAACAATGTCATGACAAACTTTCTTTATCAAGCAGATGTACCTCCTGCGCGTCTGGTGTCAAAGAGTTGTGACGGAGGTGTAGCGCAAATGCAAATCCATTTTCCCGCACACCAGGAAATATCTGTAACCAGTTGTTGATCATTTTGTCTCTAAAAAAAAGAGAGCGTCAATTTTCACTCGCCAAATGCTCAATGCGCTGTTTTAGCGGTTGAAAGCGATTTGTTAAAGCCAGTTGAAAAGAAATCTTTGCAAGTGTGCACACCTGTAAAAAAATGGAGATACAAAATTCATTTTCCATCGCTGTCGGCGTGCCATGGCTCTTTTCGCATTTTAAAAAATACAAAGTATCACTTTTGGGTTTCAACACTGCCCCCACCTTTTCTGGATCAATAACCAAATGATATTTCAAAACCTTCCTATTGCAAAATATGTCGCATCCAGCCCTCTGCAGAACATTGCACCATACATTAAAATGCAATTAACACAACTGCTTGTTAAGTGCAGTTGCTTCGCAGTGGTCTATTTGCCCTTTGTGCCCGCTGCAGACTGTTACTAAAGAATTCTGCAGACTATTGCGCTGTCACTAACCTTTGCCCTCTCTGCCCCCTGCAGATTGTTGCACTAAGGGCAGACTATTGCACTGCTGCAGACGTTGGCACGCAACACCCCCCACTGCCAACTTTTGCAGCAGTATATTAATTTCAATTCCAGCAGAGGTCAGCTGTATCAGAGGTGAAGAATTGTGTGCCATGGCAAACACATTACCTGCAGGACCTGGTCCTCCTTGCGGTGACATTTAGGGAAGGTCAGCCTTCAGTGGTCTCCACCAAGCTCTGCCATTAACCCCTTGATGAACAGGGCTCTATACAGCCATCCATGCCTTGTTCAGCACCTGCTTGTGGGTGTGTGGGTCTCTCTGCCTCTCCGCTGAAGGCTCAGGCTGTGACCCCTCCTCCTGGCTCATCAGTGCCTAACCCCCTCCCCATCCATTCTGCAGAGAACAGTAATGCCATTCTGCCTACTCAAGCACAGCATTACCTGGGCCATTTCTATCCAACCCCTGCAGAGGCACTACAAGTCCCAGCACTCACACACATCACTACCAAACGCACGACTTGCAAAGCAATTATTACTCCCTATAAGGCCTGTACACACGATAAAAAAACCCAGAAGTAAAATTTCATACAACAAACAATTTGCTGTTTTTCTGTTTGTTAGTATTAGTGATCGACTGATATTGTCTTTTTTAGTGCCAATACAGATACCGATATTTTGGTCATCGGATATCGGTATTGGCCGATACTGGCCGATATTTTCAGATTTTTCACAAGTACTCTAGTGGAGTGATCTGGGGGTCTAAAAGACCCCAAACCCCTCCTCTGCACTTAAAAGCATTCAAAACGCCAAGTTTGGCTGTTTTGAATGCTTACATTTTTTAAAGTTTGCTCCCGAGTACCCGGAATGTCATCCATCATGACATCACTTCCGGGTTTTTTACATGGAGACCCGATCAGAGCCGAATGCGGCTTTGATCGGGTCTTATCTTCGGCGGTCATGTAGGTAGGATGCCCGGGTCTCCTGGTGGGACGCTCCTTGTAATGACAGCCGATCGGCTTCTCAGCCGCATCGGTTAGCAATACAAGACAGCCAACCGTCGGCTATGGACGCCGGTACCGGGGTGATGCCTCTAGCTGCAGGCATCACTCCAGTACAGCTCTTTCCCGAAATATTGGCAATATTGGTAACCTCAGGGGCCGATTCCGATATATCTGGTAAAGTGCATATCGCCCCCTGATATATCAACATTGCCGATAATTGGTAGATCCCTAATTAGTATAGTGCTTCCGACAGCAGATTCCAACTTTTTGGACGATAAAAACTGAAGGTTCAGGCTATATATAATTTTTATCGTACGTGAACATAACATCAGATTTTCGTTTAATTAGTACAGTTTTCCTCCGAAAAAAAAATCATAAGAGCAAGACTACACATGCTCAGAAACAAAAGAGTACATACAAAACAATTCAACACATTACAACATTTCCGAAGTTGTATTCTGTCGTACAAAAATTTTTGGTATGTTGAGTAACCACTTTACTTTCGATATGAGACTAGCATGCAACAAAAAGCGGACGAATGTTCGTTCGATAATGTGATCGTGTGTACCAGGCTTAGGTGTCTGAAGGTAGGAGGGCTGCTAATAAGTAATTAAATTACCCTCTAAATCAGACACTCAGAATCAGTTGTTTGTGTCCGCCCTGCTTTACAATGATTGGGAGTCAATGAGAGGTGTGCTGTGTCTGTACCTTATTCAGCTTCCAATATTTTAAAATTCTTCCACATGCTTATTATTAGTTCTTATTTAAAGGAAAACTGTAATGGTTTTGGGTCAACTCTTTTGTTACTATTGTTAAACAACTTTAGTTCTTTATTCTAAAATTGTGCATTTTTTAAAAATATCTATAAAAAAATCTTGGTTTTCCAAATATTTCATACAGGACAAAGGATTCCCAGAGCACTGTAGTTTGGCTAAAGAGACAGCACAGCAGACACAGCTTGCTTTGCAGCTCTGTTTGTATGATTGAAACATTGCCTGTGTATTGGGGAAGGAGCAGATAAATCAGTGCATTCTGTAGCTGAGTGTTTAAGGTGTAAATAAAAGAATATAATGGAAATTAGAACAGGGGAGAAGTCACTGCAATGATGACCCTCTTAGCTTCACAAAGCAATGAGAGTGATAATAGGAGGTTGGCTGGATAGAAGACTGTATTATCTTAAAAAACAATATACTAGCTTTATTTGAAAATAAATGAAAGGAGAAATATTTAAAACATTTTTTTAGTCCTGACCATAATAAATAAAAAATTAAAGAGTAAACCTGCTTTTGGCCATGATTTGCACAGTAACAGGTTTCCTTTATATAGGAGGCTCAATAAACATCCTGAACCTTCCCTGCTCTTCCCTGCCCTTGTATTCCCCAGAAACTCCTATGAACGCCTGACTTTCTGAGAAATTTAAATTTACAAGGGAAAACCCTCCCCTCCCCACCACCACCACTATAGGTCCTCACATCACAATGCTAAAGCTTGCTGATTGGCTACTGAGGTACGGAGCGCTGTACTGTGGAAAGAAGGACGAAGATCACATATTCCATACCTCCCAACTTTTTGAGATGGGAACGAGGGACACCTATTAGCAAAAGTATGTAGGCATAGGACACACCCCCTGCCACACCCCCTTAAAGGAGAATTATTAAAAAAAAAATTTAGTTAAACCCACAAGTCCTTTTTTTATACCATTACTATTCTTTTATATTGACTTTAAAAATTTACAGATGCAGCAATTTAGAAATTGAATGAATGGTTTAGCACTGGGAAACACTTTTTGAAAGATAAAAATTGCATTTTATATACAACTATATAGACCAGACCAAAATGAGGGACAAATGAGGAGGAAAGAGGGACAGAGGGAATTTGTTCGAAATGAGGAACAGTCCCTCAATATCAGGGACAGTTTAGGGAGTAGTTTAGGGTGTGGAGAGAGTAAGTGCTGGATGATAACAGAACCTGTTATTGTGCTGAGTATGTGGGTGCACTTCTTCTGTGGATTACAGGAGTGCAGTTCATTCAGCACTCCTGTGACCTGTTTTCAGCAGACAGCAGGCTAAAGCCCGCTGTCGGCTGACGTCACAGAGTCGTTCCAGATTGGGGAAAGATCATGACAATATGGTCGGGATCTGTCCACAACCCTGGACCAGCACCTGGCTCAGCCTCTCAGCAAGCTGCTGAGGGCCTGAGCCGGCCACTCCTGCCTCCTCCACAGCCCAGCGCTCCAGTGAGCACAGGGGGCGGTACAGTAGTTGCGGTACAACTGACAGTCACTAACTCTTTCCTCACAGAGCAATCGGTGGTGTTTGTCTGTTCTCAGTCCATTCTTAGTCTTAGAGCAGCGGGGGACAGATGCAGCATCCAACTAGGTAGGTAGATTCTTGGGGAAAAAAATCCTGAACTTCTCTTTTAATTTTACCTTAGCTCAAAGTGACACTGTGGCTACAATAAAAAATGCTCCAGTCTGTCACAAGCATTACCACAGCAGTTTTTGTTTTCTGAGGTCCTTTCTGTATAACATACAGGGGATATTGCCCTAATGGCACTTTTCTGGCAGTAGTTCCCTTGAGAACTACCTGCACCTAATTCAGGCAAGTATTTTCACCAATGTTGGTAACATTAGGGACACGTGCAGCAAATTCAGGTCATTTTTACTACTGCCACTTTAAGAATCTTTCACTAGGGCAGTGATAATTTTTTTAAAGAATTACGACAGTTCTCAGATTAAGACCACCTCTGAGCTGGTATATACAGTAGATGTACGCTAGTACTTATAGCGGGTGTGCCTGTCCGGGGAAGTTGTCAGAAATGTAACACATGGGGTTCTATCCCCTGCACCATTTAGGGGCTCTGTCCCCTACACCACGGGGCTCTATCCCCTGCACCATTTAGGGGCTCTTTCCCCTGCACCATTTAGGGGCTCTATCCCCTGCACCATTTAGGGGCTCTATCCCCTGCACCATTTAGGGGCTCTGTCCCCTGCACCGTTTATGGGCTCTGTCCCCTGCACCATTTAGGGGCTCTATCCCCTGCACTGTTTAGGGGCTCTGTCCCCTGCACCATTTAGGGGCTCTGTCCCCTGCACCGTTTAGGGGCTTTGTCCCCTGCACCGTTTAGGGGCTCTGTCCCCTGCACCGTTTAGGGGCTCTGTCCCCTGAACCATTTAGGGGCTCTGTCCCCTGCACCATGGGGCTCTATCCCCTGCATCATTTAGGGGCTATGTCCCCTGTACCATGGGGCTCTATCCCCTGCACCGTTTAGTTGGTAGCTGGAGATTTCCCAGCCGAACGCTACACGAAAATGAAATGAAAAAGTGATGTCACTATCCAAATTTCACTGGGTGGACGAAGCCTGAGGGACTAGTTGCCCATCAGGTCCGCTTACCTTCTGACTGACAATACACAGCAGTGGGCAAATTTGAAAGTCGAAATTAAACTGAATAATGGCTATGGATCCGTCCACTGCTATGCGATGTAACTAAAAAGGTAAGCAGGTCTGATGGGGAACCAGTCTCTGTTTACATTTGCGGTTTGGGAGGCAGTAACACCCCATAGTTGAGATGTGTTTTTTTTTTTTTTTTACCACACTCCCCAATAACCTATGGTGCAGCGTCAGGGGTCGCAATGATGACCCAGCCCCACGCTCCAGGCTGTGTGGCCTGCCTGTCACATCCTGTTTTACATTTGGACAGGAGGGGCAGCGGGGGTGGCATATATAGGAACCAATCCTCTCCATTTTTCTCTGGGGCAACCGCTAAAAACCGGCTTCTCTTGCTCTCTCTCCTGTCAGCATTTAGTGGCTGCAGGAGGAAAATGTTCATTATGCTATTCCAAATAAAAAATTAAAAATTCTGGACCATTTCATGTCATTGTGGCCTGCGACTGTTTTCCAAATCACTCAAGTGGGCCTCGCTCTTCAAAAGGTTTAGCACCCCTAGTGTATACCCAGCTTTAGTCTGTCACTTTTTCAACCTCTATTAACCACTTAAGCCCCGGAGGATTTGGCTGCTAAACGACCAGGGGGTATTTTGCGATTCGGCACTGCGTGACTTTAACGGACAATTGCGCGGTCGTGCGACGCTGTATCTAAACGAATTTGGCGTCCTTTTTTTCCCACAAACAGAGCTTTCTTTTGGTGGTATTTGATCACCTGTGCGATTTTTTGATCATGCGCTATAAACAAAAAAAGAGCGTAAATTTTGCAAAAATAGCAATATTTTTCAAATTTTTTTTATATGAAATTCCCCCCCCAAAAAAATGTAAAAATCTAAATTTTTTAACATTTTCGGCCAATTTGTTTTATGCTACCTATGTTTGGTGAAAAAAAATTGCAAAAAGCGTATTTTGATTGGTTTGCACAAAAGTTATCGCGTTTACTAACAAAGGGAAAGATTTTTGTCATTTTTGTTGTTTTTTTTAACGCATAATGGCGGCGATCTGCGATTTTTTTTGCGGTACTGCGACATTGCGGCGGACAGATCGGACCCTTGACTGACATTTTTGACACTTTTGGGGTTACCAGTGACATTTCTACAGTAATCAGTGCTATACATATGCACTGTTACTGTAAAAATACACTGGCAGTGAAGGGGTTAACTTTTTTTGAAAGGGAGGGGCTATGTGTGTCCCTAGGGGCGTACTTTCTACTGTGATTGGCTGTGGCTTCAGCTGTATGAATGGTGATCAACGGTTCTACATAGTAGAACCGTATGATCATCAATCATACAGAGGGGAGAATGACAGGCAGCTTGTTTACACAATCCGCCTGACTTTCTCCCTCTCCCCCGCCGATCGCAGAGTGACCGGCGGACATCGGGTCCGCCAGTCACACGCGCGGGGGGGTCCGTGACCACGCGGGAGCGCGCCTCCGGGGGCGCGCGCTCGCTCCCTAGACCCTTACAAGCAAGCGACGTAGACCTACCTCAGTTTGCCTGTGAGGGGCTGACCGCCGACGTAGATAGTCGTGCGGCGGTCGGCAAGTGGTTAACAAACCAAGCTGTCTGGCAAAAGTGGCAGTTTTAACTGCTTAAAGAGGAGTTCCAGCCCCCCCTCCAAAAATTGAATGTCAGCAGCTAAAAATACTGTAGCTGTTGACTTTTAATATAAGAACACTTACCTGTCCAGGGATCCAGAGATGTCCTCACTCAAACAGATTCTGCAAGGGAAACAGGAAATGAAGCCTTTTAGCTTCAAAGCTGGTTTTCTTCTGTGCATGCATGAGTCGCGCTGCGCCTTGTGATTGATCCCGTAGTCTTCTGGGACCTGTGATGTGTCCCAGAAGACTGCGGGGGAAGAAGGGGGGGGCTGAACTTTCTGCTTAGATCGCCGCGGCCATCTGAGCTAGAAGTGGAAGTGGGTACCTGTCAAAATCAGGTACCCACTCCCCCAAAAAAAGTGCCAAGTTTGGCTGTGGAAGGGGAGAGGGTGCAAACAAGCAGGGCTTCCCCTTTTGTGTGGAGCTCCGCTTTAAGTACACCCATGTAAACAAGGCCTTATGCTTAAAGCTGAACTCCAGCTGAACTAAATACACAGGTGAAAGACATACTGTATATCGCAGCTCTTTTACAGCTCTTGGCCTTTCCTGAGCCTATGACTGGACAGTGAAAGAGAAGCAGCAGACTGATGCCCTCCTATCAGCATGGGAGACAATTTATTGAAGAGTTGTTAAAAAGGTAACATATCACATTGCAATCAATAAAAACAATGAATCATGGATGGAAGATTACAAGTGTGCCATATGTTCAGTTAGGGGGCCAGGTGGGTAATGAATTGAGGCAACCGACCCAGCAAGCATTCACCCTAACATAGCCAAATCCAACATGTTTCGGAATATACAAATTTCTTCTTCAAAGGAGAATGCAAACAAGGTACCTAAGTCTATAAATACAAAATATGAGTATCAATATTTATAATGGTGAAAAACATAACATATACCCAGAGTTGTATAAAGATAATGGCACAGTTGCTGCTACATACTCACAATCATGTAGTAGAGTCAAAAAGTTGCAGATAAATTCATAGAGTTGTGCCCCGTGGTGACCAAATCAGGATGTTGCACCCCACATATAGGCCAAAAGTATACAGGCCCCAGATGGAGAAGGGGGGGGGGGGGGACTCAGGACTGCAGTAGCAGACCAATCAATCTCTGTCACAGCTGTGCACCCACAAAGATCAAAAATCCGGAGGCCAACCCTGGCACAATAAGGCTATAGGTAGTGATAGTTAATAGTTAAATGTACTAGACTACAGCTAGTGCCTAGACTACTAACTACAAAAAGTGGTACCGAGACTGCTACCTGAACCATCCAAGTGTACATTGGGCAGTGGGGAACATAGCTCCCCTGTATTGTACTTACATGTAAGTGGTAGCAGGATAGATCAAGTCAGCGCAGAAAAAAGAAATGCATAAAACAAGCAGGTTAGTGCAGGTCCATATATATATGTGTACAAGGTGTGGGTGTGGGCATAAATCAGATCATTATCCAACCGCCTCAAGACATACCAATTAGTAATTAAGAACTGCCAGGTGTCTGTGTGAAAAAGAAAAGCTCCATGAATGATTGCTGAGACTAGTAGCCCCAAACAGGTTCCTGGGAATGCGTCCATGGTTATCCTCCGGGTACAGCAGCGTCAGTTATTTTGTCACTAAACTAATGACAATGGCTGGGAAGAAGTTAAACATCTAGGGAAATCAATGGGTTAATTGTGTGCCTAGCCAGTGTTTTCATGTAAACTGTGTGTTGCTTTTAATAAGGGAAGTGATTAATTTTATTACCTGCTTTGCAGGGACACAAAATCCATTTTTTCCCCCCTGTCAGGACAGAGCTCTGCCTCCGTCCTGTGTCTCTGCCTGTCGATCGGGGGGGCTGGTGGACGTCCATTGCCTGGCCCCCGCAGATCAGCTTCTGCTCTAAGTAATCACAGCAGAAGTGCACCCCCTGGGCGGAAGTGCAGAATCACATATATACAGTATACATGATTCTGCACAGAACAGTTGTCCTGTAGCAGTTTATCTCCTATGGAGCTATGTGGTTGGGAAGTGGTTAAATAAAACCTTTCTGTTTTTATTATATGCTGTGTTTTAAACTTAGTGACTTCGTCAGAACTATGTGTGAAAATATGGACTTTGTAGACGGATGTATGAAAAAATAACAACATTTATTGATACAAAAAGGACATACAATTAAAAAAAAAAAAGAGCGCCCCCTCAGACTCCTAACTTGACTACTTGGATGCGAGGGGAAGAAAAAAGGAGTCAGAGGAGGTGCTCTTAAGGCAGATATACAACGTTTGATACCCTTGCAGAAGGGGATTGATATCTGGTGAGTGTAACCTCAGGTGGGGGACACGAGTGAAGATACTGGGACTTATCGCACAACGTGGGTGTCATCTGGTATAACAACACAGCAGTTTGTTGTTTTCACTGAAGTACTACAAGGAGCAGCAATACTCAGGAACAGTGGAATTAAAGGACACTAATACACCTTTATGAACTTCATATTTTATAAAGGGGGAATTTTTTTGCACAAGCTATTTTTTGCACAAGCTGTTTTTTCACTGAATTTGTTTTGCACACAGGCACTTTGGTATTGCACTTGCAATTTTAGGGTGGATAACATCAATATTGGTTTGCACAGGTTGTATATGTATACACAGTATATATATATATATATATATATATATATATATATATATACATACATACATACATACATACACACATTAGGGATCGACCGATATCGTTTTTTCATTGCCGATACCAATATTTTGGTCATCGCTTATCGGTATCAGTCGATATGGACCGACATCGGCCGATATTTTCACACATTTAAAATTTTGCAAAATAAACAAAAATTTCGACACAAATCTGTTACTAAACAGGTAAATCTTTATTTATTAACATTTTTAACATTAAGGGCTCGTTCTTCACACCCTAACTGCATAAAAACTGATAGGAAAACTTCAATTGCAGGGACATTAGCATTTCACATCATCTGATTGTGCCTTAATACATAATAAAGTTCTGCAGTAGAGGACTCACTCACTGCAACAATTTTAATGCACTACTTTGCAGTCAGTGCAAAACTGATAGACAAAAAGCTAGGCAACAGCTACACAGTGGATTGGATTGGAGTCAGTGGACTACCTCTGCAGTAGGGCACTCACTGCAACTACTGTATTCAGTGCAAAACTGCTAGTATAAAAGCTAGGCAACAACAGCTACACATGTCACAGTGGATTGGACTGGAGTCAGTGGAGGACTACCTCTGCAGTATGGCACTCACTGCAACTACTAGTGCAGTCAGTGCAAAACTGCTAGAAAAAAAGCAAGGCAACAGCTACACATGTCACATACACAGTGGATTGGACTGGAGTCAGTGGAGGACTACCTCTGCAGTATGACACTCACTGCAACTACTGCAGTCAGTGCAAAACTGCTAGAAAAAAAGCAAGTCAACAGATACACGTCATTGGACTGGAGTCAGTGGACTACCGCTGCAGTAGGGCACTCACTCACTGCAATAATTTTTAAATTACTACTGCAGTAGTGATTTAAAATTATTGCAGCAGTGAGTGGCGCTCTACTGCAGCAGTAGTCCACCGGCACTCACTGACTCCAATCCACTGTATAGTTTTTTTTCTAGCAGTTTTGCACCTACTGCAGCGCAGCACAGTCAGCGCAAAACTGCTAGAAAAAATAGCTAGACAAAAGCTAGACAGTGGATTGGAGTAGACTCAGTGGACAGACACTACTACTACACTTTCAAATCAATACTCCCAGTTAAGTAGAACAATATTATAGTGCAGAAAGCATAACGTTTCAGCATGTTCACCAGTTAAACGGCTTCTTTTCTTTTCATAAATTGCTGCCACTTTACTAAAAACACGCTCACTTGGTACTGAGGAAGGGGGAGCAGAAAGGTATCCTCTAGTATGAGAAGCAAGTCTTTTGTAGCGTGCCTCATTTTCTTTCCACCACTGAAGAGGATCACCACTTCTTCTCTCAATTACTGGTTCCTTCAAATAGAGATGAAGTTCATCATCCAGGCTCATTATTGCCGATTCTGATGAATCCTCTGCATAAGGGCCCAATAAAACGCTGAACATTGCATCTATTTGACCACAATGAATTTTCTCTTCTGTCCGTTGTCTTTTGGGACATTTGTCTCCTGCATCCTGCTCTTCCACATCAGAAACCTTCTCCTCTTGACTTTTCTTTTCGTCAGGAGGAACCTCCTGCATCTTCTGTTGAATATCTTCTGTCAGCCATTGTTTTGCCTTGGCGAACACATCATCAGAAGAGAAAGGATGGTTCTTGTATCGAAGATCCAAAAGACATGCAAGCACAACATTTTTATTCTTCTCATGCTTCTCAAACCTTTTGGCAAGGCTGTCCCTCATGGCCTGCCTACGTGCTTTGATGCCACGTATGTTGGGTCCTTCATTTTGTTAAACAAGCATCTTCAGGACTCTCACACATGGGATCACAGGGGAAACAGATGAGTCGTAATGACTCACCTCCAGTGTCACTTCTTTGATAGGTACGAGCGTCTCAATATTGTTGGCTACTATGTCCCACTGTTCTGCAGTAGGACAAGAATGTCCTCCAAGTCCATATTCACCAGAATTTATAGTGAGAGCTCGCTTCTGCTCCATCATCCTTTGTAACATGTGTAGCTTTGAGTTCCATCGTGTTGGAACAGCCTGTATCAGGTTGTTTTTGGGTAGACCAAGGTCTTTCTGAATGACGCACCTCAGTTTTTGCTTGGCAAGAACAGAATGGTGGAAATGGCCTGCGCACTTCTTCAGCATGCTAATAATGTCCAGCAAAGCTTTCTGGTTTTACAGACCATCATTTGCCACCATTTGGAGGGTGTGTGCCATGCAACTGAGGTCTGACACTTCAGCAAGTCTCATACCTTTAACCATGTTCGCTTCACTGTCTCGCAGCACAAGCATCACTCGGTCTTTGGTGATTCACCATTCTTTTAGCATGCCTAGAAACATTTCTGTAATGTACTCCCCAGTGCGGGATTCTTGCATCACTTTTGTATTCAACACCAAATGCCTTCTTGTCCATCCGCTGGCAATGAAGTGGCATGTAAGACTAATTAGTGATTCTGTTTGTCCTGACCAGCAATCAGTCGTGAATGAGAGTGAGTTGCCAGCATTCTCTGGTTGCAGCATAGCCTTTACTTTCTCCTCAACCTTTTGGTGAATCTTTTGCAGCATTTCAGTTCGAAAAAATTTGTCACACTTCAGTGTATACCTTGGCTAAAGCATGGACAGCAACCCCTTAAATCCAGAGTCAGGCACTATTGTAAATGGCTGGTTATCAGTGACCATCATCTCTGTGATTACTCTGTCCAGCATTTGGGATCTTCCATCAGATTTTTGCCACCTGTTTTTTTTCTGAAACATATCTGTTATTGTTGCCTGGGAAAGTGATGTTTCACCTTGTGATTCATTTTGTTTTTTCTGTCCTGCATTATACAATTCAATATGATGATTTCTTAGATGGGCCCAAAGATTAGACCTATTTTTGGTTTTTGCAGTTATTGATGCCATGCTTACATTGTTTTTACAAGTGTTGCACAGTGCTGCTGATTTTCCTGGAGATGGAGAAGAGAAATAGTCCCAGACCACACTTTTAATTTTTCTATCTCCATCCATCTCCATTGAAACAAGAAAGACACTAATATAGGCTTAAACAAAATAGCTGGCTGGCACCCTGTAGTGGGTGGCTGTCTGGCTGGCACCCTGTGGTGGGTGGCTGGCTGGCACCCTGTGGTGGGTGGCTGGCTTGCACCCTTTGGTGGCTGGCTGGCTGGCTGGCAGTGGCACCCTGTGGTTGCTGGCTGGCACCCTTTGATGGCTGGCTGGCTGGCACTCTTTCGTGGCTGGCTGGCTTGCACCGGGTGGCTGGCTGTCACCCTTTGGTGGCTGGCTGGCACCCTTTGGTGGCTGGCTGGCAGTGGCACCCTGTGGTGGCTGGCTGGCACCCTTTGATGGCTGGCACCCTTTTGTGGCTGGCTGGCACCGGGAGGGTGGGTGGCTGGCTGTCAACCTTTGGTGGCTGGCTGGAACCCTTTGTTGGCTGGCTGGCTGGCACCCTGTGTGGTGGGTGGCTGGCACGTACAGGCCCAGGGCCTGTGGCTGGCAAGCTGGTACAGTCAGGAGTCAGGACTCAGGCAGGGCCTGTGGCTGGCTGGCTGGTAAACAGTGGGTGTGTGGGACTGGGTGGCTGCCGGCTGACACCGGGCAGCTGTGGGTGGTGGGTGGCCGCGGCGGCTGTGTTACAGAACGTGTGTCAGACTGTGACTGGTTACTGTGATTTTAAAGAACTACTAGATCACTCACTGTAGATCACTCACTGTCCCCTGACTGACCGACACCAGTGTGGCCACAGCGGGTAAAACACACTGTAACAATGCTGAGGGAGGCAGCCTAAGAGCTGCCCAGTGCGCAGAGGTGCGTGGCGCAACATACGCGATGACGTCACGAAAATATCGGCAATATCAGTAATCCAAAGGGCAATTCCGATATATCGGGGAAAGTGCATATCGGCCCCCGATATATCGGTGTTGCTGATAATTGGTCGATCTCTACCTAAAACACACTGACACTTACTGACAGTGGTACTAAAAAAAAAAAAATATATATACATTCTATCGGAAAAAAAAAAATACTGACCCTGACCTTGATCCAAACACTAACCCTGGCATTGATACAGATCAAACCTTGATCTAGGTGTTTTTTTAATTTTATTATTATTATTTAATTCATTTTTTTCACACACTTTTTTTCTCTCTGCAAGTAGAGTGAGAGAGAGATAAAATGTACAGTATCTCACAAACGTGAGTACCCCCCCCCCCCTTCACACATTTGTGTAAATAATTTTTATATCTTTTCATGTGACAATACTGAAGAAATGACACTTTGCTACAATGTAAAGTAGTGAGTGTACAGCTTGTATAACAGTGTAAATTTGCTGTCCCCTCAAAATAACTCAACACAGCCATTAATGTCTAAAATGCTGGCAACAAAAGTGAGTACACCCCTAAGTGAAAATGTCCAAATTAGCCCCAATTAGCCATATTCCCTCCATGGTGGCATGTGGTTCGTTAGTGTTACAAGGACTCAGGTGTGAATGGGGAGAAGGTGTGTTCAATTTGGTGTTATCACTCTCACTCTCTCATACTGGTCACTGGAAGTTCAACATGGCACCTCATGCCAAAGAACTCTCTGAGGATCTGAAAAAAAGAATTGTTGCTCTACATAAAGATGGCCTAGGCTATAAGAAGACTGCTAAGACTCTGAAACTGAGCTGCAGCATGGTGGCCAAGACCATACAGAGGTTTAACAGGACAAGTTCCACTCAGAACAGGCCTCGCCATGGTCGACCAAAGAAGTTGAGTGCACGTGCTCAGCGTCATATCAAGAGGATGTCTTTGGGAAATAGACTATGTGAGTGCTGCCAGCATTGCTGCAGAGGTTGAATGGGTGGGGGGTCAGCCTTTCAGTGCTCAGACCATACGCCGCACACTGCATCACAATGAGACCAAGATAAACTTATTTGGTTCAGATGGTGTCAAGCGTGTGTGGCGCCAACCAAGTGAGAAGTACAAAGACAAGTGTGTCTTGCCTACAGTCAAGCAGTGTGGTGGGAGTGTCATGGTCTGGGGCTGCATGAGTGCTGCCGGCACTGGGGAGCTACAGTTCATTGAGGGAACCATGAATGCCAACATGTACTGTGACATACTGAAGCAGAGCATGATCCCCTCCCTTCGGAGACTGAGCCGCAGGGCAGTATTCCAACATGATAACGACCCCAAACACACCTCCAAGACGACCACTGCCTTGCTAAAGAAGCTGAGGGTAAAGGTGATGGACTGGCCAAGCATGTCTCCAGACCTAAATCCTATTGAGCATCTGTAGGGCATCCTCAAACGGAAGGTAGAGGAGCGCAAGGTCTCTAACATTCACCAGCTCCCTGATGTTGTCATGGAAGAGTGGAAGATGACTCCAGTGGCAACCTGTGAAGCTCTGGTGAACTCCATGCACAAGAGGGTTAAGGCAGTACTGGAAAATAATGGTGGCCACACAAAATATTGACACTTTGGGCCCAATTTGGACATCTTCACTTAGGGGTGCATTCACTTTTGTTGCCAGCAGTTTAGACATTAATGGCTGTGTGTTGAGTTATTTTGAGGGGACAGCAAATTTACACTGTTATACAAGCTGTACACTCACTACTTTACATTGTAGCAAAGTGTCATTTCTTCAGTGTTGTCAAATGAAAAGATATAATAAAATATTTACAAAAATGTGAGGGGTGTACTCACATTTGTGAAATACTGTATCTCTTTCCCCATTCACAGAAAAAGAAAACATGGGGGGGCTTCACAGTGACTGATCACTGTGATAGCCAATCAGAGCTCTGAGGAAACTGGTGTGATTGGCCAGTGAAACGCGTTAGCGTACACTTCACTACCACGTGACGACCTATGGGAAAGGCTATTACGAGCATGCATCCTTGCCTCAACGCCGCAGGTGTTATTAGGGAGATTACCAATGCGGATTGAAGCCACGAGAGAACCAAGTAGGAATTTGGATAGCCGGAGACCTGCATAAGGACGGAGATAACGACGGTGGTGAGTGTGACCTTTCTATCTTTCCACTCACACACTGCACCAAGTAACAGCACCTACTAGGTAGGACTTTTATACTGAAACAGGAACTTATATGCTAATGAAGTACTATTAGTACTATCCAAAGACGAACAGTCACTCAACTAACCCCTTCCTTGCTGGACTGGATCTTAGTTAAATTTCTACCATACCTGATACCCCACTGCCTTACTTACCCAATCCCCACTGGGGCCATCCATATTCACCTGGCAGACATCCAGCTACAACAATATGTTTATAATCATGAACTCTATCTAAGAGAATTTGGATGTGGTAGATGAGTGTTTCAAGTGAATGTTTTTAACCACTTTACCACCGGAGGATTTTGCTGTCTTACGTCCAGGCCACTTTTTGCGATTCGGCACTGTGCGAATTTAACTGACAATTGTGCGGTCATGCAACACCGTACCCAAACGAAATGTACGTCCTTTGTTTCCCACAAACAGAGCTTTCTTTTGGTGGTATTTGATCACCTATGCGATTTTCATTTTTTGCGATATTAATTAAAAAAAGCGACAATTTTGAAAAAATAACAATATTTTTCTACCTTGACAGTTAAAAAATATCCAATATATTAAATTTTCGTCATATATTTAGGCCAAAATGTATTTAGCTACATGTCTTTGACAAAAAAATTATCAATGAGCGTATTTTTAACCGCTTTATGACCAGAAGGTTTTACCCCATTCCTGACCAGGCCATATTTTGCGTTTCGGCACTGCGTTACTTTAACGGACAATTGCGCGGTCGTGCAACACTGTACCCAAATTAAATGTATGTCCTTTTTTCCCCACAAATAGAGCTTTCTTTTGGTGGTATTTGATCACCTATGCGATTTTTACTTTTTGCGCTATAAACAAAAAAAGAGCGACAATTTTGAAAAAATAACAATATTTTTCAAAATTTTTTATATAAAATTCCCCCCCAAAAAATGTAAAAATCGAAATTTTTTAACATTTTAGGCCAATTTGTTTTCTGCTACATATGTTTGGTAAAAAAAAAATCGCAATAAGCCTATTTTGATTGGTTTGTGCAAAAGTTATTGCGTTTACTAACTAAGGGAAAGATTTTTGTCATTTTTATTATTTTTTTTTTAACGAGTAATGGCGGCGTTTCTGCGATTTCTTTTTTTGCGGGACTGCAACATTGCGGCAGACAGATCGGACCCTTGACGGACATCGAACCCGCCGGTCACTCGCTCGGGGATGCCCATGAACGAGCAGGAGCGGGAGCGCGCCTCCGGCGGCGTGCGCTCGCCCCCTATTGGCTCGCAGGCCAGTGACGTACCCATACGTCACTTTGCCTGTACGGGGCTAACCGCCGCAGTATATGTACTTGCGGCGGTCGGCAAGTGGTTAATGAAGGTACAACATTTAGCAACTCACGTGGCTGATGATTAAAAGAGGCACATCTAAGTATGCAGACATCTGGGGTAAAGCTGTCCACGTAGACTATCTTCCACACCGCTGACTCTCACTGCTGTCAGTCTGCAATCGTGACCAGAAAGACTACCCTGCAGGAGAGCGATCTGAAAGCGAGGCTTGAAGCGCTCATGGAAGGGAGGACGTCAATGGCGGTGGGTTTATGTGGACAGCTTTACCCCAGATTTCTGCATCCTTAGATGTGCCTGTTTTAATCATCAAGCATGTGAGCTGCCAAATGTTGAACCTTCATTAAATGTAACCATATTGCTACACTTAGAGGCGCCTCTCTTCTCTTATATACTCTGTAGCTCCTGCTGGATTCTGCTTTATGCATTCCCTATTGACACTTTTTTTGTGGTTGTGGTTGAGGAACAAATCATCTGAGTTTCCATTATTTTTTTATGGGGAAATTCACTTTATTATATGAGTGCATTGGATTACAAGCACGTTTCCGGAACTAATTACAGTATGCTCACAATCCAAGGTTGTACTGTATTTCATTTAGCACTGGAGACATCTGCATGCTGCATTAAAAAAGAAAATGCAGGTTTAGACTGAGTCATTTATTCTTTTTAATCTTCCCGATTGCCAATTTTGTGTCTGTGGGCACCTCTGCTCTTCTCTGACAGATGTCATCTCTGCAGCCTTGGTGACAGTGGATGGAGCAGCGGGGGTGGAGGGGGGGTTTGGTGCGGATTAGTGACAAGTCACAGGCAGATTAGGGGGAGGTGACCCTTGGTGTACTCTTCACATCAGCACAGACACTTGTGACATTGCTATACAGCACATAATGCCCCATAGTAGCTGCAAATGCTTCATTTTTCTATTGGTATTTTTCATGTATGTTATGATTTTTAATGACAACAAAGACCCAAGACCCAAATATTTATAAACAAAAATATATTTCTCAATATTCTGTAAAGAAAATGTTCAGCTTATGTATTGTGCGACATTTGCTTGTACAGTTCTGTTTCTATAACTAGGCTCCATTCCCACCTATGCAGGTACCACGGTGCGCATTCCTTGTTCACGTTAAGAGCAGCCCATTCATTCCAATAGGCTGCCCTGCACTTGAAAATCGCACCAAAGAAGCTCATGACCCTTTTTTTAAGCCTACGTTCGCACTCTGCGCGTGTTGGGAACAAGTACAAAACCTTGCAATTTCCCAACATGCATAGAAACGTGTTGCCCTTTAGCAGATGTGTGGCAGTGGCATTCATTTTTAATAGTACCTCAATGCATCTGCTAACATGCAAGCCAAAACGCACTGTGCTGCACAATTTCGCAAAGGGACTTTTTTTGCTTGTTTTCTGCTTATATAGCAGCTCATTTAACCCCTTCTGGACCGGAATGTTTTCCCCCTTAATGACCAGGCCATTTTTTGTGATTTGGCACTGCGTTATTTTAACGGGCAATTCTGCGGTCGTGCGGCACTCTACCCAAATAAATTTGATGTCCTTTTTTTCCCACAAATAGAGCTTTTTTTTGGTGGTATTTGATCACCTCTGCGATATTTATTTTTTGTGCTATAAACAAAAAAGAGCGACAATTCTGAAAAAACAACCAATATTTTTCACTTTCTGCTATATAACATTCCCAAAGAAAAAAAAAATCGAATTGTTTCATCTTTTTAGGCCCATTTGTATTCTGCTACATGTTTTTAGTAAAAAAAAAAATCCCAATAGGCGTATTTTGATTGCTTTGTGCAAAAGTTATAGCGTCTACAAACTAGGGGAAAGATTTATGTCATTTTTATTCATTTTTTTTTTTTACTAGTAATGGCGGCGATCAGCCTTTTTTAGAGGGACTGCAGCGGACAGATCAGACATCTAACTGATATTTTTGACACTTTTTGGGGGACCAAAAACATTACTACAGTAATCAGTGCTAAAAATATGCACTGTTACTATAATAATGACACTGGAGAGTAAGGGGTTAACCCAGGGGCGATCAAAGGGTTAAATGTGATGGATGGGCTTGTGAAATCAACACAGAGACCTGCGTTCCTAAATAGGAGGAACACAGGAGCTCTGTGTTGATAGCTGAGAGAACAACGGTCTGCTGTGTTTACAACAGTAGACCGCTATTCTCTCTTCACGGAATCAATGGCGGGTGCCTGGTGGATCGGCTTCCCCTCTGGCGAGTGGGCGCATGCAGGTACGGCGATTCATGGGAACCTGCCAACTTGCCGCCATATAACTGCGGCGGCTGGTCGGCAAGTGGTTAATTAAATGGGCTGCCCTACAGGCAGCGTTCGTGAAAGCACAGAAAACACTTGGAAACTAGAACATACTTCATTGCATCTGCATGGTTGCTAAAGAGCGGACTGGGATGCCGGCGGCCGCGTCCTTAACAACCGATATATCATCAGCTGTTAGCTGATTAAAAAAAAGAAAATTGCCAGCTAAAAAGTTTGAGAAAAAAAACGCGTGGGGTCCCCCCCAAATGCATACCAGGCCCTTATCTGAGCATGCAGCCCCCCCCCTCCCCTCCTGAACCATACATGGCCTCAACATGGGGGGGGGGGGTGCATGTTGATAGAGACAAGGGCCTCTTCCCCACAACCCTGGGCTGTGGTTGTGGGAGTCTGAAACGGAATCTGGGAGCCCCGAATCCCTCCCCCCCATGTGAAAGTGTATGGGGTATAGTGCCCTACGCAATCACCAAAAAAATGTAAAAAGTGAGAAAAAGGCAGTGCACAAGTCTTCATTCCCCTAATTCTATAGGTGGTGCAGACCCCTCCCCTCAACGATTGCATAAAACCCCATAGCTCTCAACTGTCCTTTATTTGGAGGGACTGTTCCTGATTTTGAACAAAGTCTCTCCGTCCCTCTATAATTTTTTAATATGTATTTGAGCATTTCCGGCTCTATTGGTTGAATATTAACATCCTTTGGAGGCAGGTTTCCAATGACACGCTAATGAGGTTTGGTGCCTGAATATACACTGCGCAAAAAATGAAAGGAACACTTAGCATCAAGTTAATTAAATTCCTAGGATATTGATCTGGTCAGGTAAGTAGCAGAGGGGGTTTTAAATCAGTTTCAGCTGCTTTGGTGTTAATGAAATTCACAAAAGGGGCACTAGAAGGGCAACAATGAGACAACCTCCAAAACAGAAATGGTTTTACAGGTGGAGGCCACTGACATTTTTTTCCCTACTCATCTTTTCGGACTTTTCTGTTTTTCACTAGTTTTGTATTTGGCTAGGGTCAGTGTCACTACTGATAGCATGAGGCGATACCTGGACCCTATAGAGGTTGCACAAGCAGTCCAACTCCTCCAGGATGGCACATTAATACATGCCATTGCCAGAATGTTTTCTGTGTCTCCCAGCACAGTCTCAAGAGCATGGAGGAGATTCTAGGAGACTGGCAGTTACTCTAGGAGAGCTGGACAGGGCCATAGAAGGTCCTTAAACCCATCAGCAGGACCGATATCTGCTCCTTTGTGCAAAGAGGAACAGGATGAGCACTGCCGGAGTCCTACAAAATTACCTTTAGCAGGCCACTAGTGTAAATGTCTCTGACCAAACAATCAGAAACAGACTTCATGAGGGTGGCCTGAGGGCCCGACGTCCTCTAGTGGGCCCTGTGCTCACTGCTCGACACCGTGGAGCTCGATTGGCATTTGCCATTGAACACCAAAAATGGCAAGTCCTCCACTGGCGTCCTGTGCTTTTCACAGATGAGCAGGTTCACCCTGAGCATGTGACAGACATGAAAGGGTCTGGAGAAGCAGTGGAGAACGTTACCCTGCCTGTAACATCATTCAGCATGAACAGTTTGGTGGTGGGTCAGTGATGGTCTGGGAAGGTATTTCCATAGAGGGATGCACAGACTTCTACAGTCTAGACATTAGCACCCTGACTGCCATTAGGTATCAGGATGAAATCCTTGGACCTATTGTCAGAACCTGCGCTGGTGCAGTGGGTCCTGGGTTCCACCCGGTGCAAAACAATGCCCGGCCTCATGTGGTGAGAATATGCAGCCAGTTCCTGGAGGATAAAGGAATTGATACCATTAAATGGCCCTCAGGCTCGCCTGACCTAAATCCAATAGAACACCTCTGGGACCTTATGTTTTGGTCCATCCGACGCCCCCAGGTTGCACCTCAGTCTGTTCAGGAGCTCAGTGATGCCCTGGTCCAGACCTGGGAGGAAATACCTCAGGACACCATCTGTCGTTAGGAGCATGCCCCAGTGTTAGGTATGCATACAAGCACGTGGGGGCCATACAAACTACTGAGTACCATTTTGAGTTGCTGCAATAAAATTTCAGCAAAATGGACTAGCCTGCTGCATAATTTTTTCACTTTGATTTTCGGAGTGTCTTTGAATTCAGCCCTCTGTAGGTTGATCATTTTCATTTCCACCAAACAATGCGGCATCCTTTCATTCCTAACAAAATACCCAGTACATATGTGTTTTAAAAGTGTTCCTTTCATTTTTTTGAGCAGTGTAATATGGTTAGGTTTGGACAATAAGCTGCAATGCTTCCTCTTCCAGTTTTCCCATGTTGTATCGAACATATATTCCATGCCCCTGATGACGTCAGATGTGACGAAACACGTAGGATGAAGCTACCGCTAGTGATGTCATCACACACTCCGAAACCAGGAAATGACCTTACGATTAACGGGATTACATGTTTTCATGAAGAATTATCTTCCATGACTTTTTAAGTAGTATGTACTTGTTTCAATAAATATTTCCATACCGTTTTACGCTATGTGGCCGGGTGGCCCTTCTGGCTTTTCTTTCATGCTGGTTAATTCCACTTGCCGATGTGGTGGTGATCCAGAGGATGGTCATCCCCTATAATAGGGTCCATTAAAAGTATCAATGCATTTTTGACTCTTTCTAATTAAAGAGTCCACCATCTCTGGTAAGAGTCCTTATTGCACACATAGGTGGTAGAGCACTTGGAGAATTGATGTTGTACACCTAGGATCCTCTCCATATCACTGCCACTATTTTTGTGACTACTGATCATCCTTTTGGGACTATTATTCATTTTATTATTGTTATTTTTTTTTTTTTATGTATTCACATTGTATACAATTTTTGTACATTTCCTTTTAGAGTATTTTAGCAATGCATTTTTTTGTTGAACACAATTTATACTGATTGTCTTGCCAGCTGCTTATATGCTGTTCAGCACAATTTCTTTTTTGGTTTCATTACTGCTGTCACAGTGGTCACATGATCAGAAGCCGGGTTGCTGGCTACTGATCTTTAGTCTGGACCAAGAGCTGTTTTGATGGCTCGGTCTTTGTGCAGAGAGCATGCAGTGAGCGCACCCTCAGGATATAAACAATGGCCGCCCAGTGATGTATGTGTGCGGCTTGTTGTAGTTAAAACCCATGTTTTTGCCGCCACACATGTGTTAGGTGGTCCTAAAGGGGTTAGCCATTCTCTACTTTATCCATAACTAATAATAAATAAAGTTTTGGCTATACGTTTCCTCCTCCTCTCCTGTACCACTTTTGGATGCTTTTTTTCTAGTAGCGGGTACCTATTTATGACGAACGTTCCACTTCCCCCTCCCTGCCTGCAACCTCCTGGGACACGTCACATGTCCCAGGAAGCTGTGGGTCCATTCAGAAAGAGCAGAGTGACTCACACATGCGAAGTGCGCAGTGGGGAGCCAGCTGTGAAACTGGCTTCCTACAAACAAGGTGGTGGAATTAAGGACCCTAAGACTAGCAAAGAACCAGCTTGGGTGATGACAGCGCTGGATCCCTGGACTGGTTAAAGCAGAACTTTACCTATAACAACTTGATAAAAAATAATGTTCTTTAGCAAGGAACATACATTTCACATTATTAATTATGCTACCAAATATAGTATGTGTTGTAAATTGCCTCCAGCATTGTTCCCATTTCTTCTTGCCAGCGGCTGCCATTTTGCTGAAGTCCAGAGCCCCTGAACAGCAGTAAATCATAAAGCGGAACTAAACCCATCAATTTAACGGTTTCAAAAAACAGTTACATTCCTGGAATGCTGGTAATGCTAACTGTCACATTTGCTTGGGTCCTCAACCAAACTGATAAACCATCAAATAGCTGGTGTCATAACTGATCACATGTTCAGCACCAAGGGAGTTGCAGATCAAACAGAAGCAGCTTCCTTGGCTGTAAAGAAGAAGAGGGTTTAATTACGCTTTAAGGTTGTAAGCAGATTGGCCTCTACAAACTCAGCAGTGCCTAATAATGCTTTATAATAGAGATCAACTGAGCATGTGCACAGCAGGATGAAACAGTGTATTCCTGGATTTTAAACAGTATAGGTATTCATTTGTTATGTTTTACATAGGTGACTCTGGCCCCTTGTGATGTCATAGACTGGCCAGTGTCAATATCGGGTGGCCCGTCTATTAAATATTTAAAAACCTGTCAGACAGCAGAGCCTTCGGCGGGTGTAGACTTTTGTTTTTCTTTTTTCGGGTCAGCGGCAGCAGCGGGCATCGTGATCGACGATGGGTCTTAACCAGGGGACATTTTTCTTTATTGTTTTTTACCCCATACTCATTTACATAGGGCCCCTTGTTAAAGGGGGCTTTCAGATTCTGATTATCCCCCCACCCGCAGGGAAGAGGCCTTTGTTCCCATCAACAGGGGGACAAAGTGCTTTGGGAGTCTGCCCCAAGCACCCCCTCCATGTTGTGGACATGTGACCTGGTACAGGAGGGAATGTCTTTTATGGATTTTGGCACATTTGTTTTTTTCCCTTAATTTGTTGTGGGGTTCCCCAAAGGCCCTCATATGGATGGGGGGGGGGGGGGTTCCTATATTGTTCATTGCCTGCATTCTTTTGTTTACATTTAGCTGTTAGTGGGGGAAATTTGGAATTCGTTAGAAAATTAAGAAAGGAAACAAACACATTTTTCCCTTTCTGCACATGTCTAGTGACTTTGTAGAGCACAAACAAAATGATCACATTGGTCAAAGCCAAAGTCATAACAAAGTTGCAATCATCTAAAGTCACATCGAAGTCACATTAAGTCACACTGTAAAGTCCCAATGGAAATGGATTTTGAAGTCGCACAAGTGTGAATGGGGCCTAAGTGTCTGTTTCTTAAAAGTTAGCATCCACAGTATTTATAACTGCTGACTATAAATTTTGGTACAAATTCCTTAAACCAGGACTTTATTTTTATTATTATTATATAGGATTTATAAAGCTCCGACAGTTTACTCATACCAATTAAATAAAAAATAATGTTCTTTATCAAGGAACATACATTGTACATTAATAATTATGCTACCAAAATTATTGTGTGCTGTAAATTGCCTCCAGGATTGCTCCTGTTCCTTCTTGCTGGAGGCTGCCATTTTGTTAAAGCAGAACTAAATCCTCCTATTCTTTTCAGCCAAGGAAGCTGCTTCTGTTTGATCTGAAAATGCCATGGTGCTGCACATGAGATTAGTTATGACACCAGCCATTTGATGATTTGACAGTTTGGTTAAGGACACAAGCAAATGTGACAGTTGGCAATCCCGGCATTCCAGGAATGCAACTGTTTTTTGAAACAGTTAAATCAAAGGGTTTAGTTCTGCTTTAATCTTTAGGTTGTCAGCAGATTGGCATCTACAAATTCGTCACAGTGCCAAAAAAGAAGAGCAACTGAGCATGTGCAGAGCAGGGTGGGACCGTGTTTTACTGGATTTTACACAGTATAGGCACTTATGTTTAGGGCTTGGTTCACACCATACGTGCATGAAAACTGATGGGAACACCTACAGTGCCTTGCGAAAGTATTCGCCCCCCTTGAACTTTTCGACCTTTTGCCACATTTCAGGCTTCAAACATAAAGATATAAAACTGTAATTTTTTGTGAAGAATCAACAACAAGTGGGACACAATCATGAAGTGGAACGAAATTTATTGGATATTTCAAACTTTGTTAACAAATAAAAAAACTGAAAAATTGGGCGTGCAAAATTATTCAGCCCCTTTACTTTCAGTGCAGCAAACTCTCTCCAGAAGTTCAGTGAGGATCTCTGAATGATCCAATGTTGACCTAAATGACTAATGATGATAAATAGAATCCACCTGTGTGTAATCAAGTCTCCGTATAAATGCACCTGCACTGTGATAATCTCAGAGGTCCGTTTAAAGTGCAGAGAGCATCATGAAGAACAAGGAACACACCAGGCAGGTCTGAGATATTGTTGTGGAGAATTTTAAAGCCGGATTTGGATACAAAAAGATTTCCCAAGCTTTAAACAACCCAAGGAGCACTGTGCAAGCGGTCATATTGAAATGGAAGGAGTATCAGACCACTGCAAATCTACGAAGACATGGCCGTCCTCTAAACTTTCAGCTCATACAAGGAGAAGACTGATCAGAGATGCAGCCAAGAGGTCCATGATCACTCTGGATGAACTGCAGAGATCTACAGCTGAGGTGGGAGACTCTGTCCATAGGACAACATCAGTCGTATACTGCACAAATCTGGCCTTTATGGAAGAGTGGCAAGAAGAAAGCCATTTCTGAAAGATATCCATAAAAAGTGTCGTTTAAAGTTTGCCACAAGCCACCTGGGAGACACAACAAATATGTGGAAGAAGGTGCTCTGGTCAGATGAAACCAAAATCAAACTTTTTGGTAACAATGCAAAACGTTATGCTTGGCGTAAAAGCAACACAGCTCATCACCCTGAACACACCATCCCCACTGTCAAACATGGTGGTGGCTGCATCATGGTTTGGGCCTGCTTTTCTTCAGCAGGGACAGGGAAGATGGTTAAAATTGATGGGAAGATGGATGGAGCCAAATACAGGACCACTCTGGAAGAAAACCTGATGGAGTCTGCAAAAGACCTGAGACTGGGACGGAGATTTGTCTTCCAACAAGACAATGATCCAAAACATAAAGCAAAATCTACAATGGAATGGTTCACAAATAAACATATCCAGGTGTTAGAATGGCCAAGTCAAAGTCCAGACCTGAATCCAATCGAGAATCTGTGGAAAGAACTGAAAACTGCTGTTCACAAACGCTCTCCATCCAACCTCACTGAGCTTGAGCTGTTTTGCAAGGAGGAATGGGCAAACATTTCAGTCTCTCGATGTGAAAAACTGATAGAGACATACCCCAAGCGACTTACAGCTGTAATCGCAGCAAAAGGTGGCGCTACAAAGTATTAACTTAAGGGGGCTGAATAATTTTGCACGCCCAATTTTTCAGTTTTTTATTTGTTAAAAAAGTTTGAAATATCCAATAAATTTCGTTCCACTTCATGATTGTGTCCCACTTGTTTTTGATTCTTCACAAAAAATTACAGTTTTATATCTTCATGTTTGAAGCCTGAAATGTGGCAAAAGGTCGAAAAGTTCAAGGGGGCCGAATACTTTCGCAAGGCAGATACGATAGGAGGGGCAAAGTGGGACTTTAAAGGTGCAAATGATGGAGAAAAATCTGGATTCTCATAAAAATCACATTTTATTATACATGAAGGACAAAAGACATAACAGACAATACTTTAAAATGGTAAAAGCACAAGAAAGCACTCGATTATGTCAACTCTACATGTTTCGCCATCTTCATAATAGCTTCTTCAGGAGTTTTGATAGACATTTCTCGAGAGTAAACATTCTTGAGAAAACCTGAATCCTTGATTGCCAGGGATAGCAATGACGTGAATACAAGGAAAAGGGTGGGTGGAAGGGAGGGAAGGCAGAGAAACCTAACCCCTAACGTTGACCCATAGAGGAGATGCGAGCCAAGCCAAAAAATGACAAAAAGGGAACTGCGGCCTTTACTTCAAAGTTTGAAGAGATGAAAAACTTAGGAAAGCCTTTTTGATGATCATACAGGAATTATTAACATGGTGGGAATAGGACGTTTTTACAGACAAACATGCGCTCCTTGTTGGAGTGAATACCGGAGGGGGCCTCTTGCAATCAGGCAAACCCACACGGGATTTCCCTATGTTGTATCTATGCCCATGTTTTTTGCAACACCGGACCACCAGGGGGATCATCTTCCCTTGACCTGGTAGTGAGTTGGCTTTAATTCCTATATGATCATCAAAAAGGCTTTCCTAAGTTTTTCATCTCTTCAAACTTTGAAGTAAAGGCCGCAGTTCCCTTTTTGTCATTTTTTGGCTTGGCTCGCATCTCCTCTATGGGTGAACGTTAGGGGTTAGGTTTCTCTGCCTTCCCTCCCTTCCACTCACCCTTGTCCTTGTATCCACGTCATTGCTATCCCCGGCAATCAAGTAGACAAAAAAGTTACCGTGCAAAGTAAGCCCTTACCCCTGTTGAAGGTTCATAACAAATTGGGACAGAAAAAGACGGGGCTTTAGGGGCCTGTGGGAGTGGAAGGATCAGAAGTAGAACCAGTAGTAAAATCAAAAATACATTTTATTGGTTTATCAAAAATAAAAAACAAGCATGGATAACCATGCATGTATAATAAACAAGTACAACATACAATTGTTAAAATATATAGTGTCACTGTAATTATAGAAACATATCCCACAAGGGGTTAGAAGCGGAAAAAACAAAGCCTGTGTAGGTGGAAGATGGGTCTCAAGCTGGATTCGGTCACGGTAGGTCCCCAGCAAGCCGACGCGTTTCGCTTAAGGCTTCCTCAGGGCCTGAGAGACCATAACAGACCGATGTTTCCTTTTTAACAGTGACTTGTGTTAGGCAGCGAGGCTGTAGCGGTACATAGACTGTTCGGAAGATAATATCTCCGTATTCACCGTACAGAATTTATATATGTATCAAGTAAAACACTTTTGTATTACGTCCGATGTGTTAGATTGCAACTGCATCATCAAGGTCAAGGCTGCTATAAATAGCTCCAATCTTGGCCTCTTGGGGTGTAATTGCCCCTCAGCAAATAATTGTCCTCTTCCTGGATTATTTATCCATATATGCATGACCCTCAGGTACAATCAATTTAGTGTCAATATTGCACTCGTTTGAGCCAGGTTTTAAAGACCTCTATGCAGTTTGTAGGGAATGTATCCCCAATCTACTTGTCCTAAATGGCAGCAGGGTTGACCTCTCCTCAAACTGAAAGGTGCTCCAGGCAGGGAAATAGGACCTATACAGGTATATATTTCAGTTAAATGGACCCAAGGTCCTGGGCTATCCAAGCCCTCTGTGTCACCGTACGTATTACCACCTGCCTCTATTACCCCCGGCAATCAAGGGTTCAGGTTTTCTCAAGAATGTTTACTCTCGAGAAATGTCTATCAAAACTCCTGAAGAAGCTATTATGAAGATGGCGAAACATGTAGAGTTGACATAATCGAGTGCTTTCTTGTGCTTTTACCATTTTAAAGTATTGTCTGTTATGTCTTTTGTCCTTCATGTATAATAAAATGTGATTTTTACGAGAATCCAGATTTTTCTCCATCATTTGCACCTTTAAAGTCCCACTTTGCCCCTCCTATCGTATCTGCTTATATTCAGGGATGTGGTGCCTCTAACTTTTCTCATCTCTGGCAATATATTTAAAAGAGAACTTTCGCAAGGCACTGTAAATCAGTTTCACATCAGTTTTCATGCACGTCAGTTATGTGCCCTATTCACATCAATGTTGGTGCACAAATCTGCACATGATAGCAGTGTTGTGGTGTGAACAGGGCACATAGAGAACAATTGTTTTTTTGTGTCCTTGCAGAATGCATGCAGAAAACCTGATGTCTCTGCACCATAGTGTGACTGATGCCTTAATGTTTTACATAGCTATACTGGCCGAAGGGGCCAGCTTAAAATCATCTAGTAAGACTTATAGTGTTACTAAACCCACAACAGTAAAATCAGTCTTCATATGAAGTAAAGCATGCTTGTTATACTCACTGTGGAATCTAATTGGGTTAATCCTCTGCATTGTGTAAAAAGGCTGTTGTATCCTGTCTTTTCTGATCCTCCCCTTCTTCCACTGTCCCCAATCCATCCCCTGATAAGACAGAGCCTTTGGGGGCACTCTGCACACACTCAGTTGTTTGTGTATTGCTAGAGGGTTTTTTTTTTTTTGTTCTTGGGAGAGTGCATGTGATCAGCACAGGGCCAATCAGCACTGTCCAGACAGAGGGTCAGGGGTCCTGCAGCCTCATTGGACAATAAGAATGAAAACTCCTCCAACAAGCTTTAACCAGACACTGATAGAAGTGATAAGACTGCTATATACTGCTGATGAGAAAATGTATTTAGCAGTTTATATTTACTAAAATAATTGCATTTCCATGTTCTATGTACTGTGGGAGACCAGATATAGTGAATTCAGGCTCCTTGGTTCAGTAACGCTTTATTTTCTGAATAAAGTTCCTCTTTAGGAGATTTAATTTCCTGTTGTGTCCCAGGAACAGGAAGCAAGGGGAAATCTTCCAGTGGGGCACAGCACAGCACATTACATGGGTTTTAAGCCCAAAAAAAGCTTAGGTTTTAGATATACTCAATGCATGAAGGCTCAATGCACAAAGCTAAAACATTAGGATAAAGATACCTATTTTCAGAAAAGTGACAGTTATTTCCAGCCAATGAGATTTGAAAATTGCAGTCATGTGGCCGAAAATAAAGATGCCTGTCCTTGCACAAAGCTTTGTGAATTGAGCCTTTTGCGCCTGTCCAGCAGTTTTACGCATTAGGAAACTCTCTACCTATTCCAATGGACATTTTAAAACTAAGGTGCAGCGAAGGTGATCCCTGGCCGCACGAGGGGTCAGTGGAAGATTCTCAGAGTGAGTCGTCCTGTAACCATTAAACCGTCTGCGCATAAAGAGCTTCCCGCGGGAATCTGAACCGCCACACTGGGTATAATTAGTAGTAAGCCCTGGGGACTGTTTACAGATGCATTCGCTAGTGTCATTGTGCCGATGAAAGGCGAAGGACGGTGTGAGGCTGCTGTGTGACCGGGCGGATCAGGTGTCTGTTCCCAGGGCACGGATATTATATGAAATTCCTGTGTCACCTGACCCTCACCCAATTACTTTAAGTGTGCTATCATTGTCTTATGTGTGGGCACAGCACAGGGAGGGGGGCCTGTGACACATTGGAAAAAGGGTGGGGGGGATAGACAATGTGCCGCACAACGGGCAAGTGAGCGGAGGGTCCAGGGAGAACCGGTGGCGGCGTGAATTTAAGGTGTGAAAGTGCAGCACGGGTGCCAAGCAGGACTTAAAATTGCTTTTTCTATTTTAAAGAAACAAGCTCAAACAAGTATACATTGTTGCATACATTTGCCAACCTGTGCAACTGTGTTACATAGTAGGTAAGGTTAAATAAAGATAATAGTCCATCAAGTTCAACCTGTGTTGGTGTGTATGTGTCAGTGTCTAAAATCTTTTCCTATATACCTGTATATTGTATTCACTAAGATGCAAGTCCAAGAGTCTTTTAAAAATATCAATACTCCCCGCTGACACCACCAATTGTGGAAGAGAGTTCCACATCCTTATCGCCCTGACAGTAAAAAACCCACTGTGCAGCTTTAGGCTAAACTGCTTCTCCTCCAATCTCATCGTGTGGCCCCGTATCCTCTTACACTCCCTGAGACTGAATCGTTTTTTCCTTTGCTGGGATCACCATTGAGCATGGTCAGGGCCATCTTTAATATCAATTTGACTCTCCTGGGCAAACATGTTCTCTGGCCCTGACAAATCCACCTATCAACTATTTGTGAACAGTGTGGGCTCAAGGGCCAGCTGCTTGGCCCCACAACAATCACTGGGCCCAAGGCAGCTGCCCCTTTTGCCTTAAAGACAGCCCTGAGCATGGTACTAAACCCTAAACCAAAAAGGCAACATATTGAAACGTATCAATTTTTTTTTTTTTTTTAGGCTTTTTTCCCCTAGGTTTTCACCTGGTGATCCAGCTAGTAACACCCCTCCTGTATTAGTCCCGGTTCACACATATGCGATGCAGGAGCCCTGCAAATCCACTGCTGCTTCCCGCATCACATTCAACTCGCAGGCAGTTCACACGGCCATATGCGAATCGCTGGAGGTGTCAATACAAAGTTAACGACACCCCCAGATCAGTTTGCATATCGCAGCACGAACTGTCAGTTCGGACATGAATCTGATCGCATAGGTGTGAACACCCATGCAATCTGATTCTGGTGCGGACCAAAAAAATGGTCCTGTGCAAGTTGTATCCGATGGCGATGCGAATTCAGCCATACAATCTGTATGGCTGAATTCGCATCGCACAGAAATGCACTGAGAATCACATGCAATGTCTGTCATTGCATATATGTGAGCCGGCTCTTAGGGTGCCTCCACTCTGGATGAAGAAGCAACAGGAACACCTTTGAACAGCAGCCTTGTCAGTCTGCGTAGGAGGGAGTGTTGGATGTACTAGCAGATTTAGATACACTAAAAGAATTGAAGCCAAACTCCAGCTAACACTTAGGTAGTTACAGAAATAGTTTTCTTACTTTTGGTATAAGGGTTTTAAATTAATAAATGGTACACAAACAAATGGCAACTGCCCCCACCTATAACTGGCCTTAGCAGCAAGCAGCACATGGAAGGGTGATGCATGTCATACAACAACAAAGAAAAATTCCCAGCTCAACTTACCAGCCAGCCTGCAGCAAACCAAATTGTCCTGGGTAACAGCTCATGTTAAAAACAGGGGTTTAGTTTGCACCCATTTGCAAATACATGTATAAGCTGCAGAGGCACCCCAGTATTTTCCGAAAGCCAAACTTTATAAATGTTGAGAGCCTCCATAGCAGGAGCACATATATAATAATGGTTAGATTGAGGACAGGTAGGCCTGGGGGGGGCCCACTCCTCCCTAAAGGCACAGGGCACACAAGGCACCCAGTAAATAGCACAATGGCAGCGAAGGTGTTAAGGCCAGTTATAGATTTGGGCAGTTGCCGTTTGTTTGTAGGAGTGGTTATTGGGTGAGGGGATGCATTGGGCACCTTTGCTGCCACTGTGTAATATGCTGGGTGTGCTGTGCATTAAGGTAAGAATGGGCTCCCTTCAGGCATCTATCCATTACTATATATGTGCTCCTACTATGGAGGCTTTTAAAATGTATAGGACTGCAGATAACACTGGGGTGCCGTGAAGTGGCTCTGCAGCTTACGCATGTACACTCACCGGCCACTTTATTAGGTACACCTTGCTAGTACTGGGTTGGACCCTCTTTTGCCTTCAGAACTGCCTTCATTCTTCATGATATAGATTCAACAAGGCGTTAGAAACATTCCTCAGAGATTTTTGTCCATAATGACATGATGGCATCACGCAGTTGCTGAAGATTTGTCGGCTGCACATCCATGATGCAAATCTCCCATTCCACCACGTTCCAAAGGTGCTCTATTGGATTGAGATCTGGTGACTGTGGAGGCCATTGCAGTACAGGCCCTCTCAAGCTCCATCAGGTTGGATGAGGAGAGTCAGTGCACAGCCATTTTCAGATCTCTCCAGAGATGTACAATCGGGTTCAAGTGTGGGCTCTGGCTGGGACACTCAAGGACATTCACAGAGTTACATACATAGTTACATAGTTAGTCAGGTTGAAAAAAGACACAAATCCATCCGGTTCAAGCAAAAAAAAAAAAAAACAGTATTGAAAACCCAACCATACAATCCCATATACACAAACCTATACCCGCTATTGATCCAGAGCAAGGCGAAAAAAAAACCCCAACAAAGCATGATCCAATTTGCTACAGCAGGGGAAAAAAATTCCTTCCTGATCCCCCAAGAGGCAATCGGATATTCCCTGGATCAACTTTACCTAAAAAAAAAAATGTTATTACCCATTTATATTATGTACACCTAGGAAAGAATCCAGGCCTTTTTTAAAGCCATCTAGTGAGCTGGCCAGAACCACCTCTGGAGGGAGTTTATTCCACATTTTCACAGCTCTTACGGTGAAGAAACCTTTCCGTATTTGGAGACTAAATCTGTTTTCCTCTAGACGTAAAGAGTGCCCCTTGTCCTCTGTGTAGACCTTAAACTGAACAACTCCAAGTTCACTATATGGACCCCCTATGTATTTATACATGTTGATCATATCCCCCCTTAATCTCCTCTTCTCAAGAGAGAATAAATTCAGTTCCTTTAATCTTTCCTCATAGCTGAGCTCCTCCATGCTTCTTATCAGTTTGGTTGCCCTTCTCTGCACTTTCTCCAGTTCCCTGATATCCTTTTTAAGAACTGGTGCCCAAAACTGAACTGCATATTCCAGATGAGGTCTTACTAATGATCTGCACAGGGGTAAAATATCTCTCTCTCTCTCTCTCTCTCTATGGGGTCCATGCCTCTGTTAATACAAGAAAGGACTTTGCTTGCTTTGGAAACAGCAGCTTGGCATTGCATGCTAGTATTAAGCTTATGATCTACCAGAACACCCAGATCCTTCTCCGCTATGGATTCCCCCAGTTCTACTCCCCCTAGTATGTATGATGCATGCATATTCTTAGCCCCCAAGTGCATAACTTTACATTTATCAACATTAAACCTTATTTGCCACGTAGTTGCCCAATGAAACAGTCCATTGAGGTCAGCTTGTAATTTGGAGACATCCTGTAAAGAAGTTATTCCACTGCAAAGCTTGGTGTCATCTGCAAAGACTGAAATGCTACTATTAATCCCAGACCCTATATCATTTATAAAGATATTAAAAAGTAAGCATCCCAACATTGAACCTTGGGGTACACCACTGATAACCTTACACCATTCAGAGTAAGAATCATTATCCACTATTCTCTGAATTCTGTCTTTTAGACAATTTTCTATCCAATTACAAACTGATCTTTCCAAGCCTGTAGACTTTACCTTACACATTAGCAGTGTGTGAGGAACAGTGTCAAACGCTTTTGCAAAATCCAAGTATACTACTTCCACAGCCACCCCTCTGTCCAAGGTTTTACTTACCTCCTCATAAAAAGAAATCAGGTTTGTTTGACAACTTCTGTCTCTCATGAATCCATGCTGTCTGTTGCTTAAAATGATTTTTTTCCAGCAAGAACTCATCTATGTGGTCTTTTATTAAACTCTCCAATATCTTCCCCACTATAGAAGTTAAACTAACAGGTCTATAGTTACTTGGCAAAGACTTTAATCCCTTTTTAAATATAGGCACCACATTGGCCCCACGCCAATCCAGTGGTACTATTCCAGTCCTTAATGAGTCCCTAAAAATTAGAAACCAAGGGTTAGAAATTACAGCGCTCAATTCTTTTAGGATGCGTGGGTGGATGCCATCTGGTCCAGGCACTTTATCCACCCTTATTCTGTCTAAATATTTCTGGACCATATCATTTTTGAGTCATTGTGGATCATTTGGGGCTGTGTCAATACCGTACTCATTACAGGATATGAGTTGTCCTGTTGCTAATGCTTTGTTATCTTGGCTGTGTGCTTAGGGTCCTTGTCCTGTTAGAAAATGATCCTTCGCCCCAGTCTGAGGTCCAGTGGGTTCTGGAGCAGGTTTTCGTCAAGGATATCTCGGTATATTGCTGCATTTGTCTTTCCCTCAATCCTGACTAGTCTCCCAGTTCCTGTCACTGAAAAACATCCCCACAGTATAATGCTGCCACCACCATGCTTCACTGTAGGGATGGTATTGGCCAGGTGATGAGGGGTGCCTGGTTTCCTCCAAACATGAGGCTTGCCATTCAGGCCAAAAAGTTCAATCTTTGCTTCATCAGACCAGAGAATTTTGTTTCTCGTGGTCTAAGAGTGCTTCAGGTGCCTTTTGGCAAACTCCAGGTGGGCGGCCATGTGCCTTTTACTGAGGAGTGGCTTCCGTCTGGCTACTCTACCATACAGGCCTGATTGGTGGAGTGCTGCAGAGATGGTTGTTCTTCTGGAAGGTTTTCCTCTCTCCATAGAGAAACACTGGAGCTCTGTCAGAGTGACCATTGGGTTCTCGGTCATCTCCCTGACTAAGGCCCTTCTATACCAAACACTTATTTTTGCTGGGTGGCCCACTCTAGCAAGAGTCCTGGTGGTTCTAAACTTCTCCCATTTACAGGTGATGGAGGCCACTGTGCTCATTGGGATCTTCAATGCTGCAGAATTTTTTCTGTACCCTTCCATAGATCTGTGCCTCCATACAAACCTGTCTTGGAGGTCTACAGACAATTCCTTGGACTTCATGGCTTGGTTTTAGCTCTGAAAAGCCCTGTTCACTGTGGGACCTTATATAGACAGGTCTGTGCATTTCCAAATCATGTCCAATCAACTGAGATTACCACAAGGGGACTCCAATCAAGTTTCAGAACCTCTTAAAGATGATCAGTGGAATCAGGATGCACCTGAGCTCAATTTTAGGTGTCATGGAAAGGCTGTAAATACTTATGTACATGTGATTTTTTTGTTTTTTTATTTTTAATAAATTTACGAAGATTTCAAACAAACTTCGTTCACGTTGTCATTATGGGGTATTGTTTGTAGAATGTTGAGAAAAATAATGAATGTAATCTGTTTTGGAATAAGGCTGTAACATAACAAAATGTGGAAAAAGTGAAGCTCTGTGAATACTTTCCGGATTCACTGTACCTTGGTTGTAACGAGTGGTTATTTGAGTTACTGTTGCCTTTCTGTCATCTCAAACCAGTCTGCCCATTCTCCATGCTCATTCTACTCTGGTCAGATCACCAGGAGAAAGAAGCAATGGGAGAACATCCCTGGCCACAAGTAGATTACATGGATTCCTCTTGCGGGAGACAGACACCAGATTAGGATACTAGTGGCTTCTTTTAGAAGAGCATTTCTTTTGATACATACTGTATACAGTATGAGAGCTGCCTATGTTTTTACCACTAAAGACCTTCCATTACTACACTTAGAAGGTGCTTTCCCTCTTTTCTCTTGTTTCTAAGGTTGAGGAGTCCATTCTACTCTCAGGTCAGCAGCCAAGTGTTACGGACTCTTGGACTTATTTACTTATAGACATTTACTTTAAACTTTTATGTATGGTGGAATTTTTTATACGTTTATATGTACCTTACACCTGTGTGCAGCATTCCCTATTTGAATAATAGGACACTTACCTGTCCAGGGATCCAGCGCCATCCTCACCCAGGCAGATTGTTTACCGGTCTTTCGGTCCCTAGCTCCACCATGGTAACTATGGAAAGCTGGCTTCCCACTGTGCATGCGCGAGTCGCGCTGTGCTTTGTGGATGGTCCCGCAGCCTCTTAGGACCTGTGACGTGTCTCAAGAGGTTGCAAGCAGGGAGGTGGGGGGGGGGGGTCGGGGTTGTGAGAACTTCTGGTGGAATCGCCTAGCAGAAGTGGGAGTAGGTATCTGCAAAAACGAGGTACCTACCCCCCCCCCCAAAAAAAAATAAATGAATAAACCTCCAATAATGTTAGGGGGTGGGCGGAATTTTTAAAGTGGTTGTAAACCACTGGCTGTTTTTTTTTTATCTGCAATGTACAGGCATAATGTGCTAGTATGTATCGCATTCTAGCACATTATGTGAAACTTACCTAAATTTATTGAAGAAAGGTAAAGCAGCTTACATGTATGCAGTGTGGCAGCGGAATATCACACAATTACTAGCCGGCGTGACTTGGTTTCTAACCGAGAAAATGGCAGCCGTGTCCCCCGATTGCGCAAGCGTCCGTCCGCTGCCACTCTGCATACATGTAAGCTGCTTTACCTTTCTTCAATAAATTTGTATTTACATACTTCACCATGAGAGGCATTTCTGCTTGTTTTTGGGAGAGGAATAATGAGTGACATCACTGGCTATTGCACCAAGCTGGGAGAGATTTACTATGTGGATTAGAGCCTTGGTCTCCACTACCTACTACCTGTGATACATGACCTGTTTAGGTGTAGCCATCTGGTAAGAGTGCATTGATGAGTACCTGGTGGTGGATCTTTAGCCCCGTGCACTATTAAGGCTTGCCGATGTGATTTATATTATGCACGTGGACTCTTATATTATTATATTTTCCATGGACTTGAATGGTTCTGTTTATGGATTAGCGCTACACCGTCATTTATATTGTTCTTATTGATTTTTATTCAGAATCTTATTGTGTTTTTGGTTTTATATTACACATCGCGTTTATTTTGTTTATTATTTTGGTTTAGCGCAGCAATACGTTTTATTCTATAAGCCTTATTATAGGCCTACCTTTAGGTACAATTTAATGATGGAAGTTTACTTCTTCTTTAAAGCCAAACTTCTGTATAGGGTGAAGTGATTCCTTGAAAAATGTCACCATCCATCATAGCACATTAGCTGCACTATTCATTTTGGCCAGTTGGTGGTGCTGGAAGAGCCCTTTTGATGTACCTGCTGATTATTCCCTGCTTTTTCTGAAGTCAAAAGATTTTTTGCATTGAGAAGAAATCTGTTCTAAAGAAAATGCAAAGGCAGCCATTGCTAACATCCCCTTCTAAACATGCTATTTTCCTGGCTGTCACACTGATCTTCTGACCTTAAAACTTTGGAGTCACTTACCTAAAACAGTATTTCTTTTTTTTTATTCTTTAGTCTTTACTTTAAGAAGTTGTGTACAGACAGGGCATAAAATATAGGAATACAAAATAGCAGGTACAGTATATGGCAAGCCACAGTGCCCGCTTAATGGAGCTGACAGAGTGAAATACACAGTTCCTAAAAACACATCACAGCACCCTGCCTCAGTACTCCTTTTAAAAAATATCTACGGTCAAAATATAACATCATATTATCATTTTCATTTTGTATTTCAATTATTTCTAGCCTACTCCTAATAAGTTGAATGATCTTCAAGTTTGAAAACTTACTTTGTGAAGACCCTTCACACAAATACTTCCATGACCTCTGTGGCACACGTTGACTATACCCTGTGAGTAGGCACTGCTGTGCCACACATTGCACAGAGCCTGCCTTCTGAACTGCAGAGGAGCTGAGGGGAGGAGTTTCAGGAGGCGGAGTCAGGCAGCAATGTACCATGGGATATATAGTTCTTAACCACTTGCCAACTGGGCCATTTCTGACACTTCTCTCATATATGTAAAAATCTGGGGGGTTTTTTGCTAGAAAGTTACTTGGAACCCCCAAAAATTATATTATATATTATTTTTTTCTATCAGAGACCCTGTTGAATAAAATGGCAATTGTTGTAATTTTTTATGTCACATGGTATTTGCGCAACGGTTTTTCAAACGCAATTTTTTGGAAAAAAAAAGACACTTTAGTGAATTAAAAAAAAGCAAAACACAATATGTAACCAAATTTTTTTGTAAAATATGAAAGATGATGTTGCGTCAAGCAAATAGATACTCAACACGTCATGCTTTAAAATTGCGCACTCTCGTGGAATGGCGGCAAATTACGGTGCCTAAAAATCTCCATAGGTGACGCTTTAAAAATTTCTACAGGTTACAGGTTTTGAGTTATATTGCTAGAATTATTGCTCTCACTGTAGATGTGGTTTTTCTGGACTTTAAAAAAGGCATTTGATACAGTTCCCCACAAACACTTACTGTACAAACTAAAGTAGGTAGGTATGGACCCAGGGCCATTTTTAAAATAATTGTACCCTGGGCAAAGATTTTCTTGGGCCCTCTTGAATCCACTTATCGACTATTTGCAAGCAGTGCGGTCTCAAGGGGAAGCTGTCTTGGGCCCCACAACAATGAATGAGCGCGGGGCAGCTGCCCCTTTTGCCCTGTGTTAAAGACGGCCCTGTGTGGACCATAGGGTGAGTACCTGGATTGAAAATTGGCTCCACGGGCGACTCCAGAGGGCAGTGATAAATGGGGAGTACTCGGAATGGTCTGGTGTGGAAAGTGGGATCTCCCAAGGATTTGTCTGATCTAGAGGATGGGATAACCAGCACAATCTCAGTATTTGCTGACGATACTAAGCTAAGCAGGGCAACACCTTCTACACAGGACGTGGAAACCTTACAAGAAGACATGAACAAAATATTGGGGTAGGCAACTACATGGCAAATGAGGTTTAATGTTGAAAAATGTAAGGTAATGCATTTGGGTGCCAGAAATACGAATGCAAGTTACTTAATAGGGTGAGAACCTCTAGGGGAATCTAACATGGAAAAGGACCTGGGGGTCCTATAAGGCAACAAGCTGAACAATGGCATGCAATGCCAAGCTGCTGCAAGCAAAGCCAAAAGAATATTGGCATGTATTAGAAAGGGAATTCACTCCAGAGATAAAATGATAATTCTCCCACTCTACAAGACTCTGGTCCGGTCGCATCTGGATTGCCATCCTGTCTTGGGCACCGCTCCTCAGGAAGGATGTGCTGGAACTAGAGAGAGTCCAGAGAAGGGCAACAAAGATAATTAGGGGAATGGAAGACTTCAGCTATGAGGAAAAACTACAAGCATTGAACTTATTCTCTCTGGAGAAGAGATGCTTTAGAGGGGATATGATATCAATGTACAAATACTGTACTGGTGACCCTAGCAAACTTTTCAGTGAAAAGGAATTTATATAAACACTGGGCCGTTCACTAAAATTATAAGAGAAGCGGTTTAACCTTAAACTGCGTAAAGGGTTCTTTACCATCAGAGCGGTAAGGATGTGGAATTCTCTTCCACAAACAGTGGTATCAGCAGGGAGCATCGATAGTTTCAAGATACTATTAGATTGGCACCTTAAAGACCACAACATACAGGGGTATACAAAGTACTATTAACAGCAAACACACACACACAACATATGTTGAACTTGATGGGCTTGTGTCTTTTTTTAACCTCATTAACTATGTAACTCTGACATTTGCCACGATACCTCACGTGTGGTTTGAACACCGTTTACATATGTGGGTGTAACCTACGTATTCGTTCACCACTGCGTGCGAGCACAGGGGTGACAGGGACGCTTTACATTTTTTTTTATTATTATTTATCTTTATACATTTTTTTATTTTTACACTTTCCCATTAAATATATTTTTTTATCACTTTTATTCCTATCACAAGAAATGTAAAAACATCCCTTGTGATAGAAATAAGCTGCGTTAGGTCCTATTTATGGAGCGATCTGAGGTCAATAAGACCCCTGATCTCTCCTCTACAATGTAAAGCATTAGATAAAAAAAACAACATTGATCTAGTGCTTTAACCACTTTACCTCCGGCCACTGTGCTGCTACTGCGGCACAGTGGCTCGTTATCGTCCAGCGACGTAAACCTACGTCGCTGGACTCCTCCCCCTGTAGGCGGCGCTCGCGCGCCGCCGGAGGCGAGCTCCGGCTGTTTTCATTCACAGCAGTAGTCGGGCCAGGGGAGGAGCGGCGGCGATCGTTGGGGAATCTAGTTTGGAGATCCGCCCGCCTGTGTAAACAGAGCGGGCGGATCTCCTAAGTGACAGGGAGTGACAGATCGGAGTTTTCAGCATAGCTGAACATCCGATCTGTCCCTGGCTCACTCAGTCACCTCCCCCCCCCCCCCACACGTTAGTAAGCACCAGGCATACATTAACCCCTCCCTCTCCAATAAAATTAACCCCTTCCCTGCCAGTGTCATTTTTACAGTAACAGTGCATATATATAGCACTGATTACTGCAGTAATGTCACTGGTACCCCCAAAAGTGTCAAAAATGTCAGTCAAGGGTCCGATCTGTCCGCCGCAATGTCGCAGTCCCGCAAAAAAATCGCAGATCGCCGCCATTACTCGTTAAAAAAAAAACACCAAAAATGACAGAAATCTTTCCCTTAGTTAGTAAACGCAATAACTTTTGCGCAAACCAATCAAAATACGCTTATTGTGATTTTTTTTACCAAACATATGTAGCAGAAACAAATTGGCCAAAAATTTTAAAAAAATTTGATTTTTACATATTTTTTGGGAGGAATTTCATATAAAAAAATGTTAAAAATATTGTTATTTTTTCAAAATAAACGCTCTTTTTTTGTTTATAGCGCAAAAAGTAAAAATCGCACAGGTGATCAAATACCACCAAAAGAAAGCTCTATTTGTGGTAAAAAAAGGACGTAAATTTTGTTTGGGTATGGCGTCGCACAACCGCGCAATTTTCAGTTAAAGTCGCACAGCGCCGAATCGCAAAAAGTGGCCTGGACATAAGACAGCAAAATCCTCCGGTGGTAAAGTGGTTAAAAAAAAAAAAAAAAAAAAAAGGTCATGTTTATATTGGGCCGGAAACCCGAAGTGCATTCGGGATGTCGCTCAGGTCCATCTTTCCTCCACTCAACTGTTATCAGCCGCTGCAACGGATGGATTGGTTCCCGGGCCTGGACTGTCTTACTTGACAGAAGTTGATTGTTTAAAGCTGAACTAGTGAATGTAGGAAACTTGGGTTTTGCAAAAGCGTTTGACAAAGTTCCCCACACACGGCTAATGTGTAAGGTAAAGTCTACAGGCTTGGAAAGATCGGTTTGTAAATGGATAGAAAATTGGCTAAAAGATAGAATTCAGAGAATAGTGGTTAATGATTCTTACTCTGAATGGTCTAAGGTTATCAGTGGTGTACCCCAAGGTTCAGTGTTGGGACCCTTAATTTTTAATATCTTTATAAATGATATAGAGTCTGGGATTAAAATGACCATTTCAATCTTTGCAGATGACACCTAGCTTTGCAGTGGAATAACTTTCTTACAGGATGTCTCCAATTTACAAGCTGACCTCAATGCACTGTTTCATTGGGCAACTTTGTGGCAAATAAGGTTTAATGTTGATAAATGTAAAGTTATGCACTCGGAGGCTAAGAATATGCATGCATCATACATACTAGGTGGAGCAGAACTGGGGGAATCCATAGCGGAGAAGGATCTGGGTGTTCTGGTAGATCATAAGCTTAATAATAGTATGCAATGCCAAGCTGCGGTTTCCAAAGCAAGCAAAGTCATTTCCTGTATTAACAGAGGAATGGACTCCAGAGAGAGAGGGATATCAGTTTTCCCCTGTACAGATCATTAGTAAGACCTCATCTGGAATATGCAGTTCAGTTTTGGGCACCAGTTCTTAAAAAGGATATCGGGGAACTGGAGAAAGTGCAGAGAAGGGCAACCAAACTGATAAGAGGCATGGAGGAGCTCAGCTATGAGAAAAGATCAGAGGAACTGAATTGATTCTATCTTGAGAAGAGGAGATTAAGGGGGATATGATCACCATGTATAAATACATAAGGGGTCCATATAGTGAACTTGGTGTTGAGGTATTTACTTTAAGGTCAATACAGAGGACAAGGGGGCACTCTTTATGTCTAGAGGAAAAGAGATTTTGTCTCCAAATACGGAAAGGATTCTTCACAGTAAGAGCTGTGAAAATGTGGAATATACTCCCTCCAGAGGTGGTTCTGACCAGCTCACTAGATTGCTTTAAAAAAAGGCCTGGATTCTTCCTAGGTGTAAATAATATAACTGGGTACTACTAATACTGTATTTATAGGTAAAGTTGATCCAGGGAATATCCGATTGCCTCTCTGGAGATCTGGAAGGAATTTTTTCCCCTGCTGTAGTAAATCGGATCATGCTTTGCTGGGGTTTTTCACCTTGCTCTGGATCAACTGTGGGTATAGGATTGTGTATATGGGATTGTATGGTTGGGTTTTCTTTACTGTTTTTTGTTTTTTATTGGTTGAGCCAGATGGACTTGTGTCTTTTTTCAACCTGACTAAAGCTGGATACACACTATCCAACTTTTGTGGTTAGATTTCCTTCAGATTTACCTTTTCTATGTAGTGCAAGGGCCTGCCAGATTGCATACAAATTGAAAGTGTTTAGGTTTGACCTCCTATTATATGGTTTTGGTAAATCTAAAGGAAAAAGTCTTCAGAAAATCTTATAGTGTGTATGGCCCATAACTATGTAACTAAACCCATTCATTTATTGGTTTCCCAAAACATGGCAAGCTGTAGCAAGCATTCAAGTCATGCCATGAGCTGTCAAGTCATCAACTGGCTGGTGTCATAACTGATCAGCACCATGGCAACTGCTGATCCAACAGAGGCTAAGATGGCAGCTTGGACACGATTTTGACGTGACTTTGACTGGACTTGAAGCAATGCCTGTGTAATCTTGATGTCTATGGACCTCAAGTCGCATCAAAGTCGTACCAAAGTTGTGCAGGGACTACTTTGAAGTCACTGCGAGCTGAAGTCGCACAGATATGAACGGTACTCATTGGAAATCATGAATACGACTTGTCATGCGACTTTGCAGTTCCTAGTTGCAGGATAAGTCGCACAAGTGTGAAAGGGGCCTTAATCAACTTCTGTCAAAGGGACATGTTGGATATTATGCATGGTATGTGTCAGCATTCGACGTCCTAGTGGGGAAAATTCTTCCATCTACTTCATTTGTGTGAATGGAAGAATCTGTCCCTTTTTTTTACCTCACACCGAACAGAAATGCTAACCATGTTTGGCCAGCTTCAGACAGTTGTCACTGGAACCAGCGTCCCCACTAGAGGATTTCATCTCTATCCCTGCGCCTGTTACAACTCAGTATTTTAGATTTTTCTCACCAAGACAAACAGAGACATCTCCTTAGCAGGGACTGAGACAGCAATAAATACCTCACAGAGGATCACTATAACCTTCTGCCCACCCTTCCCCCCTCATGATTGTTGGAATTAATCAAAATCCCTATCTAAACATCCATTTTTACTTACCTTTTAACCGATGGTCACGTTACACCCAGAGTCTTCTCCTCTTCTGTTTACTTTCTGTTTGGGGTCCTTCTTTAAATGCCCACATCACTGCCTGCATGGCTTGTATACTTCCTATTGGGTGACCGCTGCTGGGGTTCTCTCAGGAGAGAGAAGAGAGCTAACATTAACACAAGGGGGCAGTAGAGGAACGGTGGTCTCTGGGCACCATAAAAGCACTGTATTAGTGGTCCTCCACCCTGGAACCAGCAGCGATGAGGGACCTGGACAGGGGACTTAGGGCCCATTCATACCTATGTGCCAGAAAACATGATATGCGTTTTCTTGAAAATAATTGTGCTTTTAACCGGTTGCCGACCGCCGCAAGTACATATACTGCGGCGGTCAGCCCCGGCCAGGCAAAGTGACATACCGGTACGTCACTAGCCTGGGAGCCAATAGCGGGCGGGCGAGCGCCGCCGGAGGCGCGCTCCCGCCCTGGCTCGTTCACGGACACCTCCGTGCGTGTGACCGGCGGACCCGATGTCTGCCGGTCACTCACGATCGTCCGCTGTGAAGGGAGAAAGGCAGGCGGCTAGTGTAAACAAAGCCGCCTGTCATTCTTCCCTATGTAAAAGCACTGATCTAACGGTCCTGCTATGACCGTAGATCTCTGCTTTTACATGAACAGCCACATCCCTGCACAGTAAGAAGCACGCCCCTAGGGACACACATAGTCACTGCATCTCTAACAAAGTTAACCCCTTCCCTGCCAGTGTCATTTTTACAGTAACAGTGCATATGTAAAGTGTCAAAAATGTCAGTCAAGGGTCCGATCTGTCCGCCGCAATGTCGCAGTCCCGCAAAAAAAATCGCAGATCGCCGCCATTACTCGTTAAAAAAAAAAAAACAACAAAAATGACAAAAATCTTTCCCTTAGTTAGTAAACACAATAAATTTTGCGCAAACCAATCAAAATACGCTTATTGTGATTTTTTTTTTACCAAACATAGGTAGCAGAAACAAATTGGCCAAAAATTTTAAAAAAATTTGATTTTTACATTTTTTTGGGGGGGAATTTCATATAAAAAAAATGTGAAAAATATTGTTATTTTTGCAAAATTGTTGCTCTTTTTTTGATTATAGGGCATGATCAAAAAATCACACAGGTGATCAAATACCACCAAAAGAAAGCTCTGTTTGTGGGAAAAAAAGGATGTCAAATTAGTTTAGGTACAGCGTCGCACGACCGCGCAATTGTCCGTTAAAGTCACGCAGTGCCGAATCGCAAAATACCCCCTGGTCAGAAAGGGGGTAAAATCTTCCGGGGCTTAAGTGGTTAATGAGTTGCGTTAAAATCAAAGCAGGTGTGTCTTATATGCGTATTGCATGCAATTTCTACTCTCAGTCATCTGAGGAGTAATGGACATATGACTCAAACATGTACTGATAAAAATGCATGTTGCATTTTTGGTGCGCTACCATTGAATATAATGTATAGGCATCATTGACTCTCATCTTTATGTGCATTATGGACGTTAAGAATAGTTACAGCTTGACTCTGTGCATACCCATTATAGCAGTTTTTATCTCACATACTCACGTGCGCCGGAATACTTTGATCCATTGACTATAATCAGGGCTTTTTTTCAGCGGGAACGCGGGGGAACGCAGTTCCAGCACCTCCAGCACTGAATGCATGTAATGGTAAGGGATTCTGGAGGGGCTAGGATGCTGGCTGCTGGAGGATCTATTGTAACTGGCAGTGTTTATTTTTGCATGACGGTTTATTGTTGCTAGGGGGTGTCTTATGTTGCTGAGGGGTCAATTGTTGCTGACAGGGATCTACTGTTGAGGTAGAAGTCTATTTGTTCTTGCTGCTGCAAAATCTGTTGTTTCTGGGGGTCTAATGTTGCTCGGGTGGATCTATTGTTGCTGAGGTAGTATTCTGTAACAGGTGGTCCATTGTTGCTATAATGTTGTGTGAGGGCTCTATGGTTCCTCGTAGCTCCATTATTGATGAGCGGTCTATTGTTGCTGGGGTGTGGTCTTTTGTTGCTGGGGGGATCTGTTATTGCTGAGGGGGATCTCTTTTTGCTGTTGTGTGGTCTATCATTGCTGGAGGGAGATCTATTGTTGCTGGGTGAATCTGTTATTGCTGGGGGGATCTAGTTTGGCTTGGAATGGGGTCTATTGTTGCTGGCTGTGAGGGAACTATTTTACTGCTTTTTTTGTTATCATTGCCAAAGTCCATACAAATTACTTAGAACCACAAAATAATACTTGGTTCTTTATTCTCTAAAAGAGGCAGTACTGGAATGTGGGTAGGGGGTGGAACCATGGGACGGTGCTCAGAGGTGGGTAGGGGCGGAGACATGGGGTGATTTAATAGTGGGATTTCCTGCACCTATTCTCTGAGAAAAAAAGCCCTGACTATAATAAAAGGTGTGTTTTTAACCACTTTGCCGCTGCTCACTAGAGCTGTACTGCGGCAAAGTGGCTCTTGTAGGTCTGACGACGTAGACCTACGTCGGCAGACCCTCCCCCTTCTAGGCGGCGCGCGCGCGCCGCCGGAGGCGCGCTCCCGCTGTATTCAGTCACAGCGGGAGTCGGGCCAGGGGAGGAGCGGCGGTGATCGCCGCTGCTCTTCCCCGATCGTCGGGGAATCGAGTGTGGAGATCCGCCCGCCTGTGTAAACACAAGCGGGCGGATCTCCGAAGTGACAGGCAGGGTCAGATTGCAGGGTTCAGCCTAGCTGAACCCTGGATCTGTCCTTGTGTCACATAGTCACCTCCCCCCACACACGTTAGTAAGCACCAGGCATATATTAACCCCTCCCTCTCCAATAAAATTAACCCCTTCCCTGCCAGTGTCATTTTTACAGTAACAGTGCATATTTATAGCACTGATTACTGTAGTAATGTCACTGGTACCCCCAAAAGTTTCAAAAATGTCAGTCAAGGGTCCGATCTGTCCGCCGCAATGTCGCAGTCCCGCAAAAAAATCGCAGATCGCCGCCATTACTCGTTAAAAAAAAAAACACCAAAAATTACAGAAATCTTTCCCTTAGTAAACGCAATAACTTTTGCGCAAACCAATCAAAATACGCTTATTGTGATTTTTTTTTACCAAACATAGGTAGCAGAAAACAAATTGGACAAAAATTTTAAAAAAATTTGATTTTTACATTTTTTTGGGGGGGAATTTCATATAAAAAAATGTGAAAAATATTGTTATTTTTTCAAAATTTACGCTCTTTTTTTGTTTATAGCGCAAAAAGTAAAAATCGCACAGGTAATCAAATACCACCAAAAGAAAGCTCTGTTTGTGGGAAAAAAAGGACGTCAATTTCATTTGGGTACAACGTTGCATGACCGCGCAATTGTCAGTTAAAGTCGCACAGTGCCGAATCGCAAAAAGTGGCCCAGACGTAAGACAGCAAAATCCTCCGGTGGTAAAGTGGTTAAGAAAACTCATTAAAGGTACAGCACAAAAATGCAGCGCACAGATGTGAACAGTTGTTTATAAGTAGAATATTTTTCACGCCCTTAGGGCCCTTTCACACTTGGAGTCCGTCAGGCAGACTCCGTTTTTCTCAGCAGGGGATTGATCTGCCGATCCCCCGCTAAGCAGGAGGATGACAGCTGTTCTCCGCACTGTGCGAAGACACAGCTGTCAGGTCCCCATGCATCTCTATGGCGGAATCGGATGGGAACAGACCATCTGTCCGTTCTCATCCGATCTCATCCGATCCGATCCGCTGGACGGATGGAAAATAGGGTTTCCATCCGTCCAAATTTGACGGATCGGATGTCAGTGGACATGTCTCCGCTGACATCCGATGCCCCATAGAGATGCATGGGGTGACCGTTCAGATCCACCAAAAAAACTGGCAGGCGGATCTGAACGATCCGCCTGTGTGAAAGGGGCCTATGACGCGCTGAGCAGGTGTGTTTTATCATGCTAAAAACACACAGCTGTGAACGGGCTAAGGGTGAGTGTTGCTGCCATCACAAGGGGGCAAAAAAGACAGTCAGCATAGGTAAGAGGGGAGTGGGGATGGTAAAAAATTTAGTTTTATCAGAGAGTGGGGCTTTAATGATGTAATAACAAATTCACTGTTGAATTATTTTCTACCTACCTGGATTTCAACTTTAAAATTCAAATTTGTATATGATGGACAATTATGGGGGGTGAGGGGATGTGCGTTACAAGTGGGTAATGCCAGGCCCATGATTCATGACTTAGGAGTCTGTTACACGTTGGACCTTCAGGCGCTGAAAAGCGCAGACAAACCAGTTTACCGCTAATCCCAGATCTGTCAGTGGTGGATCAGTCTCGTTAAAGGCCAGTGGATTAGCCGTTACAGTCCTGTATCCAGCTGGAAACATCTGAGACTTATGATAATGAATATAAAAGGTCTATAAAATGCAGGCAGCACAGTGGGTGAGTCATTGGCGCTCCGGCCTTGTAGAACTGGGGCGTGCTTGATTTTCTATAGGGACACTGTGTGGAGTTTACTCGTCCTTCCAGTTTCTTTGATTTCCACCCAAGAAAGAAAGATTTGCTAGGTTGATTGACATTCAACTAAAGGAATCCCATCATCAATACTATGGTAAGAAATCCTAGGCAGGTACCTAAGACCTGGTGGGTGTCTCTTGCTGTAGAAGTGATGCAGATAGCGGTACAGTGTGGCCTGAGATGTTGGGGTGGGCGGAAGATGATCTCCCATTCCACGATAAGCAAATATTGTGTGGCACCCTCCTAGTCAGGTGCTAGATAGATAGCATAGTTTTGATTCTGGCTGCTTATCAGCAGAATTGCAGGCTAAAGTTATGTGCTTCCTGCTTATCAGGGAACAGGATTTACAGTTAGGCCTGTTGCATGTGTCCAGGTGTGATTCATTTGGTCTGAGGGAGTGTCCCCACTGTATCCAATAGGGGAGCCTGTTGGACAGTGGAGGAAACACATAGGCTTTTATGACTGTCCCAGTGGGTAGGCACAAGTAGTGGTGCATCCTGGGATACATGATAAAAGCCACGGGCACATGTGACAGGGTGTCTTTGGGCAGGAAGCCAGGTCCAAGGAGGAGGGTGACGGCTGTCTCTCCTCCTGTTGCTGAGGAAGGTGGTCACAGGCGGTCGACCTTGTGGACCAGAAGTATGGTGCTGAGCCAGGAGGTCCTGTGGAGACTGACAGTGGAGCAAGTGGCAGAGCGACCTGAGGAAAAACAGCGTCCGTGAGTACCAGGGAGCTTGCCAGGGGTCTGCCCAGGACAGGGACCACTCCAGGAGGGTGTCAGTGGACAGAAGGTCAGCACACAGTCAGTGAGAAAGGGGGTGCCAAGTTAGACCCTGAAGAGTAATTAAAGTGTGAGTCCATATTCTTTAAATTCACTTCAGTGGCAAGGTGAAGCAGCGGCCTTGCCGCATTCTGCAATCAGTTGTCCTCAGCAATTGTGCACAGTTCAAGTTGGAGTATCCCACTCATCCCTTCTCCCATCCAAGTTCTAAAATAAAATACAAAAAAAACAAATCCCCTGGACTGTTCATTGACTGAGCCTAGAACTGTTAATGCCGTGTATCTGCTATCAGTTGCTAATTGTAACCCAGGGGACCCAAGAACGTGTAATTCTCAGCAGCTCCCTAGGGGGCAGTGCTAAAATTGTATACATACAAGAGTCATGTGTATTCTTACTTGAATGTTGGTGAGCTTTGTGTATTTCTTTCAGATATGTTCCATAATCCAGTAAAACTTTACCTTTGTGCTGGAGCTTCCTGTAATAAAGACCGCTCACTGCTGATCACTCTCCTTGTGCAGGGTGACTGGTCTTGTCTCTGCCCCCTCCTGTAGTTTTCTGCAGGCAGTCTGTAGTGAGTGGGGCCTGTCGGGTCCCTTCCAAAGATAATATGGTACCTTTTGGCAGGTGATGCAGGCTTACACAAGGTGCAGACTCTAATCAGCAGTTAGTCTTCACTAGAGCACCACGCAAGGGGTTGTGAGCAAGAAACCCTAATGGTTCCTGGTTTCCATTCCTGTAAACTGGCACAAGGTTGTGACCCTCTGGATCACTCCAACAAGGGGTTGCTAGACAAAAGGGTTACGTTGTGGAGCCTTTTTTATAAAGAAACCGACAAGAGATTGGTCAGGTCCAGGCAGAGGCTGGGGCAGGCAGCAGGTAAGAGAGTAGTCTGGGTCAGGCAGAGATTGAGGCAGGTGGCAGACAAAAGAGTGGTCAGGTCCAGGAAGAGGCTGAGGCAGGTGGCAGGCAAGAGAGGGGCAAGGTCCAGGAAGAGGCTGTGGCAGGCAAGAGAGTGGTAAGGTCCAGGAAGAGGCTGAGGCAGGTGGCAGGCAAGAGAGTGGTAAGGTCCAGGAAGAGGTTGAGGCAGAAGGCAGGCAAGAGAGTGGTCAGGTCCAGGCAGATGTTGAGGTAGACAGCAGGCAAGAGAGTGGTAAGGTCCAGGCAGAGGCTGAGGCAGGTGGCAGGGAAGAGAGTGGTCAGGTCCAGGCAGAGGTTGAGGCAGACAGCAGGCAAGAGAGTGGTAAGGTCCAGGCAGAGGTTGACGCAGACGGCAGGCAAGAGAGTGGTCCGGTCCAGGCAGAGGTTGAGGCAGGCAACAGGCAAGAATGTGGTCAGGTGTAGACAGGTAAGAGAGTAGACTGGCCAGGCAATCCAGGCCAACATGATAGCAATCTAGCTCAAGGGTAGTTGGCAACAATACCCTGCAACAGCCACTTTTTTTTAATTTCAGGTACTTGCATAGCACTGACAATTTACACAGTGGCAGCACTTTAAACAAATTTATTATACAATCACATTAGTTCCTGCCCTCATGGTGCTTACAATCCAAGGTCCCTAACTCACATTCATATTAGGGCCAATTCAATTACCAGCATGTCTTTGGAGTGTGGGAGGAAACCCATGCAGGCACAAGGAGAACATGCAAGCTCCAGGCAGGTAGTGCCATGGTTGGTATTTGAAACAACGACCCCAGTGCTGCTAGGCAAAAGTGCTAACCACTTTACCACTGTGCTGCACTTCAAAGGCTGGTGTATAAATACCCACCTGGTCAGAGAACACTCCCAGCATCATCAATGTGTGCTAATGCCCATTGACTCATGTCTACACATGAATAGGTACCTTGTAAAGCCTAGAAACCTGGAGGTCCTTGGAATCCCTGAAAATCCTAGAGGATCCGGGGATCCTGGAGGTACTGGAAATGTAAGTACTGTAACATCCGCTCCCTGCACAGGCTATGTACAGCACAGTGCTGATGTCACAGCTACATTGACAAGGTAATATCTGAGTTTAGCAAAGGCAGATTTATTTACTTTGTGGATATTGAGGAATACACATGTCAAACACAAGGCCTGCGGGCTGAATCTGGCCCTCCAGGCCATTTCATGTGGCCCTCGCACCGCTCCTGCAGCAGCCCCCCTTTTGCAGCCGTGGAGAGGCTCACCTCTGCCCTCCCGCCTCAGCAGTCCACAGCAGAGAGGAGGACAGAACTCCTCCCACAGATCCTGTGCCTCTCTGTGCAGCTACAGCACCCCTTTGTCTCTGCCTCCCCCGGTCTCAGCCCTCCTCTGGTTCTCCTCCAGACCCTGCACTTTCTGCTTCCAGATCTGCCCCCAGTTTCTTAGCAGCAGCAGCACAAGGTAAGTGGGGGGGGGGGGGGGGAAGGGTGCAGTGTGATGTAAGGGAAGGTCTGGACTCTTGTCTTCTAATGGTGGGGGTGGGGGGGCTCTTGATATCTGATATAAAGGGGGGGGGGTGAGATGCTCTCGACATCTAGTCTTACAGATACAACCGGCTCTTTGAGGGCAACCTTAATGCTGATATGACCCACAATGAAATTGAGTTTGACACCCCTGCTCTAAAACATTCCCCTTCACTTCTCCTTATAAAAAAAAAATGTTATGTAGAGAGGTGACGGGAGGGTCAGGGTAGCTGGGGCAGCACAGACACTCCTAGAGGAGGAGAGAGCTAGACTTGCAGGGGGGAAGGGGCTGTGCTATTAAAGAGGAAGTAAACTCCCATCTTTAAGTTTTACCTATAGGTAAGCCTATATTAGGACTTACCTATAGGTAGTGTAAATATCTCCTGAACACGCCCTGTTTAGAAGATATTACTGAGCTAGCAGCCAGTTATGTCACTGGCGCATGCACTCTAAAGGAACAGCCACGCGTGCCGTTGCTTCAGAGCAGTGCACCTTGATGTCATTGCGCCTACGGCCAGTCACAGAGCTGGAGCCGCAAACCCTGAAGGAAGACCGGATAGAGATGGACGCTGCCTCCAGCGATGGAATTGCATTGCTGGAACGCTTAGTTTTCAGGTAAGTTTAACATAATGTGCTAGTATGTGGTGCATACTAGCTTATTATGCCTTTGCCTTGCAGGTAAGAAAAAAAAAAAAAAAAGTGCAGCCACTTTACAACTGCTTTAAATTGCCTCTACCTGGAGTAGTGAAATTTTCTAGGAAGGCCAGAGGCACTTTGCAAGTGAATAAAAAGTTGTTTGTGGAGTGGAAAAACACTGCAAGTAAGCGTTTTAAATGGTTGACTTTCTTGTGCTTTTACCTGTAATACTTATAGTTGCTGACAGGGTCTCTTTAACCTGGTAACGACCGCCCGCCGCAGTTTAACTGCAGCAGGCAGTCCCGCCTGCGCGAACCAATGTGGGTATACATCGGTCACGCACCTGCAGCTAGGGGGCGAACGCGCACCACTGGCGGTGCACTCCCACCCCCACTCGGCAGTGGAGACTCCGATGCATGGGGCCGGTGTTGTGACAGAATGCTATACCCGCCCCGCCCCCTGTAAGAACTCAATGACGCCTCAGCCCCGCCTCTTCTCGGTCAGCTGTTCGCTATACACATCGGACCTCCAGAATGCCTTGTGCGCATGCGCACCGGGGCGGAAATGACGAGGGTATAGCAATCTGAGCGGGTATAGCATTCTGTCACAACACCGGCGGTTACGATTGCTGCCGGCCACCCGCATTCGCTCCCCACTGTGAGAAAAGGACGGTCAGCTATTGTAAACACAGCTGACCGTTCTTCTCTCTGGAATGATCACAGAGTTCCTGTGATCCTTCTATATAGGATCACATGTCTCTATAGTCATTTCAAAAGCCCATCCCCCTCACAGTTAGAAACACTCTCCTAGGCTCACATTTAACCCCTTGATCACCCCTGGTATTAACCCCTTCCCTGCCAGTGTCATTATTACAGTAACAGCGCATATTTTTAGCACTGATTACTGTAGTAATGTCACTGGTACCCCCCATAAGTGTCAAAAATGTCAGTTAGGGGTCCGATCTGTCCCCGCTAAAAATCGCAGATCGCCGCCATTACTAGTAAAGAAAAAACAATAAAAATGACATAAATCTTTGCCGTAGTTAGTAGATGCGATAACTTTTGTGCAAACCAATCAAAATACGCTTATTGCAATTTTTGTTTACCAGAAATATGTAGCAGAAAACAAATTGGCCTAAAATGTAAAAAAAATTAGATTTTTATATTTTTTTTTTGGGAATGTTGTATAGCAGAATGTGAAAAAATATTTTTTTTTTAGAATTGTCGCTTTTTTTGTTTATAGCGCAAAAAATAAAAATCGCACAGGTGATCAAATGCCACCAAAAGAAAGCTCTATTTGTGGGGAAAAAAAGGCATCAATTTTATTTAGGTACAGCATCGCAAGACTGCGCAATCGTCCGTTAAATTAACGCAGTGCCGAATCGCAAAAAATGGCTTGGTTATTAAGGGGGAAAATCCTTCTGGTCCAGAAGTGGTTAACAGCACCGGCAAGGGGGTCACACTCCGCTCTACTTTTTTTTTTGTCTCAGATTTACAAATAATGAACTCATTAATATTTACAAGCAGGAATAAGTTTAAGCCAAACGTTTGTAAGAAGCGAGTGGAACAATTACTATGTATAATGAAATATAACATAACATGAATATAACAGCGTCAGCTCCATCTGGAAATCAATAGCGGTCACGGAGACTGCTGTAAATATCCAGCCGGGGACGGTATGTGACCAGAGGGCTGAAATATATCCCACAAATAATTGATTTCTTCTGTGTCTCTATATCTGTATGAAAGCGGAGAAGTGAAGACATGAGCCCCTTATCTGCGATCTGTCCCCATGAGCGCAGGCTGTAGATCTGGTGCCCGCGGCGTGATACCTCATATCATTGCGCATAACTGTCCAATTCCTCCAAATGATTCTCTAATCTGATGGGATCCGTTCCCGCCAGCCGAAACAAAGGACATTCTATTTTCCACCACGTTGTTTGTTTGTGCTCTACGCTAGACTATCCAGAGCTTAAAGTGGAAACATCAGTGTATTTTTAGCATGGGCGCTTTTTGGACTGTTACTGTAACGTTGACCTGAAAGCAACTTTTCCAATTTTTTAATGGCTTGCTGTTCCATATTTTGTTTGTTGCATTTAATTGGCAGATGTGTAAAATGTTCCCTCTAGTGATTATCTGAGAAGGTGATTAAAGTATATCCTGCTTACAGAATTTAGCAAGCCCTGACTCCTCCCTTATCAGAAGAATCAGTATTCAATCAGACAAGGGAAATCTCATAGCAAGCTGTAGATGCATTTTTTTTTTTTTTTTTTTTAGCTACCCCTTTAGAACTCTGGGAATGAAGTGTATATAGAAATTGTGTGGAGAGAAGTGGTCTGTATATAAATAGGTTGGCACCATCCCCTGGGGTAAAATGTATAATAGTGGAGTAGCCAGGTTGGTAGGCGACTAAAAAGAAATCTACCAAACTCTGGATATGGGGATTTGAATGTGCCAGTATATCAACAACCAAGACCAGAGAATATAATAAACATCAAAGAAAAAACCTGGAGCCTTGTCGTAGGTCCGGTGTGGGTAGGAGACGGTGAGACCCCAACCAAGCTGCAGCAGTTCGTGGGGTCTGAAGTGGTTACGGTGTCTGGTGGAGTGCTTGGAGCCTTTGGGAAGTACTAGGAGCATCCATCAATGGAAAATATACAACAAAACACTTTCAATAGTATATTATACTTTATACTGTACAGTATATACACTTTATAATAGTGGAGTAGCCAGGTTGGTAGGCGACTAAAAAGAAGTCTACCAAACTCTGGATATGGGGATTTGAATGTGCCAGTATTTCAACAACCAAGACCAAAGAATATAATAAACATCAAAGAAAAAATAATAATTTAGTTATTTAATTATAAAAATAACATACAGTAAAAATGTATGTCTGGTCTAGAAGTCATATAAACATCACAATTCATACAGTATCTCAAATACATCTTGTAGATCTACGCGTTTCGCTCAAAAGAGCTTCTTCAGGATCCAAGAGAATATTTTTTCAGACAGACTTTAATTAAATCACAATATCTAGAATAGTGAATAATCCACCATATCAGCATACATCAAATATCATATATCTATAAAGGAAAGGAAAAAAAGGGGGGGGGGGAGAGATTGGAGAAAGGGAAAAGAACGGGGGAAGGAGGAAAAGTGTATGTCATCAGACTGAATTGGGCCATGGGGGGGGGGGGGGGAAGAGTTCCAAATAATTGGAAGGCGGAGAGGAGGGTACAACAACTTAAATCCATATATAAATAGCCTTACCCTTTAATAGCAAGTAGAAAGTTTCTACAGAAATTGGTAGTGTATGACGACATCTTGTAACCTATATAGGCTGCAACTAGGGAAAATATAGCAAAAAATTAAAAAATAAATAAATATAAAAGGAAAAAGATAAAAAAAGATTGATGAATGGTGTGAGTGCAATAAATAAAAAAAAGGGAGAACCCCAGTTGGGGTAAAAGGTGTATAATGAATAAAGCCCGTGCGAGGTGCATAGAGTGCATATATCAATACTTGCAAGCCGAAGTGATCACAAAGTGCTCATACAGAGTAAGCGCCAGACAGCCCACAAAAAAAAAAAGGGGGGAGCGAAATGCGTATATCTACAAGATGTATTTGAGATATGAATTGTGATGTTTATATGACTTCTAGACCAGACATATATTTTTACTGTATGTTATTTTTATAATTAAATAACTAAATTATTATTTTTTCTTTGATGTTTATTATATTCTTTGGTCTTGGTTGTTGATATACTGGCATATTTAAATCCCCCTATCCAGAGTTTGGTAGACTTCTTTTTAGTCGCCTACCAACCTGGCTACTCCACTATTATAAAGTGTATATACTGTACAGTATAAAGTATAATATACTATTGAAAGTGTTTTGTTGTATCTTTTCCGTTGACGGATGCTCCTAGTGCTTCCCAAAGGCTCCAAGCACTCCATCAGACACCGTAACCACTTCAGACCCCACGAACCGCTGCAGCTTGGTTGGGGTCTCACCGTCTCCTACCCACCCTGGACCTACGACAAGGCTCCATGTTCCCGTGGGTGACCCTCTCTTTCCCCAGAGAGTGAAGCAGGAACAAGACCAAGCTCTTACACAAGCTCTTACAAGAGCTTAGTGATTATCCAAGGGAGTATGAAGGACATAGCAATCCCTTGTAGCATATTCCCCCAATGAGAGACAGGACTCTAGATTGAGGGTGAAGTATATCTCAACTTTATTGAACAAAAAACAACTTTTATACAGTTTTCCCCCACAAGGTTACCGCCCAGGTGGACCCTGTTGAAAACAGGCCTTGACATTCACAATCCAATGAAAACAGAGTTTTACACTCCCATACAGTGTACACAAAGATATACACTGTTTGACAATCCCCCCTCCACCTTAGTGGCCAATCCACATACACATATACATCCCATAATAAGCTTATCTTAAGGCAGACAGAACAATGTGAGGTCATTAACATTTAACAATTAGACAGGCACAATCCACATTCCTTCCCAATACAGAAACAATAGGGAAGTCTGCCAATGACAGTCTATGTGTCTCTCTCACAGACACGCACATGGAATACACCATGTAACGTGGTATTAAATCTTCATATTTATATATGAAGATATGGTTGACAAATATTACTGTCCCATCTGAAGCAATTTAAACCATTAAGTATCTGCTCCTCACCTCCAGTGACGGTGAATACTGTCACAATCCCCTTACATACTGAAATAGACTATTTCACCGTGACCAAGTGAAATAGTCTATTTCACTATATAATCAGTTTGTCGCTGAGCAGAGCGGGGTGTACCAAGATGGCCGTCGCCACCTTCTACCTGCAGGTTTTTCTGCTATACTAGACTACAATATTAATACAAATGTAATCAGTGCTGTATTTTGGCCTAGGCCAACAAGGCCCAGGCCTAGGGCGGCACTTTGCAGGGGGGCAGCAAAAAAGCTGCCCCCCTCCACCTGAGACTCTATTGGCCACTGGTTGCTAGAGCTGCCTCTCTCATTCCCCCTCACCCCCACTCTCTCTCTCTCTCCCCCATCCTTTCTCTCTCACTCCTTCTCTCTCTCTTTCTCTCACCACTCCCCTCTCACCCCCCCTCTCTCTTATCCCCCCTCTCCTCTCTCTCATCCCCCCTCTCACTCTCTCTCTCTCATCCCTCCTCTCTCTCTTATCCCCCCTCTCCTCTCTCTCATCCCCCCTCTCACTCTATCTCTCTCATCCCTCCTCTCTCTCTCATCCCCCCTCTCCTCTCTCTCTTATCCCCCCTCTCCTCTCTCTCATCCCCCCTCTCACTCTCTCTCTCTCATCCCCCCTCTCCTCTCTCTCTTATCCCCCCTCTCCTCTCTCTTATCCCCCCTCTCCTCTCTCTCTCATCCCCCCTCTCACTCTTTCTCTCATCCCCCCTCTCACTCTTTCTCTCTCATCCCCCCTCTCCTCTCTCTCATCCCCCCTCTCCTCTCTCTCTCATCCCCCCTCACCCACCCCCCCCTCTCTCTCCCTCACCCACCCCCCCCCCCCCTCTCGTGAGATCTCAGGGGTTCAATTGGTCCTTCGATTTTGGAGGGAGCCACATCCGTTAAAAAATAAGGAGTGGGGCAAATTTTCATAGGAGGGGGAGGGGGGGGTGCCCAATTTTAGTCTTGCCTAGGGCAGCACAAAACCAAAATACACCACTGAATGTAATACTGTGATTCAGTATATATGATGAGTTTATTGCTAGAATAAATGTAAAATTCAAGACTTGCATGGGTGTAAGAAGATGTCTGTCTCTGCTTCGTGTTCTGTCACATTAGGAAAGCTATTGGAACGCATAGCGGCCATGCTGGAACACATGGCGCTTGCGCAGTAAGTTGTTCTGGTCCATACGTCACTTCCGGTTGCAGAACCTGATAGGTAGCGGTATTCTGATAGAACACCGGCCATAGACAGTTCGAACCATCTATGGGCAGGCTGAATATACCCAAGTTGATCGATTTATTAGCTTGGGTACAACCAGCCTGTCAGATTTTATGTGCGATTATCGCTAGCGGCTGTTATAGCATCTATCAGTAATCACTATGTTCAGTAATCACTCACTGTCGGGAGAACATAATAGCTCCACGAAAGGGATTCCCCCATCAACACTGACTGTGTTTATGGGGAAATCCAGCGACTTTCTTATGGCCGGCATTAGGATTATACAACCTCCCTATGTTATGGGGATGGGTAGATGGGGAGGTCCTTTCTTAGGGTGACAACTGTGCTCATCCATAGATATAGTACACTGACTGAATGGTGTCACTCTGGGACAAGATGTATTACTGGGTCGATCATCAGGTGATAATGAAGGATAAAAAACTGAAAAAACAAAAGGAATGCAGCCATCTCATCTAAAGACTTGTAAAATGCAATATATTACATTTTTGGTCTTGGGTTAAAATATAAATCAGATATACAATATGTTATCATGTTACATATATGCATGTTAAAGTGGAAATAAACTCAAAGGCATAATTTGTACCTATAGGTAGCTTATAATAAGGCTTACCTATAGGTAGTGTAAATATCTCCTCAATGTGTACCGGTTAGGAGTTATTTACATTGCATGCAGCAGATGACGTCATCGCGCGTGCGCTCTGAAGGAACGGCCACCCGTGCTGTTCCTTCAGATACCTGTGCTGTGAATGATGGCTTACCCCGCGCATGCGCGGGAGTGACGTCATCACGGCTTTGGCCAGTCACACAGCCGGTGTCCGCGGACCCAGAAGGAAGACAGAGGAAGATGGACACTGCCTCCAGCATTTACATTGTATCGCTGAAGGGCTTCGTTTTCAGGTAAGTGTCACATAATGTGCTAGTATGCGATGCATACTAGCACATTATGTCTTTACCTTGCAGGTCCGAATAAAATAAACACCCAGCGGTTTACACCTGCTTTAAGTAATGTGTCCATGCAACACTTCCAGGTATTTGTCACCTTTTAGAGAGATAGAGTTGCTCCCCTGACAATGCCTTCATCTGCTTTTCTCTCCAGAAGGACGGAACCACCTTTGTTAAGGCATCATCTAGGGTCAACATATGCTTCCTGGACTGAGATGTCGGCCCAAAGATGAAAAAAATCCATGCGTGTTGGTTTTGCACGGTAACATTCATATTGATTTATATGCTGTGCTTCCTTCTTTTGTTTTAATCTCAGTCTATATAAGATACTGTAAATTAATCAGCCATAATTTCATGACCACCCACCTAATATTGGATAGATCCCCCTTTGCCATCAAAACAGCCCCTTTTATGTCCAAAACAGCTAACCCATTGTGGCATGGACTCCACTAGACCTCTGAAGGTATGCTGTGGTATCTGGCACCAAGCCATCAATAGCAGATTCTTTAAAGCGGTTGTAAACCCACCTTGAGAACTTTTACCTATAGGTAGGCCTTTAATAAGACTTACCTATAGGTACTGTATATATCTCCTATAACTTGCACCGTTTAGGAGATATTTACATTGCATGCAGCCAGTGATGTCATCGGCTGCATGCGCTCTGAAGAAACGGCCGACCGTGCCGTTTCTTCAGACCCCTGTGCCGTGACCGGCGGCTCCCGCGGGTATGCGCAGGAGTGACGTCACGCGGCTCCGGCCAGTAATACAGGCGGAGTTCGCAGACCCGGAAAAAAGACGGGTGAAGATGGATGCGGTTGCCAGCGGGGACAACGTGGGCTTCGTTTGCAAGTAAGTTTTACATAATGTTCTAGTATGCGATGCATACTAGCACATTATGCATTTACTTTGCAAGGGGAAAAAAAAAACAGAAAAAAAAAACCCGAAAAAAACCAGGAAGAGTTTACTTCCTCTTTAACCACTTTACCACCGGAGGATTTTGCTGTCTTACGTCTGGGCCACTTTTTGCGATTCGGCGCTGTGCGAATTTAACTGACAATTGCGCGGTCATGCAACGCCCTACCCAAACGAAATTTACGTCCTTTTTTTCCCCACAAACAGAGCTTTCTTCTTGGTGGTATTTGATCACCTGTGCGATTTTTACTTTTTGCGCTATAAACAAAAAAGGAGCGACAATTTTGAAAAAATAACAATATTTTTCAAATTTTTTTATATGAAATTCCCCCCCAAAAAAATGTAAAAATCAAAAATTTTTATCATTTTAGGCCAATTTGTTTTCTGCTACATATTTTTGGTAAAAAAAATCGCAATAAGCGTATTTTGATTGGTTTGCGCAAAAGTTATTGCATTTACTAACTAAGGGAAAGATTTCTGTCGTTTTTTTCTTTTTGCGGGACTGCGACATTGCGGCGGACAGATCGGACCATTGACTGACATTTTTGACACTTTTGGGGTTACCAGTGACATTACTGCAGTAATCAGTGCTATAAATATGCAGGGTTAATTTTATTGGAGAGGGAGGGGTTAATGTATTCCTGGTGCTTACTAACGGGTGTGGGGGGAGGTGACTGAGTGACACAAGGACAGATCGAGGGTTCAGCTATGCAATCTGACCCTGCCTGTCACTTAGGAGATCCGCCTACTTTGTTTACACAAGCGGGCGGATCTCCAGACTCGATTCCCCGACGATCGGGGATGAGCGGCGGTGATCACTGAATACAGCGGGAGCGCGCCGCCGAGAAGGGGGAGTGTCTGGCGACGTAGACCTACGTCGCCAGACGATAACGAACCACTTTGCCGCAGTAGAGCTCTAGTGAGCAGTGGTAAAGGGGTTAAAGTGGTTGTAAAGGCTCAAGGTTTTTTCCTTCATGCATTCTATGCTTCTATGCATGAGGGCAAAAAAAACCTTCTGTGTGCAACAGCCCCCCCCCCCCCATACTTTTTTTTTAGCCAATTGGGGCGTACCCCGGATTAGGTAAATCAACACATAACTACCTACATACTACTACAAAAACATAGAAGCCAGTAACAGCCTCAGCATCATAGATCCAGGCTGAAACTAGCCTAAAGTGCACCCTTTCATACCACAGTTCCCCCCTCCCCCCCCCCCCAATACTTACCAGAGTCTGATCTCGCTCCACCGCTGTGCACAAGAGCCAATGGCTCCCACTGCTGTCAATTACAGCCAGTGAGCCAATGAGGAGAGAGAGGGGCAGGGTTGAGCCACGGCTCTGTGTGTAAATGGACGTGCATAGCAGCCGCTCGCGAGCGAGCCTTGCCTGGGTGCCCCCATAGCACGTTGCTTGCTTGGGATGTCGGCAGGAGAAAGAGGGGCCAGGAGCGCCAGCGGTGGACTCCAAAAAGAGGAGGTTCGGAGCTGCTCTGTGAAAAACCACTGGGGAGAAAAGGGCTGGATGATGCTGGAGTCAGAAAATGAGACAGGCTGTGTCTGAGAAGCTCACAGTGTGCAGTGAAATCAAAGTAGTTTTGGTAGAGAAGAGGAGCCTGTTCAGCGGTGATAGACAGATGGGAAGGCTGGAGTTCAGCTTTAGATAACAGGAATGGATGAAATGTGACATTATTTCTCAGGAATTCCCTTTAATATGCTCAGCATGGATAACACAGCGCACACAAAAATAAAATCGTTTCTGCTCAACTTCCCTGCACTGATCGCTCGCTGCGATAACGGGAAATGTCCGTGCGTCATCTCTATCCTCTATCAGCCCGTCTGGCCTTTCCTATTTATTATGTATTCCTCAAACTACCATACAGAACAATTGTTGTCATTATCAGGCCTGCCAAATATTTACTGATCCCAAATATTTTATTACGATTCCCCTCCCCCCCCTCAGCGACTTATCGGAAGATCTGGCTTCTGCATTGCTCGCTATTTATATCTCCTCTCCCCCTGTCTTTGATAACCGCAAATCTCATAACGAAATGAATCCTCTGGATCACTGGGCTGTGCCAGGGATGGAAAATGCACAGTACAGCTCTTAAAGTGGTCCTGTCATCAGATGTATATTCCATGTTCGGTACAGCATGCTAAGCAGTATATGTCAGTGTAACACTTCCAGGTATTTATTACCTCTCACAGTACTCCCCCTCCTGACAATGCCTCCATCTCCACTCTCTCTAAAAGGACGGCACCATCTTTGTTCAGGCATCATCCAGGGTCACCGTCTACTAGGACTGAGATTTGGCTCAGAGATTACTCAGACATGTAAATCCTGATGCCTGTAAGGCCCCTTTCACACCAGCGGACAGATCAGGTCCACTTGTCTGCATAGGTGTCAAACACATAGACATGTGTATATACTGATGGTGTCAGTAGGTAAGAGATCGGTGTCTGTAGTTTTATTGTTATTTTTTATTCTTTTTTTACAATTTTATTTTTTTTTGTTAGCCTAGTTAGGAAGCTTTGGTGAAATATCAGGGGTCTAAACAGGGGGAATCTGCACCACAAGGGGTGATTAGGGTGTGCCCAGGCACACCTGGCACACCCTGTGCGCACGCCTATGCTTGTCTGTTTTCCAGGCGGACCTGATCAGACCACCTATTGGTCTCTATGGGGCAGTGATGTCAGCTGACATGTGTCCGCTGTCACCCGCCGGTATCTCATCCAATCCGGTCTGCTAAAACAGACGGAAGAGGATACGTTTGACATCCATCCAGGGGATCGGATGACAATCGGATAGAAATGGACATGTAGTCAGTTTCCATCCCACAGCCCCATAGAAAGCAGCTGTGTCCATGTCTGCTCCGCATTGACCTGTCAACCGCCTGCTCAGCGGGGATTAGCAGAGAGATCCCCTGCTGAGCAGGAGAATCCGCTTGGATGGATTGCGCCCCTGTATAATAAGGGGCCTAAAGTTTACAAATGACACAGATCTGCCCATATAGCAGCCTCTCACCTTGTGACTTGCTACAAAGTTACAATGTTGCAGTCTGATCAATGGAGGAGAGGAGATTGAGGAAATGCTTCCCCCTTCCTGCAGCAGACTGATGACATCATCTCAGTCTAACTAAGCATTTAGTGATGCAGATTGAGATTTGGGAGAGGTGAGCGCTCCCATTCATCACTATGGAGCTTGCAGTGGTTCCTGTGCACTGGAATGTAGACACTGGGTGTAATAAAGGGAACCCCCCCGCCCTGCATCTGAGCTCTGATTGTATGGCATGCCAACTAACTGGGGTGGGTAGTTGTATTCCATTCTTTTTACACAAATGCAAAAACCTTTAGGGCTCTTTCACACGGTCCGCCTCCGTAGGCGGATCCGTGCTGCTCAGCGGGGATCGATCCGCGATCCCCGCTGAGCCGGCGGATGACAGCTCCGTCTCCGCTTGCAGTACGGAGAGGGAGGTGTCACAGCCCCCGCTGCTCTCTATGGGGAATTGGATGAGAGCGGAACGCCTGTCCGCTCTCATCCGATCCCATCCGATCCAATCCCCAGGACAAATGGAAAATAGGGTTTCCATCCGTCCGGATTTCACGGACAGGATCGGATGCGAATGGCAGCGGGTGTCAGCGGACATGTCACCGCTGACATCCGCTGCTCCATAGGGCTGAATGGGCATCCGATCAGATCCGCCTAAAAAACTGGACCGCCCGTGTGAAAGAGCCCTTAGGCATGCTTTCAGAATCACACCTAAAATAGCACTTTTCTTGCCTTAAAGTATTACTAAACCTATAACAGTAAAATCACTCTGTATATGCATGCTTGTTATATTAACTGTGGAACTTAAGGGTTAATCCTCTGCATTTTGTAAAAAGTACAGAGCCTTTGGCGTCATTCTGCAAATGCTCAGTTTGGTGTTTTTCTAGAGTTTTCTTTTTTTTTTTGGGGGGGGGGGGTGTATGTGATCAGCACAGGGCCAATCAACACTGTCCAGACAGAAGGTCAGGGGTTCTTCAGCCTCATAGGACAGTCAGAGGAGAATGAAAACTCCTCCCACAAGCTGTAATCAGACACTGATAGAAGTCACAAGACTGCTATATACCGCTGATGAGAAAAGGTATTTAGTAGGGATCAACCGATTATCGGGGGGCCGATATGCACTTTTTCCGATATATCGGAATCGGCCCCTGAGGTTACCGATATTTCGGAAAATACTTGTACCAGAGTGATGCCTGCAGCTAGAGGCATCACCCCGGTACCGGCGTCCATAGCCGACGGTCGGCTGTCTTGTAATGAAAACCGATGCGGCAGAGAAGCCACTCAGCTGTCATTACAAGGAGCGAGAGGGGACGTCCCCCCCCCCCCTCCCCCCGCCTTCCGTGGCTCGCCCGGGTCTCCTGTCCTGATATGCGATGACCAAAATATTGGTATCGGTAATAAAAAAAACGATATCGGTCGATCACTAGTATTTAGCAGTTTATGTTTCCTAATATAATTGCATTTCCATCTTCTGTGTACTGTGGGGGAGTAGATATAATGAATGCAGGGGCCTGCTGGGTTTAGTAACATTTTAAATTGTCTATGAAGATTGAGCTTAAAATGTTTAGATTTAATTTTCGTATTATCTATTTAATAATTAATAAATACAATTAAAAACCAATTCTGATATGTACACTGTCTTTCGATATATTTGGTTTTTGCATACACGGGCAGATGATCGCTCAATGATGGTGGAGCGCTAGAGCTGGATCTCCGTACACACAGAGCTGACAGCAGCGGGCGGTGACATTCCTCCTCCCTCCTGTGATTGGCAGGCGGCTCGTTGCTCCGCCCCTTCCTGATTTGTCCTGGGCCGCTCCCCGTAGGGTGGGTGTAGCAAGATGGCGGCGTCCATGCTGGCCCGGGTATGTGTGACCCTTCGGACTCCGGGGCTGTGCGGTGTGGCCCCGGGGAGGGTGAGGCAATACGCCAATGACCCGGCCGTGTCAGGAAAAGGTAAGAGGGCTTTCTGTGTGGACTACAACTCCCAGCATGCCTTATTTCTGTCTCCAGCAGAGGGGTTACAACTCCCAGTGTGCTTTCTATATGTCTAAAGGGGGGAATCCTCTGTTGGCTGAACTACAAATATCAGCATGACCGTTCCTCTGGCTGGGGTGGGAATAGAATACCATAAGGGGGCGCCAGAACCTCCCCCAGATGAGTTCAGCATATTAAAGTGGACCTGTTTTCAGATGTATCCTATCATATGCTATGTAATATGACATTATAACACCCCCAGATATTTATTACCCCATCACAGGGATCACACTACTACCCTGACTATCCCTTCATCGGATCTACTACCCAGAAGGCACCATCTTTGTTTAGGCATCATCCAGGGTCACTGTCTATTTCCTGGACAGAAATGCCTGCTCACATATTCTTCAATCAAGTAAATCCTGGTGTCTGTGCAGGTCTTGGCACAGATCAGCCTCTTACCTTTTCATTTTTCTACAAAATTACAATGCACAGTCTGATCACTGGGGGAGGGGAGACTGAGGAAATGCTTCCTCCTGCCTGCAGCAGAATGATGGTATAATCTAACCCTAGGCAAAGTCGCTGACTGGCACTCCATGATGGCTTTTTTTTTTTTCATATTTCAATATTTTTTATTGTAGCAACAAGTAGAGTTGCACTGAAAATAAATTTTGGTCCCGAAAAAGTATTTAAAAAAGTATTCATATTTTTATATATAATTGTATTCGACTTTTTAATTTAATATGATGAATTTAAATGAATATTTATTGTCGGCCATTATTGGCACCTTTTTTAGAGCAAGAAAAGCTCCAGAAAAATGCATCTCTTTAACCACTTAAGCCCCGGAGGATTTGGCTGCTCAAAGACCAGGCCCTGCGTGACTTTAACGAACAATTGCGCGGTTGTGCGACGCTGTTCCTAAATGAAATTGAAGTCCTTTTTTCCCCACAAACAGAGCTTTCTTTTGGTGGTATTTGATCACCTCTGCGATTTTTTTTTTTTTTTTTTTTTTTTTTTTTCCCGCTATAAACAAAAAAAGAGCGACAATTTTGAAAAAATAACAATATTTTACACATTTGTTTTATATGAAATTCCCCCACAAAAAATGTAAAAATCAAAATTTTATTAACATTTTAGGCCAATTTGTTTTCTGCTACATTTGTTTGGTAAAAAAAATCGCAATAAGCGTATTTTGATTGGTTTGCGCAAAAGTTACTGCGTCTTCTTAACTACGGGAAAGATTTATGTCATTTTTATTGTTGTTTTTTTTTTACTAGTAATGTCGGCGATCTGCATTTTTTTTTTTTTCCTGGACTGCAACATTGCAGCGGACAGATCGGTCCCTTAACTGACATTTTTGACACTTTTGGGGGTACCAGTGACATTACTACAGTAATCAGTGCTAAAAATATGCACTGTTACTGTAAAAATGACACTTGCAGGGAAGGGGTTAACTTTATTGGTGATCAAGGGGTTAAGTGTGTCCCTAGGGGAGTGATTCTAACTGTCAGGGGGCGTGGCTTGTTAGATCATCACAGAGACATACGATCCTACATAGCAGGATCGCATAGCCTCTGTCATGATCTAAGGGAGAATGACAGATGGCTGTGTTTACATCAACCGTCTGTCTTTCTCCCTCTCCTGAGGGAGATTGCGAGTGGCCGGGGACATTGGAGCCGCCGGTCACACGCGCGGGGATGTCAGTGAACGATCGGGGGCGGGAGCGTGGCGGCGCGCGCTCTCGCCCCCTACAGGCTCGTGGGCGAGTGATGTACCCATATGTCCCTTTGCCCAGGAGAGGCTGACTGCCGCAGTATATAGTCATGCGGCAGTCAGCAAGTGGTTAAAACTATGTATATCTTCACACTGCTCCGTTGCATTTCCGTTGTGGTGATAAAAATCCTGCTTGCTGCATTTTTGTTCAGTTAAAAAAAAAAAACACACCTCCCCGTTGAAATGCATTGAAAACACAGCAAGACTGCATCAATAACGCACCCATGTTAAGTTTATGATGCGGTTTTGTCACATGACTTATGAAAAACAAACCATAAACAGTAAAAAAAAGTGGTAAAATTGCGGTAAGATCTATGAATTTATGACAAAATTGCGTGCGTTCTCGATGCCGTATCGGCATCTTTTTCTCATGTTGACAAAATGCCAATAACACCATATTTGGCCGATCTGTTTTGGCGGCCGAGATTTCGGTGCATCTCTAGTAACAAGACAATGTCATAAAAGGTACAATATTTGAACAATAGTGCAAACAAATGTAAAACTGATCACAAATAAAAAATGCCTTTCCCTAAAAATGCTCATAAGCATAAGATTTAATGTCAAACAGAGAGATCTCCATATTCAATGTTCTTGGCGGCAGAAATAACAATACAGTGTAGAAAGATGCAAGTCATTACTAATAGGGCTGAGGAATATACATCCGATCCACTGGGGCTGTGTAGTGTCCCATCCTGCCAATTTGACAGGTAGTACAGGGAATGGCTATGTCACAGGGAAAAGAGACCGGTAAAACAGGAGACCATTATGCCCATTCCTATGAATATCATCGGCATAGAATTCTATGTTCTGTCAAAAGCATCTTGCAGTTATCTAAGAAATCAGACAAACGAAAAAAATATAAAAGAGAAAAAAGGGAGTAGATCAAGAAAAAAGAGGGCCAGCCAGAGATTCATTACTGAAGTCTCATTTATTATTTTAATAAAAAAAAATACCCTTCTGCCTTTACAACCACTTTAAAGTTGTAGTAAACCACTGAAAAAAAAAGAAACCTGCAAGATAATAGCATAATGTGCTAGTATGCATGCATCCGGGAGCCCTCCATTCCGACAAGGCGCTCTGAAGTTCCAGCACGATACGCCGGACCTTCAGAGTGCATGCACCGCTGGTGTCAGCGGCTGCATGCTGGGCGAATGTAATCCTTTTATCTACAGGTAAGCCTTATTATAGGCTTGCCTGTAGGTAAAAATCACCAAGCGGGGTAAACAACTGCTTTAACCACTTTATGTCCAGCTGCCACAGATGTACTGCGGCAGGCTGGCTCTCCCAGGCAAAGTCCCGAACAATTACGGCGCTTGCCTGGGAGGAGCTAGGGGGTGATCGCGCACCGCCAGCGGCGCACTCCCACCCCCGCTCGTCAGCGGGGAAGCCAGTGCGGGTGTCAGGCAGTTCCGATGGCCGCCTGACACCGGCGATCTCCTGCAGATGACAGAGAAGGACAAACGGCTGATGTAAAAACCGCCGTCCGTACTTCTCCCTGAAGTGATCACAGATGTCATGTGATCCTGCTATATAGGATCACATGTCTCTGTGATGACTTCACAAGCCATGCCCCCCCATAGTTAGAATCACACCCCTAGGGTCACATTTAACCCCTTGATCATCAATGCTGTTAACCCCTTCCCTGCCAGTGTCATTATTACAGTAACAGTGCATATTTTTAGCACTGATTACTGTAGTAATGTCACTGGTACCCCCAAAAATGTCAGTCAGGGGTTCGATCTGTCCGCTGCAATGTCAGTCCCGCAAAAAAATTGCAGATCGCCGCCATTGCTAGTAAAAAAAACAAAAAAAACAATAAAAATGACATAAATCTTTCCCGTAGTTAGTAAATGCAATAACTTTTGCGCAAACCAATCAAAATACGCTTATTGTGATATTTTTAGTAAAAAAAAAAAAAATGTAGCAGAAAACAAATTGGCCTAAAATGTTAAAAAAATTAGATTTTTTTTTTAAGTTTTTTTTTTGAGAATTTCATATAAAAAAAAATGTGAAAAATATTGTTTTTTTTTTCAAAATTGTCGCTCTTTTTTTGTTTATAGCGCAAAAAATAAAAATCGCACAGGTGATCAAAAACCACCAAAAGAAAGCTCTATTTGTGGGAAAAAAGGACATAAATTTTGTTTGGGTACAGTGTCGCACGACTGTGCAATTGTCCGTTAAAGTCACGCAGTGCTGCATCGAAAAATAGGGCCTGGTCATTGAGCAGCCAAATCCTCCAGTCTGAAAGTGGTTAAGTTGCAGATAAATATCATATTCATGGGTCCCATGTCGCATCAAATTTCTTAGTAGAATTGTAAAGGATAAAGTAAGGTTATTAACCATGATCCAGTTACGTTTATACGTTTATTTCTTACCTAGTCAAGGGAAACCATCGACTGCTTCCAATATTTAGCAATAGTTATTCTAGTTTCCAAAATCTTATATGTAGTTTGTTTTTGCTAATTTATTTATTTTTTGGGGACTTCCTCAGGAAATTTTTGACTATGATGGCTTTTTAATGGTAAAAGTTGGAGCTTTTCTGAAAAATGATAATATTGCTGTATATCATGACTTGTCAGGAATCTGTTTAGTTACTAAAAGGTCAGCTGTTCCTGATTACAGACCTGTCATATGTTTATGATATGCACACAGCATGGTTCATACATTAAACCAATCATGTAGGAAGCAGCGCATTTTTTTTTTTTTTTTGTTTTGTCTCTTTAATTATTTTTATTTTTTTTTTTTTGTGTTCAGTTCCAGCCCGCAGAAGACCGCGGCCTGCACAGAGAGCGGACAGAAGCAAAGCTGTAAGATGCCTTTAAGTGTAACTATGGACCAAATCAAAATCGCATGTGATGCAGTCTGTCAGCATTAAAAAGCAGTACTATAGGCAAAAACTGTTGTGTTTTTTTTTTTTTGCTTTCTTTTTGGAAAAGAAAGGTTTAAACAATGTGTACAGCCATGGCCAAAAGTTTTGAGAATGACACAAACATACATTTTCAGAAAGTCTGCTGCTTCAGTGTTTTTAGATCTTTTGTCAGATGTTACTATGGTATACTGCATTATAATTACAAACATTTAAAGGCTTTTATTGACAATTGCATTAAGTTTATGCAAAGAGTTAATATTTTCAGGGTTGACCCTTCTTTTTCAAGACATCTGTAATTCACCCTGGCATGCTGTCAATCAACTTCTGGGCCACATCCTGACGGATGGCCGCCCATTATTGCATAATCAATGCTTGGAATTTGTCAGAATGTGTTTTTTTTTTTTTTTGTTCACCTGCCTCCATGAGGATTGACCACAAGTTCTCAGTGGGAATAAGGTCTGGGGAGTTTCCTGGCCATGGACCCAAAATGTTGATGTTTTGTTCCCCAGGCCACTTAGTTATCGGTTTTGACTTGTAGCAAGGTGCTCCATCATGCTGGAAAAGGCTTTGTTCCTCACCACACTGTTCTTGGATGGTTGGTAGAAGTTGCTCTTGGAGGATATTTTTGTACCATTCTTTATTCATGGCTGTGTTTTTAGGCAGAATTGTGAGTGAACCCACCACTCCCTTGGCTGAGAAGCAACCCCATACATGAGTGGTCTCAGGATGCTTTACTGTTGGCATGACAGAAGACTGATGGTAGCGCTCACCTTTTTGTTCTCCGGGCAAGGTTTCGGGCATCCAGAAAAAACAATCAGAAAGGGGGTTGATCAGAGAAAATGTCTTTACCCCAGTCCTCAGAGGTCAAATCCCTGTACCTTTAGAATATCAGTCTGTCATTGATGTTCTTCCTGGAGAGAAAGTGGCTTCTTTGCTGCCCTTCTTGACATCAGACCATCCTCCAAAAGTCTTCTCCTTACAGTGCGTGCAGAGGCACTCTACTCTGCATGGTAGCCAGTTGGCCTAATTGAACAAGCTGGAGTTAGAAGCTGATACAGAGAGTGCAGCAAAGACATTTTTAGGTACAGTGGGGAAAAGGTAGCTCCTTGGATAGAAGTAGATTGCCTTTTTTTGTTCAAGTGACCCTTGTCCCCTTTAATTTCTGTCCTGGTATCCCTGAAAAACAGAGGAAGGCAGAGAGCAATAAAACCTGACAGAGGTTCTAACCTCTTGGTCCTAGCAAGGGGGCTGCCAGCATTCAGCATGTGGCCAGCTCTGCTCTAGATCTACAGTATCTCACAAAAGTGAGTACACCCCTCACATTTATGTAAATATTTTATTGTATGTTTTCATGTGACAACACTGAAGAGATGACACTTTGCTACAATGTAAAGTAGTGAGTGTACAGCTTGTATAACAGTGTAAATTTGCTGTCCCCCCAAAATAACTCAACACACAGCCATTCATTTATAAACAAAATGTTCTATGAAACTCAGTGTGGTCAAAATGTTATATACACTATTTTATTTTTTAACAGATCTGTATAAATTGTACTTTATATGTCTATTAACTCTGATGAAGGGTGCCCAGATCTCTGTATTCTGACTATAAAGACTTGGACAGATTTCTCTACATTTCTGTGGGGTCACCTGGACAAAAAAGGATGGAAGCAACAAAAGTATATTTTGGTTCCTTTCTAGTTCTGCTCCCCTTTTTCATCCAGCATCCTTTTGAACAAGCCAAATAATGTGATTGTTCAGTAGCTGCTGAAAGATGTTGGTGCTATACATGTCTCTGTATAAAGCTGATCCTAACACAATTTTTATTTGAATTCTCTGCTTCAGGCTCTTTCTCCACGTACAGAAAGAATGCTTCTGGATCAAGACTGGACCAGCGTATATCCGACAGCGGCATCTTTCAAGCCATCAGCTGTCCCCCTTCCTGTGCGGATGGGCAATCCCTTAAGGAGGGGAGCACCCCCGGACAAGTATGGTAATTTGGAACTTATGAAGGTAAAATGTATTACTTTGCATGTGTCAAAAAATTACTTTAATGCTGTATCATGAGTTTAATTGCATTATATGTCCGCTGACGTTAATGTGATCCAAACCCAGACGTTAATGTGATCCAAACCCAGATAGTTCCAGCTGAGCATCTGGTGAAATATGGAAAGCAGGGGTTACCTTTGGTGATAATTGACAGTCAGTACAATAGGATTTGGAAGTAGTAAAGCTATGCAGATGTCCAATTTACTATGCAGATGTTGACTTTTCTTGCCAAAGATCAACTTGGCCCTAAGGCTAGCTTCACAATATTGTGACGCGTGTAGGCAGCCCATTAATTTCAGATGTGTGGGGAAAAAAAGTCCCACACTTTTTTTTTTCTTTTAATTGCGCCACATGGCACTATGAGATTTGGTGTGTGCAGATTTGCAGACACAATGTACGTCTACTAAAAAGCAGTGCATTTGCTGCTGGTCAGAAATGCATGCAACTCTCCCAACCTGCTGTAATGTGAACCTAGTCTAACCCTGGTTGCTTCTCTTTTGGACTGTAACGCAGTGTTTACAAACAATGTTCAGACATGAGACCGAGAGATTCAAAGTTACATTGTTCTTTTTTGTATCTACTGTTTCATTCATCTATAGATCAAGGGCCTTTTCACATGGGTGATCCAATCAGGTCCGCCTGTTATTTTTTTTCAGGCGGATGTGATCGGAAGCTCAATGCATTCCTATTGACTAATGCATGTAAACAGACTTGTGTCCATTTACACCTGCCTTCCTCCTGGTCCAAGCAAGCCTAGTAAAAAAAAAAATGGAATATCCAATCGTGGGCAGCTAGCTGTAAACAGACATCAGAGTCCGTTTACTCCTGGCTCCCCATAGAACAGAGCCGGCTCTGTCCGTGTCTGCTCTGCATAAACTGACTAAACACGGACCTGTCTTACATGCTGCTCTGATCAGCAGGGGATCAGTTCACAGATCCTCTGCTGATCTGTAGAGAAGGCACCCCTGTGAAAGGGCCCCAAAGGGATGAGCTTTAATCCGTTTAAGAAGTCAGTTTGCACTAAGCAGCTCTTATTAACTTTCCCAAAGCTGCCGATTTTTATTCTTCCCTTTTTTTTTTTTTTTTTTTTTTGTTTTTTTTTTTTATACGCTTTGTTAATTTTAATTTTATTGTTTTACATGAGGAGCAAAAAAATAAAAAGTTCAGTTTTGTCTTCCTCCAAACAGCACACATGCTTACTTTCAGTTTGCTTCCCCTCCACCTTGTTCATTCACTTGAGCAAAGAAGAAACCCAATGTGAACATTGAGGAGGATGTGACTCATTCCATGTAATGGTGAGGAGGAGACTTTAAAGGATAAGTTCACCTTTGGAACATGTTGTATCCCCCCCCCCCCCCACAGATTTAAGGGCAGAACATGTAACATGTTCCATCATCTGCAGCCACCCCCCTCCTCCCCCTCTCTGTGACAGGGATCCTCTCCCCGTACTTGCTGTCACAAATATAAAATAGCACAGCCGCCCACCCGGCCGCGTCATTCATTCAGTTTCTTGTGAATAAATGCCTACATGAACCGTCGGACATTGCAGCTGAAGGCTTGTAGTTCTTAATGAACTACAAGGGTGCTGGTGGGCTTCCTTATAGGGCCAGTTCATACCACATGCAGCCCAGTTTTTCTTTTTTTTGTATCAAAAACGTGTGGAAAGTAGGTTGTATGGTTTCTAATGGCAGCCAGTTCCCGAACAAAAAAGTAGAACATACCGCATCTCTCCTGCACTGGACTGGAAAATGCATCAAAAATGCACTGGCATGCATCACAAATGCACCAGACCCCAGTGCAGTGGGAAAGAAAAAAGCTTCTGGAAGGCATCCGGAAACGCGTTTAAACACACATGCAGAAACGCTTCCGAAATGGATTTGTACTGTGAACCAGCTCATAGTCCATTGATCTTCCTACTCTCGGGTACCTGCCTGCCCATACGAGGTACAAGCAGACATCTATGCTGAGTGTGCAGGAGCCTGAGATTGCACCCGAGATCTGCTGAAAAATGCAAAAAAAAATAGCTTTTTATTTTATTTTTTTAAAGGTGAACTTATCCTTTTAGAAAACTTGTTGCTTTCCTCCCTTTTCTTCTTGTGTGCCACAATTGGCAATAGCTGGAGTGCTGGTGTTAAGTGTCTGAACTTAATAGACTTTTTGGGTCTAGCCCTTTTGATTAAATTTAATAAAAAAGTTATTTGTGAAGCTATGCTGTTACATCATTGAGCTGCTGGATAAATATTTCTGAGTAACTAAATATGGCAAAGCTTTTATTTCACCTATTTTTCCTTGGTGCTTTTCCAGGTTCCTAACTTCCTGCACCTAACCCCCCTGGCTATTAGGAAGCACTGTGCTGTTCTGAAAGGTAAGTGCTCTGCTTTCTGCCCAGTAAAAACTTGTAGGTCACTCGAATCTGTTTTTCATTATGGAGCTCTTCTTCCCTTTATTTACAAAACCCCTCCCTCCCCCACCTTCTAAGGCAGCGTATGTTAGAGGAGCAATAGCAGCTTATCTGTGTCTGTGATTTGTGTTTGGAAACCCTATTTGGCAGAAATACATACTTTGAAAAAAAAAAACAAAATCATTTTTTTTATAACTTTTCATTAAATTACAGAACCAGAAAGAGAATAGGTTGCAATCATAAGTTGGACAGTAGGCCAACGTTTTTTTTTAGACCTGCCAGTGTGATAATAAAGCACAATGTCATGCAATACCAATAAAAAAAAAGATCCAAACGGACCAAATTATAACAAAGTTCAGACGATAATACCAATACAGATCCAAAGCAACCAGGCAGAATGAACATGGGAAAGAAAGACTTTGTCTGTAAATTGATTGGCCTTCTAGCTGCCCAAAAATGAACTCGTATAAGGTTGGAAGCCAGCGTAAAAGAGGAAGGCAGAAAACTCCCCAGAAAATTAGGTATAGGAAAAGAAACAGAAGGAAAGGCCACTCAGTGTGCTTGAGTAGGTAGAGAAGTCACCCGTTACTTGACAGTAGGTAAATCAAAAAATATGGTGGGGAGAGCTATTCTGCCACATCCTGAAATTAATTTTAAAAAGTTGGGGTTCCCTCATAAAAAGAAATGGGACTTTAAAGGCTCAAAGAGTGAACATATAATTCTGTTAAGTTGTTTTTTTTTTTCATTAAACAATATTGTTATACAGTATACAAAATCAAAATGATAAAGCAATAAAAATGGGGTACAATATTACTCATAGCAGAGTTGCATAGTGGTACTGTTACAATGACCATGCAGAGGGTGCATAAGCAAATCGGACGCGTTTTGGATTTCTGAGACTCCTTCCTCAGAAGTACTTGCATGTAATTTTGATATGGTCTGAAATAATAAAAAAAGTCATCTTAAACATACATAGTTTTTTATATATATATATATATATATATATATATATAATGTTATATGTCATAATCTATGGCGAAGAGTGGGTTCAAGGTGTGACCCATACGGTGCGTCCTCACGTGGCTTGACCAGCCACCGGCCACTTAAAAAAAAATAAAATAAATAAATAATACCAGGGCGGAGGCTGCTCGGCAGACACTGAGACCACCTGGCATCGGAAACAAGAGGAAAGGTGTAAATAAAAATGTAAAGTGGAGGAGTATGAATCAAAAAGACGTTTAATGTCTTAAAACATCCATGTGTAATCCTACATTGAGAATCACATACCCAATATGTTGGTATCCAAGACAGGCAACACACAGGGATGTATGCATTAAAAATATCAGATGCATGTTTATCTCTTCCTGTTTAGTGTGAATCCCCAAACAGTCTGCTGGTAGATGAAGTAATGTATAAAGTATTGACTAGTTCTATGTGGTACAACCACATTAAAAAGAATGGGGCATAAAAGTGCCTCCATTTCCTAGCATATAGAGAGTGCAAGGCTTACCTTATACCATAAATGTTTCTCTCAGACCATTCTGTGTGGACTGACAAGTCAGTGTTGTTATGCCTGATTGTGAGCTTTAACCCTTTCGCTGCCAGGTCCTGTGCTCCACTTTTAAACTCAGCTGGCCAGACCATTTTTACAATTTTTTTCTCTTTGCTTTATTTTTCACTTCTAGCTTTCAGAGTTTGTAAAAGACCCCCCAAACCATATAGTTTTGCTGAAAGCACATGACCAGTAGAATAAAAAGGTGCTACTGTTTGCAATATTTTTGCTAAAAATCCACTAAAATCATTATTAGCAAATAAAACACAACACATTTTAAAAAATTCCTACTACATATAAATCTTAACCTGTATTGAGTTAATAAATAACAAAATACTTGTAACTTTTTTAATTTGCGCCTTTTGCTAAATAGTGAAAGTGTAAATATCCAAATTCCGTTAAAAAATCTGAAGGTTTTCATTTTTCCCTTTCAGCTTTCAAAATTTGTGAAAGACCCCCCAAACCCAAACCCCCGAAACTATATATTTTCTAAAAAGAATATGTCCTCTAGAATAAAAAGAAGGTGCTACTGTTTTTTTTTTGGCCCTGTGGTATTTACACAGATGTTTATCAAATCAATATTTTTGCTAAAAGTACACTAAAATCATTATTAGCAGATAAAAACACAGCTGATTTTACAAAATTCCTGCTAAATCCTTACTAAATATAAAAGCTTAACCTGTATAGAGTTAATAAATAACAAATATTTGTAGTTTTTACATTGCGCCTTTTTGCAAATTGAAGATCGAACGTACACAAAATGTACATATCCAAATTGCTATAAAAATCTGAAGGTTTTCATTTTTCCCTTTTTAGTTTTCAGAATTTGTGAAAGCCCCACAACCCATATATTTTCTGAAAGCCTATGACCGCTAGAATAAAAAGGTGCTACTGATTTTTTTTTTTTTTTTTTTTTTGTGGTATTTGCCCAAACGTTTATCAAAACAAAACAAAACAATATTTTCGCAAAAAAAACATGAAATCCATTATTAGCAGATAAAAACACCGCTAATTTTACAAAATTCCTGCTAAATTCCTACTAAATATAAAAAGCTTAACCTATATGGAGTTAATAACAAATATTTGTAATTTTTACATTGCGCCTTTTTTGCAAAATGGTGAAAATCAAACGCACCCAAAAATTCTTCTAAAAATCTGGAGGTTTTTATTTTTCACCTACATTATTTAGAGTTTGTAAAAGACCCGCCCCAAACCATATATATTTAAATAAAATCCTTTTTTGCACATTCAAACACAAATTAACTTAAGTAATACCTGCTAAATTCCTACGAAGGCCTTGTTCAGTGGGGTGTGCTCAAGCGTATGCCCATGCAGGGCCATATTTACCTGCATGGGGATACACCTATATTCTGTGCATCCCTGTGCAGGCAGTCCTATTCATGTAAAGTGGGAAGCACCAGCTGCAAGGACATATCTGACATCATGCGGGTGTAGGTGATGGATCTAAACGTAGACAGTGTGAGTTCGGGGACATGCACCCACATGGATGTCAAGTTGAGGTCAGTGGCTGTGTCCTTGCAGCTGCTGCATCTCAATTGACTTGAATGGGACTGCCTGCACAAGAATGCATGGAACACCTGTGCATTCTTGTGCAGTTGCTGTTTCCTAATTGACATCAATGCATGACACGGCCCTGTAGTAGTATGCCCAAGGTGAAAAGGCCTTGGGCTTTGTTTAGACTTACGGTTGGGGGGGGGTGGCAAAAGTGAACGATTGAGCTGTGTTTCTGCCACCCAGCAACCAAAACTCTTAAGCCTGCAATAGGCAGTGGACGGGGGTGTTTGCATGCTGGGGCTGATATGCTTTGCGCCCGTGGCATAGTTGGCCTGACTTTTGGCAATGCTGCATGCCGATCACTGCACATTCAAATTAATAAGGAAGTGCCGCTAATGCCCCACAACTGAGAGCAATGCATGAAGTTGCAACACATTTGTCAGTAAAAATGGGGTTAAAACAGGCAGTGAGGAGGCATCGCTTCCTCACTGCCTGTCAGCCTCTGGAGCGTAGCCTCGGGGGTTCAGAGGCAAGGGCAATTTAGACACATGTCTAAATCTACCCTTAGGGCCATTTCACATGGGCTGTCCAATCAGGTTCGGATGTCAGTTTTTCAGGCGGACTTGATCGGACCCTCGAGTTTCCCCTATGGAGAGGCGGATGTCAGCGGAGACATGTCCGCTGACATCCACCGCTATCCGATCCTGCCTGCAAAAAACAGACAAATCATGGTCCTATTTTCCATCCATCTGGCGGATTGGATAGGATCAGATGAAAATGGACAGGTGGTCTGTTTTCACCCGATCTCCCCATAGAGCGAGGTCAAGGGTCTAAACAAACCTCAAATGTCTTTTTGTAGACAGGAAAAAGGCACTGGAGACAGTTCAGTCCCTTTCTCTGAAGGCTCAACTGTAATACTTATGGATAGAAGCCTCTGCATAGCGGCTCCCATTCATTCATACACTGGGGCATAGTAAACCTTGTTTACTATGCCACAGTGACAGATGAACATAGAAGCGATCGGTACCGATTGCTCACTATATTTACCTCGGAAAGGAAGGGGGCTGGTAAACACATGTTTACCAGTCCCCCCCTCGATCTCTCCCAAGCAGCAGCTGGCCTGCTTTCCCTCCCCGGCTGCAGCTCCTGCTCGGGAGAGATCCTGGATCGCTGGATGTCATGATGCAGTGCAGGGAGGGGTCCTTGAAGGTCGAGAATGCGGGGCACTACGGAGGGGGTGGGGGCGGTCAAAATGTTGGTGGTTTATACATTTTTTTTTTTTTGCCTATATGTGCCTCTGCAGCAAATAACCTGGTGGGAGGGCAGAGGAGGGAAGCCGCAAGCTGCAGTGTTGCGGGGGGGGGGGGGTCAGGATCGGTGTAGGGGGGGTTAGTGTACAGAGTTAGTGAGGTGCTGTAGGAATTAGTTAGGTGGGGAAGGGGTGTATTTTAGGGAAAAGCAGGGAGGAATGTCAATATAGCAATGGGGGAGGTGGGCATCTTTTTGGGGTTATAGCTCTGATCAGTGGATTTTTATCCACTGATCAGTGCGACGGTTTTGTTCAGCGGAGTCTACTGAACAATTCTGATATAAGCTCACTAAAGTGATCTTGAACTTGTAACACAAGGAGGAATGAGGTCCATTAAGCGTACAAACCGGGCCAGCTGCGAGAAGTAGGTCCGTATGGACCTGGCAGTAAAAGGGGTTAAATAGGACTGGCAAGTCAGTGTTATGTCTGATTATGGGCTTTAAATAGGCAGTGCTAATCATTAAATTTCCCCCTGGTAAGTATAAAGGGGGAGGAACCTCCTGTGTATGCGAAGTTGTTTGCATAAACCAATGCCCTATTTAGGTCCCCCGAACTTCCAGCATACGGCGTAACCCTCCGCCCACCACCGTGTGACGACGGCGCATGCAATATGAGGTCACGCGTCCAAAGTCCGCCAGCACGCGTGTTGGCCGGCTTGTGTGTTGTCAAGCAACACAAAGTAAAAGAAAGACACATGGAAGCGCACCACTAGCCATGTCTCCCAACCACACAACGCCAGCATTTTAAAAAGCCGACACCGCTCTCGGCACTCAATGCAGCCAGCGCGTGCCGGGTGCTGCCATGCGTGCCCGCTCTTAACAAAAAAAAAAAGGCACAGGTCACATCCACAAGTGGAGACACACCAAAGCTTCACAGTAAGGAACCCATGTAGGAGTCTAATGGACATAACAAAATTGTAAATTGCCAAAACAGATAGAAGGAAAAACCTGAATGGAATCCACATGCATAAATGCCCTCGTTTTCCATTCCCTCCGAGGCAAATCCTTCCAAGGAGGGCTTGAAATTCATTGCTTCATTAAGGCCTTAATACGATTGATCCACCTCAGCTCCCTCTGGAGGAGGAGCTTTTTCCAGTCTCTGGGGCTGGAGTGGACTCGATCCAATGCCAAAAATTTTACTTTTGAAAAATTCCCACCGTGTATGGCAGTAGACATGTCTACCTAATGGTAACTCAGGGTTACATATTTGCATACTGCGAATATGTCTGTAGATCCTTTTCCAAAATTCAAGCTTGGTTTTTCCTACATAGAAGGAACCACAAACACACAAAGGAGATAAACCACGCCATGCATTTTACAATCGCGGGCATAGGACCCGCTGATTGGCTTCCACTGTGTCCAATTACAGTAGAAGCGGCGCCCAGGTGGCGTGCGCACCCTCCTAGATCACATGCACAAAATTTACATACATGTACATGATTTTGCACAGCCGGACCACTCTGTCGCCCTGCCACAGTATTATGCAATGGGCGGTCCAGAACTGGCTAATAAATAAATTATAACTTTTTAACAGAATTCTATGTTCAATCTTTGAGCCTTTAAAGTCCCATTTCTCTTCATGAGGGAACCCCAACTTTTCTTGATAGTAGGTAAGTATCTTACGTGTGTACATATACACTTTTAGATCAGACTTCAGTCTACTGTGACCCAAAAGACGTATGCGGAACACTATAGTTTTTGGGTATTTTTTCAGACTGTGTAGATTGTGTGATGTGAGCCCAAAGTAGACCCTTCCAAATTTGGCCATGACAATTTGCTGGGAACTGGAGGTTGCTCTATTTACAATGCACTTCAGTGAATTCTGGAGCGCATATGCAAAATAAAATGCTGATTTTAAAAAATTTACAGTATTTCCCTTCTTGTCCTCTTTCAGTTATGTAGATAGTGACGTAGGCCAAGCCAGCACTCTCACAAAAATCTTTTAAGTTCGGGCTGAGAGTGAGGACCTGCCTGCCTGATAATGTACTGTTTGGCAGAGTAGCACCCCCTCCTTACTGATAGTCTTTTAGATGTGCAATACAATCTGAACTGAAACTTGTAGTACATTGTACAAAGGGAAATTACATCCTTCCCCTGCAAACGTTTGAAATGACCGGATCCATTTATATTAACAAGTGGAAGAGTAATATGGGAAGGCTGCCTACAAACTAAATACAATTGCTGGGTTTTGTAAAGAAAATGTATCTGTTTTTTTTTTTTTCATAGTTAATGTATAAATAACCCCCCCCCCCCTCCCCAGTGCTAAAAACAAGTTTTGGACCCAGCATAATGAATAAGGCCAAACTTGTTTAAATCTGCAAACAATTGTCTCTGCACTGCAATGGGAGAGCCTTGCCCCAAACTACCAGTTTTGCAATACATGCACTACTCTACAGATACTACGTCTACCATGATTTGTGTTTGCTTCAACTTCAAATGTGCATACCATCCATTTGCTGTGCAACACTTGCTTTTACTCAAAAGGACTGTGGGTGGTGCAGTAATGAATAGGTGGTTTTCAGTGCTTTTATGTGGTGGCGCTGGATGCATCAGAATTTGGTTTATTTTAGGCTTGCACGGAGGAGGGTGGCTATATTCCATATGCCTTGGGACCCTGTAGAGCCAACTTCTTCCTTTATAATGGGAGTGTGATCACTGGATTTCTGACAGAATCAATGGGTTTTTTTTTTTTTTTTTTGCAGATAAAACAAAATGCTTTTAGAGCCGATACTCATTAGAGCGATCCGACTCGCCGGGGCGACCTCAGAGCGGCCGGCACGGACTTCATAACATTGAAGTCTATGCAGGTCGCTCCGGGTCGCCCCAAAGAAGCTCCGGACCCTTTTTCTAAGTCGGAGCGACTTGTGTTGCTCCTATTAGAACGGGTCCACAGCTTCTCTATGGAAGGCGACCTACGGCGACCTGTCAGACGACCAGGTCGCCTGACAGGTCTCCCCAGTGTGAACCGGCTCTTAATGCTTTGGGTATACAAACACTTTATTTACATCAATACATGAAAAAGATGTCCTATGGGGGTAACTAAAGAGACAGCAAACACAGCTTGCTATGAGGCTCTCCTTGGCTTATTGAAACCTTTGGACTCTCCTGATAAGGGAGGAGTTTCTACTCTTGGGACCTAATGAGTTTTTTTAAACAGGGCTACTTTCAGCACTTCTGAGAAGAATACTATGGTACTAGAATGCCATCTGTTGGCTGGATCGAAGATCCTGCGATCCTATCAATTAAGTCATCTGCCCCCTGCTGGATTCCCTCAATTAATACATTAGACTTCTGCTTGGCAAAAAGCAGATTCTGTTTTGCCACAATTGGGGAGTGGAACTGAGATTTTGGGAAATTCCTGGGTTCCTGGAGACCTTGAACAAGCTGCTATGTAACCCAGTCCCTTGTTGATTTCACCCAACCACTATACAGTCAGTTGTGGGTGTATTAACCCTTTGAAATGTATGTAAGCCCCAACGATGAATGTCTCTTATTTTGGTCTGGTAAACATACCATTTTAGTATAGCCGATCATAAATTCAAAAAATACCTTTTGACCTTGTCAACTGATGACCGCCCTTTGCTTTCTGTCTGTGCTAAATTCTTACAAGTAACATTGTTCCAAGGTCTAAGAACTACAGAACAACTCTCCTGTTTTATAGAGAGAACCTTGGGTGACAACACTGCTGGATACAACAAGTGACTGTTGTCACCCAAGGAGAGGAATTGTGATTCTGGCAGGACCATAAGGTGAAAAAAAGAGAAACAATTGCAGTCTAAGGACTGGCAAGCTGCAATAGATTTCCAGATTTGTTCCTGGGTTTAGATACATTTTAAACTAGCGATGTGTAATTTTAATTCTTAGGGCCCTTTCACATGGGCGGATCGATCAACTCTTCCTGTCAGTTTTTTAGGCGGATCCAATCTGACCCTCCCGTCTCCTCTGTGGAGCTGCGGGTGTCAACAGACATGAGTTTGTTGACACCTGCCGACATCTGATCCAGTCCTGTCTGCTAAAAACAGATGGATGGGGATCCGTTCCCCATCCGTATGGCAATCGGGTGTAAACAGATAGGTGGTCTGTTTACATCTGACCACTGTGTCTGTGTCCGATCTGCATAAGCAGAGCAGACATGGACCAGCCATCTGCCTGCTCAGCGTACAGATTCCCTGCTGAGCAGGTGGATTCCAACAGAGCCCGTCCGTATGTAAGGGGCCTTAAGGGTCGTAGATTGTCCAGGTTTTTGATGTAGGGACAGACTTTTTTTATTTTTCTTTAAATAATTCTAAAAAAAAAAAAAAAATTATATATACAGTAAACCCTCTTCCATTGCGGGGGTTACATTCCGGACCCAGACACGAAGAGTGAAAATCCGCGAAATAGAAAAACCCTATTAAAATGCATTGTAGGCATGTTTTTTTTTTTTTTTTTTACTGTCACTGTACGTGTAAAAGCATTTTAAGGTCTTTAACCACTTGCCTTCTAGGCCTATTTTTGACATTTGGTGTTTATAAGCTAAAATCAGTTGTTTTTGCTAGAAAACTACTTAGAACCCCCAAACATTATATATTTTTTTTTTTAGCAGAGACCCTAGAGAATAAAATAAAGATTATTGTAATATTTTTTATCATACCGTATTTGCGCAGCGATCTTCCAAACTTTTTTTAATTAAAAAAATAAGAATCCAATAAAGTTAGCCCAATTTTTTTCCATAATGTGAAAGATAATGTTACACCGAGTAAATGGATACCCAACATGTCATGCTTCAAAATTGCGCACGCTCACGGAATGGCGACGAACTTTGGTACTTAAAAATCCCCATAGGCGACACTAAAAATTTCTACAGGTTGCCATCTTAGAGTTACAGAGGAGATCTAGGGCTCAAATTATTGCTCTCGCTCCAACGATCGCGGCGATACCTCACATGTGTGGTTTGAACACCGTTTACATATGTGGGCGGGGTTTCCGTGTGCGTTCGCTTCTGCACGCGAGCTAACGGGGACAGGGCGCTTTAATTTTTTTTTTTTTTTACTATTTATTTTATTTATTTATTTTTACACCGTTTAAAAAAAAAAAAAAAAAAAAAATGATCATTTTTATTTCTAATACAAGGAATGTAAACATTCCTTGTAATAGAAATAGGCACGACAGGACCTCTTTTTTGTGAGATCTGGGGTCAAAAAGTCCTCAGATCTCACAAGTACACTAATAAAGATAGAAAGGGAAAAAAAAGGGACCTTTAAGCCGGTTGCTCGGCAACGATGTTTGCCGTCGCTCCGGTCGTCCAAGACAATAGAGTCGAGTGAGGGCAAGCTTGCCCTCTCTCGACATCCTGTCTGTGAGGATCCGGGACCCGATCGTTTTCCCTGCTGCCGGCGGGTCCGGTAAGCGGGGAAAAGGACCGGGACACGGCGGGAGGAGGGTGATCTCGCGGCGAATCCGCCGCTGGGACCACCCTTATCGGAAAGCCGATCGCCTGCAGTTTAAAAAAATACCAGGGTTATGGCAGCTATCTGCTGCCATAACACCGGTATTTAGTTTTAAACTCAGGACGTATATATACTATTGCCGGATGGGAGGTGGTTAAACACACTTTTAAAACAATAGAAACTCATTTAAACACATAAAAGATACTCTGAGACACAGCAAGAGCTATGGAAAACACAAAAATATTTCATTTTTAGTGATTTATATAGTAAAATAACATTACGTAGGGTATAGGCAGACATATGATGTATTTGTATATTTTATAGAGTTCTGCACTGAGTGGCCAGCTGCACTCCTTGACGATGACCAGTGCAAGCAGCATTTCCCAATAGAGCTAAAGTCTGTGGATTTTGTCTTCGCTGGGCCGTCAATCCGCAACCCAGAAGCCAGGGTAGTGACCTTGCAGGTGAGTGAAATGGCCTGTTTATATCATTTAAGTTAAAATGAGAACTGTATCAAAAGCACATCAAGACGCTTAAAGTGGTTGTTCAGCCACTTGGATGACTTTGTATAATCCTCTTTGTCTTCTAAGCCTGTGTGCCTCTGTCTGTCTCTGTGTTTTATAAAAAAAAATGCTGTAAATACCTGATTTCAGTGTGCTGCTCGGCGATCACGTGACCGGCCGGCTCTACCCTCTCCTCTTCTGACAGCTGCAGGGGGCGGGGCAGAGATTCCCCTGCTGATGTCCCTCAAGAGGAGAGAGAGCCGGCCAGTCAGTCACGTGATTGTCGAGCAGCACACTGAAATCAGGTAGTTACAGCATTTGTTTTATGCCAATCACATGCCAAATAGCAGCCTATTGCCAGCAACGGCACTGTCCCAATCGGTGCGACGCAGACTTTGTGGCACCGCACTGATTTCCAAAAAGTAGTTCCTGCACTACTTTTGGTGACTTCAGGGGTGATTCCAATAGATTTCTTTGCATGAACCCACACAGATGTCTTTCAGATCACTCCGAACTTGCACTGAAATGCAGATTTGAAATTGTGCGAGTTCAGCTGAATTTGCATGATTTTAGACCCGCATTCAGTGTGAACATACCCTCCAACGTGTCATTGGCTCTACAATTAATTGTTCATGCTGTGTGGCAATGTTATTCCAGCTGATACTCCATCTTCAGCCTTTCAACTCTAAAGCTAGAAAGGGCAAAATTAGTCACAATTCTGCAGAGAGACCAATTGGCTTCTAACCGCAGCTTGTTTAAGATTTAGCAATAAAACCTGGAGGCTGATTGGTTTCTCTACAGAATTGTGACTAATTTTGCCCTCTCTAGCTTTAGTAAAAAAAAAAACCCTATTCTAACACTACCCCTTTGCCAGCAAGGAGACATGCATGTCCAAAGGAATGCTAGGGATGTGTTCTTTCATATATTACTTGGGGCAGAGCTTTGTCACACATTAAGGCCTCATGCACACTGGACGTTTTTACAGCTGCTGTTAGCAGCGTCAGACGTTTTTTTTTGCAGCTGCAGAACGCCCATCCATGTTATTCTATGGCCTCATGCACACATAGAGCTTTTAGGAGCTCCAAGTGGCATAGGCGTTTTACAGCTCCAAAAAAAACCCAGGAACTGTGGGTTCAGGAGCTCCAGCGTCAAGCTGCAAAAAACGTCTGACGTTGCTAAAGGCTCCATGAGGCTCCATAACGTTGCTTAACGTGCGTTAAGCCACGTTATACGTTTTTTTTCTTCCATTCAAAATCAATGGTTCCCTATGGGAGCCTATTGATTTGAATGGAAGTCACACCGCAGGTCGGATCAGGGTGATCCGACTTGCGGTGCGACCTGCACTGTGAGAATCTTGAGGGGGAACTCCACGCCAAAATGGGGGAAAAAAACGGCGTGGGGTTCCCCCCCAGGTTCCAAACCAGGCCCTTCGGATCTGGTATGGAATTTGAGGGTAGCCCCGCGCCGAAAAAACGGCGAGGGGTCCCCCCCAAAATCCATATCAGACCCTTATCCGAGCATGCAGTCCGGCATGCCAGGAAAGGGGAGGGGACGAGCGAGCGGCCCCACCCCCCCTGGATCATACCAGGCCACACGCCCTCAACATGGGGGGGGTGTGGGTGCTTTGGGGCAGGGGGAGCTCTGCACCCCGCACCTCAAAGCACCTTGCCCCCATGTTGATGAGGACAAGGGCCTCATCCCCACAACCCTGGCCGGTGGTTGTGGGGGTCTGCGGGCAGGGGGCTCATCGGAATCTGGAAGCCCCCTTTAACAAGGGGGCCCCCGATCCCGGACCCCCTCCCTATGTGAACGGGTATGGGGTACACTGTACCCCTACTCATTCACCCCATAAAATGCAGTGTATGGAAATAACGACGGGAGACGTTTTGGAAAATTTATTAAAAATCTTCATCCGGCTCTTGTCCTCTCCGGGGGTCTTCTCCTCTCCGAGGGTCTTCTGCTCTTTTGCTGTCCGCCCTTCTTGTCTTCTCCTCTCCGGGGTCTTCTGCTGTCTTCTCCTCTCCGGGGGTCTTCTGCTGTCTTCTCTCCGAGGGTCTTCTGCTCTTTTGCTGTCCGCCCTTCTTGTCTTCTCCTCTCCGGGGGTCTTCTGCTGTCTTCTCCTCTCCGGGGGTCTTCTGCTGTCCGCCCTTCTGCTGTCCAATCTTCTTGTCTTCTCCTCTCCGGTCTTCTGCTCTTTTGCTGTCGGCTGTCCTTCTTCCTCCGGTCCTCCTCCGACGACGTCTTCAGCGATTATGCCGGCCTCTGGTCTCTGCAGCTTATTATATAGCCATTAGGGGCGTGGCCGCCAGATGACGTCATCGGGAGACCACGCCCCCTGTGTCACAGATGACGTCATCTGTGACACAAGGGGGCGTGGTCTCCCGATGACGTCATCTGGCGGCCACGCCCCTAATGGCTATATAATAAGCTGCAGAGACCAGAGGCCGGCATAATCGCTGAAGACGTCGTCGTCGGAGGACCGGAGGAAGAAGGACAGCCGACAGCCGACAGCAAAAGAGCAGAAGACCGGAGAGGAGAAGACAAGAAGATTGGACAGCAGAAGGGCGGACAGCAGAAGACCCCCGGAGAGGAGAAGACAAGAAGGGCGGACAGCAAAAGAGCAGAAGACCCCCCGGAGAGGAGAAGACAGCAGAAGACCCCGGAGAGAAGACAAGAAGGGCGGACAGCAAAAGAGCAGAAGACCCCCGGAGAGGACAAGAGCCGGATGAAGATTTTTAATAAATTTTCCAAAACGTCTCCTGTCGTTATTTCCATACACTGCATTTTATGGGGTGAATGAGTAGGGGTACAGTGTACCCCATACCCGTTCACATAGGGAGGGGGTCCGGGATCGGGGGCCACCTTGTTAAAGGGGGCTTCCAGATTCCGATGAGCCCCCTGCCCGCAGACCCCCACAACCACCGGCCAGGGTTGTGGGGATGAGGCCCTTGTCCTCATCAACATGGGGGCAAGGTGCTTTGAGGTGCGGGGTGCAGAGCTCCCCCTGCCCCAAAGCACCCACACCCCCCCATGTTGAGGGCGTGTGGCCTGGTATGATCCAGGGGGGGTGGGGCCGCTCGCTCGTCCCCTCCCCTTTCCTGGCATGCCGGACTGCATGCTCGGATAAGGGTCTGGTATGGATTTTGGGGGGGACCCCACGCCGTTTTTTCGGCGCGGGGCTACCCTCAAATTCCATACCAGATCCGAAGGGCCTGGTTTGGAACCTGGGGGGGAACCCCACGCCGTTTTTTTCCCCATTTTGGCGTGGAGTTCCCCCTCGAGATTCTCACAGTGCAGGTCGCACCGCAAGTCGGATCACCCTGATCCGACCTGCGGTGTGACTTCCATTCAAATCAATAGGCTCCCATAGGGAACCATTGATTTTGAATGGAGGCAGAAAAAAACGCTGCTAACAGCTACTGTGGCCAAACGTGCAATAACGCTAGTAGAAAAAGCTACTGAAAGCACGTTTTTACAGCTGCTGTTTCCCGGCGTTATGTAAACAGCTTTGGAGCACGTTTTTATGACGCCCTGTGTGCATGGAGCCTTAAACTTCTCTCCACCCCAATATCAGACAGTGAGGAGCAGAGGTACATGTTCTTCATCACATGACCGCAAAATAGGTGTTTAGTGAAGTTATGTGATTTATAACTAGTTATGGTCTTATTGAACGCTTGTATGAAATAAGTAGTTCTGATGGATTTACAATTTTTTTTCTTAGAATTGCTACTATTTTTTTATTTATTTATTTTATAGATCAAGCTCTCCAGTTTGAATCTAGATAAACATGCCAGGAAAAAGCTGATTAAACTTGCAGGGTCTCGGTACAATGCAGAAAGCGATACTTTGACAATCCAGACAGACAGGTAACAGTGTTCTTCTTATGCCTCATTCCCTTACCCAGGTGCTGGACAATATCATATTCTGAGGGCAGCAGTATGATTGTGACCATTTTATTCTTTCTGATTTTCAGGTGTCCCTTAAGGATGCAGAACGAGGATTATGCCATGTACTTGTTGACAGTACTCTACCATGAGTCCTGCGTAAGTGTTTCTTTTAAAGGTTAACTTTATGAAAAATTTAAGGTTCCCATATTTGGTTGAGAATCCTCTTGGTAGAAAAATGGAGGGGCTCCTATCTCACTTGGAAAACCCTGCTGTTTCATGGTCGTGCTGAAATACCACAATTCACGAGCAGGGGTGCTGTAATTAATGGTCAGCAGAGCTAAAATCCAAGAATTTAAATTTTTAAATTTGCCGGGGGGGGGGGGGGGGGGGTAGATATTTATTTTTTAGCAGCAAGGGCATGCCAAATCTGATCCACCAAAAAAGTTCACTTTTTTATTTTATTTTGTGTATACTGCCTACTGTGCAGTGCACACCCTCATCCCATCCCCAAGATTTGTAAGGTTTTGGTACAATGTTACTCAAGCACATACAGGTGCATCTCAAAAAAATAGAATATCATCAAAAAGGTACTTTATTTTAGTAATTCAAATTAAAAAGTGAAACTCCTCTATTATGTAGATTCATTACACACAGTGATATATTTCAACCATTTCTTTCTTTTAATTTTGAGGATTATGGCTTACAGCTAGTGAAAATCCAAAATTCAGTATCTCAGAAAATGAATATTACATAAGACCAATAAAAAAAAAAAAAAAAATAATACAGAAATGTTGGCTTACTGAAAAGTATGTCCATGTACAGTATAGTATGCACTCAATACTTGGTCGGGGCTTCTTTTGCATGAATTACTGCATCAATACAGTGTGGCATGGAGGCGATCAGCCTGTGGCACTGCTGAGGTGTTATAAAAGCCCAGGTTGCTTTGATAGCAGCCTTCAGCTCCTCTGCATTGTTGGTTCTGGTGTCTCATCTTCCTCTTTGACAATACCCCACAGATTCTCTATGGGGTTTAGGTCAGGAGAGTTTGCTGGCCAATCGAGCACAGTGATACCATGATCATTAAACCAGGTATTGGTACTTTTGGCAGTGTGGGCAGCTGGTCAGCAGAGGGAAGCATGAAGTGCTCTAGTTTACTGCCCTGACTTTGGACTTGATAAAACACAGTGGACCAACACCAGCAGATGACATGGCTCCCCAAATCATCACGGACTGTGGAAACTTCACACTGGACCTCATACAACTTGGATTCTGTCTTTCTCTCTACTCTTCCTCCAGACTCTGGGACCTTGATTTCCAAATGAAATACAAAATATACTTTCTTTAGAAAAGAGGATTTTGGACCACAGAGCAACATCTCAAGTTCTTGAATGGAATTTGCTTCACAATCCTCTCAAGGCTGTGGTTATCCCTGTTGCTTGTGCACCTTTTTCTACCACACTTTTTCCTTCCACTCAACTCTCCATTAATATGCTTGGATACAGCACTCTGTGGACAGCCAGCTTCCTTAGCAATGTCCTTTTATGACTTACTCTCCTTGCGGAGGGTGTCAATGACTGTCTACTGGACCACTCAAGTCAGCAGTCTTCCCCATAAGTGCCTGTTCACACTAGCACGATGTGAGACATCGCATGTAATTTGCACCGCATTGCTGTGCAGATCACACGGAATGTCTGTACAATGCAAATTCAGCCATACAAATTGTATGGCTGAATTTGCATCATATTTGGACCAAAATGGGGCAGGACCCTTTTTTTTGGCTTGGGCTGGAATTGGATTGCATGGTTGTTTACACCCATGCAATCTGACTCCTGCACCATTTGACAGTTCGCATTGCGATATGCGAACCAATCTGGGGGTGTCCTTAACTTTCTATTGCCACCTTCTGGAGTTTACATAGGGCAGTGTGAACTGCCTGCTAGTCCTATGTGATGCGAGAACCGGCACTAGAAACGCGCTGGTTCCCGCATTGCGCTAGTGTGAACCGGCACTGATTGTGTAACCTACTGAACCATAAAGACCATTTCAAGGCTCAGGAAACCTTTTACAGGTGTTTTAAGTTAATTCGCTTATTAGAGTGTGACACCATTCGTCTACAGCAGTGTTTCTCAACCTTTTTTCAGTCAAGGCACCCTTTAAAATTATGCACAATCTCAAGGCACCCCATTCTAAAATTTAAAAGAAACAAATTGTTTTACATAATATAGACGCATCGACACATGTAGGACACCCAACATTTGAGATGATTTATTTTTATACACCTTTGCACACTGGTACTGACTAGTATTCCAGTGTTTCTCCTCTCCCTCAATTTCCCCTCCCTCATTCAGCTAATGTAACCCCAGTGCAGACAGAGAAGGGCAAACAAGGACATTCTCAGGTTCTCAGTCTTGTCAATTTATGACCTCCTCATTTTATTAGAATCCCAGCAGCTGCCTTGCACGGTGTCCATGGCTGTAATGCTGCACAAAATAAAACACATGGCTTTGTGTAACAAAAAAATGCAGAAGAGATTCACCTGCAAAGTGCTGACAATTTTGGGCAATTTTAGGCAATGTTTTTGCATTTTACCAAGGCACCCCTAAAGATCCCAGAAGGCACCCTGGGGTGCCATGGCACACTGGTTAAAAAAGGCTGGTCTACAGTATTGAACTTTTTCAAATATAGGCGAATAAGCTTCAGCTGTAATATGTTTTGTTATTGCTTTACAAAATAAGTTGTCGTAGTGATCAAATGCCAATAAATTAGTTCTTTCAAAGCCTGGAAAGTGGGTCACACAACATTTTTACCCTTGTTTAAAAAAACATTTACAATTTGGTGGGTATACATTTGTTTATATGAATGGGCTTTCCTGAAGCTGGTCCACGGTTCAGGAGAATTTCTGAGCTTGGCACCAGTCCATGGATTTGGCAGAGTCTTTACACATTGTCTTTGGTGTTGCTGGGATCCAGAATTCGCTGTGTGCCATCTGATTCCAGGCCGTCCCCTGCACACAAGCCCTGAGCTGCTTTCATTACCTTTCAGTGGCTAATGAATTATTCAGCATCTCCTCACCGGATGAATTGGCTTTGATTGCTCTGCATATTTTATGAGCATCTGTGACACTTGTGATTTTTCCATGATCCTGGCGAGCGTACTTTGAGTGGCAGGACTTGGGGGGAATCCCAGGGCGAGCAGCCTCGGCCTTGTGGAACCCCTGTTCTGTTTCAAACATCCAACAAAAACAAAGAGCGCAAACTGGGTGCTACATTCCCAAAATCCATCACACTGCAAATGGTTTGTGAGTTACAAAGCTTGATTGCTAACCTGTTGTATGCAAAACCCATCAATTAGTCCAAAGGGATACATTATGTACACTCACCGGCCACTTTATTAGGTACACCTTGCTAGTACTGGGTTGGACCCCCTTTTGCCTTTAGAACTGACTTAATTCTTCGTGGCATAGATTCAACAAGGTGTTGAAACATTCCTCAGAGATTTTGGTCCGTATTGACATGGCATCACGCAGTTGCTGCAGATTTGTCGGCTGCACATCCAGGATGTGACTCTCCCGTTCCACCACCTCCCAAAGGGGCTCTATTGGATGAGATCTGGTGACTGTGGAGGCCATTGGAGTACAGTGACCTCATTGTCATGTTCAAGAAACCAGTGGTGAGATGATTTGAGCTTTGTGACATGGTGCATTATTCTGCTGGAAGGAGCCATCAGAAGAGTGCAGTGTAGTCATAAAGGGATGGACATGGTCAGAAACAATACTCGGGTAGGCTGTGGCATTTATACAATGCTAAATTGGTACTAAGGGGCCCAAAGTCTGCCAAGAAAATATCCCCCGCATCACCACCACCAGCCTGAACCGATGATACAAGGCAGGATGGATTCATGCTTTCACGTTTACACAAAATTCTGACCCTACTATCTGAATGTCACAGCTGAAATCGAGACTCATCAGACCAGGCAATGTTTTTAAAATCTTCTTTTGCCCAATTTTGGTGAGCCTGTGCAAATTGTAACCTCGGTTTCCTGTTCTTTCACATTGACACCCACTGCAGAAAACTGCTGCGGTGCGGGTAATGCAGAGATCGCAGGTTTCCTGCACCACATTCTAGTGTGAACCTAGCCTAATGCCCCGTACACACGTGCAGATTATCTGCAGACTTTTGTCTGCAGACTTACCTTTTCTATGTAGTGCAAGGGCCTGCCGGATTGCATACAAATTGAAAGTGTTTAGGTAATATGGTTTTGGCAAGTCTGCAGATAATCTGCACGTGTGTATGGGGCATTAGACTGTTTATTTGGATTACAAGAGATTTTTGTAAAATATGTTGCGTTCCAAGCAGAATTTAATTTAAAGCATATTTTAAATGTTCTGTTTTATCAAAGTTTGCAATACACTCACCTTTTTTTCAATTTTTTTTTTATGTAATGTTTTAGTTCTGAGAATTTTGTTATCCTCTATGTGGTAGAAGTGTATGTATAGCCAAAACTTTGTTTAGTTTTGGACAGGAGTAGGGAATTTTTAGAGCCACTGTCATGATTTTATAACAGTCTGAGTCCTGGTTCACACTAGTGCAGTGCGGGAAACCCTGCGATTCAGTGCCAGTTTCTTCATTGCACCTGAATCACAATGACATCTGCGAACCGCTGGGGGTGTTAATGTAAAGTTAATGACACCCCCAGATCGGAGCACAGTGCAAACTGTCAAATGGTACAGGAATCAGATCGCGTAGGTGTGAACACCCATGCAATCTGATTCCAGTGCAGACCAAAAGAAGAGTTCTGCACCATTTTGGTGCGCTGTGATTTCTGCCATAAAGTTTGTATGGCTGAATTCGCATCGCACAGACATTGAGTGTGATATGCACGGCAATGCAATGACTGTGATTGCACAAGTGTGAACCCAGCCTGTGTCCACACTGGGGATATTCACCCTCTTTGTCCTGATGAGTGAAACAAAAGTCATGGTAAATCCAAAAGTTTAAAGTTGTCACTGGAATGAGCAGTGAGGGTAAATCTTCCACTGGGGACACCTGATCTAATGACAACTGTTTTTAAAGTGGACCTTTTTAAGGTGCTCCTCCTGCCCCTGGCTAAAATGCTGCAAAAAATGACCTGTGTGTATGAAAGTCAGATTACATAGTTATTATTCTGCAGCACCTAGGCGAGGGTGATGTCATGCTCCTTTCCGGTCAGATGTCAGAGAAGGTTGGGTGGCTTAAGATAATCCTGGCCTGTGCTGCAATGTCGTCTTGCATGATTGGGATACTCAACATGCAGAAGGGATATTGTTAGCAAGAGAATGACTGAAGGCACCCCCTCTAATTTAATTATTTTTCCCTCCACAGGTTTATTTAGGATCTCATGCACATGAGCACCTGGGGCCATACAACCTCAATTTCATACAGAAATTGATGCATTAATAATAATTATTATCCTTTATTAATAAAACGCAGATATACACCGGTACTTGCATGAGGCTTTCTGCAGCATTTTAGAGCGAGACTTTGCTACTGGGGTGGATGGACTTTAAGACGGAAATCCACTTGCTTTGTGGATATTTCCCCTCACTTCCTATTGTTTCTATAAGACAGGAAGTGAAGGCACATCTCCCCAACAGGACACAGATAAAAAGTAAACTGAAAGGGGTTGTAATTATTGCATACTCTAAAACAAAGTGTCTATACTGTACATAGTAGAAGCATACATTTTCCAACCCGTGCAACTGTTTTATATTGAAAACCAAGACTGGTCCTCTTTTGCTGCTGGGAGATGGAGGATTTGGGATTGTATTGTGCTCTTAGTGCATTGCAGCTCTCCTTATGCACCGCCTTGCTAGTTTTCCACTGGTTGCATTTGCTGCATATAGGACGTTGTCAGCTGCCTTTTGCCAATCTGCAATTTTTCATGTGCAGCATCAATAAGGAGATTTGCAGATAAGTGGATCTGTTATCAGAATCCAAAGAATTGTGTCAGTGGAACCGGTCACAGTATCCCTCCCTTCCACTCATATTGCCTTCATCTGCTTTTCTCTCCAGAAGAACAGCACAATCTTTGTTTAAGCATCATCCAGGGTCATAATATATTTCTGGGCTAAGATTTGGCTCAGGGATGACACGATCATGTAAATATGCTACTTGTGAGTACTTTTGTGTAATTTCAGGTATTTCTGACTTTTTTTTTTTTTTTTTTTTCCCCCCCCAGAAAACTGAGGCTTGGGAAAGCGAGATGGAGGAGGGCGACATGGACGAGTACATCTGGGAGGGCAGCATGTCTGAAAAGAACGCCCTACAGACTCTTTCCAAGTCTTGTGGCACCTCCAGCGAAGAAATACTCCAATCTCCCAGTGTTCAAGAATACCGCAGCGCTATGCTGAACCTGCGCAATGAAGGCGAAACAGAGGACAATATCAGCACCTACAAGCAAAGTGTGAAGAAAATGCTGGGCATTGCTTAGGCTTCCCCCCTGGATCTCCAGACTGTGCCACTGTTAAATTTCCCAAATATTGACCTTCCTGTCATTTTTTAGGATGGACTCCACACTAAATTATTACTTGTTTTGTGTGGATGCTATTGGGTTGAATCACATGCTGATTTCTTGGATATTTTTGGACGGTGGTGCCAAGATTTCCCATTTAGATTTCTCAGTTCTTTACATTGAAATGATTCCACAGTGTAACTCTGATGCTCTTCCGATACAGGGAAATTTTGCCATGGTGGGAGAGAGGAGACAGCATCTACTGCAGGGTAATATTGTCATGTTGGAGGGGTGGATACACCATCCACTGCAGTGTAATAGTGTCATCTTGCATGTGGCAGAGGCGCCATCCACTGCAGTGTAATAGTGTCATCTTGCATGTGGCAGAGGCGCCATCCACTGTAGTGTAATAGTGTCATCTTGCATGCGGCAGAGGCGCCATCCACTGCAGTGTAATAGTGTCATCTTGCATGTGGCAGGGGCGCCATCCACTGTAGTGTAATAGTGTCATCTTGCAGGTGGCTGAGGCGCCATCCACTGCAGTGGAATTTAAACATTGTGAGAAGAGCAGAGACCCCAACCAAGGCAGGGAAATATTGCCATGAGAAGAGCAGAGACCCCAACCAAGGCAGGGAAATAGTGCCATGTTAAGAGGGATGGAGACCTCATCTACTGCTGGAAAATCTCACTATTGTGGGAGAGGAGGAGACCCCAACCACTGGAAGAATATTTCACAGTTGTGGGAGGGGTGCAGACACCATCTATATTAGGGAAATGTCACCATTGTGGCAAGAGCAGAGGCATGGATTTCTGCAAGGACATCTCATCACTGAAACCCCACCAGCCGTAAAAAAAAAAAAGCCATTGTAATTTCATGCCCACATGAAAATGAAATGTCAATTGCCCTTTAGCTCTTATCTATGAACAGTGGAGTGAAAATAAACCTCCTTTCTTAACATTTAGTATACCATGAAACTTTGTAACTTCAGCCACATTTTGAAACATTATTGTAGTATTTACTTGAAACTAAACTTTGATGGAACTTTTACATTGTCAAATGCTTACTGTGCTATATTTGTGTATAATATCTTACACAGAGGAGCGGTCCTAACTCTATGTTGGTGTAATCAGCATTGTAGCTGAATCACTTGTTGGATAATGTTAGACATGAATGGCCTGAAAAAACGTTCTCTCTTGATTTTACATAAACATGTCTCAAGGTCTCAAGGGTACAAGTCTATAAAGAGCACTGAAGATTTTTTTTTTTTTAAAGTTTGAGTGAGGTCAGATCTTACCTGATTGGCCTATAGTTTATGCTTGCTGTCAAGTAAGCCTTTACTATAGCTAAAGCCTTGTACATACAATGAGAATATTGGACGAGTGATTATGGTCGTGTGTGTGTGTGTGTGTGTGTTTTTTTTTTTTTTTTTTTTTCATGCTAGTCTCATTTTGAAAATAGAGGTTATTAAAGTTACAAAAATTCTCATACAGCAACCTCGGTAGTGCTGTAAGGTATTCTTTCATTTCTGCCCATTCCGATGAATACTAGCCAAGTCTAGCATAAAGTCCATTTCTCAGTAAGGTGTGCCCTCTACTTTTGCAAGATGGAGGGAGTCTTTTGGCTTTTTCAGCCACCTGAACCTGAGTATTTCTGACCTTTTTGGTCTGTGATGTGTCCCAGCAATACAGGCTACAGAATTTCACTCCCTGCCTCCTCCGCTCTTTGTCCTGAAAGCTTTCTGGCTTATCCGTGAGATTGCAAGCCTTCCAGACTGCTTTGTAGAAACCTGTTTATGGTCCTGAAGCCCAATGTGGCCTTTGCCCCATTCTAGACTTGATGTTTCTCAACACTTTCTTGCAGGTCAAAACGTTCTGAATGGAATAAGCCTGATTTGTAATTATACTGCTTCCAAAGGGGGATTTTCTAGCATTCTTGGACATCAAGGATGAATATTTACAAGTTTCCATGTTTCCTCTGCTTCAGCAATTCCTGCGGTTTGCAGTGGGCAAACAGCACTTCGAGTTTGTGTCTCTTCCCTTTAGTCTGTGCATGGCCTGCCAGGTCTCTTCACCAAGGTTTACTTACACACTCGGGGAATTCATATTATTGGATATCTGTATGACCTCCTTGAAGGAACTCTCCACCCCGGTCCTGATGCCCAATCAGTGGCAGACCCCCATACAGACAATTTATACCTTTGGATGGATGTGCACTACAAAAGTAGGTGCTCCAAGAAAAGGATTTTACAAGTAGGTCAAAAATCCTTATTTCTCAATTGTACATTACAGGACACAACCTTCCATTAATCAAGACTAAAGTTTTCAGAATTAATACAATTTTTCCTTTAAATTAATAGACATGCTCCAAGAAAAAACTTCACATTAGAAGCTGACATCAAATCTGAAGTCCCCCTTTTTACAGCAGATGGCATTGCTGTATTTAAAGTGTCACTAACCACTTCTGGACCGGAAGGATTTGCCCCCTTAATGGCCAGGCCATTTTTTGCGATTCGGCACTGCGTTACTTTAACGGAAACGTACAGTCGTGCAACGCTGTACCCAAATACAATTGATGTCCTTTTTTTCCCACAAATAGTGCTTTCTTTTGGCGGTATTTGATCACCTCTGCGGTTTTTAGATTTTACGCTATAAACAAAAAGAGAGTGAAAATTTTGAAAAAAACACCATATTTTTTACTTTCTGCTATAAAAAATTCCCAATAACATTTTTTTTAAAAATTACATTTTTTTATAAGTTTAGGCCAATTTGTATTTGCTACTTATTTTTGGTAAAAAACAAATCCCAAAAAGCATATTTTAATTGGGTTTGCGCAAAAGTTATAGCGTTTACAAACTATGGGATAGATTGTTGGACTTTTTATTTATTTTTTTATTAGTAATGGTGGCAATCTGCGATTTTTAGCGGGACTGCAACATTGCGGCGGACAGATTTGACCCCTAACTGACATTTTTGACACACTTTGGGGACCAGTGACACTAATACAGTAATCAGTGCTAAATAATATGCACTGTTACTGTATAAATGACACTGGCAGGGAAGGGATTAATACTGGGGGTGATCAAAGGGGTTAAATGTATGCTTACTGACTTGGGGGGGGGGGGGGGGGGTTCTGTGACAGACACAGACAGATTACAGTTTCAGCTTAGCTGAAACTGCTGATCTGTCCCTGCCTGGCTGAGAGAAGATCCGCCTGCTTTGTTTACATAAGCAGGCGGGTCTTCTCTCGGTTTCCCGGACAATCACGGGAGAGCAGCGGCAATCGCCGCTGTTCCTCCCACGGCCGCCTCCCGCTGTGTCTAAACACATGCATTCCAGTCACATACTACTATGTGACTGGATGCAGCCGAGCTGCCCTGCCACAGTAAAAAGGCGGCGGGTGGTCGGCAAGTGGCTAAACCCACTTTAAAACTATCAATAAATGGTGTATTACATGCTGTTCATACTCAGTCACTGATATTAGTTTTCTATATTCTGCAAAAAACCTGGTTGATCCTCCTGCTCTCTATCTCCTCCTTCTGTTCATGTCCGCAATTCAGCTAGTGATTTTGCAGCTGTGGTGGCAACTCTGCACATGTCCAGTTTTCAGTGGGTTTCTATGCTGAGCATTTTTTCCTATCAAATCTGAGCAGCCCATGTGACTGTAGAGTCACACATGTGGGTGTATACACAGTGGTAAATGACAACCCACTCCCTCCATGTCCACTAACCAGCTAAATACAATTGGGGTGGGGTCTTACATGGAGGTTGATGGAGGCTTCACCTCCCTCTTATTCTAAGATACAGGCTGGAAGGGCGTGACACAGCCTGTGACTGAGAGAAATCTGCCCGCACAATGTTTTTGCCAAAACTATTGATTTCAAATCTATATTTGTGTGACAATTGAATACCGTTTATTGATATATTTTTTTGGGTTTTGAATATGTGACCAGCAGCAGACGACTAGAAGCTCCCCCTTCTTATGTTTCCCTGCAGACAGGCTGGGAGAAAGCTGGGTCATGTGACAGCTGTATATGGATTAGGAATTTTTATTATTAAATCAATTACAGTGACATCATCCACATATATACATTTTTGTTTTTAATAGAGACATATGGCCAGAGATTTATTTGGTCATACTTCTCTTCTGGGTCATAGAATGCACTTTGTTCTGTACTCTTGTGAACCAGACTTAGTCTGTCAATGGGAAAAATACTTGCTGATGTTATAGAAGTAGTCTGGACTCTGCAGGGATTCCGATTTTAAAGCGTTAAAGCGGAGCTCCACCAAAAAGGGAAGTTCTGCTTTACCCTTCATGCCTAAGCCTTTTTCTTACATTTTGTTGCTTGCAAGTTAAAATCCCTATTTTTTGTTACAAAATTACTTAGAACCCCCAAACATTATATATATATATATATATATATATATATATATATATATATATATATATATATATATATATATATTTTTTTTTAGCAAGACACTAGATTTCAGTATTATATGTCCCACAGTATCTTTATGATGCAATTTTTTTGGAAGAAATACACTTTCATGAATTTTAAAAAACAAAACTGTAAAGTTAGCCCAGTTTTTTTGCATAATGTGAAAGATGTTACGCCGCGTAAATAAATACCCAAAATGTCATGCTTTAAAATTGCACACATTTGTGAAATGGCGACAAATTACAGTACTTAAAAACTTACATAGGCGGTGCTTTAAAAAAATGTTGAGAGCTACAGAGGAGGTCTTGTACTAGAATTATTACTCTTGATCTATTGATCGCTGTGATACCTCACGTGTGGCTTGAACACCGTTAACATATGCGGGCGCGACTTACACTTTTTTTTTTGCTGTCACAAGGAATGTAAACATCCCTTGTGACAATAATAGGCAGTGACCGGTACTCTGTGTGTGTGTGTGTGTGTGTGTGTATGTGTATGTATATGTATATGTATATATATATATATATAACACCAAATCCCTCCTTTGCACTTCAAAGCATTCAGAATGCCAAGTTTGGCTGTTTTGTAAGGTGTAATTTTTCTTATTTTTTATTTTTTTTTAAATCTGGTGTTTTTAAAGCTTCAGTAACCAGAAGTGATCTCATGACATCGCTTCTGGGTTTCTACATTGGAGACCCAATCAAAGCCGAATCCGGCTTTGTTTTGGGTCTACAGCCAGCTGACGGATGGGAGACCTGGGCGAGCCATGGGGGGGGGGGGGGTGAACATTCCCTCCCGCTTCTTGTAATAACAACTGAGTGGCTCCTTAGCTGCATCCGTTGTTGTTACAAGTAAGCAGACCATTGGCTCTAAACAACAATACCGGCATGATGCCTCTAGCTGCAGGCATCGCCCTAGCCTAGTACAACCCCCTTGAAGCCGAGGCTGCATATTTGGGTTCTGTTGGTGCAAAAGGGCTAATGCAACATTTCCAATGATGCTCATGCAGTGTAGTTGAGCATCATGGGAAAAGTAGTTCCAAAACATCTGGGGTGCAAAGGTTTGCCATCACTGGCCTAGACGATCCGAGCAGAAGATCTCTCCCCTCCCTCCAATCTTCTGGAACACCTCACAGGTCCCAGAAGACTGCCCGACCATTCAGGAGGTGCAGCCAGCTGTGCAGCCGCAAACTGTCACAGCCAGGTGCCCACAGTTGTAATGCCGGGGAGAGGAGAGGGAGAGAATCGAGGGTTCAAGTGGCCACATTGCTGGATCGTGGGACAGGTGAGTGTGTATTAATAAAGTCAGCAGCTACACTTTTTACCACTTGCCGACCATATAACCTACATATACAACTGCAAGGTGGCTATCCTGCACCTTCGGGTCTAGGGCGCGCATACGGGCCGCCGGGTACCCGCTCCTGCTGTAATTATACACAACAGGAGCTGATCTGCAGGTACCGCAGACTAAATGTCTGCTGGTACCCACCGATCACTAGGCAGAGAGCCAGAGTGTCAATCTTCTTATGTAAACAAGGCAGGTCATTATTCTGTGAGTAGAGAAGACATTGATCTTGTGGAAGATGGATTAATGCCTTCTCCTAGTCAAATCACCTCCTACACAGTACACAAGCACTGGCTAGGCACCAGGGCCGGTACAGGGGGGGTGCAGTGCAGGTCAAGTGCTTCTAAAATCTGTGTGTGACTAACGCACGAGGCAGCTGGCCGCTAATATCTGTAATGATGTACGCTCCTGCACAATCTAGTATAGCCCATCTCTTCACTTCCCTGTCAGCGGGGATACCCGCCTGAAAGGGGCCTTGTAGTCCCGGCCGGCGTGACGTCCCTGAGAGGCAGGCCGCCAGTGGTATTGGAGAGGATCATAGAGTTCTCCTTCTGAAGTTGTGACCTAGAGGGAGCCGCCGTGCCAAGGAAGAACCAAGCACTGTTAATCCAACAAGTAAGCAGATTGCCATCTGCATATGAAATGAACTCTTTGGATTGGGGGGAGGCTGAGGGGGGGTTAATTACCAATAGTATTTGTATTCTGCAGCAAGAGGGGGTTAATGTATTGTCACTGATCACTGATGTATTAGTGAAAAGTGTCAGTTAACACTGACACTGGTGCCACTAATGCAGCACAAAGGGGTTAATTACTGAAACTGGTTGGTCACTAATGCATCATTGATCAGTGGCAATACATTAACCCCCTCATGCTGCATAAAACAATTACCATTGGTAATTACCTCTTGCCAACCTGTCACAGTACATATACCGCGACAGGGTGGCAGCTACAGGTGTACGTTGCTGCCTGATTCAGGGTTTCTGGCGTATGCCCCTGCCCACCTACTGCCCTGTGATTTGACACAGCAGGAGACTGTCCGCAGATCCCAGCCAATGATTCATGGCCAGGACCTGTTGATGGGCTGGGTCAAATCACAGCCCAGAGCTCTGTGTTGACAATACAGGGAATGATTTTTTATTTTTACAGGGAAAATAAAGAAATAAATCTGTAGTAAAAAGCAGCACACATTATACATTGTTAGGCACGCAAATAACTCCTTGATTGCCCTTAGATGTTAACCCCTTCCCAGCCAGTGTCAGTACATTGATAGTGCATATTATTAGCACTGATCACTATATTAGTGTCACTGGTGATGTGGCAGTCAGTCAGTTCCCACAAAGTGTCAGTTAAGCCAGGTACACAGGGGCCAAATATCGGGGAACAACAAGCAGTTTAAAAAAAAAATAGCTAACATTCGGCCCTTGTGTCCAACAGAAGTCAGATGAGCATGCTGGAAAACCAGCAGCCGACTGACTCCTTGTCAGCTCTCTTAGCCAATGGCGGAGATCGCTGATTGGAGTGTTCTGGCAGGGGGGCGTCCCACTGTCAGAACACAACAGCTCAGCAGGGGAGACCTGGGGTGGGGGGCACAGTTTGCCATCTTCGCCCTGGGCACCGGATGACCTTGTCCCGGCACTGCTAGGCACACAGTTAACCCTTTGTTTGCCCCCATGATTCTAACCCTATCCCAGCCAGTGTCATTAGTACAGTGACAGTGCATATTTTTTAGCACTGATCACTGTATTAGTGTCACTGGTCCCCAAAAAGTGTCAGTGTCCCATTTGACCACTGCAATATCTCAGTCCTGCTATAAGTTGCTGATCGCCACCATTACTAGTAAAAATACATTTATTAAAATTCCATAAATATATCCCATAGTTTGTAGATGCTATAACTTTTGCACAGACCAATATACGCTTATTGGGATTTGTTGTACCAAAAATATGTAGCAGAGTACATATTGGCCTCAACTAAAGAAGGTTGATTTTTTTTTTTCAATTTTTTTTTTTTCAATTTTTTTTTTCAATTTTTTTTCAATTTTTTTTTTTTACTGGATATGTTTTATAGCAGAAAGTATAACATTTTTTTTTTTTTTTTTTTTTTATAGCGCTAAAAAACAAAAATGCAGGTGATCAAAGCTCTATTTGTGGGAAAAAAAGGACATCAATTTTATTTGGGTACAGCGTCGCAGGACCTCGCAAATGCCAGTTAAAGTAACGCAGTGCTGAATTGCAAAAATTGGTCAAGAAGGGAGGTCAATCGGTTAAAGCGGAGTTCCGGCCTATTTTGCAACTTTAGTGATTCCTGGAGTGCTCGCTATGCTGATTAACAATTGGGCATTTTCAATTTTTTTCGGGGTCCCTTACCTTATTTTCAGGGCATTTTTGATTGTTGTTCTGTCTCAGCATCGATTGTACCTGTGACCCTCTTGTAGACCCCCAGTCTCTAAGTGTGTGCAGCAGGTTGAATAATGGCTTTAACAGATAGTTTACTCAATGAATAAAGACTCCAGAGGTGTTCTCCAATGCTTCTTTATGCTTCAAGTTAGCAAAGGCATAAACATAGAGCTTTTCCATAGGTAAATTTACAATGAAGTTACACAGCTTCCACACTCTGCAGTCTCCTCATAACAACTAAACAAAATGGCAGTTACAGCAGGAAAATGGAGGATGGGAGAAACCATCTAGCCAGAAACAACAGGGGTGCAAGGAAGATACCAATAACATAGCATAACATAACATGTAATAACAACTGCTAGACAGTTAAAGCTGCGTGGCAGCACACTCCCCGCCTGGTATCGTGAGATACCACTACACAATTATTTTCCATAAACATACAATTAACATTGCATACAGTAGAATGCTATGTAGCCCTCTCCTCTAAGCTAACTATGCTAGAGATCTAAGTGACTCCTTCACATAACACTGAATCAGAATTTTTGGAAGCAGGCATAATTAGGACTGTCTCAGTGACTGGTCTCAGGAAGGTTTTTGGGCTCCTGTCCTTTACAATCCTGACTTCCACACTTCGGACCTTTCCATCATCACTAGCAATGGCCTTTGAAATAACTCCAACTGGCCACTGGATCCGATTGGTTTGCTTTTCTTTTAGAAGAACCAGGTCCCCTTCCTTTAAGTTAGGCTTCTGGGTTTGCCACTTTTTACGTCCTTGAAGAAGTGTGAGGTATTCCCTCCTCCATCTGTCCCAGAAACAATCTGCAAGGTATTGAGCATATCTCCATTGACGTTTATATATGTCCTTTTCATCAAAGATGCTCTTTGGCGCTGGGATCTGTCCAATTTTCCGGCTCAATAATGCAGCTGGAGTTAAAACAGTCGGACATTCTGGGTCTGTAGATACAGCGGTCAACGGTCTTGAGTTGATTATTGCTGCGACCTCAGCAAGGAATGTAGTAAGTACTTCATGGGTAGGACGTGAAGAACTCACATCAAGCAACATAGAATCCAGTATGTGCCTTGCTATCCCAATCATACGTTCCCATGCTACGCCCATTTGTGAAGCGTGTGGTGGGCTGAATCTCCACTGGTCTGCAGTGGCGGAGAAGGTGGCCCTTGGAGATGGCTCTGTCTGAGAAGCTCGCTCCCGCAGGGGTTTGTTAATGCTCTGGGACGCTCTCTCGCTATAATTGAACTGGTTGGTCAGTTTTCTCTCCTTCTTGTTCCTGGATGGTATTTCCTCACCTTCTGTCCATTCTTCACTAGCCTGAGCGTCAGACTTCCCATCTGTATCTTTGTCTCCCGGCTCTGTGGAGTCGTTGGTCTGAGTCTCTTCAATGACTCCCAACTTCGCCATCTGTCGCCGCGCTTTATCAGAGTCTTCGTTTAACATGTTTCCATCCAGGGAGAAGTGTACGGCCAGCTGGTCCACGATGCTAATGGGTTTGTAGGCCAGTTCCTTAAAACTGTACCTCACAATGTTCTGGGGGGCATGAGGGTTGTTTGCAGTCAGGATACGAGTGAATTCCTCCTTAAGTTCAGCCTCGCTGAGTTCCAGCTGGTCCGGAGGCTTAACCAGAGTCTTGGCCTGCATCCATTCATCAGCTCCATCCCCCATAACTGTGGAGTCATCTTCATCCTCCAAATTTCTTCTTGAGCAGATGTTGGAACTCAATGCTACAACTTCAGGCCGGATTTCCGGATCAGTATCTGGATCCTCCAGGTAGAAATCGATATCTTCTTCTGAGTTTGTAGAAGACTGGTCCATTAAAAACTTGGGTTCTGAAAACCAAATGGTTTGTGTGAGGACAACTGCTGGCACTAAAATCTTCTGCATGAATGCTAGAAAGTGCTCTCGCTTCTCAGGTTTGTTACGGAGAGTTTTCTTCAGTGCAGCAAATCTGGTTAAAGCTTGTTCTCGATTGTTAGGGAGAGTAAGCCTTGGTACTCGGAAGGGTACTGGAGCTACCCAATTGTTGGAATTGTCCTTGAAGAACTCTTCATCCGTAATCTTAATGAGCTCCTTGTCTTCGACTGAAGGAGCAATCTTGTTGTCATCACAAGTAGTCTGGTACACTGAATCACCAAAGTCTTTTTGAGAAGTGAGCTTGCAGTTAATGCTTTGGAGTGCTTGATATGGAACTTCGTTCTTAAAATCAAGTCTTTCCTTCACATAATAGTGCGATGGACATTTCATCAATTGACAGGTAACATTAGTTTTGTAGGAAGCTACATCCAAGAGCTTGTGAGATTGGTCTAAGCAGACTTCTCCTATTATCACCCATCCAAGATCGAGTTTCTGGGCCTGAGGAGCATCATCTGGACCGTTACATAACTCTCTTATTTATGAACTCTAGGAATGTCTCTCCCTAGTAGAATCAAAATCTTAACATCCTTGTTAAGTGGTGGAATGTAGTTAGCAATGTGACTCAAATGAGGGTGATGACGTGCAACCTCTGGTGTGGGGATTTCTTCTCTGTTGTTCGGTAGCTGATCACATTCGATTAGAGTTGGAAGAGGAAACTCTGTGTCCTCATATTCTGATGCAACTACGAAGCCATGGGCTCTTCTTCCAGAAGTATTGACCTTTCCTGCACATGTCTGCAAGGTATAAGACCAGGTCTCTCCTTGAATGTTGAATAGGTCAAAGAATTCTGTACTGGCCAATGAGCGATTGCTCTGATCATCGAGTATGGCATACATTTTTATGGATTTTTGTGGACATCCTTCAGGAAAAACTCTTACAAGACATATCTTGCTACAAGACTTGCTATGAAGCCCTTCTCCACATACCTCTGTACACCTTGTGGTTACGGGGTCGGCATATTGCTCAGTTCTCTCCCCGCCATCATCTGATGTAGTCTTGGGGTTGCTGCCGGGTGAAGGTTTCCTTTTGAACAGGTCTGAATGAAGAGCGTCCACATGTTTGGCACTGTTGCAGAGAGAACATCTGATGGCGATCTTACAGTCTCTAGCTAAATGATCGGAGGATGCACAACACTTAAAACAGATATTATGCTCTTTGAGAAATGACTTGCGTTCTTCAATAGGCTTGTCCTTAAATGCACGACATTTGGAGAGAGAGTGTGGCGCATTATGAATAGGACACTGTTGATTAAGATTGCTTGCTTTGATGTCTGTAGCCAAGACGTTGGATGCTATTGCAGTCTTCCTCAAGGCAATAGGATGCCTTAAATCCTTGAATTTACTGTTGGTGGCAATACCCCTTGAAGTACTTAAAGGAATAGTGGTTGTATCTAGATAGAAGAAGCTTGGGTCATTCTTAGATCTTGCAACCTTCCGCACGAACTCTGAAAAATAAGAAAAGGGAGGGAAGGAAACACGATGCTCATACTTATACTTTGATCCTACACTAGTCCACTTTCCCTGAAGATAACTAGGCAACTTTGCTACAATAGGATTTACGCCCTGAGCAGTGTCTAAATAGCTAAGACCTGGTAAACTAGGATCTAACTTAGCAATTTCAAGTTCATGAAGGAGGTCACCTAACTCTCTAAGCTTATGATTGTCCTTAACAGAGATTTTAGGAAAGTCGTTTAGTCTCTGGAATAAGGCAGATTCAATGACTTCGGGGCTCCCATAGTCTTGTTCTAGACGTTCCCAGGCAGCATCAAGGCCTGCTTTAAAGTTATAAATGTAGACAGATTTAAGTCTCTTTACTTGTTCTGAAGATTGACGCCCCAACCACTTTATTAGTAAGTCAAGTTCTGCTTGAGGTTCAATGTCCAAGTTCTTGGTTACCGCCTTAAATGTAGATCTCCAACTCCTGTCGTTTTCTGGGCGGTCATCAAATCCAGACAGTCCAGTTGTAATCAACTCTCGTCGAATCATATACTTGCTGAACTCTGCAATGTCAGTGCTTTCAGTTTTTATAGCCACAGGGTCTACTGATGGTGCGCCGTCTTGGACCATGGTTGGTATCTGATGTTGGCTGGTAGGTAGAGAGAAAGGCGTTGCAGATGGATTTAATTTAGGTAAGGGTCTGTCGACTGAAGGTCTCTGAGCATTTGAAGTCAAAGAGAGCTGTATCAAAGGGGGTATAGAGTTCATTCTGTAGTCTTCTGCTGTGCCCTTGTAATCTCTATGCACATAGGGTTGTGGTGGCACATGAGCTGCGTAGGTTGATTCACTTGATTTTGTGACGTGCGGTAGTTGTGGAGGGTCTCTGTTAGTAGGTGCGTCTAGTTGACCAGCTTGCTTTGGCGACACATTGCCTTCTGATCCACTTGCTGGATGATTATGAGAAGAATCTCCAACTGTAGGTGGGACTGTATTGTCGTGGTTCTGAGTTAGGACAAACTGTAGGGTCCTTTCAACAGGGTCTTGACAAGCAGCTAAGCTGGCACAAGCTGCTCCTTCTTCGTCCAATAGGGCTTGTTCCAAGACAGATAACTCTGCTAAAGCTACTTCCTTTTCTATATTCTTCTGAAGAATTTCTAGCTGAGCCTTGAAGGCTGCTTCTTTTTCAGAGCAGGCGGCTTGAACCTGGGCTACTGCAACCTTTTGGCGAGCTTTGAGTATTTGGTCGCTCAGTATTGACCTTATAGAGCAGGACCGCAATGACTTAGAAGAAGATTTATGATATGAGCGGGCAGACCTAGAAGATTTTCCCGAGTGTCTTGAAGAAGCAGAGTTACAGGATATAGTCTCATATAGCTGTGCCAATCTCCCTTCTATCTGTGCCTTTGCTTCAAGATATGTACTATGCCTCTGCTGGTCATTAGAAGTAAAGTCCTTTAATTCCAATGCAGCTTCCTCTATGTTGGAATGTGACAATAGGGAATAGTACTTCTCAGAAAGTCTTTTATAATTCTCAAATGCCTTCTTAGCCCTTGAGAGAGCAGTGTTCAATTGCTCAGAGTTGTTGCTAGTTACATTAGTGGCTGTTATACAACTTAAAGTCTTTTCCCATAATGCAGTCAGATTACTAGATGTTTCTTCCTTACTTGCTTCATAAACCTCCCTTGCCTTCAAGGATGGGTGAGGGGCTCTGACAGGACGAGCAGAATGAAGTAAGGAGTCTGCTTTATCTTGACTAAATGCAGGTAATTCTGTGAGATCTCTGTCAGACATAATAAGTACTGTATTTCTGGTGTCTTGTTAGAAATCTGCCAGAGCTCAGCTCTGTAAGTAGTGACTTCTGTTATTAAGCAGGCTGGGCTGAGGTATTTTTTGTTACAATAGTGGCTAGTGCTGGAACTAGTTCAAACTGGATCACCTCAGAAGGCTGTAACAGTAATGAAGCAGTAATAGGTGGCTGGTTTCATATGCAGAGTAATGCTTCTGGTGACTCACAGACAAGTTTGGTACTTACAGTTCTGAAGCTGTATATTACCATGGACATTTACTTCAAGTACTTTTTGGAACTGTACTCTCTGAAGCTGTGTATTCCTGGAAATTTACTTTCTGAAGCTGTGTACTCCTGTAAATTTACTGTTCTGTCTCAGCATCGATTGTACCTGTGACCTTCTTGTAGATACCCAGTCTGTAAGTGTGTGCAGCAGGTTGAATGATGGCTTTAACAGATAGTTTACTCAATGAATAAAGACTCCAGAGGTGTTCTCCAATGCTTCTTTATGCTTCAAGTTAGCAAAGGCATAAACATAGAGGCTTTTCCATAGGTAAATTTACAATGAAGTTACACAGCTTCCACACTCTGCAGTCTCCTCATAACAACTAAACAAAATGGCACTTACAGCAGGAAAATGGAGGATGGGAGAAACCATCTAGCCAGAAACAACAGGGGTGCAAGGAAGATACCAATAACATAGCATAACATAACATGTAATAACAACTGCTAGACAGTTAAAGCTGCGTGGCAGCACAATTGTACTTCCTCCTTCTCCCCCCTATGTGGCCACAGTACCCGACATCACTTCCGCCTTTGCATTGCATCCTGGGAGCTGTTTGTCATCACTCCCAGGAGGCTGAAATCAGGAAGAACTCCCAGAACACTCCCTGGAATCAGGAAGGAGGACACAGCAGATTACACTGCGGCTTCAGATGCCCACATCCAAGATGGCCGCACTCAGACAGCGTTTTTTAAAGTAAGATTTTGACTAAAATCCAATACTATACACCTTGTAAGTATGAGAATAGCGGTTCTGTAAAGGGCGATGGATTAGTATTATAGGGGTATTTTTAGTTAAAAAAGGTATTTAAAGCCGGAACTCCGCTTTAATAAACACAAAAATGTCTGGAGCTTCGCTTTAAGGTGGTGGCGTTCAGTGCTGTTTCTCTATAATTACAGCGCAGAGAATGAGCGGGCGTTGTCATCCTAGGACAGTAGGTATGTTACTGGCAGGATAACCTGATGGAAAATAAAGCCAAAAAAAGGACTTGTAATCTACAATATATGACATTTTTGTTTGGGGTTTAAATATACTTTAAAGTACATCTATAGGTATATCATAAGGATCAACATTTACATTGCCAAGGTCAAGGAAAAAATCTTTTACACTTGCCGGTAAAAAAAAAAAAATAGTATGTTTAATGTACCCGACGGGAGATAAGAAAAGTTCATTGTTGGGGTTTCCATACACTAGTACTGTTTCTGGTTGGAACTACCTTTGGCATGTCTCCATTTCTCCCAGAACAGTGCGTGCGGTTCATGATGCCCCCTCCGCACTGCTGCTACATGTTCCCTCACAAGAGGGAGCATTGATGGCAGCAGAGATTGTATAGTTGCCTACACAGATGGGCTCCACAGATCGCGCCTGATGGAAGAGAAGATAAGGGGCTGTATGGGGGCTGCAACTTCCATCCACCGCACTAAAGTACCACATTCATGGCAGCTCCAATTTCTTCATTTTACTTTTGAAAAGCTTCCCTTCAAAGACTCGGCATTGTATAATTCCAGCAATGCACACCTTCCATTAAGAAAATCAGGTAGGCATTCCTGGACTCCTGAAAATGCTAGTTGTCTGGCTGATCCAATTGCGTCAGTACTTTTACGCTCTAAACTTAATTGAAATATTTGGCCTTCCTTTTTTTTTGTTTTTCCTAGAGCATAAATGTGGTATTATTGCTTGCAATAACAATAACAACTGAGATCAGCGCTAGTTCCGGACCCACCGCCCAGGACGCACAAAGGGACTCATCCTTTTATTCTTATTTCAGGCCGTTTATCATACATCCAAATGTGAGTGTATACATGCCTATATGCAATAATAAACTTTTGAAGGTCTACACTTAGAGGCGCCTCTGTTTTATCTATTTTTATTATTGCTTGCATCCTGCTGTTTTATTTTTTTTTTTATTTAATTTTAATATTGTTGGCGACTGCTGTCTGCTTCATATGCCCATGGTCAATTGGGATTTTGTCTTTCAATTCAGAATTAAATGCACACAATTTGTTTCTGTCAACAGTTTTTTTTTTCTGTAATTTATTTACCACAGGTATTTATTTAGTGTCCTCTTTACATTAGTGACCGTCCTCATGGAGCATACAATCTAAGGTCCCCATCTCACATACGCACAAGCAAGGGGCCAATTTAAACAGGAACAAAGTGCTGTTTGACATCAGCACTGAGTGCCGGTCCACACTTGTATGATGCCAGACATCACTTGTGATTTGCACCGCATTGCTGTGCAGATCACATGCGATGTCTGTGCGATGCGATTTTACCCATACAAAATGTATGGCTGAAATCACATCACATTTGCACCAAAATGATGCAGGACCCTTTTTTTTGTTCGCACTGGAATCGGATCGCATGGGTGTTCACACCTATGCAATCTGATTCCTGCACCATTTCACAGTTCGCACTGCAATCTGCAAATACATCTGGGGGTGTCATTACCTTTAATGAGAGTAAATTCGCCATTGTTGGTGTCAGTGGGAGGAATTGTGGCTGTCATTGGTGTCACTGGGAGGAAATTGTGCCCCATTGTTGGTGTCAGTGGGAGGAAATGTGCCCCCATCGATAGTGTCAGTGGGAGGAATTGTGCCTCGTGGTTGGAGTCATTGGGAGGAATTGTGCCCTATCGTTGGGGACATTGGGAGGAATTGTGCCCCATCATTGGGGTAATTGAATTTCATTGTTGGGTTCATTGGGAGGAACTGTGCCCCATCCTTGGTGTCAGTGAATAAAATAGCACCCCAAGGGCCGGAAAAAAGCAAGCAAATGGCCGCACCTGGCCCCTGGGACACAGTTTGGTGAGCACTAGTATACAGCATGTCCCCCATGGCAGTGTACAGCTTTCCATATCCTTTGACAAACACTTGCTCATTAGCCTTATAAATCACCAATTTATATAACAAAGATTCACTCCCCATACTGTAGACTCAAATGTGGTTTAGCACAAAGTTCATGAACTTCAAGCAAGATTCGCAAAACTGTTTGCTAACTGAACCCAGGCAGATTCCCTTATCCCATTACAACACACTGTAAGGGCTCACTTACACTAGCGTTGCCCTCTGAAAAGTGACCTGTGGTTTAACCCCTAACTGGTGGCCAGGGGGTGCTAAAGGCAGGTTGTTAGGCATTGGTTTTACAGCCCACAGCTGTCCAATGGAATTTTACCATTACAGCCTGAGAAGGCTGTATACATGCTGCGGCCACAATTTTACCTTGGACTTCAGAGTTTGATATGCGGCCATCACCTGTCAAGCTTGCCCATTGAGATCATGCCCATTGAGATCATGATTGGCTTGCAGTTGCAGCAAAGTTCTGCAATGTAAACTTACCATTCAGGAATTTAAAAACGAAGACAAAAACTATTAGAAATGCCTGCCAGACACTGCTATACCGCCCTCTGAAAAGCAATTCACTGCAGATGACATTTTAGAATACGGTAAGCATTACCACCACTAGTGATGTCGCGAACATAAAATTCGCCGAACCGGCGAACATTGCGAACCGCCATAGACTTTAATAGGCAGGCGAATTTTAAAACCCACAGGGACTCTTTCTGGCCACAATAGTAATGGAAAAGTTGTTTCAAGGGGACAAACACCTGGACTGTGGCATGCCGGAGGGGGATCCATGGTAAAACTCCCATGGAAAATTACGTAGTTGACGCAGAGTCGGGTTTTATTCCATAAAGGGCATAAATCACCTAAAATTCCTAAATTGTTTGGAATAACGTGCTTTAAAACATCCAGTGTGTGTATACGATCAGGTATGATGTTGTATCGATCAGGTAGTGTAAGGGTTACGCCCGCTTCACAGTGACAGACCAAACTCCCCGTTTAACGCACCGCAAACAGACCAGAACCGACCAAAATGGGACAGGAACTGGGCTTTAAGGGTTAGGGTTAGGTTTAGTGTTAGGGGATAGGGTTAGGGTTATGGTGAGATACTTAGGGTTAGAGTAAGTAAACCTACCCCTACGCCTCTAACCCTAACCGTCTAACCCTAAGCACTAAAAATAACCCTAACCCTAACCCTAACCCTAGCCCTAACCCTAATTCTAATTTTTTTCTGGTTCTGGACATGCTACAGAGCTGAAACTTCACAGGTACACTTTTTAGACCCCCAGACACTGAATCACCCCAAAAAAAGTTCTCAAAAATTGTAATTTTTTGATAGAGAGCCAATTATTGGAAAAATTAAAAAAAATAAAAAATAAAAAATTTCTTTGGATTCAGCATCTGGGGGGTCTAAAAAGTGTACCTGTGAAGTTTCAGCTCTGTAGCATGTCCGGAACCAGAAAAAATTACGAGTTAGGGTTAGGTTTAGGGTTAGGGTTATTTTTATGGCTAGGCTTAGAGGGTTAGGGTTAAGGTTAGAGGGTTAGGGTTATGGTTAGAGGGTTAGGGTTAGGTTTAGTGTTAGGGGCTAGGGTTAGGGTTACGGTGAGATACTTAGGGTTGGAGTTAGTAGCCCTACCCCTACCCCTCTAACTCTAACCCTCTAACCCTAAGCACTAAAAATAACCCTAACCTTAGCCCTGACCCTAACCCTAGCCCTAACCCTAACCCTAGCCCTAACCCTAATTCTATTTTTTTTCCGGTTCTGGACATGCTACAGAGCTGAAACTTCACAGGTACACTTTTTAGACCCCCCAGACAATAAATCTAAAGAAATGTTTTTTTTTTTTTAAGTTTTTTTTTTTTTTTTTAATTTTTCCAATAATTGGCTCTCTATCAAAAATGACAATTTTTAAGAACTTTTTTTGTGTGATTTAGTGTCTAGGGGGTCTAAAAAGTGTACCTGTGAAGTTTCAGCTCTGTAGCATGTCCAGAACCAGAAAAAAAAGATCATTTTTCAGTAGAGCAGGGATGGTGGGAACCCCTTTTACACCTATATGATCTTTTTTTCTGGTTCTGGACATGCTACAGAGCTGAAACTTCACAGGTACGATTTTTAGACCCCCCAGACAATAAATACAAAGAAATTTTTTTTTTTTTAAGTTTTTTTTTTTCCCAATAATTGGCTCTTTATCAAAAATGACAATTTTTAAGAACTTTTTTGTGTGATTTAGTGTCTAGGGGGACTAAAAAGTGTACCTGTGAAGTTTCAGCTCTGTAGCATGTCCAGAACCAGAAAAAAAGATCATTTTTCAGTAGAGCAGGGATGGTGGGAACCCCTTTTACACCTATATGATCTTTTTTTTCTGGTTCTGGACATGCTACAGAGCTGAAACTTGACAGGTACGCTTTTTAGACCCCCCCAGACACTAATCCAAAAAAAGTCATGCCTGCCACCGTATATATCAGTGGTGGGTGGGCAGTGGCACTGCAGTGGGCACAGTACACTCTGTGGACCTGACAGTCACTGGCACCCAGGCAACTGCAATTATAAAAAAAATATATATATTTTTACTTTGCAAGCTGCTGTGCCACCGTATATATATATATATCAGTGGTGGGTGGGCACGCAGTGGCACTACAGTGGGCACAGTACACTCTGTGGACCTGACAGTCACTGGCACCCAGGCAACTGCAATTATAAAAAAAATATATATATTTTTACTTTGCAAGCTGCTGTGCCACCGTATATATATATCAGTGGTGGGTGGGCACGCAGTGGCACTACAGTGGGCACAGTACACTCTGTGGACCTGACAGTCACTGGCAGCCCAGGCAACTGCAATAATAAAAAATATATATATTTTTTTCAATTTGCAACAAGATGCTGTGCCACCGTATATATATATCAGTGGTGGGCAGTGCACTGCAGTGGGTACAGTGCACTCTGTGGAGCTGACACAGCACTCACTGCAATTATGACAGAGGAAAAAAAAAAATATTTTTTAAAATGCAAGGTACTGTGCCTGTGCCACCCGAAATGAGTGTGGTGTGCACACAGTACAGTCTGTGGTGGGTCTGTGGCCTCTCACACACAGCGGGCAGGCAACTGCAGTGTACAATAGATATATATATAAAAAGAAAAAACTCAATTTCCAGCCCTTAAAAGGGCTTTTGGGGACACTATATATATAGATATATCTATATATATCTATATATATATATATAAATAAAAAAAAATCCTATATATATATATAAAAAATTACACAAATACCAGCCCTTAGAAGGGCTTTTTGGGGTGCTGTCAGGATGTTGTCCTTACAGCAGTAGTGGACCAAGAACACTGACTAGCAAGACCAGGAACACTGCCTAACAACTGTCCCTAGCTTGACAGCAGCAGCAGCAGCAGCTCTCCCTGCTCTCACTAACACACACTGCTTCAGAATGATCTAAGATGGATGCTGCCCTTGCTTATTTATAGGAGGTGGAAGGGTGTGGGAGGGAGGTATGCTGATTGGCTGGAAATGTGCCTGCTGACTGTGAAGTTCAGGGTCAAAGTTTGCCTCAATGATGTATTATGGGGACGTACCGAACATCGCATATGTTCGCCCGCAGCGGCGAACGCGAACATGCTAAGTTCGCCGGGAACTGTCCGCCGGCGAACAGTTCGGCACACCTCTAACCACCACCTGTTTACAACAGCCCTATAAGCATGCACCACTGTGCTGAAACCATGGATGCCGAGCAGTTGTGGCATGTCCCTGTTCGCTTAACCACTTCTGAATCGGAATATTTTTCCCCTTAATAACCAGGCCATTTCTTTGCGATTCGGCACTGCGTTACTTTAACATACAATTGCGCGGTTGTGCAATGCTGTACCCAAATACAATTGATGTCCTTCTTTTTCCCACAAATAGAGCTTTCTTTTGGTGGTATTTGATCACTTCTGTGCTTTTTATTTTTTGCGCTATAAACCAAAAAATTGCGACAATTCTGAAAAAAAAAAACAATATTTTTCACTTTCTGCTATATAACATTCCCAATATATATATATATATAAAAAAAGTAAAAATCTAATTTTTTTTTTTATAATTTTAGGCCAATTTGTATTTTGCTACATATTTTTGGTAAAAAAAAATCCCAATAAATGTATATTGATTGGTTTGCGCAAACTTTATCGCGTCTACTAACTAGGAAAATGATTGATGTCATTTTTATTTATTTATTTTTTACTAGTAATGGTGGCGGTCAGCGATTTTTAGCGGGACTGCGACTTTGCGGCAGACAGATCGGGCACCTAACTGATATTTCTGACACTTTTAGGGGGACCAGTGACATTACTACAGTAATCAGTGCTAAAAATATGCACTGCTACTGTACTAATGACACTGGCAGGGAAGGGGTTAACACCAGGGGCGATCAAAGGGTTAAATGCATCCCTAGGGGGTGCTTTCAAACTGTGTGGTGGATGGGCTTATGGAATAAACACAGGGACCTTTGTTCCTAAATAGGAGAAACACAAAATCCCTCTGTTCATTTTTGACAGAACAGCGGTCTGCCGTGTGTTTACAAGAGCAGACCGTCATTCTGTCTCCACGGGGAGCAATCGCGGGTGCCCTAGGGCAATCACGGCCGCTGGCCCCGCAGATCAGCTTCCCCTCTGGCGAATGGGCACACATCCCTACGATCGCTCCCGCAAAGCGACATACAGGTACTTCGTTTCACAGAGACCTGTATATCTGCGGCGACTGGTCCGCAAGTGGTTAAAGCAGAACTACACTGAATCTCAGCACCATAAACCAAAATCACTATTTAATTCATGTTTATTATTCAAAATAAACACCCATCCATCCATGTCTCCATGTTTTATTTTGCTGAGAAATCACTCGGAAAAGTACCCCCTAGCATTTCTTGCAGTGGCTATCTTGAGTAGTAGCATTAACTTCCTGGAATCCATCTGCCCTTAGCTCATGTATGCAGACAGGAGGGTGTGGTTAGCTGAGAAAACCACTCCTCCCCTCCTGAAGACTGCTGGGATGTATGACATAATTTGCCTAGGCCTGAAAACCAGAAAGCAACTGAAGAATTGTAAAAAAAAAAACGGAAAATTGTATCATACTTACCGTAATTTTCCTTTCCTGGTGCCTATCCATGGCAGCATACTAGTGATAGAGCTCCGCCTCGACTCCACCTTCAGGATCAGTGAATAGCATAAATTAAAAGGTATAGCCCCCCCCATCATTCTCCGTAAATAGGAAAACCGAGGGAGGGATAGTATGCTGCCATGGATAGGCACCAGGAAAGGAAAATTACGGTAAGTATGATACAATTTTCCGTTTTCCTGGTGCCTCCATGGCAGCATACTAGTGATAAATAACTAGCTTACACGGGTGGGATAATGCTTAATCAAAAAATAAAGTTTAATTAGACAAAGACATTGCTGCTTGAACAACTCGTCTTCCAAATTCAACCGTCGTTAGGGCCCCTGGATCAACTCTATAGTGTCTGAGAAACGTGTGCTGTGACGACCAAGATGCCGCCCTGCATATTGTCTCCAATGAGACGTTTGCTCTCGTTGCCCATGAAGTTGACACTGCCCTTGTTGAGTGTGCGTTCACTCTGGAAGGAACATCCATGTTTTGTGCAGTATAGGCCTTTTGAATGGTCTTGACTACCCAGGATGCCAAGGTCCTTTTTGAGGCTTCCTTTCCTCTGTTTTTACCCCAAGGAATCACGAAAAGCTTTTCCGAGTTCCTGAAGGCTGCTGTCATTTCCAGATAGGCTTTTAATATCTTGGGAACATCTAGTTCCTGACACGAATCTGAGAAGACTGGTAATGCCCATGGTTCACTTAAGTTGTCTGGTGTAGTCACTTTCGGAGTAAAACCTCGAAGAGGCCGTAGCTCCACTCTGTCAGGAAAAAACGATATATGCTCCTCCCCTATTCCTAGGGAGTGCAAGTCTGAAATTCTTTTGCCGGAAGTGATCGCCACTAGAAAAACTGTCTTCAAAGTCAGGTTCCATAGCGAAATTTGCTCCACCGGCACAAAAGGGTGTTTGGACAGCATCTCCAGAATCAGAGGAAGGTCCCACTGAGGAAAGGGACTTCTACTTGGAGGACGAATCTTAAGAACTCCTCTGAGAAAGGTGATTACCAGCGGATTATCTGCCCATCTGATGCTGGTTGCCGCTGAAATCGCTGACACCTGAACTTTAAGTGTACTCAAGCCGAGACCCCTGTCTAGGCCAGACTGAAGGAAGGCCAATACATTTGAAACAGAAGGCGTGATGGGATCAAATTCTTCTGTTTCCGCGTAGGACACAAACCTATTCCAGATCTTAGCATATACGGAATTGGTTGCTGGCTTTTTGGCTTTGAGGAGAGTATTGATGACTTGCTGGGAGCATCCTAAGGATTCAAACCGCCTCCTCTCAACAGCCATATTCGAAGGTTCAGAGTCTGTGGTCTTGGATGGAACCTCCCCCCCTGTGATAGTAGGTGAGGAAAGGGGGGAATCTTGATCGGGGAGCATACGCTCATGCGTAGGGCCAATGGAAACCAAGGCCTCTTCGGCCAATACGGAAGGATTGCCAGTATCTGTACTGGTTCCCTCGTCAATCTCAGTAAGAACCTGTGAATTAGGGGACGTGGTGGAAAGGCGTAGCCTGTCGTGAACCGCCATGGGCAGGACAGAGCATCCACTTCCTCCGCTTGCGGGTAAGGGAGACGTGAGAAGAAACTCGGGAGCTTGGAGTTCTCTGGAGTTGCAAATAGATCTACTTGTGGGAGATCCCATAGGCTGAGGATCTGCTGAAAAATGTGCGGATGTATTGCCCATTCGTTGGTGTCCTCGAAGTCTCTTGATAAATGATCCGCCACTGTGTTCAATCTGCCTGGTAGATAGGCTGCTCTGAGGGCCACCAGATACCTTTCTGCCCAGATCATAATGGGCTCTACTTCCCTCAGGAGGGTCCTGCTGCGGGTTCCTCCCTGCTTCTGGATGTATGAAACCGCTGCCCTGTTGTCTAGGCGTAGTAGGACCCTCTGCGCCCTCACCTGAGGAGCTAGTGAGGTTAGTGCCATGAATGCCGCCCTCAGCTCCAGAATGTTGGAAACCAAGCCTTTCACCGGAAAGGACCATCTCCCCTGAATCTGTATTGTTTCGCAATGCGCTCCCCATCCCTGGCTGCTCGCATCCGATGTGATCATGGTCCAGGAATGAGAACCCAGATGGTGAGGTTTGGCGAGATTCTCCGGATCTGTCCACCAATGAAGGCCTCTGCGCATTATCGATGTTATCTGGATCGTTTGCGAGAGTTGACGTGTGCGCCACTGGGACAGGAATCCCGACTGAAAGAACCTCAGGTGCCAATGTGACCATGGCACTAGAGGGATGCAGGAAGACATTGAGCCGATCAGACTCATACATTGTGAAGCTGACATGTAGTCCCTTCCTATGGCATGAAGTGTCTTTTGAATTATTGCTGTTGCCTTCATTTGGGGTAGAGAGACCGTGCCTCTGGCCGTGTTGAATTCTGCCCCTAAGTATACCATCACCTGGGTTGGAGATAGTTGACTCTTCTGCCGATTTACTAACCACCCTAGATCCTTCAGGGTTTGTAGTAGAATGTCCCTGTGGAGAATCAATTTCCGTGGACAGTCGGCTAGGAGGAGGATATCGTCCAGGTAATGATATACTCTTAATCCTTTCTCCCTTAGGGGGGCAAGGGCCGATATCAAGACCTTTGTGAAGACTCTTGGGGATGTGCACAGGCCGAAAGGCAGAGCTTGAAATTGTAGGTGGACATGACCTACTGCGAACCTTAGATATTTTTGGAAGGCGGGAAGTATAGGAATGTGTAGGTAGGCATCTTGCAGATCCACAGATATCAACCAATCCATAGGCTGTACTGTTTGGATTATTGTCTGTAAAGACTCCATCTTGAATCTTTCCAGATGAATATAGCGGTTTAGACCTTTCAAATCTATAACCGGCCTCCAACCCCCTGTCTTCTTCTCCACCAGGAACAGGGTTGAATAGAAACCTGTGAAGCGTTCCCCATAGGGTACCGGTACCGCCGCTTGTTGAAGTTGAAGTGAAACTAGAAAGTCCTTTAAGGCCTGTGCCTTCTGTGGGGATGATGGTAGTGTCGTCTTTTTGTAAGTCGCCCGAGGTGGTTGCTGTTGGAATGTCCAGAAGTGACCGTAACGGATGGTAGAAAGGACCCAAGGGTCCTGGCATTTTGTCATCCAATTTGGTAAGAAGTGGCGAAGTCGGGCTCCCACTGGATCGGTCACTTCTTTTCTGGCGTCAAAAGGACTTTGTCTCCCCTTGTGGGGTAGTGAGATTTTTATTTTTTCTGGATGCAAGAAAGGAAGACTGGGTACCTTTCCAGGGCCTCTTATTGTCCCTGAATGGATGGGTCTGTCTGTAGCCTCTAGAATTTGACTGGCGGAACCTTGAGAGGAAACCCCTTGTTCTGCGTTCCTTCCTATCTTGTGGAAGAATACCAGTCTTTCCTCCAGTGACCCTGGAAATGGCCTTCTCCAATCTTTCACCAAATAGCGATTTACCATCAAAAGGTATTTTGCACCAGCTCTGCTTTGATGCCAAGTCAGCCGTCCAAGGCCTCAACCATAGTGCCCTCTTAGCCATCACTGAGTGGAGCATTGAACGAGAGGCGCACCTAATTGTGTCAATGGCGGCTTCTCCCACGAAGTCTGCCGCTAACTTCAATTCCTCAAGTGACTTGATAATATCCTCTTTAGGGACATCCTGTCGCAGAGCTGTCTCAACGTTGTCAGTCCAGGAATGAATGGCACTTGAGACTGAAGTCAGCGCAATAGCGGGCTTACAAGCTGCCCCTGCGGCCAGATAGCCTCTTTTTAGGTCAAGATCAATGCGCCTATCCAATGGATCTTTAAATGAAGTTGAATCTTCCATTGGAAGGGTCATGTTCTTCGCTAGACGCACCACCGCTGCATCCACTACTGGCATGGAGGATAAGGCTTGTATTCCTTCTTCCGGCAACGGATAAAATTTATTCACTCTGTTGAAGGAGAATTTTTTATCTGTCTTACTCCATTCATTCTCAATCACTTCCCTTATTTCTCCCATTAAAGGGAAAGCGACTTGTTTCCTCTTGAGAAAAGGGAAATATGACTTTGACTTAGGCCGGGTTTCCGCTGGTTCATCCCAGGCGATGGCCTGCTTAACCGCCTGAATAAACGGCTGAACTAAAGCAAAGTTGAAACCTGAAGGCTCTTCTTCATCTGAAGATTTGTCCGAATGTTCCTCCGAGGAAGGATCTCTAGTGGCTGGAACTGCGCTAACAGTGATAGCGGAAGGACCTGCGATCACCGGATCCGATTCCTGTGGCTGAGAAGCCTGTGGTATAGGACGAGCTGGGATGGTGGTGGACATCAGCTCTGAAATTGAGTCCTTCATTGTTTGTTTAAGTAGATCAACTACTTGGCGGCTCTCCGTGTCACAACTGGCCGCATAATCCCTGAGACAGTCTTTACAGACCAGCTTTCTCGGGAGGGGTTCCGCGCCACAAGACCAGCACTTTTTTCTCGAAGAATAATGTGGTGAAGGAGAGCGATAACGGCTTCTGGATCTTGATCTCTCTGGGTATCTTGAGGAATGTGACCTGCGATCAGGACTGTGGTCATCCCGTCTTCCCGATGACTTTTGAGATCTCTTCGATGGTACTGGACTATGACAAACCAAAAATAATGGATGTCAATGGCGCACTCTTTTTTTTTTTTTTTTTTTTAATACTCACGAAAAGTTGGTCCCATACCTATTACGGTCAGGTGGATCTTGGTTTCGTGAGGAATGACTCATGGTAAGGGCAAAAGGATCAGCTGAAAAGGGAAAAATTATAAAAGAAAAATATGTATACAAATATATATATACATATATATAAAGGAAAGGTAAGAACGACAGCCTGAAATTACCTACCGAGTGAGAGCAAACAAAAGGGGTCTGCAGGGCAAGGCTAGCTGAAACCGAAGACACTACCACTCTAAACTTCCTGCCTTAAATACCTCAAGCTCCACCTCCACCTGAACCGAGGTACCAATAGGATACAGGAAAGCCTTTAATCGGATCCCCCCCTTTTCTTTTTTTTTTTTTTTTTTAGTACCGCCTCTTTAAGGGAACAGCCAAGTATGCTGTCCCTAATCCATTGCCAAATTTAACCTCCCCAGTCTGTTTCCTGATATAATCATTTGTAAAAATGTACTTGTTTTAAATTATCATTAATCTATATTTTATTTGTCCTTTTTCCCTTCTTTTTTTTTTTTTTTTTTAAGACCACGGCAAAATGGCCGCCGTGATCTCTACCGCGCATGCGCCGCCGCCGCGAAGTTACCGCGCATGCGCAGCCGCCGCCGCAACCCGACGTGTCGCCGCACCGCTGCTCCCACCGAAAAAATGGCCGCATCGGGAGTCAATGCGCATGCGCCGACCGTCGCGTCATCACAGCGCGACCGGCGCGAACGAGACACGAGGACGCCACGGCCCCAGGACCCGACATGGAAACCCTCGGTAGAAAGGAAAATAAATGCTAACAAAGGATACAAGGCACAAACCCCAGGTACAGCTTAAATAAAAGCAGGCATATTAAAATGAATAAATAGTGGGAAAATTCTACCTAAAGGGGAGCCAGTACAGGAAACAAACACACCATAGTAGACAAAACAGAAAAGCCAGGACAGACTGCTGATCCTTCTGCCACCATAACTTCCACCTCATATGTAATGATTTCCATATACATACGTATCAACACAAATGTATTTATATATGCATATAAATATATCTTTAGAAAAGACGGCATATTTGTTCCACGTTAGGAAACGCCGTTACTCACAGACCCCAGAAGATCCACAGAAGGGGTTCCCAGTCTTATTAGCGCGTTTAGCGGCCCAAGAACAGGGACTGCACACGGGAGAGGCTGAACCCGGTGGAAGCTGCCCGTTTTCACAGGCAGAGGTAGGGACATACTGCCATCTTCACTGCTCAAGAGGTATGAGGAAAAAAAGGAGAATGATGGGGGGGGCTATACCTTTTAATTTATGCTATTCACTGATCCTGAAGGTGGAGTCGAGGCGGAGCTCTATCACTAGTATGCTGCCATGGAGGCACCAGGAAAACAGTTTAAAACAAGTAAAGATAATATCCTTTTTTTTATCTATTTATAAATGCCAGCAGCATAAAGATTAAAAGTAGTCAATGTTGATTGAGAGACTGAAGTTCCGCTTTAAATGGGTCACGTTTGGCAGGCTGTACTGCCTGCTTAACTCAGCAGAAGGGAAAACATTGTTATTTTCTATTGAAACGCTAACTCAGTAATTGTAATGTGATTTGTAGCTCAATCGCTCAACTTCAGCCTGAGCAGCATTTCTACTCACCAGCTACAATAGAACAACCCTTCTATGGCTTAGAAGTTTGTAGCAAAGCACACAACCCAATGATGTAGCACTACACGTGTATTTTAAATTGTAGCAGTGTCAAATTGTTCTATGCGACAAATCACCAACGACTATAGCAATTCCATCGCTATTTCCAAAACGCTCTTAATCGTTTTCATTAGTGATCTGTAGCAGCTATTTTCCGGTGTTACAAAATCGCCCCTTACACTTAAAGAGGTTGTAAACCCATACGAAATGTTTTTTTTTTTTCGACCTGAAAGAGAAACACATAATGAGCTAGTATGTATCGCATACTAGCTCATTATGAAATACTTACCTTAGAACGAGCCCCCGCCGTGCCGTCCGCTTACCTGTATGATGGGCGACATGTCCAGTCGCCTGTCTTCCGGGATCGCGGCATCCGGCCATCTGATTGGCCGGAGCCGCGGTGACATCGCTCGGCACGGGCTCTGAAGGAACGGCACCAGCGGCCGTTCCTTCAGAGCGCATGCGCCAGTGACGTCACTGGCTGCATGTAAGGTAAATATCTCCTAAACGGTACAAGTTTAGGAGATATTTACAGTACCTATAGGTAAGCCTTATCAGAGGCTTACCTAGAGGTAAAAGTTGCAGAGGAGGGTTTACTTCCTCTTTAAAGGGTTAAAGATGGATTTTTTTCCATTAGGGTATGTAATCCTCTAATTCCCCTGACCTGTGCCACCTATGCCCGGCTACTGCCCCCTCTTATTGACTCCTCAAGCGCCAAACCTGTGAAGACAGGTGTCCGGCCTGGTGGCTGATTGGTGTAATCTCTCGGTCACGCGGGGGTCACCGCAGTGACGCGGCCTGCGCTATTATTTGTGCTGTTGAGTCATTCATGCCTCATTTAGTGACCTCCCGCTAATCTGAGGACGAGAAATCCCTTTTCTTGGGCTGGCTCCAGCCGCGGTGACCTTCACCAGCCGGTCCCAGGAGCCGGGAACACAAACACTGCATTAGAGAAGAATGGAGGCATTGAATGAGGTTGGGACAAAAGATAAGAGAGCCCCCCTCACTAAGAGGAGGAGGGGGATCTATTACCTGCGCAACAGCCTAACTTATCCATCTCAGGACGCGCCAGATGGTTATGCATTTCGAAAAAAAACGTCATCTAGACCCTCCAACACAAAGACAATATCATCTTGCATCTAGAATATTTGTTACACGTCAATGACTCGGAAACTACTGACTCCAGAGACAGCCAGGCACCTAGTATTTTCAGAAGCATGTTTGCAATGGCAGCCTGGGAATTTCTCTTATCGCTTGGTATCTATAGAATCCATTATATTATTTTTATTCAAAGTGTTTGCGCTTAAAAAAAACAAAACTAAAAAATCTTTAGGAAAATACAGTATTTCCAGAGCCTCAGAAAACATGCTCCCCCCCCCCCCCCCCGCCTGTTCTAAGCAACCAAGGTAAAAAAATAGGTGGTGGTTTTCTACACTGCTTCCCAAGCTCTGCATTAACCTTATCCTCCCTGTCATAGGCGTGTGCACAGGGTGTGCTGAGTATGCCTGGGCACACCCTAATCACTCTGTGCCGTGCCCATTACCCCTGCTTCCTGGCATTTCCTGTCTCTCCCCTGCAGTGCAGCCAACTTCCCTCCTCTTTCTTCTCCTGCTGGCTGCTGCAGGGGATGTTTCAGGATGGATAAATGAACGAACAGTGAGTGATCTGTATTGATCGCTCCTGTGTTCATTCTTAAATGCAGCATAGTATACTATGTTTACTACGCTTCAGTTTGTGAATGAACAGGAAGCCACTCAGCAAAGAGCACTTCCCATTTATTCATTGTCCAGTGTAGCTGAGGCTGCAGAGAAAGAGACTGGGGAAGCTGTGTCCTCAGTCCCTTTCTCTCTGGGCACACCCTAATCACCCTGTGCAGTGCCGATTCCCCCTGCTTCCTGGCATCTCTCCTGCAGTGCCGATTCCCCCTGCTTCCTGGCTGTGTCCTCAGCCCCTTTCTCTCTGTTTAGACCCTTGTTATTTCATCAATGCCCCCCAGGGCTCCTTAAAAAATTGTAAAAAAAAAATCGTAATAAAAAAATAATAATAAAAACTTTTGACACCATCCACTGCCCTACTGACACCAATCTCTGCTCTGCTGATATACACGCATGTGTGTTTGTGCACTGGGATGCACACCATTGCTCCCTGTAGAACCTGTTTGCCAGGCAATCAGTCAATCTATGCCTTAAAGCGGAGCGCCACCCAAAAGTGGAAGCTCCGCTTGTTCACGCCCTCCCCCCCCTCCACTGCCACATTTGGTACTTTTTTAGGGGGGGAGGGCAAGTACCTGGTTTTGATAAGTACCCGCTCCCACTTGCTATTAAAAGTGGCGCACAGCAAAATATGTCAGCTCCAGCCCCTCCTTCCCCCCCCCCCCCCCCGCTGCCTTCCGGGACCTGTGTGAGTCCCAGAAAAGACGGCGGAACCATTCAGAAAGCGCAGAGTGACTCGCGCATGCGCATTAGGAAACCTAAAGGCTTTACTGCCGGTTTCTCTTACTTGCAATGACCACGCCTGCACCCAAAGCCAACGGATGAATCAGCTTGGGGTGCCAACATCACTGGATCCCTGGACAGGTAAGTGTCCTTATATTACAAGTTAGCAGCTACAGTATTTGTAGCTGCTGACTTTTATTTTTTTTACCCCCAGACTGGAACTCCGTTTTACATACATGGATGGAAATTCAGCCAGTTCAGCAGGGACCGGAAAAATTTCGATCCATGTATGGATCGGCTGGTTGTACGCAAGTTGATCTACCAACTTTTTTCTGTACAAACAGCCTGTCTGGTTTTTCTCGATCGATCCCTGGGAGTTTCATACAGCACACAGAGTTCAGTCTGCAGTCAATAAGGGGGTGAGATGCAAAGAAGTCATTTCAGAAACTCTTAATTTTCAAAGTAAAGTAGGCCTGTGAAGGACACTAATAACAATAAGGCTCTGTTCGCATACTGGCATATCGGATCGGAGGCAGAATTGCTGCCCATGTGATTCCCATGACTTGCAATGGCACCCCAAACGCAGCATGATTTTGCCACGATTCTCGCCCAACGAGTCACGGTAAAATCGCGCAAACAAAATCGCAGGAAGTCTATCACCCAAAAGAAGTTCTTGTACTTTTTTGGGGGGACAGGCGTCCTGCGATTCTGTTTGCGCAATTTTACAACGATTCGTCGGGCGACAATCGCGCGCCGCGTTTGGGGTGCTATTGCAAGTCACGGGAATCGCATGGGCATCCCGCAATTTGCAATGATTCGGGATCGTGGGTAGAATGGCGGCGATTCTGCCTGCGATCCGATACGCCAGTATGTAAACGAAGCCTAAGAACTGTCTGCATAGAAAAGAAATTACTAGCATAAAATAGCCTTTATAACTGGTTTAAATAACACTGAGGGTCTGACTACACATCTGAGCTCTACAAATAAATACGAAGCATTTTGTACATGTATGAACAATAGAGATGAGCTCAGACATTCTCTGAACTCACCTCTAGCTGAACTCTGAACTCGCGCTTTTTCTTTTTTACTTGAACGAACAGCTTGTCTTCACCCCGCCTCTTTGTTTATGGGAGCCCAGGGGCAGGAATAACCCAGCCTGCTGCTCATTACAATGAAAAAGAGAACAAGTTCAGAGATCAGCTACAGATGAGTTTGGAGGAAACCCAAGCTTATTTAAATCGATATTAAACCCAAAAGCAAATATTTATTATATTGCAGCTTAACAATTCTGCTGGTTGCATTAGTTTGCTTTTTTAGGCTTTCTTTCTTCTACTTTCACCTGGTGATCTGGCCAGTAAGTCTGTTGTTTTTCAAAAGAACAAGCTCTCCTGCAGATGTATCAGTTAAGAGTATTGAGACAAACCATTTACCACTGAGAGGGGTGCTTAGGATGCTTGTGTAAGTCATACCTGCTAACTTTTTGCTATAGGAACAAGGGACACCTATTAGCAAAAGTATATAGGCATAGGACATACCCCCATGCCACGCCCCCTTAAAGGAAAATTATACCCAAAAAAAATGATTAGTTAAGCCCACAAGTGCTTTTCTTAACCAATATTATTCCTTTATATTGGCATTTGAAATTTACCAATGCAAAATTTTAAAAATTGTATGAAAGGTTTAGCACTGGAAACACTTTTTTTACAAGATAAATAATGCATTTTATATACAACTATATAGATCAGGCTGAAATGATGGACAAATGAGGAGGAAAGAGGGACAGGGGGACATTGCTCCAAATCAGAGATAGTCCCTCAAAATCAGGGACAGATAGTGTAACTGCAGTTTGCAATTTGTCAGTGAATCTAAATCTGCTAGTGCATCTGATACTCCCTCCCCAAGACTAACAATGGTGCTGTCCAAAGGTGCCCCCTATGCTCCTTCATCCAGAGTGGGGGCAGTCTAATACAGAATGTGTATTACTGGCCAGATCGCCAGTTGAAAACTAATGACAACATCAACGAAAGAAAACTCAACTAAAGAAAACTAATGCAACCACCACATCTAAGGATTAGTAAATTGCAATGTATTATAGATATGGTTTTGGGATTTATACCACTTTAAACACCTGATATGTACCATACAGGTGATAATTTACAGTAGCAGAAGCAGACTCTTCCAGCAGGGGGAGCATTAGTCAAAGGCCAGCGCTCATCTTTTTGGCAACGGAGTCAGTCCTTGTCCTTAAGTAGAGTCCACCTGATTAGAGTCCCCCTGGTAGTGCTAGAAGCCCTACCAGGCTTGTACCGCCCTCTGCGTCTCCTTCGACAACACCCAAGTGCCAGTATTCCTGAGCAACAGCATAATAAAGTCACTGTAGAACCAATAAGGGCCGGAAGAGCCCAAAGGTTAGCTGAAGGGTCTCCAGAATCCTCTCCTTCTGTTTCAGAGCTGTGGTTCCTCCCATTGTGGCCCTTGGTCTCATTGAGGTGTTGTTTGCTGCTGTCCAGGTGGGCTGGGCTTTCACCATCTGACATTGGCTGGCCCAGAGGTGGAGAGGAGGGCAGGAGATCTTTGGTGCCAATGTCCCCTCCGGAATGTGACCTGTCCCCCGATGGGGAGATCTGAGAGCTCTCAGACACAAGGTTAGGAGTCTGGGGTGGAGTGACAGTTGGGGGGAAGGATCGGAGGGGCGAATCTGCAGGGGAGGGCAGTGGAGGAGGTGGTTCCTGGGGGGAGGACTCAGCAGGTGAATCAGAAGGGAAAGTATGTGGCAGAGAAGGTGCTTGGTTTGTATGGCGCTCCTCTGTTTGATGAACCGGTGGAGAGGTGGGCGTGGAGGAGTTCTGTGTCCGTGATATGTTCACTGGATTCCATTTCAGAGACGACCGTAGGTTAAAGTCCACTTGACCCAATTTTTCAAACACCAGCAGGTCTGGATCAACACCTGTAAGCCAAGACTTGGAAAATGAATGGGCCAGTAAGTGTGGGCTAAAGTGTATTAAAATGTGTTTACATTTTAGGAGCTTAAAGTGTTACTAAACCCAGGCCCCATGCAGTCACTATATCTGGTCTCCTACAGTACACAGAACATGGAAATGCAATTATTTTAGTAAATTTAAACTGCAAAATACATTTTCTCATCAGCAGTATATACTGTACCAGTCTTGTGACTTTTATTAGTTCCTAGTAAAGCTTGTAGGAGGAGTTTTCATTCTCCCCTGACCCTCTGTCTGGACGCTGCTGATTGGCCCTGTGCTGATCACATGCACTCTCCCAAGAAAAAAAAAAAAAAAAACTCTCTAGCAATACACACCAAACTGAGCATGTGCAGCCCGTCCCCTGGCTCTGTAAATATCAGCTTATTTTTTTGGAGACAGTAAAAGAAGAGGAGGATCAGAGAGACAGGATCAAACAGCCTTCATACACAATGTAAAGGGTTAACCCCTTAGGTTCCACAGTGAGTATAACAAGCATGCTTTACTGCATATACAGACTGATTTTACTGTTGTGGGTTTAGTAACATTTTAAAGAAATGCATTTATATCTCAGTCAATATAAAGAGTTACATCCATGCAATTTTTTATTTTAAGGAGACCAAATTTTTTTAAAGTGTATTTACACTCAAGAACAAGTATTTTGTATACTGCATCTACCAGTCTTTAGATGTGGCGGCCTCATTCATTTTCTACTTTCAGGCTTTTTCTCCCTTATTTTCAGTTGGGGATCCTTCCAGTAGCACACTTCCTGTCTTAGGATGACATAATTTACGCACTGTATGGTATTTATGGAGGAGAAGTGTTGTCACTCAAGAGGAAGACTACAGAACACCTCCTCCCTTCCATAACATACCTTGGAGAAGTTCTGTAGACCACAGAGATATCTGTGAACAATGTCACTGATAAGAGCACAGGGAACACAGAATGTTATCAGCTCACAAGATTTCTGGCAAGATCAACAGGTATTTTTTGCACTTATCAAGTAATTATAACAAAATTCTTTTAACCATATGTTTACCAGACCAATAGGAAGCAAATAAAAGTAACTTATTTTTAGGATTTATATACTCTTTATGTAGTCTACTTTATGTCTTGTTACTGGGTCTGGGCACACCTAACTTTTACTGATGCCTTTTTTCCTTTATCTTGATCTGGTGATCCTGTTAGTAACACACGTCTTGCCCTAGGGTGACAATGCTCAATGTACTGCATCTACAGAATAGAGAAGTAGTGTTGTTACCATAGGACAGGGCAATATAAAACACCTCCTCCTCTCCTCATTTCCATAATATAGGGGAAGGTGTTCTAATTCCATAGAACAAACTCAAGATTTCTAGCAGCATTTCTGGATGAATAGTTATTTTTGCACTTACTAAACAGATATAACAAAATCATTTTAGGTCTGGTATGAATTTTAAGGGGAAACCCCACAGAAAAAAAAAAAAAACAAGAAAAAAAAGTTTAGAATTGTGTCGATTTATGGACCTGACTGTATATTGTGTAAATAAAGACACACTTTTTGACAAGTCGTTTAGTAAAAAAAATGTAAAAAAACAAAAAATGTCCCACGATGTACATCCATCATCAATTATGTCATCCAGTGGTGTAGATTCACGTCAATCAAGTTGAACAACTCCCACTGGAAGAAAACAATCCCGCCGACCAATGGACATGACCGATCTCATCAACTGCTCATGCTGATTGCCATCTTGGAGGCCCCTCCACTAAAAGTAGACAAAGAGGCATGCATGATGGCCCTGGGTGATGTCATTGAGAAATGTGACCATGGCCATTTTTGGTCACTGTCATTGCCCAAATATAGCCATGTGGCCATGTTTGGTCAATGACATCAGAGCTATCCCTGCCCTGTTGTTTAAAGGGCTGGGGATTTCCAGTCAGTAAATTAATGGTGAAAGGTGTCATCACAGGTTGCTAAGGAATGTGGTGGATGCTCCTTAGCAACCAATGAAATTAAGCTGCCACAGAATGGGTAAAAAGTCCAGCGCTCGGACAAACGCCCAACAGCCAAACTTTGGTCTGAACTTTTGTTGAGGCCAAACTTTGAGCTCAACCCTTTTGTTACATTTTACATACACTTTAAATGCCTGTGCAAAAGGGAACATATAGGTGCAGTCCTGGGTATGGATGAGGGACTGCGGATGAGAACACCCTTTGCTTACCCGCTGTGACAGTGAACAGAATTCCGCGCTCATGTAGCTGGACCAGACAGCTGTCGGGATGCGGGCAGTGCACTAGGTGGCAGTTGACGGTCCCAGCACTCAACTCTGTATAGAAGACGGCGACATTACAAGATTCTGCAGAGACATAACAATGGTGTCAAAACTTCTCAGGCTGACATACAGGATTCAGAAACATATTAGATCAATTAACTTTTGTGCCATCTTCTGTGCCATCTGCATCAGAGAAGGCCTTTTTTTACTAATTGCATAATGAAAATCAATAAAAAAAAAAAAATACCAAATATATAAGTTCTTCCATCATTTTTCTTTTTCACAGTTCTTTGTATGGAGTGATGAGAGATTAGAACCCCTGTCAAATTTTTAATGCTGCCTCTTCCCTCGCTGGGCATATTTACCTTGTGGACACCTTTTCTGGTGACAACTGTCATTTCTTTAATGTTGAGGAGATTTCCTCTCACTTGTATCACCAAGCCATCAACTAAAGGGAAATCTTTTCAAATGGAAAATAGGCAAAACCTTGCAGGGGTTCTAACAATTCCTTATTATGTCCAAAACAAAGAAACAGTTTTGCTTTAAATACACTTTAAACAATCCCAGTAGTTTCTTGCATCTGCTTTCAGGCACTTTCTTGGTTGCTTGGGTGCAGATTCAGCAGCTGCACATATGTCAAAATTTAACATTCAGTTATGACCAGGTGCATGGATCCGAATTCAGAACCCGCTTCTGCCCACTTGTCAAATTTTGACATGCGATTATGTCTGTGCAGCAGCTATGTGTGCATCCACTTCTATGGGCTGCCAACACACAGCTCCGAGGTGGATTTACACGCAGCTGATAGCAGCTCAGATCAGAGGATGGGTCAGATCGCCCATCTGAATGAGCCCTTAAAGGATTAAAATAAGACTGAATGAAAAATGACTGTCATTTTTCACATGTGCATTTTAAAGAGACTGAATCCAGCAGCATGTTGCAGCTTAAACAAGTACCATTAACATTCATATGGAAAAAATACCTTCCTTTTGCTGCAACTTAATTTCCTGTTTCTTTTAGAAAGGATTCGAAATGGAACAATGATTAAAGTATAATATGTCTATGTGCAGAGGCGTAACTAGAACTTTCAGGGCCCTGGTGCAAGAAACCATGAAGGGCCCCCCGGACCCCTGGCCAGGGCCCTTCCCTTCAAGCCTGGGGCTCTTCCTGGGGCCCTTTACTCTCGTTGCGGGGCCCTTTTTTTACAGTCCTGCAGCAGGACCTTTTCACAAGTTCTGCAGTGGGCCCCCTTCCTGCCATCTTGGGGCCTCCCCACGGTGGTGGAATGCCAGGGCCCGGTCGCTAGTGTGACCTTTGTAATCCTGGAAGTTCACCCACTGGTGTCAGTAGTTTTGATTTTTTGGTATTTTAATTGTATTATTTTTTATCATTTTATTTTATTTTTTTACAATGTCAATGACTATGACTCTGTCCATTCAGAAAAGGAAGGAGCTGGTAAATTACATATTTACCAACCCCCTTTCCTGGTTCTCTATTGTGACACATCCCCTGCAGCAGCCGGCAGGAGAAGATAGGGAGCAGTGTGTGTGTGTGGGGGGGGGGGGGGGGACCAGGGGAGCACACAGGGGCCCAGAGACAGCAGAACACAAGTGAACTGGATAGGAGGAGTGGCGGGGGCAGCATACAGAGGAACCAATCTCCTCCATTTTCCTCCTGCAGCTACAGGAGGAAAAAAGAGGACGGTGATTTCTCTATATGGTGCCCTCACCGCCCCTTCTATCTAGGTGTACAGGGGAGCCGCACAGGCCCCCTGGGGCATGGGGCCCGGTTGCAATTGCAACCCCTGTAGTTACGCCCCTGTCTATGTGCATTAGGCATAAGGACTTGTGTAGATGGTCACATGCAGTGTGCATTCAGCTTGTGTTTGAGATGCTTCGGAGTGCCATCACAGATGCTCCTGACCTGCAATTGATCATCTCTTAAGCTGCAGTTTACCTTCATTTGACTGCAATTGACCTCCTAAACTGAGTCATTTTGAATTCCCGTTGACTTGTATGAGGAGAAAAGCAGGTCTGGTGTAAGCAATTATTGTCTATATACAAGAGGCATGTGTATTATTAATTGAATCTTGGTGTGTTTTGTGTATTTCTTCCAGATCTGTGCAGTAATCCAGTGTGAAACTTTCCCTCTGTGTAGGAGCTTCCTGTAATAAAGCCCACTCACTGCTGCTCTCTCTTCTTGTACAGGGTGACTGGTCTGGACTCCACCCCTCTTATAGTTTTCTGCAGGCAGCTTATAGTGGGTGGGACCTGTTGGGTCCTTCCCACAGCTCTGCTTTCTGCACAGGCTCTGCACAGCGATGATATCACTGCTACTTTTACAGAATAATATCTGCGCTTTCAAAGTGATTTGATACACAGAAATGTTGATTGTACATTTTCAAATGTTTTCATTGAAATCTGAATGTAGTTATACGACCCATGTTGTTTGTTTGCCTTACTATGTAATAATGGGCTCACATGCTGTGGCTGCAGTTTGAAGTGTCATGGCTGATCAATCACCCTATGTCCATGCATTTATTCAGTTTACTTGTCCCTATGCACCAATGGGCCAAGAAAAATTCCTTTCCTTGGGTCATGCAATGCATGTTGCTGTGTGTGCATCCACTTCTTTGGGCTGCATGCAGCACCGAGGTGGATTCACATGCATTACAAATGTTGGAGTGTTAATATGATAAAACACATCAGCTCCAAACTGCAAATGAGTTCTCTGTGTGTTGGAGAACACTGTGCCTGCTTGTGTCTGTCTCAGATCTAATTACTGTCCAGCTCTCACCTGCACCAGTGCTAGACTAAGAGACCCAGGGATTGTGGGATATGTCTCTTCACAGGAAGTGTCAGGTCTCACACTACAGACAAAGGGTATGCATTAACCTGTGCAGTGCCATGCCATTTCAATACAAACTGAAACTGCAGACACAGGAATGTGATGATTTATTCAACTTTAGGGTGCGTATACAGTACAAAAAAATGACACCATAAAACTACATGATCAATGCACATCTTATTCAGGTGAAAAAAACAAGGTGAGGATAGGAATGTTTTTCACATCTTATAATTATTACAGAAGGTTTCTCACCTTGGTCACAGCACTTGCGGCTGCAGAGGTGGGCAGAGCGTTCTGGGTGCTTCTGAAGTACCCGGGCACCTCGCTGCTCAGAGACAGAAAAGCTGAGAAAGAGGCCAGGGAACCGCCTGATCCAGCAGTCATGGTAGAAGGTGGTGTGCGGGCACAGGGCGCTGGACATACACAGCTCAGGTAAGAAATCCAGCAGGGAAAAGATCAGAAAGAGGGAAGACTCCAAATTCAGTGCCATGTCCAAAGGGTACAAGAGACAGGGTCCTGAAGAGGGACATAAGAGGGGAGATTCAGTCTTAAAAATTGTTTTAAACCTAAACTCCTGGCAGATATAAAAGGCAGGTTATTGAGCTCTTTGTTCATCAATACATCATTAAAAGGTGTTATTTTCAACGCAAGCAGCATAAGTACCTGAATCTGACCTGGCATCAGCCTCATGCAATCCCTGTACAGCAGAGCTCAGACTGAGTGAGGGATTAGCAGCAGTGACAGACAGATTTGGTCATCGGTCTGCCACTTCTCCATTCACTCTTCAACCACAGGCTGGAAGAGCAACAAGACTTGTAATTCCCGGTTCACACTGGGGCGGCTTCAAAGTCGAACGACTCTGAAGCCGCCCTGTACAGCGCAACTTCAGCACGGCTTGCAAATGGCTTCTTTAAAAGAAGTCAATGCAAGCCGCTCCGAAGTTGCCCCCAAATAGTGCAAGAACCTTTTTCCAAGTCAGCACGACTTGAGTGGCTCTGATTAGAACGGTTCCATTGGACTAAATGGAGCGTGACTTATCAGTCGCCCCAGTGTGAACCCAGCCTTAGTGTTACTGAACTGCAGCAGAGAAAAATCAGGTCTCCTGTCCTGCTAGACAGGGCTGTACTATGTGGCGGAGCTGTGTAAATCTCAGGACTGGATAGACAGAAATACAAATCCATTTTGCAGGTAAAACAGCATTGGGATATGTATTTGATCTTTGTATGTAGTTTGATTTTACTAAACAAATTGGGAATGTTCATTCAATAAATTAGGTAAATATTCCCTTCAATTATCCAGTCAGGTAAAATGTAAATTCAGGTTTACTAATTTCATGATTTGATAATTAAAGTAAATATATATACAATTTACTGAGTGAACATTCCCAACTCCTTTATAAAATCAGCTCTCAAGGACTCATTTACACCACACAGCGCATAATGCACAACGCATAAAGCATATGCATTTGTGTGCAATGTGAACGTGCACTGCAATACGTTGTGATAACGTTGTTGGCTTTTTTTCCCTTTGCTTTTTCTTTTTTTTTTATTTGCTGTGTAATTTTATGTGTTGAGGCATGTTGGGATATGGAATGCACAGTGCAAAAATTCTGCAATGTGTTGGGATGAAATGTAAAACCTTAGGACATAGGACAAATTGCCTTGTTCTTGGGCAATACTGCCTGGTTAGTGTGAATAGGCCTTAGATGTTGGTGGTAAATCATCTACCCTCCATCTAAAGCTAAAGGCTGACAACGCCAACTACAAACCAACCCCAAGCTAACAGTCCTGCCCCACAATGCACCAAACTGCGTTTCTGAATATGAACGATCTGGGGCTCAGAATACATTTTGCAGAAGAATACAGCAGGTTGTTCCCGTTCTCCTGTCATCCCCACTATTTTTTATTTTTTTTTACAAAAACATAATTAAGGAGAAGGGGGAAGGATGTCTTTCCTGACAGACTCAATGGCAACATGCGTATGGGTTAACCCCGCCTCCACTCCTCCCAGTGCATGGGCACGCTAGGCAGTTGCCTTGGGGACCCCATTTGCCCAAGGGGCCCCACCTGCCAAGCAACCCAGCCCCAGCCAAGCATTAGTCCCGACAGCTGTGTCCACTGAGGCAGAACGGGAGAGAGAGAAACAGCAGCGCTGAATAGACAGCGCGAGCTGCCGGAGTTAACTTTCTAAGGTAACAAGCAGGTGACTGGTTGCTAGGACCCCCTAGCAACCAATCACCTGCTGTTACCTTGGAAAGTTAACTCTGGCAGCTCACGTTGTCTATTCAGGGCTGCCGTTTCATTCTGCATTAGTGCCTTCTGCTCCGCTCTCCGGTTTCTCCTGCAGCATGCCCAAATAAGGTAGGAAGGGGGAGAGCTAGGAGAGCTAGGAGGAGCTGTGTAATGTAAAGGGATCCATAAGTAGTTGGGGGGCTGTGTAATGTAAAGGGGTCCATGAGGGCTGTGTAAAGTAAAGGGGTCCATGGGGGGGGCTGTGTAATGTAAAGGGGTCTATGGGGGGCTGTGTAATGTAAAGGGGTCCATGGGAGAGGCTGTGTTATGTAAAGGGTTCCAGAGGTGTCCATAGGGGGGCTGTGTAAAGTAAAGGGGTCCATTGGGGGTCTGTGTAATGTAAAGGGGTCAATGGGGGGGGCTGTGTAATGTAAATGGGTCCATGGGGGGCTGTGTAATGTAAAGGGGTCCATGGAGGGGGGCTTTTTAATGTAAAGGGGTCCATGAGGGGGCTGTGTAATGTAAAGGGGTCCATGGGGGGCTGTGTAATGTAAAGGGGTCTATGGGGGGGCTGTGTAATGTAAAGGGGTCCATGGGAGAGGCTGTGTTATGTAAAGGGGTCCAGAGGTGCCCCCCATGGACCCCTTTACATGAAACAGCCCTCCATGAACCCCTTTACATTACACAGCCCCCCCATGGACCCCTTTACATTACACAGCCCCCCCCCCATGGACCCCTTTACATTTCATAGCCCCCCATCGACCCCTTTACATTATGCAGCCCCCCATAGACCTAAAGATGCTTACTTTCATGTGTCCATTGTAGAAGACTTCCGCAAGTTCCTTTGGTTCGCCGTAGGTCAAGACCATCTCCAGCTTGCTTGTCTACCATTCGGGCTTTCCACATCACCCTGTGTGTTTTAAGGATCTTATTGGTTGGTAAGGTCTTTATCAAAGCAAGGAGCATACATCTGCATAGTTACTTGGATGTTCTTCTCCTACTGTCCCAAGACAGAGGGCAGCTGCACCTCAAAATTCGGCTGGTGGCTGATTCTGGAAAAGAGACACCTGGAGCCCACTCTTGTGTGCCTTGGGGCTTAGTTCAATATATTCAAGAGGACCATTGTGTTGTCTCTGGATCCTGATGTTCTGGAACAGAATACTCCTGGCCCTGTCTTCTTACCGTCAGCATGCCTTTCAGTGTCTAAAATGATCAACACTATGGTGTCTACGGATCCGATGGTCAAGTGGACGCTCCGGAAAAGGCTGCCTTTTCGGAAGGTGTTTCTCCAGCAGTGGGAGCCAGGAAGCAGAATTCAGGTCATCTACATCAGTGGTCTTCAACTCCGGTCCTCGGGGCCCACTAACCGGCCAGGTTTGCAAGATAACTAATTTACATCACAGGTGATCTCTTTTACTGTTCAGTGATTGCAGTATTCTAGTCTGCATCTCCCCAAGTTAATATTAACCCCGAGGACCGGAGTTGAGGACCACTGATCTACATAACCTCAGTCATGAGAGTGAGTCCCCTGGTGGCTGCAATGGAGAAACTGGTTCATTTGCCATTCCATTGCCCCATTTCCTGGTTCACAATCATCCAATACCACCAATATGGGATGGGGGGGGGGGGGGTATGCTGCCTATCAGGGATAGGTCAATTTCACAAGATTGTGTTGAACATTCTGAAACTACGGGCAGCCTTCTGCACCCTACCGGCCTTTCACCATATAATGAAGTGCTCTTAGGCTAGTCAACAATACGGCGGTCTCCTACGTTAAAAGATAAGGGGGGACTCACAGCCTGTTCTTTATTACAGGAAGCAGGGACAATTATGTCTTGGGCTCAGAAGAATCAAGCCTACATCTTAGAGGCTTATTTCCCTGTGGTCCAGAATATTCTAACAGACTTTCTTTCCAGAGTCCAGTTGGACGACAAGGAATCATCTCTACATATGTAGGTTTTTCAGGCGCAGATGCCCTGACGGATCATTGGTAATGCAGCGGGTCCTGTGCATTTCTTCATGTCCTGGTCATCCTCAGGTTTATACGAACAGAAGTTGTGGGAGTGATGCCTTATTGGCCAATTAGGCCGTGGTTCCCCTTTCTAGCACTGTTCAGCTACTGGAACCCAGGCCAGACCTTCTGTCACTGGGTGCATTTCTACATCCATGTCCAGCACTGTTACTTCTGACGTTCTGGTTCTTGAGATTGGAGGTCCTCGGCTGCTCCCCCAGAGTCATCTCTTTCTCTCTCTAATGCTAGGAGAGTTAATACAAACAAAGTTTATGGGCGAATCTGGTCAAAGTCTGTGCAATACATGTCTGCTGCTGACAGATCATATACTGATCTAGAAGTTCTAAATATTCTGGGCTTCCTCCTGTCGGATTTTGACTCGGCTCTATCGATCAGCTCCTTCAGAGTACCAGTGCCAGCTTTATCGGCCTTCACAGGTATTTCCAGGGCTAGGCATCTTTTCCTGTCCAACAATTCTTCAAGGGAGCAACTAGGTTCAGACCTCAGAGTAAGCGGAGGTTTTCTGAATGGAATCTCCCTCATGTTCTCAATTCCCTCTTGGGAATTGGAGCAGAGTGTTCTAGGGCTGTCTCCGTTAAAGGTCTCTCTGTCATGTTCTCCTTTCTCCTGGCTATCAAGTCGGCATAAAAAGCCTCAGAGATTGATTCACTGGTCACTGAGAACTTTTATTAACATTCTTCCAGTTCGAGCGGTGCTTTTACCTATGCTTGACTCAATTCCCCAGGGTATATCGGTCTTTCATGGGAACCAAGAAATTGTTCTGCCAACCTTTGGAGTACTAACTTGCATCCTTTAGCGTTGAGAGAGGTCGCCCTGTGGCTTAGTTGATTAAAGCCCATGTCTAGTAAACGGGGAATCCTGAGTTTGACACGCAGCAGTGCCTTCCTTTGGTTCTAGGAATCTCTCAGATATTGTGAAGCTATATCTACAAGCTAGAGCTTCCTTCCGGTTTCAGAACGCCTGTTCAAAGGGAAACATGCCTCATCTAGGACGATTGTGGCATGGATTGTCTGGGCCATCCGACAGGCTCACAGAGCCGAGGGCTTTGCGCCTTTGGGGGTGGTGATCGCTCACTCGACCAGGAGTGTGTCCACATCCTTGGTGACTTTGCAGCATGTGGTTCACAATGTAATCAGTAGGGCGACCTTGTGGTCCCCGATCAATACATTTATGGCTCATTATTGTGTAGAGCCAGCCTCTTTATCTTCTGTTAATTTTTGGTTTATAAATTCTGTCGGTTTAAACCCTGTGTCAACTAAACCCTTTTCTTTGGTTCTGCAATTGCCCACCTGGGTGTGTATGGCTAGTTATTTACCATACGTATACTGCCATGGAGTCTGTCAGGAAAACTGAAAATTTCCTATCAAATACTTACCGTAGTTTTCCTTTCTTGATGGACTCCATGACAGCTGGAGTCCCCCCCCCCCCCCCCCCAGAGTCATGAATAGGCTAATTATGGAATGCTCAGAGCAAAGATTTATGGGAGTGGGGTCCTATAGGGGGGAGTGGAGGTGGGGTTAACCCACGTATGCTGCCATGGAGTCCATTATGAAAGGAAAATTACGGTAAGTATTTGATAGAACATTTTCAGTTTTCCATGCTGTGGTAAAGACGGGAAGTAGAAGGTTGTGAAAATTCAGTGCTACAAATTAGAGAATTCCGATATTACTGTATGGGCTCACTCACACAGGTATACGCACATTTTCTGCATAAGGGCTCATTCAAATGGGCAGAAAAAACGTTATGTTTAGATTAGTGATCAACCGATATCGTTTTTTTATTGCAGATACCGATATTCTGGTCATCGCATATTGGTATCGTTTTTTTTTTTTTTTACAGGTAAAAGACCCCCCAAACCCCTCCTCTGCACTTAAAAGCATTCAAAATGCCAAGTTTGGCTGTTCTGAATGCTGTCATGCTGTCTTTTTTTAATTTGGCGCAGAGTACCCGGAAGTTTATACATGGAGACCCGAATGCGGTTTTGATCGGGTCTTCCGTGCAGGTAGGATGGCCTGCGGAAGGCGGCGGGAGGGGGGGGCCCCTCCCGCTCCTTGTAATGATAGCCGAGCGGCTTCTCAGTCAATTGTCTGCTATGGGCGCCGGTACCGGGGTGATGCTTCTAGCTGCAGGCATCACTTCGGTACAGCACTTTCCCGAAACATCGGCAATATCGGTAACCTCAGGGGACGATTCCGATATATCGGGGAAAGTGCAGATTGGCCCTCGATATATCGGCTTTCCCCATAATCAGTCGATCCCTAGTTTAGATGCATACCACAGATAAATTAGTACACATCCAAACAGAGCACTAACAATGAGCCCATACACACAGCTGGGTCTACATACAAAAATGTAAAAAAAAAAAAAAAAAAGTAGGACACAGCTGGAGATTTTATGTGCAAAGATCTGCAGATTTTAGTCTTTAGGTTTGTATTTTACACAGGGTCGTCTAGCTCTGTCAGGATGAACCTTTCTTTCATGCAGAAAATACATATATACGATTGTTTACTGTATATATTTATGGCAGCAAGGTGGCTCTCCTGCGCAGGATCACATACCTAGTACATGATCCTGCACTTCTGGGTCTAGGGTGTGCATGCGCACTGCTGGTGACCCACTCCTGCTGTGATTAGACACAGTGGGAGCTGATTTGCGAGTACCGCGGACATTGATGTCCGCCGATCATTAGGCAAGTAACCAATGTAACTGTAAACTATGTAAACATGGCAGACTGCCATTCTCTCAGTAGGTAAGGCATTGATCCTGTGTTCCTTCAAAGCAGGAACATGGATCAATGCCTTCCCCTAGTAAAAGAACCTCCCCCACAGTGAGAAAGCACAGGCTAGGCACACAGTTAACCCCCATTCCTAGCTAGTGACATTAGCACAGTGACAGTGCATATATTTAGCGCTGATCACTGTATTAGTGTCACTGGTCCCCAAAAAGGGTCAGTTAGTGTCCCACTATAATGGGCCATACACACTATAAGATTTTCTGAAGACTTTTTCCTCTAGATTTACCAAAAACCAGATAATATGAGGTGAAACCTAAACACTTTCAAGTTGTATGCAATCTGGCAGGCCCTTGCACTACATAGAAAAGGTAAATCTGAAGGAAAAAGTCTTCAGAAAATCTTATAGTGTGTATGGCCATTAAGTCGCTGATCGCCGCCGTTACATAGTTAGTCTGGCTGAAAAAAGACACAAGTCTGTCTAGTTCAACCAATAAAGTAGCCATTACTAGTAAAAAATAAATAAAAATTCCATAAATATATCCCATAGTTTGTAAACGCTATAACTTTTGCGCAAACCAATTATTATAAGCCTATTGGGATTTTTTTTATCAAAAATATGAAGCAGAATACATATTGGTCTAAATTTATGAAGAAATTTGATTTTTATTGGATATGTTTTATAGCTCTAACGAGCAGGGCCCTCTGATTCCTCCTGTATTGAATTGTATTGTAGCTGTATTGTCTGCCCTCATGTTGTAAAGCACTGCGCAAACTGTTGGCGCTATACAAATCCTGTACAGTAAACCCCCCTCCATTGCGGGTTACGTTCCGGACCCAGCCGCGAAAAGTGAAAATCCGCGAAGAAGAAAAACCCTATTGAAATGCATTGTAGGCATGTTTTTTTTACTGTCACTGTACGTGTAAAAGCATTTTAAGGTCTTTAAACACACTTTTAAAACAATAGAAACTCATTTAAAAACATAAAAGATACTGAGAGACATAGCAAGAGCTATGGAAAACACAAAAATATTTAATTTTTAATGATTTATATAGTAAAATAACATTACAAAAAAAACCGCAATATACCGGGACTGCAAAAACTGAACCGCGATGGAGCGGGGGTTTACTGTATAATAAAAATAATAGCAGAAAGTAAAAAAAAAAATTTTTTTTTTGTTTCAAAATTGTCAGCCTTTTTTTTTGTTTATAGTGCAAAAAATTAAAAACCGCAGAGGTGATCAAATACCACCAAAAGAAAGCTCTATTTGTGGGGAAAAAAAAGGACATCAATTTTATTTGGGTACAGCGTTGCACGACCGCGCAATTGTCTGTTAAAGTAACGCAGTGCCGTATCGCAAAAAATGGCCTAGTCCTGAAGGGGGGTAAATCTTCCGGGGGTCAAGTGGTTAAAGAAAGGTGCTTGCTGGTAGAGCTAGAAGATCCTGCGTAAATTAGCCACCTAAAGTACTCACCTTTATACGTGTAAAATCTGCCGCTGTCTCCCAATCGTTTTTCTGCAAGCTAAACCTACCGCACATTTTTGTATGTAAACACAGCTGTGTCTTTGGGCTCATTGATTACTATAGTGCTGCGTTTTGATGCGTGCAAAACTATCTTCTGTGAACATCTAAATGCATCTTTTTTTCTACTTATGTGGCTTTGTGTTTGTTGGGTGTCCATGTGGGATTTCCTTACTCTGTGTAATTTTTATGGAGAGGAATGATTAGAGCACCAAGCTGTAAGGATTAGTCCAACTATGAATTTTTGTTACCAGCCCATAAGTTTCTCGGGGGTCATGCAGGCACCCCCCCCCCCTTCATCAGAGCTTGGGTTTATTGTGGATTTTAGTTTTAATCTTGCTCAGTAGAGTTTTCTGGCAGCGTCGTACGATGGCACATGAACACTGCATTACCCTTAACTGTACAGTATAATACTATCCGAGTGTCCTCACTTACCTGTGTCCGGAGGTCGCTCTCCCGGCTGTGGATCATGATGCCTCTTGGCTGCAGGAAAATGTTTTCCGTCTCTCTGTCTTGAGAGTTGCCCACGTCTGTCTCCTCTCTCCCCCCATCACACAGTCCTGTCCTCTGCTCTGCACAGGTTGAAATACTGATACCTGGGAAGGAAGGGGGAAGAAGGGGGGGGGGGGGAGCTGACTGAGGATTGGCTGTCACTTTAAAAGAAACCAGACTGAGGAATTTGAAACTGTACTGCTGCCTTTTTTAATTATTATAATAATCTTTTAATGCCGATGTAATGAAAAAAAACAAGGGTGTGTGTTTCTGGGTGCCAATAAGGCGTCAAGGTGCATATGATTCAGATTTTTAAGTATCTGGATATTTCCTATCTTGTTGCTTGATACTTATTTTTTCCCGTATTGAAGAAGGTGTAAACTTTTAAATCTAGGCTCAAAAATATTAATTTAAATATATTCCCCTATAACCACAGAGGATATACTGTAAACCAAATGCTTTTTCAAAACAGATATCACTTTGTTAAAGTAGCAGTGACATCATCACTGGGCTGTACATAGTCTATGCAGAGAGCAGAACTAAGGGAGGGGCCCAGCAGGCTCCACCCACTACAGGCCTGCAGAAAACCAGAGAAAGGGGTGGAGACGAGACCAGCCACCCTGCACAAGTAGAGAGAGCAGCAGTGACTGGTCTTTATTATAGGAAGCTCCTACACAAAGGTTCACACTGGAATACTGCACAGATCTGAAAGAAATACACAAAGCGCACAAAGATTCAAGGTAGAATACACTTACATGTGTATCTTGTGTAGCACTGTCCTCACAAGGACTGCTGGATATTGACTCTGCAGGCTCCCCTGGGTACCAACACACGGATATAATTAGATAAAGTTCCTGAATCCCTCCGTGCTCCTGTTGGCTCTTCACAGAAAAAAAACAGTCTAGGGGTGTTGGTTTTTTGTTGTTTCTTTTGTAATTGGGATAGGAGAAGGGAATAGTGGGGGATACTCCAACTGAACTATTCACATAGTTGAGGACCTCTTTCTTCAGAACTTCTTTAGTGATCAGGAACAGCCAGGCTGTTAATCCACACTGCCACAAGTGTAGATGGGGTTTTTACAGTATCCCAACATGCACGAGGCGACTTTCCCTCTGCCAATCATCAGGACTGTATCAAAGCCCATGCACCCATTTGTCAGGTTTCCTCCCACTGTCCAACATGCCTCCCTATTTGACCAGTGTGAAACACTCTCTAGACAGAATGAGTTTCACTCTGAGCACAACGAGCAGACCTCACTAACCAGGGCTGGACTGGCCTTCCGGGATACCGGGAAGTTTCCCGGTAGGTCGGCAAGTCCCCCTGCCCTGGGGCTGCTAATACCATGCCCACAGCCCCTGCATCTCCTGCACCATGTCTTCAGCCCCTGCATCTCCTGCACCATGCCCGCAACCCCTGCATCTCCTGTACCATGTCTGCAGCCCCTGCACCATGCCCGCAACCCCTGAATCTCCTGCACCATGCCCGCAACCCCTGCATCTCCTGCACCATACCTGCAGCCCCTGCATCTCCTACACCATAATCGGAGCCCCTGCATCTTCTGCAGCATGCTCGCAGCTCCTGCATGTCTTGCACTATGCCCGCAGCCCCTGCATCTCTTGCACCATGCCCACAGCCCCTGCATCTTCTGCACCATGCCCGCAGCCCCTGCATCTCCTGCACCATGCCCACAAACCCTGCATCTCCTGCACCATGCCCACAAACCCTGCATCTCCTGCACCATGCCCGCAACCCCTGCATCTCCTGTACCATGTCCGCAGCCCCTGCATCTCCTGTACCATGCCCGCAACCCCTGCATCTCCTGCACCATGCCTGCAGCCCCTGCATCTCCTGCACCATGTCCGCAGCCCATGCATCTCCTGCACCATGTCCGCAGCCTCTGCTGCACCATGTCCGCAGCCCCTGCATCTCCTGCACCATGCCCTCAGCCTCTACATCTCCTGCACCATGTCCGCAACCCCTGCATCTCCTGCACCATATCAAAAACCAATAACCGTGCTGATGTGAAAAAAAACATAAATACAGAGCTGCAGCTTCCAGTGTGATAGCACCAAACAATCAAATAAATATAAACAAGCTGCGCTGAGTGAGTAAAGATAAATGTGATTAAATCAAACTATAATAATAAATATGATGTGTAAATATATTGAATTATATTACAACATAAACATTTGTAAACAAACTAAGCCAAGTGTAAAAAAAATATATTCTCTAAATAGTCCAAATAGTCCCAAGACTCCAGTGAAGAAGAGTTTAGATCCAAGTATTAACACCAGACGTGCTGAGTTCACCACCAGTAAGTGTTCTGCTTACCAGAAATTAATAATTATTGAGCCTGTAATTAATGGCCTGTCTCAGCTCCGATATCCCAATAGGATCAACCTTGCAGGCACAGGCACAGGAACCCCAAAACACTGAAGGATGTATATATCCAAGAAGCTGATATAACCAGGGCCGGCCCTAAACAGCCACCACAAATCGTCGCCACCATATAAAAGAAGATGAAAAGAGAAGGTATAAATCCGCGCTAAGGATAAAGATTTGTCAATATGTAATGGGCTGCTGCCTACCTCCAAAGTATAACTCAATAGAGATATACAAGAACTGATAAGAGGGGGGGGGGGGGGTAATTGGCGCTGCCTAATATAATATACACGGTAGACCAAATATAACAGAACAATATGCAAAATAAAAATGCAAAATAAGCACAAGAACTCTGACATCAAATACATGGAAAAAGTGTTATAAAGTGCAAGTGGAGAAAGTAAAACTGCTAAAATCTTGAGGCAGTATGGAGGTGGTAGTGAATATAATGTGCACAATAAATACAAGATTGAAAACTACCATAAATTAGGTGTGAATATGTATCAGGTGACTAGAAGTGAATAAGGACGGTGGGTATAAAAAAAAATATATATATATTAAAATTATATATATCAAAGTGCAATGTGATTATTAAATGCTGTAATGATACAGGTGACTAGTGCAACAAAGGATATTAGTGCAATAACGTTAGCAATATCACTAGAGAAAAGGTGACTGGAGTGGTCAGATAAATATGATTATAAAGTCCAAAAAATTGATGCTGATGTGGAATCCCAGCAAATGAAGGTGACTAGTCTTGATGTGGACCAATTCAGACGTGCAGGTGAGGAAACTAGGTGGAGGATGAACCTGAAACACCAGCTCCCAGAACACCCAGAGATATGCCATTCAGGCCTACCTGACCTACCAGGGATGGTTACGAACACCCACCTAGACCTAACAGGAACAACTATGAGTGTCAGGGTCCGGACTGGTAGCAGGAGCGGTGCAGGGAGTGGATCCGCTGTGTCAGTGAGGGATTGGCGTGGACCGTACCGGAGGATCGGTTCTAAGTAGTTACTGGTTTTCACCAGAGCCCGCCGCAAGGCGGGATGGGCTTGCTGCGGCGGTAACTACCAGGTCGTGTCCTCTGGTAGCGGCTCAACCTCACCGACTGCTGATATAGGCGTAGTACAAAAGGGACAGGCAGAGGCGTAGTCAGACGTAGCAAAGGTCAGGGCAGGCAGCACAGGTTCAGAGGCGATAGTCGTTAGCAAAGGGTTCAGCAACAGGCAAAGGATTACACAAATAACGCTTTCACTAAGGCAACAAGGCAACAAAGATCCGGCAATGGCTGGAAGGGGCAGATCACTTATATAGGAAACAGGAAACAGGAAACAGGTCACAGGAAACAGGTCACAGGAAACAGGAAACAGGTCACAGGTCACAGGAAACAGGAAGGGAGGTTTGGACCAGGCACCAATTACTGGTGCACAGGCCCCTTAAATTTCAAACGACCTGCGCGCGCGCGCCCTATGGTGCAGGGGCGCGCACTCCGGGAACCATGTGAGCGGGGAGCGGAGGAGGGAGCCGGAGCGGGCACAGGTGAGTGGATCTGGAATGAACGCTGCGAGCGCTCCGGTCCAGAAGCAGGGACCGGAGCGCTCAGTGTTACAGTACCCCCCCTTTGGTCTCCCCCTCTTTTTGGTACCCAGAAACCTGAGGATGAGATTACGGTCCAAGATATTCTCCTCTGGCTCCCAGGATCTCTCTTCAGGACCGCAGCCCTCCCAGTCCACCAAAAAATATCTTCTCCCCCTGACCAATTTAGAGGCCAATATCTCCTGAAAGGAGAAGACATCCGAGGTACCGGATACAGGCGTGGGAGGAAGATTCTTGGGGGAAAAGCGATTAAAGACCGCAGGCTTGAGGAGGGAGACATGAAAACAGTTGGGAATTTTAAGGGAGGGAGATGGAGTTGGTAACACACAGGATTGATCCTCTTCTTGACCTTGTAGGGTCCCAAATAACGAGGACCAAGCTTGTAACTAGGAACCCTGAAGCGGACGTACTTGGAGGAGAGCCAAACTCTGTCCCCAGGAACCAGGACAGGAGGAGACCGACGTTTCTTGTCCGCTTGGATTTTCATGCGGGATGAGGCCTGTAAGAGGGACAGGCGCGTCTCACGCCAGATGGCAGAAAAGTCTTGCACCAGGTCATCCACTGCAGGTACACCGGAGGAGGAGGATAACGGCAGAGGAGGCAGAGGATGACGACCGTAAACCACGAAGAAGGGAGACTTGTTGGTGGCGGAAGAGTCTTTGTGGTTATAGGAGAACTCCGCCCATGGGAGGAGGTCGACCCAATCGTCTTGACGGGAGGAAACGAAGTGGCGAAGGTAGTCGCCCAAGATTTGATTGACCCGTTCTACTTGTCCGTTGGTTTGGGGGTGGTATGAAGAAGAGAAATCCAGCTTGATTTTAAGCCGTCCACAGAGAGCCCTCCAGAACTTGGACACAAACTGGACTCCTCTATCGGAGACAATATGTGAAGGCAGGCCGTGTAACCGGAAGATGTGTCGGAGGAAATGCTTGGCCAACTGAGGTGCGGATGGTAAGGCTGGCAACGGGATGAAGTGCGCCATCTTCGAGAAGCGATCTACGACGACCCAAATTATCGTTTTCTCGTGAGATGGTGGTAGGTCCGTAACAAACTCCATCGCGATATTGGACCAAGGGGTCTCTGGTATGGGAAGTGGCTGGAGAAAGCCGGCGGGTCTTTGGCGAGGGGTTTTGTCTCTGGCACATACAGAGCAGGACTGTACAAATTCAGAGATGTCCTTCTCCAAGGATGGCCACCAATATCTCCTGGAGATAAGTTGTAGAGTCTTTCGGACGCCAGGATGTCCTGCGAGAAGAGAAGAATGTCCCCACTTAAGAACCTTTAGGCGAAGACGGGGAGAAACATAGGTCTTTCCGGGAGGGAGGTTACGCAAGTCTATAGGTGCCACAGTGACCAGACATTCTGGGGGCACAATGTGCTGTGGCTTGACTTCCTCTCCTGTGACATCAGACGAACGAGAGAGGGCATCGGCCCTGAGGTTCTTGCTCGCTGGACGAAAGTGGATCCGGAAGTTAAATCTGGCAAAAAATAGAGACCAGCGAGCTTGGCGGGGATTTAGTCTCTGAGCAGACTGGAGGTAAGATAAATTTTTATGATCCGTGTAGATGTTCACGGGATGTACCGATCCTTCCAGTAAATGCCGCCACTCTTCCAAGGCCAGCTTGATGGCGAGTAATTCTCTATCCCCAATAGAATAATTTCTTTCAGCGGGAGAGAAAGTCTTAGAGAAAAACCCGCAAGTAACCGACTTGCCTCTCGTAGTCTTTTGCATGAGCAAAGCACCAGCATCAACAGAGGAAGCGTCTACTTCCAGGTAGAACGGCTTAGTAGGATCCGGTCTGGACAGAACTGGGGCGGTGGCAAAGGCAGACTTAAGAGCGCTGAAGGCCTTCTCGGCCTGGGGCGGCCAAGATTTCGGGTTAGCCCCCTTCTTGGTTAGGGCTACAATTGGTGCCACAAGGGTGGAGTAATGCGGGATGAACTGTCTATAATAGTTTGCGAATCCGAGGAATCGCTGGATGGCCTTAAGGCCAGAGGGACGAGGCCAGTCCAGGATGGCAGACAGTTTGGCAGGATCCATTTGTAGTCCCTTGGCAGAAATGATGTAGCCCAGGAAGGGAAGGCTGGTACGGTCGAACAAACACTTTTCAAATTTAGCGTAGAGACGGTTCTTTCTGAGACGGGAGAGTACATGAGCACGGTGTTGATCCAAGTTAGTAGAGAAGATGAGGATGTCATCCAAACAGACCACGACACAGGTATAGAGCAGGTCTCGGAAAATGTCGTTAACGAACTCCTGGAAGACCGCTGGAGCGTTACAGAGCCCGAAAGGCATGACTAAGTACTCAAAATGCCCGTCTCGGGTGTTAAAAGCCGTCTTCCACTCGTCACCCTCTCGGATGTGAATAAGGTTATAGGCCCCTCTGAGATCCAACTTGGTGAAGTACTTGGCGCCTTGTAACCGGTCAAAGAGTTCCGTAATCAGGGGAAGAGGGTAACGGTTCTTTACAGTAATGCTGTTGAGACCCCGAAAGTCTATGCAAGGCCTAAGGGTACCGTCCTTCTTCGCAACAAAGAAGAATCCTGCTCCGGCAGGAGAAGAGGATTTCCTGATAAACCCTCTCTGCAGGCTCTCCAGGATATACTCTGACATGGCTAGAGTCTCTGGAGGGGAGAGAGGATAGATTCTTCCCCTAGGCGGTGTAGTGCCAGGTTGCAAGTCAATGGGGCAGTCATATGGCCTATGTGGAGGCAACACCTCCGCCTGTTTCTTGCAAAAAACGTGTGGAAAATCTGCATATGGTTCAGGCAGACCGGGAGGAGGAGAAATAACAGGTGCAGACTTGACTCGTACCGACTTGAGACATCTGCCGAAACAAGCCGAACCCCAGCTTCGAACCTCTCCGGAGGTCCAATCCAGAACTGGACAATGGCGCTGGAGCCAGGGCAGACCCAAGAGGAGTTCTGAGGTGCAATGGGGTAACACAAAAAACTCCAATCGCTCAGAATGCAGGACTCCGATGTCCATCTGGAGGGGTTCTGTACGGAACTGCACCATACCGTCGAGTCTCTCTCCATTAACTGTGGAGATGAAGATGGGCTTCAGTAAACGAACCACAGGGATGTGGAACTTGTTCACCAGCGAGGCGTCGATGAAGTTACCGGCTGAACCGGAATCCAGAAAGGCAGAGGCAGCAAAGGAGATCTTGGCGGACACGGAAATCCGCACGGGTACCGTAATGCGTGGAGAGGAGGTATTCACACCTAGCAACGCCTCTCCCACGTTGACTAGGTGCGAGCGTTTCCCTGACGCGGTGGACGGAGAGGACAGTCCTTTAGAAAGTGCTCAGTACTGGCACAGTACAAACAGAGGTTCTTGTCTCTACGGCGGTTCCTTTCATGCGTGGTCAGGCGAGACCGATCCACCTGCATGGCTTCCTCGGCGGGAGGCCCAGAAGAGGGTTGCGGTGGAGGCTGGAAGATAGGCGCCAGACGAGGAAAGCGTCTGGGACGAGCACTTCCCTTTTCCTGTAGCAGTTCCTCTCGTCCCTCAGCAAAACGCAGGTCAATCCTGGTGGCCAAATGGATGAGGTCACTCAGGTTGGTAGGGACTTCTCGTGCGGCCAGGACGTCCTTTATGGCGCTGGACAAGCCTTTCTTAAAGGTAGCACAGAGCGCCTCGTTATTCCAGGAGAGTTCCGAAGCCAGGGTGCGGAAACGGATAGCATAGTCTCCGACAGAGGAACTCCCCTGGGACAAGTTCAATAACGCAGTCTCTGCTGAGGCAGCCCAGGCTGGCTCCTCAAAAACACTCTGGAATTCCACAAAGAAACTCTGGACACTGGCAGTGGCAGGATCGTTGCGGTCCCAAAGTGGTGTAGCCCAGGCCAGGGCCTTCCCCGAAAGCAGGCTAACGACAAATGCCACCTTGGCTCGCTCCGAGGGGAACTGGTCAGCCGACATCTCCAGGTGAAGGGAGCATTGGGATAAGAATCCGTGGCACAACTTGGGATTACCGTCGTACTTGGCCGGCATGGACAGACGGACTCTAGAAGTGGCGGAGGCCACAGGCTCCGGTGGTGAAGCAGATGCAGGCGGTGGAGGCGGCTGCTGCTGTGCTGGAAGAAGCTGCTGCAGCATGGCGGTCAACTGTGCCAGCTGTTGACCTTGCTGAGCGATCTGCTGCGACTGCTGGGCCACAACTGTAGTAAGGTCCGCGATACTAGGCAGAGGCACATCAGCGGGATCCATGGCCGGATCTTACTGTCAGGGTCCGGACTGGTAGCAGGAGCGGTGCAGGGAGTGGATCCGCTGTGTCAGTGAGGGATTGGCGTGGACCGTACCCGGAGGATCGGTTCTAAGTAGTTACTGGTTTTCACCAGAGCCCGCCGCAAGGCGGGATGGGCTTGCTGCGGCGGTAACTACCAGGTCGTGTCCTCTGGTAGCGGCTCAACCTCACCGACTGCTGATATAGGCGTAGTACAAAAGGGACAGGCAGAGGCGTAGTCAGACGTAGCAAAGGTCAGGGCAGGCAGCACAGGTTCAGAGGCGATAGTCGTTAGCAAAGGGTTCAGCAACAGGCAAAGGATTACACAAATAACGCTTTCACTAAGGCAACAAGGCAACAAAGATCCGGCAAGGGGCAGGTCACTTATATAGGAAACAGGAAACAGGAAACAGGTCACAGGAAACAGGTCACAGGAAACAGGTCACAGGAAACAGGAAACAGGTCACAGGTCACAGGAAACAGGAAACAGGAAACAGGTCACAGGAAACAGGAAGGGAGGTTTGGACCAGGCACCAATTACTGGTGCACAGGCCCCTTAAATTTCAAACGACCTGCGCGCGCGCGCCCTATGGTGCAGGGGCGCGCACTCCGGGAACCATGTGAGCTTTATGGACTCATTTTTTGGAGTATGAAATAATTGTTTATCTTAATGTTTGATATACACTACCCCTTTTTGTGAATATATGAATTGATACTATATACTATCTTTGGTCTCTACATTTACCTCCAATGATGAGACCACTGGCCACTTATCCCTAGGTAACCTTTAGTGCGTACACACCCTAGGAGTCCCATAGTGGATTGTATTTATATAGTGAGTCCTTATTATATAACTCCCTCGCCCCTCCTCCTTCTTAGAAAGAATTTCATATATCTAGTTCTCCACATACTTACGGGTACCACCACCTAGTGCTGGGAATTTAAACCCCCCCCCAACTTTAAATTAATTCAATTGATGTTAGTATGTAATGTGTGGTTTTACCTTACTATATAATGTATCCAATGGAATGTCTATTACTCAGATATATACGAATGTTGTTTATATTTGCATTATTGCCATAAGTGTGTTACCAGACCACAGGAATATCTAGATGAGATCTATTCGAATATAAGTAACTAGGGAGTTCCTCTCCTAACTCACCCTATTTTTTATATATATATTTTATATTTTTTACTTATTTTTCATGGAATATTTTATTTTATATACCCCTTCTTTATATTCATTTATTTGCAGAGTGTTCATTTTTGCATCTGTATATATATTTTATTAAACATCTGAATTTTATGAATTTTTAACTATATAAATCTTATTCCTATATCGCAAGTTTCTTCCATTTTAAATTTAAATATATATTTGATTTTTTAGATATCTTTTTATTTGAGCCACAGACTATGTCTAATCCACCTACTAACCTGCTTTTTGCACATAGTCTTATTTTCCATTGGCCAACAAAGTTCCTTCTTGAGCGGACTTTATTGCATTGCATGCTTCTACATGGCAACACTTGTCCGCTTTTAGGAAGATTTAATGATTGGCTGTGATTAAACCAGCCTAGTGTTTACAGTCCCGGTTGCCTGGTGACCACTTCCTATTTAATCCAGCGGAGTTGACGTGATTGACGCCGCCTCTGATGACGTCTGCATGACAAAATGCGTTAAGCGTAATCACATCACTTCCGCTGCTGTTGGCACGCATTTCCGGTGTTTGGAACGCATCGCGTTCCGGAAGCTCCGCTACACATAGGAACACTGTGGTCCCGGGTTTTTCCTATGGCTCCGCTACACATAGGAACACTGTGGTCCCGGTTTTTTCCTATGCCTGTTTACCTTATACCTTTGTGAGTACCTTTTTGTATTTAATAAAGTACTTTCCTGACAGAATCCATGGCAGCATACGTATCGGGTTTAGCCCCGCCTCCAAACCTACCCTATAGGACATCCACTCCCATAAATCTTTGCACCTATTCAGCACACATGTTCCTTTTTTGTCCTCCAAAGGATTACCTGTATCCTACCTGAAAGCGGATCCCAGGAGATGGATGACTCTACCATTCGGGTATTGAGTATTCTCCAGTAAGCCCCAGCTACTGCGGGGTATGGAGTGGGATGAAGATTCAGCTATATGCAGCCCTTGGCCGAAAAACCCAGCTGCTGCGGGTGGCCTGTTCCCCAAAATATGAAAGTCCGGTGTGTGTTCCATCCATCCCTGGTAGCTAGCGGTTCGGCGGTCTTTGAGTACCCTTTAGGGTTTATTTACTCCATGGCAGCTCTTTGTTTTTTCTATATTGCAGGCTGTGTGTCTTACCTGGATTTTCTCCTGTTTCCCTGGTGGTTAGTGCTTCGGGGCCGGTCAGCGTCTTACTTCCTGACCGGCCGCTGGTTTTTTGCTACTGCGCATGCGTGAACGCCTCCGGAACGAGGCTTGGTTCTACTGCATGCGCAGTAGATTTTTACGGCGCTGGGTGATGACATCAGCAAGGCGCCATATTTAAATCTCTCAGAATGTCAGCAGAGTGTGTTTAATACACACTCTGCTAATGAGAGGACGTTTTCTGCAGTATAAATAATTTTGGTGTCCTGTGAAAGCGCTTTGTCTGCTGCATCGCTGCTGCTCTGCACTGAGCCCACCTGGCTTCCTGGTGAGTACTCTGGACCCCAGGATTGGGAGTCCCCCCCCATCTCCGCTTCCTTCTCTGATCCCGTTGTCCGGCTCATCCCTGCAGGTCAGCGCCAGAATGGAAACCTCTCCACCCTCCTGTGGTCAGCCCGCCCTTAACAGGTACTCAGGGCTTTTGGGGTGGGGGTGTGTGTAGGGGGGTTTTTGGAGCAATTTTCATGTTCCTGGCTCCCTGTCTGTGTTTTTCTTTTGTTTCCCTTATTTTTTGCAGCCCTTCCCATTCGGATACTCGTCATTCCTCACATAGGAGCGAGCATCGATCAGGCTCACACCACCGGCACTCTTCAAGATCAACTCTGATGTCCCCGTCGGGCTCCCAGCGTCATAAAAAAGCATCCACATCAGCTGACCCCTCACGTAAACCTGACAAAGCGGGTTGTTGGGGTTGTGGCGCCCGGGTCCCTGAAAATAAGTCCCTATGTGACAAATGCTTTTCCCAGACTGCGGGAGAAAGGGATACCTCTGATCAGTGCCTAGAAGCCCTTGTGAAGAGGGTCGTGAAGGACTCCTTAGCTGAACTAGGGGTCGGTCAGACCCAGGGCCCTGAAGAGATTCCTCCAAGCTCTTCTCCTGTCAGAGTACAGCCTCAGGAAGATTTTTAGTCATCTCATCTGAGCCATCAGTCAGCTCTCCTTTCAGATAGCGACTCTGAGACAGAGGACCCTTGTCTGGGCTTTGAATTTGCCCTAGTCCCTTCCCTTGTAAAGGCAGTCAGGGAGACCTTAAACTGGGAAGATCCAGCTGTATCTGCTCCCAAGCAAAAGAAGTTTTTCAAACAGCTCAACAAGGAGCGCCTTAACTTCCCCTTTTTGGGTGAATTGGGAGAGATTATCTCAGAGGAATGGAGTAAGGTGGAGAGGATGAACTCCATGATCTCCAAGATGTCCAGACTGTACCCATTTAAAAAGGAAGATGTCAAAAATCTAGAATCTCCTCCTCTTGTGGATGCAGCGGTTATGAGACTGGTCAAACATGTGACCCTTCCGCTGGAAGATACGGTCTCTTTCAAAGACCCTTTAGACCGAAGGATGGATTCGGATCTGAAAAGGATCTACCTGACGGCAGGTATGGCCTGTAAGCCGGCTTTAGCCTTAGCAGCCCTGTCCAAGGCTATGGAGTCATGGGCCGATGTGGTAGAAAAATCTTTCAGAGGGGTGTCAGAAGAAGTGCCCAGAAGTTCCCCGATCCAGGAACTAAGGATGGCTTTTTCGTTTCTGGGGGAGGTTTCTATAGATCTAACCGTCTTCTGGCTAGAGTTATGCTTTCTTCAGTTACAGCAAAGCGGGCTTTATGGCTCCGTCCATGGGTGGCCGACCCGGCATCCAAACAAGTTTGGTGCCGCATTCCCTTTGAGTGTTCCTCCCTCTTTTGGAATAAGCTTGATGAGGCAATAACTCGAGCCACAGGTGGTAAGTCTGGTTTCCTTCCTGAGGATCGGCGCTCGTTCAACATAAAGAAGGGGCAACCTGGCAGGAAATATGTTCCAGATCGGGCCAGAGAAGCTCGTACCTACAGGCCTGGCGAGAATTTGGCCGTAATTGGAGGTCAAGGCAATCCTCCTCCCGGAAGACTTCAAAAAATGTTACCTCTGGTGACCGTTATCCCACAAAGTCTTTTTGAAATTGGGCCCGCTCAAGCATGTCGGGTAGGGGCACGGCTACTATGCTTCCGTCATGTTTGGGCGGCCTTGATTCAAGACCCCTGGACCATTAGGACAGTAGCATTAGGTCACAAGTGGGTCTTCAACGAAATCCCCAGGTCAAGATTCCTGCCTACAGCTCTACCATCTCTAGGAGAGAAGCAGTAAGTACTGCTTTCCTACGTAGAGTCTCTGGTGTCTCAAGGGGCTGTCATTTCCGTGCCAGAATCCGAGCGAGGCCAGGGAATTTACTCCCCACTTTTTCTAGTCCAAAAGAAAAATGGCTCGTGGAGACTGGTTATAGACCTGACTTTCCTAAACCAGTTTATAAAGAAAGAAAGATTCAAGATGGAGACTCTTCTATGTATACAAAAGGTGGTACAGCCGGCCGACTGGATGGTGTCCATCGACCTAAAGGACGCGTATTTTCATGTCCCTGTGGCAGATGAGTTTCAGCGGTATCTCCGGTTCGCCGTAGGCCACTCACATCTTCAGTTTACCTGTCTCCCATTTGGGCTTTCCACATCTCCACGGACCTTTTCAAAAGTCCTTTTGGCTGTGGTAGCTCTGTTGAGAACAAAAGGTATTCGACTCCTTAATTACCTGGACGACCTCCTCCTTCTGTCTCAAGACAAAGACCAGGTTGTGTCTACCCTTCAGATGTTCGGTTGGCTCTTATATGTAGAAAAAAGCTATTTGACCCCAACCCAGTCCCTCGTCTACCTCGGAGCTCTGTTCGACACAGCAAGAGCAACACTCTTTCTTCCAGAGGAGAAAATCGTGATAGTCAGGGACAGAGTTCGTTACGCCCTATCATCTTCCCCTCTCCAAGCGCGTCAATGTCTGAAGGTTATTGGGACCATGATCGCAGTAGTCCCCATGGTGAAGTGGGCCTTATGGAGGATGAGACCGTTTCAGAAGGGATTCCTGCAACAGTGGGACACATGGCATTTAGATCAGCCTATCTTTCTGACTCCAGCCATGAGAACGAGCCTTCCTTGGTGGCTGTGCCGAGATCACCTGTTGAACTGCCATTCACTGATACCAACTCCATGGGTAGTGGTGACTTCAGATGCCAGCAATACAGGCTGGGGCACCCACTGTCTCATGGAAATGGCTCAGGGCAGGTGGAGCTTCCCCTCTCGAGGGATAGTGTCCAATGTCCTGGAACTACGGGCAGCATTTCAAGCGCTGCAAGCGTTCTACCACCTGACAAAGGGTCTACCAGTAATGCTCAGACTGGACAACACCTCAGCAGTCACTTATATGAGACGGCAGGGTGGAACACGCAGCTGGTCCTTGCTGAGAGAAGTGGAACCTATCATGTCCTGGGCACAGAGGAATCTATCCGACCTGTCGGTAGTCTACGTGCCAGGAATCCAAAATGTCCAAGCCGATTTTCTGTCTCGTATGGAGTTGGACAACAACGAATGGTCCCTCCACGAGGAAGTCTTCAGCTGGATCCTGTCCCTGGGGTTTTCTCCAGAAGTCGACCACTTCGCCTCCCCCTGCAACCGCAAACTACAGAAATATTACGCGAGGTTCAGGGATCCCCAAGCTCTCGGAGTGGACGCTCTCTCGGATCAATGGAGGTTCCACAGAGCGTATGCCTTTCCTCCAGTGCCAATAATATTGCAATTTCTTTGGAGGCTCAGGTCAGAGGCAGTAGAGATAGTGGCGGTGATCCCATTTTGGCCCAACAGGCCCTGGTTCTCTCTTCTGACACTTCTCAGTGTTCAAGATCCAATCCCGCTGCCCATCAGATCGGATCTGTTATCTCAGGGGTCTGTACTCCATCCGTGCCCTGCTCGTCTACACTTGAAGGTGTGGCTGTTGAGAGGAGGAGACTGCAAACTTTAGGTTGTCCCGAAGAGGCAATTTCTACTCTCCTAAGTGCCAGAAGAGACTCAACAAATAAAGTATACCAAAGGATTTGGGCGAGATTTTCCTTACATCTGGCTGCAAGGCCTGATCCTCAGTCTTCTATTAAAATCCAGGATGTACTGAGTTTCCTACAATCTGGTTTAGATCTCCCTCTTTCGGTGAGCTCTCTCAGAGTCCAAGTTTCAGCCATCTCAGCCTTTACGGGAATTTCTTGGGCCAGTCATACCTTGGTACGTCAGTTCTTTAAGGGAGCAGTTAGAATCAGACCTCAGAGGAAGCCAAGATTTTCCAAATGGGACCTCCCTCTGGTGCTGGATTTCTTAGCACATCACATGCAAGATACGTCTGAGTCTCTTACCATCAAAGAGCTGACTCTGGTGACGGTCTTCCTAGTAGCTGTGACTTCGGCAAAAAGAGTGTCTGAAATTGTGGCCTTGGGGGCACAAGAGCCTTTTCTGACCTTTTTTCCAGACAGAGTGGTACTTATTCCTATGTTGGACGCAAGACCGAAAGCTACCTCTGTCTTTCATGAGAATACTGAGATTGTGTTGCCTACCTTCAGGCAGGAGGAAGGCTCTCCAGTCCACCCATTGGACGTAGGTGGTTGCATCAAGAAATATCTGGGTGCCATGGCTTCCTTCCGAAAGTCGGAATATCTTTTTGTCACCTTTTATGGGAAAAATAAAGGCTCAAGAGCTTCTTCAAGATCAATCTCCTCCTGGATCATTCAGACCATTCAATGGGCTTACAGGGCAAAGGGCTTGACCCCTCCAGTGGCGGTTACGGCTCACTCGACTAGGAGTGTTTCCACTTCCTAGGCAGTCTTCAGACACGTAGCTTCTGATGTAATCTGCAGAGCAGCATCCTGGTCTTCCATAAATACGTTTTTGTCTCACTATTGTGTTGAGCCAGCGGCTCTTTCTTCTGTTAATTTTGGTTTACAAGTCCTGTCAGTTGAAAAAGAAGGAAGATAGCTGCGCTACAATACACAAATAAATAATTTAGGCTGCCAGTACAAAGGTGATATCAGACCAAAGAACAGTAAATAATGAGGTACTGCGCCAAAATAGCAAATACTGAAAAAACACAGATTGTAGGTTTTGCAAAGTCCGAATAATCATGTGAGATCAGTTGCTGAGATGCAGAAAAGAATGCAGGAAAGTCCAACACCATAGACAGGAACACAATCCTGACGGTCACCACGTGCACAATTTGTTTACTAAATGGGTTAATTTTGTTCTTGCTAATTCTAATGGTATAGCTTTTAGTGAAATCAGTGACTATGCGCTTGACGATCTTGGTGGTGCACCGCTTAGCCTACATTATTTCCCTCTGACTTGTTACTCCGGAAGTGATGTGCAGGTCAGGTGGATTATGGCCTGCGGTTGTGCCTCATCTGATCGTTTCTGGTCACTGCAAGGTCGGGCGGAAGTGCTTCATTGCGCTTCTTGGCGGAATCGGAAGTGCGTCGTCACGCACGCCGCGAACAAAAGTGCGCCATCGCATACCGTAAGCAGAAGTGCGTTACCGCATTTCCAACGAGCGGACACTACAAATAGCGTGCTGCATGTGGAGGGCTTTGCCTTTGACAACGTCTGACGAAGGCGAAACGCGTCAGGCACGCCAGCCCTCATGCAGACATGCCTCCAGCCACGGCGACTACAACTGGGATTACATGCTGTTTTCATTTGATGCCATGTGAGTTTTATTCCCTGTTTTTACCTTTCAATATATGTACATACTTCACCATTGGAGCCTCATTTGTTTTTTGGAGGGACTACACCATCCATTATCCAAGGCCATTAAACCTTTGAGGATACCATATGTTTGATGAAGTTTACTGGTGGATCTGGTGCAGGATTCTGAGTGGACCTATCCTGGTGGTTATTTCTACGTTTCTGGCTTGGTTGACCTTCCTTAACAGGGGGTCTACAGTTCTGGTAAGAGCAATACCTCATTTGTGCACGTGGTGACCGTCAGGATTGTGTTCCTGTCTATGGTGTTGGACTTTCCTGCATTCTTTTCTGCATCTCAGCAACTGATCTCACATGATTATTCGGACTTTGCAAAACCTACAATCTGTGTTTTTTCAGTATTTGCTATTTTGGCACTTTACCTTATTATTTACTGTTCTTTGGTCTGATATCACCTTTGTACTGGCAGCCTAAATTATTTATTTGTGTATTGTAGCGCAGGTATCTTCCTTCTTTTTTATCTGTATCCAATATCTTCTGTTAGCTGCTGCTGGTTTGTGGTTTTATTATCTCACATATACATGGATATTTTTTTCATATAGGACAAGTCATGTCACCAATTTCAAGGATGCCTTTGAAGGCTCTCCTGACCCTAATAGGTCTGATATTGGAGGCATATTCGTTCTATTACGTAACATCATGGTCAGGGCCGGCGTTAGGGGGGGGCAAACTGGGCAAATGCCCAGGGCCCCGAATGTCCAGGGGCCCCGTGTCACTGTCAGCCAGGGCCGGACCGGGCAGACCGGGCAGTGTCCCGGTGGGCCGCGGCACTCAGAGTCATCGGATTCACTCACAGACACTAGATGACATTCCCTCACTGTGGGCGGCCGCCGGCCGGTGTACTTGCCAGCTACACCGGCTCCGCGGCCAATCAGTCTTCTGTTCAGGGGGGGGTGTGGGTCACACCCCCCCCTGAGCAGAAGGCTGATTGGCCGCGGACCCGGTCCGGAAGTCAAGTAGTCAGTGTGTGTCTGTGTGTTCCTTCCCGCGCGGCCGCCGATGATCACTGAAGCCGCTGCAGATGGGAGCTCCTTCAGCCCGACTTCGGGCTGCTCGCGGGGGGCGGCTGTGGGGAGAGAAGGTAAGTGACTGCCACTGCAGCCTGTGCTGAATAGGAGGGGGGTGGGGCGGCTCGGCTCGGCTGCATATAGAGAGGATTTGATGTCTCCTTATGCCGCTGAATGGATGGATTCTTCTCCTCCCTTCTGCAGGCATTCTGCGGCTGCAGGAGAGATATGGAAATATCAATTTCTCTATATGCAGCTGAGCTGTCCCATCCCCCTCCTATTCAACTTCTTTTACTGCCCCCCCAGTGATCTTAGCCCCTCCCCAGTGTTGTGTTCTTAGCGCCCCCCCCAGTGATCGTAGCCCCCCTCCCCAGTGATCGTTGCCCCCCCCCAGTGATCATAGCCCCCCTCCCCAGTGATCGTAGCCCCCCTCCCCAGTGATCGTAGCCCCCCTCCCCAGTGATCGTAGCCCCCCTCCCCAGTGATCTTAGCCCCTCCCCGTGATCTTAGCCCCCCCCAGTGTTGTGTTCTTAGCCCCCCCCAGTGATCGTAGCCCCCCTCCCCAGTGATCGTAGCCCCCCTCCCCAGTGATCGTAGCCCCTCCCCGTGATCTTAGCCCCTCCCCGTGATCTTAGCCCCCCCCCAGTGTTGTGTTCTTAGCCCCCCCCAGTGATCGTAGCCCCCCTCCCCAGTGATCGTAGCCCCCCTCCCCAGTGATCGTAGCCCCCCCTCCCCAGTGATCGTAGCCCCCCTCCCCAGTGATCGTAGCCCCCCTCCCCAGTGATCGTAGCCCCCCTCCCCAGTGATCGTAGCCCCCCTCCCCAGTGATCGTAGCCCCCCTCCCCCAGTGCTCTTAAACCCCCTGTACTCTTTAGCCCCCCCGTGCTCTTCAAGTCCCCACAGTGCTTTTCATCTCCCCCTATGCTCTCTGGCTCCCCCAGTGCTCTCCACCCCCCTGTGCTCCCTGGCTCCCCCCTGAGTGATTTCCAGTCCCCCCCCCCCCCATGCTTTCCATCCCCCTGGTTTTCCCTGCCCACCACCCCCCCCCCCCCAGTGCTATCCACACCCTGCGCCTTCCAACCCCCCTGCAATGCTTTCCAAACCCCCCCTTAATTCTCTCCAGTTCCCCCCCCCCCCTTGCCCTTCAGCTCCTCCAGTGCTATCTGCTTTCCCTGTGCTCTCCAGCCCCCCTAGTGTCCTTCTATCTTCTATCATGTCTGCAGTCTCTGACCTTCTCTTGTATTACATCCGCAGTCTCTGGACCATCTCCTGTACTATGTCTGCAGTCTCTGACCATCTCTTGTATCATGTCTGCAGTCTCTGACCATCGCTTGTATCACGTCTGCAGTCTCTGACCATCTACTGTATCACGTCTGCAGTCTCTGACCATCTACTGTATCACGTCTGCACTCTCTGACCATCTACTGTATCACGTCTGCAGTCTCTGACCATCTACTGTATCATGTCTGCAGTCTCTGACCATCTCTTGTATCATGTCCTCAGTCTCTGACCATCTCCTGTATCATGCCCTCAGTCTCTGACCATCTCCTGTATCATGCCCTCAGTCTCTGACCATCTTCTGTATCATGCCCTCAGTCTCTGACCATCTCCTGTATCATGCCCTCAGTCTCTGACCATCTCCTGTATTATGCCCTCAGTCTCTGACCATCTCCTGTATCATGCCCTCAGTCTCTGACCATCTCCTGTATCATGCCCTCAGTCTCTGACCATCTCCTGTATCATGTCCTCAGTCTCTGACCATCTCCTGTATCATGCCCTCAGTCTCTGACCATCTCCTGTATCATGCCCTCAGTCTCTGACCATCTCCTGTATCATGCCCTCAGTCTCTGACCATCTCCTGTATCATGCCCTCAGTCTCTGACCATCTCCTGTATCATGCCCTCAGTCTCTGACTATCTCCTGTATCATGCCCTCAGTCTCTGACCATCTCCTGTATCATGCCCTCAGTCTCTGACCATCTCCTGTATCATGCCCTCAGTCTCTGACCATCTCCTGTATCATGCCCTCAGTCTCTGACCATCTCCTGTATAATGTCCTCAGTCTCTGACCATCTCCTGTATCATGCCCTCAGTCTCTGACCATCTCCTGTATCATGTCCTCAGTCTCTGACCATCTCCTGTATCATGTCCTCAGTCTCTGACCATCTCTTGTATCAGGTCCGTAGTCTCTGACTATCTCTTGTATCATGTTTGCAGTCTCTGACCATCTCCTGTACTATGTCCAGCGGGAACACTCTGCAGCCACACCGCACAGCACACCCAAGGTAAGTGGAGGACTGGAGAGAGGAGTGACTTCTACTTAGGGATTTATTTTGCAGATAGGCTGGGCTGGCACTGGCAGCAACAATTTTATTCAAAGAATTCAGGATTTCTTCTGCAAATATACTGGCACTGGCAGCAACAATTTAATTCAAATCAGGATTTCTTTTGCAAATAGGCTGGCCTGGCACTGGCAGCCAGGCATAGTACTAGTCTAGTACAATGCCTGCCAGTGCCTTGTCTGATCTGATGATGTCACTGCCAGGCTATTTGCAGAAGAAATCCTTATTTTTCCTCATTTTTTGATCATGTGTCATGATGACATTGGTTTTGGTAATTGTCTGACTCTGATGCCAGCCTATTTGCTGAAGAAATCCTGATTTGAATAAAATATTTGCTGCCAGTGCCAGCCTGCCAGGCTATTTGCAGAAGAAATCCTGATTTGAATAAAATTGTTGCTGCCAGTGCCAGCCTACCAGGGGCTGATCTGAGGTGTGAAGGTGCAGGAATTGGGGTGATCTGAGGTGTGAAGGTGCAGCAATTGGGGTGGTCTGAGGTGTGAAGGTGCAGAAATTGGGGTGGTCTGAGGTGTGAAGGTGCAGAAATTGGGGTGATCTGAGGTGTGAGAGTGCAGCAATTGGGGTGGTCTGAGGTGTGAGGGTGCAGAAATTGGGGTGATTTGAGGTGTGAAGGTGCAGAAATTGGAGTGATCTGAGGCGTGAAGGTGCAGGAATTAGGGTGATCTGATTTGTGAAGGTGTGCAAAGCTCACTTGATTTCTTATTTATTCTATTTAATGTTATTTAATTAAAGCATATTTTCATGTAGTTGTATGTTTTATTTGGCTAAATTTGATAAAATGCGCCTATATTTTTGGTAGAATATAAAAAAATTTGGGGCCCCACTTTTAGGTTTGCCCAGGGCCACACTTTATCTAAAACCGGCCCTGATCATGGTTACAGAGACCCATATCGATTGGGACATAGCTCTCCTCGAGAAATATCTTGAGGAAGGGTTTGCCCCACGGAGTCTCAGATGGGAGGTGAATCCTCAAGAGGACGAGAAGGATATTACGTTATGGTTTAAGTTTTTTAACGATGCAGGTCTTAACATGTTAAGATTTTTAATCACTCGCAAAAGACAAAAACTTACCAGATTGGATGAGGAACTCACCACCCTTAAAACATTACTATCCCCGCATAAAGACACCCCTGAATTTAAGACTAGGTCTGAGGATCTTAAAAAAATCCTAGAAAAGGAGGAGTCTGAGCAAAAATATAAGAAAAGGAAAAAATATTTTAGAGATGCCGGTGATTACAATAGTAATCTTGTTTTCAAGTGGCAAAAGAAGAGGGCAGAGTTGACCAATGAGGGGACACAACCCTCTACACAATTGGACTCCCAGGGGGAGACCAGTGGTGCTCCTAGTGCTAATAAAGGAGGGGTGATCGACCTGAGACCAATAAGAAGGATCTCGGTCGATACCCCACACCGTTTTCCCCCCAGGACTCCGCCTCCTGCTAGACCATCTGGCCCTCACCTGAGACCCACAGGGAAACAGTACCAGTTTGGTCCTAACACCTCTCAATATCAACCTAATACACACACTCCCAATAGAGGCCCTAAAAATAAGAATAAAAAGAAAAAACACAAGAAACCTAAGTATAATCAGTACTATACTCCTACTTATAATTCTTATGCCCCGTTGGAAAATTTCCAGGGTGAATACGATGAATATGAGGACAGGTTTCTCACACGGCACCCCCAACCTTCCTCCTATAGGAATAACCATCCCCAGGAAAGAGGATATGATTCACCATGGAGGACACAACACCCTCAAAGATATCCTAATTTTTTTCTGAGGGATCGTTACGACTACGATCAGAACGTAAGTCGAAACGAGGAACTAGTGGAGGAAGAAGGAACAGGAAAGAAAAGAAAAAGAACCTCCGGAATCTTTAATCTGAGCTCGGCAACTCTCACTGATGACGAACTCTTTGTCCTAGACAGGGGTTTAAAGCATGTCCCCTTCAAGTCATTAGACAAATTCAGTGTCTTTATGGATGTACAGAAGTATACACGCAAGCTTAATATCAAGCGTTACATGCTTTCAAACCCCGTTAGGAACTCTGTTCAAATGAGAGAAGGCATTAAACATTCTCATTTGTCAAATGCCTCTTTGTTTAATCCCCCTGGGCCTCTAGCCCCGTCATTGGGAGTGTTTAGGGACTTGGTTATTAAGGACTTGGAAGCCTTAGAGGTAAAGCGTATGTACGCTGGCCGCAGGTTTTCCAAGGGATTGAAGTCCCTTCAAGCTAGGGAAGAACTTGTCGTGAGACCTGCAGACAAGGGGGGTGGTATCGTTGTCCTAGACAAATCTGCATATTTGACAGAGATGTCCAATATTTTATCGGATCGCGAAACCTACTCCCCCTTAAAGTCTAATCCCATACTTAAGTTCAAGCTTGAACTCTCTAAGATGGTCAACAAAGGGTTTGATGATAACATTCTGAACAAAAAGGAGAAATCCTTTTTGGTTCCAGTGACACCTAAGGTTCCCATAATGTACTACCTCCCTAAGGTTCATAAAAATCCGATTCACCCACCCGGTCGTCCCATCATCAGTGGGATCGATTCAGTTACATCAAGGGTGGGGAAGTACATTGATGGTTACTTACAACCACTAGTAGTGTCCACTCCTACCTTCTTGAGAGATTCTATCCAGGTCCTGAGGCTTTTGGATGATGTTGTGTGGAGGGATGGTTATTTGTTAGCTACTGCTGATGTAACCTCCCTCTACACCATCATCTCTCATGACCATGGACATAGCGCAGTATCATCTTTCCTACAGAGGGACCCGCAACTCATCCCTGCACAAAGGGATTGGATCCTTGAACTCCTCTCCTTCGCCATGACACATAACTATTTTTGGTTTGGAGGTTCATATTATCTCCAAACCAAGGGTGTCGCCATGGGCGCTAAATTTGCGCCTAGTATGGCGAACCTATTCATGGCGAAGTGGGAGGAGGATTTTGTTTTCAAGGACCAAAGAGACAAGCTTATTTTGTGGAAACTATATATTGACGATGTCATTTTAATTTGGAATGGCACCGTTGAGTCCCTCACTGGATTCTTTGAGGAATTGAATAACAATGCCTTTGGAATTCGGTTACAGCATGAGGCAAATGATTGTAATATCCACTTTCTTGACCTCAATATCACTGTTAGGAATGACGCTTTGGTGACTACCACCTACTTCAAGGCCACGGATCGTAACGGCTTTATTGGCACAGATACAGTAGCTTCCATCACCCTTCAAGGTTGAGATCTGTGCCAAAGAGTCAGTTCATCAGGGTACGGAGGGACTGTACCCGCGTGGAGGACTATCTGATTCAATCTCAGACGTTGAAAGATACATTTCTGGATAAGGGGTACTCCGGTTCTGATTTGGACCGGGTGATTAATGAAGTGGCAAACATTGATAGATCGGATATGCTGCAGGAGAGACCAAGGGATAGTGGTGTTAACGGGGGTTTCACCACTTCCTTTGTGACCTCATACACTCAGCAGTTTTGAGATATCAAAAGAATCTTTTCCCGACACTGGAAGGTGCTGAGGAACGATAGAGTCTTAGCCCCAGTGGTTGGTGAGCATCCCACTGTGGTCTACAGAGGGGCTCCACCTCTTAGATTGAGAGTAGCACCGAACATTGTAGATCAACCCATGAGAAACACCCACCTTTTTCCAGAAAGCAAAGGTTTCTTTCCCTGTAGGAGATGTGTAGTCTGAAGGGCTAATGCCATTAAGGACAGAAAGATTACCTCTTTTTGTACCAAGACAACACATAAGACTTATTCCATTGATAAGTTTATCACTTGCTCCACACGCAATGTGGTCTACCTGTTGGAATGCCCATGTGGGTATCAGTATGTGGGCAGGACCACCAGGGAGATGCGGATTAGGGTCAATGAGCATCTTGGCAACATTCGCCGTGGCTTCCCAAAGCACAGCATATCCAGACACTACTTGGAGTGTCATCACAAGAAATCAGCTGGGACCAAGATCATTGGCATCGACAGATTTACTGCCCATTGGAGGGGCAGTAATGTGAGGAGGGTGGTTTCCCAGCGTGAAACTCTCTGGATTTTTGACCTCAAGTGCTACACCCCTCATGGCCTTAATGTGGACTGGGACGTCAACTGTTTCATTAACAACAGTTGATGGACATGTTGGCATCCCAGTCCATTATGTTTTTTAATCTCCATGATCATTTTTATCTGAAGAGGTATTTTAATTAGTGTGTATGGTTTATACCTTTTTATATTTTTTACATTTATGTATCAGATTTGGAGGTGTGAATGCATTTATCATTTTGACCATGACCATTATGATTTTTTGGTTTACACACTACTAATCAATGATGCTTTGTGTCATTTATTGTAGGTGGTGTATCATTCACCATATACTATGTGACATTTTATTTATCTTATGAGTTGTATTTTTCATTATATCTTATATGATTTTTTCAAGTTCATTTAGTGTTTTTGTCTTACATGCCATCTAGGTTTTTTTTTATGTGTTTTACACCTTCCTTGTGGGCTTGTCGATTGCATATTAATTCATTTGATTGCATATGAATTTGTTTACTAAATGGGTTAATTTTGTTCTTGCTAATTCTAATGGTATAGCTTTTAGTGAAATTGGTGACAATGCGCTTGACGATCTTGGTGGTGCACCGCTTAGTCTACGTTATTTCCCTCTGACTTGCTACTCCGGAAGTGATGTGCAGGTCAGGTGGATTATGGCCTGCGGTTGTGCCTCATCTGATCATTTCTGGTCACTGCAAGGTCGGGCGGAAGTGCTTCATTGTGCTTCTTGCCGGAACCGGAAGTGCGTCGCCACGCACGCCGCGACCGGAAGTGCGTCATCGCATACCGGAAGCGGAAGTGCGTTACCACATTTCCAACGAGGGGACACTACAAATAGCGTGCTGCATGTGAAGGCCTTTGCCTTTGACAACGTCTGACGAAGACGAAATGCGTCAGTACGCCAGCCCTCATGCAGACACGCCTCCAGCCGCAGCGACTACAACTGGGATTATATGCTGTTTTCATTTAATGCCATGTGAGTTTTATTCCCTGTTTTTACCTTTCAATATATGTACATTCTTCACCATTGGAGCCTCATTTGTTTTTTGGAGGGACTACACCATCCATTATCCAAGGCCGTTAAACCTTTGAGGATACCATATGTTTGATGAAATTTACTGGTGGATCTGGTGCAGGATTCTGAGTGGACCTATCCTGGTGGTTATTTCTACGTTTCTGGCTTGGTTGACCTTCCTTAACAGGGGGTCTACAGTTCTGGTAAGAGCAAGTCCTGTCAGTTGACAGAGTAAATTAAACTTTTTGTTCAACACCTGCCCACCCTGTTTATGTACAGCGAGTTATTTCCCGATACGTATGCTGCCATGGAGTCTGTCAGGAAAACTGAAAATTTATATCAAATACTTACCGTAATTTTCCTTTCCTGATGGACTCCATGACAGCAGGAGTTCCCTCCCGGCTTCTGTGGAGGATAGTTACAGAACAAGTGTGCGGAACAGATGCAAGGATTTATGGGAGTGGATGTCCTATAGGGTAGGTTTGGAGGTGGGGCTAAACCCAATACGTATGCTGCCATGGAGTCCATCAGGAAAGGAAAATTACGGTAAGTATTTGATATAAATTTTCCGTTTTTATTACAATACTTCACTATGTGAGGCTTTTTCTCTCCATGGTCTGGATTTTCCTTTATCCCGTTTTGCCTGTGCTGACGCCCTTGGAAGCCATATATGTTTACCATTACTGAGCCTATCCCATATCTTGATGACCCAATCGGATGATTCATACCAGGGAATGCAGTGTTACTTGACTTAAAGGATCTCACCCCTTGAGGGTACAACACTTTTTACCCCTGAAGGGGTACAGAGTTCCGGTGAGTGCGGGCCATATTGCAAGGGGAGCACCTAGTTTCCTCACCTGCACGTCCGAATTGGATCACATCAAGAGTCACCTTACATTTCTGGGATTCCACTCACCTTTTCTCTAGTGATATTGCTAACGTTATTGCACTAATATCCTCCTTTGTTGCACTATTCACCTATATAATTACAGCATTTAATAATCACATTGCATTTTAATCTCTCTCTCTCTCTCTCTCCCCCTCTCCCTCTCTCTCCCCCTCTCTCTCTCTCCCCCTCTCTCTCTCTCTCCCTCTCTCCCCTCTCTCTCTCTCTCCCCTCTCTCTCTCTCTCCCCTCTCTCTCTCTCTCTCTCTCTCCACGGTTATCTTCCAAATTTACCTGTTCTGAGTAAAACCTGTCCTGTTAAACCACTGTATGGTCTTGGCCACCGTGCTACAGCTCAGTTTCAGGGTCTTAGCAATCTTCTTATAGCCTGGGCCATCTTTATGTAGAGCAACAATTCTTTTTGTCAGAGAGTTCTTTGCCATGAGGTGCCATGTTGAACTTCCAGTGACCAGTATGCGAGAGTGAGAGTGATAACACCAAATTTAACACACCTGCTCCCCCTTCACACCTGAGACCTTGTAACACTAACGAGTCACATGACACCAGGGAGGGAAAATGGCTAGTTGGGCCCAATTTGGACATTTTCACTTAGGGGTGTATTCACTTTTGTTGCCAGCGGTTTATACATTAATGGCTGTGTGTTGAGTTATTTTGAGGGGACAGCAAATTTACACTGTTATACAAGCTGTACACTCACTACTTTACATTGTAGCAAAGTGTAATTTCTTCAGTGTTGTCACATGAAAAGATACTCAATTTTCTGAGATACTGTATTTGCAACAGCTCAAGCCTTTGAAGGCATTTATATTTCAACGCCTTTGCCACACACTTTAGGGTTCTTTTTTTTTGGTAATTACCCACCAGTGTGATTTGGGATTATGGGAAGTGACTGCAGAACATAGCACAAACAGAAAAATATATACAGGATTATTTTTCTCAGAGAATAGGTGCAGCAACTCAACCACGACCCCCCCCCCAAAAAAAAACCCCTCCCCCCGACACACACACCCTGCAAACTGCATCAAATTGTAGGTATGGTTTATTTACAGTAGGATGGTCTTAAAAGGGGATTAAATACCAGGAGTGCATTATGTACAGAGAGCAAAGTTCGGTGGGGTTACACACAGAGTGCAGAGTTCGGGAGTGCACTACATACAGAGTACAAAGTTTGGGGGTGCACTATGTACATAATGCAGAGTTCAGGGATGTGCTACACAGAGTGCAGAGTTCAGCCTTCTTCCACAGCTGTTTACGTCTGTATCCCCCAACCACATCTTACTTTCACCCCTCTTCTTCTCTAGCACCTCCCGCACACTGTAGGTGGCTCCGCCTCTCTCACTTGCAGAGAGGTCATTCAGTGAGTGTGTCAGCATCCATGTTGCATCCTGGGCACCTGTATCTCCATTGTACCCATGCTGCACTCAGTGCAAGCCGCTCAGGAGATCAGATCTATGGGAGCCATTAGGAGACAAGCTGTCACTTGTAAACACAGAAACCATACCTCTGTGTTTACAAGTGATAGTGGTGAGCAGGGAGCAGAGGGCCTGAGCCAAAGGTGGTGGAACTAAGTTCCACCAAATTCAAGCTGAAAAAAGGTCCTGCAGAGACCTACTGGAAGCGGAATACCCGACCTCAGCACTGTAAGAAAATAATGCTATTCACTGATTGCATTATTGCATTTCAAAGAGTGCTGACAATATTATTGTGCATCAGTATAAACACTATGGGCTTTCAATTAACCCGTCACGATTATGCTCCTTCATCATTATAAATGCTCAATTTCAACTCTTTTTTTTTATTTTCTTTGTCTTACTCATGAAAGGTTTATAAGTGATTCTTATTTATATTTATTTACCTTTGCCTATATTACATTTCTAAACCGGAGAGTTAAGTGGCAGAGGGCAATGTCTTCCAGCACCTGAGACCAATGTCAAACACCAGAGCCTGTGGTTAAAGTGATTGTAAATGATCACCTTGTAAAACAACCCATTCAGTTTAAAATAGAAATGAAAGGCAAAACATTTGTGTATAGATGTATATATAAAAAACATTATTTTCCCTTTTTTATAGGTGTTCACCTTCCCTCTGTTCTCAGCTGCATAAGAGCCCAGGGGAGAAGAAGCAACAGCACACTGAGCTTCCCAGTAAATGGCTGTGCAGGGGGTGTGTGTCAGGACAAGTCTGATCATTGAAAGAGAACAGGCTGAGTTCCCAGCCTAGCTGGAGAACTGACTGCACTGTGTTCTCCTGCTTAGTGTGGTCAGTTTTTAATGGGAAAGCAGAGTGACTGACAGGAACACCAATGATTTCACACAAAGGAAGCAATACAAAGAGATCAGGATACTTTTTCATACAGTACATGGTACAGCAGGCACATATCAGGAATATGAAATGTTGGGGTAACAAACACTTTAAGGCAGGAGTGAACTACTATAGGGGTCTGGTATCTGATGCTGCCATGCATTTTCAGAAGCTCAGAGCCCATGTTTATGCTCATGCAGTTGATAGGACATCAACTGCAAGACCTTTAACCTCTGATCCATTACATTCCGGGCCCTTAAGTGCTGATTCACATATATATATATAACGTGGGGACCCTGCAAATCCCCTGCGGGCTCCAGCATCGCATTCAGATCGCAGCCAGTTCACACTGCTATATGCAAATCGCTGGGGGTGTCAATAAAAAGTTAACGACACCCCCAGATCAGTTGGCATATCACAGTGCGAACTTTCAGTTCTGACATGAATCAGATCCACCGATGCAATCTGATTCTGCTGCGGACCAAAAAAAAGAGTCCTGTGCGTGTTGTGTCCGAATGTGATAAGAAATTCAGCCATACAATCTGTATGACTGAATTTGCATCGCACAGACATCGCATGTGATTTTCAGAGCAGCGTGCTCCGAATCACATGCAATGTCTGTCATCGCACTGATGTGAACCAGAACTTAAATTGCATTCATTAAGGCAGCCATTTAAAATTAATGTCCTCCTGTTCCATGCCCGCAGCCTCTGACGACATGTCCTCCTGTACCATGTCCGCAACCTCTGACATGTCCTCTTGTACCATGTCCACAGCCCCCGAATGTCCTCCTGTACCATGTCTGCAGCCTCTGACATGTCCTTCTGTACCACTTCGGCAGCCTCTAACATGTCCCCCTGTACCATGTCGGCAGCCTCTGACATGTCCTCCTGTACTATGTCGGCAGTCTCTGACATGTTCTCCTGTACTATGTAGCCAGCCTCTGAAATGTCCCCCTGAATCATGTCGGCAGCCTCTGACATGTCCCCCTGTACTGTGTCGGCAGCCCCTGACATGTCCCCCTGTACCGGGTCAGCAAACCCTGACATGTCCCCCTGTACCGGGTCAGCAACCCCTGACATGTCCTCCTGTACCATGTCCGCACAGCCTCTGACATGTCCTCCTCTACCATGTCCGCACTTTTACCACTTTTAACCAGAATTTTATATATATATATATATATACAGTGGGTACGGAAAGTATTCAGACCCCCTTAAATTTCTCACTCTTTGTTATATTGCAGCCATTTGCTAAAATCATTTAGGTTCATTCTTCTTCCTCATGAATGTACACATAGCACCCCATACTGACAGAAAAACACAGAATTGTTGACATTGTTGCAGATTTATTAAAAAAGAAAAACTGAAATATCACATGGTCCTAAGTATTCAGACCCTTTGCTCAGTATTTAGTAGAAGCCCCCTTTTGATCTAATACAGCCAGGAGTCTTTTTGGGAAAGATGCAACAAGTCTTTCACACCTGGATTTGGGGATCCTCTGCCATTCCTCCTTGCAGATCCTCTCCAGTTCTGTCAGGTTGGATGGTAAACATTGGTGGACAGCCATTTTTAGGTCTCTCCAGAGATGCTCAATTGGGTTTAAGTCAGGGCTCTGGCTGGGCCATTCAAGAACAGTCACGGAGTTGTTGTGAAGCCACTGCTTCGTTAATTTAGCTGTGTGCTTAGGGTCATTGTCTTGTTGGAAGGTAAACCTTCGGCCCAGTCTGAGGTCCAGAGCACTCTGGAGAAGGTTTTTGTCCAGGATATCCCTTACTTGGCCGCATTCATCTTTCCCTCGATTGCAACCAGTCGTCCTGTCCCTGCAGCTGAAAAACATCCCCACAGCATGATGCTGCCACCACCATGCTTCACTGTTGGGACTGTATTGGACAGGTGATGAGCAGTGCTTGGTTTTCTCCACACATACCGCTTAGAATTAAGGCCAAAACGTTCTATTTTGGTCTCATCAGACCAGAGAATCTTATTTCTCACCATCTTGGAGTCCTTCAGGTGTTTTTTAGCAAACTCCATGCGGGCTTTCATGTGTCTTACACTGAGGAGAGGCTTCCGTCGGGCCACTCTGCCATAAAGCCCCGACTGGTGGAGGGCTGCAGTGATGGTTGACTTTCTACAACTTTCTCCCATCTCCTGACTGCATCTCTGGAGCTCAGCCACAGTGATCTTTGGGTTCTTCTTTACCTCTCTCACCAAGGCTCTTCTCCCCCGATAGCTCAGTTTGGCCGGACGGCCAGCTCTAGGAAGGGTTCTGGTCATCCCAAACGTCTTCCATTTGAGGATTATGGAGGCCACTGTGCTCTTAGGAACCTTAAGTGCAGCAGAAATCTTTTTGTAACCTTGGCCAGATCTGTGCCTTGCCACAATTCTGTCTCTGAGCTCTTCAGGCAGTTCCTTTGACCTCATGATTCTCATTTGCTCTGACATGCATTGTGATCTGGAAGGTCTTATATAGACAGGTGTGTGGCTTTCCTAATCAAGTCCAATCAGTATAATCAAACACAGCTGGACTCAAATGAAGGTGTAGAACCATCTCAAGGATGATCAGAAGAAATGGAAAGCACCTGAGTTAAATATATGAGTGTCACAGCAAAGGGTCTGAATACTTAGGACCATGTGATATTTCAGTTTTTCTTTTTTAATAAATCTGCAACAATGTCAACAATTCTGTGTTTTTCTGTCAGTATGGGGTGCTATGTGTACATTCATGAGGAAGAAGAATGAACCTAAATGATTTTAGCAAATGGCTGCAATATAACAAAGAGTGAAAAATTTAAGGGGGTCTGAATACTTTCCGTACCCACTGTGTATATATATATATATATATATATATATATATATCCCTATGTACTTTCTTATCTGTCTTATCTATATATAATACACTCTTCAAATGTGCTTTAAAATGCATGGTTTTCCCTTTTATGAACAAGAAAATAATGACGTTATGCTGTTGGGCTGGTATGAAATTATTTCCAGGGCTGGCTTTTATTCCCAGTCCGGCCCTGAATAATACCCTTGTTATTGGTGTAGGCCATTTACATACCTTATGAAGCCTGACTGGAATACTCCCAGAACTCCTAAGTACTCCCAGGACCTTGCTGAGTGAGGCCTAGTTGTCACTGGTCACCTCCACTATCACAGAAGCGAGCTCTTTCTCTGACTCAAACCTCCTCACATGCTCTTTCTCTCCACTGACGCAGTAGCTCTGAGCCCAGCATTTGAGAGCTCATTCCTGTGGTTGAGGTGAGCAGTAATGACTAGGCCTCACTTACCAATGCTCTGGGAGAATTTAGCAACACCCTGGGAGTATTCCAGTCAGGCTTCATAAGGTATGTAAATGGCCTACACCTATAGCAAAGGGCTTTTTTCAACTTTAGTCAGAGCTGCACAGTTTGTTTTTATCTACAGATGCCTATTATCTGCATAGGCAGCTTTGTAGTAAAGGTGAACTATCCCTTTAAGCAATAGGTGCATCAAGTGCTGAGGCATTGATTTTTTTCAATGGCAAGAATAAATTAATTATCTGGCCAATTAAATGAATAAATTCCCAAGAGCTAGACGTGCAAAAACGCTCCTAAACTTGTTTGCAAATACACAGCTTTGGGTGCGTTTTTGATACTGATTTACTCCTGCCAGGAGAGAGACATTTCGAAGAGCAGGGCAAACTCCCTTGGTGCATGAGACCTAAGCACCATCTGCAGACATCCCAACCTGCAGAAACTCATTTCAGGGAGGTGGCAAAGTCATTTCAGGGAGGTGAGCCCCCCCCCCACGACGCCGCCGCCCCCCCCCACACGATGTCGCCGCCCCCCCCCCCCCCCCACGCACGCCTGCGCCGCACCCCCCCTTTCCAATTTAACACTACCAGAGAATAATGAAATGAAATGTAATCAGTATACCTGGTCACTGATGCTGGTACTGTTCACTGGTGCTGGTACTGTACTGGTCTGGTAACTGGTGCGGGTACTGGTCACTGGTGCTGGTACTGGACACTGGTACTGGTCACTGGTGCTGGTACTGGCTTGGTCACTGGTGCTGGTACTGGCCTGGTCACTGGTGCTGGTACTGGTACTGGTGCTGGTACTGGCCTGATCACTGGTGCTGGTACTGGCCTGATCACTGGTGCTGGTCACTGGCCTGGTCGCTGGTGCTGGTACTGGCCTGGTCACTGGTGCTGGTACTGGCCTGGTCACTGGTGCTGGTACTGGCCTGGTCACTGGTGCTGGTACTGGCCTGGTCACTGGTGCTGGTACTGGCCTGGTCGCTGGTACTGGTGCTGGTCACTGGTGCTGGTACTGGCCTGGTCACTGGTGCTGGTACTGGCACTGGCCTGGTCACTGGTGCTGGTACTGGTCACTGGTGCTGGTACTGGTGCTGGTCACTGATGCTGGTTACTGGTGCTGGTACTGGCCTGGTCACTGGTGCTGGTCACTGGTTCTGGTACTGGCCTGGTCACTGGTGCTGGTCACTGGTGCTGGTACTGGCCTGGTCACTGGTGCTGGTACTGGCCTGGTCGCTGGTACTGGTGCTGGCCTGGTCACTGGTGCTGGTACTGGCCTGGTCACTGGTGCTGGTACTGGCCTGGTCACTGGTGCTGGTACTGGCCTGGTCACTGGTGCTGGTCACTGGTGCTGGTACTGGCCTGGTCACTGGTGCTGGTACTGATGCTGGTACTGGCCTGGTCACTGGTGCTGGTACTGGCCTGGTCACTGGTGCTGGTCACGGGTGCTGGTCACTGGTGCTGGTACTGGCCTGGTCACTGGTGCTGGTGCTGGCTCTCTGGTGCTGCTCTCAGGTTAGGTCACTGTGTCTGTCACAGAGTGGGGTGTCACGATGATTGGTCCCGCGGGCGCCTAAATGCCTCTTGGAGTAGAAGATGTGGCTGTAGTAGAGAGCAAAGCCGCTGCTTGCTCTCTGCAGCTCCTCCCACAGGCGGAGTGCATGACTCATATCACTCCGCCTGTGAGAACTACTTCGGCTCCCTCCGACATGATTTCTCTGTGCAGGCTCAGCTTGCTGACAGCTGACACACTCTTCTGCCTTCATCGATGAGTCATCTGACTCACTGTGACTCACACACACAGCCGGGATATTGCCCTGAGCTCGCGGGTGTCCGTGAGCTCAGGGCGGAAACCGGGAGTTTCCCGCGACTTGCGGGAGACTTGAGATGTCTGCATTTGCATGGGCGTTTTGCCATGCTGCGAATCCCAGTGACAAGAATCTACTGATTCCTCCTGCTAGGATTAAGAGCTACATGCAGATAGCATACGCTGCTGTACACTGCAATGACAGGCTGTTGGCTGCTGCAGTCATTCATGCCTGTTCGCAAAGCCAGCGATCACTTGCGATGATGACGGTTAGGCACACACAAATTGCGCCCAGCCACTATCACCCTAGGTGATCCCTGACTGTGTGAACAGGCATGAATAGCTGCGGCCGCTAACAGCCTATTATTGCAGTGTATGAGATCAGTGGCTGCTGTTATCTGCACACAGCTGACAATCCCACTTGCAGGAACCAGTAGACTGCGATTCACAGCGTGGCAAAATGCCCGTGCGAAAGGTGCCTTGCACATGCTTTCTAAGCATATTGCACTTAGATCCGCTTAAAGTCAGGCTCTCATCAAATATGAACAATTTGCATTTAAACTAACTCATTGCACTGGCTTTTCTCCTCACTAAACCCCTATGGTTACCTGCATTTACAATTTGTATGCATGCAGTGCTAAATCTGGGCCTGAGAAAAAGCAGAGCATTTGCCCTCCTGAGCCCCACTCCCCTGCAGCTTTCAGAGGAAGGTTACACAGTTCCTTTACTGTAAGAAGCAACATGAAAAGCCTTCTGAATCGGACATTAAATTCTTTGATGGCCTATTTACATGTGTGTTGCCCTAGCGTGTTGGGGTGCTACTCAAAACTAATGGCATCACAACACAACAAGATATGTAATGGGCAACGCCATTCATTGTTTTACTGCAATGCACAAATCTAAGTGGGCCCTTAAAAAACACTTTACCTTTAAGCAGAGTTTTATCCCCATTCACACTGTTATCATATTTACCAAAATGTGCAGTGACCGGTATTAAATGGGGAGCAATGTGGTGCCATTCAGAATGAGCCATGTGATGGATGTTTTACTGCGCAGTGTGCGGCAACACACTGATGAACATTGTGGTGCACTGGCAGAAGATGATGCATGCACCATTTTTTGTTAGCACGCCGGACCTCAGCTCACATTATTGCATTGCCATATGCTGCACTGCTCTGCAACGCACATCTGTCAGCATGGAGCATTGGGGTGTCATTTACAATCAATGGCACTGCATCACACCAACGCCCAACATTAGGATTTTAAAAAATTGAAAATTTTGCAAGGGTCCATTTAGATTTGTGTGTTACATACATTATATGCACACATTACAAGCATTGCTGCGTTGCGATGCCATGCATTTTGAATGGTACCCCAACGCACAAAGAAAATGCACATATCGCAGCATGCCACAACGCACGGCAACGCGCCAAAGTATGTTGTGCTTTGTTGCATTACAAAGTTGTGGCACATCCAATTTTCAGGAAGATTTGGTGAGTTAACAGCCCATTTATTTCAATAGGCTGCCTTCATACAATGCATAGTAAGAAGCTGCATAACACATTAACGCACAAATGTAAATGGGCCCTTAATGGCATTGTATTGTTTACTGGAGATAATCGCCACTTGATGGTTTGATTTCACTGGTTGCCTGCAGTTACAGTACTCTCTGTGCCACCTTGCCTCTTTTCCCAGTTGCTCGTGTAGTTAAGCTTGCAGGTGACATAATGAAAAGACTGTCTGGGCTTTTTCAGCGTTCTCTGATACAGTTACCTTGTTCCTTTGTGCCCCTCGTCCAGCCAGTTCCCACACTGATGGCTATTCATTCATGAGAGGCTCTCCGCACTCTTCACAATGAGGTTGTGTGTGATATTGCTCCAGCTACACATATTTAATGGGAAGTACGGAGCAGCTGTGGAAGAGACACAAGATACTTGTAGCCATTCACCTTACATCATAGCTGAATTTTGAACCCCAAAGACTAAGGCTACATTCACACCCGAGCGTAGCGTTTTCGCGCGTTTTTTACCGCGATTTGCAGGCGTTTTTACAGGCGTTTTTGTGCAGGCGTGTTTAGACTGAATAGAGACCAATGGAAAACGCCTGTAATCTGCCCAAAAAGAAGCTCATGTACTTTTTTGAGCGTTGGGCGTTTTGCTCACAGCGTCAAAACGCTCAGATGTGAACAGGGGCCATTGAAATTAATAGGATTTGTCTTGTTGAGCGTTTTGAGAGCTGATCCTAGAGCAGAAAAACTCCCCAAAAACACCCCAAAACGCCTACATGTGAACGGAGCCTCAAGCCCAATTGAACTTGAGGGCTCATTCACACCAGCAGCGTTGCCCAATGCAGTCCCAATTCAAGAACAAGGCCTTGCGTCCTATTGCTTCAGTTCACACTAACGCGCTGAAAAACAAATGACATGCTGCAGCTCATAGAATTACATAGAAGTTCAAAAAGATAAATAAGCAAGAACTGCAATGCATTTTTTTTTATTTTTTACAACCAACTACAATGCACATCAGCGCATGTTAACCACTTGCCGACTGCCTAACGCCGATCTACGTCGGCAGTCAGCCGCTCACAGGCAAAGTGACGTAGGGCTACGTCACTAGCTTGTGAGGGTCTAGGGAGCGAGCGCGCGCCCCCGGAGGCGCACTCCCGCTCCCGCGTGGTCACGGACCCCCCCCGCGCGTGTGACCAGCGGACCCGATGTCCGCCGGTCACTCGGCGATCGGCGGGGGAGAGGGAGAATGTCAGGCAGCTTGTGTAAACAAGCTGCCTGTCATTCTCCTCGCTGTAAAGACACTGATAAAACGGATCTAGTATGTAGATTCGTTGATCAGTGTCCTTACAGCTCAAGCCACAGCCAATCACAGTAGAAAGCACGCCCCTAGGGATACACACAGCCCCTCCCTTCCAAATAAAGTTAACCCCTTCACAACCAGTGTATTTTTACAGTAACAGTGCATATGTATAGCACTGATTACTGTAGAAATGTCACTGGTAACCCCAAAAGTGTCACAAATGTCAGTCAAGGGTCCGATCTGTCCGCCCCAATGTCGCAGTACCGCAAAAAAAATCGCAGATCGCCGCCATTACGCGTTAAAAAAAAAAAAACAACAAAAATGACAAAAATCTTTCCCTTTGTTAGTAAACGCGATAACTTTTGCGCAAACCAATCAAAATACGCTTTTTGCGATTTTTTTTACCAAACATATGTAGCATAAAACAAATTGGCCGAAAATTTTAAAAAATTTTGATTTTTACTTTTTTTTTGGGGGGAATTTCATATAAAAAAATGTGAAAAATATTGTTATTTTTGCAAAATTGACGCTCTTTTTTTGTTTATAGCGCGTGATCAAAAAATCGCACAGGTGATCAAATACCACCAAAAGAAAGCTCTGTTTGTGGGAAAAAAAGGACGTCAAATTCGTTTAGGTACAGCGTCGCACGACCGCGCAATTGTCCGTTAAAGTCACGCAGTGCCGAATCGCAAAATACCCCCTGGTCAGGAAGGGGGTAAAATCTTCCGGGGCTTAAGTGGTTAACATGGCACATGCATTATGTGCAGAATAACATATGGTTTGTGGTAGGAAACAAGCCCTCAGTTTAATTTAGCTGAATACAATCCAGGTGCAATAAGCAAAATTCATTCTCCCTGCTGATCGGAGAACTCTAGCTCTGGCTCACAGGGGGCTTTATTGGACCTCTTCAGAGAGGCTACTGCTTCCACATAGAAATCAAAGGTCTGTCTCTGTAGCATGTCGGTAGGAGATAGGCTTTTTTATGCTGTGGCTGCTAAAAAAAGGAACTGTAAGACTTTTCACACTTTTTTTGTTTAAATGATCCTGGAATGGGTAACTCCACTTTTGTTGAGGAAAAAAACTATCCCCTCTGGGTGATTTGTACATTGCAAGGATTTTAACAAACTCTATTGCAGATGTCTACCTTTTATTATTCTGAAGAAATCCCTGTGTGTTTGTCTGTGTCCATGTGGAAACTGTATCTAATGGGAGTGGTTTCATGATTGTAAATCAGCTGCTGCACCTGCAGGGCTCTAACGAGGAAAATTGCCAGGGTCTGCACCCCTTTAGATATGACTTCCTATTGGGAGTATCTCACCAAAAATGAAATTTTTTGTTGCAGGGGATGCTGTAAATCTGATTTGTATCTTAGTGCAGACTTCTCCGAAAAACAGTGAGCCAATCACACAAGCAGGAAATGATGTTTCTGGGGTGTGGTCAGTATATATTCTGTGTACAGAACGCCTCCAGGTAGCCATATTGCATTGTATTTTACAGAAAATTACAGAGCTGCAGATTTAAAAGGAAAGGCCATTTTTAATAACATTCAATTACAATACGACTTGTGTCGCAATTGTATACGCTATATTATTTTTTCTTTATTTGCTATTTTCTCGCTTTTTGTCACAAAGTTTTAAAAATTGAAAAGAGAAAAATAAATACATTCTCCTTTTCTTTCTTCATTTTCCAAAACAAATGAGAGATGAAGTAGTAGTGTTTGGTGAGACCAATGTCTATATATAACAAGGTACCAACATCCCGATTGAATATCAAAATGAGGGTAGGGAGGAGAGAAACCTACCAAAATGAAGTAGGAGGTGGTTTAAGGTGTCCAAACCGCCATCCAGAAGAGTAATAGGTAAAAGGGAGGAAAAAGGGAGAAGAAGGAAAAGGGAGAGGGGGGGGGGGGAAAGAAAAAAAGGGGAAAGGGTGGGACTGGGAGTAAAAGGGGGGGGGGGGGGGGGAGAAGAAAGATAAGAGGGAAAGCTGGAAAAAATGAAACAAGAAAGTTGTGTGGGGAGGGCTAGTGGGATTTTAAGGGTACCGTAAAACAAAAAAGTAACAAAAGTAATAAAAACAAGTATTTATTTTAACAGATTAAAACCAAATGTACAAAAACACATACATATAGTAATACAGCACATATAGTCCATTACAAAGGTACATAGATTAGGCAAAATGTATCATATAGCTATCCGATGTACAAACAACGGAGTTTAACCCGACATGTTTCGCAGCCTATGGGGGCTGCTTCTTCAGGGGTCTGTATCATGTATATAAGCCTTATATGACCTGTATAATGAAATGACAAATAAAAAAACGAATTATCATCAAACAGAAAAAATATATTTAACGGTCTGTCATGCAGAGAGTGGCTCCTATACACACCACACACAGTGCCCCACCACCGCAAGTCACCCGATAGGACACCGAGGAGAGGGAGGGTGGGCACTCCCACAAACGCCTCACCCACGGATGTGGAGGAGAAATAGGAACGGGACACCCCAATGAGCGTGTGGTCCAAGGAACGAAGAGATCATGCATGTAATGCCAGTCTAGTTCAAAAGGTTCGCGGAATGAGGATAGGGCCAAATAAGGTCCCAAAAGGGGACACCCGGGGGGTGCGAAAAGAATATATATATGAAAAAAATGCAGAAATGTGAAAAAAGTGAAAGAAAACAAAGGGGAGAAGAGCCTAATGGTAGGAGGCTGTTTACCTGAATAGTACTGTCTATCCACTATAATAAATGGTGTAGTACTCAAATATGGGACTACATAGACTGGAACCCAAAGGTCCCTATCTCTGAAAGAAAGGGAAGGATAAAAGAGAAGATTGTTAATGGATAGAAATGAATACAGGTAGGTTGTATTGTATATATTTCCTTACATATAATACATATGTACACTTTTTAGACCCCCCAGATACGAAATCCAAAGTAAAAATCAAAAAATCTTTTTTTTTTTTTTAATTTTTCAATAATTGGCTTTTTTTTATCAAAAATGACAATTTTTAAGAACTTTTTTTTGTGTGATTTTGTGTCTGGGGGGTCTAAAATGTGTACCTGTGAAGTTTCAGCTCTGTAGCATGTCCAGAACCAGAAAAAAAAGATCATATAGGTGTAAAAGGAGGGTCCCACATCCCTGTTCTACTGAAAAATTATCTTTTTTTTTTCATGGTTCTGGACATGCTACAGAGCTGAAACTTCACATGTACACTTTTTAGACCCCCCAGATACTAAATCCAAATCAAAAAATCTCTCTTTTTTTTTTCAATAATTGGCTTTTTTATCAAAAATGACAATTTTTAAGAACTTTTTTTTGTGTGATTAATAGTTAATGGGGCATGGCCCAGAACCCTAGGCACTTTTTAGGGGCATTTATTGGGTTTTAGGGCTTAAAAATTGTGTTTTTTGATTACCGAAGTTTGGGTCCCATTGATTTCAATGGGGTTCTGAAATCCGGGCCGAACTTTCGGGAAGTTCGGATGTTCTGGCCGAACCGAACTTTTCAAAAGTTCAATCATCCCTACTTCTAACGGAAGAAAATGTATATATATTCATCGAGATGTAATGATAAAATTTTTTTTATATATTTTACATTTTCCTCCATTAGGAGACACTTTTACATTTTCCTAGACCCGCCGGGGAACGAGGGTAGGGTTATTTCACGGGAAGCCATTGTAACGTTAAAAAAAACCTTACCCCGTGAAAATTCCCTACCCTCGTCACTTCCTGTGTGAGCCCATCATTAACTGCCTGAGCATGCGCACTGGGAAGAGGCTCAGCTGATGCATGACGTACGTGCACAGGAAGTGATAAGGGTGGGGAATTTTCACAGGGTAGGGTTTTTTAACGTTAGACCGGCTCCCTCCTCTCTCTGTCCTCTCTCCTTCCAACAGCTGCATGGGGGCGGGCTGGGCCGAGGAATCCCTGCTGATGTCAGTCTGGAGGGGCGGAGCTGCAGCCCACAGGGGAGAGGAGCCAGCGGGAGTCAGGACACTCGCGGCCACGGTGAAAAGTAAGCCAAAGTGAGTCACAACTTGAAGAACTTGATCTAATGGCATAAGACAAGACACAGTCAGGGGCTCTGTAAACATGATTATTTAATAAAAGGAAAACATTTTAAAAATGTGAAATAGCAGTGTAAAGCCCCATTTGCTTTTATTTCTTTAACCAGTTCAGGAAGGTTTTACCCCCTTAATGACCAGGCCATTTTTAGCGGGACTGCGACATTGCGGCGGACAGATCGGACCCCTAACTGACATTTTTGACACTTTTGGGGGGAACAGTGACATTACTCAATGCTAAAAATATGCACTGTTACTGTAATAATGACACTGGCAGGGAAGGGATTAACCTAGGGTGATCAAAGAAACTCTCAGATGCTGCTGAAAAGTTCTGTTGATGGTGCAAAAGTAGTTTACAAAGAATGGAAATGAATGCAGTTGGAAGAAGGTATCATATGCAGGAAAGGCCCATCTAAGGAACGAGAAGGTGTTCGACAATTGTTTCCTCCTGAAAAGCACAGATTGATAGTATTGACAGCTCATTATGATGACCATGGACATTTGGGGACCGATAGAACTCTTAAGCTAGTTAGGCACCATTTCTATTGGCCATCCATGAGGGCCAAAGTTGAAAGTTATTGCTGCTCTTATATCAGGTGCATCCAAAGAAAGACTTTGCCTGCTAGAGCCATCTACAAAGTCAAGGGTCAATGGAACTGGTGTACATTGATTTCTTATGTCTAGAACCTGCTATGCTCAAGCTTTCCCGACCAAAGACCAACAAGCCAGTACAGTTGTCAAAACTTTGGTGGAGAAGTATTTAGTTAATTACGGTTTAGCGTCTGCATTCTGATAAAATTTGGGATTTTAGGAGTAAACTGGTAAAACGGCCGTGTGAACTGCTGAATATTCAAAAGTCCAGAACTACCCCTTATTATTACCAAGGAGATCCACAACCAGAATGTTTTAATCGTACTCTTCTAATCATGCTGGGAACACTTCCTGTAGAAAAGAAACAACATTGGGGTGACTACATTGCCGCAGTGGTCCACGTTTACAATAGCACTGTGAATGACTCTACCGGGTACTCTCCTTACCAGTTGATGTTTGGGAGGGAGGCCCATTTGCCTGTGGATCTAGCCTGTGGAACATCCCTGGATCACACTTCTCAGGCCTCACATCAAGAATATGTTGATAGACTTCGAGAGAGCCAAGAAAGCATCCACTGCTAGAGAACAAAGAAACAATAGGAACTTTGATCTCAAAGTGAGGGTCCAGGAGACCGGGTGCTGTTACGTAAGATGGGAGTGCCAGGAAAACACAAATTGGCCGATCTATGGTGATCTTAACCATACATTTTCTGCAAATGCCTACCTGGGCTTCCTGTGTACCAAATTTGCCTAGAGTGGAAGACCAGTCTGCTCAAGACCTGGCATTGAAACCACCTCCTGCCCATATCTGAGGCCATTGGGGTATCTTCACCCCCTTGTTCTGATACACCTTGCTCTCCTACTTTGAGGCCCAGGACCCGTCAGACCCCTTCATCTACTTTTCGAGAGGAAGAAGACAATGACAGTGATGAAGAAGAGCTAACTCTTGACTGGTTATGGATTTCCCTGCTCGAGGATACCACCAGGGTCTCTCAGTCCCCATTGGAAGATCTCTCAGCCCGAAAGGGTAGAACATCAGCCTTTTGAGATGGAGAGGTCTATACCATCCCTTGTGAGAGGGACTGGGGGGGGGGGGGGGGTAAAACTAGAACCAGCTGACAACTCTGAAGTAAAAGATCTTAAAGTAGTTCCAGCCCCCTCCACCCTTGACACAGGAGGAGAGACTGCTCCTGAGAATGTGGAAGAACCAGAGCCTAGTTGTAGCTTTTGGGGTCTCAACTGTGAGTCTGAAACTTCAAATAACATATATTGAAGACTTAGACGGGAAATCTGTACACCCAAGAGACTAACATACTGTACGACACTCTGGGAGAGAGCTCCGATAAACAAATTTCTACAGCTCAACGCTCTTGTCAAGTATCAGCTTCTTCCACCAAACCTTTGGTAGAGGATGACCCTGTTCCACCCCCCTTACACTATTGGGTGGGTCACAAATCTTTTAATCTATTACTGGTCTGTTCCCAAAATGATTTAACTTTGTCTGATGACCTGTATAGTTTACTATTGGGGAATCTGTCTATTAGTCAGCTGTTTGCTACTATATATTCCGGTAAGCAGATTATTATTTGCAGATATTTAGTGTGTTAAATAACAAATGTTTTGGTGTTAAATAACAAATGTTTTGGTGGGAATGTATCCTGTCTTTGGGGACTAAAGCCTTTCAAGTGGGGGGAGGATGTAGCAGGGAGCAGACTACAGCTACCTGACTTTGCAGACTTGCCTTCTGCCGTCCCAGACTGACTCTATAACCCCCTTGTGCTGGGCTTGGATTACTGGCATCCCACTTCAGAGCCTAGAGGAGAGCATTGTGGGAACTGTAGTCTTCTGAGCAGAGATTGCTGAACTCCAGAACTGTCCATGAACTACACCTCCCAGCAAGCCATCTGCTCCCAGGGGAGAATTCACGGAGAAGCTGTAGCGTAATCTGCCGGGCAGGCCCAAGCTCTCTTGCTTCCCAAGTCCCATTGAGTGAACACCCTCTCATCGCTGTGTGAGAGAATTGCAGCCTACTACGTGGTGCATAACCTTATGCAGCTCCAACCTCAGCGGGTCAGACGTTGCGCGCTACACAAGGGGTGCCCCCAGCAGCATCACTGAAAGTATTGAAGTCAGACGATTAGTTGATTCAGCAGACTAATCGCCATCTCATTCCGCCTCCAGTAAGAAGAAGCCACTTGTATCGTTTGTCATTAGGTTACCAAAGTTCCCAGGATTGGTGAGAGGGAACCTGCCCAGCATCCAGCCACTATCATATCACTTTGAACACGGTATACAGACACCCTATAACAGGATTGCTGAAAGTCTTGCTATTAGTTAGAACTAATGGCTTGTCTTGACTGTTCATCACTGTGCCACACTTAGGGATCCTTACTCTTTGAGCTCTAACTGCCGGTGAAGATCATTGCAAGACCTTGCATTCTGAGCATTGCTGCCCTAATGCTCTTAAAGGGAACACATCACTAATACCTATATTACCTCATCTCTCTTTAGGATTAAGGGTATTATAGGCCTGCCTGGGGTCCCCCATCAGTAGTATTGATATCTACAGCATTAAATAGCTCTTTTCTTTGAGGAATCTATTTATTGATATCATTTGACTCTTATTTCTGATAGTTATATAATTGTCTTGAGAACTATTTAAACCTAGTCAATACCTTTTTCAGTCTTTATTTTTTTGAGTGATTTTGAGAGAGCTAAAGTCGTTTACATTGTTTCATTGTGTTAATTAAAAGTGTACACAACATGTCTGAACCTAGAGTGTCAGGAGGGTTGGAAAGTTCAAAGGGTAAAGACTGCACAGAGGAACATGCAATTTCAAGCAACCCTCAGTGCTACATGTAGGCAGGTTAACGTGTGGCTAATCCAGCAGCCGGTCCAGGCTGGGGAAAGTGTTAAACATGTTCGGTTCAGTTCCCGGGCTTTTTGGTTTTGGCAGGCCCACTTGTTATATAAAAAGAGGGAGACAGCTGAGACCGGGTTAGAGATGGGAGTTGGAGTGGAGCACATAGAGCCGAGGGTATGAAGACCCACCTGTGAGTGCTAGAATGGCGCTGGAGATACCAGGAGTCACAGACCGCATCCAAGTCATGGACAAGGCTTATACGGACTCACCTCGTGGAGGTATGCCTGGACCACTATGCTGTTTTAGTTAGGTTTAAGAACAGGACGTTATTAGTGTTGTGTTGCCATGATGCCTTTCTGCAGTAAAGTTAGGTTAACTGTTCTAAACCTGGTCTGAAGTTATTCAAAGGGGTGCATACTGGTTCTGGCATATTCCAAAGAACCAGGTTCTGTTATAGCAATGTAGCACCCTCCTAGGTAGGTGCTAGGAAAAAGCATCTATTGCTCCTTCTGCTTATCAGGGGGCCTGGAAGTCTGATCTGTTAGGTTGCCTGTTGCATGTCTCCAGGTGTGATTCACTGGGTCTGAGGGAGTGTCCCCACTGTATCCAATGAGGGAGCTTGTTGGGCAGTGGAAGAAACCCAGCCAGTGACACATTGGCTTTTGTGGGAGTCCCAGTGGGAGGGCATTCTTGCAATGCATCCTGGGATTGCTCATAAAAGCCGGGGGGGGGGGACATGTGACAGGGGGTCTTTGGCAGTGGGGCTAGTGAACTAGGTGTGGAGCTGAGCTGCAGAGGATCCAGTGTAGCTGACGTTGGAGTTGCTGGCACAGTCTCTCGGGAAAAACAGTGTCCGTGAGTACTGTGGGACTTGCCAAGGGTTTGGCCCAGGAAAGGGACCACTCCAGGGAAGTCAGGAGATCAAGGAGCTAGCTCACACATAGAGTACAGTAAAGGTAAAGGGGGTGCCATGCAGAACCCTGAAGAATAGGGATAAAGGGGTGCCTAGTTGGGCCCTGAAGAGCGATTCACAGAGCAACACAAGTCCATTAAATTCTTTCTTCACTGCTAGTGTGTCACGGAACCATGAACCAGACGTACAACAACAGATAAGTGAAAATAAGAAGGCTTTATTGAAAATCAAGCTGTAAAGCAAAAGTCCAAACAGATGGCGAAACCGAAGCAGAGTCCTTGCGAAGCCAGAGGTCATTAACCAGCAGGGTAGTCAGACGAAGCCAGGATCAGGAACCAGCAGGGTAGTCAGACGAAGCCAGGATCAGGAACCAGAAGCAGCAGCAGTCTTAGAAGCATGTGAACACAGGGGGACCAAGCAAGGAACTGAAGCCACAGACCTCCTATATATATGAGCTAGGCATCCAGCTCCTCCCAGTGGGAAGGAGGAGCCGCAGGGTGGGAGGCTACAAGAAACCCAGAAACCAAGATGGCCGCCAGCACATGTCAAATGAAGGAGAACAGCAAGAAGGTAAGACCATGACAGTACCTCCCCCTCAAGGACCGCTCCTCCGCGGAGTAAGGAACGGTTTCTGAGGGAAGCGTGCGTGGAAGGCTCGGAGCAAGGCAGGAGCATGGACATCTGCGGAGGGAACCCAGGAACGCTCCTCTGGACCATAACCACGCCAATGAACCAAAAACTGCACCCGACCGCGGACCAGGATATTGCTCACCTCATACTCCTCACGATTGCCCACTTGGACCGGACGAGGCCGAGGAACCGAGGAAGTGAAACGATTACACACCAGTGGCTTCAACAGGGAGACATGAAACACGTTGGAGATCCGCATGCCAGGAGGAAGCGCAAGGGCATAGGCTACCGGGTTTACCCTGCGAAGCACTCGGAAGGGACCAACAAAGCGAGGCGCCAGCTTGGGAGTGGGCACTCGAAGGTTGAGGTTGCGGGTGGACAACCATACACGGTCTCCGGCCTGGTAGGAAGGAGCAGGCGCTCGTCTGCGATCAGCCTGGAGTCTCTGGCGCTGCGCAGAGACCTCAAGGGACTTCTGGATCTGAACCCAAGAAGCACGTAGGACGGAAAGGTGATCCTCCACAGCCGGAATATCCTGGGGAGAGAATACCTCCGGTAACACGGCAGGTTGGAACCCATAATTGGCCATGAAGGGAGACGTCCCAGAGGAAGAGTTCACCGCCGTGTTCCTGGCAAACTCAGCCCAAGGCAGGAGGTCAACCCAATTGTCTTGGTGATCGGAGACATAGCTACGAAGGAATTGCTCCAAGGCCTGATTGGATCGTTCTGCGGCCCCATTAGACTGAGGGTGGTAGGCCGAGGAGAAGGAGAGATGAATCCCCAACTGGGAGCAAAAGGCGCGCCAGAACCTGGACACAAACTGACTCCCCCGATCCGACACAATCTCCTTGGGCAAACCGTGCAACCGGAAGACCTCCCTGGCAAAAATCGTGGCCAACTCCTGTGCAGAGGGTAACTTCTTGAGAGGAACACAGTGGCACATTTTGGAAAACCGATCCACAATCATGAGAATGACCGTATGGCCTCGGGATGCAGGGAGGTCCACAATGAAATCCATCCCCAGGTGTGACCATGGACGCTCCCCGGTGGCTATGAGTTGCAGAAGGCCCAACGGAAGGTGCCGAGGGGACTTACTCTGGGCACAAACGGAGCATGTCGCTACATATGCGGCGATGTCGGAACGTAGGGAAGGCCACCAGAACAGACGTGAAACAGCCCAGGACAGCTGATTCTTTCCAGGATGCCCCGCGGTCTTGGAGTTATGGTAGGTTCGCAGCAACCGAGTGCGCAACTCCTCAGGCACAAAACATCTGCCGTTGGGTCTCCCAGAGGGAGCACCAGATTGAGCCGCCAAAATCTGCTCACCCAGGGGAGAGGTCAGGCTGGTGCGAATGGCGGCCAGGATCTGATTCGGAGGTATGACCGAAGTCGGAATTGACTCCTCCCTGGACAGGTCGGAGTACTGCCGTGATAAGGCATCCGCCCTGATGTTCTTGGAACCGGGTAGGTAGGAGACCACGTAATTAAAACGTGACAAGAACAGAGCCCATCTGGCCTGACGTGGTGTCAATCTCTTGGCCTCAGAAAGGTAGGTCAGATTCTTGTGGTCCGTCAGGATGAGGACCGGAACCACCGAACCCTCGAGCAAGTGCCTCCATTCTTTAAGGGCCTGCACGATGGCCAATAACTCCCTGTCACCAATCTGATAGTTGCATTCCGCGGAAGACAGTTTCCGGGAGTAAAACCCACAAGGAAGCAGAGGACCCTCTGGTGTTCTACGCTGAGACAGAAGGGCGCCTACTCCCGTCTCAGACGCGTCCACCTCGAGGACAAAGGGCAACCCAGGGTTGGGATGCGACAGAATCGGAGCCGACACAAAGGCGGACTTTAGAGCCTCAAAAGCTCGGATGGCCTCGAGCGGCCAGACCTGGGAATTACTGCCCTTCCTGGTCAGATCCGTGAGAGGCTTGGCTAGCATGGAAAAGTCCCTGATGAACGTCCGATAATAATTGGCGAAACCCAAAAAGCGCTGCAGGGAGCGAAGACCACTGGGCTGGGGCCACTGTAAGACAGCCGAAACCTTCTCAGGATCCATGGAGAACCCCTCAGCGGAAATGATGTAACCTAAGAAGGTTCACATTTCTCAAGCTTACCGAACAGCTTGTTCTCTCGTAACCGTTGCAACACTCGTCTGACATCCAGAATGTGGGTCTCCATGGATTCAGAATATACCAAGATGTCATCCAAATAGACCACCATACACTGCTGCAACAGGTCACGGAAAACATCGTTGATGAATTCCTGAAAGACTGCGGGCGCATTGCACAACCCAAAGGGCATAACCAAGGATTCATAATGACCGGTCCTGGTGTTAAACGCGGTCTTCCACTCATCGCCCGCCTTGATCCTTACGAGGTTATATGCCGCCCTCAGGTCGAGTTTGGTAAAGACCGTGGCCCCTTTAAGGCGATCGAACAGCTCGGAAATCAAGGGTAACGGGTAAGCGTTCTTGATCGTGATGCGATTGAGACCCCTGTAATCGATGCAAGGCCTCAACTCACCGCCCTTCTTTTTCACAAAGAAAAATCCAGCCCCTGCCAGGGACGAGGATTTGCGAATGTGTCCGCGTGAAAGCGCCTCCTTCACGTACTCCTCCATGGCCTCATTCTCCGCTACCGACAGTGGATAGACTTTGCCACGAGGAGGAACGGCACCAGGTTGTAACTCGATGGCACAATCGTATGGGCGGTGCGGAGGTAGGGCAACCGCGCGCACCTTATCGAATACATCCCGGTACTCCTCGTATTCAGGAGGCAACAGAGAGTCCGAGGAAGTACACAGCAACTTGACAGGCCCATGGATGCAACTAGCCCCACACTGCGGTGACCACGAGAGGATCTCGGCCGATCTCCAATCGAAAGTCGGATTATGCTTCTGGAGCCAGGGGTACCCCAAGACCACTGAGTAGTGTGGAGACGAAATAACCTGGAAGCAGACCGACTCTCTGTGAACGGCACCAATGGCTATCCCCACTGGAAGGGTCTCATGAGTCACGTGTGGCGGCAGAAGGGGTCTGCCGTCTATCACCTCAAGAGCCAGTGGAGAACCTCGAGCCTGCAGAGGAATGGAATTGGCGGCAGCGAACACACTATCAATGAACAAACCACCAGCACCAGAGTCCACCAACGCCTGGGTCGTCACCGAGCCCCCGACCCAGGAGAGGACAACAGTGATCAGTGGTTTGTCAACACGGGAAACCGGGGACGAGGAGACTCCACCCAAGATCTGCCCCCGACAGGATCTCAGGTGCGAGCGTTTCCCGGACGGTTCGGACATGCCAACCGAAAATGCCCACCGAGACCACAGTACATGCATCGGCCCTCGCGTCGCCGGAGTACCCTCTCCCCCTCGGACAGGCGAGCAAACCCCAGCTGCATGGGTTCACCCCCAGCCAAGTCATCCCCAGGAGGCGTGGGAGGAGAGGGAGGCACGGGTGGGACAGCAAAGGTAGGCACCAATCTGTTAGGAGGCCTCCGCAGACTCTCCTTAAAGGAAGGTCTCTCCCTGAGTCTGGTGTCAATCAAAATCAGGAAAGAAATAAGAGACTCGAGCTCCACTGGTAGGTCCTTAGCTGCAACCTCATCCTTCAAGGCATCCGAGAGACCATGAGAGAAAGCAGCGACCAGAGCCTCATTATTCCAGCCCACCTCTGCTGCCAGGGTACGAAACTCAATGGCGTATTCAGCTACGGATCGTGAACCCTGCCTGATGGACATAAGGAGCTTCGCAGCAGAGGCAGCACGAGCCGGCACATCGAATACCCTCCGAAGAGAAGCAACAAAACCGGAAAACTCGGCAACCACCGGATTGTTGTTCTCCCATAAAGGGCTGGCCCAGGCCAAGGCCTTGTCCGAGAGCAGCGAAATTAAGAAGCCCACCTTTGATCTCTCAGTAGGAAAGGCATGTGGCAGCAACTCAAAATAAATGCCCACCTGGTTAAGGAAACCTCGGCACTGAGTTGGCTCTCCCCCAAAGCGCTGTGGAAGGGGGGCAGAACCGGTCATACCCCGAAACACCGCAGGCGCAACAACAGGTGTCGGGGTAGACTCTGGCGCAACAACCGGAGCGGCAGTAGGAGCCGGCCCAGGAGCGACAACCGACCCATCGGCAACGGGAGCGAAATGAGCCGTGCGTTCAAGCAGGGTTTGCAACGCCACGGCGAACTGACCCAACAGGTAATCCTGCTGATCAAGTCTGGCAACCAGCGTGAGTAGCGAGGATGGCCCTGTACCGTCAGAATTCATGGCTTGGTTCTAATGTCACTGAACCATGAACCAGACGTACAACAACAGATAAGTGAAAATAAGAAGGCTTTATTGAAAATCAAGCTGTAAAGCAAAAGTCCAAACAGATGGCGAAACCGAAGCAGAGTCCTTGCGAAGCCAGAGGTCAGGAACCAGCAGGGTAGTCAGACGAAGCCAGGATCAGGAACCAGCAGGGTAGTCAGACGAAGCCAGGATCAGGAACCAGAAGCAGCAGCAGTCTTAGAAGCATGTGAACACAGGGGGACCAAGCAAGGAACTGAAGCCACAGACCTCCTATATATATGAGCTAGGAATCCAGCTCCTCCCAGTGGGAAAGAGGAGCCGCAGGGTGGGAGGCTACAAGAAACCCAGAAACCAAGATGGCCGCCAGCACATGTCAAACGAAGGAGAACAGCAAGAAGGTAAGACCATGACATAGTGAAAAGATGAAGCAGTGGCCTAGCCATACTCAGTTATCTCTAGAAGTCCCAGCAAATTGTGCATAGTTTATTCAAGTTGGAGTATCCCACTCATCCCTTCTCCTATCCAAGTTCTCAAATAAAACTACAAAAAACCAAAACCCCTAGACTGTTTCTTGACTGAGCCAAGCACTTTGAAAATGCTAAACTGTGATGTTGTTGCTATGGGTAAGCCAGGGGAATCCGTAACCAGCAGCTCCCAAGGGAATAGTGCTACAGCAATAAGGGGTATGAAGTAACACTACTAAAAAAGCATAACTCGGCAAGACAAGGAAGAGGAGTATAGTTGCTATTGGTAACCAAGTGAAGGAACAAGCTACAGCAACCAGTCATTAGGCGTGGTACCTAGTAAGTTGACAGGTCCTCCGGTAGTGAAGGGGTTCGTTTTCTGGCTACCTCCCCAGAAGTCTGTCTCCTATGGCAACCAGGAGCAAACTAACGTTTTGGAGATTTATGGCCTCGCCACGTGGTACGGGAATGACAGTGTGGAGTGAGAGCACACATGAGGTCTGCGCTAGGTGGTCAGCGAAACCCCATTCTGTTACTGGGAGTGAGGTAACAGGGGTGTGCTGACTGGTGGAGCAGGTGCAGGCTCAGCAAGTCCCTCCTAATGCAAACATACAAGTACAGTGTGTAGTGACATGGGACAAATCGCTTTTCAGAGGAACTCTGCATGTTATTACTACACACAATGGGGCTGATCTCTAAGTCAGGGAACTGCCTTAATGTTTAATTCTTCACTTGACCAAAGTCTCAGCCTGGTCTCAGGCATTGATGAGTGCTATCCCACGTGCACGGGCGCAGTGGACCCAGCCCACATACAATGTATCCAGAGCAGTTGGTTTGTGTATCACGGTGTGTTATATGATGTATACAGAGCAGTGTTATTGTGTATCTTGGTGTTTTATACAGTGTATACACAGCAGTGCTATTGTGTATCGCGGTGTGTTATATGGTGTATACAGTGCAGTGCTATTGTTTTTTAGGGTGTGTTGTATGGTATGTACAGAGCAGTGTTATTGTGTATCGAAGAACAGTACAAAGACTGAGGTAGTCACACATTATCATTCACGGCGTGTGAAGAGCGATGTTATTGTGTTTCAGGGTGTGTTGTATAGTGCATACAGAGCAGTATCATTGTGTTGTGTGGTGTATACAGTGCAGTGTTACTGTGTACCAGTGTGTGTTGTACGGTGTATACAGAGAAGTGTTATAACGGTGTGTGTTTACAATGTATACAGAGGAGTGTTATATCGGTGTGTGTTGTACGGGGGAGTGTTATATCGGTGTGTGTTGTACGGTGTATACAGAGGAGTGTTATATCGATGTGTGTTGTACAGTGTATACAGAGGAGTGTTTTATTGGTGTGTGTTGTACGGTGTATACAGAGGAGTGTTATATCCGTGTGTGTTGTACGATGTATACAGAGGAGTGTTATATCGGTGTGTGTTGTACAGTGTATACAGAGGAGTGTTTTATTGGTGTGTGTTGTACGGTGTATACAGAGGAGTGTTATATCCGTGTGTGTTGTACGATGTATACAGAGGAGTGTTATATCGGTGTGTGTTGTACGGTGTATACAGAGGAGTGTTATATTGGTGTGTGTTGTACAGTGTATACAGAGGAGTGTTTTATTGGTGTGTGTTGTACGGTGTATACAGAGGAGTGTTATATCCGTGTGTGTTGTACGATGTATACAGAGGAGTGTTATATCGGTGTGTGTTGTACGGTGTATACAGAGGAGTGTTATATCCGTGTGTGTTGTACGATGTATACAGAGGAGTGTTATATCCGTGCGTGTTGTACGGTGTATACAGAGGAGTGTTATATCGGTGTGTGTTGTACGGTGTATACAGAGGAGTGTTGTATCGGTGTGTGTTGTACAGTGTATACAGAGGAGTGTTTTATCGGTGTGTGTTGTACAGTGTATACAGAGGAGTGTTTTATCGGTGTGTGTTGTAAGGTGTATACAGAGGAGTGTTATATCGGTGTGTGTTGTACGGTGTATACAGAGGAGTGTTATATCGGTGTGTGTTGTACGGTGTATACAGAGAAGTGTTATATCCGTGTTTGTTGTACGGTGTATACAGAGGAGTGTTATATCGGTGTGTGTTGTACGGTGTGTTTATAGAAGAGTGTTATATCGGTGTGTGTTGTACGGTGTATACAGAGGAGTGTTATATCGGTGTGTGTTGTACAGTGTATACAGAGGAGTGTTATATCCGTGTGTGTTGTACGGTGTATATAAAGGAGTGTTATATCCATGTGTGTTGTACGGTGTATACAGAGGAGTGTTATATCCATGTGTGTTGTGCGGTGTATACAGAGGAGTGTTATATCGGTGTGTGTTGTACGGTGTATACAGAGGAGTGTTATATCCGTGTGTGTTGTACAGTGTATACAGAGGAGTGTTATATCGGTGTGTGTTGTACGGTGTATACAGAGGAGTGTTATATCGGTGTGTGTTGTACAGTGTATACAGAGGAGTGTTATATCGGTGTGTGTTGTACGATGTATACAGAGGAGTGTTATATCGGTGTGTGTTGTACATTGTATACAGAGGAGTGTTATATCGGTGTGTGTTGTACGGTGTATACAGAGGAGTGTTATATCAGTGTGTGTTGTACGGTGTATACAGAGGAGTGTTATATCGGTGTGTGTTGTACGGTGTATACAGAGGAGTGTTATATCGGTGTGTGTTGTACGGTGTATACAGAGGAGTGTTATATCGGTGTGTTGTATGGTGTATACAGAGGAGTGTTATATCCGTGTGTGTTGTACAGTGTATACAGAGGAGTGTTATATCCGTGTTTGTTGTACGGTGTATACAGAGGAGTGTTATATCCGTGTGTGTTGTACAGTGTATACAGAGGAGTGTTATATCGGTGTGTGTTGTACGGTGTATACAGAGGAGTGTTATATTGGTGTGTGTTGTACAGTGTATACAGAGGAGTGTTATATCGGTGTGTGTTTTACGGTGTATATAGAAGAGTGTTATATCCGTGTGTGTTGTACGGTGTATACAGAGGAGTGTTATATCCGTGAGTGTTGTACGGTGTATACAGAAGAGTGTTATATCGGTGTGTGTTGTACATTGTATACAGAGGAGTGTTATATCGGTGAGTGTTGTACGGTGTATACAGAAGAGTGTTATATCGGTGTGTGTTGTACATTGTATACAGAGGAGTGTTATATCGGTGAGTGTTGTACGGTGTATACAGAGGAGTGTTATATCGGTGTGTGTTGTACGGTGTATACAGAGGAGTGTTATATCGGTGTGTGTTGTACATTGTATACAGAGGAGTGTTATATCGGTGTGTGTTGTACGGTGTATACAGAGGAGTGTTATATCAGTGTGTGTTGTACGGTGTATACAGAGGAGTGTTATATCGGTGTGTGTTGTACGGTGTATACAGAGGAGTGTTATATCGGTGTGTGTTGTACGGTGTATACAGAGGAGTGTTATATCGGTGTGTTGTATGGTGTATACAGAGGAGTGTTATATCCGTGTGTGTTGTACAGTGTATACAGAGGAGTGTTATATCCGTGTTTGTTGTACGGTGTATACAGAGGAGTGTTATATCCGTGTGTGTTGTACAGTGTATACAGAGGAGTGTTATATCGGTGTGTGTTGTACGGTGTATACAGAGGAGTGTTATATTGGTGTGTGTTGTACAGTGTATACAGAGGAGTGTTATATCGGTGTGTGTTTTACGGTGTATATAGAAGAGTGTTATATCCGTGTGTGTTGTACGGTGTATACAGAGGAGTGTTATATCCGTGAGTGTTGTACGGTGTATACAGAAGAGTGTTATATCGGTGTGTGTTGTACATTGTATACAGAGGAGTGTTATATCGGTGAGTGTTGTACGGTGTATACAGAAGAGTGTTATATCGGTGTGTGTTGTACATTGTATACAGAGGAGTGTTATATCGGTGAGTGTTGTACGGTGTATACAGAGGAGTGTTATATCGGTGTGTGTTGTACGGTGTATACAGAGGAGTGTTATATCGGTGTGTGTTGTACAGTGTATACAGAGGAGTGTTATATCGGTGTGTGTTGTACGGTGTATACAGAGGAGTGTTATATCAGTGTGTGTTGTACGGTGTATACAGAGGAGTGTTATATCGGTGTGTGTTGTACGGTGTATACAGAGGAGTGTTATATCGGTGTGTGTTGTACGGTGTATATAGAAGAGTGTTATATCCGTGTGTGTTGTACGGTGTATACAGAGGAGTGTTATATCCGTGAGTGTTGTACGGTGTATACAGAAGAGTGTTATATCGGTGTGTGTTGTACATTGTATACAGAGGAGTGTTATATCGGTGTGTGTTGTACGGTGTATATAGAAGAGTGTTATATCGGTGTGTGTTGTACATTGTATACAGAGGAGTGTTATATCGGTGTGTGTTGTACGGTGTATATAGAAGAGTGTTATATTGGTGTGTGTTGTACGGTGTATACAGAGGAGTGTTATATCGGTGTGTGTTGTACGGTGTATACAGAGGAGTGTTATATCGGTATGTGTTGTACAGTGTATACAGAGGAGTGTTATATCGGTGTGTGTTGTACGGTGTATACAGAGGAGTGTTATATCGGTGTGTGTTGTACGGTGTATACAGAGGAGTGTTATATCGGTGTGTGTTGTACGGTGTATACAGAGGAGTGTTATATCGGTGTGTGTTGTACGGTGTATATAGAAGAGTGTTATATCCGTGTGTGTTGTACGGTGTATACAGAGGAGTGTTATATCCGTGAGTGTTGTACGGTGTATACAGAAGAGTGTTATATCGGTGTGTGTTGTACATTGTATACAGAGGAGTGTTATATCGGTGTGTGTTGTACGGTGTATATAGAAGAGTGTTATATCCGTGTTTGTTGTACGGTGTATACAGAGGAGTGTTATATCGGTGAGTGTTGTACATTGTATACAGAGGAGTGTTATATCGGTGTGTGTTGTACGGTGTATATAGAAGAGTGTTATATCGGTGTGTGTTGTACGGTGTATACAGAGGAGTGTTATATCGGTGTGTGTTGTACGGTGTATACAGAGGAGTGTTATATCGGTGTGTGTTGTACAGTGTATACAGAGGAGTGTTATATCGGTGTGTGTTTTACGGTGTATATAGAAGAGTGTTATATCGGTGTGTGTTGTACGGTGTATATAGAAGAGTGTTATATCCGTGTGTGTTGTACATTGTATACAGAGGAGTGTTATATCGGTGTGTGTTGTACAGTGTATACAGAGGAGTGTTATATCGGTGTGTGTTGTACAGTGTATACAGAGGAGTGTTATATCGGTGTGTGTTGTACGGTGTATACAGAGGAGTGTTATATCAGTGTGTGTTGTACGGTGTATACAGAGGAGTGTTATATCGGTGTGTGTTGTACGGTGTATACAGAGGAGTGTTATATCGGTGTGTGTTGTACGGTGTATATAGAAGAGTGTTATATCCGTGTGTGTTGTACGGTGTATACAGAGGAGTGTTATATCCGTGAGTGTTGTACGGTGTATACAGAAGAGTGTTATATCGGTGTGTGTTGTACATTGTATACAGAGGAGTGTTATATCGGTGTGTGTTGTACGGTGTATATAGAAGAGTGTTATATCGGTGTGTGTTGTACATTGTATACAGAGGAGTGTTATATCGGTGTGTGTTGTACGGTGTATATAGAAGAGTGTTATATTGGTGTGTGTTGTACGGTGTATACAGAGGAGTGTTATATCGGTGTGTGTTGTACGGTGTATACAGAGGAGTGTTATATCGGTATGTGTTGTACAGTGTATACAGAGGAGTGTTATATCGGTGTGTGTTGTACGGTGTATACAGAGGAGTGTTATATCGGTGTGTGTTGTACGGTGTATACAGAGGAGTGTTATATCGGTGTGTGTTGTACGGTGTATACAGAGGAGTGTTATATCGGTGTGTGTTGTACGGTGTATATAGAAGAGTGTTATATCCGTGTGTGTTGTACGGTGTATACAGAGGAGTGTTATATCCGTGAGTGTTGTACGGTGTATACAGAAGAGTGTTATATCGGTGTGTGTTGTACATTGTATACAGAGGAGTGTTATATCGGTGTGTGTTGTACGGTGTATATAGAAGAGTGTTATATCCGTGTTTGTTGTACGGTGTATACAGAGGAGTGTTATATCGGTGAGTGTTGTACATTGTATACAGAGGAGTGTTATATCGGTGTGTGTTGTACGGTGTATATAGAAGAGTGTTATATCGGTGTGTGTTGTACGGTGTATACAGAGGAGTGTTATATCGGTGTGTGTTGTACGGTGTATACAGAGGAGTGTTATATCGGTGTGTGTTGTACAGTGTATACAGAGGAGTGTTATATCGGTGTGTGTTTTACGGTGTATATAGAAGAGTGTTATATCGGTGTGTGTTGTACGGTGTATATAGAAGAGTGTTATATCCGTGTGTGTTGTACATTGTATACAGAGGAGTGTTATATCGGTGTGTGTTGTACAGTGTATACAGAGGAGTGTTATATCGGTGTGTGTTGTACGGTGTATACAGAGGAGTGTTATATCGGTGTGTGTTGTACATTGTATACAGAGGAGTGTTATATCGGTGTGTGTTGTACAGTGTATACAGAGGAGTGTTATATCGGTGTGTGTTGTACGGTGTATACAGAGGAGTGTTATATCGGTGTGTGTTGTACGGTGTATACAGAGGAGTGTTATATCGGTGTGTGTTGTACGATGTATACAGAGGAGTGTTATATCGGTGTGTTTTGTACGGTGTATACAGAGGAGTGTTATATCGGTGTGTGTTGTACGGTGTATACAGAGGAGTGTTATATCGGTGTGTGTTGTACAGTGTATATAGAAGAGTGTTATATCGGTGTGTGTTGTGCGGTGTATACAGAGGAGTGTTATATCCATGTGTGTTGTGCAGTGTATACAGAGGAGTGTTATATCGGTGTGTGTTGTACGGTGTATATAGAAGAGTGTTATATCCGTGTGTGTTGTACGGTGTATACAGAGGAGTGTTATATCCGTGAGTGTTGTACGGTGTATACAGAAGAGTGTTATATCGGTGTGTGTTGTACATTGTATACAGAGGAGTGTTATATCGGTGTGTGTTGTACGGTGTATATAGAAGAGTGTTATATTGGTGTGTGTTGTACGGTGTATACAGAGGAGTGTTATATCGGTGTGTGTTGTACGGTGTATACAGAGGAGTGTTATATCGGTATGTGTTGTACAGTGTATACAGAGGAGTGTTATATCGGTGTGTGTTGTACGGTGTATACAGAGGAGTGTTATATCGGTGTGTGTTGTACGGTGTATACAGAGGAGTGTTATATCGGTGTGTGTTGTACGGTGTATACAGAGGAGTGTTATATCGGTGTGTGTTGTACGGTGTATATAGAAGAGTGTTATATCCGTGTGTGTTGTACGGTGTATACAGAGGAGTGTTATATCCGTGAGTGTTGTACGGTGTATACAGAAGAGTGTTATATCGGTGTGTGTTGTACATTGTATACAGAGGAGTGTTATATCGGTGTGTGTTGTACGGTGTATATAGAAGAGTGTTATATCCGTGTTTGTTGTACGGTGTATACAGAGGAGTGTTATATCGGTGAGTGTTGTACATTGTATACAGAGGAGTGTTATATCGGTGTGTGTTGTACGGTGTATATAGAAGAGTGTTATATCGGTGTGTGTTGTACGGTGTATACAGAGGAGTGTTATATCGGTGTGTGTTGTACGGTGTATACAGAGGAGTGTTATATCGGTGTGTGTTGTACAGTGTATACAGAGGAGTGTTATATCGGTGTGTGTTTTACGGTGTATATAGAAGAGTGTTATATCGGTGTGTGTTGTACGGTGTATATAGAAGAGTGTTATATCCGTGTGTGTTGTACATTGTATACAGAGGAGTGTTATATCGGTGTGTGTTGTACAGTGTATACAGAGGAGTGTTATATCGGTGTGTGTTGTACGGTGTATACAGAGGAGTGTTATATCGGTGTGTGTTGTACATTGTATACAGAGGAGTGTTATATCGGTGTGTGTTGTACAGTGTATACAGAGGAGTGTTATATCGGTGTGTGTTGTACAGTGTATACAGAGGAGTGTTATATCGATGTGTGTTGTACAGTGTATACAGAGGAGTGTTATATCGGTGTGTGTTGTACGGTGTATACAGAGGAGTGTTATATCGGTGTGTGTTGTACGATGTATACAGAGGAGTGTTATATCGGTGTGTGTTGTACGGTGTATACAGAGGAGTGTTATATCGGTGTGTGTTGTACGGTGTATACAGAGGAGTGTTATATCGGTGTGTGTTGTACAGTGTATATAGAAGAGTGTTATATCGGTGTGTGTTGTGCGGTGTATACAGAGGAGTGTTATATCCATGTGTGTTGTGCGGTGTATACAGAGGAGTGTTATATCGGTGTGTGTTGTACGGTGTATATAGAAGAGTGTTATATCCGTGTGTGTTGTACAGTGTATATAGAGGAGTGTTATATCCATGTGTGTTGTACGGTGTATACAGAGGAGTGTTATATCCATGTGTGTTGTGCGGTGTATACAGAGGAGTGTTGTATCCATGTGTGTTGTGCGGTGTATACAGAGGAGTGTTATATCGGTGTGTGTTGTATGGTGTGTATATAGAAGAGTGTTATTGAGGTTGATTTACTAAAACTGGAGAGAGCAAAACATGGTGCAGCTGTGCATAAGAACCAATCACCTTCCAGGTTTTATTTTGTCAAAGCTAATTGAACAGGCTGGATTTTGAAGCTGATTGGCTAACACGCACCAGATGTTACACTCTCCAATTTGAGTAAATCACCTCCTTTGTGTCTCAGTGTGTGTTGTATGGTGTTTTCAGAAGATCAGTGTTATTGTGTATCAGTGTGGTCTCCCCCAGAGGGGAGGGGGCTCTCAGTCCGTTGTCAGAGTTGGGTGGAATGCAGTGGGTTGGATGTCAGTATGGGGTGGAGGCAGTGGGCCGGGCTTACAGCTGGGTGTCAGTTATGGGGTGGAGGCAGTGGGCTGGGCTTTCAGTTTGCTGTCAGTTATGGGGTGGAGTCAGGGGGTTGAATGTCGCTGTGGGTTGGAGGCAGTGGGTTGGATGTCAGTTATGGGGTAGAGAAAGTGGGTTGGGCTTTCGCTGGCTGTCAGTTATGGGGTGGAGACAGTGGGTTTGGCTTTCGCTGGCTGTCAGTTATGGGGTGGAGACAGTGGGTTGGCTCTGCACTAGCTGCAGTGTTCAGGAAGTGAATTGCTGCTATTTTCTCTGCACAGATGAATCGAGAATAAGGAGGCCTTTGTGTATACATTGTACAGAGAGGGTATGTACTGTCATCTTCATTTCTGTCTTTTCTGCTGCAGAGGAACTACAAGTTCCAGCAGACCTTGTGCTTGTTATAAATTATCTGATGGTGCAATTGATAGATGTTACCAAAACAGAAGCAAGATATAGGAAGGCATCACAAGATCCAACAACCATATAGGGGGTTGGTTCTGAGCTTTTACATAACAGTGTGTTGGCAGAAACAGACCCAGTGGTCCACGGAGTCTTCCCCTTTATAAAACCATTTACAGCTAAATATGTGAACCTTCAGGGATTGTAGGGGCAGCATTGCAGTTAAATACCTGTATGGATTTTACAATGAATATTGTGAACTGTCACAACAAAGCCAAAAATAGCAGCAAACACAATATAAAAGGAAGTTATATAGTAATAATAATAACACATTATTATTAAATGGGCAGGCATGTGCACTGATGCCTAGGTTCACACAGGTGAACAATATGTTATTATAAGATTATAAATTAGAATTTTTGTTTTGAGATTTTCTGGTCTTTCAAGCTTCAGCTGCTCAGGGTGTAACTCACAGCTGGGAGTGACTGAGTTAAAATTATTTTCGGATCAGTTAGCACTGATTGTAATGCTGTCTTCAATCTGTAAACGCTCACTAAGCAGTAACCAATAGAACAATAGATGGACCAACAAGCACCTGCTCGATGCTTCTATTAGCAATGCATTGTGGGAAATGCTAGCAGGTTAATCAACTTACAGTATTGCTAGGTGGCTACCAGTTCCTTGCGTGCAAAAAAAAAAAAAAAAAGTATTTTTGGAAGAATGAAAAAAGTAAGTACTCCTATGATGGAGCAGCATGTCTCCCAATTTTCCAGGATGGGGAAAGAGGTCACAATGGGGGAGATTTACTAAAACTGGAGCACCCAGAATCTGATGCAGCTGTGCATGGCACCCAGTCAGCTTCTAACTTTGACAATAAAAGCTGATTGGCTACCATGCACAGCTGCACCAGATTTTGCACTCTCCAGTTTTAAGTATTTAGAGCCGTCCGACTCTGAAGCCGCCCCCTGCAGCGCGACATCAGCATGGCTTGCAAACAACTTCTTTAATAGAAGTCAATGCAAGCCACTCCAAAGTCGCCCCCAAATAGTGCAGGAACATTTTTCTAAGTCGGAGCGACTTGAGTCGCTCTGATTAGAACGGTTCCATTGCACTGAAAGGAGTGCGACTTGTCAGGCGACTAAGTCGTCTGGCAAGTCGCCCCAGTGTGAACCGGCTCTTAGGCAAAGGACACCCCCCTGCCATGCCCCCAGTTTTTTTTTATCATAAAGATTTACTATGCAAAGAATTTATTGCCTAACCCCACAAGTTGATTATTTCAGGACCACTTGTCTTTTTACTGACTTTTCAAAATAATAAATTAAATAATTTAGAGGCTGGATGAACAGTTTAGTGAAGAATAACACTTTTGGTACATCTTGTATAGTGGTCCGTCCAAAAAGAGGGACAACTGATAATGAAGGAGGGATATGGTTCCAAAAGAGAGGCAGTTGGTAGCTATGGGAGTAGATTTATCATTATGCTGGACGATGATGTCACAGCAACACAGTAAAATGGGTGATTATGGGAAAGACGTTAGCCTTGATGGATCAGTAACTTAAAGTGGAGTTCCGCCCCCCCCCCCCCCCACACAAAAAATGCTGTAACTGCTTTTAATATTAGGACACTTACCCGTCCAGGGATCCTGCTATGTCAATACCCCAGCCGATATTCGGATCGGCTCTTGGGTGCTGCCACCGCCATTCGTGGTAAAGGAAACCAGCAGTGAAGCCTTTTGGCTTCACAGCCGGTTCCCAACTGCACACGCGTGAAGCGTGCTGCACTTTCTAACTGGCCCTGCGGCGGGGGGAAGAAGGCTGAACTTCTGAGGGATTTTGCTGCGGCAGAGTCTCACAGAAGTGGAGACGGGTACTGGTCAAAAACAGGTATCCCCTCCCCCCTGAAAGGTGCCAAATGTGGCATCAGAGGAGGGGAGGAAGCAGATAAACGGAGATTCCGCTTTTGGGTGGAACTCCACTTTAAGCCGGCCATGCATTAATAAAAATTCAGCTGGTTCAGCAGAGCCTGGCGAAATTTCAATCCATGCATGGGCAGAGAGATTGTACAGAAGTCGACCGGTAGAACCACCCCTTCGGATTTTACCTGCTCGATCAGCACCATCGGCCATAGCCAGCAGCGCTGATCAGTGTTTTCTGATGGTGGGGAGGTCTTCCTGCTGTTAGAATGCAATGTTGCAGCGGGGATGATTCTCCCATCCACCTTGGACGTGTAGATTGGAAAATTAAGTCTTTTTTTTTTTTTTCTTTCGTTCAACCCGCTGGATGAGCAAAAAATAAAAGATTTATCTTTGGGCTGCCTTAATCTTATGATGGGTAGTAGCTGAAAAGTAGTAACAGTTTAAAAGGGGCATCAACCCACAAATAATATTTTAGTTATACATGGAGCCTTGTGGGCTGACTCAGCCCCTGGTGTCTTAGATACTCTAAGGCCCCTTTACACACGGGGCCGGCTCTGTTGGAGTCTGTCTGCTCAGCAGAGAACATGTCCGCTGATTTCCCTCCCCCCCCCCCCCCGAGCAGGCGGGTGGCTTCGCTTATGCACAGTGGACACAGACATAGCCTGTTCTCAACTATAGACAGTTGGATGTAAAAGGACAGCCTGTCCGTTTACATCCCACTGCCCTTCGATCCCCATCTGCCTGTTTTTAGCGGATCGGTTCGGAAGTAGGCGGTTGTAAACACATGTCCATTGACATCCGCCGCTCCATAGAGATGACTCAAGGGTCCAATCGGCGGACTCGATCAGTCTACCAATGTTAAACGGTGTGATTTCCCTGGTATAATTTCCAGCTCTGTTCCTGTCCACCTTTGTCTCACCCAGCTCCCTCTGTTACATTCTCAATACTTATCAATAAATCAAAAAATTAAGCACCCTGTATAATGGCAACAGCAGGTGTGCATAGCTGGAAACTCAGTGCAGGGATGATGAAAACCCCTAATAATAGGCACAGCAGGTGTGCAGAGCTGAAAACTCAGTGCAGGGATGATGAAAACCCCTAATAATAGGCACATCAGGTGAGTAGACTGGTAACTTAGGGTAGGGATGGTGGGAGCCTCTCAACAGGTAGTGCAGGTGGGCAGATAATGAGCTTGGCACAGAGATCTCGCCAGTAGAGTCTCCAAACGATAAAATATGATTTTTGATTGACCAAGCATTCGAACTTGAACTGACTTTTTTTTTGTTGTTTTGGAGCAGGTGTGTGATGTCCTCCACAAGAAAAGGTGGGTGGAATGTCCTCAGTGGAAACGGTGCAGATCCTCCTGGGATCCAGATGTTACCTTGTTCCCCGCGACCAGCTGGTGGCTCAAAGTGGCTTCTTCCAAGCTCTTTTCCGCTCAGGGATGAGGGAGAGTACCGGTGAGGTGGTGACTTTGCATGGACTTACCCATGAAGGCCTTGAGGGCGTCCTGCGTCACATCACAGGGGGACCAGTGCAGGCATGCAGCCCTGCAGAAGAAGTGAAGTGTGGACTCAAGGCACTCACCAGTGAACATTTATCAGACCAAGATGAGCCAAGTTTTGTCCAGGAGGCCTTGTCACAAGGCCCGCTGCAGGCATTGGTGGAAGCTGCCTGTTACTTGCAAGTCCAGGGACTGTTGTCTCTTTTGCAGTCCTCATTGTCACCGGACACTTGCCTGGACCTATTGGATGTTTCGCAGCTCCATGGCCAGTGGGATCTGGCCGCGGCCTGCCTCAGTTACATGGCCGCTCACTACCACTGTATGCTGCAGAGAGCAGACTTTCAGGAGAGCCCCGAATCTCTCCAAGAGCGAGTCCTCCAGGAGCGCCTGCGAGGTGTGCCATCACTGCTGCTTTTGTCACAGCAAAGCGGTGATTCTTGGGTGCTCCTGCGATACCTGGAGCTTGGAGGAGGCTGGCAGGTCATGCCCAGTGACGTTCCACAGAGCATGCTACGGGTGCAGGGCTATGGGGCAACCTCACTCAACAACTATCTTTTTGTGGCCGGAGGGACTCGTGAGAATGGACAGGAGGTGAGCGCTGTCCACTCCTATAACCCCAGCACTGGATTCTGGAGTGAAGAACCTGCCATGAACCAGAAAAGGTACACCGCCCCCCCCCCCCCCCCTCCAAATTCCCAAAAGAATACATTTTCCCCAAATCGGGCATTTCAACTTTCGGTGGGTGTTGCGGGCTGTAATCCCCCACTAATTTCTTCACGGGAAATTGGTGGAAAAAATGTGCATCTAAAGCTGCCCATAGATAGATAGTTTTGAAATCCACCAGTTCAGCAGGGACCTGACAAATTTCGATCCATCTGGGGCTGTTCCCACTTGAGAGAAGTCGATGACACCTGCAGGCAGTCGGCTGCAATGCTGATCAGTGTATTCTGACAGCAGAGGAGTCCCCACTTTTAGAATACAGTAGCATACCAGCAGAATTTACTGGCTGATCAAAAAAAAAAAACGATCCATCCATGTATAGCCAGCCTAAGTTCCTATGGCATTCTGTGAACAAGATCTTGTCACTTGCTGCTGGATCTTCTATTTACATTCTGTTAGAGACTGTATCAGAAACAGTGAATCATTCTCAATTCGCTTTGTATTGACCATAGAATGGCAGAGCTGGAAACATCAGTGGGGAGATCTAAGTAGATCATTCACACAACTGGCACATATCTACAGGTGAGGAATGTAGAAGGACCTAAGCTGACTCATACATAGATCGAAATTTGTCTGGTTCAGCAGGGACCACCTGAGATTCGATCCATCTCTGGGCAGGCTGATTGTAACCAAGTCGATCCATCAGTTGACTTGGGTACAACCAGCCTGTTGGATTTTTTTAAATGCGATTACAGCTGGCAACTAGCTGCTAGCAGTAATTATTGTGTTCTGCTGGGAGGGAAGGCTCCCCACATCTATCTCCCCGCTGGTAGAACACAATATCCCTGGAGGCATTCCCCCCCCATCAACACTGACTGTGTTATAATGGGGGAATCAAGCAATTTTTTTTTTTTTAATGGCTCCAAAAAAAAAAAAAAAAAAAAGAAGAAAAACAATTCATCACTGGGCTGCTTTAACGAATAATTATACTTCAGAGTAACTTAGGAATAATTGGCCTCCAGAGCAATCTTAACCACTTAAGCCCCGGAAGATTTTACCCCCTTCCTGACCAGGGGGTATTTTGCTATTCGGCACTGCGTGAATTTAACGGACAATTGCGCGGTCATGCGACGCTGTACCTAAACGAATTTGACGTCCTTTTTTTCCCAAAAACAGAGCTTTCTTTTGGTGGTATTTGATCACCTGTGCGATTCTTTTTTTTTTTTTTTTTTTTTTTGATCATGCGCTATAAACAAAAAAAGAGCGTCAATTTTGCAAAAATAACAATATTTTTCACATTTTTCCCACAATTCCCAAAAAAAAAATGTAAAAATCTAAATTTTTTAACATTTTCGGCCAATTTGTTTTAAGCTACATACGTTTGGTATGGTAAAAAAAAATCGCAAAAAGCGTATTTTGATTGGTTTGCGCAAAAGTTATCGCGTTTACTAACAAAGGGAAAGATTTTTGTCATTTTTGTTGTTTTTCTTTTTAACACGTAATGGCGGCGATCTGCGATTTTTTTTTTTTTTTTTCTTTTCTTTTTTTGCGGGATTGCGACATTGGGGCGGACAGATCGGACCCTTGACTGACATTTTTGACACTTTTGGGGTTACCAGTGACATTACTGCAGTAATCAGTGCTATACATATGCACTGTTACTGCAAAATGACACTGGTAGTGAAGGGGTTAACTTTATTTGAGAGGGAGGGGCTGTGTGTGTCCCTAGGGGCGTGATTATAACTGTGATTGGCTGTGGCTTGAGATGTAGGAACAATGAACAACGGTCCTACATAGTAGAACCGTATTATCATTGTTCCTACACAGGGGAGAATGACAGGCGGCTTGTTTAAACTAGCCGCCTGCCTTTCTCCCGCTGTCACGGATGATCGTGAGTGAGCGGCGGACATCGGGTCCGCCGCTCACACGCGCGGGGGGGTCCGTGACCGCGTGGGAGCGCGCCTCCGGCGGCGCGCGCTCGCTCCCCAGAGCCTCACAGGCTAGTGACGTACTGGTACGTCACTTTGTCTGTGAGGGGCTGACTGCCGCAGTATTTGTACTTGCGGCGGTCGGCAAGTGGTTGAATGCCCCAAATGGCCTTGGCTGAGCGCCATTTTAGGGGCTTGCTGTTTGTAGGCTATAATGCAGAACCACCTACTTGGAAGACTTTTCTCCATTAGTCTCATGTCAGAACAGGGATTCTGGTGATGGTGGCAATTGACTAAGAAAACAGCCAGAATACTTACCTGCTCCTACACCACTGATTCCTCACTGGCCAAATCAGAGTGGTGTCACTATAGCTGTCCTTTCAGCAATGAGATTTACACAGCTCCAACACACAGTACAGCTCTGTCTGGCAGGGGAGGAGACCTGATTTTTCTTTGCTGCAGTTCAGTAATGCTTACAGGTCTTGTTCCTCCCCCAGCCTGTGAGTGGAGAATGAAAGGAGAAGCGGGAGACTGATGGACTCCTCTCTAAGTACTGTAGCACAAGTTATGGTTTCTTTGTACTGCTTCTTCCTCTCCCCGCCTGATCCTCCACTCCCTCAGCAAGCATCGCTCCCCTACATTTTGGCAGTAGACTGTCCATTGGTGTCCCCACGTCCAATTGCAGGGCTATGGTCCCTGCATTGGTTTTGATGATGTCATGGGCATCTGACTGCAAGAGTGCAGGGGAGAAAGGCAGGGAACAGTCTGGCATCATGAAGGAGCCTGCGGAAGCAGAGAATCAGGTCAGTAAAATCTGTCTTACCTGAGCATAAAAGAGCTGTTACCTTTTGTATTGCAGACGGGATCCCACTGCAAGGGAGGACTTTTATTTTATTTTTCCCAGAGTTCAGTTTTAATGATTACAGAGCTGCATTAATTTGTGTCTTTACGTCCTGGTTCACACATATGCGATGCGGAAACCCCATGCCAATACACTGAGGGTTCCCGCATCGCATTCAACTTGCAGGCAGTTCACACGGCCATATGCGAATCGCTGGGGGTGTCAATACAAGGTAACGACACCCCCAGATCAGTTCGCAAATCGCAGTGCAAACTGTCAGTTCGGACATGAATTGGATCGCATGGGTGTGAACACCCATGCGATCCGATTCTGGTGTAGACCCAAAAAGTGTCCGAATGCAAAGCAAATTTAGCCCTACAATCTGTATGGCTGAATTCGCATTGCACGGTTTTTCATGCATTTGATTTGCAGAGCAGTGTGCTGCGAATCACATGTGATGTCTGTCATCGCATATATGTGAACCGGCTCTTATATCTGCCTGAAATTAAGCTTTAAAGTTACTTTGCTAACATTTTCCATTTAGCTGTAGCCACCTTCAAATTGAATCCATTCATGGCTGTATTGGAGCTGTGGGAGTGAAGGGGTTAAACAGTGGTCCCCGGCTCCTGTACAGATAGGAAGTGTTTCTGTATCTGTCCTGCTCACCTTATTTGGTGCTCTTTAGGGATGATGGAAACTTAAAGGATCTCTCCCCCCCCCCCCCCTTAAAGAGGTGGTGTCTGGAGGATGGGAGTGTTCCAAACATTTCTGTCCCGGGGCTTCCTTGGGATAATTCCTCATGCCCATACAAGGCTGTCCAGGGACTCCTGTAAAGAAAACTATCTAGTAGTTGACAGTGACTCTGGTTTGTTCTTGCCAAATCCAAATCAGGGCTTTAAATCTCATTTTGTGGGAAATAATGCAGCTTTTTACTTTTTTGGCTTACACAACATAGTTCATTCATTCTACATCCGTTCCCATGTATTTTCCAATTTTTTTACAATATAGGAATAAAGCACGGGGAATGAAAAATCTATTTTTATTTTGCTGGGTGTCACAAATGTGATGCCTGTGTACTGTGACACTCTGCGCAGTGCTGCCTTTAAGAAGCTGCTTCACCCTCCATAGGGATACATCAAAAATACATTTCATGAGTTTGAAAACCTGAAGTTTAATCGGCTTCTATTGTGCTCCCCCCCCTCAACATGATAATAAAATGTTTAAATCCAACCTTTCTATTTTCATTCCATACCTTTTTACTTTAGACCCAGTGACATCATAACTCGGTCTGTGTGCTTTTCTATGCAATGCAGGCAGATAATGGCTGGTGGTGCTATACATAGTTTCCTGAAAACATAACACCCTGCCTTAGGGCTCTTTCACACGGGCGATCCGATCAGATCCGCCTGTCAGTTTTTTAGGCGGATCTGATCGTATCCTCCATGCAGCTCTACGGGGCAGCGGATGTCAGCGGAGACACCTCCGCTGACACCCGCTGCCATCCGCATCCGATCCTGTCCGTGAAATCTGAACGGATGGAAACCCTATTTTTCCATGCGTTCAGGGATCGGATCGGATGAGAGCGAACAGGCGGTCCGCTCTCATCCGATTCCCCATAGAGAGCAGCGGGGCTCTGACACCTCCCTCTCCGCACTGCAAGCGGAGACGGAGCTGTCATCCGCCGGCTCAGCGGGGATTGGTGGATCGATCCCCGCTGAGCAGCACGGATTCGCCTATGGAGGTGGACCGTGTGAAAGAGCCCTTAGTACCCCTCTGAAGCTCCATTTACACCTATGCATGTTGCTTTTAAGCGTTTCTGCAGAGCTCTTTGCGTTTATTTTTTTAAACTGAGATTTTACCTCTATTTTGCTGTACATTTTTTTTTTTTTTTTTTAGCCGAATTTGTTGTTGGCAGCTTTAAAAACTGAAAATGCGGGAAAATCATGGTAAAAACGCACTACATGCTTTTCTGCAGCTTCTCCCTTGAAGTCTATTGAACCAAAAAAAGCAGCGTTTTTCATTTTAAAAGTCCCTGACGCTTTCAAAAAAATGACACAAAAATGCATTAAAGTTAATGTGTTCCATAGGAACCCATGTTAAAAATAATGGCCTGCGTTTCTGCAAAAAGCATAAAAAAACGCATTGGTGTTAATAGAGCAAGAAAGTGATAGTGAACCTCCCCTTTTTTTTTTTTTTTTTTTTTACAAGAAACATGTTCTACTTACCTGCTCTGTGTTATGGTTTTGCAGCCCTTATCCTCCTCTTCTTGCTCTTCTTGCTTCCCCCACTGACACTCCCGGCTCTCACCCCCACCTGCTGAGTGCCCATGATGGCAAGCCACTTGCTATGGGGGCACTCATGTAGGCTCCCTCCTGAGCTGGATCTGTGTGTCCATAAACACACAGAGAGCAGCTCGACCCCCCCCCCCTTCCCTCCTCCCTGGCTGTGATTGACAGTAGCTGTCTCTGAGCCTATGAGGTGAAAGAGAGCCTCTGCTCTTGTGCACATTGCTGGATAGAGATTGGGCTCAGATAAGGATAATGGGGGGCTGGGGGGAGCTGCAATCAGGTTGTTTACCTTAATCCAGTGAATGCTGCCGGCCCCTTTCACACTTACCTCTCCGCCGGTAGACTCCGTTTTGATCAGCGGGGGATCGATCCGCCGATTCCCCCGCTGAGCAGGTGGATGGCAGCTGTGTCTCCGCTCTGTGTGCCAATACAGAGCTGTCAGGTCCATGCTGTCCTCTATGGCGGAATCGGATGAGAACGGACCGCCTGTTCATTCTCCTCCGATCCCATCTGCCAGAGGGATGGAAAATAGGGTTTCCATCTATCCTGATTTGATGGATTGGATGTCAGCGGACATGTCTCCGCTGACATCCGATGCCCCATAGAGATGCATGGGGCATCCGTTCAGATCCACCTGAAAAACTGACAAGCGGATCTGAACGGTCCGCAAGTGTGAAAGGGGCCTTAGGGTAAAAAAAAAAACTTCAGCCTTTAGAACCACTTTAAGGCTGGGTTCACATATATTCAAATTGGATGCGCTTTTAACCGCATCCAATTCGCATAACATGTGACTGTGACCGGCTTTCAATGGAGCGGGTTCACACATGTCCGGGGTGGCCACGGTGCGGTTTTTGTGTGAATTCAGGGAAAAATTTGCACCTGAACCGGTGAACAGAAACTCATTGGACTCCGGACTGCAAAGTTCAGATGCATATATGTGAGCCCAGCCTAAAGCTGGATACACACTATACAACTTTTGTTCAATTTTTTTAGATTTACCTTCAGCTATATAATACAAGGGCCTGCCCGATTGCATACAAATTGAACGTGTTTAGGTTTGACCACATATTATATGGTTTGGTAAATTTTAAAGGAAAAAAATTTAAAGAGAATTGCATAATGTGTATCCAGCTTAAGTCTTCAGCCTAAATGCAAGCAATTAGCTGGAGTTGACATCTATTAAAATTCCTTGATGGGTGGATGCCAGTCTGGAGGAGTAGGCATTCCTAGGCAGGCTTTATTTGCATACAGACCACCCTAGGTAACACCACATGTGACGCTGAGCCTCCATGATTAAAGGAACTGAAATCCAATGAATAAGAGGGGTGGGCCAGGGACAGTCAGGCTGGGGAGCAAAGAGCTAGATGATGCTGGATGTTCTCTCCCACAGCCAGGGCGTAAAGTGAGCTTTGTTTGACTTGCTCCCACTTTTAATGCACATTATGCAAAGTTTACAGTATCAGAGTAAGGACTTTCAGTACAGGAGAGGAGCCTGTACCAACTGTATTAGACTAAAGGCAAGGCTGGGTTTCAGCTGTAAGTGGAGGAAATGGCGTTTTTGTTTAATTAGTTGTCTACAGTTCTGATTTCACATTTCACCATAACACCATTTTCCACCCATTTATCACTTCAGGTATAATTTCCGGCTCCTCGCAGTTAGCGGGTCCCTCTACGCTGTCGGAGGCCAGTCCTTACAGACCATGGAGTCCTTCAATCCAGCTCAGAACACGTGGAACTTGGTAGCCCCCCTTCCAGACACCCTGGTGGAGTTCTCAGCCTGTGAAAGCCTGGGGAAGATCTATGTAGTTGGTGGATACACTCCGCGAGGTTAGTCAGCTTTTTTATTAAAGTAGACCTTTGAGCATGAATAAATTCCTGACATGTCACATTATACAGCAACAGTAGATGTTTTCAGAAAAGCGCAATCTTGTATCCCGAAACGACTGTCTTTTGATTTCTGGTTTGGGGAGTTTGCCTTGGCTAAGATGATGTCTTGTGTCTCTTGCAGACAGTCTCCTCGCCTCCAGTGATCAGACTGTACATTGTAATTTTGTTTACCAGAGAGGCTGCAGCAGGGGGCTGATCTGTGTCAGACATTTGTGAACACAGCCAAGAACTCCACTTACATTAGGATTTATATGATTGCGTCAGCACCTCAGTCCAGGAAGTAATTGGTGACCCTGGGTGATGCCTAAACAAAGATAGCACTGTCCTTCTGGAGAAAAAAGCAGGTGGAAGCGTTATAAGGGGGAGTGCTGTGATCTCTGCCAGAGGTAATAAATACCTGGAAGTGTTACACTTTCTTTATTACTGAGCATGCTGCAAAGAATGTATGTTACTGTGCAAAAGTTTTAGACAGGTATGAAAAATGCTGTAAATTAAAGCGGAGTTCCACCCTGTGAAAGTTTTTTTTTTTTTTTTAAATAAAAATACCCCGGGACAGTCAGGGCTAGTACATTCCACCATGGATAGCCTCTGATCTGTCCCGGGTTGCACTTACCTTTTAGAAGAAATACTTACCTTGAAAATGTATTGTCCAGCGCTGCCATCTCAGGTGTGGGCAGCTTGAAGCCAGCGCGATCCTCTTCTGTGTCCTCTTCCGTCTTCTTCGGTCCCACGATGCACTGCACCGGCCCCGCCGTCACTTCCGGTGCCGCAGCGTCATCCCTGCACAGCTTCTGGGCATGCCCAGAAGCTGTTTAGCAAGGTATGTCGGTGCCTGCACCGGAACTGACGTCGGGGCCGGTGCAGGCGCATTGATTCCTGGGAGCGATGACGTTCAGCTCCCAGGAATCATTGCAAGCCAGGAAGTGACAAATCGCCGTGGCCGCCGAGGGGAGGAAGTAGGGTAAGTATATTTGCTTCTAAACCAGGTAAGCAAAAAAAAAAATAAAAAATTGCGATTATCCATTTGTTTTTCAGGTGACCCGGAACAAGAAGATGGAGGTAAGTATCATTTTAGGGTGGAACTCCGCTTTAAGAATGCTTTCAGAAATAGAAGTATTTGTTTATTTTTATCAATCAACAAAATGGAAAGTAAATGAACAGAAGAGAAATCCAATACAAATCAATATTTGGTGTGACCACCCTTTGCCTTCAAAACAGAATCCGTTTTTCTAGGTACACTTGCACACAGTTTTTAAAGGAACTCGGCAGATAGGTTGTTTCAAACATCTTGGAGAACTAACCACAGATCTTCTCTGGAAGTAGGCTGCCTCCAATCCTTCGGTCTTTTCATGTAATCACAGACAGACTACATGATGTTGGGATCAGGGCTAAGTGGGGGCCAAACCATCACTTTCAGGACTCCTTGTTCTTGTTTACACTAAAGATAATGACATTGGCTGTATGTTTGGGGTGGTTGTTCTGCTGATAAATTTGGGGCCAATCATAAGCCTGCCTGGTGGTAAGGCATGATGGATACATATCCGTCTGTATTTCTCAGCATTGAGGACACCAAATCTCCAACTCTATCTGCAGAAATGCAGCCTCAAACATGCAAGGAACCTCGACCATGCTTTACTGTTGGCTGCAGACACTCATTATTGTACGGCTCTCCAGCCCTTCAGAGAACAAACTGCCTCCTGCTACAGCCAAATATTTTTCAGATTTTGACTCCCCATTCCAGAGCACCAGCTGCCATTTCTGCATCCCAGTTCCTTTGTTTTGGTGCTTAGTTGAGTCGCTTAGCGTTGTCTTCACATCAGAGGTATGGCTTTTTGCCCCCAATTCTTCCATGGAGACCACTTGTGGCCAGGCTTCTCTGGACAATAGATGGATATACCTGGGTCCCACTGGTTCTGTGCTGATGGCACTGCTGGAAATCGTCATATATTGAAGGGAAGTAAGCATGATGTGTCTTTCATCTGCTGCATTGTTTCCTTGGCTGAGCATTGCGTCTATGGTCCTCAACATTACCCGTTTCTTTGTGCTTCTTCAAATAAGCTTGAACAGCACATTTTGGAACCCCAGTCTACTCTGAAATCTTTGCCTGGGATAGAACCTGCGGATGCAGTATAACTACCTTGTGTCTTGTTGCTGTGCTCAGTCTTGCCATTGTGTATGTCCTGTGACATAAAACTGTCTTCCACACCTTACCTTCATAGCAGAGTTTGGCTGTTCCTCACCCAGTTTGAAGCCTCCTATACTGCTGTTTCTGTTTCTGACTGTGTTTTAGCCTACATATAGAATTGATGATCATTAGCACCTGCTTGGTATAATTGGTTAATCATACACCTGACTTTAATCCTAAGAAATCCCTGACTTTGTACAAGTGTAAGAATTGAGGCTGATTTTTAAGCCAAAGGGTAGTCATGCCAAACATTGATTTGAATTCTTCACATCTGCCTGAAACTTTTGCACAGCACTGTATTTGAAAGAGAAATAGGGCCAACGTTCTTTTTGCCCTACCTCTCCTTTAGGTCATAGGAGTGCACTTCAGTCTGCACTCCTGTGAACTTTATTCAGCTGACAGTGGGCTAAAGCCTACTGTTGGTTGAAGTCATCAAGCCAATCAAGACTCTGGAGAGATCCACCCAGATGCCAGACTGACAGCTGGCTCAGCCTCTCAGCATGCCGCTAAGAGCCTAAGCCATCTGCTCCTGCCTCCTCCACAGCCCAGCGCTCCAGTGAGCACTGGAGGGTCAGAGCAGACTGACTGACAGTCACCAACTCTCTGCTCACTGAAGAGCCAGAACTGAGCGATCAGCGGTGTTTGATCGCTCGGTTTTTGGTATTAGAGGTGGTAGGGGCAGAGGCACCATCAGATCAATGCTACATCCACCTAGGTGAGTATGTAGGTTTTTTTTTTTTTATTTTCAAACCCAATACTTCTCTTTTAATGCTGGGTCTGTTTTAAAGCCCCCAACCAGGATTCCTTGCTCCCTCTTCCCCCTTCAAACTCTATGTTTTTTTTTTTATACCTTTTTTCTTCTAGCCAGTCATGTGATGTGCTAGGTTCTCTTTTTGGTCATTTTCACGTGGTCCGCAGTCCTGGATAACAGAGAGATGTACTGCCATTATAACATAAGCACTACTCTCTACATCTATACACTGTGAGTGCAGGGCATCGATCATGGTTGCAATGCTTTGCCGCTTCCTGTAAAAAAAATAAATAAACAAATAAAAAAATGCACATTTTTTTTCCCCTGCAAAACCGTATGCGTTTGGTGAACCTAGCTTTTAAATGATGCTTGGTATCATTCAACTTGGAAGACCGAGGGCATCTTGTGGCGAGGAAGAGGTACTGCAGTATATATAAGTGGTTGTAAACCCTTATATATACTCAATGAAGTAACTGGCCTCAAGTGATACACAGGGATGAAACAAATCCTCCCATACACTTACACTCTGAGTTGCATACTAAAGACCTGCTGGGGATCATTCAGCCTGGAAGACTGGGGACATCCTGTTGTGAAGAAGTTGTACTGCAGGGAACATCTTTAAATTTTTGGTGTAAGTTGCAATCTGAGCTTTTTTTGCCCTTCAGGTCCACATTTAAAAAGAAAAAATTAGCTTGGAATTAATCTGTGGCCAGACTATGTACAATCAAGTGTTTACATATTCCAAACGATTAACAAATTCACTTTAAAACATGCCCTCACAGATCTCTGTAGCTGTCGTTTCTGTGTAGTGGGCAGTGGCGGCTGGTGCTCAAAATTTTTTTGGGGGGGCGCAAACAGAAAAATTTAATAGGCATTGCTTTGCAGCAAAAAACGCTGTAAAAAATTGCGTGACTTTTGAGGTCACAAAAGTGTGAAAGGGGCCTTCAGTAATTAAGGTATAGTGTTCCCCCTTTCAATGCAGAGTGACCAGCGTGCCCCCTTTCAATGCAGAGTGACCAGCGTGCCCCCTTTCAATGCAGAGTGACCAGTGTACATGCCCCCTTCAATGCAGTGACCAGTGTACATGCCCCCTTCAATGCAGTGACCAGCATACATGCCCCCTTCAATGTAGTGACCAGCATACATGCCCCCAATGTAGTGACCAGCATACATGCCCCCAATGCAGAGATCAGCGTGCGTGCCCCCAATGTACTGACCAGCATACATGTCCCCAATGCAGAGATCAGCGTGCATGCCCCCAATGTACTGACCAGCATACATGTCCCCAATGCAGAGATCAGCGTGCGTGTCCCCAATGCAGAGATCAGCGTGCGTGTCCCCAATGCAGAGATCAGCGTGGGTGCCCCCAATGTACTGACCAGCATACATGCCCCCAATGCAGAGATCGGCATGCGTGCCCCCAATGTACTGACCAGCATAAATGTCCCCAATGCAGAGATCAGCGTGCGTGCCCCCAATGTACTGACCAGCATACATGCCCCTAATGCAGAGATCAGCGTGCGTGCCCCCAATGTACTGACCAGCATACATGTCCCCAATGCAGAGATCAGCGTGCGTGCCCCCAATGTACTGACCAGCGTGCGTGCCCCCAATGCAGAGATCAGCGTGCGTGTCCCCAGTGCAGAGGTCAGCGTGCGTGCCCCCAATGTACTGACCAGCATACATGCCCCCAATGCAGAGATCAGCATGCGTGCCTCCAATGTACTGACCAGCATACATGTCCCCAATGCAGAGATCAGCGTGCGTGCCCCCTTACTTACCTGGAGCAGCAGCGACAGCGGGCGGCTTCTGATCAGTCTCTCTCTCCTCGGTCCCGGCGGCGCGTCTCCTCCAGTCTTCCGCTCCCCCCTCCTCCTCGGCCAATGGCATGAAGTTTGCCTTGCGGCCAATCAGGAAGCGCGTATCGGATGTGCTTCCTGATTGGCCAAGAGGAGGATCGGTGTGACAATAGCAAATTTTCCTTCGCTATTGTCACACAATGGGTGGCCTCGGACGCACTGCTCTGCGCCCCGGGTCCACCCTTTGCATCGCCCTATTGGAGCCTCTGGCTCTAATCAGGTGATGCAAAAAAAAAATAAAATTCCCATTGAACTCCATGCGTGCATGCAGATTAGGGGGCCGGACGCATGGATGGGGGGGGGGCGGTGCCCCTGCGCCCTAAATAGACAGGCCGCCACTGGTAGTGGGGATGAGCTGAATCTACCTGGGTTCAATTTGAGGCAGGTCCTTTATCTAAATTTAGGTGCTGAATCCAAACCTCAATAAGTCATGTTCGTCAACTATTAAAAAAACGTAATAGGCTAAGGGATTGTCAAACAAATGGCATGGGGACTGGATACTGCCCTGGGGAACATGTACCAAAATAAATATATTTTTTTTAAACATTCCCTTTGGTAGAGTGCAGCATTTTAATAATGCTTAAAAGACACATCAAATATACAAAATTCCTTTACCTACAACATGGGCCTAAAATGCCTGCTTCTCCCATACTCTTGCTGCCCGCGCACCCCCTGGAGTGCCCGGGTGGCGGGCTCTGTGATCATCGAGTCCTTGGCACTGGGCTGATCACAGAGCGGGGTAAAGGGCTAATAACAGCGGGCCATTTACCACGTGAACAGCTATCAGCCAATGACAGCTGATCACGGAAGTCAAACAGAAGCTGGTTATCTGCTTTTTTTTTTTTCCTTCACACTGTCAGCGTGAAGAAAAGAAGAAAGCTGTTGACCGGCTTCTGTTAGAGGGACATCGGTCCCACACAGTGCTAATCAGTGCCCACTTATGAGTTCCTCATCATCGGTGTCACCTAACAGTGCCCCCCTCATCAGTACCCATCAGTAAAGTCTATCAGTGCCCATCAGTGGCACCTCACTAGCGCACATCAGTGAAGGAAACAAATTACCTGTTTTTCATATTTTGTTATAACCTTTTACAAACTTTTATTTATTTTTATTTTATTTTTTTTCAAGATTTTCAGTTTTTTTTATATTTTGCTAAAAAAAAAAAAATCTGTGGTGATTAAATACCACCAAAAAAAAAAAAGCTCTATTTGTGTGAAAATAAAATTCTAAAAATGTCATATGGGTACAGTGATGCAATTGTCATTCAAAGTGTGAGAGCATTGAAAACGGAAACTTGGCCTGGGCAGGAAGGGGATATAAGTGCCCAGTAGGGAAGTGGTTACATAACATGTGTTAAGGATGCCCTTAACCTGCCTGTTGAGTGGTGGATCTGTATGATGTATACAACCTATTGCAGCAATACTAACATTTACAAAGGAATAAAAATGTGGTTTAAATTTCCGGTAAATGACAGCTTTGGCCATTTACTTCTGTTTTGTAAACAAATCGGCTGGGGGTTCCCTTCTACACCATATCCTTTTCCTGGACAAAGATTTGCTATAGATGGTAAATGGGGACCCCACACAAAAAAGTAAATGGCATTGAGAAGAAGTAAGTATGCAGGCCCCCTCCTGATCCATACCAGGCCACATGCTTATAACATGGGATTTTGTATTGTGGGTACATTAGGGAACCTTGCCAAGGGGCAGCCATCTGGCAAAGCACCTTGTCCCCATGGTACTGAGGACAAGGGCCACTTCCACAACCCTGGCCAGGTGGTTGGGGGGGTCTGTAGGCCTATCTTTATCTAGAAGCCCCATTTAAGATAAAGGACCCCCCAGATACCCTCCACACGAGTAGGGAGTACATGAAAAATGTAAATAATAAAAAAAAACACACAGTTTGACAGCTTCTTTAATAACCCCCCCAAAAGAAAAAAATTCCCACAATACGCATCCACCATCAACCACATCCTCCATCGAAGCACTGTGACCCACTGAAAAAAAAAAACATGCCACTGGCACGATTTGCTCTGGTCTCTTACTCACCCTGAATCACTTGTCCATTGATTTGTTGTTATCAAAAGAGGAGTCTCCTGGGTGATGCAATTGTCCAAATATGGACTTGTGATTACTCCCTGGCAGGGACCAAAACCAGAAGCTGTGGGCATTACAGGTGAGTACTACAAACCAAACCTACTGTATTCAGTGAACAAAAGATGTGCATTTCCGAGTATCCTGTCCTTTCAGAAGTTCACTGGCAATTACTCAGCTGCAGAAGTTTGCTATTGCCTGTTAGTGGCTGGTTGGCTATCATCAGGGAAGATCAATGAAAAAGTTTGGTTGCCTGCCTGTGGGCACCTATAATGTATCTAAGTATAAGAAATTAAAACCTATATTGCAGTTTACCTTTTAGATGTGGTGGCTGCATTAGTGTTTGTTTTTTCTTTGGCATTTCCCCTCTTTTTTAGCTCCTGGTGATACTGCCAAAAACACACTTCTTTTCCTAGGGTAATGCTCACTCACTGTACTCTATTTTTGGAGGAGCAGCAATAGAACAAGCAGTGTATTAGAACTACAGAGGTACTAAGGGAGAGCTGGGAACAATGTAACTGATAAAAGTGGTGCATTGTTTTTTTGCATCAAACAGATATAACAAAAAGCTTTCAATGGTACATTTAACAGACCAAAATGGAGCAAGTAAAAGACGTTCTTTGTTGGGGTTTACATGAGTGAATGTTAAGGCACACAAAAAAAATAGTACATCTCTGCAGTACATACACATTTCCTCATGTGTTTTCCCTTTAACCACTTCCCGCCGGCCCACCGTCAAATGAGCGGTGTGGCTCTCCTTCTGGGGCGACGTCCTATGACGGCACCCCAGAATGGCCGCGCCGTGTTCCTAGGACACGATACGGCCCCGATCTCGGTAAAGAGCCAATGACGCAGCTCTTTACCCATGTGATCGGCTCTATCCAATCACAGCAAGTCACATATAAGTGCAGAAATGCCATTTATCAGTGCTCCTCGCCTCACACTGTCAGAGTGTGTGGCAAGGAGAGCCAATCAGAAGCATCTCCCCAAAGGGATGACCAGGACAGGTAATTGGGGCACTGGTCATAAGTGCCCTGATTACAGTAAAGCCCTAGGAGTACACATCAGTGACACCAATTAGTGCCCCCCAATCAGTGTCCATCAGTGCCACCTATCATTGCCCATAAGTGTGGCATATTAGTGCCACCTTAACAGTGCCCATCAGTCCTGCCATGTCAGCGCACATCAGTGAAGGATAAAAATGACTTATTTACAAAATTTACTGACCGAAACTAAGAAAAACTTTGTCTGTTTTTAGTAAAAAATAAAAAATCCAGCAGTGATTAAATACCACCAAAGCAAAGCTCTATTTGTGTGATAAAAATGTAATTTGGGTACAGTGTTGCATGACCGCGCAATTGTCATTCAAAGTGACAGCACTGAAAGCTGAAAATTGACCTAGGCAGGAAGGGGGTGAAACTGCCCAGTAGGCAAGTGGTTAAAGGATCTGCAAGTAAGCAAAGTAACTGTTGATGTGCCAGAAATGTAGTGTGCTTCTACCTTCCTCTTTGACATGATAGCACAATTCTTAAGCACCTGGTGTCAGCCCTGCCTACTTTATTTCTCATGATTACAAAGAACACAGACTTCTCATCATCTCCTACTCCCTCTGCATTTCCATAACTCCTTCTCTTGATCTACAAAATTCCTCCCCAATTTCCTTGGCTCTGTACCCAGATCTGTAACCCACTGTGTCCGAAATTTAAGGAAAGAAAGAGAAGTTAATGGTTAGGGATTTACATACCCTTTAATTGTTATATTAGACTGCGGTTGATGCCAAGCCATAAAATTTTCTGTCTTTTCTCATTCAGGACGAAACCTGAAGGTGTTGCGGTACTGCCCCTTGGCTGATCAATGGTCGGAGTTTGATATCTGGCGACATCATGTCCGGAAGCAGCAGATGGTATCCATCGAGGAGACTTTGTACTTGGTGGGCGGATTCATACGGGATGGTCAGTCCGGACTGAGCGAGGACTTGCTGAACGTACACTCATATGACACCCGGACCAAGGAGTTCACCCTCCTCAAAGTGAACACCTCTAAATCAGGGCTGAATATCTGCTGCACCCTGCACAATGATGGCATCTACATTCTTAGCCGTGATGTCAACCCCAGCACGCTGGGCAAACTCCGTGTGTTCCTCAAGTACTGTGTGTTCTCTGAGGTCTGTGAGTACGTCCGCGGAGCCCCATCTGAGGGGCACAACATGCACTTGTTTTCCGTATACCTTTCCTAGAGATTACAACATAGGCTCCACCACCCAGCCTTCACTACAAGCACCATTGTCAATGTGGTGCAATTGGTTACGTTTTTCACAAATCTCCTTTGTAAAATCACACCACGACTTCAAAGAACACCATACTCTTAAAGAAGACTTACAAAACACTATTTGCGTCTAAATTTCTTGTTTTGTGTGTTGTGGAGAAGTGTTAAAATGCTTGTCTGTCTACACTGGGCACAAATCTTTACCTGTCTGTCCCGGAGATAGAACAGGAAGTAGGATGAATTTTCCTGGAAGTGAGGGAAACAGGAGTGCTGAGCAGGAGGTTTTGCTGCTTCAAAGATGACAATCTGTCTAGGAAGCAGGTCCCACACACCATACTTTAAGGTCACTCCTAGATACATGGAGTGATATTTTAAGTTATAACTGAACCCTATTGGGCTGAGTTAGCACCTGGCTACTTGCGTATATGTCTTGGATACACCAAAAGTAAGATGTCCCTGGTATATTTCCTGAGCCCCGCCTAATGGGTACAGCAGATGTGCAGTCCTGGGAACTTAGTGCAGGGATGTTGGGCACCCCTTATCATGGGCACAGCAGATGTGCAGACCCAGGAACTTAGTGCAAGGGTGGTGGAAACCTCTTATAATGAACACAGCAGGTGTGCAGACCCAGGAACTCAGTGCAAGGATGATAGGAACCCCTTATAATATTCACAGAAGGTGTGCAAACCAGAGAATTCAGCACAGAGATCTCATTAATCCAGTCCCTAAGAGAGAGGAAGGGATTGTCAGGGGTTTAACTATTCCACATCCACCAATTCTAAGAGAGTGAAGATACTAAGATTCAATATCTCAAAGGGGTCTCCCAGATAGAATGGTAGTTCCAGAGCAGTGATGTTTTTCGTCTGCTGCATAAGTTGAGCCTAACTGTCCAGGAATAAGTAGATAGCCTGAAGTCAGCTTCCATCTAGAGCTTTGCATAAAACTATTGTCCTTAATGAGAGATCCCCTTTCAAGAGCTCACGTTGGCTTAAGGGCCATACACACTATAAGATTTTCTGAAGACTTTTTTTCCTTCAGATTTACCTTTTCTATGTAGTGCAAGGGCCTGCCAGATTGCATACAAATTGAAAGTGTTCAGGTTTGACCTCATATTATATGGTTTTGGTAAATCTAAAGGAAAAAGTCTTCAGAAAATCTTATAGTGTGTATGGCCCATTAGTGTGCATCAAGTCCCATCCTGTCACTGAATGCTGGCAGAGAATGACATTTCTTTATCAGCTCTGTGCCTTCCAGAGAAACCCAACCTTTTTTGGCAACTGAGATCTGCAAATTGAAAAAGGAAACAATCAATAATCGATAAATACTATTTGTTATCCATCTTGTTCATATTGCTTGCACAGGCTCTAAAAATATCCCAGATACATGTAAAGTTCACTGTTTAATTGGCTGGGAGATTGGTGATTGGTTATCCACCACTGAAGATGCAGCACTCCTGCAGACACGACATTGTATGTGTCAGCATTTCCCCAAAGACAATTGTTCCAACAAATCAGTAAAGTTTTTTTTTCCCTTAAAGCTGTTAGAATTGTCTTTGTCTGACTTGTAACAGAGTTGGGTATAAAATATTTGACTTGGTTATTTTTAAGTGCTCTCTAAAAATGTTGGAAAAGTGTTGACCATATCACACTGGCAGAAGGGATGGGGGGGGTGATATTGCAACAGGGGGGATTCTATTTGCTATAAAATTACAGATTTTGCCATTCTAGAGCTATACCTCACCCCTCATTCCTGCAGGCTTTCTCTTCTCCATGTGACCAGTCCTCCAAAGCTGCTTCTTGTTGGCACACTCTGACATCATCATGTACAATGCAGGACCCCCAATACCCCTGCATTGTAAGTGAAAACACTGAGGTCCTAACCAAAACCCAGAGGGAAGAGAAAATTGCTGGATGCCAGGGGGACGAGGAATAAAGTCAGTAAAAGTTCTTTTTAATGGCACACTAGGCAAAAACAAACATTTCCCTGGAGTTCAGCTTTAAATTATTTAGCAGTGCCACCTAAATGAATTGAAAATAAGACACTGAAAAATGTACTTGCAGATATAAGATGGCATGCCTATAAAAGGCCAGACTGATGGCTTTTTTGGAAACCAGAAATGAGAATCCAAGAGGTACACTGCCTTGAATCATTTTTTATGACACCACCCAACTTCTGCTTTTTATACTCACCTACAACTATTATTATCCTCGTTTTATGGCAGGCCACAAGCCTGGGCCTCAGAAAATGCAAAATCTTGTTCACTCATTCCAACCCCCATAGGTCCACTGGAGCCCCACCAACATTCACTGGAGCATTAGAAGAATGCATACAATGCAGAACCATGTGGCAAAAAAACTGCAGTATTGCTCAGAAGCACTGCAAGGAGACTAAACATTCAGACAAATGATAAATTGACTTTATGACTTTTATGTATTTTGCTAGTTAGTATTAGCAATCACTGATTGTCTTCTCATGCTGCATGGAGTGTCTTTTTAAATACACTGATACAGAATTTACAGAATCTACTTCAGTGGTCTCCAAAATGCGGCCCGGGGGCTGGATGCAACCCTTTGCTTGCCTTTATCTGGCACTTGGGACATTATTCCCCCCCCCACTGCTACGAGACACTATTCTGCCAACTGCTACCAACTGCCACCAACAATGGGGCACTATTCCTCCCAATGATGGTGCACTATTCCTCCCAATGATACCAATAATGAGGCACTATTTCTCCCAATGATACCAATAATGAGGCAATATTCCTCCCAATGATACCAATGATGGGGCACTGTTCTTCCACCTACTACCAAATGGGATGTTTACTCCCACTGATGCCAGGAAAATTATCACTCATGCTCCCCTAAAGTCTGAAGCATGATAAACTGGCCCTTAGAAAGTTTTGAGACCTCTGCTCTAGTTAGCAGGTAAATGTATCCATAGACCTAACACTTGCTTTTCCATCACAACACACTGATCAGCAGCTGAAGCCGCTGATTGAGAAATGTTTTTCGGCATATGTCTTTGACAAAAGTCAATTAAATGTTTGACTTCTGTCAAGCAGGGGCCTGCTACACACTAATAAAAATTTGGTCTGTCCCTGCTGAGTTTTAAACAGTGTATGCCCAGCTGCCTACAGGATTACAGGTTCTGCTATAATTGACTTTTAATTGAAGGAGTATCTCGACTCCATTGGACACCAACCAAACATATGTATTCTGTGTACTAGCCTGTGGTCCCAGTCCTTCCATACACCTAGCCAAGCTGGCCACCCTGGCTTTATGAAACAGCCATGAAGCAACAATTGAATCCTTCCACATGAATTTATACTGGTGTGACTGCTGCAATCAACCAGCAGGAGGTGCCCATACTCTAATCTTCCCAAGGACGTGCGATGAAGCTGGTGTAGTTCCTCCAATAGGCAGCAGGTGGGGCTGTGGTATAGTAGATTGCTGTAGCATCAGCACCATGGCAGGGTCAATGAGTCCTTTTGGCAGCAAAATGTGAACCAAAGTTTTATTATTGTTGGAAATGCAGCTTGACCATTTTCTGAGAATGGGAGAACTCCCATCATGGGACAGCTTAAAGGGTCAGTCCACCCAGAAGTCATACATTGCATGTAGATTTAAACAAGCAGGGTTATGCTCTGGTCCTCTTTGCCTTTAGGGGAAAGCAGCAGTAAAGTATTACGTCTTTGGCTACAGCATACATTTTTTGCATCTTCTGTAACATTCCTCATAATATAAAATTAATTAAAAATTCTGCAGGGATGGTGGGAGCCCATCATAATGGGCACAACAGATTTGTGGATCCAGGAACTCAGTGTAGGGATAGTGGGAACCCCTCATAATGGGTACAGCAGCTTAGCAGATCCACAAAATAGGCTCAGGAATGATGGTAACCCCTCATAATGGGCACACCAGGTTTGAAAATGTAGGCACCCAGCACAGGGATGGTGGGACCCTCTGATGATGGACAGAGCATATTTGCAGAGTGTGGTTATCCTCCACCAGCCAATGCAGAAGGCCACAGCTCAGCACCTGGAAGAAGCCGGGTAGAAGATGCCGGTGCCGGTGAGGGACCATTGGTGGTCAGTGGGAAGAATGGTCCTTAAATTGGTGGTCAGTGGGAAGAATGCTCCCTACATTGGGGGTTTGGTGGAAGAATGCTCCATTCTTGTGCGGTCATTATGAAGAATGTTCCTTATTGTGGGGTCAGTGGGAAGAATACTTCTTACTTTGGGAATCAATCGCAAGAACACTTCTTACATTGGGGTCAGTGGGAAGAATGCTCATTTGGGTGGAGAGTGGTCATTTGGGTGGAGCTGCACGATTCTGGATAAAATGAGAATCACGATTTTTTTGCTTGGACTAAAGATCATGATTCTCTCATGATTCTGGGGAACTTTTTTATTTTAAAGATTTACAATCCCTGAACATTAGGCTATCAAACAAGACATAATACTCTTTGCTTCAATCAAACAAGATGGCTGATAAGATAATAATGTAGCAGCTAGCACACACAAAGGTGAATATACTACCCCCAATAGACCATATGATAAACAAATTTGGTGCAGCGCTTTATTTATTTATCTAACACATGGACTTTTTTTTCATTTATGTAAAGTTCTACTGTATGTGTAACCAACTACTGTGAACTGCTGATCCTTTCTTGATCCAAAAGCCCATTGTGACAGTGCGATGTGTCAAAACACTCGCCAGAGAGTGAATAATATCCAGCCTTCAATTATGAAAACTTGCACCTGAAGTGTTGCACAGTCTCCTTATCCGTGATAATCCTCCACCATTATTTACACTCAGTCACAATGGCAGATGATGCAGGCTTACCTGAGGTGCAAAGTCTAAGTACTAACCCGTGTTCACCAGAGCTCCTGATGGTGGATATGGGTTTAGCTGCGTGTTAGTACATTGTCGCAGTCCTCAGGATCTCCCCACCAGGAGGTGAGTCAGCCGTGGTCCAGTAGCAGATAAGCAGGTAAGGATCAAACCGGTGAGTAGTCAGTAAACAAGCCAAAGGTCAGTAATGAGTAGTTGCAGGTTAAGATCAGGCAGAAGCGTAGTTGAGAAACAAGCCAAGAGTCGACAACGAGTGGTGGAAAAATATGGACGGCAGCAGGGAAGATGAGCGCAATACTGGCTGAAGAGAGTAGAATAATCTGGCAAACAGGAAGTGCAGAGACATGGTTAAAATCAAGAAGTTCATAGGAGGAGCAAAGAGTTCACGGTTGAAGACAAGGTTTAAGACAGGATCAGTCAAGGAATTGTTCAGAGAACTGTCCAGCATTCCATATGACTCAACAAGCAGATACATTGCCTAACAGCAGAGGTTCTGGGTTCAAATTCAGTCCCAAACACTGTGTTAAGGCTTGATGAAGACTAAAATTGCCCATCGGCATTAAACTTAGCCATTCACCTTTAATGCCAATGGTAGACATTAGACTTCATCAAGCCCTAACGCAGGTCCCCTAGCGCATTCTGTCATGATTTTTTTTTTCAATCGACCACTCAAACCCTGAAGAAAGGGAAGCTTTTTTTTTCTTTGAAACACGTTGGCTGTATTTGATGTTTTAAACTCTTAAATGTTCCAAAAAGCATGCTCCTCTGTACACATCCAAGAATTTGGTGGGAAGATAGTCCTTACATTGTGGACAGTGGGAGGAATGCTCCTTACATTGGCGTCAGTGGGAAGAATGCTCCATACATTAGTGGTCAGTGGAAAGAATGCTTCTTACATTGGTGGCCAGTGTGAAGAATGATCCTTACATTGGGGGCCAGTGGGAAGAATGTTCCATTCTTGGGTAGTCATTGGGAAGAATGTTCCTTATATTGGGGTCAATGGGAAGAATACTCTTTACTTTGGGAATTATTCGCAAGAAAACTCCTTAAGTTAGGGGCAGTGGGAAGAATGCTCCTGATATAGGTGGTCATTTGGAGAAGAGTCCTCCTACACTGATGGTCAGTGAGAAGAGGACCTCTTACATTGATGATCAGTGAAAGAAGGGCCCCATTACAATGGTGGACCATGGACAGAATGCGCCTTACATTGGTGGTCATTAGGAATAATGCATCTTACATTGGTGGTCAGTGGGAGGAATACTCCTTTACATTCAGGGTCAGAGGGAAGAATGATCCTTATATTGGGGGTCAGTGGGCAGAACGCTCTTTGTATTAGTGGTCCGTGGAAAAATACTTCCTACTTTGGTAGTCATTGGGAGGAGTACTTCTTACTTTGGTGGTAAGTGGAAAGAATGCTCCCTAAGTTGGTGATCAGTTGGTACACAGGGTCAGTGGGATGAATGCTCCTTACATTGGTGGTAAGTGGGAAGAACGCTCCTTACATTGGTGGTCAGTGGGAAGAACGCGCCATACATTGGTGGTCAGTGGGAAGAAACCTCCTTATATTGGGGGTCAGTGGGAAGAATGCCCCTTACATTGGTGGTCAGTGGGAAGAATGCTCCTTACATTGGTGGTCAGTGGGAAGAAGGAGGAGGACACACCCAAGGAGCTCTCTGAGATCCAGCCTTTTTTCAAGCCTGGGCCTTGCTTGCTAGCTTGGCCCAGGAACAATGCCTGATCCTGGGGGAGGCCCTGGGAGGGATCCCCCTGATGACACAGGGCCTAGTGAGGAGGAGGTGGAGGACCTGTCTGTGGGTCCAGGCCCTGGTGAGAATGCGGATGTCTTCAGCCAGAAGGTTATCAATCGTTTTAGGGCGATTGGGAGAGCGGAAGAAAAACTTAAAGTTTTGAAGGCTGAACACAAATCCTTCAAAACCAAGTATTTCCAGGCCTGGAGTAAAAATCGCACAGCCATGAAGCCTGAGTTACAGGAATTGGAAGAAAAGGTAAAGGAACAATCTTTATTATTGGAAAGGCTGAAAGATAGAAGTGGAGCATTTAAAGAAAAGTTTGACAATGAGAGGCGTTTTACCAGCCAAGCATCAGCAAGTTCTGTGGATCAGCAGGCTCAGTTAATGGATGACCAGGCTCCATCTGCCTCTGCACCTCTCCCCCCATGCCAGAACTGGGAATCACCAGCGGCAACCAGCCAGGGGGTTGAGAGTGGACATGGATCCCTGACATTCATCCAGCAGATGGAGTCACCCCTGAAAGCAGACAAGTTTGTCTTTTCTGATGATCCATCAGAAATCCCTGAGGATGGGCAGAGGAGATACAGGCCAGCAAAGCCAGTAATGGTGGAGAAATCCCAGTACACCATGCTGCCATCCAACATGTCTGCCCCATCTGCTGTAGTGGATGGTGTCCCAGGTGAGAAGGAGCTCTGCATACAGCTACCTATGGGAGTTACCGCTGTGGAGAAACCGACAGACATGCAAGGAAAATCCCTGACCGTGGAATCCCCGGACCATCAGATGAATGTGGATGGACCTGCATTAAACACCCCAGGCATGGATTTTGCTGGTCTGGCTGCGACCAGTAGTCCCACAGCAAGCAAAATGGCTGCCAGCTCCAAAGAGCCTGCTTCATGTTCACCTGAGCCTCCCAGTCTTCCAGTGCTGATTGACCAGCTGAGTGCTGATGGGGGAGGGGATCAACATGGTTCTGGAAGTGGAATTGAAGTAGCAATGGAAATATCCTGCAATGCTTTACCTGCTGCTGTGTTAAAACAGAATGCTATTTCCACAGCTGAAAACCCTGTCCTAGTGGAAGAGGAGATGACAGCTGGAGTTTTTACCAGTGCAGCAGCAGCTATGGATTCTGCTGTGAAGACAACAGCAATAATAAATATCCCAGCAAGTATAAAAAATGACATTAATGTTAAAGCAATGAATGTGGTGGGTGGTGGTGAAGGGGTTAGTAATGCTGGGAAAAATAAAAATGACATTTCTCCTCCTGCTCAGCAGAGGAAAGATTCGATTGCACAGATCAATCCCGAATCTGTGCAATCGTTATCTGCTAAGTGTGTGTCAGATAATTTAAAAAAAACTGATGGATTTTCTGCTGGGAGGAATGTTGGAAGCTATGCTTCAGCTTTGGGGAGTCACACCAGGGTGGGTGGTGGGAATTCTGTTATTGGTCAAAATTCAGGGAGGTTTGGTGGGTATAGGAGGAGGAATGTGGTACAGTTGAGGTGGGTGGGGGATGGAACTCCACCAGTAAGGGGGAGGGTGGCTGAGTTGATTTTGGAAATGGGGTTTAAAGTCTGTGATATTTTTGCTTTAATTTGCCCGGTGGGGAGTTATGAATTTGATTTGTCGTTTGTAAAACCTGAAAGTTTGGATCTCTTCTGGGAGAGATTTAGGAGGTGCAAGGGCCTTCAGCAGTGGAGTGGTTTGGTGCCAAAAGTGATTTCAAGACAGCCTCTGATAAAATCAGTGACCATTTTGGTGCGTAACGAATCCATACCAGAGGCTGATTTATTAGTATGGCTACGCCGATATGGCGAGGTCCTCACTCCACTGCGGAAGGTCCTTGATGAGCATGGGATATGGACAGGGGCCTGGACAGTGTCACTAAAATTGGGGGTGCTGGGCGATGTAGTTCAGCACCTTCCCTGCTCAGCCTTTCTGGGTAGGGATAGGCTGACCATTTTCTACCAAGGTCAGCCTAAGGTGTGCAATAAATGTGGTGATAAAGGCCACTTTGCATCGTCCTGCACCCACAAGAAGTGCTCACTGTGCCAGGATTTAGGCCATTTGGCCAGAGAATGCACCCAGATTCGGTGCAATTTGTGCCAGCAGCTGGGTCATCCATATAGCCAGTGCCCAGAGGCACTGCATAACTTGCCAGGATTGGAGACTGAGCTGCAGAGGCTTGATAAAGAAGATGAAGCAGCTGAAGTTAGAGAGGAAATTGTTGCTGCCCCTCCTGTGTCTGTTGTGTCAGATTCTGTTTCCCCTGGTGATGTGGTCCCTGAGTCTGTCCTTCCTGTGTCTGTTGTGTCAGATTTTGTTTCCCCTGGTGATGTGGTCCCTGAGTCTGTCCCTCCTGTGGTTGTTCCTACATCTACTGTGCGTAGATCCTCCAGACTAGCGGAAGCTGCTGGGGGGGCGGGTATAGTGGATCTTCCCCCTCGGCCTACTCCACCTCCAGTCCCTGTCTCTCGACACCGCAAACGCGGCCAAGAGGGTGCAGGGGTGCTGGATGGTGGTGGGGTCGATGGGGTTGAGGGAGGGGTGTCCATGTCCCATGTCTCACCCTCTGTTGTGGAGGATTCGGATGAGGAGGGGTGGGAGAGGACAAAGAGGAAGAAAAAGAAGAAGAGGAAGACCAGTAAAGTGGTCGTTTCTTCCTTACAGTTAGAGCCAGGAGGGGTTCCTCTTGGCAACACATTTTCGGTTTTATCAGGGGAGGAGTTGGTGTCGGATTTATCTATTTGTTTATCATCTATGGATGAGGGGGAGTCACATAGTGTAAAGAGAGCTGTCTCGGGTGATGAGAGTGTGGTGGAGGTTAAGAAACGACTACCCCAATCATCCTGATGGCAGTGCCCGCTCTGATAAAGGTGGCGACCATTAATGTCGCCAGCGTGAAATCTGCAAGAGCTCGTGATATTGCCTTATTTTTGCTCAGTGAGTTTGATGCTGAGATTTTATTTTTGCAAGAGACCTGGCTCAATACTTTGGCCGATGTCCATCTAGCAAAAAGGGAGTGGAGATGCGGTCCCTCCTTTTGGTCTCTTGCGGCTGAGCCTTGCAGCGGAGTAGCGGTTCTTTTTAAAACCGATATGGTAACGTGCCGGCGGATAATTGAGGTAGAAATGGGGAGATGCATGGTCTTAGACGTCTCTGTTAGGGGGCAGGACCTGCGCCTGATCAATATCTATGGACCGCAGTCAAAATGGGACAGGAAATGCCTCCTCACAAAGATCAAGCCCTTCCTTTTTACATCCCAGCAGGTTGTCTTTGGAGGTGACTTTAACACCATAATTAGGCCTGAAGACAGGAGGGTCTCCATAGACAGGCTGGGTTATGATAGCGTTTTTCTTAGAGATATGGTTAGACAAGCAGGCCTGGTAGATGTGCACATTAAGCACTGCCCTGGCAGCACGGGATTCACATTTCAGAGAGGGAATAGTCAGAGTAGGATAGATAGTTTTTTTTTAAAGGAGAACTCTGCTTTCTCGGCTCCTGAGTTGAGGGCGGTGGAGTTCTCTGACCACTGTATGCTGTCTGTGACTCTGAATGCCTCGGACACTCCACCCAGGGGAAGGGGTACCTGGAAACTGAATTCGGCTCTCCTGGAAGATGTAGAGGTAAGACAATCCTTTGAGGATTTTTTTCAGGCACAGGTTTCTATTCTGGACTTTTGCAGCAGTAAGTCAGAGTGGTGGGAGCTTGTGAAACAAAGGGCGATTGGACTTTTCAAGGCCATAAGTAAGAAGAAGCAGCTTGGTATGTATATTGCCTACCAGCATTTGCGGAGGAAGCTTGATCGTCTTGTCTCGTATGGAGGAGATCCAGGGGAGATCTCGGAGGTAAAGCTTCTTCTTAGGAAGTGTCAATACGACCGGCATGCCTCTTTGGTTCTGGAGAGAGATTATGGGAAATATCACTCGCCTGATCCTTACCAGAACTGTAAGCAAGGCATAGCAGTTAAGACGGTCATAGGTCTGAGGGATAGTACGGGTTCCCTGGTGAAGTCCAGATCAGGGATCCTGGAGATCTTCAGGTCATATTACGCAGACCTTCTGGGAAGAAAGGACCTTAGTCGGGACAGGATGGAAAGCTTTCTGGATTCTACTCCAGGATTGGGAAATGATACATTGCCTTTGATGGATTTGACGGAACCAATTTCAGCGGATGAGGTAGTTCGTGCTATAGAGAAGCTGGCTACCAAAAAGTCGCCTGGGCCAGATGGGTTGACAGCTGAATTTTACAAGTGTTTTAAGTCCATTCTGGCTCCCTTTTTAGCGGAGGTTTATAACAGCTGTTTAGATGAGGGTTCTCTCCCTCCCTCCATGAGGCAATCCGCTGTGATTCTTCTGTCAAAAGGTAAAGACCCCTCAATAATTAAGAACTGGCGCCCCATCAGTCTTCTCAATGTTGATAGAAAGATCTTGGCGAAGATTATTTTTTGGCGCTTGTCGTCAGTAGCAGGCGATTTGTTGTCCAATCATCAGCACTGCTCGGTCCAGGGCAGAAGTACCTTTTCAGCAATTTTAGCTGTCCGGGAGGCTTTGGAGCGATGCAGGGCTGCTGAATGGAGAAAGTACTTGCTGGCATTGGATCAGGCGAAGGCTTTTGATCGAGTCAATCATGAGTACCTGTATTTGCTACTTGGTAGATACGGCCTGCAGGGGAGGTTTATTGATTGGCTGAAAACATTGTATAAAGGGGCTGAGAGCTTCCCACTTGTTAATGGTTGGGTTGGACGGCCTTTTGAGGTTGGCTCTGGTGTGCGCCAGGGGTGTCCTTTGAGCCCCCTGCTATATGTATTCGCAATCGACCCCTTCATAAGAAGGTTAGAGAGTGGATCGTTGTGTGGGGTGCCTTTGGGCATTGCTGGTGTGCCACCTTTGAAGGTCGTGGCCTATGCCGATGATGTGTCTGTTATTATCTCTGGGATGGAGGAGGCGCAGGAGGTGGTCTCTGTGATAGAGCAGTACACTGAGGCTTCTGGCTCTAAAATCAATCATGAAAAGAGTGAAGTTTTCTGGATGGGTGAGGAGGGTGAAAGCTTCGAACTTCCGGATGCCTTCCCAGAGCCCCAGCAGGAAATTAAAGTGTTGGGCATCAAATTTGGTCCTGGTGACTATGGTCATCGAAATTGGGAAAGCAGGTTGTTGAATGCCAATGCCAAGGTGGCAAGCTGGAAGAAATGGAAACTTTCCTTGAGGGAAAGGGTTGACTTGATTAAAACTTACCTGATCCCAATCTTTTTATATGTCAGCTTTGTCTGTATCTTGCCAGAATCTCTCTATGCAAGGGTGTACAGCTGCTTTTTCCAACTGTTATGGGGAAATAGGCTGAACCTGATCAAACGCAATGTAACTTACCTGTCCAGGCGGGAGGGTGGTCTAGGAATGGTCAACCCTATAGTTTTCTTTTCTCTGCTTTTTTTAAAGTATAATCTTGGTAATATGTTAGCAGAGACCCCGCCGGGATGGGTGGGTATTTTTCAATCTTGGTTTAGGCCTTTTCTGCAATGCTGGGAAGATGGCGGGCCAGTGAAAAGTCTGAGAGTCCGACATGGCAAGCTTCCGGCTTATGTTGCCCCGTGTCTGAAAATACTTAGGCAGTGGCAGGTGACAGTGGGGGATATCAAGTCCCTCCCCAGAAAGCTTCTGGAGAAGAGGATTTTGGGCTCTGCTTTCAGTGTGTCGCTGACCTTAAGGGATTGCCCAGGCCCCGTAATGAGGGAGGGGTTGCGTTTAATTAACTTAGGAAGAATCCCTTTGAAGTTTAGGGATCAAGCCTGGCTCGCTTTCCATGGAAGGCTCTATGTGAGAGGGAACCTGAAGCATCGCCCTGTGGATGATCGGGATTGTCCTAGAGCGGAGTGTGTTGGTAAAGTGGAGTCTATGGACCACTTTTTGCTCCAGTGTCCCTTTAACATAGAGGTGTATAAAAGGGTGGGGAGGGCTCTAGGCATCCCCTTTCTCTATCGCATGAGTTATGCGGAGTGGGTGTACGGGGCATTCCCGACTCGCTGGGATTTTGATTTGGATACACTTTTTCTAGTTAGTATAGTTGTCCGTTACTTCACGTGGAATGCACGGTGCCAGATTACCCTGCGGAAGAAAGTCCTCCCTGTCGAGGTGGTGGTGTACGATATTCTGGGTGAGGTTGGGAAGATTCGGGGTCTTGAGAAGGGCAGGGAGCCTCGAGCGGTCTGGATAAGGGCGTGGAGGAATATCAGACCTGCTTTTGGTGAACTGTCCATCTCTGGGTGAAAAGCTTTTTTCCTATGCTATTTCTTTCACGCCCTTAGCTTTTGTTAGTTAATATCTTCATTTTTGAAGAAGGGCTGCATGCATAATGGGAGTGGTTTTGTTTCTTGACCTCGCAGGTTTGATGTCTGGTGTGGTAGTGTGAGTCCTACTAAGATTATTTTCTCCGGTAATGATGTGCTTCATGATGTGAGTTTTGTTTTTGCTGTAAAGGCAGTCTTTATTTGAGAGCAGAATTTGCTATGTATTTTTTTTTTCCCCCCTTTTCATGTAAATATGTATATATTTATTTATGTATATTGATTTTATGCTTATTGATTGCAAGACTTTTAATAAACAAAATTGGGAAGAATACTTCTTACATTAGTAGTCAGTGGAAAGAATGCTTCCTACATTGGGGGCCAGTGGGAAGAATGTTCCATTCTTGGGTGGTCATTGGGAAGAATGTTCCTTATATTGGGGTTAGTGGGAAGAATACTCCTTACATCGGTGGTGAGTAGGAAGAACACTCCTTACATTGGTGGTCAGTGGGAAGAACGCTCCATACATAGGGGGTCAGTGGGAAGAAAGCTCCTTACATTGGTGGTCAGTGGTAAATGCTCTCCTTACATTGGTGGTCAGTGGGAAGAATGCCCCTATACGTTGGGGGTGAGTGGGAAGAACACTCCTTACATTTGGTGGTAATTGGGGAGAAGGCTCCTTACATTGGTTGTTAGTGGGAAGGACGCTCCTTATATTGGGGGTCAGTGGGAAGAATGCCCCTTACACTGGGGTTCAGTGGGAAGAATGCTCCTTACATACGGGGTCAGTGGGGAGAATGCTCATTACATTGTTGGTCAATGGGAAGGATGCTCCTTAGATCATCGACCAGTGGGAAGACTACTCTTTATATTAGTGGTTAGTAGGAAGAACTTATCTGAGAGGCAGAATTTGCTCACTTCTCAAGGAACCCCTAGAAACCTCTGGAGGGACTCTGTTTGAGAAAGGCTGATCTAACTGAAAAACCTTCTTTAGATTTACCATTTAGTTAGATAGTAATTACAAGGCACTACCTGATTGGATCTTTTGGGTAGATCCTCATATTACATAGATTTTTGTAAATCAAAAGGAGATTGTATAAATATTGCACTGTGAGATCGTAACGTGTGTGGTGAGCTTTAAGGGGGAGAGGAATGGCTTTTTTCCCCCCAAGAACAGAAAACCCATTCCTATCTCTTTTCCCCCTCCTATTTCCTTTTACATGTGCTTCCAGAAACTTCACAGGGCTTGCGTTGCTGGCAGCGATTCAACCATTTGCCGTGTAACTGTCCGCTTTTATTTTTCTCACAAATGTGCGTTTATACGTTAATCGCTTTTCCCACTAATAGATGGGAATCCATGCAAAATGGACCACAAGCTTAAACTGAGTTCATTTGCTTGTCCCTAATCTGGAAACACAGGAGCTGCTCCAGGCAGGTTTGCAGCCAGAGCGATCCTTGGACTGCGATAAGGCACATTGCCATAATTAATGACACTGATCACAATCTGCCCGTTAAATCCAAATGGTATTTATAAACTTGTTCTATTTCAAGGCAAAAGCAGCTGGAGTTGTGTCTATTAAACAGCCTTCCGCCGTCCTGCGCACGCTACCGGCACCTGTGAAAACATCTTTATTTGATGGACTTACAGCGCAGTTCCACCCAGCATCACAGCTAACCAGCTGTCAGTGGAAGCCTATAAAGTGGACTTGTCATCAAATATATTTTATAATGTAAAGTTCACCATGCTAAATATTGTGTCAGTGTTAGACTTCCAGGTAGTTTTTTTTGTAATTCCTTTATTTAATCAAAGGTGGCATTGTACAAATCAAGGTAGGGGTAGAGCAAAAAAGAATGACTCAAGTCCGTCAATTACATACAGTAGACATCAACAGTAGAACTACAGAGACAGTACAACAAAACTTAATATATATAACATGACAAGTTTCAAGTTAGGCGAGTAAAATGAGACGCCCAGGTATTTATTACCTCTTGTAGAGATCACAGTACCCCCCCCCCCCCCCCAGAACACCGGCTTTATCTGCTTTTCTCTCCAGAAAAATGGCACCATCTATGTTCAGGCATTACCAAGGGTCACCATTTACTTCCTAGACTGAGAAGGCAGCTCAGAGATGACACACTCGTGTAAACCCTGGTCTGTGGAGTCCTTGTCTGTGTCCACAAATCTCTGCCACAGATCAGCCCCCGCTGCAGTCTTTCACCTTGTAACTTTCTACAAAGTTTCAATGTTGCAGCCTGATTACTGTGGGAGAGGAGACTTTGTGCCCATTCACACTACCGCGACTTGTCAGGCGACTGGTCAGCCTGACAAGTCGTGGTCCATGCAGTGCTACGGGAACCGTTCTAATAGGAGCGACTCAAGTCGCTCCGACTTAGAAAGTAGTTCCTGTACTACTTCGGGGTGACATCGGAGCGTCTTGCATTGACATTCATTATATGAAGTCCGTGCAAGTCGCGCCGAAGTCGCGGTGCACGCGACTTCACAGGTCGCCCCGAAGTCATGCCGCGCAGAGTTGTATAAAGTATTCGAAACCCATACTTGAGTAAAAGTACAAGTGCTCGATCAAAAAGTGACTTGAGTAGAAGTGGAAGTGCTCGATCAAAAAGTGACTTGCGTAGAAGTACTAAAGTATTCAACATTTTTTGTACTTAAGTATTGCAAGTAGTTTTTTAAAAAATGTTGCTACTCAAGTACTGAAAGTAAAAGTACCAATAGTTTTGAAAAAAAAAATGCTACTCAAGTACTGAAAGTAAAAGTACAAGTACTGTGTTATGTAGTTATTAAAGAAAGAAGTCAAAAGTTTGAACATCATATTGTTTTTTATTATTTCTAATGCAGCTTTTATTTATACATACAGTAGCTTTTATTTTCGTATGCGCTGATAATACACATGTTTTGAGCTTCATGAAACCTGCCATCTACTGTTCTGGCAGTGGTAATTTTTATAATAGTAACGAGTAACTATGCAGCACAAAAAAAAAAAATATCGGAGTAGAAGTATTGAAATCACTGAAAAAATGTAGTGAAGTAAAAGTGGAAGTAGGAGAAAAAAATTCTACTCTAGGAAAGTACAGATACCGCCTATCGGTTCTTAAGTACAGTAGTGAAGTAGTTCTACTTAGTTACTATACATCTCTGATGCCGCGGTAGTGTGAACCGGAACTTAGGAAGTGCTTCCCCCTGCCTGCAGCAGACTGATGACATCATCTCAGCCTTGACACAGTCCCTGGACTAGAGCTTTTCTGAAAAATGATCCTTTTGATGTATAATGTCACACATTGGGAATTTATTCCTGCAGACTTGGAAAGTTATTGACAGGTTCACTATAAGTGGCCGCCTAATAAAAAGTCTAAAATTATATTTTAAATCTTTTAATGCAGAAGAAATTTCTTTCAACACTTTTTTCTGTTTAAGAAGCCAGGCAATTTCTTATTTGTGCCATGACAGAAGGGAGATAGTCCCACTTTCATGGAACTTTCATCAATTGCAAGAATGGCTGAACTGATCAAGGCAACGCAAGCAGCTTGGTCTGCCTTAAATAGACCCTATCACCAGACCCTTCATTTTAGCAGCAACATTCTATAGGATTATTTGTTCATTTTCGGCATGTTATTTTACCTGTAAAAGCCTCCCTCCTGTAGACATCCAAAAACCCTGAAATTGCTGCTAGGTTCTGCCATCTTGGATGCAGGGTTGCCAACCACCAGTAAATTCACACAGTTTGTAAAATCCATGACTTTTACATCTGTCTGTAAATGTATATTACTGACATGCAGACTTACACGTCCATAACAGACATTCACGGAGATTTGTGCTGGATGGGGGAATTGGGGGGTCACAGAAATAAGATTTCTTCTAGAAGGGTTTTTGCTGGGAGAGGGAATTTGGGGGCTGACAGGAATAAGATTTCTTCTAGGAGGGGAGATTTTGATGGGATGTGCCAGGAGGAGTGATTTGGGGGAATTTGTGCTAAAATAGAGAAAGGGGGGATTTGTGCTGGGGGAGATTGCGGGGAGGGGATTTGTTCTTGGGTAATTTGGGGGGTGATGGGGTTAGATTTGCTCTAAGAGGGAAAATGTGCGGGTCCTCCTGCTCTTTGGATCTTTTCCTGATGTTGGGCGGTCCCCAATTATGCATGTTATGACCATACATGCATGATGAAGTTATAATGCCACTCTCCGCATCAGTACACCGTAAATGCAAGGTGCTGTGGTGACTCCACCTAAGAAGTGGGTCAACGACGACCTGCACTCACAGTATGTCCTTAGTGTGTATGCAATGAGCACCATCTGAGCTGACAGACGACATCTAGTGGTTGGGAAAAGGTACTGCAGGAGACCACTCCAGAGATGGAGCCTGAGCTGCTTAGTCCACCATTTACAAAAAATAATAAATACACATATGAATGAATCTAAACATGTGTAAATTTGTCTAATGCATTCCAGTGGCGAGAATAAATTATTATTCTGGCCAATTAAATCCATTACCACTCAATTGCTTCACCTGCCTAAACGCACCTAAACACATGTGCAACACGCAGCTTTAGGTATTTTATTTAACAGCTTTTCCTCTGCCAGCAGTTCTGACGTTCAGAGGAAAAAAGCAAATGCCCTGTGCGCATGAGGCCTGGGGGTTTGCAGGAAGGATTGGTATACATTAAGGTGACCAGATTTTTAAAATGAAATCCGGGGACATATATATATATATATATCTATAATTTTATTGGCAAATGGCACAGGACTGCATAATACACAGAGTGCTTGGGTACAGGACTGCATAATACACAGGGCTCCGGGCACAGGACTACATAATATACAGAGCATTGGGTACAGGACTGCATATTACACAGAGCGCTGGGTACAGGACTGCATAATACACAGAGCGCTGGGCACAGAACTGCATAATACACAGAGTGCTGGGTACAGGACTACATAATACACAGAGCACTGGGCACAGGACTGCATAATACAGAGCGCTGGGCACAGGACTACATAATACACATAGCACTGGGTACAGGACTGCATAATACACAGAGCGCTGGGTACAGGACTGCATAATACATAGAGCGCTGTGCACAGGACTGGATAATACACAGAGCGCTGGGCACAGGACTACATAATACATATAGCGCTGGGCACAGTACTACATAATACACAGAGTGCTGGGTACAGGACTGCATAATACACAGAACGCTGGGCACAGGACTACATAATAAATAGAGCTCTGGACACAGGACTACATAATATACAGGAGGGTGTTAGGCATAGAGTACAGGATTCAGAGGTTTGCTATGCATAGAGGACACTTCTGCCCCCACCTCAATAGCTCACCTATGCACCCTTCTCTCATAGATTATCTCTGCAGCCACCTCTTAGCTCTTCCCCCACAACAGCTAAACTCTCCATCTCTCCATGCAGCTGCATCAGCTCTGACCCCTGCTCCCCCACTGCCCTCACCTGTGTACAAACAGAACCCCCCCATCTTCCTACTTCTTGGTCTCAGCCCTCCACACAGTCAATTTGTGGCTCTGCCTCTCCTCCATTGAACAGCAGCAGGAGCGGCAGTGAGATCGTCCAGCAGGGGGCGTCTGCCTCTGAGCCACCAGCCTGTTTCTCAGCCAGCATGGGATGCCCTGTCTACATTAATCCGGCCCTGAATCCGGGGACAAAACCGGGGACAGACTTGGACCGGGAACAGTGTCCTCAATCCAGGGACATCTGGTCACCCTAGTATACATGTGACGACTGTCACACTGATCACATGATCAGAATGGTCAGAAGCCTGTCCTGCTGGCTATTGACCTGTACCATAGATTTTACAAATCGCTCTTTGTGTTGAGAGCGCACAGTGACCGCATTCTCAGCACATAATAATTTGGCTGCCCACAGACGCATATGTCTGTATGCGTATGTATGCGTATGTATGGGCATTAAGGCCCACCCTTTTGCTGCCCCACATATCTGTTGGGATGTCTTAATAGAGGGGTTAAAATGCTGGATGGCAGGGCTCCCTCTAGTGGCAATTTGTATGTTGGATAGACAGCATGGTGGCAACAAAACTGCTGTGACAAAGCTAGCCACAAGGCAAGCTATTCTGGAAGTGACTGTTAATCCAGAGGGCTAAGCCTGAGCTGAACAATTTTTGGGTTGAAAATGTATGTGCAGGCAAAAATTATTTATTTTGCTCAGTGAGATAAAATATCTACTCTTGTTTTTTGTTTCTTCATTTTGCTGGCACATCATGTCCTTAGGATAGTTTGGAGTGTTCTTTGTAATTTTTGTGGGTGTTCTTGATTTTTTTTTTTTTTCACAGTTTTCTTTTTTCTTTCTGTTAAAGTTGAAGTTTAAACTGCTTATATTTTACTTTCCCTGGTTTCTTCCTCCCACTGTCATCAACTAATACAATTAAAAAAAACACATTTCCGATTACATATCTTATTTTATACACAGTGATGTCATCACTGGATCTCTGTGCATCTCTATGCAATGCAGGCAAATCATGGCTGGTGAGAGGGGCCGGCAGGCTGCTGTACATAGGTGAACCTCTGAAGACGTCACTACGCTCTGACGAAACGCGCGTCAGGTGGAACGCACGCCGTAAGCTTCCGGGTAGCCTGGTGGGACGCAAACCGGCAGTCGCCGTTCTCCATTCCCAGGCATTCACCCAGAGCTGGCATTCATTATTTTTACTTATTTTTACCTGATCTTTACTTTGTATAACTTATTTTATCGGCATATAAAAATAAAACGATTTTAATGGTACTGCACTATCGGAGCACTCTTTTGTTCCTTCCTTGATCTGGATTGGAGGATCGGTCCCCAGACATAGGATTACCAAGGACCAGAGTGAACCACAGAGCCCAGCAGTTTCCTATAGGCTTGGGAAGCCATAAGCTCGTAAGGTCTTGGTACTATACGGTACTCAAGACCCAACAAATCCGGTGAGTGTGCACCCCTTTTCTTACAATATATGCTGATTATACCAACAGCTGATATATTGGAGAAACAGTACTAGGACACATTTGCACAAGATCACTGAAGGAACTTCACATTGGGACTTTTGAATAATTTGTTTATATTGAATATAATTTATTTATTTATGTATTATATACCTCATCCAGCACTCTGCACTTTATCATAATTTATATTTTGTAGTTATCACCTTTAGGAATTTAACTGTTTTCACTTGATTGTTCACTATTCAGGTGTGTGAACAATTAATTGCTCACCTCTGATTGATTAGAAGCAAGCGCTATATTAATCCCTTTGGGATCTATATCTTTCTATTGCAGGGTGTTACCTTACTGCATTGGGGTGCTATTCAAAATGAATGGAACTCCATTGCATCAACACATGTACATGGTAATTCCTAATTGTACCCCAAAGACTTTTGCCAAAGCATGTTTTTGTGCCCCAGAATGCATGGCAACACACTATCATGCATTGTGGTGTGCTGCCTTTCTAAAAAAACAAAAAATAAAATAAATAAAAGTACATGCACTTTTTGGTGCATTTTAGTGATAGAGAACCCAATTAATGAACAGGCTGCCCTTAAACAACGCCTTTGTGTTAAAGAATATGTAAACCCAACATTTCCTATTCCTGATATGTGCCTGCTGTACCATGTTTTTGCATGAAAAAGTATCCTGTTCTCCTTGTAGCGGCTTCCTTTGTGTGAAATCCCTGGTGTTCCTGACAGTCCCTCTGTTTTCCTATGAAAAACTGACCACGCTAAGCAGGAGAACACAACGTGGTCAGTTCTCTAGCTATGCTGGGAACCCAGCCTGCTCCCCTCCAATGATCAGAAATGTCCTGAACCCTCTGCCCACTTCACAGGCTTTCACTGGGAAGATCAATGTACTGCTGCTTCTCCTCCCCCAGCTTATATGCAGCTGAGAACAAAGGGAATGTGATCATTCATATAAAAAAAAATAAAAAAAAAAGTTTTATATTTTTTTTATATGTATGCACAAATGTTTTGCCTTTAATTCCTATTTTAAACTTTACAAGATGAGAGTTTACATAGACTATAATGCATTGCCAAGGTAAAAACATAGGCTCCCATTTACTATAATGACATTTCCAATTTCAGTGAAATCTACAGTGTTCTGTCTATAGACCTAAGAGAAACAGCAAAATGCAATTACAATCCTACAGAAAGTGTGACAGATGTGATTGGCAAGTGCCAAATTCCCTTGTGCAAACAGACTATAAATATAACAATCTTTTTTTTTTCTTTAAAAAGAATACCACATTGACATGACTGTATATCTAAAATAAATAAAAAAGAATAAGCTGTAGGAATTTATAGGATGCCTCTGTGGAGGTTCACAGTTTTTCCGCTGCTTCTTTAAAGTAAAAAAAAAAAAAAAAATGTAAATGGCTCTATAAATAGAGACAATTTTTCCTTTAATACCAAATGTTTACGAGTATGTGGGTTGTAAATTTGGCCCTCACCACCCTGGGGGGGAAGTGAAGGGGATTCAGAACCAGACAGCGCTTTGCTTTCTTTGGACACCAAATTTATTACACATTCTGTACAAATTCCACCAGTTGCCACATCTTATACATGCACAAAAGAGAAAAAAAAAAATAGTAATGTTCAATTCAATATCAAAAAATAAAATAAAAAAACAAAAAAATAACAAAAATTTTTGGCGCGTTCTTGACATTAAAGTGCAACATGAAACGGGACGCCAGCAGCCACAAGGAATAATAATATTAAAAAAAAAACACAATAAATATATAATCCAACCAATAAATAAGGGGAAGGGAGGGGCCGCAGGGGGGGGCGGCTGTGCAGTATTACAAATGGCGGGGGGAAGACAGCGCATTTGGGGGTTCGGGCAGTCTCTGGTTGTTATTTACAGGAAATAAATACATCTTGTAAGTCCAAGTTCAAAGATCTCCGCTGCACTCCCCGCTCTTCTTTTTATTTTTTACGGATCTATCTCCTTTTATCATTATGTTCTCTTTCTCTGATAGGTAAGGAGGCTCCAGTTGAATTCTCATTGCGTCCTGTGGACAAAAGGAAAGTCGCATTAGTTTAAGTATCAGAGCCTTTCATTAATAAAAACATCAATAAGGACATCACTAAACTGTCCGCCATTTGGTCAAGCACCTTTTGAACACAGGAAGGATTTTAAAGGCACCTGTACCGAGACTGTCATTGCTGAAAATGCTTGTTGCCTGGCTGCCTTTGGCTTCGGTATTTTTAGACAAGAACTAGCTTGAAGGTCAGTAGGAACTTTTCATTAGCACACTGGTCCAGGCTCAGTTACTAAAAAAAGCACTGAAGCCATTGGATTATCATAAGAGCCAAGAAGCAGTGCTGTATTTTGGCCTAGGCCGACAAGACCCAGGCCTAGGGCGGCACTTTGCGGGGGGGGGGCAGCAAAAAAGCCGCCCCCCCTCCCCCTGAGACTCTTTTGGCCACTGGTTGCTAGAGCCGCCTTTCCCACCTCTCTCTCACCCCCCCTCTTTCTTTCCCTCACCCCCTCTCTCTCAACCCCTCCTCTCTCATCCCCCTCTCTCTCTCACCCTCTCTCACCCTCTCTCTTTCTCTCTCATCCCCCCGTCTCTCTCATCCCCCCTCTCTCTCATCCCCCCTCTCTCTCATCCCCCCTCTCTCTTATCCCCCCTCTCTCTAATCCCCCCTCTCTCTCTCCCTCCCCCTCTCTCAGCCCCCTCTCTCTCCCTCCCCCTCTCTCACCCCCCTCTCCCTCCCTCCCCCACCCCCCCTCTCTCTCTTATCACCCTTTCTCTCACCCCCCTCTTTCTCTCCCCCCTCTCTCTCATCCCCCACCCCCTCTCTCTCTCTCTCTCATCCCCCCTCTCTCTCTCTCTACAGTCACCTGAAAATCACAGAATAAAAAGTGCTGAAGCCAGGGGATCATCATGAGAGCCTGGAAATGAGTTTCCAGTAGGGGTCAGCAATAGGCACCTCCATAAAACTTCCCCATAGTGACTAAAATTCTGAGGCCTGCAGAGAACCTTGGCTTTATGCAGGCTTGGGAAAAGTTTCACATTTTCCGTCAATGGAATTACCGTTACCGGAAAATCCCAAGGAGTTGGGTGTTGCTGAATAGAGAAATATATGTGGAATGGCTTTTTTGAGACAACCCGAGAGTGTTTCCATTTTAAAAGATGCGTAAAGACTCCGGCACAGTAAAAAATCTGATATTTGCTGTGTATGCCGGTACATCTGCTTTTTTTTTTAGGTGAAGGCCCATTTGGATCCCTCCCAACCCTTGGTGTTGAAAATGTGGTAAACACAAATCAAAATTCACCAAAACGCTCATAAAAGGTTCCCATGAAGACACATCAATCGGGAGTTATGTGTAAAAATCACTGTAAAAACAATTGGACAATCCTGGAGTTCTGGTTAGGACTAAACAACTTTTTTTTTAGGACTCAAAGCTATCCATTCATCATACGTCTAATAAATAAACCATGTGTGCTTTTCTGGAGGTGCACATCCTCCATTATACTTAGAGGATACTATGCTGCCACTGACACATTGAAAGGAAGGGTGGGGGGGAACAGAGAGTCTTCACATCTGCGTTGGGCTGCGTTAAGCTCAGCTGATATATAAATTGTATTAGCCGTGGTTTTGGTGGAGCTTCGTCCAGAATGCACTTAAATTTCACCGCCTTGCACTAAAATTTGCAGCCCATTTGGAAAGTAATATAAAAAGTCAGCCCACGCAGAGGGAGAGAGAGACCAAAGATAAATACCACACTGGGATGAGCTGACTGAACGAGGATCACACCACGTTTGCACAGCTAAGTCATCCTTGCTGAAGTTTTAGGAAAAATGGAGAAAAAGTTAAGGCGTTTCCTGTAGCAACCAATTAAACTGCAGCCGTCATGTTTCTGGCTTTCTCAAAGAATAAAACCCAATACTTGTTTGGCTTTTGTGGCCAGTGTCCTTTCTCTGTTTGCTGTAGCTTAGTTTATGAAACACTGGAGCAGTAAGGAGCCAATCAGGAATGAGCTCCAGAGAGGCAAGGCAAGCTATTACTGGCTTACTAAGAGCCAATGGCAACTGCTGATTTTACTGTCTTCTAAAGCTGGACACACACTATCCAACTTTTGTGGTTAGATTTCCTTTAGATTTACCTTTTCTATGTAGTGCAAGGGCCTGCCAGATTGCAGACAAATTGAAAGTGTTTAGGTTTGACCTCATATTATATGGTTTTAGTAAATCTAAAGGAAAAAGTCTTCAGAAAATCTTATAGTGTGTATGGCCCATAAGGAAGCGATTGACTGCCTGCTGGTGGGCTGAACCACCCATTGCCTTTCATGGACGCAACAGCAAAGTCTTTGGCTCTGCTCTTACGTCACATGCTGGAGATGAATGCACCTCAATGTAACCCAATGGGAAATGCAGACTTCTTCCTAAGAAGCTGTCAGCGAGGGGCGGAGCTGGGAACTCACAGTAAAGTGTGGAGCAGAATGATTTCTGCTCTTGAGCCCACGTTTTCCTGGTATTGTGAGTTTCCAGCTCCACTCCCCATTGGGTTGGTGACCCAGCTGGCTCTTTCACAAAATCAGACCAGATTCAAGTTTAAACCTTTAAAAAAACAGTAATGTTGGGGAGTTTAAAAAAAAAAAAAAGAACATACTAAAATATATATGTTTCCTTCAGAAAATGCTATTAGCCTGGTTGTCTCTGCCATCTTTGTGAGTCACTGATCAAGAAAAGAAGCCTAAATGCCTAGTCTGTATGCTTTTTTGAGGTCAGTGAGTCCCCTGGATCGGCTTGACAGCCAGGGAAACAGCATTTTCCTTTAAGTCAAACTCTTTAACAGCCCAAGATTTCATCTACTGACCTGATGCCCAGCTCTTCCCACCACAGTTCTGACCCGGGCGGGTCCTGCAGACCCTCTAGCGCCGCCCGCTCTTTCCTCTTTCTCTTGTCCTGCTCCTTTCTCTTCCCCGGCTTGCCCTTCTTCTTTTTGCTGGGGATTTTTGGTGGGGGGTCTTTGAAGCTCTGTAATTTGTGGGTCTCCTGAGTCAGCTGGGTTGTCACTCCCTCCTCCTCGCCCGGCAGGCGCAGGGTGTTAAAGTTCTTGACGCTGGGGATTGGACGGGGCAATTCGTCCGGCACTGACCGGATTTCTGCTGTGTTCACCCCTTCTATTAGGTTCTGCAGGAAGATCCTGCGCCGGAGCTCCTGGAGGGATCGTCCTTTGTCATGGAGAAGCTGATGTTCGGAGACTGCCCTCCGTCTGCAAGAGGAAAGAAAAGAAATTGTCAATAGGTGCAATTAGCTAGGTAATAAAAATGCAGTGTAATATTAATCTTACAGCTACGATAAGATGATATTTCTATGAACACTGATCTGCCATTAGTTATATTTTTTCATGATAAAAGTAATTTGTAAGTGTAGCACTTCCAGGTATTTACTGCCTCCTATGGAGATCATAGATCTCCCCTGACAATTCTTCATCTGCTTTTCTCTCCAGAAGGAGGGAGCCATTTTTGTTCAGGCATCATCCAGGGTCACCATCTTTTCCTTGACTGAGATGCTGGCTCATAGAGGATAAAGTTTTGGTACCTATGCAGTTCTTTTTTCACAAGTATCAGACACAGACCAGCCCCCTCCTGCCGCCTCTCACCTTGTGATTTGTTACACTGGGGGAGAGGAGACTGAGGAAATGCTTCCCCCTGCCCGCAGCAGACTGATGCCATCATCTCAGCCAAGGCAAAGTCACTGGAGCTCAAGGATGACTTTTTAATGATAAATGTTGGAGTAATGGTGAAAAAAATGATAATATTACTGTATACTGTGACAATTCAGAAGTTAGTTACGGAAAAGTTTACTTTTGAAGGAGCATTCTGTTTTCTAAAAAACATCTCCTAAATCAAGAGAAAGTTTCCTTCTTGTGGGTGGGCAGAGGGTGGGAACAGGCATCATTTATTTTGTATCTCTAATTTAGGTGGTCAGCTCATTACAGTGATCCCAGCTTCAGCCACTGGTTGTATTCAGAGAAAAAAACTCTTTAGTGTTTTTATAAGTGGGAGTTCTTGTTAGTTCTAGGAAAGTGTAAATGAAGGCGCAGCGGTGGGATCCAGTGTAATGGATGAGAGGAAGTGCAGCGTGTGGTTACACAGGATAATCCAAAGTGTTTTCACATATGAGAGACACATCCTGCTCCGCTATGAAACCCACGCGAGAGACAGCGCGTCTCCCATGGATGAGACAGGATCCGAGGCCAGAGCTGGCAGGCGCACAGCCACCCTGATCTGCATAGAAAATTATGTCTGACCTCAAAATTACACACAAGCTGTGCAGATCCTCCCACACACATTCACACCATGGCCTGACTTTATAGCAGTGTGTATTCATTTCTATGGGAAATTTGATTAGTTAGCAAGACACCAAAGATCTAGAGGAAGGGGGGGGGGGGCATAGATGGGCAGAGGTGTCAATGAGATGGTGCGACAACCAATTCTGAGACCTGCTGCAATCTGTTCCAGGTTTGGGAAGAGTTAGTAGGGTTGTCTCAATGAAAGTCTTGTTGCTTTGTAGCTTGTTAGTGAACCAGAGGGGTCTTGCTGCTTGCTGATCAGGCTGTGTGTAGGTTGACCATGTGGTTTAATGATCAGGTAGAAGACAGACGGTGATCAGCATGGATTTACACCAATGACTAATAATTAAGTAATTCTAATGGAAGGAATAAAGGGAAGGAAGGAAGGAAAGGAAGGAAAGGAAGGAAGGAAGGAAGGAAGGAAGGAAGGAAGGAAGGAAGGAAGGAAGGAAGGAAGGATCGAAGGAAGAAAGAAAGGATCGAAGGAAGGAAGATAGAAAGGAAGGGAGATGGCAAGGAAGGAAGGAAGATATAAAGGAAGGGAGGAAGGAAGATATAAAGGAAGGAAGGGAGGGAGATGGGAAGGAAGGAAGGAAGATATAAAGGAAGGGAGGAAGGAAGATATAAAGGAAGGAAGGGAGGGAGATGGGAAGGAAGGAAGGTATAAAGGAAGGAGGTAAGGAAGATATAAAGGAAGGGAGATGGGAAGGAAGGAAGGAAGGAAGGAAGGAAGGAAGGAAGGAAGGAAGGAAGGAAGGAAGGAAGGAAGGAAGGAAGGAAGGAAGGAAGGAAGGAAGGAAGGGAGATGGGAAGGACAGAAGGAAGATAGGAAGGAAGGAAGAAAGGAAGAAAGGGAGACGTGAAGGAAAAAAGAAAGAAAGGAATAAATGAAGGAAGGACATATAGAGGAAGAAAGGAACGTAGGGAGGGAGGAGGTTGTTAGGAAGAGACGGAGATAGGAGGAAAGGAAAGGGGTAACGAAGAAAGGAATAAAGGAGAGCAGAGAGAGATGAAAGGAAGGAAGGGAGGGAGGGAGATATAAAAGGAAGGAAGGGAGAAGTGAAGCAAGAAAGAAAGGATTAAATGAAGGGAGGACATATAAAGGAAGAAAGGAAAGTAGGGAGGGAGGAGGGAGATAGGAAGAAAGGAAACGGGTAATGAAGGAAGGAATAAAGGAAGGGAGGGAGGGAGGGATAAATTAAAAGAAGAAAGGAAGGCAGGGAAGAAGAGGGGAAGGAAGGAGGAAGGAAGGAAGGAAGGAAGGAAGGAAGGAAGGAAGGAAGGAAGGAAGGAAGGAAGGAAGGAAGGAAGGAAGGAAGGAAGGAATGAAAGAAAGCTAGAATGGAGGAAGGAAGAAAGGAAACGATGAAGAAAGGAAAATAGTATATCTTGGATTTCTAATTTTCCTTTTTTCCCTTCTCTTTCTCTCCCTCTCTCTTTATTTTTTTCATCTCTTTCTTTTCTTCCCCTTTTTATTTTTCTTTCTCTCCCCCTTTCCCCTATCCAGCACAGACAATGCAGCATTGATGTGTATGATGTGCCCAGGGACACGGCTCACATTAGTGTTAGTGAAAGGTGTAGATTTAATTACACTTCTCTCTTTAGGGCTACATGTGTGCACTTGATTCCTGTTCATTTTACTTCTATATTTAACTAAAGAATTACTTCAGAATTAATCCTCTGATGTGGGTGGAAATCTGATTCCTCAAAGGACTGCATTTCATATTAAAACTCTGAAAACTCACTGTGCAACCAACAGCAGTGCAGCCGCTGGCTTGGATGGGGCCCAAGCTGTCCGATGCACATTATTTGCTGGCCTTGGGAAGGCTTCCTGTGACTCCTTCACACTTAAACTACATAGGAAAGGGTCTATAGGAAAATTGTTATGGCCCAAAACCAAATCTTCACTTCAATCTTAGAGCTACACACCGAGGCTAGATTTGTTATTGCTATCTGCAGTCCCAAAGCACTTCCATCCCTTGACATGAACTATCATAAATCTATAAAAGCTGCACCAGAAGAACTGATTCCCTGCTGGCATGTGTAAGATAACATCCTGATTGGTGAGATACTTCTGGAGCTCATCTCTTAAGGATGAACACCAAAGTTCTTTAAGTAATTTCTTGTAAATTTGTTTTGTCTCAATGACGACAAGCACACGTATATATATATATACTGTATGTATACATAAATGAATGTATTAATGAAAACACAGCAATTCTCTTACACTCTGCTGTTGAGTCCCTGCGTTGGTCTTCCATGTGCGGGGAATGTGCAACTGAGGATGAAAACCGCCAAACTGCAATGTGGTAGGAGACTCCGCAACATCTTGAATGCAAATGAGACCTGCAAAGAATGATATCTGTTAAAATATGCAATCATCTAGGCTGAAGAAGTGGTGAGGTAGGCACACAACATTTTTTAGGGTGTTTGTCTATCTATCTATCTATCTATCTATCTATCTATCTATCTATCTATCTATCTATCTATCTATCTATCTATATATATATATAAAATTTTTACTCTTTAATAAATTTAAACTCAATAAAAAGATAAATTCTTCAAGAATTAACCAAAACCGCAACAAATTAATGTCATGAAATGACTTAAGAGCCAAATCTATTTCCTGTATTACATCCTCTGCATTCTACATTTTCACTTTCCTAAAGTTTAACTAATAGTATACAGCAGCTTTTCTCACATTATCTCTAATCTGATATCACAAGACGTCTGCATAATTTATGGCATTCTACAGAAAGTAGAAACACTGAAATGGGACCACAATCATGGGAACAAGAGGCAAAATAATTAATTCACCAATCAGGTTATTCCCGGAAATTTGGAGTATTCTGTTGCCTCTGGTCAATGAATGGCAAATTTTTGTTTTTGACGAATGGATGCATCCAAATTTGTTAGCATAGGTGTGCGCAGCCTATTGCATTAGGGTGTGCACCCCAAAGTTTAAATACACATGCATGTGTTTGCCTACATGTACATGGCCCCGATACATTACTCTCCCTGCTGGCAAAGTGAAATAGAAGTGTGTGGCACTTCTCTTATGGCAGAGCAGGTCTGAGGGAGATCTTTCCCATCTCCTCACTGGCAAACAGAGCGATAATGCTAATGTGCCCTAGGTGATTAGGGTGTGCCCAGGCACACCCGGCACACCCTGTGCGCACGCCTATGTTTGTTAGTTTAGAGAATTCATGATTTCCGGCAATCAGGAATGACATGATTCTTATTATTCTCCGTATGAGATCACTCTCCAAAAAATAAAACTTCTAAACTGGCCATACCAGCAATTAGATTATCTGGAAAAGAAATCAGACACAATCCCCGCTTCCAAGGACATGCAGCTTCACTAGTTTGCATACAATCTGCCAATTGTCATGTTAATGAACACTTGTGGTGTTCAGCTTCGCTTCACCGTATGCATTGATTGTGGTTGATCAAAGGTTCTAACCTTCAGGAAAGTTTGTGCTCAATTTTAAAATGGCTATATTTAATACATGCTAATGTTCGTGCTCTCATACATTATGATAGGACCGCCCTTTACAGTGGCACTGCTAGGTGGTGATTTAGCGTCCACATATATTTTCAATTGAGACCTCTACTTCCATTAAAAAGTTATAATGACATCCTGTCTGTTGGCCAGCTATGCTGGGAAATTTTAAGCATCCTGTCCACTAGGCTGGATTATTTTGGGATGATTTGATTTTTTTTTTTCTGAATACACTTTGAATTTTTGAAAACTATTTGTTAAACAAGAATACCATTGTAGGTAGAAAAACCATTGCACGTCAAAAAATTAAATGCAATTCTCTTTTTCAATGGCAATTTTTATGAAGATTTTTTTTAGGTACTATTAAGAATTCCACAAGATATTTTCTACTGTCCAAAATTTAAACTAGAAAAAAAAAATTAAATCTGCAAATCGTAAAAATGATCAGAAAATGTTTTCCTCCTATTTGCTTTTTGACTACTGTAATATCTGCTGAGACAAAGGGACTAAAGTTTCCGTGACAAATGCCACCTTCCAGAATGATGATATCTTTCTCACATGTTATGCAATATTGCTGGTTTAGGGATATATTATAAAAACTCAGAAATTTGTATTTATTATTCTATTTCATAATATGATATATATATATATATATATATATTTGTTATATATCTACATATAAAACACTTGTGTGGCAGTTGTCTTACCTGTCCAAGTCTTCCAGAATTTTCTCTCTGTTGGATCGAATATTTCAGAACAAAAAGAGAAACCCTGAAATCAGAAAGATTAAGAATGTAAATAATGCATTCATCAATATGAATAACACCAACTCTTGTTTTATGATAGCCTATACATTACATTATACAGTCATGGCATTTTCTGCCCTCCAGCTGCTGTCAAAGTGGCCCTGTTCCCTGGTAGTCAGCAGGGCATGCTGTGACTTGTAGTGCTCCAGCAGGCAAAATGTTATATGAATTATTTGCAGCAGTATATTACTTAATGACAGATGGCTTTGTGTCCAGAACACAAGAACAGTATTTGTATAAAATTATAAAATCATGCCAGTATTTTATTTTTAAAGTGACATTAGAGTGGGCACTGTGATTTAGGCAGTGCAATATAGTTAATGGCCCATAGGGGGTATCCTTGCAGCATGTTTTTCTTCACTGACTAATCAGAGACATCACTGGGAACAAAGACAAGTTTCATGGAGGAATTTCTTTCGGAGCCTTTGCATGCCAACCTTGTCCTGTCCTGTCTAGGTAGGCATGGAACTTTGGCAAACAGTACCCACTCTTGCCCAACCATATGGAATCCACTAATCATCAAGCTACATTGGCGCTGCCACCCAGAATAGGGCGCTTCAATTCACGTCGCATCAAAATTGGCACCTTGGCATAACAGAAATGGGCACCTGTGCCAGGGCTTAACAAGACACGCCAACTATGCTGTCCCCCCCAAGTGTCCTAATATACCTTAACAATTGTTTTACAGTACAGATTCTGCCCTCACACCAGTCCCAACCTTTACCCAACTGGGCTGTTTTCGTAATCCGATGACATGCTGATAAAATGTCCTTTGCACAACACTGTCTGAAAAACGCAACAGCATTCCTACCAAAATCAGAGAACAATTCCTTGCATTCCGCATCCAAATTCTTGAATGGCTCAGAATACTCAGCTGAACGTTACAGTCAAAGAGGCGTAAAAAAAAAAACTGAAATAATCGCCCAAGTAACCTTAGATCGCCAAAAAATGGAGTTTCGTCTGTGCGGGGGAGGACGGTGAAATATTTCACTAATCTCTGCGTGAAAAAAACAATGATTGTTGGAGTTCGGAAAACTTGTGGGTTTTGGATGCTGGATGAGTGTGGAATAGAATCAGGCTGAGGTTTTTGTGCGTTCTTCAGGAAAGGTGAGACACACCAATCAGATCTCTCTCTCTGACCCTAAATACACCACATCAGCACCCAAAGCGCGCTTGCTAAGGTTTTTATACACATGGGCATTATTAACAGGCATTTAAAGCTTTGATCAGTGTGGAGTAATAAAAAAAAATAAAAAAAAGGCATCTCCACCTAAAAATTTTATTTAATTTAATATTTGATATTTAAATTAGATGTGAACTTGGATAATTGAGATCTGCTTGCTATAGATCCTTTCTCTTAAATAAAAAAAAATAAATAAAAATAAAAAAATTACCTCCTGCTTTATTGTATCTAATAGAAAATAAATTTAAAATCAAAAAGGGAAAATGGCTGCAGAAAGTATGCAGACCCAAGAAGAATCCAAACGTGGTGTCCTGAGACATAAGAAAAACCGTTACCTGGTTTCAAACTCTCCAACATCTACTAAACATTGAAATATCAGTTTTGGGTGGAGTGACCTTTCATCCCCTGCGTCTTGTAATACCACATAGGTCGCTTATTACTGGGACGCATTCAACCAGACGCGGTGACAAAGTCAAACATGTCAGCCAGGCAACAAGTTTTTCAGTCTATGAAATACATCATGCACAGGCAATAGGTTCAATTTACAAACTGGGATAAGGATCTTTTTTTATTGTAAGTGACACATATTTTCAGTGGAGTCACAAAGTAAAAAAAAAAAAGTCACACAACTGAAAATAAAGATTCTTATCCTTCTATTAAAGCTAATGACAGTTATGGAATTCTGAAAGTTGTTTTTTTTTTTTTTTTGAACATTTGTATAAATAATAAATACAGACAAATAAACATCATTACATTTTCAGAATAACTTTCTGCATGTTCAAAGTCATAAAACCAACTTTTTTTTTAGCTTCTATAAAGTTTTATAGTTTTGGCTAAAAAGTGACATTTTTAAATCACGTCCTATGAATTTCTGCAGATTGATATAAAAAGGACATTTATTAAAAAGGTTGCAGTAAAGTTTATTTATTCTGATAAGTGAAATGGAACAAAATGGGGAAAGTTCCCATGCATTAGATTTGCAGGTAAACTTACTTTGTGCAGCTCCTGTTGCTTGTGCTCCCCCAGTGAGCAGCGCTCAGTCGTGTCTGTGTCTGCAGTCCTGTGTAGTATTCCCAGTGCTGATGTGATGTTGCAGTCCAGTACTCCAGGAAGGAGCTGTGTCCTTTGGCTGAGTGTGAGGAGAACTGAATTCCTTCTCACTGAGCTCTTAATAAAGACAAAACTGTGACATCATAAGCTACATTCCCCTTTTCAACTAAACAGCAGTCATGATGGTTCATTGATGGTGAAGCATGTGACCCCCCCCCCCCCCCCCCCACCCTTAACACTCCTCACATTTAGAATACAGTACATAACCAATGCCAAGAGCAATGGAAGGAGTGTCCTGTGGGCTCACCTGTCATTTTCACACCCCTCCTTCTTAGTTGTCTTGTGGGGTGTCTCTATCATTCTGTAGAGGGACAGAGATAGAAAGAGCAAAGAGAAGAGGGGAGAAAGAGAGATGAGAGATAGATAGGGGTAGAGACATAGGTAAAGAGATATATAGAGAGTAAAAGCAAGGAGATACATAGAGAGAGAGAAAAAGAGAGAAGGACATAGGGAGGGAAAGAAGAGAGGGATAGAGAGAGAGAGAAAAACATAAAAAAAAGAGAGAAAGGAGAGAGAGAGAACACAAGGAGACGAGGCAAAAAGAAAGAGAAAGAGTGGCATAGAGAGAGAAGAGAGGGGGAGAAGGAAAGAGGGAAGGAGAGAAAGAAGAGAGGGTTAGAGAGAGAGAGAGAGAGAGAGAGAGAGAGAGAGAGAGAGAGAGAGAGAGAGAGAGAGAGAGAGAGAGAGAGAGAGAGAGAGAGAGAGAGAGAGAAATATAGAAAAGGGAGAAAAGAGAGAGAGAGAGGGAAAGCAAGAAGAGAGGAAAAGGAAGAGAGGTATAGAGCGAGAAGGTGGTGGGAGAATGAAAGAGGGAAGGAGAGAAAGAAGAGAGGGATAGAGAGAGAGAGAAAAACAGAAAGAAAAGAGAGAAAGGAGAGAGAGAGAGAATGCAAGAAGTTAGAAAGAGAAAGAGTGTCATAGAGAGAAGGTGGGGGAGAAGAAAAGAGGGAAGGAGAGAAAGAAGAGAGGGATAGAGAGATAGCGAAATATAGAAAAGGGAGAAGAGAGAGAGGGAAAGCAAAAGAGAGGAAAAGAAGGAGAGGTATAGAGAGAGAAGGTGGGGGAGAAGGAAAGAGGGAAGGAGAGAAAGAAGAGAGGGATAGAGAGAGAAAACAGAAATAAAAAAGAGAAAGGAGAGAGAGAGAGAGAATGCAAGAAGTTAGAAAGAGAAAGAGTGTCATAGAGAGAGAAGGTGGGGGAGAAGGAAAGAGGGAAGGGGAGAAAGAATAGAGGGATAGAGAGAGAAAAAAACAGTAGAAAAGTGAGAGAGGAGAGAGAGAGAAAATGCAAGAAGTTAGAAAGACAAAGAGTGGCATAGAGAGAGAAGGTGGGGGAGAAGGAAAGAGGGAAGGGGAGAAAGAAGAGAGGGATAGAGAGAGAGAAATATAGAAAAGGGAGAAAGGAGAGAGAGGGAAAGCAAGAAGAGATAAAAGAAAGAGTGGCATAGAGAGAGAAGGAAAGAGGGAAGGAGAGAAAGAAGAGAGGGATAGAGAGAGAGAAATATAGAAAGGGGTGAAAGGAGAGAGAGGGAAAGCAAGAAGAGAGGAAAAGAAAGAGGGGTATAGAGAGAGAAGGTGGGGTAGAAGAAAATAGGGTGAACAAAAAACAGAAAGAAAAGAGAGAAATCAAGGAGAAGAGAGGTATAGAGAGGGAAGGTGTGTGTGTGTGTGTGGGGGGGGGGGGGAGTAGGGGGGGGTGAGGAAAGTGGGTGAATGAGAGTGAAAGAAGAGAGGGATAGAGAGAATGAAAGAGAGAGGCAAAGCAAAGAGAAGAGAGAAAGAGATATTAAGTTGATGGATAGAGTGAGAAAAAGAGAGAGATAGAGAAAGTGGAGGCAGAGGGAGTAAGAGAAAGAAGAGAGGGATACAGAGAAAGTGAAGAGGGAGAGAAAAAGGAGAGAGATAAAGCAAGGTGAAGAAAGAAAAAGAAAGAGTGAGAGAAAAAGCAAGGGGAAGAGAGAAAGAGATAATAGGTTGAAGGATAGACTGAGAAAAAGAGAGGGAGAGAGAGAGAGAGAGAGGGGTCAGAGGGAGTAAGAGATAGAAGAGAGGGATACAGATAAAGAGAAGAGGGAAAGAGATGAAGCAGGGTGAAGAAAGATAGAGAGAAAAGGCAAGGAGTGAAAAAAATTAGTGGGATAGAGAGAAAGGGGGGGGGGGGGGTCAAGAAAGAGAAGGACAGACAGAGGAAGAGAATAAAGAGAGATAAAGAGAAATAGAAGAGATAGAAGAAGAGAGAGAGAAGGAAAAGAGAAAAAGAGAACACAAGGAGTGGGAAAGAAGAAAAAAGAGAGGGGGTGAAGGAAAAGAGAGGGAAATTAACTCTTTAATTGCTTTGATAATGCTAAGATGTATTTGGTCCTGCCAAGAAAGCCTTTTTGAATTTGATAGAAAGAACAAACAAGAATGGAGCAAAGAAATAAAGACTAGAGAAGGGGAAAAGTGAGAGAAAACAGAGAGTGAGAAGAAAGAATAAGAAAGAAAGAAAGAAAGAAAGAAAGAAAGAAAGAAAGAAAGAAAGAAAGAAAGAAAGAAAGAAAGAGAGAGAAAGAAAGAAAATGAGAAAGAAAGAAAGAAAGAAAGAAAGAAAGAAGGAAAGAAAGAAAGAAAGAAAGAAAGAAAGAAAGAAAGAAAGAAAGAAAGAAAGAAAGAAAGAAAGAAAGAAAGAAGGAAAGAAGAAAACTGTATGTTAGAGTGAAGAATGAGAGAAGAGTATGAGCAGTGGAAGGTAAGGGAGGTTGTGTGTGTGAGATACAGAGAGGACGGCTTGTTGCAGTGCGGTCTGGTTAAGTAGCCTCTCTCCGCAGAGCCACAAGCACTTTGTACAACTTCCCACAAACTTGCGCTTGTGGCACGCGGGTGGTCATACATGAAAGTGGCTGGGGATTGAACGGAAGTGCGGGCTTGTATTTTTAAGACCGACAATATAAGCACTGTACCACACGTCTTCAAACAGCTCCACTGTATTCAAGGAGTGCAAGTAGTTTTTTTTCCTCCTAGAAGAAATCCCCCCTCCCCTTTGAAGAACATGTCCTCTGGTACTTTTAAAGTGTACCTGTCTCCCCTGCATAGTGGAGAAATAGAGGCAGACATAGCCTATGGGCTCACAGCCTGTAAAATATTCCTGTGTATTAACGAGCACCTCCAACTGTCCGAGGGGCTCATTAGAGCTCACATATGGGTGATAATTGACAGCGATCCTTGACATTTGGAGTGTCAATTGTTATTAAAAGGCTAGCTACACTTCCATACCAGAGTAGTACACAAGAGTGCAAGGGCTTGCAGCCATTTCGTATAAAAGCCGAGTTGTCACCATTCCTGGAAAAAATTGGCAGGACACCTTCCTATAATAGTAAAAAAAAAGTAGTGCACTTTGCTTGATGCCTGTGCGTTCATTTTTCTTGCAGTAACTCATAGTATTAGGGCTGGTACCAGTAATATATTTAGGGCTAGAGGCCCTGAGTCGGCATATTTTACCATTTAGCCTTTTCAACACAGAGGAACCCTTGAAATAACTTTCCAGTCTCAGGGAACCCCTGCTAAAAATGACTATATCCAATAGATACATTAGTGTGGTGGTCAATGGGAAGCTTCAAGCATGAGCCTAAAGGGCCATACACACTATAAGATTTTCTGAAGACTTTTTCCTTCAGATTTACCTTTTCTATGTAGTGCAAGGGCCTGCCAGATTGAATACAAATTGAAAGTGTTTAGGTTTGACCTCATATTATATGGTTTTGGTAAGTCTAAAGGAAAAAGTCTTCAGAAAATCTTATAGTGTGTATGGCCCAATACACTTGTAGTGATTGGGATAAATTACACCCTCACATATAGCCAAAAAGATCGATAGTGTCAGGTGGAACTTACCTAGAGTCAGAAACTGCTCATTGCTCAAGTAACCCCTAGCAACCTCTGGAGGAACACCGGTTGAGAAACCCTTATTTAGACATAGATCTGAGGTGCATGGGCATCCGCAGGTAGGGGCAGGGGGCAAATGCCCCCCTCTGGAATCTCAACTTCCCCTTTCAAGTGGTTTTAAGCCACTTTATACCATCTAATCTGGTCTGTTTAATAACCCTGTGTGCCTGTGTATGTGTTTTAAAAAAAAATAAGCCTTTTTTGCCAGTTTTCAGAGGGCCGAGCGCTGCTCGCGTGACCCGTACGGTCATTCTCTCCCCGTCTGACAGCTTCCTGCAGGGCCAAGGATTCCTCACTGGTGTCAGTCTGGAGGGGAGGAGGAGGGGAGGGGGAGAGGAGGAGAGAGGCGACGAGTCACGTGAGCGGCGAGTGGCACTCTAAAAACTTGTAAATAATGGCTTATTTTTATAAAACACAGACACGGGGCACACAGGATTAATAAATAGACTGTAGACAGGATATGAAACTTTAAATAAAACTACAGCAGCAGGAGGGGAGGGGCACTGACACAGGATCAGACTGGCAGGGAGGGAGGGGGGAGAGAGGACAGAAGAGGACAGGAGGGATGCGGATGACGGAGGCATGTAAACTGACCACAGTGTCAGGGCTCAGCAGCCATGGTATACTGTGGTCAGTTTACAGAAGGGAGGACATAGCCAGGCAGGATCAGCCAGGTATTTTAGGTGATAGAAGGGGCCAAATTACACAGCAAAACACTGTGCTGTATCACATGCTTTAAGGGAACATGATCAATATTTTTTTTTTTTTAGGTTAACAAATGCTTTAAAAATAAATGCTGCTGTTTGCTCTTCAAAAATAAATACTTATAATAAGTATAATGACTAAGCCCCTCCCCTTCATGACATTGTTGAAAAGGGGCGTAGCATGGGTGACCTTAAAATTATGCCCCCCCCTGAAAAAAGTTCTGCAGTCGCCCATGCTGAGGTGGACCTGCAGTCAGTGACACATGTTGGGCATTATATCTGCTCCCTGTTCAGATCTGCAAGCACAGCTTCTGCCAGAAGGGTGTTTCTGGTATTAAGTTCCTCAGTGGCTTTGAGATATCACGTAATCATGTAATCAAATGTTGAGAGCTGCAAAGAAAGCTGATGCTAAATGTTGTCACAAAAAGTCATGTCAGTTAGGAACACTCACCTTTCACTTTGCCCATCAACCAGTGAGGCACCATGGCACACTGCATAGTACGCATTTATTAGCCCACATGTCCCTACCAATGAAAGGACCAATTGATTATGTTTGGCTCCCAGACCAAAGGTTCTCAGTCATCCTCTGCATAAAACAAGATGAGAATCATTTCTACAATGGTCTTACCTCTGTTGAATGAATTCTGGTTGGTTTTGGGTCACTGCATTGCACACCTGACCTGCTGGTCAATTAAAAGAGGCTCCCACCATCCCTGTGCCAAGTCCCTTGGTCTGTTCATCTGCTGAGCTTGTTATGAGGCAGAGTGCCTTGGGGTCTCCTATTATACATTGTAAAAAAACTATTGAAAAAGGGCTAATTCACACAGGTTCTCTGTTATGTTTGTGTCCACTAATAATGATTTTAGTGTATATTTAATGAAAATATTGTCTTGATAAATTGGGGGGGGGGGGGGGGGCTGCCAGGTAGGCTGTACGGGGGCCCATGATTTCTAACAGCAGTCCTGCCTGCCCTGAGTTCCTAGGTCTGCACTTCTGCAGTGCATATCATGAGGGGCTCCCACAATTTCTGCTCTGGATTCCTAGGTCTCTACACCTGCTGTGCCCGTTATGAGGGGTCCCCACTATCCCTGCAGTGAATTCCTTAGCCTTTACACCTGTTGTGCCCATTATGAGGGGTCCCCACTATCCCTGCAGTGAATTCCTGAGCCGTTACACTTGCTGTGCCCATTATGAGGGGTCCCCACTATCCCTGCAGTGAATTCCTTAGCCTTTACACCTGCTGTGCCCATTATGAGGGGTCCCAACTATCCCTGCACTAAATTCCTGAGCCTTCACACCTGCTGTGCCCATTATGAGGGGTCCCAACTATCCCTGCACTAAATTCCTGAGCCTTCACACCTGCTGTGCCCATTATGAGGGGTCCCAACTATCCCTGCACTAAATTCCTGAGCCTTCACACCTGCTGTGCCCATTATGAGGGGTCCCCACTATCCCTGCAGTGAATTCCTGAGCCTTTACACCTGCTGTGCCCATTATGAGGGTCCCCACTATCCCTGCAGTGCATTCCTGAGCCTTTACACCTGCTGTGCCCATTATGAGGGGTCCCCACTATCCCTGCAGTGCATTCCTGAGCCTTTACACCTGCTGTGCCCATTATGAGGGGTCCCCACTATCCCTGCACTAAATTCCTGAGCCTTCACACCTGCTGTGCCCATTATGAGGGGTACCCACTATCCCTGCACTAAATTCCTGAGCCTTCACACCTGCTGTGCCCATTATGAGGGGTCCCCACTATCCCTGCAGTGCATTCCTGAGCCTTTACACTTGCTGTGCCCATTATGAGGGGTCCCCACTATCCCTGCACTAAATTCCTGAGCCTTCACACCTGCTGGGCCCATTAGGAGGGGTCCCCACTATCCCTGCAGTAAATTCCTGAGCCTTCACACCTGCTGTGCCCATTAGGAGGGGTCCCCACTATCCCTGCAGTAAATTCCTGAGCCTTCACACCTGCTGTGCCCAGTATGAGGGGTCCCCACTATCCCTGCAGTGAATTCCTGAGCCTTTACACCTGCTGTGCCCATTATGAGGGGTCCCCACTATCCCTGCAGTAAATTTCTGAGCCTTTACACCTGCTGTGCCCATTATGAGGGGTCCCCACTATCCCTGCAGTAAATTTCTGAGAGCCTTTACACCTGCTGTGCCCATTATGAGGGGTCCCCACTATCCTTGCAGTGAATTCCTGAGCCTTCACACCTGCTGTGCCCATTATGAAGGGATCATACCATTTTGCTGCCTTTTAATTTTTTTTTTAACTTAATTTTTAACTTTTATACTTTGGAGAATAAAACAGAAGGAGCAGAAACACGCAAAAGTGGCTGGAAAAACCCAAAACTCCAAGAGTCAGGAGTTTTGCCAGGGATATCTCAGTATTGGAAAAAAAAAAACATGAAAACATATAAAAAGTCAGCATATCAAGCTCCCCCTATAACTAAAGTATAACTTTTAGGGAACCTTTTACGTATTAGCACTTATGAGCACAAATTCTTGATTGAATAAGGTCATATGTCACCATGCTTCAAACTTTTTTTTCTTTTTGTCTGCTGGGGGTGCGGGTCAGGGGAGCGATAATGACATTCCCTTATAAGAGCATTCCAGCTGACTTCCCATCCATGTAAATGTCTTCCCTGGTGGATCTTTCCACTGCTCCAGTAAAGGTGTCTGATATCTACATAGTCATGTCAGTTTGGTATCTGAGGATCGCCCCAGACACACAGGATATGTTGGAATTTTGGTGTGGGTGGATTTATGGATTTAGAGAAAAATTCTAATGTTTTTCTATTAACAGCAAGTAAGCCTATCTTTGTAAACTTTGCTGTTTTTTAAACCTGATAGATAAACATATTAGTAAGAATTTCACAATTTCTTAATTATTTTTTTTAGATATATACTGTGGGTGACTGTGAATAATTTCTCACAGCCAAGGCGGATTAAAAACCTTAAGGGCCCATTTACATTTTTGCCCTGCATTAACACATTATGCAGTCTGTTACTTTTTGCAGCCCATTCAAATGAACTGACTGTCACAATGCTCCCCATGGGAGCCCTTAACATAGGTTCACACCATGGGCGTCCGCAGAACTTTTTTCAGGGGGGGGGGCATAATTTTAAGGTCACCCTTTTCAATAACATCATGAAGGTGACGACTCGCGAGTATTTATTTTTAAAGGTGAAATGGCGGAAATAATTTTTAAAGCATTTGTTAAGCTAAAAAAAAAATATTTGATCCTGTTCCTTTAAAGCATGGTATACAACACTGTGCTTGTGCTGTGTAAATTGGCCCCTTATATCAATTAAAATACCTGGCTGATCCTACTTGACTATGTCTCCCCCTCTGTAAACTGACCACCGTATACCATGGCTGCTAAGCCCTGACACCGTGGTCAGTCTACATGCCTCCATCATCCGCAGTCCTCCTGTCCTCCTCTGTCTGTCCCCCCCCTGCCTGTCTGCACCTGTGTCAGTGCCCGTATCCGCCCCTCCTGCTGCTGTAGTTTCATTTAAAGTTTCATATTCTGTCTACAGTCTGTTTAATAATCCTGTGGGCCCCTGTGTATGTGTTTTATAAAAATAAGCCGTTCTTTACCAATTTTCAGAGCGCCGATTGCCGCTCACGTGACCTGCCGCCTCTCTCATCCTCTCCGCCTCTCCTCCTCTCCTCCTCCTCCCCTCCCCTCCTGACTGACGTAAGCGGGGAATCCTCTACCCGCTGCAGACAACTGTCAGACGGGTTGAGGAGAAAGCCGGCGGGTCACGTGAGCGGCGATCGGCACTCTGAAAACTGGTAAAGAACGGCTTATTCTTTTAAAACACACACACAAACACAGGGGCACATAGGAATATTAAGCAGACCAGACAGGATGGTATAAAGTGGCTTGATAACCACTTTAAAGGGGAAGTTGAGATTCCGGGGGGGGGGGGGGCATTGTCCTCCCTTGCAGAAGCCCATAGTTCGCACTGCTGTTTGGTGCAAAATCTGATTTCTTGATAAATGTAATTTTAGTTGTAATTATCATGATATAAAATAATGGATGTGGGGGCCTTTTGATGGGCATGATTTTTTTTTTTTTTTTGCGGGGGGAGGGGGGGGGGCAGCATTTTATTCTTGGACCCAGGCAGCACAATGTCTTGGGCCAGCCCTGGATTTACCAATGGGAACATCTGTTTTGGTGACAAAAAAAACTGTTGGGTGTTTTAACCTCCTTGGCGGTAATCCCGAGCGTGACTCGGGGTTGATTTTTCATATCAGGAGCGGTAACCCCGAGTCACGCTCGGGGTGGATTGCAGAGAGCGCAGCGGTGTTCTCTTACCTTCTCCTGGCGATCCAGCGATGATCTCTCATTGCTGAGATCGCCAGCAGAGAGTCCCGCCGCTCCTCCGTCCCTCCGTCGGTCTGATCACTTCCTAGTTCCGTTCCCTGCAGCAGCAATGCTGCATGGGAGCGGAACTAGGGAGGGAAATTAAAAAAAAAAAACGTTGCACAAAACACAAAACTCATTTTATATGCATATATATATATATACCGGTATATATATATATATATATATATATATATATATATGCATATATGCATATATCTATATGCATATATATATGCATATATATATATGCATATATATATATATATATATATATATATATATATATACCGGTATATATATATATATATATATATATATATATATGCATATATATATACACATATATATATATGTGTATATATATATATATGCACACACACACACATATATATATAAAATTATATTATTGATTCAATTATAATTCATGCGTTATATATATATATATATATATATATACACACATATATCTATATATAATATATAATGCATGAATTATAATCTAATCAATAATATAATTTTATTATATATATTATATATTAAATAATAAAATAATATTATTGATTCGATTATAATTCACGTGTTTGTGTTTCAAATTTATCACATCTGGGATGTCTACTAGAGTCTTGTTTTGGTCAGGTTTAAGTCAGTAATTACTAAGAATTGTAGGCCTATAATACATAATGCCAAATTTCCATGAAAACAATTGTGCCGCTTTTGGTATGTAATTCCTGACATAATCATACCGCCAGGGAGGTTAACTTGCCCACACTCCAAAATAAGCTAATACAATAAGCTTAAGAATGGACAATAGAGTCTCTTTACAATTCCTCACCAATAACAAACACAGATTTTTTAAATTGTTACAGTTACTGCAATTTTTCTAAGTTTCCACCTTAGCCCAATAAATTGTAGCAGTGCCCCGTGCTATATTTAGAAAAAAAAAAAAAGCTTTTAAAATAGAAATTGGGTGTCAATAAAAAATGATTTTTCATAGTTGTTGAGTAAGAGCAACACGTGACCTAAGGAAAAGGAAACTCGCTGTTCCCTGTGTGAATATTTTAATCCTTATCAGGACATCTAAATGGATGTGGAGACATCGCAGCCAAAGTGGAAGGGAATTCATAGATCACAGCTGGGAGATTGCAGCGCGGTGAGGTCCTGAAAAAAAACAGGAAGGTGAAATCATTACGATAGATGGACTTCACATTACTCACACTAAGTTTATTCATAAAAAGGAAATAAAGAAATATGTACTATCCTGGAAACATAAAAAGATAAAGATAAAAAAAAAAAATGTATGCTATTTTTGAAACTTGCTTTCTTTCTTTTTTTTTTTTTTCCTAAAATACTGGTTGTGTTCTGAACTTTAAAAAAAATAAAAATAAAATTGTGTTTTTTATAGTGAATTAAGCCCCCGTTGCCGACAGGTCAAATCACATGACAAGTCGCATCCTATTGTCGGCAATGGAACTGTTCAAATCGGTACGACGCCGACTTTGCGGTGCCACACCAATTTGAAAAAGTAGCTCCTGCACTACTTTTGGCCATTTCAGGTGCGACTTGCTTAGACATTTCAGGTGCAAATTGCATAGACATCTCAAGTCACCCAAGTCGCACATGAAGTCGCATTGACATGCAGCTTTGAAATCGGGCAATTTCAAGTGAAGTTGCACGATTTCAAAGCCCCATTCAGTGTGAATGTAGACTAAAGATGAATTCCAGGAGGGGGGCGTGGCTAGCGGCCGACATGTAAGCAGCACAGGGACGGAGCTCCGGCGGCTTTAACAGATCTTGACATGATCGCAGTACAGATCCTTTGGTTACTTACCTCTCCTGGGACCCCGCTTGCATCCTACCACCTGTACCTACCTGCATCATGGTGAAGATCGGCTCCCAAGGACCGAAATCCACGGGGACTTCCAGGCCCGGACCGGGCCACGAGGCCTTCCAAGATGGTGCCGGCACTTCCGCTCAGCAGGTACTCCCGCCCCGGGAAAAGCATGGGCGCACACCACAGGCTTCCACCCGGATCCCCACACCATCTAGTAGATCGGATGCCACCTCTTCTAAACCCCGACCTCCCGCCACCATCAGAGACCATTTTGTGGACTCTCCCACGTCCTCTCGCAGACCCCCCGCGGCTCCACCAGGCCTTGAGGAGGACCCCGACCCCTGGGAGGCTGAGGGGACGTGGGATGAGGGGGTGCCATCTGTCCCTAGTACCCAGGAGGGGGAGATAGATGCTGAGGGGCCCGCAGGAGGTGACCTCACACTTCAACATATTATGGAGGCTATCCACACTTGCCAGGCTGCCTTAACATCTCAAATAGAGACTGTCAGGCTTGATCTCTCTATAGTGAAGCATGATATGCAAAAGATTCGTGCTAGGATTTCTACAGCCGAGCAGCGTATAAGTGATGTAGAGGATACTGTTACCCCTCTAGCTGCTGATATGAGGTCCCAACAGCGGGATTTAAAGGATCATTCTGCTAAATTGGGAGATCTTGAGGACCGCATGCGGTGGAATAATCTGCGCTTTATAGGCTTTCCAGAAAAATCTGAGGGCAGGGATGTGGAGGACTTTCTGGAATCTTGGCTGAAAAACATCATAGGGCCTGAACACCTGTCCCCCCTATTTGCTATTGAAAGGGCACACCGGGTCTCCATGCGCCCCCTCTCACCAGGGGCACCCCCGCGGCCTTTGTTGGCAAAATTCCTGCATTTCCGGGGATAAGGAGCGTATCCTAAGAGCTGCCCGCAATCTTCCTGACCTCCAATTTAATGGCAACAAGATCTCTATTTTTCCAGATTACTCGGCCTCCAATCAAAAGCAGCGGACAGCCTTCAATGCGGTCAAGCGCAGACTCCGTGACAAGCACCTTGAATACAGTATGCTGTACCCGGCTAAACTGCGGATCCTTAATGATGGCAAGGCACATTTTTTCCTCACTCCACAGGAGGCCTCCGACTGGCTTGATGGCTTAGGCTGAAGCTTCTTCTCTGCCCCTATGCTGTTCTCCTTCTGATACCGATTGTGCTAACCTTAGTTTGGGCCTGGCGCTCGTCTTTCCTTGGTTGCTGGGCCATGATGCCCCATTCCTTTTTCCCTGATGTCTGGGCCCAGGACTTCCACTGGCCTGTCCACTAGGCGCTCACAACCCTATCCTGATTGTACTGTTACTACCGTCCTGGCTCCGGCTATACCCAACTCCCCTGTACATTTGACATTTGTTTTTCTTTTTCCTTTTTGGATTCACTTTTTTTCTCCCTCAGGGACATTCTGGGATCAGCGGTCAGTGTCATTCTGCCTCTCCATTTTTTGCCTTCCGAAGTCATGTCCATTAAATTGTTAACCTGGAATATTAGGGGCCTGAACTCTAAAATCAAACGTTCCCTTGTATTTGATTATGTTAAGCGCACTAAGGCCAACATCCTCCTTCTGCAGGAAACCCATTTGCTGGATCAGAGAACGAGGGCGTTGAAAAGACCCCGCATAGCTCATGCTTTTCATGCCACATACTCTTCATACTCCAGGGGGGTCTCCACTCTGATTACTAGAGACTGCCCTGTGCAGATTGTGGAGGTCAAGACTGATCGCTCTGGGTATTATGTTATAGTGGTCTTGTCCTATTTGGTTCAATTGTTCACGATTGTGAATGTGTACCTCCCTCCGCCTGTTGAAGCACTGCGCCTGGAAGTCTGTATGCAGGACGTTCTTTCGATTGCCCAAGGACATATTATTGTGGGGGGAGATTTTAACGCGGTGTTAAACCCCTCCCTAGACAGATTGCATGGTTCTGTGCGCCCCTCACTGTCCCTTGCGGATTGGATGGCGGCATACTTCTTGACGCCTGGCGCTGGAAATATCCCATGCGGAGGGAGTACTCTTGTCATTCTAGCTCCTATGGTACCTTTTCTAGGCTAGACATGTTCTTTGTGGCTCCAGACCTTCTACCCAAGGTGACCACTGTGCGTTATCTACCTAGGGCGATCTCTGATCATTCCCCCCTGGAGTTGGATCTCCTGGTGGCCAGAGCGCTGACGAGGGCAGTCTGGCGCATGAACTCCTACTGGTTGGTGGAACCTATGGTATTAGCGGAGTGCACGACTGCCGTGTCCCACTTCTGGGATGAGAATGTCGGGGACACTCTGGATCGGATCTAGTCCGATGGGATGCTTTTAAGGCGGTCCTGCGGGGGGCCCATATGAAGGGTGTTGCAGGATTCAAAAAGGCTATTGCTTTAAGTTGATCCAAGTGGACCTATATATTGGACCCTACTCCTGACAATTACCAGTTATGGCGCTCTTCCCAGAGAGCCTATGAATTGGCCCTCACGGATAAGACCCAGAAGAGGCTTCTGTACCAATCCCAGCACATTTTTGAATCGGATGACAAGAATGGCCGCCTTCTTGCGTTTCTGGCAAGACCCATTCCAGACCCCGCTACTATACCCCTGATATATGATGGACATGATCGGCAGTGTTCCTTTACAGAGGACATACTCCAAGCATTTCTTTCATATTACTCTGACCTATATACATCCAGAGCCCACTATACACCTCCCAAACTATATCAGTATGTGGACTAGATCCCCTTCCAAACCCTGACACACGCCCAAAGCTCCAGCTTAGATGAGCATATCACTGTGGAGGAGATTGAGCTTGCTATTAAAAACTTTTCCTAAACACAAAACCCCGGGACCTAACGGTTTCCCAGTTGAGTGGTATTTGCATCATGGGGAATTGTTGGTGCCTCGTCTTTTGGCCCTTCATAAATTCATATACGATACGGGTTGCTTGCCTGAGTCGTTACGTGAAGCCCTTATAGTGTTGATCCCCAAGCCACATAAAGATTTGAAGGTTTGTGATTCTTACCGCCCGATATCTTTAATTAATGTGGAACTCAAAATTCTATCCAAAATTCTTGCCTTGCGTCTCAATAAGGTGGTCAGAACCATAGTGGGGGTGGATCAAACGGGCTTTATGCCGGGACGCTCCACGTATTCTAATATTCGTCGTTTATTTACCAACTTACAGGTCCCGTCCTCTTCTCCTCTGCCTAGACTGGTGTTGTCGCTCGATATGCAGTAAGCGTTTGACTCGGTTGAGTGGCCGTACTTGTTCTATACACTGGAGAAATTTGGTTTTGGTAAGGTGTTCCTCACCTGGGAGAGAATTCTCTATGACCAACCGCTGGCTCGTATTCAGGTGAATGGCTCGGTGTCGCAGTTGCTGCACATACATAGGGGTACGCAGCAGGGCTGCCCTTTATCCCCACTCCTTTTCGCAATCGTTATAGAACCTCTGGCACAGCTCCTCCGTAACTCTACGGAGATCCAAAGAATGCGTATAGGCAGTCTGAAGGAACGTGTGTCGCTTTATGCTGATGACATGTTGCTCTATTTATCGGATCCAAATAACACACTGATGAAGGTCCTAGGTCTTATTCAAAACTTTGGGGCCTTCTCGGGTTTAGGACAACTGGTCTAAGTACAGTCTGTTCCCGGTGGACCCGGATGTTCCCCTCTCCCTACCCACCGCGTGCCCTTTACGGGTTACTATGTCCTTCCGATATCTGGGTGTTGTGGTGCAGCAGCCTCTCTCTATGTATGTATCTAATAATCTTCTTCCTTGCCTGAACCTGTTTAAATCTAAAGTGGAACACTGGAAGCATCTGTCGCTGTCTCTGACCGGAAGGGTAAACTTGTTTAAAATGATTATGCTCCCCAAATTCTTATATATCCTGGCGAAATACCCTCTTTTCATCCCGAACCATTTCTTTAAGGAAGTGGATTCTCTAATTTCTGCGTTTATGTGGTACCCTAAGACGCCCAGGCTTTTGATTAACACACTCCAACAGCCTGTATCCCTTGGAGGCCTGGCCTTGCCGAACCTGCGCCTTTATTATTATGCTGCGCAATTGGTGCATATCCATGGGTGGCTCTTCCCTCAAAGGGGCAATGCGGCCACGGCCGCTGAGGCGGCAGTAATGTCTTCTTTTGAGACACTGACAAATCTTATTTACCGCCGTTCCGTTGCTCCCTTTGAGGGTACGACCCTCTTGGAATCCTCCCTTAAAATTTATGTTAGATGTACCTCCTTGGTGCAGGAACCTGCGGTGCTGTTTTCACCTAATCAGCCTTTGTGGTGTAATCCCAGTCTTCCTCACTTTTGTGATTCCCAGGATGCTACTGCATGGGCAGGTAGGGGTCTTAAATATGCCCACCAGTTGTTCTCCGATGGAGTCTTCAAAACATTCCGGCAGTTTCAGCTGGACTTTCAATTGCCTGGCTCTTGCCACTACCGATACTTGCAATTGCGACACGCGGCTGCGGCCCAGTTTAGTGCAGCCTCGATGTCTCTTGCTAATTCCTTGCTGGAAAAATAATTGCTGTATGATGTCAACACTAAACTGATCAGCTCATATTATAGCATTCTGACCTGTGGTGTGCCCTCACGACTGGAGGCCATTAGAGCTGGGTGGGTGAAAGATATTCTGGATTTATCGGAGGATGATTGGGAAGAACTGCTTAATACGTATTTCACAACAGTTATATCCGCTAGAGACAGACTGATACAGTTACGGATCTTTCATCGAACTTATTATACCCCCCATAGACTGTTCCTCATGAAGCACAGGTCCACTGCAGAATGTCATAAGTGCAGTACAATGACGGGCGATTTGCTTCATATGTTGTGGGGCTGCGATACAATCAGGCCCTTCTGGTCTCAGGTTACTCATTTTGTATCCACACACTTTGATCTCCCTAATGTGTGCAACCCCAAATGGTGCCTCCTTGGTATCTTGGAAGATGTGGGCCTGCATTCTAGTCAGAAACCATTTTTGAGGTTTCTACTGTTTTATGCCAGGAAAACTATTGTGATGCAGTGGATAGGCACTACCAGCATATCTTTGAATTTTTGGAAAAATATGATTAACCAAGTTCTTCCATTGTATAAATTGACGTATAAAGCCAGGGGTTGCCCGGATATGTTTAATAAAATTTGGGGTGACTGGGTTGCTATGGTTGACACCTGTGCTACTGAGGAGCTTTAGCTCTCCCACATTGTGTAGACGGAGGGGCGTGTGAGCATGGAGGACCTATCCCTGGCGCGGTGTACCGCATGCCATACCTTCTCGATATAATGGCTGCTTTCTCAATGATTACTCATGGGTAATGTTTACAATCTGACAATGTCTCTGTGTTTTTTGCCTTAATTACCTGACTCCCTTTTGGTTTACTTCCCCCTGTTGTTTGCTCCTTTTTCTATGATGTCATTATGCATTGAGATGTGATCACTTAACCACTTTACCACCGGAGGATTTTGCTGTCTTACGTCTGGGCCACTTTTTGCAACTTTGTAAACTGACAATTGCGCAGTCATGCAACGCCGTACCCAAACAAAATTTATGTCCTTTTTTTCCCACAAACAGAGCTTTCTTTTGGTGGTATTTGATCACCTTTGCGATTATTACTTTTTGCGCTATAAACAAAAAAAGAGCGATAAGCGTATTTTGATTGGTTTGCGCAAAAGTAATTGCGTTTACTAACTAAGGGAAAGATTTCTGTCGTTTTTGGTGGTTTTTTTTTAAACGAGTAATGGCGGCGATCTGCGATTTTTTTTTTGCGGGACTGCGACATTGCGGCGGACAGATCGGACCCTTGAATGACATTTTGGGGTTACCAGTGACATTTCTACAGTAATCAGTGCTATAAATATGCACTGTTACTGTAAAAATGACACTGGCAGGGAAGGGGTTAATTTTATTGGATAGGGAGGGTTAATGTATGCCTGGTGCTTACTGACGTGTGTGGGGGGAGGTGACTGAGTGACACAGGGATAGATCGCAGGTACAGCTATGCTGAACCCTGCAATCTGACCCTGCCTGTCACTTAGGAGATCCGCCTGCTTTGTTTACACAAGCGGGCGGATCTCCAGACTCGATTCCCCGACGATCAGGGAAGAGCGGCGGTGATCACCGCCGCTCCTCCCCTGGCCCGACTCCCGCTGTGACTGAAAACAGCGGGAGCTGCCGAGAAGGGGGAGTGTCTGGCGACGTAGGTCTACGTCGTCAGACCTACAAGAGCCACTTTGCCGCAGTAGAGCTCTAGTGAGCAGCGGTAAAGTGGTTAACACTCATTTTCTTTGCTTCTGATTATTGAGTTTCACTGGTATTATGTCCCTAGACTGTGTCTGTGATGCTATCTAATACGAGTGTTCTGTTTTGCTTTTGTATGACCTGTTCATTTAATAAAGTTGAAGTTTAAAAAAAAAAAAAAAAAGATTAATTCCAGGTATGGATATTTTTACATAGTTACATTGGTCCAGCTTGGATCAATGAACTATGCATTTACTATACGTACCTTTGAGATTCCCTGGAATGTGAAATTACTGTAGTAGACACAGCTTCTATAGTGATCTGCACCTGTCTATTTACTTGCTGCTGCTTTGCTGCATTGTGAACACAGGAGATCGTTCTTTCAGCATGGATGGGATTAAAAGAACAATTTGCATTTTCTCACATCAGTAAGCAGCAGGGCAGCCACTCGACATGGGACCAGAAAGCTAGTTGAGGTTGCTGTAGTAGCAATCCCCTCCTGCAGTGTTTTCTAGATTTCAGCGGAATCCCACAGGTAAGGTACATACCTACTTACAGGATATTTGTCCAAGCTGGACCAATCTAACTATGTAAAGATATCCATACATAGAATCATTCTTTAACAGTGATTCTTATGGCAGATGTCCCAGTATAAATGGCTCAAAAACAATTTTACTTTTTATTCATTTTTTAAGCTTTCAACTTGATGTTTTATACTTGACTTTTACTATTCATATAAACTGTTTGCTTTACATAAAAACACTAGTGTGCACCCATGACACTGTATTCCCAAAGCACCATGGGAACAGAAAGAAGTTTGCCTTCAGGCTCTCTCTGCAATTGCAACTTCATATTACTGAGCCATCTAAAAAAAGAAGGAGTGAGGGAGAAGGGGGTCATGGCTCTGATTCACTGAGTTGTGCCATGTACATTTAAAGGTTATTTGTGGTCATAAATAAAAAATATCCATTCCTACTATACAAAAAAGGCAAAGGAGACACAACTGCACAGCTGACCTTGCGTAATACAGTTTTAATAGAAGACATCAAACAGAACTTTAAATCAGATGCACTCACATGATCGTGGACTGTTCAGGGCATGTACATTGGCTCATCTCCTTAATTGCCCCTTCAGGGCTTACACGGAGCTCGATCACTGCTCCTATTTCACCTGATGGTGGAACCCCAGGATCTTCTTGCCTAGGCTCCGGCATTGTCGGCCAAGTGCACCTGTGCCCAGACCAGCCTGCACAGTCTCCACTGCACATGTATGCCACGGCTACTATACCCACCTTCACCTTATCCATAGTTCCACTTTTCAGAAACATAGTTAGATTGTTAAAGTGTTACTAAACCAACAACAGTAAAGTCAGTCTGTATATGTAGTAAAGCATGCTTGATATACAGTGCATCCAAAAAGTATTCACAGCGCTCCACTTTTTCCACGTTTTGTTATGTTGTGGGCTTATTCTAAAATAGATTAAATTCATTAATTTCCTCAAAATTCTACAAACAATACCCCAACTGAAAAAAATCACATGTACGTAAGTATTTACAGCCTTTGCCATGACACTCAAAATTGAGCTCAGGTGCATCCTCACCAATCCTATGGAACTCCTTACCCTTATCTGTCCGATTATCTCATACTCTATTAGCTTTTAGATGATCTCTGAAAACCCTCCTCTTCAGATAAGCCTATCCTACCCACACCTGACAGCTGTACCTCCATTTTCTCCATCAGCTCATCCCCCACACAGCTATTGCCTTTTGTTTCACTTGACCCCCACTTCTAGATTGTAAGCTCTAACGAGCAGGGCCCTCTAAATCCTCCTGTATTGATTTGTATTGTAACTGTATTGTCTTCCCTCATATTGTAAAGCGCTGCGCAAACTGTCGGCGCTATATAAATCCTGTATTATAATAATAATAATAATCCTGTTTCCACTGATCATCCTTGGGATGTATTTACAACTTGATTGGAGTCCCCCTGTGGTAAATTCAGTTGATTGGACATGATTTGGAAAGGCACACACCTTTCTAATGGCGGTTTTCCACTGCATGGAACCGAACGGTTCGGCCCGCTTTTGTGCTTTTCCACTGCTGGTACCGCATGGTATGGTGTAGGAAAGGTTCGGTACGGTACGGCGGCGCTTTTCCACTACATGGAACCGAACGGTACGGCTCTCTAAAACAGTACCACCTCGATTGTGGTTCCAAGAGGTACCATACCGGTACCATATCCCACAATCCTTTGCATGCAGTCACTACTAGCCACTGATTGGTCCATCCACTTAACTGCAGTACTACTTTAGTGGAAAAGCAAACCATACCAAACCGTACCGAACCGTTCCAACACTGTACCATGCGGTACCAGCAGTGGAAAAGCAAACCGGGCCAAGCAGGGCCGAGTAGAGCCGAGCCGGTACTTGCAGTGGAAAAGTGCCATATATAAGGTCCCACAGTTAACAGTGCATGTCAGAGCACAAACCAAGCCATGAAGTCCAAGGAATTATCTGTAGACCTCTGAGACAGGGTTGCATCAAGGCACAGATCTAGGGAAGGGTACAGAAAAATGTCTGCAACATTGAAGGCACCAATGAGCACAGCGGCCTCCATCATCTGTAAATGGAAGAAGTTTGGAACCACCAGGACTCTTCCTAGAGAGGGTTGCCTGGCAAAACTGAGCGATCCGGGGGAGGTGGGCCTTAGTCAGGAAGGTGACCAAGAACCCAATGGTCACTCTGACAGAGCTCCAGTGTTTCTCTGTGGAGAGAAGAGTACCTTCCAGAAGAACAACCATCTCTACAGCACTCCACCAATCAGGTCTGTATGCTGTGGCCAGACGGAAGCCACGCCTCAATAAAAGGCACATGACAGCCTGCCTGGAGTTTTCCAAAAGGCACCTGAAGGACTCTCAGACTACGAGAAACCAAATTCCAGTGGCTGCGGGACAATTCTGTGAATGTCCTTGAGTGGCCCAGTCAGAGCCCAGACTTGAACCTGATTGAACATCTCTAGAGAGATCTGAAAATGGCTCTGCACGTATGCTCCCCATCCAACCTGATGGAGCTTGAGAGATTCAAAGAAGAATGGGAGAAAATGCCCAAAAATAGGTATGCCAAGTTTGTAGCCTCATACTCAAAAAGGCCTGCCTGAGCCTGTAACTGGTGCCAAAGGTTCTTCAATAAAGTATTGAACAAAGGCTGTGAATACTTATGTACATGTGATTTTGTTTAGTTTTTTAATTTTAATAAATTTGCAAAGATTTCAAACAAACTTCGTTCACATTGTCATTATAGGGTGTGGTTTGTAGACTTTTGAGTAAAATACTGAATTTAATCCATTTTGTAATAAAGCTGTAACATAACAAAGTGTGGAAATTGTGAAGCTCCGTGAATACTTTCCAGATGCACTGTACTCACTGTGGAACCTAACCACATTGTGTAAAAATGCACTGTGATCCTGTCTTCTCTGATCCTCCCCTTCTTCTACAGGCTCCAATTCATCTCCTGATAGAACAGATCCTTGGAGTCACTCTGCACATGCTCAAATTGGTGTGTATTGCAAGAGAGTTTGTTTTTTCTTGAGAGAGTGCATGTGATCAGCGCAGGGCCAATCTGCACTGTCCAGGCAGAGGGTCAGGGTTCCTGCAGCCTCATATGTCAATCAGGGGAGAATGAAAACTCCTCCTACAAGCTTGAACCAGGAACTGATAGAAGTCACAAGACTGCTTTACACTGCTGATGAGAAAAGGTATTTTACAGTTTATATTTACTAAAAAAACAATGCATTCCCAAATGCATTACTGTGGGAGACCAGCTATAGTGAATGGAGGGTCCTGGGTTTAGTAACACTGTAATCTGGTTGAAAAAAGACAAGTCCATCCAGTTCAACCAAAGACCCATTTTTTTTCTCTTTTACGGCAAACAACAGCCATGTTGTGACAGGACGAAACTCAATTCTTGTATCTTCTGGTCTGTAGTGTGGGAGAATCCTATTTTAAAGTAGTTGTGGACATTCAATGTTATAGACACTCTATTACAGGTATACCTATGCAGGCACCATAACTGCTTTTTTTTAAGCCCGGAATGATACCAGATCGTACGATTTACGTTTAACCAGTACAGTTGTCGTTCAAATATCCCATACAAATATACTGCAACACATCATATCGCTTTCAAATTTTTATTCTGTTGTACAATAATTTTTGTAACTTTGATATGAGATTAGCATGCAAAAAAGAAAAAAAAAAAACCCGGACAATTATTTGTCCGATATTTCTCATTGTGTGTACAAGGCATTGGTTTTTCAGAAATAATCTCTCTACACTTTTTTCCATGGCTAAAAGGTTCTGTCTTCGGACCATTCCTGATAGTGGGGGTATTGTTACAGGGCATTAAGAAGATACATAGCATGCCTGACTTCCAGACTTGGGCAAATTCTGGCCCCAGGGAAACATCCGCCCCACTGGCTGTCCCTATCTGGCCCTCGATGCCTCCCCTGTCAGCATACCATTCTGAGCCTGTCAGGTTCATCACTGAAAAAGTTGACAGGCTAAGAGAAGCGCAATGACAGATGTCTGTGTGGAGCGTTGCAATAACTGGATGGAGAAAGTCTGAGGAGCTAATTGGTACAGCGGGGAGGCACAGCTCTAGTGAGAGAACATTACCTAGAAAACTTCCTGATGCTTTACCCACACTCTGCTATCTGGCCAAGTTCTTCCTCCTGCGTTAATGTCTGCTGGCTGCAAACCCCAAGCCTTGCACCTGTTCTTCACTCCTGGTCAGGATCTGCAGAAGTCTCTGCTGTAGGGATCTCAGGCTCTCTCCTTCTAATCACAGTGCTTTTCAGAAGGCATTTTGACAGGCAGTGAGGAGGTATTGTGTCACTCCTCCCCACCTAATTTACCCTATAATGCTGCACTACAACACTGCATTCCACAAGTGATAGTGCTTATAAAACTCTGCATTCTAAACCATGAAGCATAGAACCTTGGTCATGGTATGTGAGCAGCCCAATCCAGCTTTATACAGTACTGGGGGGGGGGGGGGGTATAAGTCTGAGGGGAGCACATGACAGAGCGTCTTTGGCGGGAAGCAGAGTCCCAGGAGGAGGCTGACGGCTGTCACTCCTCCTGTCATTGGAGGCAAGTGTGTCCTGGGCGGTCGGCCTAGAGGACGGAGGTTGAGCTTGGCTGCAGGAAGGGATCCAGAGGGCTGTGGACCGAGTGGAGCTGCTGAGCAGAAGTTTCCAGGAAAAACAGTGTTGTGAGTACTCGAAACTGCCCAGGGGTCTGCCTGAGAGAGGGGGCCACTCTAGAAGGTCAAAGGGATCCAGGAGCCAGCTAACCAGTAGAGCGGTTTATAAAGGGGGTGCCTGTGTCTAAACCCTGAAGATAAGTGAGAGAAAGGGGGCGCCAGTGTGGGCCCTGAAGTGTTCAGCAATACAGCAGTGTATACAAGTAGCTACCTCAGCAAAGAGTGCTTAAGGGAGCTTAAAGAGGACTTCTTTATTCAGAAAAGCAGTTACAAGTTAGTTCAGCGTTAACAGGCATCAGGCCAGCGTTAACCAGTGTCAACCGGCATCTTGCCAGCGTCAAGTCAGTGCCAATCGGCATTTTTCAAGTGTCTCCAGCAATTTGTGCATAGTTGAGTCAAAGGAGTATCCCACTCATCCCTTTTCCTATCCCAGTCATCAAATAAGTCAGTTCAGCGTTAACAGGCATCAGGCCAGCGTTTCCCAGTGGTAACCGGCGTTGACCGGCATCTTGCCAGCGTCAAGTCAGCACAAATTGGCATTTTTCAAGTGTCTCCAGCAATTTTTACTCCAAAGACATGCTGGTAGGTTAATTGGATCCTGTATAAAAAAAATAAAAAATAAATTGTCCCTACTATGTATGTATGAATGTGAGTTAGGGACCTTAGATTGTAAGCTCCTTGAGGGCAGGGACTGATGTGAATGTGCAATGTATATGTAAAGCGCTGCGTAAATTGACAGCACTATATAAGAACCTGAAATAAATAAATAAAATAAACTCAATTTGTGCATTGATGAGCCAAAGGAGTATCCCACTCATACCTTCTCCTATCCCAGTTACCAAATAAATACAAAACCCAAAGGTACTGGACTGGTCATTGTCTCAGTGCTCACACTTGGAGAACATGCTTAAATATGCTGTTGTCGCTAGCGGTTTATCCATATCCAGCAAAACGGCTTGGAATCTTGCTACATTTGGCAACGGCCAAAGAAAACGTTCAAAATCTCCATTTTTGTGTCCGGGACTTTATTCCAAAACTTAAGCCAAGTGTGAGGTCAGCTCTGTAGGAGAGAGGGAGAGTGGGATGAAGATTAATGTGCACATGGAGGGTTGCCCGTGGCAACATAAATGTTCCAGTCAGTACTGCAGAATGGCGGTAACCTTCCATTTCAGTTATGAGATGTACTCTGCTATCAAGTATTGGAGAGCAGGGAAGAGATCTATGTCAGTGAATGAAAGCTGCAGCTGCTTAACAGAGAAAGGCCCCGGGGGACGAAGAAAATGGCAGCCAGGGGCACATGGAGCAGGGTGCCAGGTGTGTGTGCAGGCAATATGGACTGATGTTGACCGTGCTTATGACCGTGGGACATTTGTTCTATACAGGAATTGCAGTGATACTGTGAAGATTGCAGTCAGCCATGCCAGGAGGGGCAGTGGGACTACCTTCGGAGACAGTATGGTGGGCCTTACTTGCACATGTGTCGGGGAGAGGACTGTTGACCGTGCATGTGACAGTGGGACAATTCTCTTGCCTGGCAAAGAGGGACAACTGGCTCCGGGAGAGGGAGGCGCAGCTGGGGCCCTGTTGCAAGTAAGAAGAGTGAATGCATGTCTGGTGAGGGACATGGTCAGCTTTGCAGCGACTTCCCTGTGGGCTAGAGAGAGAGAGCATGACATAGGAAGAGTTGCTGCACCACGCGGGAAAGCGCGATCCAGAAAGCACTGCCTAGCAGAAGGAGCCAACGGCAAGTATGGGTGGAGACATCGGTCGCGCCCAGCCAATCAGGAGTGACTAGGGGTGTCCATATAATCCTCCCCCCTTCAGGTGTGCTGAGAGGGAGACACGTGAAGTGCCATGGAGTTGTTTGGAGAAGAGAAGTGCGCAGCCATGATCGCTTCACCCATTGGCGGAGAACCTGCTGGGCAGATCCAGGAGCAGACCGGGAAGCCGAGCCCAACCTTTGTGTGGGACACGGGCATATGGATGGTGCCCGAGAGAGGACTGGCGCTGTGCACCGGAGAAGGTCAGGAGTATCTTGGCACGGTATGTCCTCAGTGTGCAAGAGTCACGATGAAGGTGCAACCATGGAGTCAGTGCGGGCATTGCGGCTATTTGCTGCTGCGGGCGGAGAAGAGTGAAGGCCGGCCCAGGCAGATGTGTGTGGCTTGGGAGTCGGGGCTCACTCGGGAAGTGACAGGCACAGAGTTCAGGTTCCTCCGCGGAGGCAGGAGGGGCATGATTAGAGTGCTGATGAAGTTGGAGGCCATGCAGCCTGACAGTGGTCCAGCTTCAATACGGGGGACTCAGTCACTGGGAAGAGGGTGCATGCCAGTCCAGCAGGCCAGGAGGTGGCCAGAGGATACACCGGAATCCACCGCAGCAGAGACAAGGTCTGCCCCTGTTCCTATATCTCATCAAAAGTGGCCTGCGGCCATCAAGGCCTCACCAACCAGTCTTAGTAGTGAGGAAGAGGCCAGAGTCATTTATGTGGGGTCTCCCAGTTTACAATAGAAATATGGATCCATAGAGGAGGGAATTGATGATTGGAGATCCGAAGATGAGACGGAATGGGACTGGGGTTCTGAAGCTGGGAGCAGCTCACCAGGTCCTGATGTTGTTACCGTGCCTGATAAAGAGACTCAGGAGTCAATTGAAAGAGGGGAGCTGGCCCAAATATTTGGCTTCTGTGAGGCCTACACAAAAAGGGTCCCAGAACTAACCCCACCGACAAACTATGTCCGGACTCGAGATCAGAATGAGGCATACAGCTCCCTGATCAGAAAAGAAGAGACCCCTTTTTCTTTGCCTGGGACAGGTCATAGGAAGACCCTCCTCTGCGTCTCACGGAAGCAAATATGGATGCAACACAAAGTAGAAATGGAGTATGGATACGACTATCCATATGCTCCCAGGGAGGTCATGTTAAATATTGAAGCAAAAAGAGACTTCTGGTGTGATGAAGCCATTTGGAAATTTCTGCTTGTCCCCAAGCCCTTGCGGGATTCACCCAGAACTGATCTCAAAGAAAAATTCAATGCTGTAAAGACACAGTGGCTGTATGGACGGTCTATATACATTGACCAAGTGGAAATTCGTCTTCCGGACGGGTCAGGCCAGGCTTTGTCCATCCGAGTGCAGGACAGCCAGGGAGCCCTTGTCAGGGTCTCCCACCCAGAGTACTATATTTAAACAGAGTTCTTCACCTACAAGACTGTAACAGTAGGGCTGGCTAGCCATTAAAAAAAAAAAATATATATATATATATAATGATGAATGTTGAAGTTCAAGTTGTTACCCTTCTTTTGAAAAAGATTGTTATTCTACAGACCCCTTGGGCCACCAGCGCCAGGATCCTAAAGAGGAACCTCAATCTTACAGATCCCTTGGGCCAGCGTGCCAGGATCTCTGGATTACAATTATTTGCCTAAAAGGGAACTGGATCAACACGGGTGGCCATCGAAGTGATGGGCGGTGCGTCCAGGAAGTCTGGAGGGGGATGCTCTAAAGATCCTCAGTGTTCCCTTGACTCAGCAGGACTGCAGGCCACTCAGGCTCCAGTGGTTTGCCATGTTTCCAAAAAAGGGAGAAGTATCGTGGGAGACAGCAGGAAGATGCTGTAGTTGTCTTCTCCAAGGACTCTGCAAATAGGTAGTCAGTGGTAGGACACAGATTCCCCCAGGAGGAGGGGAGGTTGGACCCTGACGTGTCAAGCATTAAGCAGCAGAGGAGTCAGGGAATGGAGTGAGAAGGTCGCCCTGCAGGGAGGGTCTTTTCACTCAACTGTTCAGGTAGTTAGTCCTGTAATGGATGTATGTAAAACGTGACTAACTTTCCATTTTTCTCTACAGGTGGGCTCACAGTAGAGGCAGATAGTCAGGACATGTATATTTGCTTAATCCCAACCAAACCAAGTTTGTTTGGTGGGGGGGGGGGGGGGTGCATCCTTTCATGCACCTTAAATAATTTGTATATGTGTACAGTATACAGATGTCTACATGTATTTTTTCACGTAAATTATTTGTACATTAGTTTCTTTCCCTTTTCCCCCTTTCCAAGTTTGTGGGATACTCCTGATTTTTTTTTGGCAGATTTTGTAGGAGGCGGCTGCCTCAGAGCCAATGGGGACATGGCTCATTTTTGGTGGGGGGTGGATGTAGCACCCTCCTAGGTAGGTGCTAAGAAAAGCATATATGTGGCCCTGTCTGCTTATCAGGGGGGCCTGATCATTCAGCTAGGCTGTCATGTGTTTCCAGGTGTGTCTGTTGAGTCTGGGGAGTCTCCCCACTGTGTCCAATAAGGGCTCTTGTTGGACAGTGGAGGAAACCTGGCCAATAGCACATTAGGGCTTATATCTATCCCAGAGGGCGGAGTCTGCCGCAATGCACGCTGGGATGGGGTATAAGTCTGAGGGGAGCACATAACAGAGGGTCTTTGGCGGGAAGCAGAGTCCCAGGAGGAGGCTGACGGTTGTCACTCCTCCTGTCAGAGGAGGCAAGTGTGTCCTGGGCAGTCGGCCTAGAGGACGGAGGTTGAGTTGGGCTGCAGGAAGGGATCAAGAGTGCTGTGGACTTAGTGGAGCTGTTGGGCAGAAGTTTCCAGAAAAACAGTGTTGTGAGTACTCAAAACTGCCCAGGGGTCTGCCTAGGATAGGGGGCAACTCCAGAAGTTCAAAGGGATCCTGGAGCCAGCTAACCAGTAGAGCGGTTTGAAAAGGGGGTGCCTGTGTCTAAACCCTTAAGATAAATGAGAGAAAGGGGGCGCCGGTGTGGGCCCTGAAGTGTTAAGCAGTGTATACAAGTAGCTACCTCAGCAAGGAGTGCTAAAGGGAGCTTAAAGAGGACTTCTTTATTCAGAAAAGCAGTCACAAGTCAGTTCAGCGTTAATAGGCATCAGGCCAGCGTTACCCGCGTTAACCGGCATCTTGCCAGCGTCAAGTCAGCGCCAATCTGCATTTTTCAAGTGTCTCCAGCAATTTGTGCATAGTTGAGTCAAAGGAGTATCCCACTCATTCCTTTTCCTATCCCAGTTACCAAATAAATATAACATCCAAAGATACTGGACTGGTCATTGTCTCAGTGCTCACACTTGGAGAAAATACTTAAATGTGCTGTTGTCGCTAGCGGTAACCCAAGGGGACCCATATCCAGCAAAACGGCTGGGAATCTTGCTACATGTTGTGTTTGTGCAGTGTCCTGTACCTCTGAATGACCAGCCAAGCACAGATCAGCTTCTGTACTTAGTGTGTTCCATTAAAAAAAAGGAAGAGAGGTGAATGGAAGGATCAACTAGGTAATTCAGATGGAAAGAGTACATAAAAATATTATAAAGATTATGATTTATAAATTCACATATGTGAACACACACAGTTTTTTTTTTTTAGGGTAACATACACTTTAAGTGCCCATGTTGTTAGCTGGTAGACACTGTCTATTGGCTGTGAGAAGAATCACAGGGTCTTTACAGAGTCCTCGCAGGGTCTTTATCTCCACCTTGTCCTTAAACCTTCTGGAGTTGGTGCCATGACATCATGACAGGAGCCGGTTGTGGGTGTCTAGGGTGTAATTTAGGGAAGAGGATAGGTATTCTATCCTCTTCATATCTCGGATTCTGCATGCAATTCAACCAGGGAGAGAGGTTCCTGTTTCTTCCATTTGAGCGCTACCAAGCATCTAGCCATGGTCCACACGTACGCTAAGAGTTTTATAGAGGGTTTAGAAAATGTTTGGTTGAGTCCCAAAGGGTAGCTTTTAGGTTTGAAGGGGATCAGATCCAAAGATGGAGTGAGCAAGAGTAATGGCCAAGTTTTTTTTACGTCTGCATCTAAAGGGGAAATTGGTCAATATGAGGAACATAGAGTGGGATCCTTCCCTGATCTAGGGATAATAATTATGACTGCCTCTGTCATGGAGGGATGCCAAGGGAGGCAGACTATCATCCTGCAGTGCAGTTACTATAGCTGTGTGCAGATGGAGCATTAGTTCTTCATCATAGGTTTTATAGAATTCTATGGGTATTCCATCAGGGCAAGGTGATTGTAGGGAATGCATGGCAGCCTGTACTTCCTCCAATGAGACAAGTGCGTCAAGTTGGTCTAACTGGGAATCTAGAGTAGTCTATTGTATTAAAAAAGTTTGTGATGTCCACTGGTCATAGTCCATAGGTTTTTTATAGTAGTGCACAATGCTATAGTTAATATCATCAGGGTCAGAAACTGAGGCACCCGTCAGTTCCTCTATGGTCACAGTACTAGTCATTGGAGTCTGTTCTTTAGCCAAGCACACCAGGAACCTACCATTCTTTTTGCCCTGATCAAATATACTGTACATTGGGATTGGTTAAGAATGTGTTTTTTAGCTGTCTCGGTATGTAGAAGTTCCACTTCCCTGAGTTCCATCTGCAGTTCAGAGTGGAGTTGTGTATCAGGGGATTTTGCAAAGCTAGACTTAAATACTAAGTGTGAGCCTTGCCACTGTCCAATGCCTGATTGAGATCCCTACAAACAGTGCTAATAATAGATTGGTATTGCCCACAGGAGTATGCCTTGGAAGTGTCCCATTTGGTTGGAAGAGAAGTCAATTCAGAGTTAGCATAAATTCACACATATGCTGTGCGGGAAACACAGCGATCCCTGCACATTTCCCGCACTGTGTTTGCGATCCGCTGCAGGTGGTAATACAAAGTTAAAAACACCCCAAACGCATCACAAATGCAGTGAAGTTTGCATGCACCAGATCCCATACTACAAAACGACCATGTGATGTGGTTGTGGTGTGGCTCCAAAAAAAGGTTCCTGCACTTAGGTGCAGTGTGATGAAATCTAAGCCCATTCAATCTCCAAGGGTTAGAAAGGCTGGATTCATCTCTTTTTCATGGATAGTGTAGGACCCACTGATAATGGGGTACTTTGACGTAGTGGTGGGCTTGAGCACTATATGGCCATATGGTGGGACCAAATCCCCATTTTTATTAATGGATTGTCTTCAAATTTGGTAATTTCTTTTGCATGTGTGCGCTATTCTTTTTTAATATACATGTCTTTTGGTTCATAGCTGCACCAGCTTTAGAAATACATTGGTATGCTCCCCCAAATTTTTTGCTTGTTTATTATGTATTCGGTCTGACCAGACTACCGAGGTTGAGCAACCCACCCCCCCACCCCCCACACACACCTGTACTCCATCAGTGTACACTATCAAGTGGATATAGGAGGAGTCCCCTGTAGTGCATTTGCACATCTTTCCCAGCAAGGAGTGTTGTCTCCAATGGTTAGAAAGGCTGGATTCATCTCTTTTTCATGGATAGTGTAGGACCCACTGATAATGGGGTACTTTGACGTAGTGGTGGGCTTGAGCACTATATGGCCATATGGTGGGACCAAATCCCCATTTTTATTTATGGATTGTCTTCAAATTTGGTAGTAATTTCTTTTGCATGTGTGCGCTATTCTTTTTTAATATAAATGTCTTTTGGTTCATAGCTGCACCAGCTTTAGAAATGCATGGGTATGCTCCCCCAAATTTTTTGCTTGTTTATGATGAAATCTAAGCCCATTCAAAATACAGTAAATAGGCTCAAATAACACTGCACTGAATTGCATGTTAATTGCCCAGGAATGCAGTGCGGTCCCTGTGCAATTCACATGTGGGTAATAATGTGAACCAGCTGAAATGCAAATACAAATTGAATCCCAACACATATGTAAGAGATGCAATAGCAAGAAAGGCGCCATAGTCTATCTATTGGCAATTGGGTTACCAACAGATGCAAAAAGAATGGAGCATTGTCTGAGATTCCCTGATGTAAAAAGGAAATTTTGTGTACTCTGGATAGAACATGAGCAGTAGCATGTCAATACAGGACATTGGTACATGTGAAAGTGAGTGACAAGAGAATGCTCGGGTAGAGGGTTATTTCCATTGCCAGATATCAGTCAGGGGGTGCACATCAGCCCATTTAGACAACTCAGACCTAGTTCCAGAACCAGAGCTCAGCCTGTCTAGGTCATGATTGGGGACCATGTTAAAGTCTCCTGTAATAAGAATATTGTTAGTGGGGTATTCGGTTATCAGTGTAATCAGTCTGTTCAGTATCTGAGGCGAGACTGGAGGGGGAATAAAAAGGCCCACTAGCACCAACTCTACACAATTTATCATAGCATGCAGTATAAAATATTTACACTCAGTGTTCAGTCTGAGTATGAGGAATAGGTTGTGTTGTAGTAACGACCCATCTAGACTTTTTTTTTAAGGGCCAAGGTTCTACTGCCCAAGAGGTGTGTTTCTTGCAATATGCAAATTTGAAGATGGTGGGATTTAGGAAATTGGAAACGATGGACCCGTTCACTGGTTGGTTCAGCCCCCTGATGTTCCATGAAATCCAGGTAAACACAAACATTCATATGCATCCTAAGGGATTGAGGATCTGGGAAGTATTCAATTAGGCTGGACTGCAGAATCCAAATCATGGATAAAATGCACAGTGAGTACCATGGACAATGTACCTCAACAATAATCATCAGACAGATAAGCAACTATAGCTGACACATACCGATAGAAATAAAAATAACAAACATCAAAACATAACACCATCTAATTGGGGTGGAATTAAGTCCCAAAACTGAATGTAGCAACATGGCTTGAGGGTTGGTGTACTTGGCAAACAGAAACAGTATAGTCCAGTAGTGCAACAAAAAGGTGCCAGTTCAAGAAAGTGTTGGCATTTGCTCTCAGGTAGTAATGAGGGACTAAAGGTGCAATCCTTAACAACTTGAAACAACAAGTAACACAGTTAGTATAGGAGTACTCACCCTACATCCACTGGGCAGCAAAGCATCCACATGCGATTATCATTCTCCGATTGAGGTGAAGAAACATCAATAAGATCATTATACCTTTGTCCCATGTTTTGTAGGACAACTCTCGAATCATTCAAGCAGTAAACAGTTGTGCAAGAAATAAAATGGACATAGTCAGTGGCAGCCTCCACAATCAACAGAGAATAAAGCACTGTAGAAAGAGACATGGAGGGCACAATGGAGAGATAAGGCATGTCCTGGTGGAAGGAGAGTTACTTATGGATCAAAGAGAGCTTTAGAGAGGTTTAAGGGTGAGTTTACAGAAAGTTAGTGGATGCTGATTAGGGGCTCCTCGCCATCTCCAGCCATGTTGCAGCATCTTCTGGGGAGGTGGAGAACTTGGTTGTCTTGCCATCCTGGACCCATAGTTTGGCTGGGAATAGCGAGCTATAGAAGACTCCATAGGCTTGAAGTTTGCCCTTTATGCCATCAAAAGACTGTCTTAAGCGTTGAATGCCTGAAAAAACGTCTGAAAAACGCCTGAAAAACACCCAAAAAAACGCCTGAAAATAATACGCTCAGGTGTGAATGTTAATCTATCCTGGACTTTGTGCAAAAATACAGCTACATTTTTACTTTTTTTCACAGAAAGCAAAAAAGTAATAAAAAGCAAAATAAAAAAATGTAAAGCGACAGTACACAAATAATGAATAAATACACAAAAATAAAACACACACACACACCTTTGAAATACAATTGAAAAAAATAAAGTGAAAAAGAGAGTAATTATTTTAAAGGTAAACATGGATAACATAGCATAATGAGTGGGAAAAAAATGTGATGCCTTATGAACATATGAGTATGAGCCCTTAGGGTGCCAAAAGTTGTGTGCTTATAGGCTTTAGGAATGAAAGCACAACTTTGCCCTTACCCATTCTGAATACTCCTTATCCTTCCTATATGCTCCCCACCCATCTGTTGGTCAGGTTGGATAGTACAGCTACAGAGTTACGCAGCGTCAGAATGGTTTCCTTCGAGTCTCTGCTCAATACAAGCTTTCCTTTATCTTCTAGCAATATGTAGGAAGGGTGCTCTGTACCGCTCCATATCATTAGTCAATGCTCCATATGACCTGTACTAACAGCCTCTCTTCTCTCTTCCATAAAATGCTCTACATGTAATTTTTCCTCTAATAGAAATATATAAATGCACATAAGATGTTTGTATTTGCCCCATAAATTTCACCCAATGCTCCATATAACTTGTGAATTAAACAGCCTCTCTCACTGTTTTATATGAGAAGGTTGATAAAAGTAGCATTACATCACCACATATATAATATTTCCCATTACGCTCATCTTAAAGAAGAACTGTAGCCAAGCTATGGACATTCAAATATTTACAAAGTCTAAGCAACTATTAGATAAACTTTAAAACACGCCTTCACTGACCTCTGTAGCTGCAGGCACTGTGGATAAATGAATCTTCTGTTCTCAAAAGAGAAGCACTTCAAGTCAGGTTTCAGTCGTCTGCTCTTCCCTCATCCTGTGCACCTGGTCTGTGTTTAAATTAGAGATGGGAGGGGTGTTAGGCAGCTAACTCACTGCTGGGAGGGGGGAGCAAGAAGAGCTGAGCTGCTCAGTCATTTTTGAAAAGGGGGAGCAGAGGGAGCTGAGCTGCTGAAATAAAAAAATGAAAGTACTTTCTGTTGAGAACTTTGAGGATAAACTGCTCCACAGTACCCGTGACTAGTGGTCAGTGGGTCTTGTTTTTAAGTGTATTTACTGCTTGCTGAGAATGTAAAAAAATTTGAATGCAAAAAACCACTAATGACCAGTAATACTGACTTATTGCTGATGTTTGAGAGACAACATTTCGATCAGTTAGGTGTTTCTGATGCTAAACGCAGGTCAAGGGCATCTATGTAACTCCAATTGTCAAGGACTGCATACTTTGGGTGTCGTTTTAATTGGTAAAACATGCATGACCTTATTCATTGTTGTTTAACCAAGAAATGCTAGTTGGTAAAATAAAGTAGTTTATGATACACAGATATATGGCACACGTATGGGTTTTTCCAGTAATGTTATTGTTGTCATTGTAACAGCTGACTGTAACAGAAAAAAATGGCTGCCAAGCGTGTCACTAAGCAGGACCCATGCCAAGTCTGACCCTTTCCTATTCTTATCTACCCCAGCAATTTTATAACACCGGAAATATGCTCTATAAATAACCCATTGTATGCAGTTGTTGAAAGGACTTGCCAGAAATATTCCCCGAGAGGCCAATGGTCATACTGAGCCACTATGCAGAAAATTTGTCACAAGTCAATTTGTGACGGGAAACTGCAGTTTGAAGTGGGGCAAATAGAAAATTAAAAAGAATGATGGACCGATAAAACCCACTAAAGACTAAACTAAAGAGGATGTAATCTGAAAGTGGTTAGTAAGCTTGTATTTGTTTTTTTTTTTTTTATGGTGTCTAGTCTAGTCCAAATTTTTTAGCTTTGAATAAAACAGGGAGGGGTTAGGCCTCTACTACCCAACCCGTGGCCCTTTGGCACCTATTGTGTGGCCCTTAAAGGTAGGAATCTGTGTTTTGGTGCTTTTTCAAGTCGATAATTAAAACTATTCCTTAGACTGGCTTCAAATAGGTAAATAGTTTGATTTATTTATGTTTTAATATCTTAATTAATCTAAAAGGTGCGCAAAACCAATATATTTAGTGCCGGTTTCCGCATAGCACCTGAATTGCACATTGTTTCACACTGACATCTTCGAACCGCTGGGGGTGTAAATATAAAGTTAATGACACCCCCAGATTGGCTCGCAGATCGCTGTGCTAACTGTCAAATGGTGCATGATTCAGATCGCATGGGTGTGAACACCCATGCAATCCGATTCCAGTGCAGAACAAAAAAAGAGTCCTGCACCATTTTGGTGCGAATACGATGCGATTTCAGCCGTACAGTTTGTATGGCTGAATTTGCATTGCACAGACATCGCGTCAACCATGTCCATGTCTGTATGATGCACTGTTGCTTTCAACTTATGGGAATAAACACTTCAAGTTTATCTACTTTTGAGTGCGGTCAAACCTTTTCCTTGAATATCATCATAAGGGGCCACCCCTGCCCAAGACCTCACTTATTCCTCCGTTTCCTGGCCTGCCAGACTGCAGGGGTCTGGTATGGATTTTGGGGGGGGGGGGGGCTCACATCTATTTTAAAATTTATTTTGGTGTGGGGTTCCCCTTAAAATCCATACCAGACCAAAGGACCTGGCATGGATTTGGGGGGGGGGGGCTCCCATGCTGTTTTTTCCCCCCACATTTTTGGATTCCTATCAATGGTTTTGTTTACATTCAGCTGTCAGAAGTGTTCCCCAATGGATGGCTCATCCGTTGTTAAGGACGCAGCGGCCCGCTCCTTAACGCTGTGTGGCAGGCGCAGCACTACAAAGTGCCTTATGCGCTGTGGCATTAGAAGAATTGGATCTCTCTGACTTCAGTCTAACCAGACTGTCTGTTACTCTATAAATTCCTCTAATACTGTTCTATGGAAAGCAGTAGGTTTAAAGAGCACACCAAACGCTTAAGATATCTTCTTTATTGACTTCAACTTTTCTTCATAGATAACTTTTGCAGCAGACAGTCCATGTACAACATGTGCTGAATACAGTATAACAAATGGTGGATATATTTCTCTCTCTATTGCTGTTTGCTGTTTGAGTTTGTTTGCTTGGGTTTGGTTTTGAGTTGTTAGAGTTGTTTGGGTTTGTTCGATAGTTTGAATTCGATATAACTTTTGAAGTTTGATAGTTTGTTTGTTTGTTTGTTTGTTTGATAGTTTGTTTGTTTGATAGTTTGTTTGTTTGATAGTTTGTTTGTTTGTTTGGTGGAACTACAAGTGAACACATAACTAGTTCAGTATACAGCTCTAATCACATTACTAACAATAGGAACATGTATAACTGTTAATTACCTATTTTTGGCCACTTGCTTCCATAAAACTGCTCTGTGGATCTGTGTGTCTATTCAGTTCTCTTCTGTAGTGGAAAATGAGAAGGCTGGCTGAAGCATGAGGCTTCAGAGAAAAAATGGGTGTAAGGCTGGCTGTGATTGGCCAAGACTGTTGCTGAGTGTGAGATTGGCTGTGATTGGCCACAAACTCCTTATGGGTAATAAAGTTTAACTCTGTGCTTTCTGGTTTCAACTCTGCTGTGTCTGAGCTTACCTTTCATGCATACAAATGAATCTTACAGGCATATTTTTCCTTTGCTTCTGTGAACACAATATACAATTGTTATATGACATCCAAACATGAAATCAGAGTAAATAACTCTGCTTTTGTCTCTCACATATAAACATATGCACTGTATTGAGGTTATTAACAGGTCTAGCTGTATATGCATGTAGGTCATATTAGCAACCTAGGACAGGTTCTAGCTGGCCAGCTACACTCCCACCAATATTACCTATAATTCTATGTTCTCTATAGTAGGATTTGAACATGAATTTGGGGAATTTTCTATCAGGTTCTCAACGTCCAAGTGTCTTTTATCACTTTCAAGTAGAACAACTAACTGCTGTATAGGACGTTCCAACTTGAGTGGAGTAGTGAGACGTTTTCCCTTTTTGTCAAGTTTTGAGTCTCCTATTTGTAACAACGCTCTTCTTACTAGTCTGATTGCAGATTCTGTGGACTCTAGACTTATAAGACCATCATCTACATAGAAGTTTTTCTTAAGAAAATTTGTTGCTGATGGGCAATCCTTTTCATTTTTGTTGGCCAGGTACTTCATACCATAATTGGCGCAACCTGGAGACGATGCTGCTCCAAACAAGTGTACTTTCATTCTGTATTCTGCTGGCTCTGTATCTGTATCTCCGTCCTCCCACCATAGAAACCTCAGGAAGTCTCTATCTTCATTCTTCACATGAAACTGGTGGAACATCTTTTCAACGTCACACATGACCGCTACGGGATACTTTCTGAATCTACAGAGTACTCCAGGCAGAGTGTTTGTAAGGTCTGGTCCTTTTAGTAGATGATCGTTCAATGCAACACTATCATATTTTGCTGAGCAATCAAATACTACTCTAATCTTATCTGGTTTCTTTGGGTGGTAAACCTTGATGTGGGATGTACCACACTTCTCCTTCTTTAGGTTGGTTATTCACCTTCTCTGCATGTCCTTCTTCAAGGATGCCTTCCATGAATTTAAAATAATCTTGCTTGAATTTGGGATCTCTTCCCATCTTTTTCTTCAGGCATTTCAATCTTGCTAGGGCAAGATTTCTGTTATTTGGCAGACAAGGTCATTCTCTAAAGGGTAAGGGCATTTCAAGATAACCTTGTTGATTCTGCTGAATACTTTCTTCTAGAGTGTGTACGAACTTTATGTCTTCTTGAGATACACTCTTTTCTTCAGAACTTATGTCTGCAAAGTCCGACTCAAGGATCTTGATTACTTTTGCTGAACTTACAGTTGGTAACTCTTGGACGGATATTCGATGACACAATCCTGTCACCTGTCTTGAGTTTGCAATCTGCTGTTTTCCTCCAACAACACCCCATCCTAGATCAGTTCGAACAGCGTAGGGTTCACCCTTTCCTCCTGTGATTACCTCTCGTGGTACCAAAGCTTCGTGACAATCGTAGCCTATCAACAGTCCAACACCAAACTCCTTCAGCGGGGACATTTCATGTGATATGACAGATAGGTGTTCCCATTTATTGGCTGTTTCACAGGTAGGTATGCAATCCCGATCTAGAGGTATATCGTCTTTCGTATAGGCTGGAGGTAGATTTAATGTGAGGTTTGAATGAAGTCCTCTAACTCTCAATCCTTTGACTCTTTGACTGTTCACTAATGTATCTCTCCCCGTCATTGTGGTGAGTTTGAGCTTCACTGGTTCTGTAGCCACTTGTAATTTCTTGCAGATTTCTTGATCAATGAAGGTAACATCGCTTTGGGCATCCAATAGTGCATAGGCATATACCTTCTTATTCCTCCTTTTAGGATTTGAAATGCACACTGGTACGACCATTGATGTGCTGTTGCTTTCTCCTTCCCTTACTCTGCAAGAGAATACTGATACTTTCTTTTCTTCCTCAGCATCTTTAGGTATTGAGGATTCATCCTTCTTTGGACGTTCTTCATGTAGTGGTGTAGGATGGCGTCCTTTGCAAACACTACATGTGGCCCTTTTCTTACACTCCTTAGTAATATGTCCTTTTCTTAGGCATCCAAAACACAGTTGATTATCAAGTACAAATTTTTTCTTTTCATTTGAGGACTTCACTATCAATTGTTGGCACTTGTGTATGGAGTTGTTCTCTCCACAGAACATACACTTAAAGGTAGTCTGAGGATTTGTCAGTTCTGTCTCTCTACTGATCCCAGTAGTGACTTTGAACTTTCTCTCGTAGGTATCTAGACCTTTAGCTGCTGTGTTGGTTGCAAAGCTAGCTGCTCTTGAACGTCTTATATCTCTCGCAGGCCTTTCTTCTAAGGATTTTAAGGCATAAGATGCTGTTACTGGGTTACATGCTATTCGTGCTTCCTTATTGACAAACTCAGAGAACTTTTCAAAACTTGGGAAGTCCTTATTTAGATCTAACTGTTCAGTCACATAGCGATTCCACCTAGAAGCCACTCCTTCAGGTAGTTTAGCTAGCATCCTGTGGTTTTCCAGATAGTCGTTCAGTACTTCTAGTCCTCGTACATGTGGGATGGCATTGCTGCATGCTTGCAGGAAGTCATCATACTCTTGGAGTTTGAAATGATCTTTAGGACCTATCTTAGGCCAGTTATTCAATTTTTCCTTAAAGGCTCTTTGTACTAAGAAAGGATGACCATATCTTGCATTTAACTTTTCCCAAGCTTGCTTGTAGGCTTCTTCGTCTGTTCTATAGAAGTTACCTTCAAGAGCTTTCTTTGCTTCTCCACCAACATATTTCTGAAGGTAGAATAACTTGTCAACTGGCCTGAAGCAATAGTGCTCAATGATCATTTCAAAACTCGCCTTCCACTCTATGAACTTCAGTATGTCTCCTGAAAATACAGCAGGTTCTGGAACGGGCAGTCTTGCTGGGACTGTTCTCTGTCGTCTTGCTGGGACAATAGTTGCAACATTTTCCTGATCATTGCAGTGACATCTAGGAATAGGATCATCTAGTTTTATTTTCTCACCTAGTTCTGAATTAGGTAAGTCTCTCTCTTTGTCTTTCTGAGCAGGGATAGAAGGGCACTGACTTTTTTCTTCACTACATACAGGTGATTTCCTTTCATTCTCCTGGGCGTATGAAAGGAAGTAGGAGTCTGCATCTTCACTTAGTACAGATTTGGACTTATGATTACTATTCAGGTCCTCTTCGTGTACTCTCAGTCTGGCTTCTATAATCTTGACTTCTTTCAGCCTTTCCAGACTTTCCATTTTAGCTTCCATTTCAGCTTTTCGTAGGCGCTGCGCCTCAATGGCAGATTCCATCTCAATTTCTGCTTTCTTAACAGCAAGTTGTTTGACCAGTTCCTTTCTTTTGGCTATTAAGGTACTTGAGGACTCTGATATGTTACTGGCACTTCTGCTAGTGAAGGAAGTCCCACTTGAGATTGTGGTTCCCCCTAAGGACCTAGCATAGTCTCTCATAAAGAGCTTGTTAATTCTCTTTCTTGCCTTAACTTCATCATAGTTAGCTTCAGATGATAGTTCTCTCATGAGCTTTACTAAATCTTTAGTGACTGCAGTACACGTGTCCATGTTCCTTACAATATCCTGGGAAGGTGTCGTGGATGACCGCAGATTGACATATGCTGCCATGAGCTCTGATTCAGATTCTTCTATCGTCTCTACAATATCACTCATATTTCCTTTTATACTTTCTTGCTTTAGCCTTCTATGAACATCTTTAATGTATAATTTCCACTTATCATACATTCTGGTGAACTTTTTTCCTTTTAATGCTGCTTCTTGCTCCAAATTTTCCAACATCTTTGCGGTCGGTTTTCTGATACGTTCTAAACGTCTTAGTTCGTCTGGTTGGGATATATCAGTTTGGGGCAAGACTAATGCTGCATCTGACTCTTTTACCTCAGACAGGTTCCCTTGCTCTTCACTTTCTAACTTATCTATCCTTGTATCCTCTAACAGTGGCATAGCAATACTAGACTTAGACATTTTTACTCTAAATGCTATAACACTCAATAAGAATATTAAGAAGACTTTCACTTTAAATGCAATAGCAATAGGTACAGGCAATAACAATGACGTTCACTTTAAATGCAATAGCAATAGGTACAGGCAATAAAAATGACTTTCACTTTAAATGCAATAGCAATAGGTGCAGGCAGTAAAAAATGACATTCACTTTAAATACTTTAGAGTCTGTGTACTACAACTGCCCCTTGTTTTTTACTTACAGTCCTTTTATTCCTGAACACGAAAATGTCTCTTTCTTGTCAAGCCTATTGCAATGATAAGTAATAAAGGAAAGTTCTGACCTTATTCTGAAGAGCAGGATACTGCGATCTGTAGGTTGCTGGAACAAATATCAGTCTTAAAGGAGACTTGTCTTTTCTTGATCTGATGCTCTATGCAGACTTGCGATGCTTTGCGCTGACTTGCGATGCTCTGCGCTGACTTGCGATGCTCTGCTCTGACTTGCGATGCTCTGCTCTGACTTGCGATGCTCTGCGTTGACTTGCGATGCTTTGTGCTGCAGGCTTTGGGCCTAGTGGCGGGAAACTAGCTGGCTGCAGTACGTGGTCTCTCCGTGGGTATCGGTGCAGGCACTCTAGCTCTGGACTTTGGCCTCCCACCATGCATCTCTTTCTCTCTCTAGGAATCGCAGGAGGGTTGGAGCTCTTTCTGTGTCTATCTTGCCTTTGCCGTTCTGCCACTTTAAGAGTCGGTTGCAGTTTGACTAAAACCACACGTTCTGGCCTCTATGTAGCTCCGCTGCTCAAATGCGCTCTTTACTCTGCAAGTTGAGGAGCACTATTAGGCTCCTTTCAGACGGCCGCTCCGCTGCTGTAGTCCGCTGCGGGACTTTTTTTTTTTTTTTTCCACGGAGCGGATGACATTTGTGTCATCCGCTCCGTGTGCCCGCATATCATCCCATCCGTTTGCGGACATAATGTAAGTATATGGCATTGAGGATGTCAGCGGATGACACCGCTGACATCCGATTTTCCTTCCTTTCCGTTTTTTACACGGATGGAAAAATGGGGTTCTGTTCCGTTCCAAAAAACGGAACAGAACTGAAAGGAGGAAAATCGGATGTCAGCGGATGGTATTCCGCTGACATCCGCAGTGCCATTCACTTACATTGATGTCCGCAAATCATCCGCAAAAAAATAGGATGATTTGCGGACACACGGAAAGCAGCGGAGCGGCCGTGTGAAAGGAGCCTTACTTTGCCCTCAAAGGGCTAAATAGTTCCACTGTGGCAGGCGCAGCACTACAAAGTGCCTTATGCGCTGTGGCATTAGAAGAATTGGATCTCTCTGACTTCAGTCTAACCAGACTGTCTGTTACTCTATAAATTCCTCTAATACCGTTCTATGGAAAGCAGTAGGTTTAAAGAGCACACCAAACGCTTAAGATATCTTCTTTATTAACTTCAACTTTTCTTCATAGATAACAGTGACACTTTTGCAGCAGACAGTCCATGTGCTGAATACAGTATAACAAATGGTGGATAATTGCTGTTTGAGTTTGTTTGCTTGGGTTTGGTTTTGAATTGTTAGAGTTGTTTGGGTTTGTTCGATAGTTTGAATTCGATATAACTTTTGAAGTTTGATAGTTTGTTTGTTTGATAGTTTGTTTGTTTGATAGTTTGTTTGTTTGTTTGGTGGAACTACAAGTGAACACATAACTAGTTCAGTATACAGCTCTAATCACATTACTAACAATAGGAACATGTATAACTGTTAATTACCTATTTTTGGCCACTTGCTTCCATAAAACTGCTCTGTGGATCTGTGTGTCTATTCAGTTCTCTACTGTAGTGGAAAATGAGAAGGCTGGCTGAAGCATGAGGCTTCAGAGAAAAAATGGGTGTAAGGCTGGCTGTGCTTGGCCAAGACTGTTGCTGAGTGTGAGATTGGCTGTGATTGGCCACAAACTCCTTATGGGTAATAAAGTTTAACTCTGTGCTTTCTGGTTTCAACTCTGCTGTGTCTGAGCTTACCTTACATGCATACAAATGAACCTTACAGGCATATTTTTCCTTTGCTTCTGTGAACACAATATACAATTGTTATATGACATCCAAACATGAAATCACAGTAAATAACTCTGCTTTTGTCTCTCACATATAAACATATGCACTGTATTGAGGTTATTAACAGGTCTAGCTGTATATGCAAGTAGGTCATATTAGCAACCTAGGACAGGTTCTAGCTGGCCAGCTACACGCTGCAGCTACTAAACGTAGCTTACATACTAGGTTTAATGGCAGCAAAAAAATGCTAAAATATTAGCATTTTTTGTCCATCGTTTTTACGGCGGTTTTTAGCTTTCTAGTGTGCATAATTCCTTATACTAGCAACATGAAAAACCCATTTAAAAACTTTTTAATAGCTATGTTTGTCTGCAGTCCAGTAGATGTACAGGGAACAAAGTGCTGCAACAAAACAGAATTCAGTGAGCTCAAGCACTACAAGATGGATTCTGATTGGCTATTAAGAGTAATGCACATTGATTCTTGCACACTGTTGGGGTTATACTGGATGTCATTTCCAGCTTATTTGGAGTCACTGTCTCCTGTGACATCACTTACTCAGAATTTTCTCCTTTCTGCAGCGGTCTGTGTAAAAAAAAAAAAGAGTTTACAGCTACGAATTGCAAGTTCTTGAGGACAAGTTTGTATCTTGAAAGTTCCTTATCACTGTCCTTCATTCTGTACATGGTGAAAGTTTCTCAGAGACATGGCGTACATTGGGGTAAGAGTTGGTGGATGGCTGTAAAAATTATTTGCAGGAGTTCTCAGAAACACATTGTAGAAGCTGTCAGGAAAGCTTAAATCCAGGCAGATTCAGAAAATACTAATGAATCATAATATATTTTTTAGGCTCAGTTCACACAAGTGCGACTTGTCGCACATAAAAACGCATGACAGGTCAAAACCCATTTATTTTAATGGCATCCATTCCAATCTTTGAGACTCAAGTCACAGCATCTTCAAAAAAGGTTCCTGCACTACTGTGATGCAACTTTGACATGGATTGGGGACAGTAAAAGAAGGGTAGGATTAGCGAAGACAGGATCAAACAGCCTTTTTACACAATGCAGAAGATTAACTCCTTAGGTGCCACGGTAAGCATAACAAGCATGCTTTACTGCATATACAGACTGATTTTACTGTTGTGGTTTTAGTAACGCTTTATAGATCATTATATGCATTTTCAAATGCAGGCAGTGTGAGTACCAGAATTTAAAAACATATGGAGTGTGAGATGAAGAAGCAATGCAAGGAGCCAATCAGTTCATGTGCTGACAAATAAGCAGAGTGACAGAGACATGAGCTCATCACTGTGCTTTTTACTTTCTAGTCACAGGCTGGGGGCGTGTTCAGGGCAACTTGGGCTCAGAGAAAGTGGGGCAAATGATGCTGGCCATCAGGCTGAGGACATCTAGTCGCTGAGAAATAGCAGGGTGGTCACAATTTCTGGATTGAAAGTGAGTATTTCAACAAGTGCTGATTTTATTTTATCTTGGAGTTTTGGTTTAAGAGAAATCAAAGTTGTTACTATTGGATACTGGACTGAAGTCGTAATTTTTTTTTCACAATTTTTCGATAAATGATAAAAAGTAAGATTTGTTTTTTTTTTTCCACAAAGTTGTCATTTAGCCCCACAAATTCCGTGACCCTAGAGATCATTATACCAAGATATTTAAAATTAGAAACAATGGATACTGGGCAGGACGAGGGCAGAGAAGGAACAACTGTAAGGGATGTCAGGTACCCCATAAAAAAACAAATTTTCGTTTCATGGTATTTCTATTGAATCACCAGTAGATGGCAGCACAAAGTTCAACTGCAAGCAAGGCATGGGAGGAACTAAAAAGTTAGACCTTTTGTTCCTGGGGGAACAGAATAGCAGTTGCTGTGCTGTGTTCACCAGACTAAAAGGTCATCATACCTCATGTCATATCATTGCAGGTAAGAGGGAGTATATTTAGGGCTATAAACCGGGGCGAAATTGATTTAATTGACATCCCTGTGATCAGTAAAGGCTCCTGTCACTACTGTGTGATTGAATAACACACTGCACAAATTTTAGTGGGTCACATTGTAGCATCACATGACTACAGTGTACCAGGAATACCAGGAATGTGGTTATTATAGTGTTATGTTTTTATATCTTATATTAGATTGTACTACTAGACCACTGTGATGCAGAAGGAGTAACAACATATTTCACATGTTTAATTGGTTATTATTTTGTATGAGGACGTTATTCCTGTATATGAGAATGTTTATATTGTTATATATATAGATGTGTAATAGTATCTATGAACAGAATAGAAGTTGCTGTGTCCCTCAGAATAAAAAGTCATACCTCATGTCCTTATCATTGCAGAAACGTTTTCAATAAAAATAATTCTGCTTTCACCCGGTCCGATCCCTTCGCACATTGGAATTATTGACCATACTTTCAGCATATGTGCAACACAACCAAGCCCTCCAACACCAAAAAGGCTGACTTTCACCAGCTAATGATCAGGCCCGAGTATGAGCCAAACTCCCTTATGACGGCTATCACAGCTTGACGACCGCCTGCCGCAGATTTACTGTGGCAGGCAGCCGCTCCTGGGCAAAGCGACGTACAGTAGCCCTACGTCGCTCGCTCTCAGGAGGTTAGGGGGCGAGCGCAAGACCGCCGGAGGTGCGCTCCCGTCCCCCGCTCATCAGCCGGGGAGCCAGTGGGTGTGTCAGACGGCTCCGATTGCTGCCTAACACCGGCGATCTCCCCCTGCTGACAGAGAAGGACGGACAGCTGATGTAAACACAGGCATACGTCCTTCTCCCTGCAATGATCACAGAGGTCATATAATCCTGCTATATAGGATCGCATGTCTCTGTGATCATCTCACAAGCCCAACCCCCCCCCCCTCCACAGTTAGAATCACTCCCCTAGGGTCACATTTAACCCCTTGATCACATTAGTATTAACCCCTTCCCTGCCAATGGCATTATTACAGTAATAGTGCATATTTTTAGCACTGATTACTATTAGTAATTAGTAATGTCACTAATACCCCCAAAAGTGTCAAAAATGTCAGTTATCGGTCCGATCTGTCCGCCACAATGTCGCAGTCCAGCAAAAAATCACAAATCGCCGCCATTACTAGTAAAAAAAAAATAACAATAAAAATGGCATAAATCTTTCCCGTAGTTAGTAGACGCAATAACTTTTGCGAAAACCAATCAAACTACGCTTATTTCAATTTTTTTTACCAAAAATATGTAGCAAAAAACAAATTGGCCTAAAATGTAAAAAATTTAGATTTTTACACTTTTTTTTGGGGAATGTTATATAGCAGAATGTGAAAAATATATATATTTTTTTTCAAAATTGTCGCTCTTTTTTTATTTATAGCGCAAAAAATCCTATCAAATACTTACCGTAGTTTTCCTTTCCTGATAGTCTCCATGGCAGCCTACGTGTGGGTTAACCCCGCTTCCACTCCAAGGGTATAGGACCCCCCTCCCATAAATTTCAGCTCTCAGGTACAGCAGGTGTTCCATATCTTAGCCGAATCCAAGACGAGAGGGTGGGAACTCCGGCTGCCATGGAGACTATCAGGAAAGGAAAATTACGGTAAGTATTTGATAGGAATTTTCCGTTTTCCTGTCAGTCTCCATGGCAGCCTACGTGTGGGAAATAACTAGCTCACGCCACACGGGTGGGAATGCTTTAGCAAAGAAACTTTAATTTATGCTATTTGCAGACAAAACAGTAAAACCAAAATTAACTGAGGACACAGAAGCAGGCTCCACACAATAGTGGGTCATAAAAGTATTGACCGAAGACCATGAAGCCGCTCTGCAGATCACATCTGGAGCCACGTGCCGCGAGGCCGCCCAGGACGTAGAGATACTCCTTGTAGAGTGCGCCGTCACCGCCTCTGGAGGAGCCAGACCCTCAGCTCTATAGGCCTGTTGGATAGCTGCCACTATCCATGATGCAATAGTTCTGGATGAAGCAGGTTTACCTCTGTTCTTCCCCCAGAACAGGACAAAGAGGTTGTCAGACTGCCTGAATGGTGCAGTTGCTTGAAGATAAACTTTTAAGGATTCTCCTACATCCAACGGATGAGGATTAAACTCATCAGAGGACCGAAAACTAGGTAGCACGATCTCCTGGTTCTGGTGAAACACCGAGGTGACTTTCGGATTTGAATTTAGCATGGGTATCAGCACTACCCGATCTGGGAAGAAAGTCAGGAATGGTTCTCTACAGCCGAGGGAACTTAATTCAGAGACCCTTTTAGCCGAAGTAATGGCTACAAGGAAGACAGTCCGGATGGTCAGATCCTTGATAGAAGAAGAAGATTCTATGCCCGTTTTTGAGAGGGCATTTAGGACAAGAGGTAGATCCCATTTTGGAAACCTAGGTTTTCTTTGAGGATTGAGCCTGACTGCTCCTTTAAAGAACTGTTGAATAAGTGGGTGCTGAGCCCACATGATCCCAGAGAAGGCAGACAAAGAGAAGGCAGACATACCTTCCGGATATGCAGATTCCACAAATCTTGACCAGATTCTGCAGTATACCTTATTTGTACTTGGCCGTCTGGCATTCATCAAGGTGGAAATGGCTGTAGATGGGCAGCCAAGCAATTCCAACCTTTCCCTCTCAAGAACCAGACCGTCAACCGGAGTATTGCAGGACAGGAGTGTACTGATATTCCCTGTAGAAGCAAGTCTGGTCTGAGGGGAAGAGGGACCGGGTCCCAGTAACTCAGCTGTAGGAGCAGCGGAAACCATGGCCTGTTTGGCCAGAAAGGCGCCACCATCACTATCTCTACATCTTCCGCTTGAAGTCTCTGCAGAAATTTGAGAATGATGGGTACTGGAGGAAAGGCATATGCCCTGCTGAACTCCCACCTGTCGGTTAGTCCCGTAGGCTTGATGGCATCTGCCTCTCGTGACATACTTCTCCAACTTGTGGTTGCACGGAGAGGCGAACAGGTCGACTTCGGGAGATACTCCCAACGACAGGATCCATTTGAACGACTCCACATGGAGAGACCACTCGTTGTGGTTCAACTGGACCCTGGACAGGAAATCTGCTTGAACGTTCTGTGAACCTGGAATGTAGACTGCTGAGATATCGACTAGATGAGCCTGAGCCCAAGACATAATTGGGTCTAATTCTCGTAGTAGAGAGAGACTCCGTGTCCCACCTTGTCTCTTCACATAAGACACTGCCGTGGTGTTGTCCATCCGAATCATTACAGATTTCCCTTCCACCAGGTGTTGAAAAGATCGAAGAGCCTGATAGGCTGCTCGGAGCTCCAGAATATTGGAGACTGGTGTGTGTCTCTGAAAAGACCACTTTCCTTGTGTCATTTCCGACAGACAATGAGCCCCCCAACCTGAGTTGCTGGCGTCTGTTGTGATTATAGTCCATGAGACTGGAATCAGAGAGTGGCAGTTGAGCAGATTCTTGCGTTGCAGCCACCAAAGAAGACTGAATCTCATGCTGGAGGAGATATGAATGTATTGATCCCTCTCTTCCGGGTTCCACTGTTGTAGGAACCCTTTCTGGAAGGGCCTCATACGCCATCGGAGCCGTGGACACCATGGTGCCAATGATTTTGAGGCACTGAGAGGATTTCAGCCGAGGAGAAGAAAGGGCTGGAAGGATTCTCTCCCTCACTACCGGTATCTTCTCTAATGGGAGAGAGATTAAATTCTCGATGGTGTCGAATTGCACCCCTAGATAGACTAGGCGCTGAGTGGGCTCCAGCTGACTCTTTTGTAGGTTTAACAGCCAGCCAAACTCTTTGAGGGTCGATATGACCTGATCTCTGTGTGCCAATAACTGATCTTTCTCTTGAGACAGCAGCAGAAGATTGTCTATTGTCTAAGTAATGAGGAGAGCATATTTAAAAGAAGAAAAACTACCACAAGAGGACACAGTTTTAAATTAGAGGGGCAAAGGTTTAAAAGTAATATGAGGAAGTATTACTTTACTGAGAGAGTAGTGGATGCATGGAATAACCTTCCTGCAGAAGTGGTAGCTGCAAATACAGTTAAGGAGTTTAAGCATGCATGGGATAGGCATAAGGCTATCCTTCATATAAGATAGGGCCAGGGACTATTCATAGGATTCAGATATATTGGGCAGACTAGATGGGCCAAATGGTTCTTATCTGCCGACACATTCTATGTTTCTATGTTTCTATGATGTAGACATATTCCTTTCAATCTTATGAGGGCCACTACAGCCAGGAGAACTTTGGAGAATACTCTGGGCGAGGTAGAGAGGCCGAAAGGTAGACAAATGAATTGAAGATGTCGGTTCAGAACACAGAAGCGGAGATATTTGTGAAAGTCGACTGCCACAGGTACATGAAAGTACGCATCTTTCAGATCTATTGAGGCGAGCCAGTCTCCTGGCAGTACTGCCTTCTGAATGGTGGAGAGTGTTTCCATCTTGAATTTTTCGTTCTTTATGAACTTGTTCAGGTATGTGAGATCTATAACGGGCCTCCAAGCTCCGTTCTTCTTCTGGACTAGAGAGAGGGGTGAATAAACATCTTGAAATTTTTCCTGCTCGGGAAACAGAACTACTGCTCCTTGAGCCACCAAAGCGTCTACATAGGCGAGCAAGACTTCTCTCTTCTAGACAGGGCAAGTGAGTTGGAATGAACCGTGGAACCGGATTTGCCAGGAATGACCATCTGTGGCCTATAGAGTCCGTCCTGACGGTCCAAAAGTCTCTAATTGAGGCCGTCCAGACACGCTGAAAATGGAGAAGACGTGCCCTCACCTGGCATGTCTGAACAGGCCCAATCTCAAAAAGATTTAGTAGATTCTTGTCCAGCAGGCGCTGGATTTTTGGATGATCTTCAAGAAGAAGATTGGCCTCCTCTTCAATTTCTCCGAAAGTCTCTAGTAGGTTTGTAAGAGCGGGCATCTCTTGATCTCTCAGTGTATTGCCTCCTAGTTTAAGGGCTTCTTCTCAAGCGTTTATCCTACTGAAGGAAACCTGACTTTCCGCCAGTGGCCTTTGCAATGGCGCTGTCCAATTTATTCCCGAAAAGGGAAGTACCCTCGAAAGGGATCTTACACCATGCCTGCTTAGAGGCTGGATCCGCAAGCCAAGGGCGGAGCCACAAGGCCCTTTTTGCCGTCACTGAAGATAGCATTGATCTGGACAAAAGGCGCAGAACATCAATAGATGCTTCTCCCAAAAACACTGAAGCCAACTTGAGTTCATGAACAGGAGAGCTCTCAACAGCTTCTTCCGAGATGCTTCCAAGTTTAGTCTCAATATCAGACACCCAGACTTCCATGGCTTTAGACATCGTTGCCAATGCCATAACAGGCTTGCAGGCCGCTCCGGCCGTAACATAGATCCTCTTTAAGTCTAGATCTATTTTCCTGTCCAAGGGATCTCTGAAGGAAACCGCATCATCCAGGGGCAAAGTAACATGCTTTGCTAATCTTGTGACTGCAGCATCCACAAGGGGAGCAGACTCTAAACGAGCGACATCTTTAGGTTTAAAGGGATACAATTTCCCAAGTTTGGAAGATAGGGAAGACTTACTATCCCCTTTACTCCATTCTTCAGTAATCACTTCTTGTAATTCAGAGAGGGAAGGGAAGTTAACACGCTCCTTGCCGAGGTGCTTGAAGAACCTTTGCTGCTTTTTCTGGGGAGACACAGGATCCTCCCATTTTAGAGCTTCCTTAATGGCTCTGATCAGGGGTGAAACCAGGGCAAACTCAAAGCCGCCTACTGCCCCTTCTTCTTCCGAATCACTGTCAGATGATTTTGCAGAAGTAATGCTCGGTTGAGAGGGTGTCATGGTCTTACCTTCTTGCTGTTCTCCTTCATTTGACATGTGCTGGCGGCCATCTTGGTTTCTGGGTTTCTTGTAGCCTCCCACCCTGCGGCTCCTCCTTCCCACTGGGAGGAGCTGGATGCCTAGCTCATATATATAGGAGGTCTGTGGCTTCAGTTCCCTGCTTGATCCTCCTGTGTTCACATGCTACTAAGACTGCTGCTACTTCTGGTTCCTGTTCCTGGCTTCGTCTGACTACCCTGCTGGTTCCTGATCCTGGCTTCGTCTGACTACCCTGCTGGTTCCTGATCCTGGCTTCGTCTGACTACCCTGCTGGTTCCTGACCCCTGGCTTCGCAAAGACTCTGCATCGGTTTCGCCATCCGTTTGGACTTTTGCTTTATAGCTTGTTTTTCAATAAAGCTTTCTTATTTTCACTTATCTATTGTTGTACGTCTGGTTCATGGTTCCGTGACATTAGGACCAAGCCATGAATTCTGACGGTACAGGGCCATCCTCGCTACCCATGCTGGTTGCCAGACTTGACCAGCAGGATCACCTGTTGGGTCGGTTCGCCGTGGCGTTGCAAACCCTGCTTGAACGCACGGTACCACAGGCCACGAATTCTGACGGTACAGGGCCATCCTCACTACCCACGCTGGTTGCCAGACTTGATCAGCAGGATCACCTGTTGGGACAGTTCGCCGTGGCGTTGCAAACCCTGCTTGAACGCACGGTTCATTTCGCTCCCGTTGCCGATGGGTCGGTTGTCGCTCCTGGGTCCGCTCCTACTGCCGCTCCGGTTGTTGCGCCAGAGTCTACCCCGACACCTGTTGTTGCGCCTGCGGTGTTTCGGGGTATGTCCGGTTCTGCCCCCCTTCCACAGCGCTTTGGGGGAAAGCCAACTCAGTGCCGAGGTTTCCTTAACCAGGTGGGCATTTATTTCGAGTTGCTGCCACATGCCTTTCCTACTGAGAGATCAAAGGTGGGCTTCTTAATCTCGCTGCTCTCGGACAAGGCCTTGGCCTGGGCCAGCCCTTTATGGGAGAACAACAATCCGGTGGTTGCCGAGTTTTCCGGTTTTGTTGCTTCTCTTCGGAAGGTATTTGATGTGCCGGCTCGTGCTGCCTCTGCTGCGAAGCTCCTTATGTCCATCAGACAGGGTTCACGATCCGTAGCTGAATACGCCATTGAGTTTCGTACCCTGGCAGCAGAGGTGGGCTGGAATAATGAGGCTCTGGTCGCTGCTTTCTCTCATGGTCTCTCGGATGCCTTGAAGGATGAGGTTGCAGCTAATGACCTACCAGTGGAGCTCGAGTCTCTTATTTCTTTCCTGATTTTGATTGACACCAGACTCAGGGAGAGACCTTCCTTTAAGGAGAGTCTGCGGAGGCCTCCTAACAGATTGGCGCCTACCTTTGTTGTCCCACCCGTGCCTCCCTCTCCTCCCACGCCTCCTGGGGATGACTTGTCTGGGGGTGAACCCATGCAGCTGGGGTTTGCTCGCCTGTCCGAGGGGGAGAGGGTACTCCGGAGACGCGAGGGCCTATGCATGTACTGTGGTCTCGGTGGGCATTTTCGGTTGGCATGTCCGAACCGTCCAGGGAAACGCTCGCACCTGAGATCCTGTCGGGGGCAGATCTTGGGTGGAGTCTCCTCATCCCCGGTTTCCCGTGTTGACAAACCACTGATCACTGTTGTCCTTTCCTGGGTCGGGGGCTCGGTGACGACCCAGGCGTTGGTGGACTCTGGTGCTGGTGGTTTGTTCATTGATAGTGTGTTCGCTGCCGCCAATTCCATTCCTCTGCAGGCTCGAGGTTCTCCTCTGGCTCTTGAGGCGATAGACGGCAGACCCCTTCTGCCGCCACACGTGACTCATGAGACCCTTCCAGTGGGGTTAGCCATTGGTGCCGTTCACAGAGAGTCGGTCTGCTTCCAGGTTATTTCGTCTCCACACTACTCGGTGGTCTTGGGGTACCCCTGGCTCCAGAAGCATAATCCGATTTTCGATTGGAGATCGGCCGAAATCCTCTCGTGGTCACCGCAGTGTGGGGCTAGTTGCATCCATGGGCCTGTCAAGTTGCTGTGTACTTCCTCGGACTCTCTGTTGCCCCCTGAATATGAGGAGTACCGGGATGTATTCGATAAGGTGCGCGCGGTTGCCCTACCTCCGCACCGCCCATACGATTGTGCCATCGAGTTACAATCTGGTGCCGTTCCTCCTCGTGGCAAAGTCTATCCACTGTCGGTAGCGGAGAATGAGGCCATGGAGGAGTACGTGAGGGAGGCGCTTTCACGTGGACACATTCGCAAATCCTCATCCCCGGCAGGGGCTGGATTTTTCTTTGTGAAAAAGAAGGGCGGTGAGTTGAGGCCTTGCATCGATTACAGGGGTCTCAATCGCATCACGATCAAGAACGCTTACCCGATACCCTTGATTTCCGAGCTGTTCGATCGCCTTAAAGGGGCCACGGTCTTTACCAAACTCGACCTGAGGGCGGCATATAACCTCGTAAGGATCAAGGCGGGCGATGAGTGGAAGACCGCGTTTAACACCAGGACCGGTCATTATGAATCCTTGGTTATGCCCTTTGGGCTGTGCAATGCGCCCGCAGTCTTTCAGGAATTCATCAACGATGTTTTCCGTGACCTGTTGCAGCAGTGTGTGGTGGTCTACCTGGATGACATCTTGGTATATTCTGAGTCCATGGAGACCCACATTCTGGATGTCAAACGAGTGTTGCAACGGTTACGAGAGAACAAGCTGTTCGGTAAGCTTGAGAAATGCGAATTTCACCGATCCCAGGTAACCTTCTTAGGTTACATCATTTCCGCTGAGGGGTTCTCCATGGATCCTGAGAAGGTTTCGGCTGTCTTACAGTGGCCCCAGCCCAGTGGTCTTCGCTCCCTGCAGCGCTTTTTGGGCTTCGCCAATTATTATCGGAAGTTCATCAGGGACTTTTCCATGCTAGCCAAGCCTCTCACGGATCTGACCAGGAAGGGCAGTAATTCCCAGGTCTGGCCGCCCGAGGCCATCCGAGCTTTTGAGGCTCTAAAGTCCGCCTTTGTGTCGGCTCCGATTCTGTCGCATCCCAACCCTGGGTTGCCCTTTGTCCTCGAGGTGGACACGTCTGAGATGGGAGTAGGCGCCCTTCTGTCTCAGCGTAGAACACCAGAGGGTCCTCTGCTTCCTTGTGGGTTTTACTCCCGGAAACTGTCTTCCGCGGAGTGCAACTACCAGATTGGTGACAGGGAGTTATTGGCCATCGTGCAGGCTCTTAAAGAATGGAGGCACTTGCTCGAGGGTTCGGTGGTTCCGGTCCTCATCCTGACGGACCACAAGAATCTGACCTACCTCTCTGAGGCCAAGAGATTGACACCACGTCAGGCCAGATGGGCTCTGTTCTTGTCACGTTTTAATTACGTGGTCTCCTACCTACCCGGTTCCAAGAACATCAGGGCTGATGCCTTATCACGGCAGTACTCCGACCTGTCCAGGGAGGAGTCGATTCCGAGTCGATACCTCCGAATCAGATCCTGGCTGCCATTCGCACCAGCCTGACCTCTCCCCTGGGTGAGCAGATTTTGGCGGCTCAATCTGGTGCTCCCTCTGGGAGACCCAACGGCAGATGTTTTGTGCCTGAGGAGTTGCGCACTCGGTTGTTGCGAACCTACCATAACTCCCAGACCGCGGGGCATCCTGGAAAGAATCAGCTGTCCTGGGCTGTTTCACGTCTGTTCTGGTGGCCTTCCCTACGTTCCGACATCGCCGCATATGTAGCGGCATGCTCCGTTTGTGCCCAGAGTAAGTCCCCTCGGCATCTTCCGTTGGGCCTTCTGCAACCCTTAGCTACCGGGGAGCGCCCATGGTCACACCTGGGGATGGATTTCATTGTGGACCTCCCTGCATCCCGAGGCCATACGGTCATTCTCATGATTGTGGATCGGTTTTCCAAAATGTGTCACTGTGTTCCTCTCAAGAAGTTACCCTCTGCACAGGAGTTGGCCACGATTTTTGCCAGGGAGGTCTTCCGGTTGCACGGTTTGCCCAAGGAGATTGTGTCGGATCGGGGGAGTCAGTTTGTGTCCAGGTTCTGGCGCGCCTTTTGCTCCCAGTTGGGGATTCATCTCTCCTTCTCCTCGGCCTACCACCCTCAGTCCAATGGGGCCGCAGAACGATCCAATCAGGCCTTGGAGCAATTCCTTCGTTGCTATGTCTCCGATCACCAAGACAATTGGGTTGACCTCCTGCCTTGGGCTGAGTTTGCCAGGAACACGGCGGTGAACTCTTCCTCTGGGACGTCTCCCTTCATGGCCAACTATGGGTTCCAACCTGCCGTGTTACCGGAGGTATTCTCTCCCCAGGATATTCCGGCTGTGGAGGATCACCTTTCCGTCCTACGTGCTTCTTGGGTACAGATCCAGAAGTCCCTTGAGGTCTCTGCGCAGCGCCAGAGACTCCAGGCTGATCGCAGACGAGCGCCTGCTCCTTCCTACCAGGCCGGAGACCGTGTATGGTTGTCCACCCGCAACCTCAACCTTCGAGTGCCCACTCCCAAGCTGGCGCCTCGCTTTGTTGGTCCCTTCCGAGTGCTTCGAAGGGTAAACCCGGTAGCCTATGCCCTTGCGCTTCCTCCTGGCATGCGGATCTCCAACGTGTTTCATGTCTCCCTGTTGAAGCCTCTGGTGTGTAATCGTTTCACTTCGTCGGTTCCTCGGCCTCGTCCGGTCCGAGTGGGCAATCGTGAGGAGTATGAGGTGAGCAATATCCTGGACTCACGCCTGGTCCGCGGTCGGGTGCAGTTTTTGGTTCATTGGCGTGGTTATGGTCCAGAGGAGCGTTCCTGGGTTCCCTCCGCAGATGTCCATGCTCCTGCCTTGCTCCGAGCCTTCCACGCACGCTTCCCTCAGAAACCGTTCTTTACTCCGCGGAGGAGGGGCCCTTGAGGGGGAGGTACTGTCATGGTCTTACCTTCTTGCTGTTCTCCTTCGTTTGACATGTGCTGGCGGCCATCTTGGTTTCTGGGTTTCTTGTAGCCTCCCACCCTGCGGCTCCTCCTTCCCACTGGGAGGAGCTGGATGCCTAGCTCATATATATAGGAGGTCTGTGGCTTCAGTTCCCTGCTTGGTCCTCCTGTGTTCACATGCTACTAAGACTGCTGCTACTTCTGGTTCCTGTTCCTGGCTTCGTCTGACTACCCTGCTGGTTCCTGATCCTGGCTTCGTCTGACTACCCTGCTGGTTCCTGATCCTGGCTTCGTCTGACTACCCTGCTGGTTCCTGACCCCTGGCTTCGCAAAGACTCTGCATCGGTTTCGCCATCCGTTTGGACTTTTGCTTTATAGCTTGTTTTTCAATAAAGCTTTCTTATTTTTACTTATCTATTGTTGTACGTCTGGTTCATGGTTCCGTGACAGAGGGACCTTGATCTTCCTGCACTTCTGCTGGAGAACTGGACGTAGTGGGACCAAGTACTCCATTCTTTCAGAAATTGTTGCACTATTCTCTTCACTAGAGATTCCAATCCATGGTCCTCGTGCACCCTCTCACCGGCTGCTTGAGCAAAACATGGCTCACATAGGGACTTGTCCTCCGGGACATGCGCCCCACAACCCCAACAGGCTCTCTGGTATGTGCGGTGACTCTGGTATTGTTTGTGGTGTCTGGGGGAGGAATTAGAGCGTCTCCCCTGCTGCCTACTCCCTGATGGAGATTCATGGCGCTTTGATCTGGAGGATGAACTCCCACGAGGTCTGACAGGGTCTCTTTCTTGGGATAAACCAGGCCTGGAAGAGCTGATGGAAAAAGAGAAAGTCGGGGAGACACTGGATTTAGCCATGAAACAGGGACCAGCTAGCCCTCCCCCGCCCCCCCTGAAAAATGCCAGCACCCACCTGTTGTGAGAGGGCTGGCCACAGGAGGGCGGTGACGCAGGATCCATACTTCAGGCCAACAACCAGACTGATAAAGAAAGGTAATACACATCAGACACCAAGATAATATAGTGATACAGTGTGAGGTAGCAATCCACCCCCCCCCCCTCTGCAGTCAAGTATCCATTGCACATACCTGTAGCAAGGAATCCAGATACACAGGGAAGCTGCCACAACGCCCACAGTACCTTCAGAGGTACAAGGGAACCGACAGCTGCTTAAATCTCCCGCCGGAATGACGTCAGCGGTGATGCGGCCGTGATCGCTAGTGCGCATGCACGAACCAAGCCTCGGCTTCGTCCGCGACGCACTGCGCATGTGCGGGACTACGGAACGTCCATCGATTGGTCGCAGGAAGCAGAGGAGGAAGAGGAAGGGTTGCTGGAACGCAGGAAGCGTTCCAGCGCCATTGAGGCCATACAAACGCCGCACAGTGATAGAGAAAGACACAAACAGAGTATACATAAATGACAAATACCGCTGCCATGAAGAGATGTAATGAGAATCTTCAGACTCTGTCAGAGGACGCCGGCCAGGCTTCAGTCAACTGCAGAGAGCAGGGGAATTTTAAATGTCACTCACCCGCCCGTGACTGGGCCCTGGACATGCAGACACTATCCAAAGTATCCTGAGGTAAGCCGGACAATAGTAAGACATCAGAATTGTAGGTCCTTGGAGGAGTACAAAAAAGGAACACCTGCTGTACCTTAGAGCTGAAATTTATGGGAGGGGGGGTCCTATACCCTTGGAGTGGAGGCGGGGTTAACCCACACGTAGGCTGCCATGGAGACTGACAGGAAATAAAAATCGCACAGGTGATCAAATACCACCAAAAGAAAGCTCTATTTGTGGGAAAAAAAGGACATCAATTTTATTTGGGTACAGCATCGCACGACCGCGTAATTGTCCATTAAAATAACGCAGTGCCGAATCGCAAAATAGGGCCTGGTCATTAAGCAGGAAAATCTTCCGATATTAAAGTAAGTTAATTTCGTTGACTAAAATATTTTCGTCAACTAAATGAACACTATTTTAGTCGACTAAAATACGACTAAAACTAAAACAATTCAGATGACTAAAATACGACTAAAACTAAAATGGTATTTTAGTCATAAAACTAAAATATGACTAAAACTAACATGACATTTTAGTCAAAAGACTATGACTAAAACTAAATCAAAAAATGACATCAAAATTAACATTACTCTGCTGGCCATTGCTAAATCGGCAACACAATTCCATCCAGAGCCTGTAATAATGGCTGTAAAAAAATGTATTGCACTACTGCATAAACGTAAGTAAGGGGCATCTTCTGAGCTGCAGAAAGAGAAAAAAATTAGGAAAAAGGTAATCTATTCAGGTAATGACATTACAGTCAATGGAGTTTACCATTTTTTTTTTTTTGTTTTTGTATTTTAAAGTTGTACTTCTGTTTGTCAAAAAGCAATATTTTTGTTTGTTTATGAAACTTGGATTTATTTATAAAGACATTATATATCACAATGGCTAAATCTGTTTCTGTAGTGCATGTTCAAACCTTTATTATCATACAAAATAACATATTATTAGATTTTTACTCCAGGAGAAAAGTTGTACAATTAGTTTGGAAATTCTAGAGAAATGTATAAAATAAGGCATTACAATTTACCTAAACCTATTTAAATTGTAGTTGACTAAAATGTATGTGATTTTAGTCGACTAAAATGTACTGGAGATTTAAGTCAACTAAAATGTACTGGAGACTTTTGTCGACTAACATATGACTAAAACTAAAACAACTCAGATGACAAAAATAAGACTAAAACTAAAATAGCATTTGAGTCAAAAGACTAAAATATGACTAAAACTAAAATGGCATTTTAGTCAAAACACTATGACCAAAACAAAATCAAAATTTGCTGCCAAAATGAACACTGCCCCCAACAAATGCAGCATATCATCTGCACATCATCTGCACATAGCAGGAGTTTTTCACACCCCTGAATAGACGCAGAGGCCTGAATGTGCATGGCCAGTGTCTCTATCGCAAGGGCAAACAGTAAAGGGAAGATACAAAAGCTTCACCCAAGTGACAAAGGTATCCCGAAATCCAAAGCAGCACCTCCCAAAGATACAGACACACTCAATGCTGACAAATGCCTTCTTAGCACTCAGCGACAGCAATGCTCTCAAACCCATATTGTCAGAGGGGGTTTTCATATTTACAAAGAGTTGTGGCAGATTAATGGCAGTCGATTTGTGAGGCATAAAGCCTGCCTGATCTGGATGGATGATACTAGTTGTAACCTTATTCACAAGCCTAGCCAGTATCTTTGCTGGAATTTTTATGTCTGTCTGCAAAAATTAAATGGGTCTTTCCACAAAGTTGTCATTTTAACAAGTTATGTCTCACACACAACATACATTACACATTACACTCCAAAACACATTCTGCTATGCCTCCCAGGTATGAGGATACCACATGTGTGAGACTTTTTCACAGCCTAGCTACATAGAGGCACCCAAAATCCAAGGAGCACCTTTGGGCCTTCAAGGCACATAAATTACACGTAAACTATGCATCTAATTTCCTGACTACCTATCACATTTTTGGCATCCCTGGAGCACCAGGACAGTGGAAACCCCTACCTACCTACCTTTTGGAAAGCAAACACTCCAAAGTGTTGGGGGCACACACTCGTTGCCTTCCTATTCCTGGCAACCCAGGCTGCATCTTTCTGCATGTGTTTTTGGAAGGACTCCCACACCATTTTTTTCAATGTGTACTGTCACGTTTAAAGAACTACATCATACAATTTAGGAACATCCCCTGGCATTTTTAGGGCACCTTACATGCATATTGTTTTAAGGATTTGTGTATTTTAAATGTTAATTTAACGCACATAAAAAGACTCTCTATCTGCTTAATTTTTATTTATTTTTTTGCATAGGTACATGCCCCTCTTGGCAGTGCCCAGCTACGTATTTTGTTTAACAATAGCAAAAAAAAGTCAAAATAGCAAGATCCGATTCCCCTAGACTTCAGTTGGATTTGGCACTAAGCTTGGGATTCGGAGTCTTACCATTGGGTTCATCGAACCCTGCTCAAATCTAACCCTGCTCAGATCGAACAATGTCAGGTTGACTAATCACTAATTTTCAGTAGTTTCTTTAATCTATTTGCTGGATGCAAATAAAATGTTACAAGAAATGTGTGAGCTGTGTCCACGGGTCAGCAAAGTCTCTCTGATGGACACCTGCTTCACCACAGAGGGCATCTAAGTCTATGGTAGAGCATTTTACACGCTGGTAACCCAATTACAGCGGCATACTTGCTCATTAATAAGAACCCTTTACAAAGATCTATGTGTAGTTTGGCAAAGCGAGTCATTTCACCTGAGCCGGTTGGCGGGTCGGCTGCTGTTTTTTATGGGTGTTATTTTTTCGCTCAATTAGAAATTTAAAGGGCTAGTAAAGCTTCAGTATGGTTTGTATAAAAGAACTATTAATAGCCTTAACATGAACATATGTTTTGCTTTTAGGAACAGATCCAAAAAATGGGTATATCTGACATAATTTTCTGGCGTTCGTAGCGCTGGAGGTCACCTCTCAGTGCTGGACGTTGCTTTTTTATATGCCCTACAAATGTAGGAGCAGTTACATGTATACCTGTGAATATAATTGTTCTGGTATTAAAATTAACCTGTATTTTAGGTTTACTATTAGGCGGTTTATAAAAAAATATGTTAATACAAAAAATAAAAAAGTCTCTGGGGGTTCCTTTCTGAATGGGTTTCAGCATGTTCATCCTGCTTAAAGTGGGTCTTCGGCAGGTGATCTCTGCATGACTGACAGCATGGATGATAAAGTCTTATACAAGGGTATGGATATTAGTGGTCAGATTTAGTGCCCATTTGCACCTTTTGTAGTGCATTAATGCATGCGTGTTATATCTCACATTACCTCACATAAACATGGCTTTAAGGCAGGGGTCTCCAAATTTCCTAAAAAAAGGGCCAGTTTATTGTCCTTTAGACTTTAGGGGGGCCAGAGTGGCCAATGAAAGTAGAAAATGCCCCAGTGTCAGTGCTAGTACAAAAATGACATACTGCCCATAGCCAGCAAAGGGGGAATAGTGGCCATCATTGGTATTAGTGGGAGGAATTGTGTCTAATTATTTATATCAGTGGGAGGATTTATTTCCCATTGCTGGTGTCAGTTGGAGGAATAGTGTCCTATTATTGGTGTCAGTGGAAGGAAAAATGCCCCATTGTTGGTGTCGGTGAGAGGAATGGTTCCCCACTGTAAGTGTCAGTGGAAGGAATGGTGCCACCTTGTTGGTGTCAATAGGAGTAATAGTGCCCCAAGGGCTGGATAAAGGCATGCAAAGGGCCACATTCAGCCCACGGGCCACAGTTTGGAAGCCACTGCTTTAGGGCATCCCACAAAAAATGATAGGTTTCCCCTATACTCTTTGCTTTGTGGACATCTCAGGGCTATCATAAGGTATGGTATGTCACTTTCTACAACAGTCCACCACGATTTTCTTGGTCCTATGTTCCAGAACACTAGAAAGCCCCAGCTAATGAACTATTTAGGTTTAGGAAAATGCAGTATTGGCTTTCTATCTTTTTTTAACGTGGAACTTCACTGCATCTGAGCACCACAGACTTAAAACCCTATTTCATTAATTTTTAGTACTTAACCACTTAAGCCCCGGAAGATTTTACCCCCTTCCTGACCAGGGTTTTTTTTGCGATTTTTTACTGCGTGACTTTAACGGACAATTGCGCGGTCGTGTGACGCTGTACCTAAACGAATTTCACGTCCTTTTTTTCCCACAAACAGAGCTTTCTTTTGGTGGTATTTGATCACCTGTGCGACTTTTTGATCATGCGCTATAAACAAAAAAAGAGTGTAATTTTTGCAAAAATTACAATATTTTTCACTTTTTTTTATATGAAATTCCCCCCCAAAAAAATGTAAAAATCAAAATTTTTTAACATTTTCGGCCAAATTGTTTTACGCTACATATGTTTGGTAAAAAAAATCGCAAAAAGCGTATTTTGATTGGTTTGCGCAAAAGTTATCGCGTTTACTAACAAAGAGAAAGATTTTTGTCATTTTTGGTGGTTTTTTTTTAACGAGTAATGGCGGCGATCTGCGATTTTTTTGCGGTACTGCGACATTGCGGCGGACATATCGGACCCTAGACTGACATTTTTGACACTTTTGGGGGTACCAGTGACATTACTGCAGTAATCAGTGCTATATATATGCACTGTTACTGCAAAAATGACACTGGCAGGGAAGGGGTTAACTTTATTGGACAGGGAGGGGTTAAGTGTGTCCTAGGGGCGTGATTCTAACTGTGCAGGGACAGGTCTCCTAGTGTAAAAACAAAGATCAACGGTTCTACATGGTAGAACCGTCTGATCTTCATTTTTACACAGGGGAGAATGACAGGCGGCTTGTTTACATAAGCCGCTCTGTCTTTCTCCCGCTGTACCGGCGATCGTAGTGTGACCGGTGGACATCGGGTCCGCCAGTCACACTCCCGCACTCCTCCGTGAACGAGCCTCAGCGGGCGCGCGGCCGCCCGCTATTGGCTCTAAAAGGAGTGACAGGCGAGTGACGTTAATTAACGTCACTCTGCCTGGCCGGGGCTGACCGCCGCAGTAAATTTACTTGCGGCGGTCGGCAAGTAGTTAAAGAAAACCCCCCATCCATCCATGTCTCCATGCTTAATTTTTCTGAGAAATAATTTTGAAAAACGCACCCTGGCATTTCTGTCTGTGGCCATCTTGAGTAAGGGCAGATGATTCATGTAGTATTTACTTCCTGGAATCCTTCTCAGGCATGGACTGAGCTGAGAACCCTCCCTCCCCTCCTGAAGACTCCTGGGATGTATGATATCATTTGTCTAGGCATGGAAACCAGGAAGTAACTGAAGAAATGCAAAAAAAAGTGTAAAACAAGTAAAAATGATATACTTTCCTATCTATTTACTAATGCCGGCAGCATAAGGACTAGAAATAGTCCATGTTTATTGAGAGAGTGAAGTTCCACTTTAAATAAGGATGACACGTAGTCCATGCCCTGTTTAGAGCAGGTCTGTCAACACACCCTAATGGGTCCGAAGCTGATTACACTTTTATATGCAGCACCACTGAATAAACTTCTGAACTATGACTGATATGTATATGTCAGTAAATTGGAGACAGACCTTAGGCAATTTAGGCTGGTGGCGCATAGAATAATCTGGCTTTCAGCTCCCTCAATGTCATTAATATGGATGTAGCCTTTAAGGTAATGATGTAATTCTATATGGTCCCCTTGCGACTTTCTAAAAAAAAAAATGTGCTGCTGCATTCCAGAAAAGTTAAAAGTCAAATTCTGTCTCCTTAAAACGATCGTCAGGGACATCCCTAAAAATCCCTGGCAGAATCTCCTCCATTGTACAGTTGGTCTGCTGACAAGGAAACAGCAAGTGCTTGCCAACCAAATTTTGCTTGCTGAAAAGGCACAACTTATTCCATCTTCTAAAATTATAAACCGGGAACAGGGGAGGGGGGGGGGATATTATGGTCAATGAGAGGCTTACTAGCATTTTACATGGCAAACATAAAAAAGTTTTTAAAGATCTTGTAAACTTGGATATTCCTATATCACCCAGAAATGGAAACTGATTACACTGATCAAATTCAGCCAGTTCTTGCCAAGACCACTTTGCAACTGCTGATGTAGTTGGGTAACCTTGCTTTGCCATGCTTTTTAAATACTAATGGACTGTGGTCTTAGTTACAGTCCACTGTTGGTTCTCCTAATCTCCTGCCAACCCTGCCATCACCCTGGAAGCAGCACTTATGGCTTCTACTCTGAGCTTCATAATCTGGACCATAGGGGCCCACGCTCAAGCCCTAATGATACTCTTCCTATGAAGACTACCCTTTGTGTTACAGCTAAGGTGGCTGGCGAGGGGGGCATAATGTTGGTCTCCACACACCCTTTTATGGGGTAATCCTACTCTACCATATTTCTACTGCATTCCAGATCCATTTATATGGACTAGATTTGGTATTAAATCTTTAGGTGATATTGTGTCTAGTCGGCACTTACATTTAATGAGCTTCAACCTAGGAATGGGCTACCCAACTGGATGCTTTTTAGATTTCTCCAGATACACCATCCAATTTCCCCTATTGCCCTTGCGTCCTATAATATTAAAAGTCTCCTGTGGTCAGACACTGAGGATAAACTGCACTGTGCCCTCTACTTCCATTTATCTTGGTTGGACACCTCTAAAGTCACACAACTTTTCTCCCTCTGGCAAAGTGATATACCTACCTTAGCAGTTGATGCTTGGGAGGAAGGCATTCAACAATACTTACTTTTGATGGTCTCAGTGATATAGATATGTCCAATTGAAATGATTTAATCGAGCCTATTATTCCCGCTAAAAGCTGTCTAAAATATACAATTCTCAGGAGGTGGTATACCCTAAGTGTTGGTCCGATATGGGAACTTTCCTACACATGGTCTGGTCCTGAATGTAAGGACTGGGACCCTGCTAGGGACCCTGCTCTCCTTCCCTCCATTTCCAGGGACCCTGCTCTCCTGCTATTAGGGATCCCTGATAACATAGATGCTATCCATCAACAAAAGTCTTTGTGTTTTATACTGCCTACTATGCCAGGAAAACAATTTTACTCCAATGGAAAAATCTGATGCCTCAACCTGTTCAGATGTGGAGACATTTGGGCAATATTGTGGTTCCACTTTATGAATTGACGTACATGGGGCGTAACTGCTCGTGGAAGCTCACAAAAATTTGGGCGGAATGGGTTGAGGCGAGGGACCCGACCCTGTGAATAGCCAGTGTTATAAACCCCCATTAGGTATTTTTGCTTTGTATACCCCTGGTCACCCTAATTATTTTGCTGGTGTATGGCTGACCCTCCAATATCCACCCCCATCCTGTTCCCTTTCTTTTGCTTAGGTCCAGGTTCTGCTACTGAAAATACTTGGATCTTGTGTAGTATACTATAGATCAGGGGTCTTCAAATTATGGCCCTCCAGTTGTTCAGGAACTACAATTCCCATCATGCCTAGTCATGTCTGTGAATGTCAGAGTTTTACAATGCCTCGTAGGATATGTAGTTCTGCAACAGCTGGAGGGCCATAGTTTGAGGATCTCTGCTATAGATTGATAGTTACCTGCTTGAGCTTCTATATGAATGCTTTATGTAACACCTGGATTGTGATGGGTGAGACTGCTTTATTGTACCTACTTTTCAGGTTGGAGATAATGTTGAACTGATTAAAGATTTATATGCAAAGCTGAAAGCACTTCTGTTGATATTTTGGAGTGTGTTGAAGAGAAACTAGGTGGAGAAAAATTATGGACGATGCAATATTGGACTTTATTATTTTTATAATTTTTCTTTATTTGATTGTGGAATAATATTTGGAAGTTTGTAATATTTCAACTTATCTTTGGGTGATTTGATATATACATACAGTATATATATATATATATATATATATATATATATATATATATATATATATATATATATATATATATATATATATATAGTTGTATGTTTATTTATTTTTTTTAATTTCCTTGTTTTCCCAAAAATTCCAACTTCAAAAATTTCGCAATGCCTCTTACTAAATACCTTGGACTGTCTACTTTACAAAAAGGGTTCATTTGGGGGGTATCTGTACTGTCCTGGTGTTTTCAGGCCTCAAGAAGTTAGATAGGTCATCAGTTAATCAGGATTAATCGATTTTAAGATACATATACCATAGTCTGTGCATCTGTAGTGCCCGGCTGTGCTCGTCACATGTGGCCGACATGTCAAAATCAAAGCTTTCCTCCAAAAAGAATAACTCATTGCAAGGTAAAAACAATGTAGCAACGATACACAATCCCAGATACTTAGTATGGGATCATGCATTTTTTTTCTTATATTGTACAAAATCCCCTTGGACCCAGAAAGGGAAACACTTGGAGGAAAAAGGGACAGAAGAATGTGACAGGGGGACAGAAAGGTGCTACGGAATATATAAAAATGAAATCTCTGCAGAATTTTCACCAAGACGGTCAGCTATCTGCTGACTCCTCTAACAATAGATAGATGTCTGTAATTCAAGGGGCTGTTGTGTCTTGTGAAACCTCATTCCTCCTCTACCATGCCACAGAGTATTAGGTCAGAGGGAGCTCTGCTCTGTGTATGCTGCTTGCAATGGCCCGCAGTTCATCTCTCTATATATAATTCTGAGTCACCTTCTATCACCTATACATCATCCAGAAATTTCCATTCTAACAGGTACGTTATCCCTGGGATCAGTGAGACTCATACATCTGAGAGAAGAAAGGAAAGATCTGTTGAAGATCATGGGAGGGGTCAATTATGGCAAGTGAATGCTGTGGATGACATGCAAGGGTCTCACTACTCTCTTCTCTGATCCTTCCCTTCTTCCACTGTCCCCAATTGATCTGCTGATAGTACAGAGCCTTGGAGGCTTTATGCACATGCCTTGTTTAGTATGTATTGCTAGAGAATTCTTTGTTTTTCTTTTTGTGAGAGGATGCATGTGATCAGCACAAGGCCAACCAGCACTGTCCAGACGGAAATACAGGGGTCATGCAGCCTTATAGGATGGGAAGAGGAGAAAACTCTTCCTACAAGCTTTAACCAGACACTGATAGAAGTCACAAGACTACTATATACTGCTGATGAGAAAAGGTATTTAAGAGTTTATATTTACTAAAATAATTGCATTTCCATGTTCTGTGTTCTGTGGGAAGGTTTTACCCCCTTAATGACCATTTTTTGTGATATGGCACTGCGTTACTTCAACTGACAATTGCGCTGCGATGCTGTACCCATATAAAATTGTTGTCCTTCTTTTCCCACAAATAGAGCTTTCTTTTAGTGGTATTTGATCACCTCTGCCAATTTTATTTTTTGCTATAAACAAAAAAAGAGCAACAATTCTGAAAAAAAAAACAAAAAAAAAAACAACAATATTGTTTACTTTCTGCTATAATACATTCCCAATACAAAAAATTAAAAAATCAAATGTTTTCATCATTTTAGGCCAATATGTATTCTGCTACTTATTTTTGGTAAAGAAAAAATCTCAATAAGTGCCGGTTCACACTATAGCGAGTGCGCCGATTGCATGTAATATCGGAGCGCACTACTCCTTCATTACATGCGATTGGATGTGCAGTGCGAATTCAGCCATACACTTTGTATGGCTAAATTCTCACTGCACCCGCACAAAAGTCGCACATGAGGCATTTTTTCAGCCGCATCAGGATCGGATCGCACAGTGGTTCACACTTGTGCGATCCGATCCTATGCGAACTGTCAGATCGCACTGCGATATGTGATCAAACTGGGGGTGTCGTTAACATTTAATTGACACCCCCTGCATATTGCATATGGCAGTGTGAACTGCCAGATGTGCGTTTGCGATGCGGGAACAGGCTGCAAATTCGCAGCCTTCCCGCATCGCACAAGTGTGACCCGGCACTTAGTGTACTGATTGGTTTGCGCAAAAGTTATGTCAAAAGTTTGTCATTTTATTTATTTTATTTTTTTTACTAGTAATGGCGGAAGATCTGCAAATTTTTAGCGGGACTGCGACATTGCGGTGGACAGATCGGACACCTAACTGACACTTTTGACACTTTTGGGGGGACCAGTGACATTAATACAGTAAACAGTGCTCAAAATATGCACTGTTACTGTACTAAAGACACTGGCAGGGAAGGGGTTAACACCAGGGGTGATCAAAGGGTTAAGTGTGTCCCTAGGGGGTGCTTCATAACTGTGTGGAGGATGGGCTTATGGAAAACAGAACAGAAGGAACACAGGATCCCTGTGTTAATTACTGCCAGAACAGAACGTTTTGCCTTGTTTACATCGGCAGACCGCCATCCTGTCTCCATGAGAAGCGATCATGGGTCCCCGGCGGACATCGCGTTCACAGGACCTGCTGATTGGCTCCCCCTGTGGCAATGGACACGTGTGCGCCCCCACTAGCTGTCTCACGAAGTGAAGTACAGGTACAATATTTCGCGGGACAGAGTCGACCTGCCGCAGTAAAAGCACAGTGGCTGGTCGGCACTGGTTAAGGAAGCACTCCAGTTAATTAAAACTCATCTGAGGATTCTAATCGAAGAGCTGTCTAGATCGCTAACCCGCAACAAACGGATTCCAGCAGCAAGAATCAGCAGATTCTTGCAGCTGCAATCACAGGTGCACTTGAATAGCGGCTAGGGACAGATGTGTGAGTCGGATGCAGGTGACAGCGTCTCTGACATCATCCCTAACCACAGGTCACCCCCATCATGCGCGGCTACATATAAACAACAGAGGCCGCTGTCAGCCTGTCAGTTTTTATTAGCAGATTGGCCGCAGCTATTCGCATACACCTGTGATTCCAGCTGCAAGAATCCGATTCATAAATGGCCGTGTGAATGAGGCCTAAATATAACATCCTCACAATTGTGCCCAAGTTTCTGAAGCTGGAGGACCGAGAATACAAAACTTGCTGACCTGCTGAACTAAATACTCTGAATTATTAGTGTCAGTGCCCTCCCTGTTCTAAGATCATTGATAGACAGAGGGAGGCATGCTAAATTTGTGCCCCACCTCCACTAGTACATCACAATGGCTGACACATAAAAGCTCCTCTTAGTATATGAGAACAGAGCCATGGGAACCAGCATGCAGCATATGAAAAGTCATAACATAATGAGAAGTCTTGATCTACTTTTTATTTTTTATTTTTGTGGAACAGTGATTTAGAACACATTCCTGTACTGACTTTTACCTATAGGTAAGTTTATAATAAGGCTTACCTATAGGTAAATATCTCTTAGACGTGCACCGTTTAGGAGATATTTACATTGCATGCAGCCAGTGACATCACTGGCGCATGCGCTCTGAAGAAATCACCATCCATGCCGTTCCTTTAGAGCCCTGTGCCATGAACAGCGGCTCACGCACATATGCACTGGAATGACGTCATCGCGGCTCTGGACAGTCACAGAGCGAACCCGGAAGCAAGACAGGTGAAGGCAGGTGAATCTCAACTTCTCTTTTAAAGTGGTTGTTAAGCCACTTTATACTATCCTCTCTGGTCTGTTTAATAATCCTGTGTGTTTGTGCCCCTGTGTCTGTGTATGTGTTTAAAAAGAATAAGCCGTTCTTTACCAGTTTTCAGCACGTCGATCGCTGCTCACATGACCCACCAGCTCTCTCCTCTCCCTGTCTGACAGCTGCCTGCAGCGGGCGGAGCCAAAGATTCCCCGCTGACATCAGTCGGGATGGGAGGATGAGAGGCTGAGAGGAGGAGAGAGGCGGCGGGTCACGTGAGCGGCGATCAGCACTCTGAAAATTAAGGAGATTTGTGGCCCCGTGCACAGAGGCACAGCCCGTGACATCACAGCATGTACTGACATCACGTGCACGCATGCGCCGCCTGCACGAACCCAAAACAGAGAGGGTCAGCTTTGCTTTTGCATCAGGTTTCTCAAACCTTTGAATGCCTGAGAATGCCTGCCTTATGTGATAATGACTAAGCCCCTCCCCTTCATTACATTACAGGGGCGGAGCATGGCTGACCTTAAAATGATGCCCCCCCCCTCTGAAAAAGTTCTCCGGACGCCCATGTCAATAGTGACACACTTTCATTTTTAACATAAACATTGTAACAATACAATCAATAGTTATTATTGAAAATCCAATATATTCTTACCTGAAATACCTCCCTTCATGGTTTGAGTGTTGCCTGTCTGCTGTTCATCTTTTTCCACAATTTCCTGGAGTACCTGCATGCTTCGCAACTTCTCCTCTGCTGTTTGCTATCAATTTCTAAGGACTACATATCCCATGGTACCGTGCTTCTTGTATTAAACTCGCCTCCTGAAACCCCTCCTCTTGGCCCCTCTGTAGTTCAGAATGCAGGCTCTGTGAAATGTGTGACACAGCAGTGCCTACTCTCAGGGCATAATGAATACATGTCACAGAATTCAAGGAAGTAAATGTCTGGGGATCTTCAGAAAGTAAATTTACAGATTTGAATATGGTTTGAATGAATATGAGTAGGCAGGAAATAATAGACTACAATGTGGAAATAAAATGAATATAGGATTTTAAAATAAAATATAACCATAGATACAATGTAAGCCTCTGGTTATAGTTAACAACCAGAAAAAAAAAATACAATTCAGTAATGAGTTGGAAAAAGGATCACCCCCTTGTGTCAGTATTTTGTTGTACCACATTTTGCTTTAACTACAGCCTTTAGTCTATTGGGATATGTCTCTATTCATTTTGTACATCTAGACTTTGCAATATTTGCCCACTCCTCTTTGCAGAACTGCTCAAGTTCAGTTAAATTTGACGGTGACCATCTGTAGGCTGCAGTCTTCAAGTCATTCCACAGATTTTCAATGGGGTTTTAAATCGTAAATCCAAACAATGAAGTTTCGCTTTAAGGACTCGCCCCCCCACTCCTCTTGCACAATTGGCACTTTTGAGGGGTGTGTGTGTGTGGTGGGTGGGGGGGGGGGGGATTTGGGGCGGTTACCCGATTTTACCCTGTTTCTGGTCAAAATCTTGCCTTCTACATAGCCCCTGGGTACTACCTTGAGCGGCTGTTTTCTGAAGCTGTTAAAGCTAACAGCCACGGCTGCTACTGAGAAAAGTTGCACCGCTTACCCACCCTGTTCATATTGCTTGAATTACTGCTCTCACTATGCATTGAATTCTGTGAATGGAGGATGAGCAGCTAAATGACAGAATCGTGCCAAAAAGTTACTGTCATTTAACGGCTCCTCCTCCATTCACAAAAGGCAATGAATTGTAAGAAAGTAGTAATTTGAGCAATATGAATGGGGTTGGGGAGTGGCGTAAATTTTCTTAGTAGCAGGGGTGAATGTTAACCTTCACAGCACCAGAAGACAGCTGCTTTTGACAGTATCCAGCAGCCATGAACGAGACACTGCATGGAAGAATTTTACCAGAACCAACCTGCAGGTAATGGGATACACACCATTACACATAGCCATGGGCGTCCGCATGTGGGGGGGAAAGGGGGGCAAGTGCCCCCCCCCCTAGAATCTTAACTTCCCCTTTAAAGTGGTTGTTAAGCCATTTCATACAATCCTGTCTGGTCTGTTTAATAATCCCAATGTATGTGTTTTAAAAAATAAGCCGTTCTTTACCAGTTTTCAGAGCACTGATCACCGCTCACGTGACCTGCCTGCTCTTTCCTCTCCCTGTCTGACAGCTGCCTGCAGTGAGCGGGGCCGAGGATTCCCTGCTGACGTCAGTCAGGAGGGGAGGAGGAGGGAGACGGCGGGTCACGTGAGTGTCGATCAGCGCTCTGAAAACTGGTAAAGAGCGGCTTATTTTCCCCTTTAAAAATAAATATTCGTGAGTCGTGGCTTGCGCGGTGATTGATATCAGCAGCCGCGCGGACCACTGTCCTCAGCCCCAGGCCCTGGTGCTATCACTCCAGGAGAGGGGGAGCCTGAGGCAAGGAAATTGAGGAGATTTGTGGCCCCGTGCACAGAGGCACGGCACATGACGTCATACATACTGCATACATGAGCATTAACCCAAAACAGAGAGGGTCAGCTTTGCTTTTGCATCGAATTTCTCAAACCTTTGAATGCCTGCGCTTTATGTGATCATGACTAAGCCCCTCTCCTTCATGACTTTGTTGAAAAGGGGCGGAGCATGGCTCACCTTAAAATGATGCCCCCCACCGGAACAAGTTCTGCGGACGCCCATGCACATAGCTATTGTGTTTTGTGCTGTATCGGAAATAAAAAAAAGATGTAGCTGTAAAAAACCTAGTAGATATAATTTGTTTGAGCAATGTAAATGATTATTATTATTATTATTATTATTATTATTTTTTTTTTTTTAAGAATGATTTCACTTTTTTTTTCATATGTTTTAGTAATTTTAGTGCTGATCTTTTCCAGCCCTTTCCTGTTTGCATGCACAGGATCCAGCTTTGGCTGCACATTATTTTTATTCTAGCAAATTACTTAGAACCCCCAAACATTATATGTATTTTTATAGCAGAGACCCTAGAGAATAAAATGGTGATCGTTGCAATATTTTATGTCACACGGTATTTGCGCAGCAGATTTTTTGGGAAGAAATACAATTTCATGAATTAAGAAAAAAAACAAGTGTAAAGTTAGCCCGATTTTTTTGTATAATATGAAAGATGATGTTTTGCCAAGTAAATAGATACCTAACATGTCATGCATTAAAATTGCGCACACTCATGGAATGGCGCCAAACTATGATACTTAAAAATCTCCATAGGCGACGCTTTAAAATTTTCTAACGGTTACCTGTTTAGAGTTACAGAGGAGGTCTTGTGCTAGAATTATTGCTATAACGATCGTGACGATACCTCACATGTGTGGTTTGAACATCGTTTACATATGCGGGCACTACTTGCTTATGCGCTCGCTTCTGCGCGCGAGCACGGAGGAACTGGGTGCTTCAAATTTAAGCTATTTTTTTTTTTCACTGTACATTTAAAAAAAATGTTTTGATCACTTTTATTGCTGTCATTATGAATGTAAACATCCCTTGTGACAGTAATAGACAGTGACAGGAACTCTTTATGGAGGGATCTGGGGTCTAAAAGACCTCAAACCCCTCCTCTCCCCTTAAAAAAAATTAAAAACGCCAAGTTTGGCTGTTTTTAATGCTGCATTTTTTAAAAAAAATCTGGTGCCTTTAAGGTTCCAGTACCCAGAAGTGATGTCATGACATCGCTTCTGGGTTTTTACATCGGAGAACCGATGAGAGCCGAATACGGCTTTGTTCGGGTCTTCGGCCAGCTGGCTGGTCACTCGGGTCTCCCGTTGGGAAACGTCCCCTCCCGCTCCTTGTAATGACAATCAAGCAGCAGCTCAGCCACATCAGTTGTCATTACAAGAAAGCCGACCGTTGGCTCTAAACATCGGTACTGGGGTGATGCCTCTAGCTGCAGGCATCACCCTGGTACAACCCCCTGAAGCCAAGGTCGCATATTTAAGTTCTGTTGGCATGAAGGGGTTAAATGTATTCCACTCCATAGCCACAAAGCTAAAAGGCCACTTTTGTGCCCCAAATGATTTTACAAATTTCTATATTACCTTGTAAATATAGCAGTGACATCATCACTGTGCTGTCTGTGCGGAGAGCAGAGCTGTGGGAGGGACCTAGTAAGCTCCACCCACTACAAGCTGCCTGCAGAAAACTATAAGAGGGGCGGGGTTAAGACCAGTCACCCTGCACAAGTAGAGAGAGAGCAGCAGTGAGTGGTCTTTATTACAGGAAGCTCCTACACAGGGGTAAAGGTTCACATTCTATTACTGCACAGATCGCGAAGAAATACACAGAGCACATTAAGTTTCTAGTAAGAATAAACAAGGCTCTTGTATTTAGACAATATTTGCTTGTTTAGGAATTCAGCTTTAATGCCTGCTTCCTCGAGATTGATGACTTAGGCCAATGATGGATGGCGAACCCATAGCACGCGTGCCACAGCTGGCACGCAGAGCCATCTCTGTGGGCACGCGAGAGAGTCCATGGAGAGTCCAGGTTCCATGGCGGCGGCAGCAAACAGCGGTGAGGTCCAGGTGCTGGAATCTATCTGCACATGGTGAGCAAGTGAGTGGGCGGCCCAGCAGCCTCCGTGGGGAAGGTTAACAGGTCTGAGAGCCCAAGAGGGAGGGAAGAGCCCCACAGACTTCTTGACCCCAGAAGAGGCGAGCAGTGAGCGTAGCATCCCCGGGGCCTTCCAGAGCCTGGACTCCTCAAACCCCCTGAGCTTCAACAGTAAGGCCCATAGAACAGAATGACCAGGGGCCCAGAAGATGAGGACAACCGGGAGGCACAGGCTGTGAGGGAGCCGCTGAAAGGAACAGAGCAGAGAGAACCCCAGGATCAAGGTCGGAGACTGGCATAGAATGTACCGGGCACGATCATACACAGACAAAGACTGGGACAGGGGGGCAGAGCAGGGACTGCAGATAGGACAGAGCTAGATGTTTCTCTCTCATCTCCCCCATCACTCTCTTCTCAACTTCCCCTCTCTCTCTCTCAAGCTATCCTCTCTCTCATCATCCTACTTCTCTCTCAGTCCCCTCTCTCTCTCTGTCCCCCTTATCTCTCTCTGTCTCTCAACTGCCCCTCACTCACACTCCCCTCTCTTTCTCTGACACCCCCTCTCTCTCCCTCTCTCACCTCCCTCTATTTCTGCCCCCTCTCTCTCTCTCAACCTCCCGCTCACTCTCTCTCACACACACCCTCTCTCTCTCTCAACCCCCTCTCTCTCACCCCTCTTTCTCCCTCAGTCCCCCCTCTCTCTCACCCCCTCTCTCTCTGCCCCCCTCTCTCTCACACCCCCTCTCTCTCTCTATATCTCAACCCTCCTCTTTCTCACACCCCTCTCTCTCTTTCTCACACACCCCTCTCTCTCTCACACCCCCCCCCTCGCACACCGCCCTCTTTCTCTCACACCCCCCCTCTCTCTCTCACACCCCCCTCTCACTCTCTCCCACACACCTCCCTCTCTCCCTCTCTCCCACGCCCCCTCTCTTTCTCTCTCCTTACCCCCTCTCTCTCTCCTTACCCCTTCTCTCTCACACCCCCTCTCTCTCTCAACCCCCCTCTTTCTCACACCCCTCTCTCTCTCTCTTACACACCCTCTCTCTGTCTTTCACTCCCCTCTCTCTCTCAAGCTCCCCTCTCTCTCATCCTCCTACTTCTCTGTCAGTCCCCCCTCTCTCTCTCTGTCCCCCTTTTCTCTCTCTCTCTCACACCCTCTCTCTCTCTCAACCCCCCTCTCTCTCACCCCTCTTTCTCTCTTAGTCCCCCCTCTCTCTCTTACCCCCTCTCTCTCTGCCCCCTCTCTCTCACACCCCCTCTCTCTCAACCCCCCTCTCTCTCACACCCCCTCTCTCTCAACCCCCCTCTTTCTCACACCCCTCTCTCTCTCTCTAACACACTCTCTCTTTTTCTCTCACACACCCCTCTCTCTCTCACACCCCCCCTCACACACCATCCTCTTTCTCTCACACCCCCCTCTCTCTCTCACACCCCCCCTCTCACTCTCTCCCACACACCTCCCTCTCTCCCTCTCTCTCTCTCTCCCACGCCCCCCTCTTCCTCTCTTTCACCCCCTCTCTCTCTCTGCCCCCCCTCTCTATCTCCACCCCCTCTCTCTCACACCCCCTCTCTCTCTCTCTATATCTCAACCCCCCTCTTTCTCACACCCCTCTCTCTCTTTCTCACACACCCCTCTCTCTCTCACACCCCCCCTCGCACACCGCCCTCTTTCTCTCACACCCCCCCCTCTCTCTCTCACACCCCCCTCTCACTCTCTCCCACACACCTCCCTCTCTCCCTCTCTCTCTCCCACACCCCCTCTCTTTCTCTCTCCTTACCCCCTCCCTCTCGCCTTACCCCTTCTCTCTCACACCCCCTCTCTCTCTCAACCCCCCTCTTTCTCACACCCCCCTCTCTCTCTCTTACACACCCTCTCTCTGTCTTTCACTCCCCTCTCTCTCTCAAGCTCCCCTCTTTCTCATCCTCCTACTTCTCTGTCAGTCCCCCCTCTCTCTCTCTGTCCCCCTTTTCTCTCTCACCCTCTCTCTCTCTCAACCCCCCTCTCTCTCACCCCTCTTTCTCTCTTAGTCCCCCCTCTCTCTCTTACCCCCTCTCTCTCTGCCCCCTCTCTCTCACACCCCCTCTCTCTTTCACCCCCCTCTCTCTCTGCCCCCCCTCTCTATCTCCACCCCCTCTTTCTCACACCCCTCTCTCTCTCTTACACACCCTCTCTCTGTCTCTCACACCCCTCTCTCTCTCACACCCCCCCCAACACACCCTCCTCTTCCTCTCACACCCCGCCTTTCTCTCACCCCCCTCACTCTCTCCCACACACCTGCCTCTCTCTCTCTCCCACGCTCCCCTCTCTTTCTCTCTCTCACCCCCTCTCTCTCTCAGCCCCCCTCTTACGCTAATTGCAGTATTGGCACTTTGAAATAATTAGGTTGGCTTTGTATTGCAGTTTAGGCACTCGGGCTCAAAAAGGTTCGCCATCACTGACTTAGGCTTGTAAACTAACCTACATTTACTGTGGCCGTGGGAAAACGCAAAACGCGGCAAAACTGTGCCACAGTTTTGCTGCATTTTTACGAGGCCGGCGGTCAAAACTTTCCTATCCTGAATGCAATTTTTGGGAGGTTAAAGCTCATCTAAACGCGGCAGCTTCTAAACTTTGCTAAAAGCCTATAGGCTTTTATGGAGTTGAGTTTAGTAGCTTTGGCAAAAAAAACACCAAAAGCTCCTAAGATCACGTTTTGGAGCTGCCAATGTAGGCTAGTGTACATAAAGACAGTAGAAAGTGGAATTTGGGATAAATCTTCCACAATCACTGTGCCGCCAATCTCCGCCATTTATTTACTGTTAAAGTCATCCTAAATATTGACATAATGTTTGACCTTGGTGTAGCTGAACAGACTGCACAAATGTATAAAAGGCGGAATGATAAAACCTTCGAGGTTGTCACTTTGTCACAGTCAGCATCGCTGGAGAAATTTATTCAAAGGTCTTAAGATGCCTGAACCTGATGGATAGCCCTGAGAGAGGCATAAATATTTTTCAGCGGGATCTGAGCCTAAGCAGACGGAAAAGTGACTTAATTTCTCCATTCATTTGTTTGCGTGTTTGGTTCACAATAGCGTGTCATCCAAAAATATCGAGGCCATTTTTGTGCTCCAGAAAAATGTAACCAGGGGCTATTCCGTCCAGAAGGTTTACTGTTTATGGACAAAATAAATGTAAAATATTTATAGATGTTTATACAGATAGGAAGGTAGGAGTTTTGGAATTACACAACATATTTTTCCTGGATACGTATCAAATTAAAGTAGATTTAATCCCTAACTGAATTACATTTAGTTTGCTTTGAGCACTGTGCATCATACACATTTGCCTTTTTATAAAAAAAATAAATTTCTATTTTTTACTTGCTTTAGTCCTTTGTTACAACTCTCTACTACTGATCTCACACAGCCTCTTTGCAGCCACTTCCTGTGTGCATGCACTCCAGCAATGGCTACATCATGGCATTTCTTAGAGTGGGTTATGGGGTACAAAGCTCCAAACTGTCCCTGATTTGGAGGGACTGTCCCTGATTTGGAACAAAGTCCCTCTGTCCCTCTTTCCTCCTCATTTGTCCCTATTTATCTTTCAAAAAGTGTTTCCCAGTGCTAAACCTTTCATCCAATTTATAAATTGCTGCATTTGTAAATTTCAAAGACCAGTATAAAATAATAGTAGTGATAAAAAAAAAAGCACTAGTGGGTTTAACTAATATTTTTTTTTTTGTATAATCCTCATTTAGGGGGCGTGGCAGGTGGGTGTGTCCAATGCCTACATCGTTTTGCTAATAGGTGTCTCTTTTTCCCATCTCAAAAATTTGAGAGGTATTCCTGGTGGTGGTGACAACAGTGGGCCATGCCGAAGTAATGTGCGTTGAAATGGCCACTTGTAGTCTTAAAGCGGAGTTCCGGGCACAAAATCTGTATTTTTTTTTTGTGCCCCTCCGCTAGCTACACATAACCTGAAAAGGAATTGGATAGTTATTTATTTTTTTTTTGTACACTCACCTTGTAATCGAAGATCGTAAATACTCACCTCAGGGTACTTCCTCCTCCAGCGCCGAGGCTCACCCTGTCACTTCCTGCCTCGCGATGATTCCTGGGAGCTGAACGTCATCGCTCCCAGGAATCAATGCGACGGCACCGGCCCGCACGTCACTTCCGGGCGACGAGAAGTGACGAGAGGGGCCGGTGCGGCGCATTCTGGGAGAAGAAGACGTGGAAGAAGACACCGAAGAGGACCGCGCCGGCTTCAGCTGCCCACAAGAGAGATGGAAACGCTGTGGAAGAAATTTTCAAAGTAAGTATTTCTTCTTGCAGGTAAGTGCGAACCGGGACAGATCAGAGGCTAGCCATTGTGGAATGTGCTAGCCCTGACTGTCCTGGGGGTATGTTCATCAAAAAATGAGATCTGTGCCCGGAACTCCGCTTTAATCTGAAGCCTGTGTAACAGGATGAAACACAGGTCTACAATTGGCAGACAAGGACAAAGCATTGTCATCCAAACAGGAAGTGCCGGAACAAGGACCTCAATGGCAGGATCACCAGGGATTATTTTGATGAAAGCAGTTTAACACATTATACCTTTAGCGATTGTAGTCTGCACTAGGGATCGACCGATTATCGGCAAAGCTGATAAATCGAGGTCTGATATGCACTTTTCCCGATATATCGGAATCGCCCATCAAGGTGACCGATATTGCCGATATTTCGGGAAAGTGCTCTACCGGAGTGATGCCTGCAGCTAGAGGCATCACCCTGGTACTGGCGTCCATAGCCGACGGTCGGCTGTCTTGTAATGACAACCGATATGGCTGAGAAGCCGCTCGGCTGTCATTACAAGGAGCGGGAGGGGGCCTTCTTCGGCTCGCCCGGGTCGCCTGGGTCTCCCGTCCCACCGACACATAAAAAAAAAAAAAGTTTTGCATAAATTGTTAGCATAACATTATAAGATTCAAAAGTGAATAATAGTGAAGCGCTTTCCTTCTCTTACCTACTACCGGTAACAAAGGCACAAATTGCCTAACAGCAAAAAAAAAATCCTATTGACAAAAAGAGTTGGGCGAACGGTTTGGCCCGAGCATGAGATCCAGCACTGGGTGTGAAGTCTTGGCATACACTGTGTGAAAGCTGGTTTGAGGAAAGGCACCCCCCCCCTCCACAAAGCCAGCGGAAGAAATAAACATTCAGAGCTGTGCTGTGAATCAACCAGCTCTCTGCTAATCTATCTCTATGCACCAACCCTGACACAAATGTCCAGCTACTTTTATCTCCTGTGTCGGAGAACTTGTCAGAAGTTAAACTGATAACAGAGAAACGGAGCAGCAGAAAGACGCGGAACTTAGGGCTTTGGAGAGAGATAATGGAACATGAAGGAAGGGGTTTGGGACTTTATATGAGACTCATGGCCAACAGAGTCTCCATCCCTAAATGCATACATAAAAGGAACAATAAAAACTTGGGACTTTATATGAGGTGTGACCAGCTACTAATGTAGGGGTAAAATTAAGTAGAAGAAAAAGAACCAATATAAAATAAATGGTAAATTTATTGGTAGAGCCAGTATTGCTAAATATGTAGCCCCAAAATATGGGAGTAGCCATGAATGATATAATTGCAAATATATAAGACCATAACAATGGTACGAGGTAATACAATATTGTCATAATAGTAACATAAATAAAATACAAAAATAGAAAATAATATATACAGTCATAAGACAGTTGATCGCATGTAGAAACTTGTAAAAAATGGCCTGTAGGAGACTCAACGCGTGTCGTGAACAAATTTCACTTCGTCAGGAGTAGGCATAGTTTAAGTATCTAGAAAGAATGTACATAGATAAGCAACAGTATATGTCCAAAAATCACAAGGTCTCAAACCAATCAGAGTGTAACTTACAGTATGATATAAAGTATATCGTTATTAAAGGTAACAGGTCATTTGAGGGTATGTCCAGCCAGGGAACTGAGGGAGCGAGGCCTGCGTGTGTCGAGCAGGCATGATGAATCAACAATTGTGCAAAACGGCTCTCCGAAATGGGATCTCAAAACCTTTCACTCCTAGAAGAATATATATATATATATATATATATATATATATATATATATATATATATATAAGGGTAGCAAAAACTGCATAGGTAAATATGATAGATATGGATAAAAATTATATAGGGGTGAAATATGGGTGAGATCACGAATAAGCCCAGACCCAAATGAAAGACATAATACTGAGTGTGTCATAGGACCCCTAATAATGAGTGAATAGACCAAAAGTAATAATTAAACACTACAGATATAAGTGCCCAGGTTAAATTTCATGAATGGGGTTTACATCGCCTTTAAGGAATTTTTCATTTTTATTGTTATTTCTTATTTTTATGGTTTCACTTTAAGCATCAGTAAATCAATCCTCATTTAAAAATTATGTTTTTTGCAAACTTTGTGTTCATTAATACATGGCCCCCAGGGCAGTAACCGGATCCCCATACCCTTTGTATGCCCAATTACTTGCACATAAACCTTTAAAATGGGCACTTTCAATTTTTCCAGTTTGTGTACTATAGGCTTCAATGGGGTTTGTTATTCGGTTCAGAACATTTGCGATGTTTGAAAAGTTCTGCAGCGAACTGAACAGGGGTTCGTTCGGCTCATCTCTATTGACAAATATCTAATGACAAATAGTGCAGTAAATAGTCCCAAGAAATTACACGTGAGTCACACCAAAACTTGTATAAATAATAGCCACCATGAAAATAGTGAATTAGCACTCTTGTGAGGATTTTTATACATGCCACCTACTGAAGGTGCAGCTATGGCTCTGCAGTTAACCTTCTCCTTTCAGGGACTTTCAAGTCAAAGCATACCGCAATTTTTATTATTAAACATTTTATAACCAGATTCACGCACGTGTATAAACAAGTCACAGTCCACAACGGTTACTGGCTGGGGAGAATCCACAGTGTCGTCAAAGGCCCATCGAGCATGATGACGTCAGTGCAACTACGCCCAACTGACACATTACATCCCTCAAAGATTTGAAAAACTGCAGGATAAGATCTGTAAAAACTGTTGTCTTAAAGTGATATTAAAGCTTCATTTAAAAAAAACAAAAAGCAAACATGTTATACTTATCTGCTCTGTGCAGTGGTTTTGTACAGAGCAGCTCCTATACTCTTCTTTTTGGGTCCCCTGTCTGTGCTCCTGTCTTCTCTCCCTCTCAAGCAGTGCCCCCAGAGAAAGCCGCTTGCCCTGGGGCACCGATGCATGCACCTGCTCTTTTTCTTCATTGGCTCACTGGCTGTGATTGACAGCAGTGGGAGCCAACGGGCTCCCGCTGCTGTCTCAGCCAACAAGGAGGGAGAGTCCCCATACAGCCAAGGCTATCCTAAATATTGCTGGATTGTAGGGGGCTCAGGTAAGAATTGGGGGGGGGGGGCTACTGCACAAAGAAGGTTTTTTACCTTCATGCATACAATGCATGAAGGTAAAAAACCTTTAGCCTTTAGAACCACTTTAAAGCTATTTGGGTGGCGTATATAGAAATCCTCACAAGAGTGCTGATTCACTTTATTTATGGTGGCTATTATTTATGTACAGAAATGTTGGTGTGATTCATGTAATTTATTGGGACTATTAACTGGAATGTTTTAAACATATTTCTTGAGAGGACATTTATTCACAATATATGTTTGTAATACAATATTGTGTAGCACCCCTAGCTGTGTTGCTAGAGGGCTAGTGTTTTGTACTGAGTAAGTGTTTTTCTGGGTCGGGATTAAGTGACTTAGGGAGGGCTGGTATGATTCACAGGAAGCATCTCTGAAACCCCGCCCCCCTATTTCTAGAAACTAGCAGAAGATTCCAGGAGGATGGGCGTGGAGGGGTGGAGGAGCTGCCTGGAGTATTCTGAGGGCCCTGACCAATCCCCAACAGATGGGATTGGCAGGCCCCCTCAAATACTCAGGGTCAGCTCAGCTGGGGCAGTGTGAGTTTGGGTGGAAGATGGAGATGAAGTGTTAGGCTGTCAGGGCCTTTGAGAGTAGCTCCCTAGTCTGGGGGGGGGAGGTGAACTCAGGCCTGGGCTCGAGGGGTAAGGGACCCCTCTTCATGATACACAGGGGGATCCTGACCAGGAGGCACGGGAGCAGGGAGAGGACAGCAGGAGAACACTGCCTGACAAATCTCCAGGGAGGAAGACAGCAAGAGGGCTGGTGAATGTTACAGTCAGAGGGCTGAGAGGCATGCCTGAAGGGACTGGGTGCAAGCAATCTGGGGTGGATGTAGAGTCAGTCTAAGAGGACTGTGGAGAAGTAGCCAGGAGGGCTAGTGAAAGGGGCAGCTGGAGCCTGGCGGGCTGGCAGTGCCTGAAGAGGTGGTACTAGGAGCAATAGCCACAGGAAGAGGGCAGCTAGCACCAAAGACCTCTATTTCTGCTACACCACTAAAGGGGCCTACGGTTCCTGCCTGCAAAGGGTATTCACAAGGATGTAACTAAAATTGTATTGGATCAAACAGTCAGTGCTAGCTGGTCCTGGGAGTTGTACCTGTAACTTTTTTACAGGATGTCTCCAACTTACAAGCCGACTTCAATTCAAATGAGGTTTAATGTTGATAAATGTAAAGTTATGCACTTGGGGGCTAAGAATATGCATGCATCATACATACTAGGTGGAGTAGAACTGGGGGAATCCATAGCGGAGAAGGATTTGGGTGTTATGGTAGATCCTAAGCTTAATAATAGCAGCAATGCCAAGCTGCGGTTTCCAAAGCAAGCAAAGTCCTTTCTTGAATTACCTGAGGCATGGACTCCAGAGAGAGAGATATCATTTTGCCCCTGTACAAATCATTAGTAAGACCTCATCTGGAATACGCAGTTCAGTTTTGGGCACCAGTTCTTAAAAAGGATACTGGGGAACTGGAGAAAGTGCAGAGAAGGGCAACCAAACTGATAAAAGGCATGGAGGAGCTCAGCTATGAGGAAAGATTAGAGGAACTGAATTTATTCTCTTCGCTCCCTCAGTTCCCTGGCTGGACATAGCCTCAAATTACCTGTTACCTTTAATAACGATATACTTTATATCATACTGTAAGTTACACTCTGATCGGTTTGAGACCTTGTGATTTTTGGACATATACTGTTGCTTATCTATGTACATTCTTTCTAGATACTTAAACTATGCCTACTCCTGACGAAGTGAAATTTGTTCACGAAACGCGTTGAGTCTCCTACAGGCCATTTTTTACAAGTTTCTACATGCAATCAACTGTTTTATGACTGTATATATTATTTTCTATTTTTGTATTTTATTTATGTTACTATTATGACAATATTGTATTACCTCGTACCATTGTTATGGTCTTATATATTTGCAATTATATCATTCATGGCTACTCCCATATTTTGGGGCTACATATTTAGCAATACTGGCTCTACCAATAAATTTACCATTTATTTTATATTGGTTCTTTTTCTTCTACTTAATTTTACCCCTACATTAGTAGATGGTCACACCTCATATAAAGTCCCAAGTTTTTATTGTTCCTTTTTTTTGTATGCATTTAGGGATGGAGACTCTGTTGGCCATGAGTCTCATATAAAGTCCCAAACCCCTTCCTCCATGTTCCATTATCTCTCTCCAAAGCCCTAAGTTCCGCGTCTTTCTGCTGCTCCGTTTCTCTGTTATCAGTTTAACTTCTGACAAGTTCTCCGACACAGGAGATAAAAGTAGCTGGACATTTGTGTCAGGGTTGGTGCATAGAGATAGATTAGCAGAGAGCTGGTTGATTGCTTTAAAAAGGCCTTGTGTACATAATATAAATGGGTACTAATTTTTTTAGGTAAAGTTGATCCAGGGAATATCCGATTGCCTTTCAGGGGATCAGGAAGGAATTTTTTTCCCCTGCTGTAGTAAATTGGATCATGCTTTGCTGGGTTTTTTCACCTTCCTCTGGATCAACTGTGGTATAGGATTGTGTATATGGGATTGTATGGTTGGGTTTTCTTAACTGTTTTTTTGTTTTTGTTTTTTATTGGTTGAGCCAGATGGACTTGTGTCTTTTTTTCAACCTGACTAACTATGTAACTATGTAAATATGTAGTTCTACAAACAAGTCTGTGGTGGAGGTAGAAGAGAAGTGTGTTTATACCGGATGTACTGTATATAGTTGAGTCCCTGAAGATCCCATAATAACCCTTCCCCATCCAATTTTTTTTCCCCTAAATAAAAAAAAACAAAGCTGCAAGGACTGCTTTTAGTATACTGAGTGAATGGAAAATGTATGTGCCTGGGTGTGCAGGGTGGGAGAAAACCATATTTACCAGCGGCTGCTGCGGGGGTATTGCTAGAAATGGTTTGTGTCTGTAATTTTTTTTCTTATGCTATTATTCACTTTATACCATCCTTAATTAATGACCAGGCCCTATTTTGCGATCCGGCACTGCGTTACTTTAACGGACAATTGCACGGTCGTGTGATGCTGTACCCAAATAAAATTGACGTCCTTTTTTTCCCACAAATAGAGCTTTCTTTTGGTGGTATTTAATCACCTGTGCGATTTTTATTTTTTTTTTGCGCTATAATTAAAAAAAGAGCAACAATTTTGAAAAAAAATATATATATTTTTCACATTTTGCTATATAACATTCCCAAAAAAAAAAAAAAAAAAAATTAGAAATCAAATTTTTTTTAACATTGTAGGCCAATTTGTTTGGTGCCGTAAGCAGAACTCTTTCAATAAGGAATGAATAATTAAAATAACCCATACATTAGCTTTAAATATATAAAATTATGACACTACAAACTTGCATTGGTACAAACGGCCACGGCCTTTATTAAATATTTTTAAAATACCATGTGGGATTTAAACAAAGGTATAGCTTGGCCTTAAAGCCCAAACTAACCACCACTGAAATGTAAACAAATAATACATATATATACTGTAGGCTAGCCAAAAAGCACAGCCTATACCACAAAATAATATTAAACATCCCACAACCACTAAGCCGTGACAAAAACAGAAAAACAGGGCGGGCGGGAGGGACAAAAAGTCCTGAAGCTATTGTCTGTTGCTCCCGCTGCTGAATGAATTTTAACTGTTAGATTTCCTCTTTATATAGGGGAGTCCAAACGGCTCAAGGTGAAAATTCTGTCACTTTTGGACCAACCAACAACAGGTAATAAAAAAGTAACCAGTAATATTACATTGTCATTGTCCAATCAATAATAGAGTTAAATGACCAATCATATATTCTGTCTTATCAACCAATAGACTGTCTTTAATAACATGTAATTAAATCTTCTTTTTTTTTTTTTTTTTTTATACCAACTGTCATGCTACGTCCCCACAAATGAATGACAGGTACATTTTATGACCTGTCCTTCATCTTTTTGGTGCCGTAAGCAGAACTCTTTCAATAAGGAATGAATAATTAAAATAACCCATACATTAGCTTTAAATATATAAAATTATGACACTACAAACTTGCATTGGTACAAACGGCCACGGCCTTTATTAAATATTTTTAAAATACCATGTGGGATTTAAACAAAGGTATAGCTTGGCCTTAAAGCCCAAACTAACCACCACTGAAATGTAAACAAATAATACATATATATACTGTAGGCTAGCCAAAAAGCACAGCCTATACCACAAAATAATATTAAACATCCCACACGCCAAGCCCATTAAGGGGATGGCACCACCACAAGGCCTAAGGCCAACTCAATGCAAGATTGTAGGCCTACATTAAAAATATCATTCGCCACATCTGAAAAATGAACCAAATCACTTCTATAAAAACCGCCTAATACCCCCTCCAGGTCAGAGTGTCTATAAGACAGTCCACCTACAGAGGGCATAAATTTAGCCACGGATCCATTTACACGTTTGCGATTTTTCTCCAAAAACAATTTACTCTCAGAGAACCGAAGCAAACGCGAAACCATCTCCGAAAACACAAACCTACAGGAAGGAAAAATAGAATTAAAATACACTAAATCAGACCTGACTTGCAAAATAATATCAATATTCTTGCGATTCCCTAAATCATTACCACCTGCATGTAGAATAATAATATCAGGAACGGGCCACTTCATACAAAGAGCAGAAAACATAGAACGCACATCAGTCCATAGAAGACCACGAACACCACACCAATATATTTTCACTGATGTAGAAGGAAATCCTAGATTACTGCAATAAGTACTTAAAGCAGCTCTTCTGTGGGCCCAAAAAATATAGGAATGCCCGATAATCCATACAATTTTAGCACTACCTGCAATTTCAAAATGAAAGGTTAGGTCTAACATAAGATCTGAAAGCCAATGCCGATACCTGCCAATATTTTGAATAGAGCCACTTAAAAAACCTGCAACAGAAGCAGAAGTGGCAGCCCCAATCCTAAACGAATGAGACGTGATTGGCAAATGGTCCAAATGCAAGTGGGCCAAACATTTTTTAAGAATAGCACTAAATTGAAAGACAGTAACAGGAAGACCATTTTGGTGAATGAAAAATTGACCAAAAAACAGAGGCCTAACTTTCAAATACTTTTCCACCAGCAACACAACACAAATGGTAGTATCAACCTGTTTATTCAAGGAAATCAAAAAACCTCGTCCAGATTGGTCAGTTTTACATTGCCTCAAGCAAATCCTCAAGGACCCGTCAACCAAAGATACATCTTGAAACAGCAAACCATTACTTGCTGTAGAAGACGAAGCAAATAACTCGGATACTATAAAGGCTCCAAAATAACAGACACAAAAAGCAGTCTGAAACAATAAAGATTCAAAACTTGAAAAACAAACTGAAGAGGTAGCACCACAAAGACTTTTTAAAATGGACAATGATATGGCAAACCTCTTATCAGAAACAACATGAGCCTTACGATAACCTCGCAAAACAACTTTCACAGAAAAATAACTAGCACATGATGGATAACCACTCAAACGTGCAAAAAATGAAATGCCAGCCAAAGTTTTATTTACATAAGCAAAAGAAATTTTTTTACTACATAAGTCATTCAAAAACAGCATAACAGACCCCTCATCCACAGGAAGTACAGCCCTCCCTCTCGATAACCAGAAAGAGGACCATAACCCCCACGAGGACAGATAAGACGACCAAGTAGAAGGAGCCAATGAATTCCGAATAGCCGATGCAACGTCAGTCAAACAAGGGTCCACAAGTGGCTGGGGCAAGACAGGCCAATTGGAGCAGCCTGGGGCGCCAACATCCGAAACCTGTGGAACTGCAGGCGGGATAAAGAATCAGCTATATCATTCGAAAAACCTGGGATATACTTCGCTTTTAACCAAACATTCAATCGAAGACACTGCAAAACTAAGAAACATAATAGAGAAATGACAGGTAAGGAACGAGAGGACAAACAGTTGACAGCAAATACAACTCCTTGGTTGTCAGAATGTAAAATAATCCTCTTATTCCTAAATTGCTGTCCCCACAATTCCAATGCAACAAGCACAGGAAACAACTCCAAAAGCACTATACTAGAAGTCAAACCCCTACTAATCCAATCAGGATTCCAAGAAGCAGCAGACCAATTGCCATCCCAATAAGCCCCAAAACCGTGGGCGGCAGATGCATTTGTGAATAAATTAAGAGCAGAAGCAGAACAAAAATCATCCTGCCAAACTGAAGATCCATTAAAGTCATCCAAAAACCTTAACCACATCCGCAAATCCTCAGATATAGCAGAAGAAATTCTCACAAAATGAAAAGGGGATGAAAAACCAGAAATGGCTCTATACAAACGTTTACAAAAAACCCTGCCCATAGGCAGCACTCGACAGGCAAAATTTAAAAGTCCCAGAAGAGACTGAATAGTCCTCAACTGGACTTTTTTCCTACACAAAATGAATTGCAACAAAAATTTTATCTTTGAGATCTTGGCAGCTGGGAGGCGAAATTCCATCAATACAGTGTCTATTTCAATACCCAAAAATTCAAGCCAGGTGGTAGGGAATACAGTCTTCTCAGTAGCCAAGGGGATCCCAAACTCATAACAAATCATTTTGAATCCAGTAAAGATTCTCAGACAATCCAGAGAATCAGTACCCCCAATGAACAAGAAACCATCAAGGTAATGTAAAACATTACCTGAAGACGCCCTACTGGATACTACCCATTCAACAAAACAAGAAAAGAGCTCAAAATAAGAGCAGGACAGCGAACACCCCATAGGCAAACATTTGTCGTAGAAAAACTGATCACAAAAAAAAATTCCTAAGGAGTTGAACGCAGAAGGGTGTATAGGCAAGAGTCTAAACGCAGACTTCACATCAGACTTGGCTAACAAAGCAGAGGCCCCAACACCCCTAATCTTCTTCAATGCATCTTCAAATGTGGAATAGGATACAGAACAAAGAGAAGGGTCAATGTCATCATTAAGAGACAGCCCGTCAGGGTAGGACAGGTGATGGATAAGGCGAAACTCGCCGACCTCCTTCTTTGGGATAAGCCCCAATGGGGAAATGCGGAAATCTGGAAAAGGGGGAGAAGAAAAAGGGCCAGCCATCCTACCAGCATCAATTTCTTTAAAAAGTTTTTCACGAACCAACTCTGGGAATTCACGTACAGAAGGCAAATTTTCAACGACAAAACATCCAGAACCAGAATATGGGGGCAAATAAAGACCAAATCTAAAACCCTCATACAAAATCAAAGCTTTGTCACTGTCTGGGTACTCCATGAGCCAAGGAAGCATTTTTTCCCAGCTCACCGGAGTTGCCACTCTTTTGAAAGAGCTGATCCTTAGCTGAAGGGACAGAAGGCGGATTATTCTTTTTAAAACAACGAGAAATAGGGTGATTATTTGCACAATGTGAACACTCGTGTCTAAATCTGCAATTAGAACGAGAACACATGCCTTCATTAAAAGCAAAGCACACTCCCTTTCTTAATTGCACAAAGTTGGAAGAAAGGGCAGATGATCTTGAAGGGGCAGATGATCTTTGTGGCAATAACAAATTAATCCACAACCCCACATCCTTTACTCCCCACTTTAAGGAATGATGAATAGAAAGCTTCTGTCTAAAAGATTCATCATAACTGTATCAACCAAATCCTTGAAAATGTTTGTAAGCCTCCAGGACAATGTCGAGATGTTGAAAAAATCCTGAACATAATTCAGGACGCCTTTCACCTAAAACACTCGCAAAAATACAATAGCCCTGCAGCCAATTATTAAAAGACTTTGGAATATTCCTAAGTCTATCCTCAGACTGCTTCTCACCATCCTTACCTGCAGCTCTGTAATGAGGTAATAAAGTCAAAAGATCAACAAATTCCCCCCTCCAAATCCGTTCTTTAACAGAAGAAGGTAAATGAAATCCTAAAGGTGAAATTTTGCATGGTATACTCTCCTTCATGCAAACAGTAGGTACCAAAGGTGAAGAAACAGGAACAGAGGGGGTAGATACATCATGCAAAGCAGGGCGATCTGTAGGAAGCAACGCCTCAGACCAAACTTCGGTCAGAGGGTCCGCAACAGTTGGCCCCTGGACTGGCACATTAGAAACAATAACCTTGTCAACAGGCATAGTAGAACCCACAGCAACAGGAGAAGACATTTGAGAACAAAAATCAGTCAACATAGCAAAGAAATTCCTGAGCATATGAGACTGACCTTCAGGTACTGCGTCATTAACGACCATAGTACCAGTAGAACACCCAGGCAGAGCTGTCAGACGAGGAAACTGGAACGACAGGAACCAGGATGGTAGGCCGAGCCGCTGACACTTCCGGACCGACAACCTTTTTTCCGGAATTCCTGCAGGAAGCGGCGACATCATCTCCAAAACGACCCGGTCGCTTCACCGAGCGGAGCGGGCGTCCATCTTGCCTCCTTGCGACCGTCGCCCGGAAATGACGATCCGGAACTGCGTCATCGGGGTCAAAGACCTGACGATCCGGAAATGCGTCACTGGGGTCACGGTCCCGACAGGCAGGAATTGCATCATCGGGGTCACGGGCAGCCATTCTGACTGGACGACCTCAGCCAACATGACCCGCGTCAGCAGGGAGCGCCACAGACACAGGAGAAACGTCATCAGTAACAGCCGAAGAAGATCGGCAAGGCTTCACCGGCTCGGGGATCGAAGAAAAGGACAGGCAACGCCGCATCCATTCGACACCATCGGCTTCCCCGGCCCGGTTCAAGATCTGCTGGAGAAGGGATTCCATAGCAGGTCAGTAACAACAACAAAAAGTCCTGAAGCTATTGTCTGTTGCTCCCGCTGCTGAATGAATTTTAACTGTTAGATTTCCTCTTTATATAGGGGAGTCCAAACGGCTCAAGGTGAAAATTCTGTCACTTTTGGACCAACCAACAACAGGTAATAAAAAAGTAACCAGTAATATTACATTGTCATTGTCCAATCAATAATAGAGTTAAATGACCAATCATATATTCTGTCTTATCAACCAATAGACTGTCTTTAATAACATGTAATTAAATCTTCTTTTTTTTTTTTTTTTTTTATACCAACTGTCATGCTACGTCCCCACAAATGAATGACAGGTACATTTTATGACCTGTCCTTCATCTTTTTTCTGCTACATATTTTTGGTAAAAAAATATCACAATAAGCGTATTTTGATTGGTTTGCGCAAAAGTTATTGCGTCTACTACTTACGGGAAAGATTTAGGTCATATTTTTTTTTTTTACTAGTAATGGTGGCGATCTGCGATTTTTTGTGGGACTGCGACATTGCGGCGGACAGATCGGACCCCTAACTGACATTTTTGACACTTTTGGGGGTACCAGTGACATTACTATAGTAATCAGTGCTAAAAATATGCACTGTTACTGTATTAATGACACTGGCAGGGAAGGGGTTAATACTATTAGTTGGTGTGGGGATTTATTCTAAACATCAAGTGTCTTTTTTAAAAAATAAGCCGTTCTTCAGTTTTCAGTTTTCAGAGCACCGATCACTGCTCACGTGACCCACCTCTCCTCTCCCCATCTGACAGCTGCAGCAGGCGGAGCCGAAGATTCCCCGCTGACGTGAGTCGGGAGGGGAGGGGGAGAGAGCCGGCGGGTCACCTGAGCGGCGCTCGGCGCTCTGAAAACTGTTAAAGAACGGCTTATTTTTATAAAACACAAACACAGGGGCATATAGAATTATTAAACAGACAGGATGGTATGGAACTTTAAATTAAACTTCAGCAGCAAGAGGGGAGGGGGCGGGCAATGACACAGGAGCAGACAGACAGGGAGTGAGAGAAGGGGGGGGAGAGAGGACAGAGGAGGACAGGAGGACTGCGGATGATGGAGGCATATAGACTGACCACAGTGTCAGGGCTCAGCAGCCATGGTATATCGTGGTCAGTTTACAGGGGGGAGGACATAACCTGGCAGGATCAGCCAGGTATTAGGTGATAGAAGGGGACAAATTACACAGCACAAGCACTGGGCTGTATAACATGCTTTAACCACTTAAGCCCCGGAAGATTTTACCCCCTTCCTGACCAGGGCCTATTTTGTGATTCGGGACTGTGTGAATTTAACGGACAATTGCGCGGTCGTGCGACGCTGTAACCAAATGAAATTGACGTCCTTTTTTTCCCACAAACAGAGCTTTATTTTGGTGGTATTTGATCACCTGTGCAATTTTTTGATCATGCGCTATAAACAAAAAAAGAGCGACAATTTTGCAAAAATAACAATATTTTTCAAATTTTTTTCTATGAAATTCCCCCACAAAAAAATGTAAAAATCTAAATTTTTTAACATTTCGGGCCAATTTGTTTTTTGCTACATATGTTTGGTAAAAAAAAAATTGAAAAAAGCGTATTTTGATTCGTTTGCACAAAAGTTATTGCGTTTACTAAGGGAAAGATTTTTGCCATTTTTATTGTTTTTTTTTTAACGAGTAATGGCGGCGATCTGCGATTTTTTTTGCGGGACTGCAACATTGCGGCGGACAGATCGGACCCTTGACTGACATTTTTGACATTTTTGGGGGTACCTGTGACATTACTACAGTAATCAGTGCTATAAGCAAAAAGAACAAAGAAAGGGCGCACCGACCTAGCGCATTATCCTCAATAAAAGGCTTTATTTAAGTGACATTTAAAAAATGGCTACTCACAGACGTAGATAAAAATAAAGCATATCAAGCTGGATTGCTCAAATGTCCGTGTTTAGTCCATATAATCGTCCATGACTGATGAGATGACTGACGTGTTTCGAGGCCTAGCCTCTTCCTCAGAGCCACTGTGTCATGGCTGTCTCTTTGGTTTAAATAATGATGTAGTGAGGTAGCGACCCAGTCACTACCCCCAGGTGGGAGTGTCCCTCCCCTGGGGGAGTGACTAGAGCACCACCCCACTCACTCATGTGACATCATTAGTAATATACAGTGGCATACATTGATCATGCAAGTACAATACAAATGCTAAAATATATATGTGGAATTAAAAAACATATGCATAAAAACAGTGCAACAATAAAAACAGTGCAACAATAAAAAATCAGGATAAAAACCACCATAAGCAAATACTAAAGACAGATAAAAATGCTTACTCAGTGCATTTGGAGACATTATATACGCTCCCTGGAATGACAGCAAAGGTCAGCTAATATAATCATTAATCGGTAGTCCCCCCACAATTTTTCCATTACCTTTGCCGTCTGCTGTATCTAGTCCAGGCTATATTCTTGTTTATACATGATGGTGATCTGCTCCCTCCTCTCCCAGCCGATTCCATCATACTGTGGGGGGGGGGGGAGGCCGGGGGGATTGGGAGGGAAGGGGTTAACTTTATTGGAGAGGGAGGGGTTAAGTGTGTCCCTAGGGGCGTGCTTCTAACTGTGATTGGATGTGGCTGTGTGTGTAACAGCAGAGATCAATGGTCCTACATAGCAGGACCGTATGATCTGTGCTGTTACACAGGGGAGAATGACAGGTGGCTGTGTTTACATTAGCCACCTGCCTTTCTCCCGCTGTATCTGACGATCGCGAGTGACCGGCGGACATCGGGTCCGCCGGTCACACGCGCGGGCTGCTTAGGGAACGAGCGGGGGCGGCGCTCGCCCCCTATTGGCTCACAGGCTAGTGACGTACCGGTACGTCACTTTGCCTGTGAGGGGCTGACCGCTGCCGTATATAGTCGGGCGGCGGTCAGCAAGTGGTTAAGGGAACAGGATCAATATATATTTTTTTTTAAGGCTAACAAATGCTTTAAGAGTCAGTTCACACTATGGCGACACGACTTCGGGGGCGACTAGTGAAGTCACCGTGCACCACGACTTTGGCGCGACTTGCACGGACTTTACATAATGGAAGTCAATGCAATTCGCTCCGACTTCAGTCAAAAGTAGCGCAGGAACTATTTTCTAAGTCGGAGCGACTTGAGTCGCTCCTATTAGAACGGTTCCAATTGCACTGAATTGGCCTGCGACTTGTCAGGCGGCCAAGTCGCCTGACAAGTCGCGGTAGTGTGAACCGGGACTTAGACATTTGTGCATTTGTTAACAGTATGTGGAGTGCTTCACTATTATCCACTTTGTATCAGTTATTTTTGTGTTTAAGACCCCGTTCACACTGGGGCGACGCTACTTGCCGGGACGACCTCACAGGTCGCGGTGCGCAGCTCGCACCACGACCTCGGAGCGGCCGGCACGGACTTCATAACATTGAAGTCAATGCAGGTCGCTCCGGGTCGCCCCAAAGAAGCTCTGGACCCTTTTTGTGTCGCTCCTATTAGAACGGATCCACAGCTTCTCTATGGCAGGTGACCTACGGCGACCAGTGTGAACGGGGTCTTATTTTCATATAAAACAGGAGTAGCATGGGGATATTTATTATGATAATCTTAAGTCAGATTGATGAGTAAGCAAATTAGCATAATGGTTCCCAGTTTACAAATGCTAAAAATTATAATTACATTGTATTCACTTAAATTGTCACTAAACCTACATCATAAATGCATAAATGGTGTATTACATGCTGTTCATACTCACTCAATCACTATGACATTCGTTTTCTGTATTCTGCAAAAAAACCTGGTTGATCCTGCTGCTCTTTATCTCCACCTTCTGTCCATGTCCCCTATTCAGCTGGGGATTTTGAAGCTGTGGTGGCAGCTCTGCACATGCTCAGTTTTTAGTGAGTTTCCATGCTGAGCATTTCCTCCCTATCACATCTGAGCAGCCCATGTGACTATAGAGTCACACATGTGGGCGTATACACAGTGGTAAATGACAGCCCACTCCCTCCTCTTCTATGCCCACTAACCAGTTAAACACAATGGGGGCGAGATATTACATGTAGATTAATGGTGGCTTCACCTCCCTTCTATTCCAAGACACAGGCTGGAGGGGCATGACACAGCTTGTGACTTGTAGAATGCGGCCCACACTGTGTTATTGCCAAAAAAATAATAAAGATTTAATTTAAAATCTATATTTGTATGACAATTTAAAACAGTTTATCGATATAATTTTATTTTTACTCCGAATTCCAGAGACTGTTTTTTTTTTTTTATTGTGAACATGTGACCAGCAGAAGGAGACTAGAAGCTCCTCCTGCTTATGTTTCCCCGCAGACAGGCTGGGAAAGAGCTGGGTCATGTGACAACTGTATATCAGTTAGGGAAAAGGTACTTAGATGTATTTTTTTTTTATTTAAAACTATTATAGTGCTATCATCCACATACAGAAATAGAAGGGTCAATGTAAATGAAACAGTGTGTGTTTAGTATCACTTTAAGTGGACATTTAATACCTACAGAATAAGTAAACACAACTGTCAACCAGGTGAAAATTGGGTGGGGAGTGGGTCTCTGTCAACAAAATTCTGGCACCGTCCCCTAAGAGTAGGAAAGTAGGTAAATATATCTAGGTCTGACAGAGAAAGGGAAATGATGAGAGAGAGAAAGGGAGAGGGAAGGGAAAATGCCAGTAGATCCTGGAAATGGGGATTAAGTGCCGGTTCACATATGTGCGGCTGCGGAGATCGCATGTAATTCGGAGCGCCTGCCTCCAAAGACGCCCAAAAAATTATGGATTCATTGATATGCCTGTTTTCACTTCCATCTTGTAAGTGTTTTTAACCCTTCCTTGTCATTAAAGTGTATTACTGCACTTAGAAGCGCCTTCTTCTCTAATGATTAAGAAGGGCAGTCTGGTGTGCTCTTGCAATTGCGTTCCTTTCTAAACCTCTTTTCTCATTACAACTCAACCAGAGTGATTGAAAACAACCACGCCACCACAGTCTCTGACATGAAACTACCACAAGGCCTCTGCAAGCCTAAAACCATGTGATGCTCGCTTAGGATTTAGGTCACATTAGCAAGATCAGGAGTGTCAGCTCCTATGAAGTAAAAATATTTCCCCATCCTAATAATAATGGGATTCAGTAATGCTGACATATAGCCTGCCCATGCATGATTACAATGTAAACTTTTGCAGGGAAGGTAATAAGTACAGAGATTTATAAACAGATGGCAGGTGATTGGATGAATGTTTGCTAAAAGCTGAAAATTGCGATAAAGTGGGTCTACCATCAGATATTTTTTACAGATAAGCATGGCATGATAAGTAATCTGTCATTGTAAAATAATTTGTTACCTTTTACAGAGATGACGGTACTCACCCGGACAATGGCTTCATCTACTATTCCCTCCAGAAGAACAGCACCATGTTTGTTCAGCTACTATTCAGGGTTACTATTTCCTGGACAGAGAGAAGCCTGGAGACAGATGCGCAGCATTAGGCAGAAGGCTGGACATGACTGGGTTAGCAGGATAGGATGGGATCCATCGTAGGGTTAATAAAATTGGTATAGGTGAGTTGAGTGATTAGAGATTAGGAAGGTGTGGCAGTGTGGGGCAAGGTGGAGTTACTGGGTGAGTTTAGGGGTGGTACCAGGGTTCTGGGAGCCAGTCGGAGCCAGAACAGCGTGTGGATAGCTTCTCTCCATTTTGTGCTGTGTCGGTGCTTACAGGGGACATGGCAGACCTGGATGGTATGCTAGCACAAATTCGCAGCGCGGCCATGGCTCATGGCCCTCAGCGGCTGCAGTCGCAGTTAGCTGGGTTGCTGCAGGGGTCCTGGCAGGTAATAGCTTCGCCTGCCCAGAATCGCACAAGGGTTAGGAGGTCTAGGCCTCCTTAGCGCCTTAGCCCTGAGGTGACCCCTAGGGTCAGCCGTCGATTAGGGAGCCCCTCTAGGGACCCTTCAGCACCGGCAGCCAAGAGGAAACCCCCCTCTAGTGCTGCGGGGGTTGGGAAGAATCCCCACAATCGGCGGGGCCCGGGCAGGAGTATGGCAGGTTCTTCCTGCTCTCTTGCCCCTTCTACTGTATGCCAGGACACTGCGGCTGGCTCCCCGTGTGTCCGGTCTGAGGGGAGTGCAGTCCTTTCAGGGTGGGGTCGGGGGAGCGTCCTCTTCGCCTTCTCTGGCTGCAAAAAGGAAGGGTTATTGCTGGCAGTATAATGACGGTACCTGCAAGTTTGGAGCCTCCTGCCGTTTTTTCGACATTAATGTTCCAGTTGCGGCGGGGAACATCCGTCCTCCAGATATTTCAAACAGGGGGGTAGTAAGGGCACTGACGTTGGAAAAAGGGCGGACGCCGGTGAGGGTGGAAAGGTTGGCCCGGTTTCTAAATAGGTATCCTAATAGGGGAGCCGCCGAGTTGCTGTTGCTGGGATTTTCGGACGGATTTCCCATTCTCTGCTCCTTGGCCATTGTTCCCCCTGTTGCGGGTAATTTGAGGTCCGCTAAGTTGCTTTCAGCGGTTGTTTCTGCCAAAATCCTCAAAGAGGTGGAGTTGGGCAGAATGGCGGGTCCCTTTCCCTCCCCGCCATTGCTGGGTCTGGTGGTGTCCCCTCTGGGCGTCGTGCCCAAGATGGAACCCCATGAATTTAGGCTTATTCATCACCTTTCATATCCTCAGGGGGGGTCTGTTAATGACGCCATTGACGTGGATTTGTGTACAGTGTCTTATGTTTCCTTCGATAAGGCAGTGTCTTGGGTTTGGCGATTTGGAATAGGTTCCCTGATGGCGAAGACGGACATTGAGGCTGCGTTTAGATTGTTGCCAGTTCACCCGGAGAGTTTACATTTGTTGGGTTGTGTGTGGCGGTGTGAATTCTATGTGGACCGGTGTTTGCCCATGGGTTGTGCTATTTCTTGCTCTCTTTTTGAGGCGTTTAGTTCATTCCTGGAATGGGTCATTAAGGATGTCTCTGGTTTGTTTTCTATAATCCATTATCTGGATGACTTCCTGGTGATAGGTCCTCCTGGAGATGCGACTTTGCTGGCTACTGTTCAGCATTTGTTTGCTTACTTCGGGGTGCCCCTGGTGCCGGAGAAGACCGAAGGTCCCTGTACGGAGCTGCGTTTTTTGGGCATCATTATCGATACGGTGGCTATGGAATATCGGCTTCCTCCCGAAAAATTGGTGGACCTGCGAGGGGACATTGCTGGGGCTTTGCGTGGTAAAAAGATATAACTTCGAGCCCTGCAATCGCTGCTGGGAAAACTTAATTTTGCTTGTCGCATAATGCCCATGAGTCGAGTGTTTTGCTGGCGGTTGGCGGGTGCTATGGCTGGCGTCAAGGCCCCGCATCATTACATCAGGTTGTCAAAAGATCACTGCGATGATTTAAGAGTATGGGAAATGTTTTTGGGGACGTTCAATGGCCGTTCCATGTGGTTGGAGACCCCTGTGTCTAACTGCAATCTGGAGTTGTATACGGATGCAGCTGGCTCGGGTGGTTTTGCAGCGTATTTCCGGGGGCAATGGAGTGCGGGGGAGTGGCCGGATTCTTGGAGGGGATCAGAGTTTATTCGTAATCTCGTTTTGTTGGAGTTGTTTCCCAGTGTGTTAGCGGTTGAACTGTGGGGGGTCAGGATTTTCGCAATAAGCGGGTTAAATTTAATTACGACAATCTGGGGTGGTTCAGGCCATCAATAGCATTACCGCCTCTTTGCCGCCGGTTATTAGACTATTGCGTCATTTAATTGAAATTGTAATTAATGTTAAGGTGCTTACTGCTTAATTCGTTTTTTTATGCTGTACATGTGCTGGGTGTTACCAATTCGGTGGCTGACACTCTTTCTCGTTTCCAGTGGGACAGGTTTCGGCAGTTGGCACCGGAAGCGGAGCAGCGCGGAATACCTTGCCCTGGGCATTTGTGGACCATCAGTTTGCCGCTGTGACGGGATTGATACGGGCTTCGGTCAGTTCTTCCATGTGGACAGCATATGAACAGGTTTGGTTGGCATGGCGTACTTTGGTGAGTGAGTTGGGTGGTTGTTATTGTGATGAGGACCGGCTGTATCTGTTGCTTTATTCTATTGGTATCAATTTTGAACGTGGAGTGTCCAGAGATGTATAGTAACGAAGTAGAACTACTTAAGTACTGTACTTAAGTACCGAAATGCGGTATCTGTACTTTCCTAGAGTAGAATTTTTTTCTCCTACTTCTACTTTTACTTCACTACATTTTTTCGATGATTTCGATACTTCTACTCAAGTATTTTTTTTTTGTGCTGCATAGTTACTCGTTACTTTTAAAAAAATTACCACTGCCAGAACAGTAGATGGAAGTTGCATAAAGCTCAAAAAAATGTGTATAATGTCATTTGTAAATCAGCGCATACGAAAATAAAGGCTGTGTATAATAAAAGCTGCTATACCAAATCTTTCCAATAAAAAGAAAATATGAAACAAACAAATAAATGGTGCTACAACGCTTAAAGTGCATCAAGAAACTACTAACAAACACAGGTTAATCATTTGAATAAATCATTTGAAATAATAAAAAACAATATGATGTTCAAACTTTTGACTTCTTTCTTTAATAACTACATAACACAGTACTTCTACTTCTACTTTCAGTACTTGAGTAGAATTTTTTTTTCAAAACTACTGGTACTTTTTACTTTTAGTACTTAAGTAGCAAATTTTTTGAAAAAACTACTTGCAATACTTAAGTAAAAAAAATGTTGAATACTTTAGTACTTCTACTTAAGTAACTTTTTCTGCGAGCACTTCCACTTCTACTCAAGTCACTTTTTGATCGAGTACTTGTACTTTTACTCAAGTAGAAATTTTGAGTACTTTATACAAGTCTGGGAGTGTCTGTATCTTCGCTGAACCGCAAGATGTCTGGTTTGGCTTTCTGGTTTAAGTTGTCTGGTTTCAATGACGTCACGAAGCACTTTTTGGTTAAAAAGGCCCTGCTGGGTTATAGAAAAGGCAGACGGGTCGTCGATTCTCGATGTCCCGTTTTGTTTACAATGCTGTCACAGCTTGTGGACCGTTTGCCTGCCATCTGCTCTTCAGGTTATGAGGCAGTGCTTTTTAAGACGGCTTTTGTTTTGGCGTTCTTTGGGGCTCTTCGCATTGGTGAGTTGGTAAGTACGTCCAGGCACGGTGTGGGTGGCTTGTGGCTGGAGAATGTGTGACTTCAACAGGATAAAGTTCTCGTGTGGATACGCAAGTCCAAGACGGACAAGCTGGGACGTGGGGCGTGTGTTGAGTTGGGTGTGGTACCACGGGCGGCGGTTTACCCAGTGAGTTCGGTGCGGGATTGGTTGCAGGTTCGGCCTGACCGTCCTGGACCTTTGTTGATGCATGCTGACAGCACTGCTTTGTCTCGTTACCAGTTTACCGCCGTTTTTCGTAAATGCTTGGGGGCGGCGGGTTTCCCGGTGGGAAACTATTCGTCTCATTCTTTTCGCATAGGTGCTGCTACTGAAGCGGCTTGTTGGGGTTTGAGTGATCAGGCTCTCCGGAAGATCGGGTGCTGGGAATCTCAGCGTTTTCGCCTGTATGTTCAACCTCACCTGTTATGAAGAATGGGCCCGGTTTGCATCTGCGCTGACCTTTAACGGTTGCTAGTGGGTGATGGGTCCCTATCAGTTTGTATTGGTCGTTGTTTTGTGTGTTACTGTCTGTGGAGGTGTTCAGTCGCTTGGGCGAGGACATTTGTTTGTATGTTTTTTCTCTATTGTGTCCTTCAGGCTCCCCCACTTCCTTGGTCTGGATCCTGGGCCACTCCTATGTCATCTGGGGTGCTAAGAGTGCATCTGTGAGACACGAGGACCGCCAGTTGGGTTTGGACAGGGGGGAGACCAGGGTGAGGTGGATTGGGATACCGGGTATGTTGTGGTCTTGGGTCCTCCCTGAGGTTCACCGTTGCGTTAGGTTAGATAGGCCCTGATGTCTGTAACGCTGAGCGCTCCGGTCCCTGCTCCTGGACCGGAGCGCTCGCGGCGTTCATCCCTGCAGAGTTCCCCGGTCAGACTCTCTGACCGGGGACACTCTGTCCCTGGCTCCGTCGGGGACGCGGTCCGCGCTGCGAGGTGTCCCCGCGCGCGTCCCACGTCCCAGGTCCACTCACCTGTGCCCGCTCCGGCTCTCTCCTCCGCTCCCCGCTCACGTGGTTCCCGGCGCGCACGTCCCTGCACCATAGGGCGCGCGCGCGCCGGCTGTTTGAAATATAAAGGGCCAGTGCACCAGTAATTGGTGCCTGGCCCAAAACTCCCTTACTGCCCTTGCCAGATCTTTGTTGCCTCAGTGCCCTATTGAAAGCGTTATTTGTGTAATCCCTTGCCTGTTGCCAAACCCTTTGCTGACGATTACCGCCTCTGGACCTGTGCTGCCTGCCCTGACCTTTGCTACGTCTGACTACGCCTCTGCCTGTCCCTTTTGTACTACGCCTATCTCAGCAGTCAGTGAGGTTAAACCACTACTGGAGGACACGACCTGGTAGTTACAGCCGCAGCAAGACCATCCCGCTTTGCGGCGGGCTCTGGTGAAAACCAGTAACTACTTAGAACCGATCCTCCGGTACGGTCCACGCCATTCCCTCACTGACACAGCGGATCCACTCCCTGCACCGCTCCTGCTACCAGTCCGGATCCTGACAATGTCCTCCTGTTGCATGCTGGGGGGAATGATCCTGGGCTTCGTTCCTCGAGGGAATTGATTAGGGATATCAAGCTGGACTTTTTATGGTTACGGTCGTTGTTTCCGCATACTGTAGTCGTGTGGTCAGACATTGTGGCCAGGACTTGTTGGCGCCTGGCGCGGTCTGTGGTGAGCTTAAACAAGGCTGGGATCAAGGTCAACAGGGCTGTGGCTAAGTTCGTTATTAGGAACGGGGGATTGGCAGTGCGCCATTTGGAATTGGAACAAGACCCGGGCCTGCATTTACGGGGGGGGGGGGGGCGGGGTTCATTTAAACTCTGTAGGCGTTGATTTGTGGACTTTGGGCCTGCAGGAGGGCGTTCAGTTCACTCTGCGGGTTTGGAGGGCCACTCAAGCATAAGGAGTCATGCTTGCGTGTTCTGGCAGGGGTTTCAGGGTCTTGGAAGGCTGTGACGGTTTTAAAAAGGTAAAAATGGAGGGGCCCATCTCAGGTATGGGTGTACCTACCCTGGTAACAAGTGAAGGCAGTAATCGTTAAGAGTCATTTGGCTGTATCGATGGTATCTTAATAGTAATAGTCCTCGAGCTGGTGTCGTGGTGGCTGAGGGCCTGGGAGTCTATTTGGATCAGAGATACAGCCAGTTGTAAGTCAAGTTGCCTTCCAAGACCCTAGATGGTCATTACAGTTCAAGAAGTTAACAAAAAAACAGTATTAGGTATTAATAGAAAATGGTAATTTCTTTTTTGAGTTGTTTTTAATTTGTTTAATAAAATGGCTGCTATGTCCTTTTTAAAATACAAAAGGTATCTGTGTCATTTTCTTAAGGTGGCAAAATGTGGGTTGGTTTTGGAAAAAGGTAAGGCAGCCGTAATATCCGCAATACCTCAGTCATGAGGTGCCAGCACAGAGATGATATAATCATCTAAATCCTGGTGCCTTTGCAGCTATTGGTTTTTTTCACAAATGTCTGATATGAATCAGCCCCTGCTGCAGCTTCTTACTTCTGTGATTTGTTACGGAAGTTACAATACTCCGGTCTGATCACTGGGGAGAAGGAGACTAAGGAAATGCTACCTCCTGCTGGCAGCAGACTGAAGACATCATCTCAGGCTAGACAATGTCATTGGACTCAAGGAATGCTTTTTGATGATAAAAAGTGGAGCTTTATGGAAATATTACCCTGCTGTATGTTGTGAAGAATTATTAAATGTAGACGTTTGCAGCTACTGAGAAGTCCACTTCAGTTTACAGGTTGGAGTTTTGTGCAGCAAGCGGTCCGCTGTAATGCTGTAAATTCTGTACCGTTTACCCAATGCATTCCTGAGCCGTCCTGGAACACACTTGACAGCTTCCTTCTAGAACGGTATCACATCTGGGCGGCCCAGGGAGAGGAGAGATTTATGACGTGAAAGATACAGCCAACAAGTGGAGCTGCTATATGATAGACTGCAGCAGAGGTATTCGAAACATTTATTGAAAAAAAAAAAGAATCATAAAAACATCTCTCCATAAACACACAAGACAATTTTTGCTGCCAAATATCTTAAAAATTTAAAAACGGTAGTTTTTAAAGGATCGCAAAAACTTGTTATTTCACTCACATCTAAGCTCATACTTTTGGGTGAACTAACTTTTTCTCCACTCAAAGAAAGGTTACAGTGTACCTAACCCCAATTACTGCAATCTCACAGAAGCTTTAAAGAAGAACTCCAGGGGGGCGTGGCTGGACACTGAGCAAGATGAACGCGTGATCTTCCACAGACCTGCTCTTACACCACTCCAAAGGGTGACATTTCAGCTCCTAAAATGGGCAAATCCCGCTATACCCGATCGCAAAAACAAGGGGGCACTCTGGGACCATCCATCCTTTCCGGGCTGCGGATCCACAGCTACTTTGAGCAGCTCGCTGGCCCCCTGCTGCAGAAAGTAAGCATTATGGCACGGCAACGCTCTTCTGCGGCCTCTCCTGCTCCTCCCGAGGCCTCGGGATCAAGGCAGGCGACTACACCAGCCCTTAATGACAGCCCTCCTGGCAGTGTCTCCACTCGCAGCAAGTCTGGACCCTCCACACCAGCTCAGGCTGCACAGCTACCGCGCTCCACCCAGCCACGTGGAGCGGGCCCTGCCATCTTGCCACACAGGCACTGAGATGCCACAGATCTTCCCGCAGGTGAGCCCAGCAGCCTTCCTCTCATTTACTATGGGACACAGCATAGACTCCCCCTCTCTCCTGGGCACCCCTCCAGCCTTCCAGCACTGGGGAACTTCCCCCCGCCACCATACAGGCCACTCTCAGTCCCTGTCACGGTTGAGGCCTACTCCCTCTGCTTCTCCAATGCAGGCCTCGGCCCCCAGCTCTCCACAACCACAAAGAGCACCCCTTTAACAGGAGCTAAGTACTACTCGCCTTGACACTACCACCCCTATGTCCCAATCTCAACAGGCTACAGACACAGCGGCACTTTCTCCACCTCTTTGATACCTGCACAATTGGAAGATCAGAGGGAATGGTATAAACCCTGGGACTCATCCTCACAAATAACAGGCCCTACCCGTGCCTTTCCTCAAATTCCATCCATCCTCACAGTGGATGAGCTGGTTTCCTGGCGGAAACAACTTCCTTCTTAGCCTACTAAGGAGGACTTTAAATTACTGATAACTGAAGTCAAAGAGGCATGTCGGAATGAAATTAAAACCTTAAGACCTGCAATTTACAAAACTCACAATCCATAGAGTCCAGTCTCAACGGGTGGATGATCGCTTTCTCCTCCACAATATGCAATGTCTCTTAGAAGACTGTGGAAAATTGCCGTAACAGTATCAGGATTCTTGGTCTTCCTGAGGTGAAGGGGCCTGAGGACCCGAGATCTGTGCTTAATATCATATTCAACAACCTCCTGGAGGTAACGCTCCCCACCCATATTGAGCTGGACAGAGCCCACTGGGCACTGAAACCTAAAGGCTCTCCGACACAACCAAGAGATGTTATTTGCAGAGTACACTCTTATACCTTGAAAGAGGACATTATGTGCAAAGCTCTAGCGACTAAACCAATCCTGCATGAAGGTGCCCCAGTTAAATTATTCCTAGACCTATCATGGATCACTCTCCAGAAACACAGATTACTCCAACCACTTCTTCATACTCTCCAAGAAAGTAACATCACTTATTGATGGGATTTCCCCTTTAGCATTTTGGCTACCCACAACGGGAAGACGGCGGTCCTTCGTATCCCTGAGGACTTGCACATCTTCTGTGAGATCTTGGGGATTCCCATCCAGGAGCTCTCAACCTGGCACATTATTCCACCTCCCCCTGCTCCTCCACCAACAGTCTGATAAAGGTCTCTCCGAAAAAGCGGGTGTGCCCCTCCGATTCTCCCTGCAGAAACCCCAAGCAAAGACCAGCTTAAATGACTGATCCTCTTTGGAGCTGTCCCTATCATCCACACATGGCTAACAATACATGGTTGGTCGGGAACTTACTTGTTTGCCTTATACAGGTATAGATGGAACATATCTTTCTTAATAGGCTTATAGCCCGGCAGAGAAGTGGTAGCGGCCCGAGAAAAGTCATCCAAGCTCTATTTTTTCTTGTCTTTTAGCTCGCTCTGATGCACTGCTAGTTATGGTTTCACAGTTTGCTTGTTATAATGTGACTGTTGCCTTTTTCCTTTAAGCTTCCCCCCAGCTTAATTTAATACTTATGCAGGTCATAGATAAATGTAAGAGGTAGATGCTTAGTTTCTGACACTACCCCACTCATTGTAAATTGTGACCACCCTCACCACCCATCCACCCCAATAAACACCATGATACAGATATACCCACCCAATGTCAATGGACTAAAGACTAACTACAAAAGACACCTGGCACTAAGGAGCTTCAGAGACTTGGGAGCAGACATAGGAATTGTACAAGAGACGCATTTTGATAAGAAAGGCTCTCTAGAGTTTACGTCTAGACATTTCCCTCATTCCCCCTGGATATATCAATAAAAAAAGGCTCCCCGTTCACTCTTACATCTTCTTATGCTGATCCCCGAGGACAGTTTCTATTTTATCTTAGGGGCCAATGGCAGCAACTAGACATAACCTTTTGTAACATTTATGCCCTGAATGCAAATCAGCCAACCTTCTTTACTCGAGTATACAACCGCTTGTTTAGATCTTCACATTCCTTCCTGGTGGTGGGCGGGGACTTAAATTTGCCATTCTCTCTCACAATGGATCGAACTTCCCTATCTAAAAAGACTACCCACCCCCACAAATAACTCAACAATCCCTACAGTTTCGACAGATCACACGTAAATTTGCTTTATTTGACACATGGCGGGTCACACACCCAATGGAACACCATTATTCTCACTACTCTCACCCACACCACACGCATGCATGCCTGGACTACGTTTTCGTCAATGCCCCCACTCTATGCACAGTTTGTGAGGTGGATATTCTCCCTATGTCCTGGTCGGATGATGCCCCCATGTTGAAACGATCTCTGGAGGGTTCTAGAATTAAACGCTGTCATTGGCAACTTAACGATTTTCTTCTAAAAAATGAGTCCACCGGGTCAGAGCTGGAGAAATCCTTAAAGTTGTACTTTGGTTAGAACAGCACCCCAGAGGTTTTCACTGGAACGTTGTGGGAAGCCCATAAATCTGTGTTGAGAGGCAAGTATATTGCTATTTCTACAGCATGGAAAAAAATGCCAAACTACTGAAACAGGAGATAGAGAAGAGGCTTCGCGAACTGGAGTCCCGCTTGGCCTCCAAAACTTTGATTTGCCTCCTAGGAGAAATTGTCCTGCTCCCTGCTATTTTGAAAAACATTGACATTGGAAGAATTGAAAAAGCCCTCCAAAGACTACGCCAAACATATTACGATAAAGGTAATAAGGCTCACACCTTACTAGCACGTAAGCTCCGAGAGCAAATGCATGAGACAGCCCCGCAATCCCTATGGAACGTGAAAGGGACTCTACATTCCCACCCTGACCGTATCGCTCAATTGTTTTGTGACTATTTTTCTGATTTGTACAATAACCCGACCATACCACATTCACCTGCTAAAGACAGCTTTTGTGAACGTGTTCGAACCTACCCTGCGAACAGTGAAGTGACCACGCTGCCAACGACAGCCTTACAATCTCTTAACTCCCCAGTTACTGAAGATTACTTGAAACATTTACCAAACCATAAAGACCTTGAACCTGATGGCCTTCCATATGAATATTATAAAACATTTTTTCTTCCACCTTACTTCCTTACATGTCTCACCTGTTTAATGGATTTTTGCACAAAAGTGAAATCCAGAGAGATATGCAGACCTCCTACCTGACTTTGATACCCAAACTGGGCAAGGACCATTGCGGGAACTATAGGCCCATAGCTTTATTAAGTTCAGATCTGAAAATTTTTACGAAACTACTCTCAATTCACTTAAATGAGGTCCTTCCTTCTTTGATTCACAAAGATCTGGTTGGTTTTGTACCAAGGAGTCAGGCAGATGACAACATTAGAAGAGTCAATATTTTATTAGATATTGTTCACAGGCAACATGAGGAAGTGCCTTTACTCAATTTAGATGCCGAAAAGGCCCTTGATGAGTTCAACTGGCCCTTTATGTTTACGACACCCTAAAATATTTGGGCTTCCAGGGACCGTTCCTTGGGGCAATTAAAGACTTGTATGCAGCTCCTTCTGCCTCTATAAAAACTCCCTTTGCAGCTTCTCCTCCTTTCACTATCCTAAATGTGACAAGACAAGGCTGTTCGCTTTCCCCACATCTTTTTGCCCTCTGTATAGAGCCCCTAGTGGCTCAGATCCATTGTGACCCCAATATTTGCGGGATTCTGGTCAGAGGGCGTGATTTCAAAGTTTCATTATTTGCAGATGACATTCTACCTACTCTGACACACTCGCAAATAACTCTTCCTAATCTCCATAAACTCTTGGAATTTAGATCTCTGTCTGGCTATAAGGTTGATCCCTCCAAATCTGAAGCCCTGCCACTCAACATGCGTCCCTTGGAGGTCAACTACCTCTTGCAAACCTCCCCTATATATGAAAAACACATTCCATCAAATACCTCGGGTATATATTGCAACGCATTATGAAACCTTATATGAGACAAATTTTAAACTCCTTTTCGCTCTATTAGAGCTCTACTGGCGACATTGAGACTTTACCAAATCTCGTGGCTAGGACGTATAAAATGAAGATTCTACCCAAGATCCTATACTGGTTTCTGACATTACAGGTACCTTTTACCCGGGTCCAAATCCAGAAACTCCAAACAGGCCTCCTAAATTTTATATGGAATCATAAGTAACAAAGAATTGCTCGCTCAACAATATGTGGCGACAGCTATAACACATTTGCTCCCTTTAATCTGAGGCTTCCTTACTGACAGCATTCCTATATAAACTCCCAGATAGCCTAACTCACCAAATGATCTCTCTTTGGCTACAGAGAATACCCTTTCACTATAGCCATTTAGCAAACCCAATATCGAAAGTATTACTTCCATTTGAGGAACCCAGTAGTGCCTTTTTTTTTGCTATCTCCAAATTCGTCACTACGCCATACCCTTTGCACCAAATCTCCATTCCTCCAAACTTTCCCCATTTGAACGCCTAATTCTTTTTGCCGCATTTCAAACAGGTTTAACCTCAGATATGTATAAACTCTTAAACTCCAGTAAACTAGATTCCAATCGCAAACATGGCTATATACTTAAGTGGGAGCAAGCCCTTGGGGCGGAACTTCCCCTTGAACAATCCATTAAGTCCCGAACAGCTAAAAGTTCTATTTGCACCCTTTACAAGGAAAATACCTATAAAATGCTATTGTTTTGGTACATGACCCCTGCCTAACTGCATACCATATAGCCATCAGCTTCGGATCGTTGCTGGAGGTGTCGTAAGGATCGAGGCACTCTATTGCATATCTATTGGCAATGTATATCCTTGCAGACATACTGGTGCTCGGTCCAGGACATCCTCTATCAATTGTTTGAAGTAGACTTCCCTTTCCATCCAAAACTATATTTACTAGGACTTCTCCCCTCTAAATTACCAGGCTTGGCCAAAACAATTGACTGCGTGGGTTTCCTCCGGGTACTCCGGTTTCCTCCCACAATCCAATGACATGCTGGTAGGTTAATTGGATCCTGTATAAAATTGGCCCTACTATGTATGTATGAATGTGAGATAGGGACCTTAGATTGTACGCTCCTTGAGGGAAGGGACTGATGTGAATGCACAATGTATATGTAAAGCGCTGCGTAAATTGACAGCGCTATATAAGTACATGAAATAAATAAATAATAATAAATAATACCCATATTTTAACAGCGGCCAGATGCCTAATATCCCTCCATTGGAAGAGACAAACGCCACCGACATCAACAGACCTCTATGCCAGGAGAGATGTGGAGATAATGGAGTCCCTGACAGCCAGATTAAATGATAGAGTCGACTGCCATCATACAATCTGGGAACCCTGGCATCTCAGGGATGATCCTCCATGAGGCCTTGAGCACTCTCTCTGCTACAAATGTTTGGATCTAGGAATGACGAGCCTTGTTTACTTATCTATCTCTACTATTTTTTCTTTTCTTTTTTTTTTCCTTGTTCTTATCCTTCTTCTCTTTCCCACTATGTATTAACCCAACGGGCACTTGTCAAGCCCCCCTGGGATTAGAAATTCTGGCTAAACCACAGTGTGTATTCATTATGTTGCTCTTATGCTATTGATTCACTCGACATACATGTGCCACAAACAATATTTGGTTATGGTAATGTAAAGCAACTTTATCAGTTATCACACACGTTTAAGTGTAAATTGCTTTTGTACATCCTATGTTGGTTTGCTGAAACTTTTTGTGGTTTCCAATGACTGATATTTCTCTTTCTACTTTTGTATTGTAAAATAAAAAAAACTTCAAAAAAAATTGTCAATTATAAAAAAAAAAAAAAGCAGAACTCCAGCTAAAAAATACAAGATAAAAATGAATAGATAATTAAATAAATCACCAGGACCGGATGGCTTGCACCCGAGGGTTCTTAAAGAGCTCAGCCAGGTGATTGCCAGACCATTATTCTTGATCTTTAAGGATAGTCTACAGATGGATATGGTGCCAGCTGATTGAAAAAAGGCAACGTGGTACCAATATTTAAAAAAGGGCCAAGATATATCCCGGGTAACTATAGGCCGGTCAGCCTAACATCAGTAGTCTGCAAGATTTTGGAGGGGATGTTAAGGGACCACATACAAGACTTTAGTAATGAAAACGGTATTATTAGTAGTAATCAGCATGGATTCATGAAAAATTGTTCTTGCCAAACCAATCTATTAACCTTCTACGATGAAGTGAGCTGCCACCTAGATAAAGGTAAGCCTGTGGATGTGGTGTATCTGGATTTTGCAAAGGCCTTTGACACCGTTCCTCACAAACGCTTACTGTACAAACTAAGGAATGTAGGTATGGACCATAGGGTGAGTACCTGGATAGAGAACTGGCTCCAGGGGAGAGTCCAGAGGGTGGTGATTAATGGGGAGTACTCAGATTGGGCGGGTGTGGAAAGTGGGGTCCCCCAAGGTTCTGTCCTGGGACCAATCCTGTTTAATTTATTACAAAAAAACGACCTAGAGGAGGGGATATCCATCACAATCTCTGTATTTGTGGATGATACTAAACTAAGCATGCCAATATCTTCTATGCAGGATGTGGAAACCTTACAAGCGGACCTGAACAAAATAATGGGGTGGGCAACTACATGGCAGATGAGGTTTAATGTTGAAAAATGTAAAGTAATGCACTTGGGCGTCAGAAACACGAAAGCAAGCTACTCTCTAGGGAGGAAACCTCTGGGTGAATCTAAGATGGAAAAGGACCTGGGGGTACTAGTGAACAACAGGCTTGGCAGTGGCATGCAATGCCAAGCCGGTGCAAGCAAAGCCAACAGAATACTGGCATGTATAAAAAAGGGGATTCACTCCAGAAATAAAGAGATTATTCTCCCACTCTACAAGACTCTGGTCCGGCCACATCTGGAGTATGCTATCCAATTCTGGGCACCGGTCCACAGGAAGGATGTGCTGGAACTGGAGAGAGTCCAGAGAAGGGCAACAAAAATAATTAGGGGAATGGAGGGCATCAGCTATGAGGAAAGACTACAAGCATTGAACTTATTCTCTCTGGAGAAGAGACGCTTGAGGGGGGATATGATATCAATGTACAAATACTGTACTGGCGACCCTAGCATAAGGAACAAACTATTCAGAGGAAGGAGATACAATAAGACACGTGGCCACTCACTAAAACTAGAGGAAAAACGGTTTAACCTTAAAATACGTAAGGGGTTCTTCACTGTCAGAGCAGTAAGGATGTGAAATTCGCTTCCACAAGCAGTCGTATCAGCAGGGAGCATCAATAGTTTCAAAAAACTATTAGATGGGCACCTTAAAGACCACAACATACAGGGGTATACAATGTACGGTTAACAGCAAAGACACACACACATCATAGGTTGAACTGGATGGACTGATGTCTTTTTTCAACATCACAAACTATGTAAAAAAAAAAAAAAAAAAAAAGACGTAAAAACAAATGCAGCTTCTATTGCAATATTCACCCTGAATCCAGAGATTTCCCCTACAGTACTTCATACTTTTTTTCTGCTACTAGATTTCCTCAGTCTGATGGACAGTATTATTTAAGCCACTTCTTCTGAGCCCAGATGACACTGTACCATCCTCAGCCTGTTACTGTACAGTGAAAGGAGAAGCAACGCACTGACAACCTCAGCTATTTCAGTTCCAAGGTCATAGTTACATAGTTATTCTGGTTGAAAAAAGACACCAATCCATCTAGGTAAACCAATAAAAGGGAAAAAAATAAATGATATGTAGCACTGTCCCTGTAGGGCTTGCTGTGTGATGACTTGTTGGGCCTCCCCTTATTACCTGCAGACAGTCACTTAGGGAAAGTTTACACACTCATCCTTGCTCCCAATGGCTCGTTGCTCAATAAACAGTCCAGGGGTTTTGGTTTTTGGTATTTATTTTGGAACTTGGATGGGAGAAGAGAATAGTGGGATACTCTAACTTGTATATACAGTTGATAAGGAAAACTCTCTCACTTGGACTCACCAGGTTACTTGTGGAAGCAGTCACACTGCTTTAACCATACTGCCACGTGTATGGAAAGGGTTAAGTCTTCTTGCTCTCTCTCCAGCAACAGACTACATTATCTTCAGGACACTCTCTAGCATCCCCTTTACTGACACCCGCCCACTGACTCTTCTAGCTGAAGGGATGGCCCCTCTCAGGACAGGCCCCTTGACACAGATCTGCACTGTATGCAGAATCAGATCCTTTCCAGTGTCTCCATTCTAGTCAGTTCTCCAGGACCTCCGGGTTCAGTTCCTCTTTAACTCTCAGGCCCTTAGGTCGACCACCTAAGGCTGCATGGCAACTTCTGCAGAGGAGGAGGCAGCTGTCTCCTCCTTCCAGGACTCCACTCTCCAGCTGAAAGACCTGGAGGCCACAAAAGCCCTTGGCATTTATACAGTATACCAGCATGCACCGAGGCACTTTCCTCTGCCAATCACCAGGGCTGGACTAAATGCCCCTGCACTCATTTGTCAGGTTTCCTCCCATAGTCCAATATGCCTGAGCACCATGAGCAGACCTTACAAGCAGATCCTGCTCTCTGGAAGCAGAGAACAATATAGATTTACCTGGCAATCTTTATAATAAAAAGAAAAGATCCAAAATTATTCTCTCTCTCTAGCACCTACCTAGGAGGGTGCTACATAAACAATCCTATATACACAATCCTATACCCACAGTTGAACCAGAGCAAGGAAAAAAAATAGCAAAGCATGAACCAAGTTCCTCCAGCAGGGGCAAAAATGTCTTCCTGATTCCCTGAGAGACAATTGGATATTCCCTGGATCAACTTTACCTATAAATATTAGTATCCAGTGTTATTGTACATTTAGGAAATGTCAGGGCTGGCAGCAAGCAAGCATAATCTAGAACATGATTCTGAGGTCAGGGCTGGTGGGAATTGTCATGTAAACAGCTTGAGGTCAAGGCAGGCAGCAACGAGAAAGAGTAGTCAGTAATCAAAGCAGGGGGTCAACAAAAGGAATCCAATGTCAGGTATAGCAGATGTGGCTTTGAAATAGATTGCCACAGCGGTGCAACCAGGGGAGGCAGGGTGGCCTGAGCTGCCTGCTGCCTAGGAACCAAGATGCCTGGGAGACAGACCACCACCAGCCAATCAGAGCAGGAGGTGCATCAGGCTGGTAGAAAAGAACAACCGCTGGCTGCAAGGGAGCATTGACTGCAGCTCTCCCAATAGTAACACAAGAAAAAAACACTGGTGCCATGGAGGTCCTCCACCACTCTATAACACTCTTTCCGGTCCACCAGAATCTACATAATCCAGAGAGACTCCAGAGCTCACATATTCCACATACTCCCGAAAAATAGGGCACTGGTGTCAAAACAACCACTTTTGACATCTCAACAAACATTTCTTATTATTCCATGCCAAACAGCCCAATGTGGTTCCCAAAGATCACAAAAATTTTCTGTGATTAGCTAAGTAGATGAGATGACTAATTAAGAGCTAATTTTCCCCAGACCTGAAAGCAGTGAGGTGTTACCTTACTCATTCCTGTCAATATTTGTTTTACTAAGCTGTTTTCATTTTCGCTTCATCTCTAGTAGGCCAAAAACAGAATGTAGTGTAGTACTGTAATTTCTTCTACAGAACCGTAAACATGAGTTGACTGGAATAAAGGACCTATTAAGACCATTCCGAAAAAATATACGGTATGTAAAAATTTTAAGAGACTTTTGAAACTGAGAATATTTAAGAGGACCATATGTATTGTTTGGAGGGGGTTAATATTTGGTCAAATTAATCAAATAATGTCTAATTGTCACTATCATGGGTCAGGCTCAGAGCCTAGTAGCTAAAGCGGTCGAGAGGTTGCAACCAACCATCAGAATAAGAACACAAGCAGATCACCCTGGTAGATGACGAGGGCTCACCTGAGGTGCAGGGTTTACCACTAGCCAGTATTTACCAGAGCTCCTGATGGTGAAGATGGGTTTCCCTGCATGCTAGTGTCAAGTTGCGGTCTTCAGGATCACCCCATCAGGAGGTGAGCAAGCTGGGGTCTGGTAGCAGAAGCATAGTCAATAACAAGCCAAAGGTTGGTAACAAAAGGTTTCAGGTTGGGATCAAGCAGGAGCATAGTCAAGGAGCAGGCCAAGGTCGGTAACGAATGGTGCTGAAGATACAGACAGCAGCAGGAGCAAGATATTGGCTGGAGAAGAGCACAATAATCTGGTAAACGGAAAGTGAAAAGATATGGCTTAAACTGGTTGTAAAGTCAGAAGGTTTTTTTTATCTTAATGCAATCTATGCATTAAGATAAAAAGCCTTCTGTGTTCAGCAGCTCCCCTCAGCCCCCCCTAATACTTACCTGAGCCCATCTATATCAAGCGATGTTGCAGGAGTGTCTCTTCTTCCTCATTGGCTGAGACGGCAGCGTGGTGCCATTGGCTGTCAATCTAATTCGGTGACCTAATGAGGAGAGAGAGGGGGGCGGGGCTGGGTCATGGCTGTGTGTCTGAATGGACACAGGGAGCTGCGGCTCGGCTCTGGTGCCCCCATAGCAAGCTGGTTGCTGTAGGGGCACTTGAAAGGAGGGAGGGGCCAGGAGTACCAAAGAGGGACCCAAGAAGAGGAGTATCTGGGCTGCTATTTGCTAAACCACGCACAGAGCAGGTAAGTATAACATGTTTGTTATTTTTAACCAAATAATACGAGACTTTACAATTACTTTAAGTGGAACTTTAGTCAGAAAATTAAGTCCTGCTAGATGACTTCAGCCTGGCCCCTTTTGCAGGTATAGCTATGTAAAACATTAAAATGAAGTGCCTATAGTTTAAAATCCAGTAATACACTGTTTGGCCTTGTCTGCACATGTTTAGTTGCTCTCCATTTTTAGGCACTGCCAGGTTTTGTAGAGGTTGCTCTGCTGACAGCCTTAAAGCGGAGTTCCACCCAAAAGTGGAACTTCCGCTTTAGGGAGTCCTGACTCCCCGACATGCCACATTTGGCATGTCATTTTTTGGGGGGGGGGGAGCGGGTACCTAGTTTTGACAGGTACCCGCTCCCACTTCCGCTCGGAGCGCCGCGGCGCCCTGAGCGGAAGTTCTCCTCTCCCCCTCCCTCCCTGCAATCTTCTGGGACACGTCAGAGGTCCCAGAAGATTGCCGGCCAATCACGGCGCGCAGCGCGACCCGCGCATGCGCAGTGGGTACCCGGCTGTGAACCCACAAACTGTAACAGCCGGGTGCCCACAGCAGTGATGCCGGCGCCGAGGGAGAGGATCGAGGCTTCCGGCGGCCCCATCGCTAGACCGTTGGACAGGTGAGTAAATGGCTGGAACTCCGCTTTAAAGCAGAATTAGACCCTCCTATCCTTTACAGCCAAGGAAACTGATCTGCAACTGCCATAATGCTGTACATGTGATCAGTTGTGACACCAGACATCTGATGGTTTGACAGTTTAGTTGAGGACACAAGCAAATGTGACAGTTAGCAATCCCAGCATTCCATGAAACGTTTTTTTTTTTTTTAAATCATTAGGACTCATTCACATTTTTTGCGCATGAAAACTGATGGGAACTGGCAGAAAAATTACACAAATTTTACTTGCAGAGACATCCGTTTACATCAGTTTCACATTAGTTTACCTCAGTTTTCATGCATGTGGACATCAGTTTTTAAGCACGTTGACATCAGTTTTCATACGTGTCAGTTATGTGCCCTATTCACACCAATGTTGATGTCATATCATTTTTCCCATGCAGAAAACTGCATATATGTTACAGATTCCTGTGCAGACAAAAAACGTGATACCAATGTTGTGTAAGAACAGGGCACATAAAGAACAATTGTTTTTTATTTGTGCTCTTGCAGAATGCGTGCTGAAAAACAGACATTTCTACACCATGGTGTGAACAAGGCTTTACAACGATATGTTTAGTTACGCTTTGAGATTTACTGCTGTTCAGAGGCTCTGGGCTTTAGCAAAATGGCAGCCTCCAGCAAGAAGAAACAGGAACAATGCAAGAGGCAATTTACAGCACCCATTTATGTTGGTAACATAATTATAAATGTGGAGTGCATGTTCCTTGCTGAAGGAAATTATTTTTTATTAAGTTGCTTTAAATAGGAAATTATTGGGAGGAGCAAAGAGTTCAAGGTTCACCAGATAAAAAGTACATTTATCCAAGGATTCAGGCAACGACCTGTTCTGCATCTCAGGTGGCTCAGCAAGAAAATCTACTGTCCGATGCAGCTGAGGTTGTGGGTTCGGATACTGCTCCTGGCACCGAGAATTCCATCGGAGGACACAGAAGTCCTACTTTCCATTGCCAAAAATGCAAGATGTGGAAGTAGAGATTGCTATTATGAAAATTTCAGGTTTCAAACTGATCTTTAGGTGCCCTAACCCCAATAAAATTCCCCTCACCCTCCACTAGCTCATCCTGAATTACATTTATTACACAACTAAACTAAAAGCCCCAAATACTCACCTAAATCCATGTGACATACCAAATCCCAAATATACTATTCTCCTAGACTGCAGAGTAGGAGGATCCTTTTTTGAGTGCCCCCATTGTGAGGTGAACACTTTTCAAAAGCTGTCTATTGACAGAGTCCTGAAGACTCCCTCAGTGGAGTGATGACATCACACAGAGATGAGGCAACAGAACTGTTTGTCAGTGAACCTGTACTGCAGTTTTAGATGACTAGTTGTCACTCCCAGATCACATGATGGACTAAGATCCAAAAAAAATGCTTTAAAGGCATTACAAAAATCTTGGGGAAAGGTTTAAGCCTTAAGCTAACTCAGTGGATTTAGTGGATCTTCTTGAATTGGGGCACTAGGAAAGGTAGAAGTTTACTGAGGTCAGGGCCATTCCAGATTGTTAAGGAAGTATTGTGAGGCTTGTTCCTGATTGGTGGATGTGTCTAGGAGGTGAATGCTACAAGCAGTAGACTTAGTTGAGCCAATGAAGAATGAGCAGTTGGGAAAAGGGAAGATTGATATCAGGGACACTTCAGGAAAAAATACCAACCTATTACTTCATTCTGGTGTCACTATTGCTACCTTACATTGACTGTAGTTCTCAGAATGATGCCAATATCAAACAGCTGTAATGTTGAACCCCAAGGTCTTAGACAGCTAAAAGCATTACAAGAGGCTGCTTTTCCACAGGTTATAGTAATGCTTTAAAGATACTAAAACTAAAAAAGTTGTGATCAGAGGGCAGCTGTACCAGACAGGTCCTTTTAACAGTTCCTGGAGTTCAGTTTTTATTCCGGCTGCTTATTTCCACTAACAATTGCAGCAGGGGCATATAAGGTCAGTCCTGACCACTAGTCCTAAAGAGACTGGTGTGAAAATCGCAGAGTGGAGCTTGTGAGTCATAGCCGGCACTCTCCTTTTCCAGCATTCTGTGGAGTGCGGTCACCTCGTGGCCTCCAGCCGAAGTGCAGCACCGTGCCCCAGCTGGACCTCGCAAATGCTTGTTTTCTTTTGCTCCATTGGCTTTCTCCAGCACCCTGGCAAGGGACATTGTTCAGTAAAACAGACCCAGAGCCCAGAAAGGAATTAAAAGTATTTACAGGGCTGGAACAAGCTTGTTTGGCTGCGTAAGGGTGAAGGTAACAGATCACACTTCATATTGTGCTCAGCTACACCACCAAATCTTTGTCCATTTTCCACGGGTTGGCTGCTGGTCCTCTGTCCTGGTGCACATAGTTGGCTGGGATCTCACATGGTTCTCGCAGACAAAGGTGAACAAAGAGAGAAGAGTAATAAATTCAACACTCGTATTCAACAAAGGGAATGCTATGTAATTTTCAAATTTTTTTACTTGAAATCTCTTATGAGGTTCATTGGAATAATTTTCACATTTTTACCATATGGGTCATATACATTTAATATTTGTATTGAAGCAGGCATCAGATATCCAGATATAGAATAGATCAACATTGCTCTTGAAGGGCTGCTGCATGGAAAAAGTTTACAGGGTAAAGCAAGTGAAGATCAAAGGAAAGAGCTCTAAATATATAAGATTTGACTGGAATGAGTAAAATTTAGTTTTTGGTGTTTTTTAAGGGTGCAACGGGTTTTACATGGCTCCTAGGGGATACGGAGACTCCTTTCAATTTTCCCTGGACCTGTTTTTGTTTAGGCTGCATTCACATGTCAGCTTATAATCGCGGGCAGAACCGCCGCGGTTCCGCCCGCGATTCGGAGATTTTATTGCAAATCGCGGGACGCCTAGCGTTGCCCGTTGATTTGCAATAGCCCCCCAAACGCCGAGCGATGTTGCCGCGATTTACGCCCGCCGAATCGCGGCAACATCGTGCAAACAAAATCGCGGGACGCAATACGCTCCAAAAAAGTACAAGAGCTTCTTTGGAGCGTATTGCGTCCCGCGATTTTGTTTGCGCGATGTTGCCGCGATTCGGCGGGCGTAAATCGCGGCAACATCGCTCGGCGTTTGGGGGGCTATTGCAAATCAACGGGCAACACTAGGCGTCCCGCGATTTGCAATAAATCTCCGAATCGCGGGCGGAACCGCGGCGGTTCTGCCCGCGATTATAAGCTGACATGTGAATGCAGCCTAAAAAATAAAAACAACAAAAAACAGCCCTTCATTGACCTCAATATTTTAAATGTTTTTCTTTAGAAAAAAGAAAAATAAAAGTTTTAAAGTTGCAGTTTACAAGTAATAATCAATTGCACAAAAAAAAAGGAAAATTAAAAGATCCCACTTCAGCAACATTTTTAGGTTATTCAATTTTATCAAAACCACTTTGCTCATTCCTAGTGTCAAGTAAAAAGGGCCTGGAAAGCTATACTTCTTGTGACTCAATATTTCTGAATGTATTAAAATAGAACTATAGGCAAAACGTTTTTCTTGCTATATTTCCAGCTTTTTTAGTTTGGTTCTTGTTTATTGCTTGATTTTCTAGTACATGCATGCCAATGTTTTTGCTTTTCTTGCATACAGCTTGTTGTTATAATTTATGGTTTACAGCATCCCAGAAGAGGCAGAAAAAAATCTAGTTTGTTGGCACTCTGAAGATGATCTGTACCCTGGGGCACATGATATAACATGTCTCCAGATTTGTGGAACTAACTCGCCCATTGCTCTGATAAATATTAGGTGCTGGTTTTAGTCTAAAGTACAAACTCAGATTATTCCAGCAATCCCTGTAAACATACAATAAAAATTGGATTAGGATGATTGAGCAGTTTGCAAGTAGCCTGATTTAAACTGAGGAAGCCAAAATCTGCCAAAAGATTGCAATCTACAGGGTGGAAAAGATTGCTCAATTGCCCTCTGTCCTAGTACTGGTAACAGATCACTTGGGACCCTTTCACCAGATTACTCCAGTACTCTGCTAGACCTACTTTGGCAGGTGGATTCCTCGCTCTTCTTGAGTATGATACTGTGATGGAGAGTCCTTATTTTTAAATGATTGACATAGGACGGAATTCTGAAACGTGCTCTGTTATGCAAACAGCGACTGGAGGTACATTGTATGGCCAAAAGTTTTGTGGACACTTGACCATCACACCTACTATATGGCCAGAAATATGTAGGACACTCCTCATATTGAATTTTCGTGTTGGCAGTAAAAAGTACTGTTCCACAACTGTTGCCACATTATACAAAGATTGTTGTGCACTTCCACCCCTATGTGGCAACAGTTTGGGGAAGGCTCATTTCTGTTCCAGCATGACTGTGCTTTTGTGCACAAAGCCAGCTCCATAAACACATGGCTGGACATTCCAAAAATCGTACAGAAAGTCTTCCAAAAGAGTGAAGGTTGTTTTGGCCATGAAGGAAGGGCTGCCTACTGCCCAATGTTTGGGAATGAAATGTCAAAAAAACTTATATTGGTTTGTTGGTCAGGTTTTAACATATAATGTATCTATATCTATGTTATGAAATGTAAGTCGTATGTTCATTTGCTTTGGCTTCAGGTTTGCTTTAAATTGGTATATCCTGAATTTGTGTGGTCACGTTGGAATAAAGGGCTCAGCAGAAAATAGACTTATTTATTGCCCTACATAAATTGAATTAGACATTTTCTTGCTTGTTTGTTTACTTTCTTTTGCCTTTGCTATAGAAACTTTTTGCAATCAGCTGTATTGTCGCTGAATATCCCGTGAGACAGAACAGGAATCTAACCAAAGCCTCACATGAGATATATTTGTTAGTAAAAGAGGTCAGAAAAAGAACCCTAAACTTTCGATAAGTGATCATTGTATGTGGAACTTTTTGACCATTTTACATGGCTGCGTATGCTTGTGCAAAAATGTCTGATGGTAGGGTATATTGGAATGTACATCCAAAGGAATTTGGATGGAACAAAAAAAAAAAACCCAAAACTCTAAGAAGTCAGCTTGTTGTTTAGCTTGCCAGTAGCCATGCAAAAAATAAATAGTTTTGAGGCTGGGTTATCACTTCCTACAGAGGAAAGTGTTCAGTTTTCTCCTGCGGCCTAGTGTCTGTGCTGAGAAGCCTTTGGGGGAGGGTTTCTTGTGTTTTTATAATGCAAGACACCAGTGCCACCTTAACAGCATCATGGGCCTGTGGGCAAAGTAATGCACTGGGGCCCCTACCAGGGAGATGGTGACCTGCAGTGCGTATATCGCGCCACGACAAACAGTGGGTGTGGCTAAATTATGCCACATATTTGGCATGGATTTTTGGTCTGATTAGAAATTTTAGTCAGATTTTTTACAAATCTTTAATTATGGTTTTTCAATTTGCCATTTTTTTATTTTTTTATACATTAATATTTTTTTTCACAACAGTGTTGGAGGGGGGCTCCCGAAATTAGATTTCAGGGGTTTAAACGGACCCCTGAAGTCTTACTTATGAGACAGAGAAAGGGACTGAGGGACTGAGGACATATTCCCCAGTCCCTTTCTCAGTAGCCTCAGCTGCACTGAAGATAAATAACAAGGAGGCAGAGGCTCAAGTCCATTCTTAGACTGAAGCATAGTTAACACAATTTACATGGGGGGTGAGGGGGGGGGGTTGTCCAGGCAGCAAGAGAAGTCCAGATCAGTGCAGCAGGCTAAAGAAATAACTGGAACCCGTATTTTGTGGCTCCCACTGCAACAGCTGGAGCAGAAGATGTCAGTTAGAGCCACTAAAGATTGGTTTCAGGTTTTTTCTAACCCGCTGCACTGATCACTCACTGATCACGCCACACACAATCCCCTCTTTTGGGAGCAGATAAACTACAGGGACTCATCATGCACCTGGGGCCCTTTGGCTATGCCCAAGGGTGCCCCTATAAAAAAGACGGCCCTGCAAGGCATTGTTATGCACTTTCTTTAACTTTATAAAAATTAGAGATGCACCGAAATTTCAGCGGCCGAAACATATTGGTCAAAAATGGTGTTTTCAGCATTTTGCCGATAGAGCAAAAGATGCCAATAATGGTGCCAAAATTGAACGCAATTTTGGAGTGTTTTTATTACAATTTTACTGGAAAGAAATCCCAGAACTAGAGGGTTTGAAGAGAAGTTTTTCAGGTGTAAAAATGCTCTAACTCTGAAAAACACTTGAGATAAAGCTGAAAAACTTGGCTTTTTGACATTTATGAGCATTTTTGAGCAATAAGCTTTTGTGGGAGTATAATTTTGCTAAAAAAAATCTAAAAATTGCAAACTATAAAAATGCTAATGCAAAAAACGCTGCAAAAACACATTTTTACAGCAGCATTCTACAGCTAAAGCTACTGGCATTTTTATAACGTCCACTGTGCATGAGGCCTAAGATGACCAGCTTCTTATGCAACAGGATGAGGAGGTGCACCCTCGGAGCAAGGAAATGCTGTGGTTCTTTATTCAGGTATTATATACGGAAAGCCAGTTACTAATATTTCATATAAACTTTCTCATGGTAATATAATTCAAGAAGTTGTTTTCTGACTTAAATTTGCAGTTTTCGCTAAAATAATACCTACCATAACAGTCTTTGGTTAGATTCTTTCAGTTATGCGATGATAAAGCTCTGTGCCTGTGCCTGTTTTTTCTCTTCTTCTTCAATTGTCCTCCTGTGTTGTCACCCTGTCTAATGCATTCATGGAACTTGCAAGAGGCATTGCCGTTGTATGGTCAATGGTTGTCACCATCAGGAAACCCGACCCAAGAAATGATAATCAGACATTGCTGAAATGTATGTAAAGTGCAAATGGCTGTAGGAAATAAGTACTGAGATACAACAATGATTTAAAAAAGGGTAGAAACAAATACTTTATCTAAAAATGGCAATTGTTTAGGATACAAAGTGCTTTAGAAAACGAAATGCCATTCAATTGGGTTTGCATCTACTTTACCATCCAAGACTGGTTCTATCAAGGCAGAAGTAGTATACCCTGGTCAAACTCAGGAGGAAGAGCTCTTGTTTCTTATAGCTGCTTGGAACAGAACTGTCTTCTGATGTATACACATCTAGTTTCCTGTTGGATGGAAGGCGCCTGATGGAGTCCCACCTTGCCTTCCGTTTGCACCTGCATTTAAAGGGGAGATTTTATGACAGCTTTCTCCCTGCACTGTAAATCTGTTAAATGATCTGAATGTCAGAACCCATCCTGGTCTGTAATATATTCAGGGAACTGTGTGCCGGATCCCCGCCAAGCCTGTGTCTGCGTCTCAGAATCTGGGAGACATTGTAAAGTTCTTTTTTGGAGGGTAAAGAAATCACTTATTAATTCATAAACCTTGAAGTTGCTATATATAGAACTCCAGTGTGTGTCACTGGCAACTTCTACTGAGACACTGAAATATATGGCAGCTGTCCAGCGGGAGAGGAAGTGGTGGTGAGAAGGAGAGAGCAAGAAAGACACAGAAAGGGAAAGAGAGAGAAAGAGAAAGAACGAGAGAGAGGGAGAAAAATAAAGAGAAAATCTTTTTGAAGGCAAAAAGATGTGGGCGAGGACAACAGTATGAGGAAAAAACATTCAAAGACATTCAAAAAAATATGTTGTAGTAGTAGCGAGCCACATTCAACTGGACGTGTTTTGTAATTGTTTTTTTTTCGTAGTTCCTTTATTTAACCAAAAGTTGGATTATACAAACCAAGGCAGGGGTAATGCAAGATACAATTATGTAAGTATGCTGGTAACATAAACATCATCAGAATTAAGAAGGCAGCTTAACAAATCGGAGCATACATAACATAAAGAGTTCCAAGTGGGGCAGGTAAAAACGTAACTGAAAGGGCGCAGTGTTAGACATTTCTAAAGTTCCCAGCCTATACAGAAAACCCCTAACTTAGTAATGCAACCTTGTGGGATATAAAATCAGAGTAGCCTGATCAAATACTGGGGTCAGGAGAGATCCCCCTGTGGCCACGTTTTGTAAATCTGAAGACGTTTCATAGCTTTTCCAAGCAGCTTCTTCAGTTGTAATGAGTGTCAGGAACATGCAAAACATCTTCAATGTTACAGAACAAGACATACTGTACAGAGTAGTAGAAAGAGAAGATGCTGTGGATCATCTAAAGCAGAATGCAGAAACTGGTTGCAGTAAGTTTTCATGAGCCATAGATGCAAGTTGGAGGATTTTCAATCAGCGTTCCTTTACTATCAGTTCAGCCCCTCTTTTGGAAGCAGATTCCACTGTCTTTCTTACCTTCTTAATCATCCTGCAGTTTCTTGACATACTGTATCTCAATATATCAGGGTTTTGATTTTCTTTCTGGCATTGCTTGACTAGGCCAAGCCACTCCAGCTCTCTTGCTATCAATCTGATGTTCTGGAAACACCTAATCCAATCGAATTCCTCTGTCCAGAGACTTCCAACCCTGTACATCAAAGGTCTTTGCACACTTGCAATGTAGTCTACGTATACACAACCTGGCAAATTCAAGAAGACATTATTCTCATCCTCAGGGGAGTACTGTAAGCAGTGCATGTGGAACAAAGGGGTGGGGAAGCTGTACAGAATGACTGGCAAGAGACTACAGAGAGTCTTGGAAAGTCCTTCCAGATCTGGCTTTAAAGGTGGTCTCCAGCCAGGGTACCATTTCCTAAACTTTACCCCCTTCCCCCACTAATCTTTCAATTCGATTTGAAAAACACAAAATTTCTTACCTAAATCTGCGACTGCCACGTGGCAGATCCAGAGTCTTCTTTCTTCTGCCTTGCAGAGTGGAAGGGTCCTTCTTTGAGTGCTCAGGGCCCTCCATAGTGGAATGGATTCTTCATATTGGCTGTCCAATGGAGGTGTCCTCACAGAGATCTAAAAACTCCAGCAGTTGTATGATGATGCTATGACAAGGGTCAGCAACAAGACTAGACAGTGGTGAAAAGGGAGATGTGGAGGGTGTGGAGGAGATGTGGAGGGTCACATGACAGTGGGTTTTTTAATATTTGAATGGGTGGCAAGGGTTGAAGGGGAAGTTGCGTTTGTTCAGAGATAGGCTTAAAGTGATCATCCTTTTAATGCTATTTGGTGCTTATACCCTTTTCTTTCAAACACATGTAGTACTTGGTTTTCATTATTATGAGTTTAATATAACCCAGTGCCGTTTTTTTACATGGCTGGTATTTGCAATGAGAAATGTATCTGTCCCTGACAGCAGAGAACTCACCAATCAACAAATACTCACATGTTTCCTTTCAGACACTTTGGGGCTGATTTACAAAAGTCAAATAGACTGTGCACTTTGCAAAGTGCATTTGCACTCTGCAAGTGCAGTTGCTCCAGAGCTCAGTAATTGAGGTGAAGCTTCACTTTACAAAGAATACCCAATCATGTGCAAGGAAAAAAAAAACCTGCATTTTTGCTTGCACATGATTGAATAATGGAAGTCAGTAGAGCACTGGAAGTCACTAAGCTCTGGAGCAACTGGTCTTGCAGAGCGTAACTGTACTTTGCAAAGTGCACAGTCGATTTGCCTTTAGTAAATCAACCCCTTTGTCTCTGGTTGAAACTTCCTACAGAACTCTAGTTGGAACTTTTTTGGTTTTGGACAGGGGGGGGGGGGCTTAGAAACCCCTGTCAGGTTTTCATTGTGGTTTGTGCCTGCCATTTTCAGTAAAAGGGGAAAAGGATCAAGCTACTATCAGGTTATTATGATTGCCTGTGATGTATCACCCTGTGTTTGACTAATCTCCTCATTTCTTGTCCTGCTGTCACAGCTTGGTAGAGGGACAGAAAGTTAGGCGACATCACCTCAATGGCATCACAGACAACAAATTTGACATACAGTAATTATTTACTTTTTCAATGTCTGGCTAAGAAAAAAAAAAAATGTTTGGGTTGGAGTGGGGCATTAACACATTGTTGGGAAAGGACTTTTTATAATTAGTATTAATATTACTGACTTATTGAGTTGTGTACGCAGTTTTTTTTTTTTTTTTTTTTTTTGCAAAAGCCCTGTAAACAATAGGCTTTTTTTCAGCAAAGCAGTTAAAGAAAGTTTTGAAAACACACAAAAATGACCTACAGCTCCACCTACTGTTTGATGAGAATACAAAATATTTATGTGCAATAATTCATATTTACTTGACTGGAAAAGCATGAATAATAATTTTATTTTTTGTTCTTGACCATAATAAGAAAAAGAGAAAAAATATATGCTAAACCACTACACATTCCTAAATATAACGGGGCTGTCAAACTCCAGCACCGCTGCAATGTGTTTTGGATAGCACTGGATAGAAAGCTGTCACTCAAGTCATTTTAAAGGACTGAAAATCTTTTAGGGATTAAACTTGAACACAGAAGAAAGAAAGCAAGAGAAAAACTGCAGATGAAGAAAATTGAGAGAAGATTTTGAAGGGGGACGCAAACATGTAAAGAGAATTAGGAGGGAGATCTGAATAGCAGACAGAGGAAACCACATGGAATAGGTCCAGATAGAGGAAAACCACAAAGACATGGTCCTCCCTTTGAGTAAGGAGACATAAGAACAAGTTTAGCTGTTGGAAAGGATCACACACAAGACAAAGAAATTAAAACACTATAGGATAAAATACATAATGCTTTGAAACAAACCAGTTTTGTTAGAAATGCTTCATGTCAATGCAGCAAACAATAAGGAATGGAGAACTCCCTAGGGAGAACATCCTTCTTATCTTCAAGGCTACTGAATTTAGTAGTTTGTGATGTGTTCAATATATTAATACTGTACAGTATATTGGTTAGCTCAGTCTTGAAGGTGTTTGTAGGTTCTTCTTGGGGTATTTCCCTTTCAACCCATATACTGTACACATTCAAAAATGTTGTAACTTTCAGACCAAAGCTTTATTTAGAGCAGGGGTGTCAAACACCATTTCATCGCGGGCGGCATCAGCATTATGGTTGCCCTCAAAGGACCTGTTATATCTGTAAGATTAGATGTCCAGAGCACCCCGCGTCCCTTTACACCCTTACATGAGATGTCAAGAGCCCCCCCACCATCAGAAGTCAGGAGTCACCCACCCTTCCTTACATCACAATGCACCCCTTACCTTGTGCTGCTGCCAGGAAGATGATGCAAGTGGATCTGGGAAGAATTGCAGGGTCTGGAGGAGAACCAGAGGAGGGCTGGAGTCAGCTTACAGAGTCTACTGAATGCTGAGACCAGGGGAGGCAGAGGCAAGGTGGTGTTGCTGCAGCACAGAGAGGTACAGGATCTGTGAGAGGAGTTCTGCCATCCTCTCTGCTGTGGACTGCTGAGAAGGGGGGAGAGGGGGTGAGCAGAGCCTTTCTGCAGCTGCACAGAGGAGTACAAGATCTGGCAAAGGAGTTATGTCCTCTCTGCTGCCGACTACTATGACAAGGTGGGAGCAAAGACAAGGGGGGGGGGGGGTGTTGCAGGAGATGTGCGAGGGCCACATGAAAGGGCCTAGGGGGCCGCATTCGGCCTGTGGGCCTTGTGTTTGACACCTGTGATTTAGAGGGTGTTTCTTTATGACTAAAGTTAGGTTTTATATGTAATTATCAGTGAAATTGAGAAATTTTGTTATTTCAAAATTTCAGTGAATATCAGGGAAAATTGGGTAAAATGTCACCATTTTAACAAAATGCATGGAAACCAACAAGTAGGGCCAAATAAAGGTGATTGTGGTGGCTTTCAAAAGTGCAATGTTACAGAACCTGTTTCCAACTATCCTGGATCTGTTCCTGTGCCAAAATTAGCCAATAGTTAACCTTATTATGTTACCTTTTTTTAAAAAGAAAAAACAGACAGTAATAAAAATGAAAACAAAATTCAAACACACACACACACGCACTATGTCTTTGCAGGCTTTCAAGTGTTGCCCTTGATGTTTAATCAATCTTGGACTGAGAGTTTATACTGTATGTATAGGCCGCTGGCATCTATGGTGGAATACTCATGAGGCATTGTGTCATTGGTTAGAATTGGGTTTGCTTGCTATGATGTTTATTACTCTAAGGTAGTTTTTAAGCCTTAATAGACATTGGCCGACCCCATAGCCGAATGTATTCTATGGCTTAACGTTTTGGTACATATCAAGGCCCAATTAGGGATATACTCTTCTTCTCTACTCGCTTGTTGTTTTAATAATACCATCGGTGAATGGTGGAATAGTCCCACTAGAATCAGTGCACCAGCCATAAATGGATTATGTAAGTTTTTGATATTATGGTTATATCTTCTTGGTACGCATATATACTATATTACACCATATATAGCGAATAATATCCGCTTCACTATTATGTTTAGATGTGTCCCCGTATCCACTCTTTGGGTCCGATCTGTGTGACCACGGCTCCTATCCTTGGTTTTGCCTGTGACATTCCCATATTTGCAATTTGTAAGTTTGAAATATTTGATATATATCCTATGAATAATATGAATATATTTTTGGCCTCTTTTTGGGCTCTTGAAGAAGCACGCTAGACGTGAAACATGTTGAACTGGATCTAGAGCTGGATCTACCTATGCCAGGCTGTGGCCCTCTTCGACTATAGGTTGCCTTACGGGCGTATCTTTGTGAGACCACTTAATAGATAGTCGGCTGTCCCAGATTTTAGGGTTGGATATTATACTAACTTTGTTTGTATGATGTGTATCACTTGTATATCCTAATATGGTTTTTAATATTTATGTCAAATAAAGAAATATATGTTTTTAACAATTTATAGTTGTGGTGCCTACAAAGTACATTTTCTGTTTGCAAAGTCATTCATGCTTTGTAAAAAGCTCTAAAGTCTCGAAAGTATATTGGATATTTTAAGGATATTCAGATACTTTGTCAAATTTCTCACTTTTCATGGCTAAAGTTTTCTTTCCATCTTACAATACAGAATTTTCCCAGTTTCCATCATTTGAGAGCAAAGATCATTTTAGCTTCTCGTGTCAAATGATGAATTATCTTATTTATTTTTTTATCTTTTCTGTGGTGCAACACTTCATATTCTCTGTTCAAGATGTGATAGATGCTTGGCAATTATGATTGCCATCAAATGAGGCAGACCTAAAAGATCTGATTACATTACATGCAACTCCATCATTCCAAAATCCATTTTTCAGGAAGGAGCCTTTGGTTTAAATAAACAATGGGATGTTTTCAATATTACAGGCTGTCCAATAATTCCATCCAAAATTGTTTTAGTATTCTGACCAAATAATTTGTTGATATGATGCAACTGGCAGACGCCATCATTTGGCGGTATTGTGCTTGACATTGAGAGCTGTTGAAGGTCACCATGGGCCCCGTGTGACAGATGGACTTTTTGAGCCCACCAAATAGCTGGGTGAGGCAGCAATATTTTCCCCTCAACACACACATACACACACACAATGCAACCAAACTATCCATTTTGCTATTAGCCTAGTTCAGCTCTACCGTCCTCATGAGCCTAACATATTTGATTCGTAGTTAGAAAGTAGCCTGCTGGTAGGGGCATGCTGCTTGGAACCTGTCTGTGAAAATATTAAAATATTTGTCTACAGCCACAAAGAGATTCAACTTAGAATCTCTTCAATAAGACATACAGTAAGTATCACACAATGGCTTACTACTTAATATCTGTGATTATAGACCACAGCCATCATTTTGGGAGAGCCATCATCTTTTGCTCTACATCAATTTAACTTAACAGGATATTTAGTCTGGTTGCTTCCCAAACCATTCCATAGAATTTCATGGTGTCTACATCTGCACTGTCAAAAGTTTTTATCCAGCCTGGAGGAAATAGCACTATATTTTAAGATTTTTTTGGGTCAAGTTGGCTTGAAATACATCCCTTAATAGAAATGTTAGGTCCTATCTTCTGTAGCACCAGATCTGGCTGCTTTTTCTTGCATGGCTTCTCTGGTATACAGGGGTACTTGTAAACTCTTCCTTTTTGTTTCATTCAAGTTGAAAAACTTCTGTATCATAACTTTCATTGCTGATGTGTACCATAAGTGGACAACAATGTGCATTTTTGTATCACTGACCGCTTTTTTTTTTTCTTTGCATTCGGGCTACATGTATGCAAAACACATGTGTATCCCATGACAGCCAAGATTCTCAGTTTTATTTCCAAACCTGCACTGGAAAATCCTATAGTTCCACTGTAAAGTAAAGCTTTTACGGCTGCAGTATTTGTTTGTCAAGCTAAACTGATTTTTAATTTTAAAGGTCTGTGTGAATACATTCCTGACATGTCACATTATACAGCAGCAATATCCTATTTTTTAACAATACTTTATAATTAAAAATCCCTCCTTAACCACTTAAGCCCCGGAGGATTTGGCTGCTTAAAGACCAGGGCCTATTTTGCGATTCGGCACTGCGTGACTTTAACGGACAATTGCGCGGTCGTGGGACGCTGTACCCAAATGAAGTTGACGTCCTTTTCTTCCCACAAACAGAGCTTTCTTTTGGTGGTATTTGATCACCTGTGCGATTTTTACTGTTTGCGATATAAACATAAAAAGAGCGACATTTTGAAAAAATAACAATATTTGTCACATTTTTTTATATGAAATTCTCCAAAAAAAAATTTAAAAATCAAAATTTTTTAACATTTTAGGCCAATTTGTTTTCTGCTACATATGTTTGGTAAAAAAAATCGCAATAAGCGGATTTTGATTGGTTTGCGCAAAAGTTATTGCGTTTACTAACTATGGGAAAGATTTATGTAATTTTTATTGTTTTTTTTTTAACTAGTAATGGCGGCGATCTGCGATTTGTTTTGCGGGACTGCGACATTGCGGCAGACAGATCGGACCCCTGACTGACATTTTTGACACTTTTGGGGGGTACCACTGACATTACTACAGTAATCAGTGCTATAAATATGCACTGTTACTGTAAAAATGACACTGGCAGGGAAGGGGTTAACTTAGTGATCAAGGGGTTAAGTGTGTCCCTAGGGGCGTGATTCTAACTGTCAAGGGGCGTGGCTTGTGATGTAACCACAGAGACATACGATCCTACATAGCAGGATCATACAGTGGGTACGGAAAGTATTCAGACCCCCTTAAATTTTTCACTCTTTGTTATATTGCAGCCATTTGCTAAAATCATTTAGGTTCATTCTTTTTCCTCATGAATGTACACATAGCACCCCATACTGACAGAAAAACACAGAATTGTTGACATTGTTGCAGATTTATTAAAAAAGAAAAACTGAAATATCACATGGTCCTAAGTATTCAGACCCTTTGCTGTGACACTCATATATTTAACTCAGGTGCTTTCCATTTCTTCTGATCATCCTTGAGATGGTTCTACACCTTCATTTGAGTCCAGCTGTGTTTGATTATACTGATTGAAATTGATTAGGAAAGCCACACACCTGTCTATATAAGACCTTCCAGATCACAATGCATGTCAGAGCAAATGAGAATCATGAGGTCAAAGGAACTGCCTGAAGAGCTCAGAGACAGAATTGTGGCAAGGCACAGATCTGGCCAAGGTTACAAAAAGATTTCTGCTGCACTTAAGGTTCCTAAGAGCACAGTGGCCTCCATAATCCTCAAATGGAAGACGTTTGGGACGACCAGAACCCTTCCTAGAGCTGGCCGTCCGGCCAAACTGAGCAATCGGGGGAGAAGAGCCTTGGTGAGAGAGGTAAAGAAGAACCCAAAAATCACTGTGGCTGAGCTCCAGAGATGCAGTCAGGAGATGGGAGAAAGTTGTAGAAAGTCAACCATCACTGCAGCCCTCCACCAGTCGGGGCTTTATGGCAGAGTGGCCCGACGGAAGCCTCTCCTCAGTGTAAGACACATGAAAGCCTGCATGGAGTTTGCTAAAAAACACCTGAAGGACTCCAAGATGGTGAGAAATAAGATTCTCTGGTCTGATGAGACCAAAATAGAACTTTTTGGCCTTAATTCTAAGCGGTATGCGTGGAGAAAACCAGGCACTGCTCATCACCTGTCCAATACAGTCCCAACAGTGAAGCATGGTGGTGGCAGCATCATGCTGTGGGGGTGTTTTTCAGCTGCAGGGACAGGACGACTGGTTGCAATCGAGGGAAAGATGAATGCGGCCAAGTACAGGGATATCCTGGACAAAAACCTTCTCCAGAGTGCTCTGTACCTCAGACTGGGCCGAAGGTTTACCTTCCAACAAGACAATGACCCTAAGCACACAGCTAAAATAACGAAGGAGTGGCTTCACAACAACTCCGTGACTGTTCTTGAATGGCCCAGCCAGAGCCCTGACTTAAACCCAATTGAGCATCTCTGGAGAGACCTAAAAATGGCTGTCCACCAACGTTTACCATCCAACCTGACAGAACTGGAGAGGATCTGCAAGGAGGAATGGCAGAGGATCCCCAAATCCAGGTGTGAAAGACTTGTTGCATCTTTCCCAAAAAGACTCCTGGCTGTATTAGATCAAAAGGGGGCTTCTACTAAATACTGAGCAAAGGGTCTGAATACTTAGGACCATGCGATATTTCAGTTTTTCTTTTTTAATAAATCTGCAACAATGTCAACAATTCTGTGTTTTTCTGTCAGTATGGGGTGCTATGTGTACATTCATGAGGAAGAAGAATGAACTTAAATGATTTTAGCAAATGGCTGCAATATAACAAAGAGTGAAAAATTTAAGGGGGTCTGAATACTTTCCGTACCCACTGTATATGTGAAAAAGGACCGAGTATTAAGAACCAACTTATAACTCAATCACCCAGCGCTTATTAATAAATGCGGCAATATCTCATGTGCACATAGGCCAAACAATCAATTAAAATCTTAAAAGCAGCTGCCTAAAAGAAACAAACATGAAAAAAAGGTGCGTACCAATGAATTGATATACACAAGCAGCGCTATGCAACTATAAAACCAGAACATATAGCTCTACGTGAATAAAGCTCTCCTTATACATAAATCCATGCATAAAAATAGGTGTTAAAGTCCAGTATGACAAAAGTCCATCATCAAAAATAGCTTCCAATGGGATTGTGAGAAAGGAACAGACATTATATAGCAGATGTCGATAATATGCCTCCACCTCACCATGTGCTCATCCCCAAGGTTATACTCTTACCAGATTTCTCTGTATAGTAAGCCCGTAATCAGTGATGTTCTCCCATAGATTGTCCCCGGACTCAAAATGAGCCTCAAAATCCGTCGGGCTCGGCCGAGGGGCTTCATGGCTGTGTCCGGCCAGGCACAGAGAGGAGAGCACAGCCAAGCCGGACACAGCCATGAAGACCCCGGTCAAGCCAGACGGATTTTGAGGATACCGCAGCCGTGAGTGTTACTAGTGTGTGCTGAGTCCGGGGACAATCTATGGGAGAACATCACTGATTACGGGCTTACTATACAGAGAAATCTGGTAAGAGTATAACCTTGGGGATGAGCACGTGGTGAGGTGGAGGCATATTATCGACATCTGCTATATAGTGTCTGTTCCCTTCTCACAATCCCATTGGAAGCTATTTTTGGTGATGGACTTTTGTCATACTGGACTTTAACACCTATTTTTATGCATGGATTTATGTATAAGGAGAGCTTTATTCATGTAGAGCTATATGTTCTGGTTTTATAGTTGCATAGCGCTGCTTGTGTATATCAATTCATTGGTACGCACCTTTTTTTCAAGCAGGATCATATAGTCTCTGCAGTTACACCAGGGAGAATGACAGACGGCTGTGTTTACATCAGCTGCCTGCCTTTCTTCCTCTCCAGCGGGAGATGGCGAGTGGCCAGCGGCTCCGCCGGTCACTCGCGCGGGGATGTCAGGGAATGAGCGGGGGCGGGAGCGCACCTCCGGCCGCGCGTGCTCGCCCCCTAGAGGCTCGTGGGCGAGCGACATACCGGTGCGTCGCTTTGCCCAGGAGGGGCTGACCGCCGCAGTATATGTACTTGCGGCGGTCGGCAAGTGGTTAAGATCAAGGCAGTGACAATGTGTAGGAACCCTTCCCTAAGAAGGAGTGTCCTTATCTTAAATTTAGTGTTGTGACTAGGCTGTAGTCAGCTTGGGCTCCGAGATCCTATAGTTCTGCTTCTGTTAGCTTTTCCCTAAACTCAGATTATTTTTTATTTGGCGTTGGAGAGCATCCCTAGCAATGGAAAAAGACAATACGAAATTTCTGAGTCATGAATATTTATATCTTCTTGGGCAACCACTAAGAGGTTTATTGCCATTGGTGCATGCTGTGGGAGGATATAAATGATGGTGTGACCTTCCAAAAAGATCTTATGGTCTTGCCCCCTGAACTATTGACAGGAAAAGAGGCAGTGTTAAAGGCTAGTGACTCCCAGGCCTGCTGCCTGGGGAGGGCTTTTGCTAGAAGAGAGGCCTGGGTCTGAGGCCTAGAAGAATTTTTTCTACCTTGCTGGAGCATCTGGAGAAGAAGTGTCTCATCGATTTGTGTACTGAAATGCTGGGTACAAGCTGCTCCTAGTGATCATTGGAGGGAATACCTGTCTACTTACTCCAGAAGGTATTGTGCTGCTAGAACAGGGGTGTCAAACTCAGTTACATTGTGGGCCACATCAGCATTAGGGTTGCCCTCAATAAGCTGGTTGAATCTGTATCACTAGATGTCCAGAGCAACCCACTCCCCCCTTACATCAGATGTCAAGAGTCCCCAACGATCAGAAGTCTCCCACCCTCTTTTATATCACAGTACACCCTCCTTACCTTGTGCTGCTGCTGGGAAGAAGCTGGGGTGAAGCTGGGAAGCAGAAAGTTTGTGGTCTGGAGGAGGACCAGAGGAGGGCAGGAGTCAGCTACCAGAGTCTGCTAAATGCTGAGACCAGGGGAGGCAGAGACAAGGAGGTGCTGTGGCTGCACACAGGATCTGTGGGAGGAGTTCTGTCCTAAACTCTGCTGCTGACTGGTGAGACGGGGGGGGGGGGGGGGGCGAGCCTCTGCGCGGCTTCACAGAGAAGCACATGATCTGGTGGAGGAGTTCTGCTCTCCTCTCTGCTGGCGACTGCTGAGACAAGGTGGGGGTAGAGACAAGGTGGATGCCGCAGCTGCAGAAGAGGTGCAAGGGTCACTTGAAATGGCCTGGCGGGCCAGATTCTTGTGTTTGACATGTGTACTAGAGGCATCTTAACAGTCAAATTGCTGAATAAAGATTGCTGGTCTTAGCCTGTATTGACAGTTGCTAGAGGAGACCTCAGCCAGGTTAGCTCCCCAAATCAAAATTTTTAAATAAAACGTATGCAGTTCGTTAGATCTGTGTTAGATCAGGTTAAATCAATTGTTTGCATTAGATCTGACACAGAAGAAGCAATATTAACAGGTAGTTGCTGAAGGGGCTAACCCGTCGTCAGCCCCCTCTTATCAAAAAATTGGCCAAACCGTTAGCTAATTTGGAAGCTACAGTATCTCACAAAAGTGAGTACAACCCTCACATTTTTGTAAATATTTTATTATATCTTTTCATGGGACAACACTGAAGAAATTACACTTTGCTACAATGTAAAGTAGTGAGTGTACAGCTTGTATAACAGTGTCAATTTGCTGCCCCCTAAAAATAACTCAACACAGCCATATGTCTAAACCGCTGGCAACTAAAGTGAGTACACCCCTAAGTGAAAATATCCAAATTGGGCCAAATTAGCGATTTTCCCTCCCCTGTGTCATGTGACTCATTAGTGTTACAAGGTCTCAGGTGTGAACGGGAGCAGGCGTGTTAAATTTGGTGTTATCGCTCTCACTCTCTCATACTGGTCACTGGAAGTTCAACATGGCACCTCATGGCAAAGAACTCTCAGAAGATCTAAAAAAAGAATTGTTGCTCTACATAAAGATGGCCTAGGCTATAATAAGGCTATAATAAGATTGCCAAGACCCTGAAACTAAGCTGCCAAGACCATACAGCGGTTTAACAGGACAGGTTCTACTCAAAACAGGCCTTGCTATGGTTCATCTGCTCAGCGTCATATCCAGAGGTTGTCTTTAGGAAATAGACATATGAGTGCTGCCAGCATTGCTGCAGAGGTTTGCCTGCCTGCCTGCAGAGGTTGGAAGGTCAGCCTGTCAGTGCTCAGACCATATGCCGCACACTGCATCAAATTGGTCTGCATGGCTGTCATCCCAGAAGGAAGCCTCTTCTAAAGATGGTGCACAAAAAAGCTTGCAAACAGTTTGCTGACGACAAGCAGACTAACGACATGGATTACTGGAACCATGTCCTGTGGTCTGATGAGACCAAGATAAACTTATTTGGTTCAGATGGTGTCAAGCGTGTGTGGCATCAACCAGGTGAGGACGGAGTACAAAGACATGTGTGTCTTGCCTACAGTCAAGCATGGTGGTGGGAGGGTCATGGTCTGGGACTGTATGGGTGCTGTTGGCACTGGGGAGCTACAGTTCATTGAGGGAACCATGAATGCCAACATGTACTGTGACATACTAAAGCAGAGCATGATCTCCTTCCTTCGGAGACTGGGCCGCAGGGCAGTATTGCAAAATGATTATGACCCCAAACACACCTCCAAGACGTCCATTGCCTCGCTAAAGAAGCTGAGAGTAAAGGTGATGGACTGGCCAAGCATGTCTCCAGACCTAAACCCTATTGAGCATCTGTGGGGCATTCTAAAACAGAAGGTGGAGGAGCGCAAGGTCTTTAACATCCACCAGCTCTGTGATGTTGTCATGGAGGAGTGGAAGAGGACTCCAGTAGCAACCTGTGAAGCTCTGGGGAACTCCATGCCCAAGATGGTTAAGGCAGTGCTGGAAAATAATGGTGGCCACATAAAATTTTAGCACTTTGGGCCCCATTTGGACATTTTCACTTAGCGGTTTACTCACTTTTGTTGCCAGCGGTTTAGACATTAATGGCTGTGTGATGAGTTATTTTGAGGGGACGGAAAATTAACACTGTTATACAAGCTGTGCACTAACTACTTTAAGACAACAAAAAAATGCACCGACCTAGTGCATTACCACTAAAAATGTTTATTAAAATAATATAAAATAAGCATTATACTCACAAACCAGATGTGAATATCGCACATAACAACATGTTCAACATGGGGACTAAATGGAACCAGACTCCACCTCTTCCTGTCCCCAGGAGGGGGGGGGGGGAGAGAAAGGGAGGGAGGGACCAAAGGTTCCATTTAGTCCCCAGGCAGCCCAGTGTGTGGGTTCAGCAGCATCCTTTGGCTCTGAGGAAGGGGGTTCGCCCTCAAAATGCGTCAGCCCAGCCACAGTGGTTTCTTATGTGGTACACAGCATGCTACGGCATCGCGTAGTACCCTGGCCACCTTGGAGACCCTATGTTGAACATGTTGTTATGTGCAATATGTGCGATATTCACATGTGGTTTGTGAATATAATGCTTATTTTATATTATTTTAATAAGCATTTTTAGTGGTAATGCACTAGGTTGTGCGCCCCTTTCTTTTTTTGTTGTCTTCCAGTTGTTTTCGGACACCCTTGGTCCTGAGGGGGCAGGAAGACCAGTAGTTATATCCATCTAAGCCCATTGGAATGTGTTCCTCTTTTTTTCCCCACCATTGTTTTTTCACTAGAGCGCAGGAGGTTTGTTTTGCACTAACTACTTTACATTGTAGCAAAGTGTCATTTCTTCAGTGTTGTCACATTAAAAGATATAATAAAATATTTACAAAAATGTGAGGGGTGTATTCACTAGGGATGATCGAACGGTTCGGGTCGACCATCGGTTCGACCTGAACATTGTTCGAAATTCAGCCGAATTTAGAACTTTTTGCTGAAAAAGTTCGGAATTCGGCAACCAGAACCGACCAAAATGCAATGGGACAGGAACTGGGCTTTAAAAGCCCGTGATTGGACCAGAACCATCAGTAAAAGCCAATTGAGGAGGCAGGAGGATGCTAGGAATGTGATTGGAGTGACTAGGGGGTCCAGAGGCCAATCAGTAGTGAATACGCCCCCCAGTATATAACATAGCCCCGCCAAATCTCTAGCATTTTAATACAGGGATGTGGAAGAGAGTGGAAGCGGTTTTGTTACTCCTGCTTCAAAGTGTCATTTAGCAATTATTAGTGTGAGGAAAGGGATATCTAGTGTAGTCAGGGTACTATTTTCCACTATAGTTAGATTTAATAATCTAGTTTCTGTAGGGAAAGTGTTAAGTGCAAGGGGGACCGTAGTGTAGTGTAGGGTTAACTGACTCTGACTGCTATGGCAGGGTGACCAAACCCTTCCATGTCAGGGTGACCGCCATAGAAAAAAGATTGTTTGTATTAGAATTGCAGTAGAGCAGGATAGTGGCTCCGCTATTTTCACACCTGGCCGTTTTTGTAGCAGGCGTTTATTGGGCTTTTTTGTGGACGTCTTTGGAGGCAGGCATGACATCTGAACTTCTGTGTAGGGGTATATATACACACACACATGTATGTATGTATATATACACATACACATATATAGGTGTGAAAGTAGCAGAACACTATGCCTGCGCTAATGAAATAATTAGCAGGCATAGGGCTACGCTCCTTTAACACCTATATGTGTGTATGTGTATAAATACATATACGTGTGTGTGTATATATACCCCTATACAGAAGTTCAGATGTTATGCCTGCCTCCAAAGACGCCCAAAAAAATGCCCATAAAAAACGCCTGCAACAACACACCTGGGCGTTTTTCTTGCAGGCGTTTTTTTGGGAATTTTTTGGGCATCTTTGGAGGCAAGCATGACATCTGAACTTCTGTGTAGGGGTATATACACACACACACATGTATGTATATATACACATACACATATATAGGTGTGAAAGTAGCAGAACCCTATGCCTGCGCTAATGAAATAATTAGCAGGCATAGGGCTACGCTCCTATCACACCTATATGTGTGTATGTGTATAAATACATATAAGTGTGTGTGTATATATACCCCTATACAGAAGTTCAGATGTTATGCCTGCCTCCAAAGACGCCCAAAAAATGCCCAAAAAAAAACCGCCTGCAACATCACACTTGGGGGTTTTTGTTGCAGGCGTTTTTTTGGGCATTTTTTGGGCGTCTTTGGAGGCAGGCATGACATCTGAACTTCTGTATAGGGGTATATATACACACACACTTATATGTATTTATACACATACACACATATAGGTGTGATAGGAGCGTAGCCCTATGCCTGCTAATTATTTCATTAGCGCAGGCATAGGGTTCTGCTACTTTCACACCTATATATGTGTATGTGTATATGTACATACATGTGTGTGTGTATATATACCCCTACACAGAAGTTCAGATGTCATGCCTGCCTCCAAAGACGTCCACAAAAAAGCCCAATAAATGCCTGCAAGAAAAAAGGCCAGGTGTGAAAATAGCGGAGCCACTATCCTGCTCTACTGCAATTCTAATACAAACAATCTTTTTTTTTTTTCTGGTTCTGGACATGCTACAGAGCTGAAACTTCACAGGTACACTTTTTAGACCCCCCAGACACTAAATCCAAAGATTTGTTTTTCAATAATTTTTTCAATAATTGTCTCTCTATCAAAAATTACAATTTTTAAGAACTTTTGATTTCAATGGGGTTCTGAAAATCCGGGCCGAACTTTCGGGAAGTTCTGGTCGAACCGAACTTTTCAAAAGTTTGATCATCCCTAGTACTCACTTTCGTGAGATACTGTATTTGTTAGATCCGGTAATATCAAATGGTTTTAACGTTAGTTCTCACATAATTAGAGACTTATTAAGTGATTAATGAGGGGGGGGGGGCTGGTCCCCCTTATCTGGTAAGATCAAGTGGTTTTAATGTTAGATCTCACATACTGTAATTTCAGAGATATTTCTGCCCAAAAATCATTCAGACTAATAGATATTCGCTGGATCCCTTAAGATCAAGTGGTTTTAAGGTTAGATCTCACATTATTTCAGAAATATTTCACATTAAAAATAAAGATATTCATGTACCACCACCTAATATCTCTATTTGTATGTGAAATATCGCTGACATTTTGTGAGATCTAATGTTTAAATCACTTGATCTTACCAGATCTAATGAATATCTATTAGCCTGAATGATTTTTGCCCAGAAAATTTGCTAACGGGGGCCAGCCTCCCATCATTAATCACTGACGATGGGTTAGCCCCCAAGCAAATAACTGTTAATATTGTTTCATCTGTGTGGGATCTAGCACATACATTTTATTCAAAATTTTTGATTTGGTGGGCTAAGGTGATGTTTGGAGCTGCATTTTTGTCACTTTTTGGTTATCATTTGCCCTATTACTTTCTTCTTGAGTTTATTGTGTCTAATTAACTATTTAAACTTTCTAAAGTTACTGGCACCCAACTGAGCCACCTGGGTATCCTTACCTGCTTTCCAAAAATAAGGGGGCCTACATTTGCACTAGATAATATGTTATAATCAGGGCCGGTGCTAGACTATTTTGCACCCTAGGCAAGACCAGCTACTTGCACCCCCCCCCTCAAAAGAAAAAAAAAAACTGTACACATTTCCCCCCTTTGCTGCACATAATGCCCCCCTTGAACCCTGCACTCTCCCTACTGTATACACTGCCCCCTTTAATTCTACACCCCCCTTCCTACACACACTGCCCCCCTTTAATGCTACACTCCCCTTTAACCCTACACCCCCTTCTTATACACACTGCCCCCCTTCCTATACACACTGCCCTCCTTTAACCCTACACCCCCCTTCCAATACACACTGCCCCCCTTTAACCCTGCATCCCCATTCCTGTACACACTGCCCCCTTTAACCATACACCCCCTTCCTATATCCTACACCCCCTTCCTATACACACTGCCCCCTTTCCTATACACACTGCCCTCCTTTAACCCTACACCCCCTTCCTATACACACCGCCCCCCTTTAACCCTACACCCCCTTCCTATACACACTGCCCCCTTTAACCCTACACCCCCCTTCCTATACACACACTACCACCCCTTTAACCCTACATCCCCATTCCTGTACACACTGCCCCCTTTAACCATACACCCCCTTCCTATATCCTACACCCCCTTCCTATACACACTGTCCCCCTTTATCCCTACACCCCCTTCCTATACACACTGCCACCCTTTAACCCTACACCCCCTCCTATACACACTGCCCCCCTTTAACCCTACACCTACTTCCTATACAGACTGCTCCCCTTTAACCCTACACACCCCTTCCTATACACACTGCCCCCCTTTAACCCTACATCCCACTTCCTGTACACACTGCCCCATTTAACCCTACACCCCCCTTCCTATACACACTTCCCTCCTTCCTATACACACTGCCCCTTTAACCCTACACCCCCCTTCCTACACACACTGCCCTCCTTCCTATACACACTGCCCCCCCTTTAACCCTATACCACCTTCCTATACACACTGACCCCCTTTAACCCTACACCCCCTTCCTGTACACACTGCCCCCTCTCTAGAGGTGAAATCCACCTGGGAAGAGGAGTCGACAGAAGAAGAATGTGACAATGGCCATAGCTGCACCCTAGGTAGCAGTACGCCCTAGGCGGCTGCCTAGTTCGCCTAGAGGTAGCACCGGCCCTGGTTATCATTCTACAGCAGGCAGGGGGAGGCATTTCCTTAGTCTCCTCTCCCTCAGTGATCAGACCACGCAACAATGTAATTATGTAGCAAGGGGAAGGGCTGAAGTGGGAACTGATCTGTCAGACATTTGTGAACACAGCTAAGATCTGCACAGACACCAGAATTTACATGATTGAGACATCTCTGAGCTGGTATCTCAGTCCAGGAAGTAGACAGCAACCCTAGATGATGAATGAACAAAGAGGGTGTCGTCCTATTGAAGAGAGAAGCAGATGTAGGCAGGCCCCGTGGCCGGTTGATGCTCGACGCGCACAGCGGGAGGTACGCGGCGACCATGGCCTGGACAGGATTAACACAGGCCGAGGCGGCCGCCACTTACCTTCCGCTGTGCGGCTGTGCCTGTGTCCCCTCTGGCTACTGTATATCTCATAGCTCAGCCTCAGAGCCACCGCCAACAGATCCCCTCCTCCTCTCTGCAGGGACACAAGAGGAGAGCGAGATCGTATGCCCCTCCTCCTCCTGCCCCTTCTCCTCCTGGGTCTGCCCTGCCCACACTTTCCAGGGATATGTGGAGAAAAGGAGAAAAGATGCGGACAGCCTGTGCCAAAGCCTCCATCCTGGGGTGAGTAAGCTCATCCTCTCTCCTGCCTCCCTGTATATAAAACAAACATAAGGGGGGCTATGTGGGTGGTCCCTGATGTAAGGGGGGCTCCATGGGGGGTCTCTGATGTAAGGGAGGGCTCCGTGGGGGGTCTCTGATGTAAGGGGGGCTCCATGGGGGGTCTCTGAGATAAGGGGGAGGGCTCCCTGATGTAAGGGGGGCTCTGTGGGGGGTCTCTGATGTAAGGGGGGCTCTGTGGGGAGTCTCTGATGTAAGAGGGAGCTCTGTGGGGGGTCTTTGATGTAAGAGGGAGCTCTGTGGGGGGGTCTTTCATGTAAGAGGGGGCTCTGTGGGGGGGGTCTCTGATTTAAGGGGGGCTCTGTGGGGGGTCTCTAGTAAGGAGGGCTCTGTGGGGGTCTCTGATGTAAGGGGGCTCTGTAGGTTTTTGATGTAAGGTGGAGTCTCTGGTGTAAGGGGGGGGGGGGCTCTGTGCAGACTCTGATGTAAGGGGGGCTCTGTGCAGAGTCTGATATAAGGGGGTCTCCATGGGGGGTCTCTGAGATAAGGGGGAGGGCTCCCTGATGTAAGGGGGGCTCTGTGGGGGGTCTCTGATGTAAGGGGGGCTTTGTGGGGAGTCTCTGATGTAAGAGGGAGCTCTGTGGGGGGTCTTTGATGTAAGAGGGAGCTCTGTGGGGGGGTCTTTGATGTAAGAGGGGGCTCTGTGGGGGGGGTCTCTGATTTAAGGGGGGCTCTGTGGGGGGTTTCTAGTAAGGAGAGCTCTGTGGGGGTCTCTGATGTAAGGGGGCTCTGTAGGTTTTTGATGTAAGGTGGAGTCTCTGATGTAAGGGGGGGGGGGGCTCTGTGCAGACTCTGATGTAAGGGGGGGCTCTATGCAGAGTCTGATGTAAGGGGGGCTCTGTGCAGACTCTGATGTAAGGGGGGCTCTGTGCAGGCTCTGATGTAATGGGGGGGACTCTGTGCAAACTCTGATGTAAGGGAGGGACTCTGTGCAGACTCTGATGTAAGGGGGGACTCTGTGCGGACTCTGATGCAAGGGGGGGAGCTCTGTGCGGACTCTAAAGAAAGGGGGGCTCTGTGCGAACTCTGATGTAAGGTGGGCTCTGTGTGGACTCTGATGTAAGGGGGGCTCTGTGTGGACTCTGATGTAAGGAGGGGCTCTGTGCAGACCCTGATGTAAAGGGGGCTGTGTGGACTCTGATGTAGGGGGGCTATGTGCAGACCCAGATGTAGGGGGGCTCTGTGTGGACTTTAAAGTAATGGGGGGCTCTGTGTGGACTCTGATGTAAGGGGGCACTGTGCTGACTGTGATGTAAGGGGGACATGTTCGGACTCTGATGTAAGGGAGCAGGGGTGGGAGGAGCTGGAGATCTGCAAAGTAAGCAGAGATTAAAAGGGGGGACATGATTCCTAGGGGCACTGTAATCGTTACAGTGCCTCTTTACAGTGCAGACCCTTTAAATTAGTGTCCCCTGTACATTACCTACTCTGAATATCCCGTCAGCAGCCGTCCCCGCACATCCCCCCCGCTCCCTGAAAAAATTGGCTGCTCAGTCTAAAATGCTCGGGCCTGGATTTAGGCATGATTCATGTTGCCAACCACAGCACTACCTGCCTGGAGTTTGCATGTTCTCCCTGTGCCTGCATGGGTTTCACTCCAACGACATGGTGGTAGAATAATTAGCTCCTGTCTAAATTGGCCCTAGTATGTGTATATATGAATGGGAGTTAGGGACCTTAGATTGTAAGCTCCTTGAGGGCAGGGACTGAATGTATAATAAATATGTAAAGCACTACATAAATTGATGGTGCTATATACTGTAATAGATAAATAAATAATAAATATTTGGAAGTGTTAGACTGATTATTTAGCATGCTACACCTAATATGAATAATGTATATCTGACGCTAAGTCCACTTTAATGAACTATTGTACTTTAAGATAAAATAAATAGGAAAAAAACTGTAATGGACTTAAGATGACTTCATTGTTGTATTTGGATGGTGAATCCACCGGTGAGTGGAAGTTTATGTTTAAAAGGGCACTGTATGCCTAAATCAGAACAGCAGAATGCGAGCGCCAGAATCCAAAGTTTTTGAAGTAAATGGAACAGAATGTGTCGAAGGTGGTTATTTGTATAAAACAGATTTCCAGGAATGAAATCCAGCGATATTTTCTACATCAATCTTTGTATTTTCCGCTTTTCTCTGTTGGACACAAGTAGCATATAAAAACGTTCTCTTATCACAGAAGTTGTGAAAACATTCGCCATAAGACACATTCAATAAAATGATTGGTAGCTTCAATGGTACAGCCAGTGAAATGATATGCAAATCTTGACCTCTAAAAGTTGAGCTTTATCCCAACCACTGCTGCCTCCTGAATCTCCTTGTTGATCTGTACCCTGTGAAGATTTAGGAGGGGGCAGAACAAACTTGATTCATACTAACAGTCAATATTTGATTGCATATTAAATGCTGTTACCTCTGGATATTTATGACCTGAGGTTTTCATTAAAGGTAGGTAGCTTCTGTTTATGACTTTTTCATTCTGTGCTCAGTTTAGGTTTACTTTAAATATCTACTAGTTAAAGTAGAACCTACACCAAACAGCTAAATACACTGCACAAAAAATACATTGCCTAATATATAAAATATGGGGTTTCATCTTTACCACCCCACTACATAAAAGTTATATACTATAAATGTGAGAGGCAAAATGCTCACTTGCCACATCTAAGAACTTGCTGATACCCAGACTACTGCCACCTGGTGTATTCTGAACATAGTGCAGTTAGATGGCAATTCATTTTTATTCTTTATGTGGTACGGTCTGTATAGTGTTCTGTCTGTGGTTCGGTGACCCTCCCCACATACTACAGAAGACACTACTCTGAATCATCTGGACAGAGACATTTCCCATGTATTGATTTTTACTGAATACAGTAAAACATTAAACATAGCTCTGTCCTCAGCTGGATAATGGGCTTAGAGAGCTGGGGATGGACATCAGTACACTGATCATACACTGATCATCCCAGTGAATGGCTGTGCATGGGGGGGGGGGGAATCTCAGCACAAGTCTGATCATTGGAAGACAGGCAGTCAGAAAACTGACCACACTGAGGTGGATGCCCTGGCGGGGTCAGTTTGAAATTGGAAAGGTGTGTGACTGGCAGCAGGGCCGTCTTTTCCAATGGGCATGCCCGGCGGTTGCCCGGGAAGGGGCCCCACACACAGGGTGGCAATTACACTGCCCCCCCCCCCCTAGGCCAGATTAGTTTACCTTGTGGTCTAGTGCCCCAGGGCCGTCTTTTCCAATGGGCATGCCCGGCGGTTGCCCGGGGGCCCCACTTGCCAAGGGGCCCCACACACAGGGTGGCAATTACACTGTCCCCCCCAGGCCAGATTAGTTTACCTTGTGGTCTAGGGCCCCAAGTATTTCACACAAAGGAAGCAATACAAAGAGAACATTTAAGACAAGTACACAGCACAGCAAGCATATAGCAGGAATATGAAATGTTGAGGTAACATCTAAAAAAATGCTTTTTAATGATAAAATCTGAAGCTTGTTGAGAAAATTACACTTTTGCTGTTTGTTTTGACATAGAAGGTAGTTATTCATGCCAACTTGTAAAGTTACCCAAAGGTAACTTTCAAATACATCAGTTCTCCCTCTTACTATAAAGTCCCAAAATTACTTTTTTTTATTACTGATTACTCAGCAATAATAGCATTAAAAGAAAGGGCAACATCTTTATTGTTTCATCTGCATTACAGCAGGGATTTCCCCAAATGATGGTTGTTATATTTGTCAAAACTTCCTTAAGTCCTCTGTGGAAGCTTTTAGCAGACTCATTATAGGTAGCTTTAAGACGCCCGGATGTATGCGAAGGGGCTATAGGTGCTGACATACCCAGCAGTGTGCTTTGACAGACTATCCGCGCGTTGACAGAACTGGATTAATTGGCGTATTGGTAATTTTAAAATGTACAGTAGCGCGGTTTTACAGTGACTGCAAAATTTCACTTGATGATTAAACTTGCCAAAATGCACCTTGGAAATATAAGCTGCTCAGCAAGTCACTTAGAGGGGAAGGCCTCTTTGTAAAACCATGCTGACAGCTATCACGCTAGGAAATCTCTAGTTTCCTTTAAACCCAAACTCCAGCCAATAACTTTTTATTTTTGGCTTTGAATAGAGTCAGGAAGGGTTAGACGCTATGTTAACTCTTCATTTGGGATTTTTTTCTTTACTTCCTGGTGTCAGAAAGAAGAGGAAGTGAGCGGAAATGGTTACTTTCCATTTGAGAATTGTCAGACAGAACAGGAAGTGTAGAAAAATTCCCTCAACAAGGACAGAGCCAGCAATGGATAAATCATGGATAAATTCAATGGATGAATAAATGTTCTAGTAGAGAAGGAAAGGTGTGAAACACGGGTCCTCCAAATTCCTAAACAAAGGGTCAGTTCACTGTTCTTCAGATTTTAGGGGGACCAGACTGAGGTCAGTGGTGTGTGGGAGTAAAAAATGACCTAGGGTCAGTGGTCAGTGGGGGTAAAAAATAATCTTAGTGCCTGTGGTCAGTGTGAGGAGGAATGATGTCAGTGAAAGGAACCCCATCGTCAGTATCATTGAGAGAATAGCGCACCAAGTGTCAACGGAGAATAAAAAAAACCTGTCAATCTCCAATGCTTTCACAAAAGTATATATTCTAGAATTGGAATTGATGATTAACCTAAACTAATTATCTACCCATCTGGACATAAACAATATGTGAGTTCATTAACAGTTAACAATGGGACAGACTGGCTTAACAGAATACACATCACACCTCAATACACAGACAATAGGAAGAGACCACCAGTGACAGACTGTCCGTCTCTGACATTGAGAAGAACATGGAACAGAGGCCAATGTGATTAGCTCTTTCAATGAACATGTTCAGAATCAAACAGTCCAGGAATAGTTTTCATATATGTCTTGGGATATATGGTTGATAAATATTACTGTCCCATTTGAAGTAATTCAAACCATATTCTCAGTGTCTCTTAATTAGCTGTCCATCATTTCCTTGGTCATCCTGTGTCCCTAATAGACACAGGGTGACTTACATATAGGAGGGGCCTAGGGAGTTGAGACAAGGATTTCCCAACCTCTCTAAGGTAAGCTGGGTTTCATGGGCCCCCCAACCAAAGTGACTCCCATCACATCTCTCCCCTTTTTCGAAGGAGACTAACGCAGGAGGAAGTGGGTTGACTTCAAAGTTAGTCCATATTTCCCGTTCCCCAATGTCTGTACCCACACAGTACCCCAAACAAATTGTCAAGAACACAGCGTTACTCACCTAGCCAACCTCTGTCTCTCTTGTAGAACATACACACTGCTGGGGAGAAGCCTGGACTGGTCCTTCTCCCAGGAGCCCTTTCAGCCACTGGAGAGAAGGCAGGGTGGTGGGGCTCACTTTGTCAGGCTGTTGGGGTTCTGGGTCGACTGCCTAGCATCCCTGGGGTATACAAGTGAATACTGTAGTCCCATCCATTTTCTCAGGAAACCCATCCTTTGATAGTTGAGGGCAAAGGTCAGCAGCACTCTGCCCTGTTGCCAGCTCTTCTGCTGGGTTGGTGTCATCATTCTGCTGGGAAGGGGAATCGGCTGCTCTATCTTCCTTACCCACCATCCAGGTGCACAGATCCTGGCTCGGAAGGGAAGACAGTTTCCTCCGCTCTGACTGACTGTTGGGGAGGGAGGATGACAACCTCCTCTCCCTTCTCCCCCTGGATCCTGATCTGCTGCTGGGGAGTGACTGCCACCTTCTCACCCTGGGCCTCCGGAACTGCCGCAGGTGTGGGTCAGGGGTCTTGGACCCTCTGTCCAGTTGTCAGCACTTCAGCTGGAGAAGCTTTTTGTAACTCCACAGATGCTGCTGGCAGGAAAACCCATGTCCCTGTCAGTGGTGTTGCAGAAAGGCCGGCTGCCTCTTCTCTCAGGGATGCTGACATTAGTGTTGGTTTTGGGCAGAGTTCAGTGATGTTAGGCCCTGATGCCAGCTGTTCCGCAGGGAAGTAAAGTGAAAAGTCAGTGGCCTTGCACACATCTTCCTGGGTCACCAATTGTTGCAGGCAGATGTTAGCAGTGCTATGCCTGGATGCCCGCTCTTCTGTTGTAAGCTCACTGGGACATTTCTCCTCAGCAGAAAAGGATATTAAATCCCCAGTCTCTGGAATTGGTGAAAGTCCAGGGCACAGGCTGGTGGTACTCAGGCCCAGTGCCAACACTTTCGCAGGTGATTTATAATCCATATAAACCTCCAATGAAAAGTCAATATATCTGTGATCCGTGGCTGGGGCTGGGTAGTGGGACCGACCATCTCCACCCCCCGTGCTGTTGGCTGCTGCTGGGATGAGGGACCTACAATCTTCCCTCCCAGTAATGCTGGCTGGTGCTGGGTAGTGGGACTGACTGTCTCCACTCCCAGTGCTGTTGGCTGCTGCTGGGACGAGGGACCTACAATATCCTCTCCCGGTAACGCTCGCTGGTGCTGAGCAGAGTCCAGCAGCCGTCTGTAGGAGATCTCCAGCTCCCATTCCTGAATGGCCAGAAACTCCATATCTTCCAGTGCCCAGAGCACTTCCGAGATGTTCAGGATCTCTTCTCTGGAATCCATAATTTCCTCTAACCGCCACTCCAGATCGCTTCCAATGTTAGAGTCCTCTAACCACTTCTCTAATGACAGCCTCAGGCCGCCGTAGCCAAAGCCTTCCATTGGGCTGTCGTCCGCTGTCCATGGGCACACTTGGGTTACATACCAGTGGAGAGCTCTTCCAACCGCATCTCCACCTAGACCAGCCTACTTAACTCAGCTTTCCATTCCTTGTGTGGTTTATCTCCAGCACCCACAATCCATACTGCGACCAGTACCTTTCCTGAAAGGAGGGGAGGATTTTTCCCTGGTGTCGCTGCTCATGGGCTAGCGTTTCCTTCCAGAGTTCCAAGTGGATTAAATAATACTATCCTTGCAGGACCTGCTCTGACACTGGCACTGATGTTGGAGAGAAGGCCAGTCTCCACTTTAATTCATCCCAAAGGTGTTCTATCAGGTGGAGTTTAGAACTCTGTGCAGGCCAGTCAAGTTCCTCCACCCCAAACTCGCTCATCCATGTCTTTATGGACTTTGCTTTATGCACTGATCCAAATCATTTAGTGAAGGTGGGATTTTGGTGTGGGATTGTTTTTCAGGGTTGTGTTTGGCCCCTTAGTTCCATTGAAGGTAACTCTTAAGGCATCAGCATACCAAGACATTTTGGACAATTTCACGCTCCCAACTTTGTGGGAACAGTTTGGGGATGGCCCTTCCTGTTCCAACATGACTTCACACCAGTGCACAAACAAGGTCCATAAAGACATGGATGAGCGAGTTTGGGGTGGAGGAACTTGACTGGCCTGCACAGAAGTCTAAACTCAACCTGAGAGAATACCTTTGGGATGAATTAAAGTGGAGACTGGCCTTCTCTCCAACATCAGTGCCTGGTCTCACAAATAAGCTTCTGGTCAAACATTTCCATAGACACACTCCTAAACCTTGCGGACAGCCTTCCCAGAAGAGTTGAAGCTGTTATAGCTGAAAGGGGTGGGCCAACTCAATATTGAATCCTACAGACTAAGACTGGGAAGCCATTAAAGTTCATGTGCGTGTAAAGGCAGGCGTCCTAATACTTTTGGTAATATAGTGTATATTTAAACACACAACTGGATTAAATGTTAAACGTTTAGGGTATTCAGCTTTAACACAGACGGGATACAGACTACTGACATCCCTATGCCTTTCTCTCTCCCTATGCCTATCCACTCCAGTGTTGTATTGCTGATAAAATACCGAAATACATGATTTTTTCATTAAAATTCTGCAGGCCAGAGCCAAAAGCCACAACTCTCTGCAGAAAACTCTGCGTCATTCCATTTGCTCCTGTTCACACACTGTTACATTGTTACTGAAGAATCGGATGGAATGCTCTGCAGGCAGCAGAAATGGAGAACAGTAAATGGTTCAGAGTTCTCCGGCTCGAAGAGTCTGAATTATTTTCGTAACAGAGTGATAATTCACTGATTTGTATCACTTTGTTTATTATACTGGAATTTGGGTTGCATGCTTCAGCTCTGAAGTATGTTACATTTTGTATTTTATATAAGTGTTTAACCAGACTGCTTGGAACATCTAGTCTGGCAAGTCATTTATCCAAGTCTTTAAAAAAAGAAGTCAGGAAGAGCAAACGTCCGTTCACATTTAGAGCTTGTTCTTGATATCCACTGATTGGCTCCACACTGGTTTTGTGGGAAAACGTGTATTGAGCTTAAAATGAAGCTCCACCCAAAAGGAGAAGTTATGCTTGTTCACACCTCCTCCCCCCTCCCCCCACATTTGGCACTTTTTGGGAGTGAGGGGGTTGCGGATACCTGGTTTTGATAGGTACCCGCTTAAACTTCCGGGAATATTCTACAAGCATTTACGGCCCCTCCTCCTTCCCCCTGCTACCTTCTGGGCCACACACAGGTCCCAGAATACGGCAAGACCATTCGGAAAGCACAAAATGACTCATGCATGCAATGGCTTCACTGCCAATTTCTCTTACAATGCTGGCACCTGCACCCAAAGCCGATTGACAAATTGGCTCGGGGTGCTGGCATCATGGGATCCCTGGACAGGTAAGTGTCCTTATATTAAAAGTCAGCAGCTACAGTATTTGTAGCTGTTGACTTTTAATTTTGGTTTTCCAGACTGGAGCTCCTCTTTAGACACTGCCACCTTGCCTACACCGGTATGGTGAGTATATGGAGATCAAGAATGCCCTTTCCAGCAACATTGTCACCTTCTCAAGGTGGCAGTGTCTCTTTAAAGCCCAACTGTGCGTGTGTTTCTGCAGGTGTCTGTGTCCCTCCTGGAGAAATTTCCTTCACTTTACCTTTCTGGCCAGTTGAAGTCACACACCTTTTTGCGTAAATGTTTTTTTTTAGTAAAGTTGAACTCTTCCCTTAAATTTTACACAGTTGTACAATATCTTTCCGTTACTGAATTTGCTTACTCTGAATTCACTACAGACTGTACGTTTCTCACAGTATACATTAGAAGCTGCAGCAAGTCATATAGAGCCCAACTCATTTCCTGGCTGGAGGACATTCAGCATCATCTACGCAGGGGTCTCCAAACGTTCCAAGCAAAGAGCCAGTTTACTGTCCTTCAGGCTTTAGGGGGGCCGTTTGGGTCACCGTCACGGGGGACCGTTGTGGTCAGCGGGAGTAAAAAATGCCACAGCATCAGTGCCTCATAATTGGTTTCAATGGGAGGAATAGCGTCCCATTGTTGACGTCAATGATATGAATAGTGTCCTGTTGTTGATATCAATGATATGAATAGTGTCCTGTTGTTGATATCAATAATATGAATAGTGTCCCGTTGTTGATATCGATATGAATAGTGTCCCGTTGTTGATATCAATGATATGAATAGTGTCCCGTTGTTGATATCAATAATATGAATAGATCCCCATTGATGGTGTCAGTAAGGGGAATGGTGCTCCATTAATGGTGTCATTGCGTTGAGTGGTGCTCCAAGAGTCAGATAAGAGCAAGCAAAGGGTCATTTCTGGCCCCCGGGCCACAGTTTGGAGACCATTGATCTAATTCTTTCCTCCCCAGCCTGACTGTCCCTGGCATGGCCCTTCCATTAATTGGATATCAGTTCTTTCAGCCATTGAGGCTCAGCATCATATGTGGTCAAAGACAGCCTGTCTAGGTATGCCCACTCCTCCATACTGACATCTACCCGTTAAAGGGGTAGTTCACTTTTTCAGAAAGTTGGCAGTGCCAAGCAGCCAGTGTAGCGGTTCAAGAATTTGAAATCCCTGCTCTTCTCTCTCTTCTTTTTGCAGCCCTTCTGGGATGTATCAGAGCAATATTCTCTGCCAGCGATGACCAATCAAAATCAATCTGATTCATCCAGAAAGCCCTGCAGTAGGAAGTGGTAGAAGAGTGGGGATTTCAAATCCAGGTGCATGGACACTAACAGCTCACCCATGGTGGTAAGGACAGTGGGGACTGGGGGTGTGAGGAAGGTGTACAGTGCTAGTTCACCTTTTTGATTATCATTACTATTGTTATTATACAGGATTTGTATAGTGCACTTTACAATGTGGAGGGGGCAGTACAATTTCAATACAGTTTAATACAGAAAGAATAAGGGGCCCTTGCTCATGGAGCTTACAATCTAAATGACCTTTAAGGAATTTTGATATTTGAATAATTCCCCCCCCCCCCCCCCAAAGATCCAGGCCACTGCTTGCATCAGGGCTGAGGGCTCATAAGAGAATTACTGAGGCAGGGTGCTGCTGGGATGTGTACAGAAAGCTATGTACAGCACCCTGCTGGCACCTTCCATCAGCATTGCAAAGAGTTCTAGTGATGACATCATTGGGTTTAAAATAAGGTATGCAGCGAAAACGTAACATTTTTAATTTAATTAGCAGGTTGATAAGGAGAAAAGGAGGAACCATAGGCAAAGTATAAGCAGAATAACCTTCTGCTTTAAAGCATATTTATTGTGGAAATGTATAATCATATACCTGTATTAATTTGCACATTGTACAGTATTTCTGGCTTACTCCTATTACTTTAAATGATCCTAAAGTTTGTAAACTTACTTTGTGACGATCCTCACATATTTACTTTGAATTCTGTGACACATATTCAATATGTACTGCATCACACATTTCACAGAGTCTGCCTTCTGTACTACAGAGATGCTGAGAGGAGGAGTTTCAAGAGGCGGAGTCAGTACAGGAATTACTGCTTGCAGCTAGCAACGTGTCATGGGATATGTAGTCCTTAGAAATTGAAGGTAAATAGCAGGGGAGAAGCTGAATTGCATGCAGGGAATCAAGGAAGTTGTGGAGAGAGATGGCCAGCAGACAGGCAACACTCACAACAAGGAGGTTTTTCAAGTATGTTTATATTGGATTGTCAATAATTACTATTATATATTGTTATAACAATGCTGATGGTTTAAAATGAACTGTGTATGCTGTGACTATAGGACTTCTTTAAAGTAACATTTACACATGGATATAAAAAAGGAATATTTATTGAAGCATAATGAACAATAAAAGAGACATTTGTCCGAACACAGACCAACATTGTTCACAGGTGCAATTAGCTTGTGTGCTACTAGATGGCCCTGTCCCCAGTACATAGTATGTTAAGGGAAAGTTGTAAATGGGTGTTAGGTCCCCTTTCGTAAAAGTCTCTCCTTAGTGATGTCATGGGTGCCAGTAAGGAAGGAGCCTACAGAGAGACAGGACATGGGAGCCAAACACTCCACGGCTGCCAATATGTAGTCACCTGCAGTACTGACCTAAAGGGCCCTTTTCAGGGTAAGATGCTAAAAGAACACATTAGGAACAGCTGTAGTCACCCTGTCTCCCCTGACTTTCTTCTGCAGGTTCTGTAGCGGGGTGCATAAGGCATTAGAGGCCAGGTCAGAGTCCTTTGATGTGAGTAATGATGGAGCTTGGGAAAGAATGTGCCATCTGGAAGCATGCCTGGCTGGGCAGAGCCATAGAAGAGACATTGTCAAGAGACTGACATACTTACAAGAGTACCTTGATCCTACTTGGTGATGGAAGCCACTATAAATACTGTGGACTTTGTGTACCTGGGAAAGTGGTCCCAACTCTGTGGTTCTCCCAAGGAGAGAAGTAGAGGTGTGGGGGGAAGATGGCTTAAAAGATATGTGCTTGTGTTCTGCCAAAAATGACAACTAAAAAATGTCTACTGTATGTGGCATTCTGTAATGAAGAATTTTGATAATATGTCAAATGCTCAGAGTGTGATTCTTTGGGTCTGTAAAGTTTTTACACTGGTCCAAAAGGGAGGCACATTGGACAGCGGGAGGAAACATGACTAATTGGTACACTAACTTTGATACAGTTCCAGTGATTGGTAGAGACTGGCTGTCTCAGTGCATTATGGGATACTGTATAAAAGTCAGGAGCACATGTGCTGCTGGGTGTTTGTGGTCACAGGCGGTCGGAATGGAGCTGAACCCAGAGGTCCAGGAGCTGACTGAGTGGTGAGACACTGGAGACCCTAGAAAAAAAGTATCGTGAGTACAGGGGGATCGTGTCAATGGGCCTGACCTGAGGGGGGTCACCCCAAAAGTAGGATAGTCAGTGGATGGGTGTCAGCAGTCCAGAAAGAGGATACTGAAGAGAGTGTCCCAAAGATAAATGTAGTTCACCAAGTCTTCTGGAAAGATACTTAAACACAAATCTACCTAAGTGGCAAAGTGGATCAGCAGCCTGACTGCTTCTACAGATAGGTGTTCTCGCAACTTGTGAATAGTTTAATCTGGAGTATTCCACTATTCCCTTTTCCCATCCCTATTTAAAATAAAACACCTAAAACAACTACATACCCCTGGACTGATCATTGACTGAGCCAAGAAGTAAAGTGTTAATCTGTGAATGCTAGTGTTGCTAACGGTAACCCAGGGGGACCCAAGAGTGTATTATCCAGCAGTCCTCAAGGGGGCAGTGCTACATTGTTAATTGATAAAAAAAACTTTTACCACTTTTATTTCTGAAAGCATTATTATTCACAGCATTTTTTCACATCTGCCTGAAACTTTTGCACAGTAGTGTATGTAAATATATATGGGCACTAACTTCACCCATTACATCACTACAGGAAGGTTTTATCCAAAGAAGACTGTAAGCAGGCATGTAAGTTTATTTTATTGCAGAAGAAACAATGTGTGTCTCTTCTGCAATAAAGAGCCTACCTGCTTGCAGTTTTTAACAGCTGGACTTTAATTCCACTTTAATTAAACATGCTTACCATGTCCAAGCCAGGGCTTTCAAATTTTTTAAAACAAATCAATATAATTCTTTTGGATACAGTATCATTTTTTTAGTTTAATGTAGTCAGACAAATAGTCTTGTCATTCTTTGAATGTGGGTATTTTTTCCAAACTACATTGACACTGTCAAAGCTGAATTAGTTTCACAACTTTATATCTCTTTATGTTCCTGTACCCCCATGTTTGGATCTATAACTAATGTCAATGCCCTAGAATAACTTTTTCTCTGTACCATATCCCTTACTATAGACTTGAATTGCAAAGGAAGAAAAGGGGGGGGGGGGGGGTTCTGACAGGCAACTCCCACCCAAAAGGGGAAGTTCTATGCATTAGGATAAAAAAAATTCTGGCTGGGTTCACACCTAATGCGGCTCACAGCAGGGGTCCGGGACCGGAAACGGAGCCAAAGACCCACAGAAACTCTGTGCAATCCGCCCCACAGCAGCCACGGAGATGTGTGAACTGGCTCTATTGACAGCTGGTCACAATCTCCTGTCATGCAAATTGGATGCGGGGAAACATGCATCCAATTCGCATAAGTGTGAACCCAGCCTCTGTGTGCATCAATCCCCCCTAATACTTACCTGAGCCTCATCTCGATTCAGCGATGTTGCACGAGAGCTTCGGCTGCCTGGGACTCTCCTTCCTTATTGGCTGAGACGCAGCCGCGGGCGCCATTGGCTCCCCTTGCTGTGAATCACAGTCAGTGAGCCAATGAGGAGAGAGAGGGGTGTGGTGGGGCATGGTGGGCCCGCAGCTTTGTGTCTGAATGGACACACAGAGCAGCGGCTCGGCTCGGGTGCCCCCATAGCAAGCTTCTTGATGTGGGAGCACTCGGCAGGAGGGAGGAGCCAGGAGCACCAAAGAGGGACCTGAGAAGAGGAGGATCTGCTCTGCCCTGTGCAAAGCTAACTGCACAGAGCAGGTAAGTATAACATATTTGCTATTTTTAAACAAAAAAAAAAATCAAGACTTACTAGAATTTTAAAAGTGTTTGTAACCCTAAAAAATAAATAAAAATAAAATAAAATTGATCCTGTTCCCTTAAAGCATATTATACAGCACCGTGCTTGTGCTGTGTAATTTGTCCCTTTCTATCACCTAAAATACCTGGCTGATCCTGCCTGGTTCTGCCCTCCCCTCTGTAAACTGACTACATTTATCATGGCTGCTGAGCCCTGACACTGTGGTCAGTTTACGTGCCTCCATCATCCGCTGTCTCTCCTCAGTCCCCCCCCCCTCCTCCCTGCCTGTCAGCTAGTGACAGTGCCGCTCTGCCCCCCCCCCCCCACTCCCCCCCTGCTGCTATAATAACATGGTTATATTTATATAATCCCCTCTGTTAGGTAACAATATGTGCCCCACTGTATGTGTTGTATAAAAAATTTGCAGATTTCTACCTTATTTCAGAGCGCCATTCGGCGCTCACGTGTACACCGGCTGCTCCCCTCCCCTCCTTCCGGCTGACGTCAGAGGGAGTTTTTGGCCTCTCTCGCTGTAGCTGTCAGCCTGGGAGAGGAGAGTGGCGATCAGTCACGTGAGCGCCGGTAGGTACTCTGAATCAGCATATTTTTTACAGCACATATAGTGAAGCACATGTCGCTATCTAACAGATGGGAATGTATGTGTAGTGGCTTACAACCACTTTAGGGTTCCCCGCCCCTCCTTTTTCAAGAATGGCACTTTTGGGGATGGGGGATCTGATTTTGACAGTTACCCGCTACCACTTCCGCTCTGACTACCTAGATGATCAGAGCAGAAGTTCTCCTCGCCCACCCTTCCCTCCTCGCAGTTTTCTAGGACGCGTCACAGGTTCCAGAAGGCTGCAGGGCCTTGTTTTTGTAGCTGCTGACTTTTTACACAGGAGGCTGGAGCTCCTCTTTAATTGTGCTAATTAGTGAGTGTACTGGGCCTTACCCGTGTGCTTGCTGGATTGCACACTCATATTTAGACATGCAGCACAACTGCTGTAACATGGAAAAAAGGTAAGACTAGGAAATGGCCGTTCTTATGCAAAGTCTACCTGACGACTTATGCATGTTTGTGGCTTTAGTTGGGCTTTATTTGCTTGACGTTTCTCATCAAACTGAAGCTGAAGGGGTGTTTGAAGCCAACAGAGATTTGCAGGTGTAATGATGAAAATCAGCTCGGTTTCTAAAATTACCCCTGTAAATGTTGTGATGTTATGAAAAAATGAGTTCTGTCAGATCTTACTCAAATGGGAAAAGCTTAGAGCAAATGCACATTGACAGAGGGAGGAGCATTCCCCCAGGGAGTTTAGAGAGAAGGCGTAAAGTAAATGTGAATTTATTAAACCAACATTGTCATTTTCACAAAAACTTCACCTTTCACTCCTATGAGGCCATCCTTAAAGTGATTGTAAAGTCTAGTTTTTTTTTCTATAAAAATAAAAAACACGTTATACATACCTGCTCCTGTGCAGTTGGTTTTGCACAGAGTAGCAAAACTCTCCTCTTCTCGGGTCCCTCTTCGGTGCTCCTGGCCTCTCCCTCCTGTTGAGTGTCCCTACAGCAAGCAGCTTGCTATGGGGGCACCCGAGCCAAGCCGCAGCTCTGTGTGTCCTTTCAGACACAGAGACGTGGTTCGCCCCCCCTTCCTCTTCTCATTGGCTAACTGAGTTTGATTGACAGCAGTGGGGGGCCAATGGTGCTGCTGCTGTGTCTCAGCCAAACTGAAGGGAGAGTCCCGTACGACTGAACAGTGTTGCCAACCTACCAGATTGAAACTGACTGACACGACACCCAAAATTTACTGACACAGTCAAGATTTTACTTACATTTCCAAAAGTTACAAAATTACAGTTTTAAGTGCAAATTTAAACTACAAACAAGTAAAAATGCAATTAGCAGTGTGATTTAAGGTAGATATTAGGAAAAAAACATATTTCTTATTTTATTTTCATTATAATAAATAAGTAGCTCAGGGACGGGACTCAGGAGGGCAAGAAATTAGAATGGGTGGCACACACACATGAAATTGTCTCTCACAGTGGAACTGACAGCAGTGTGCAGCAGCACAGATGATGATGATGACCCCTCACCAACACGACATGTCTCCTCCTGAGTCACAGTGACAGTCTCTCTTTATGCCAGGTGGTCCATTTAGTCCACTCCAGTCCAAACAGCACTGACAGTCCCGCTCCTGCCTTGCCTTGCTCCCGTCCAGCAGACCAACACGTGAGGCCCCAGCTGCTTCCTTTCACCATGACATTACACATCACGCTCAGGCATCACCTCTGCCAAACTGTAGCAGGCACTCGGATGGTTTTGGCCAGCTCTGGTTTGGAACTGTGCATCCGCAGTTTCGAGCTGAGTGGCACAGAGAGGCATTCATTGTCATTACTGGAATAAGAGGGGGCTCAGGTGTGTATTAGGGGGGCTGCTACACACAGAAGACTTTTATCTTAAAGTGATTGTAAAGTCTCTCTCTTTTTTTTTTTTAAATTCCAAACATGTTATACTTACCTTCTCTGTACAGTGATTTTGCACAGAGCAGCTCAGATCCTCCTCTTCTCTGGTTCCATGTTGCTGCTCCTTGGCCCCTCCCTCCTGTTGAGTGCCCCCACAGCAAGCAGCTTTCTATGGGGGCATCCGAGCCAAGCTGCAGCTCTGTGTGTCCATTCAGATATGAAGCTGTGGATCGGCCCCGTCCCCTCTCTCTTCAGATTGGCTAACTGACTTTAATTGACAGCCAAGGGGGAGCCAATGGCGCCACGGCTAAATCTCAGCTAATCAGAATAGAATGCATTAAGATAAAAAAGCCTTCTGCCTTTACAACCACTTTAAGCTCTGGTCATCGACTTTGCATAGGCTGAGATGATGTCATTGGTTTGCTGCATTGAGGAGGAAGCATTACCTCTCCTCTCCCCTAGTGTTCCATAATATATATAAACGAAAAACTACTCCTACAGAGCCCCTTAAAGGCAAAAGAAACTCAGTTACGGGTGGACTGACACTTTAAGCAGTATTAAACCCAATAGGAAGCATTTATTCTATTGCAGCTTACCGATTCTTAGGTGTGATAGCTGCATTTGTTTTCTTTTTTAGACCTACTTTCTTCTATTTTCATCTGGGGATCTGGCCAGTAAGTCTGTTTTTTTTTCAGCTGACCAAGCTGTTCTGCAGTTGTAACAGGTAAAGTGTTAATACAAACAATTTATCATTGACAGAGGAGCTTACAATGATCAGTTTTATTTATTTATGTAAAAACTTTATCCCAAAAGAAAAAACACTGTTTGCTGTAACTGCTTATAAGTGTGAGCTGGAGTTTGGCTAGTACATCTAACACTCCCCTCCCTCCAGACTGACAATGCTGCTGTTTGTTGTGTCCCTGTGCTCCTTCACCCAGAGTGGGGGCACTCTAATACAGGAGGTGTGTTACTAGTCAGATTACCAGGTGAAAACAGAGGGGGGGGGGGGGGAGCCAAGAAAGAAAAGAAAGGAAACTCATGCAGACACCACATGTAAAATTAAGCTGCAATATATTTGGTTATGGGATTTATTTCACTTTACATTGGACCACTCACTCAGTACCCTTACATCGTAGCAGACTGAGACTCCAGAGACATGTCTTGACTTGTCCAGCAAGTTACAGAAGCTTCCAGGAGAACAGCAGCACTGAGAGCAGAACGGGAGGGAGCGGGCAGCACCTATCCCGCCCACTGACACATATGATTGGCTTCTCCTCTCTTCGAGCTGCCACTTCTTGCCTTTGGCTGTCGCTTGGGAAAGGAACTGCCTGAGCCTGAGTCTGAGTGCTGTTAGCTCAGCTGAGCCTGCCTGCTTGCCAGTACCACGTGGAAGGATCATTTCAATTTTCTCTGAAGTGCTGCTGTGCTGTGCTATGCTGGAGTCTGGACCTTAACCTTAACTCCAGGAGGACAGGTCACTAACAACCACCAGGTGTGTCTCTTTCTGTGTGCTGTGTTCTAGATCTAACCCGACGAAGCCCGCGCGTGTGGCCGGCGGACCCGATGTCCGCCGGTCACACGCGATCGTCGGGCAGAGAGGGAGAAAGGCAGGCGGCTAGTGTAAACAAAGCCGCCTGTCATTCTCCCCTGTGTAAAAACACAGATCACTCGGTCCTGCTATGTAGGACCCTTGATCTGTGCTGTTACACCACTAGCCACATCCAATGACAGTTAGAAATACGTCCCTAGGGACACACTTAACCCCTCCCTCTCCAATAAAATTAACCCCTTCCCTCCCAGTGTAATTTTTACAGTAACAGTGCATATATATAGCCCTGATTACTGTAGTAATGTCACTGGTACCCCCAAAAGTGTCAAAAATGTCAGTCAAGGGTCCGATCTGTCCGCCGCAATGTCGCAGTACCGCAAAAAAAATCCCAGATCGCCGCCATTACGCGTTAAAAAAAAAATGACAAAAATCCTTCCCTTAGTTAGTAAACGCAATAACTTTTGCGCAAACCAATCAAAATACGCTTATTGTGATTTTTTTTACCAAACATAGGTAGCAGAAAACAAATTGGCCAAAAATGTAAAAAAATGTTGATTTTTACATTTTTTTGGGGGGGAATTTCATATAAAAAAATGTGAAAATATTGTTATTTTTGCAAAATTGTCGCTCTTTTTTTGTTTATAGCGCATGTTCAAAAAACCGCACAGGTGATCAAATACCACTAAAAGAAAGCTCTGTTTGTGGGAAAAAAAGGACGTCAAATTCGTTTGGGTACAGCATTGCACGACCGCGCAATTGGCCGTTAACGTCACGCAGTGCCGAATCGCAAAATACCCCCTGGTCAGGAAGGGGGTAAAATCTTCCGGGGCTTAAGTGGTTAATCCCTATTTAAATGTATGCTGTTAGCCTGCTACATTGTATTCCTGGAGGAAGTTGTTGACCCTTTCCATGCGATGCTGTGCCTACTGTTTTTAGCTTAAAGTGGTAGTAAACCACAAAAAATCTTCTCCCTGAAAGTTAATGGCATAATGTGCTAGAATGCATCACATACATTATTATTATTATTATTATTATTATCACATTATTTTTTTTATCACTTTATTTTTGCACGACTGTTTTGTTACATATTTGAATGTATTCTGTATTAATTATCTCACAGCAGAGCAGAGTCGCTGCTTTTATCACCAATTAATTGTGGTTTTAATAATGATGTTTTCCAAGCGCAATTTAAAATTTCGGATTTTATGTGTGCGCGTCCGCCTCTTTCCCTTGTGTGCTCCTCAGGCTAAAACTGCAGTGTAGAATTTCTTCCTGTCATTGATTCATGCTATAACTAGGTATCTTAGATTGTGGTAACTGCTGGCAAAGTTTGTTGACTGAGGTGCTGGGTGCTGAGTCTTCTATAATTGCTGTTGTGTTAGCCTGTAAGGCCCTGACTGTTCCCATGTAGCAATTTGGGATTGTGGGCAGAATATTCCTGTGATTCCACCCACCGCCACACCCAGATTCCAATCCATATTGCACGGCAATGCTGGCGAATCGCAGCACATGTGTTTGTGTTCTATTTATTTTTAGTGACACTAAAATGTGGTGTGGTTTTGCTGTGATTGTTGAGCGATTTATCACACAAGGATCCAAAACCACACCATGTTTTGGTGCCACTAAAAATGAAAGGAACACAAACACACGCGCTACGTTTTGCCAGCATTGCAGTGTGATTTGGAATTGCGGGCAGAATCACGGGGATAATGCCAGCCCGTGATCCCAAATCACTACATGTGAACAGGGCCTTAATGACATCGACTAAGGCTGGGCTGAGTCTTCCATTGCTGTTGTGATACTGTTGTGTTTCCCAGGTGCACCGTATTCTAAGTATCTTCTCTTTTTTTGTATGTATGGACTCTGCAGTGTCTGCAAAGTACCACTTCTCTTGTCCTGTATGCCTGTTTAACAAAAAATCAGTGTGTGCTTTGCTGCTTCCTTCCACAAGATGGTGCCCTTTGCATCTGCCCAGTAAAGATCCCAAATTGCTACATGTGAAAAGTCAGGGCCTAACAGGCTAATACAACAGCAATTATGGAGGCCCTGGCCTCAATGTATTTTATATGTACAAGGTAGCCCAGGTTCTGTTTAACCATGTCTCTTAGACCCTCCCACTCTAATGTTTTGCCACACCCACTTTTTTGCTGCACCCCGCTACGCATGCCGCAAGTCATTTCCTCCTTGTCATGTTCCTCATTCTCGGAAGCTTGGAAGTTGTGAGGTATGTTCTGTATGTATGAACAATGTACAGTGCCGCTTCTCTTGTCTGGTATGCCAGGTTAACAAAAAAATCAGTGAGTGCTTCCTTCCACAAGATGGTCCCCCTTGCACCTGCCCAGTAAGATTGGCTATTATAGTGCACCACCCTGTGCAATCCGATGGCTGAGAGCACTGTACACTGTGTTCTGGTGAGGGGGTAACACAGTAGCACAGCTAGGGAGATCGCTGTACTAACACAGCGAGTTTTAGTGCAGTGATCTGTCAGTTTTTTTCCTTCAGCCAGTACCCAGCTTTAGGATGGACAATAGCCAACCAAATTGGGCAATGTTCATAAAAACTGGAAGAAGGCAGGACTGAAATCAGGCTCAATTTTCAAGAGGATCTGAGAAAATAGAATTAAGAATGTGATTGCTTACTATGAGCAACACAGTTTTTTCCTTTATCCAGCTTTTTTTAATTTGGCACAATTTTTTTTTTTTTTAAAAGACTTTTACTTAGTACCTACTGCTGAACACCCCCCCCCCCCCCCCGAACAAAAATGTATCTACGGCCCTGCATGTACAGTTTTATGGTGCGTTAAGCATCATGTCATGCATTACTGTATGTTGTATTTTATGACACAGTAGATTTTCAGGACATTTTGGTGCATTGGCAGCCTGTTGATAATGATGGGCTGCCAATGCACCAAAATGTCCTGAAAATCTACTGTGTCATAAAATTTGTGGCACAACAAACTGCACTGGGCATTGGCGGTTGCCATGCACTGAGATGCGCATCAATGCATATGCATTGCCTTAGTGCACTGAAATACCATTGAAAATGAATGGCACCACGATGCAGCAACACATGGAACGCAGGTTGCTGCGCATTGCAGTAACACGCACATTACAGTAACACAATAGTGTAAAAGGGCCCCTACAGTCTGCATGAATACATTTCTACCATGTTACAGTGCAGTATGTTTTTTAAAACAACTTCAGATTTTAATCATGCTCTTCCATAGGATAGTTATATTTTCAAGCCTAACTCCACTAATTTCTTATGCATTTCAAATATATGTAGCGCTACCCCCGATTGGGATGAGTCCTCTGTTCTTTGCCTCGACCTTTTACAGAACCTCAGCCCCTCTGACACACCAGGTTGAATGTCCAAGCATACAATATCACTGGAAATCATTGAAAGTAATACCCGTATCCAGTAGTATTGCTATATCAAAGAAAACAGGCATCAAACCAGGTAGTACAGGCAAACCTAATATATTGTCACCCAATATGGTTGGTAACTAGGCAAGCAAAAAAATAAATAAATAATGGTAATAACACAGTTTAGCATACACAATGATTAACAGTAAGGAGAGGCATAGGATGACATTTGGATTTCATATCAGAGTAAACAATAGCAAGGCCACCTCAAGTGAACAAGTGAACAGTAGCAAAGTTCAATCTACTGAGTGTTGGAACTATACTTCCAGATCCCATTTATGCCGTGATGCTCGTTGTAGACCAACTCGGTATGTACAGTCCAAAAGAAAAGGAGAATGGTAGAGGAAGGGGCAGGGAACAAAGGGAACTTGAAGAATAATTAGTACGGAGGAGGAGTCCTTAGAGAAGTTCCTCTGCTGGGTAATGTTGGGGCCCTTTAAGCGTGTTGGTGCACTTACCGACAGTCCCAGTTAACCTGCAAGCAGTATAGGTACAGTTTAGGTATGGCATAGTCTTGGCACAGGCACAAGGAAGATGGGGTTCAGATGCCGTATAGGTTCAGTATATTTTGGTAAAGGGTTGGTATAGGTGCAGTCTAGGTGTGAAATAAGGGCGGTATAAAGTGCAAAATGGACACGGTATGGACTGGGTATACTTAGTGTCCTGCTCTTAGTGGCTCAGCCCCTGCTAGCAGTATCAGCAATGGGTGAAAAGCCTTCCCACCAGTCACTGGGATACTGCTTTGACCTCTCTTTGTGGAAGGGGGACTACCCCCTCAGTTCCCCTACAGAATGCCTCCGGTAATCAACAGTGGGAAGTAGAAGGTGATAGGATGCTACTTTCTCTCTGCGGCAATTGTGCAGATGTGATCACTGTGGTATGTGATGTGCTGCCCTGGGTGTCTTCATACCCAGATCTCAATCTCCGGCTCTGGCCACTCACCTCGTGGATAATCCATGTGCACCATGATTGATGTGCACACCTTGACTCCAGCGCTGCAAAGAAGAAAAGGTTTTCAGTGCAGTCTGATAAAAATTGTTCCATCATTCCCCTTCCTCCTCAATCTCCTATGGGAACTGTATTGTAAAGGTCCATAATTGCCATTCTATGACTGATGTTACAGACTACAATTCCCATGACCCTCTGCGTCCTGCATAGAAGTCCATAGGCTTTCCTGGCTATAGTTCTTCCTCTGCTGACTGGGGGGGAATTCTGCAACAGAAAATTACAGCAGGAAGTTAAAGTAAACTGATTGTGAAGAGGAAAATATCTCCTCTGTGTTTCTGTAGTCCAGGCCTAAATTGCTGACTTTTGATGTCAGCCACACATGAAGAGCATTGTTTTTAGTGAGCCACCCGACTAATAGACTTGCAATGTAAGTAGAAGTAGTAAAGGTCAACTGCAGTGTACTGCTGCAAAGCAGGAAGCATGTTTCCATGTACCCATGTTATAATTTCAAATTATACCAACAAACACAGATTTTATTTTAAGAAACGGATATTGGTGAGACTGGTAACCTCACAATCATATTTTATATGTATAGAAAAAAACTGCTGTGGAATTTTACACAAGCTTTTTCAGTCCAGAGCAGTAGAGTCATTGCTTGGATCAGTGTTTTCTGCACAGTATACAATACATATTGATATTGTGCCGGCAATCTGTGATGGAGCACATTCCATTATCTGGGATGAACTGTATGGCCTCCAATTTGTTTTGTCTTGCCCCGTGCATCTCCCCCAGGGCAGCCGAATGCAGCTGTCATCTTGTAACCAGATGTGCACCTTGTGTGAAGACACAACATGCCCTGTAGTGTGTAATGCTATACTCATATCCTCCGCAGCAGGTGTGGGCGATATAACCCGCCAGTCAGTGAGGGACTACAACTCCCAGCATGCACTGTCACCTGGCAGCATTTGTGGTTCATCAAAAGCCATTGTTACGATTCCCTAAGAGCTTATTAAAAGCTGAACTCCAGGCAAACAGCTACATGTTTTACCTGCCACATGATTTGTATGTCTGTCTATACAGTCTTGAGATCTACAAAGCTTTGCCATACAGCACAGCCCTGTCTGTGCGGGCAGGAGACCTGATTTTTGTATGCTGCTTTTCAGTAACACTGACAGGTCTTGTCTCACCCCCAGCCTGTGAATAGAAAGTGATGGGAAAAGCAACCGACTGATGAACTAATTTCTCTGCTACTCTGCTCTCTCCTCCTATCAGCTTTTCCTTGTTAACACATGAGCACTGCATCACAACTGGCTCAGTGTTCTTCTGCTGTCTCCCCTAGTCTGGGCTCTGTTGTACAGAGATTGCAAGAGGCTGATACCAGGTCAGATGCAGGTTACACTATCATACCTCTCAACAGTCCCGGCCTCCGCGGGACCGTTTCGAGATTTCAAGTTAGTCCCGGGGTCCCACAGACCTGGGCTAGAGTCCTGGAATCCAGAGCCCAGTGCTGTAAAAAGTTCCAGCACTGGGCTTCATTCAGCATTTAGTGGTGGTATTCTCCTGGGTTCTCTCCCACACTGCACCGAGTGAGCAGAGCCTGAAATCTCTGCTTCCCCTACCCCATCTTCAAACATGTCAGTTGTTGCTAGGACCGCCAGCGTCCTAGCAACTGATGACACATTTTGTAGGCCACCTCCCAGCTCCGCCCATAGTCTCTGGCTCCGGCTTCCTGCCTCTCAGCAGCTCCCGCATGGTAAGAGGAGCCGTGAAGCAGCTTCAAAAACCAGTGAAAGGCAGCAATGAGGAGGTACCGTGAGAGATGTACAGAGACGGGAGCCATCCTCTATGCTGCCTCTGCAAGCCCAGCCAGCCATCTGGTAAGCCGGCTGGTCTCCTGATCCTCTCCCGCCAGATTCTACCGCTGTCAAAGCCAACTTTACTCCCACTCCAACATCCCCTGCCAGCAACACTCCATCCAAGCCAGGCAGCTCGCTAATCCCTCTCCCGCTGTCACAGGTACTCGATGCCTCCCCACCTGTCACTCCAATCACTTCTTTCACTCTTCTATCTGCCACTTGCAATAATTTCCGCACCATGCAGCACACTTTCATAGTGACAGTGTTGAATCCCCTAGCCAGCTGTAACAACTGCCCCATGTCTCCCAGCATCTCCCCTATCCCCCCTTCGTTGCCACAACGCCCCCCCCCCCCCAGACTCTTCCAGGATCCTCTTCCATTCTCACTCACCAACACTGAAATACATCCTCTAGCCCAGCCCTCACCCTCCGCTAGCCCAAGGCATTGTTTTTAGAGACCCTGTGCAGCCACCAAGAGATCTTCCTACAACCCTATTCCCCTCTCCCCAGAGACTTCAATACCTTCCATTTCAAACACATCTTCCTCCACCCCCACTTACCCTTTCCCCACACCTTAGCCCCACCCCCACTCCCACCATCCACCTATGTCTCCCCCCCCCCCCCCCCCCGCCTCCCAGCCCACCTCAGAACAATGACAGGGGGTACACTAATGGGGGGCACAGTGACAGAGGGAGCAGGGTGTGAGATAGGATCTGTTCTACAAGTGGGGAGAGGATTTTTGCTGGGAGGGAGATTTGGAGATGGAGGGGGGTAGGATTTGTCCTAGAGGGTTTTAAAGAGGGGAAGAAGGGTTTGTGCTGGGATGGAGGGGTGGCTTTGGGCTAGAAACAGGGAGAGTATTTGTGCTTGGAGGGGATTTGGGGATAGGTTATTTGTGCCAGGATGAGGAGGGCAATTTTGGAGACATGATTTGTGGTAGAAGTGGAGAAAGGATTTACACTGGACGGAGGAGGATCTGTGTTAAAATATGTATGCTTGAAAGAGCAAGAGAATGTTTGCCAGGAAAATAAATTTGGGGGGATTTGTTGGGCTGGAACGGGGGATTGGTGAGGGAAAGAAGATTTTTGCTGGGGGATTTGGAGAGAGGGAATTGGGTGGGAGAGGATTTGTATTAAAATGGGGGGTTGGGCTGGGAGAGAAGATTTGGGGGTTAGAAGAGGATTTATTCTGAGATGGGTACTGGAAGGAAGAGAGGGGGGAGGGGAGGAGGAGAGATGATTTGTACTGGGCGGGATTAATACTGGGGGAGTGAGCGTGCAAATTAGTGTTTTTTTTTTTTTTTTACCCCTAAACACCTGGCTCCAGCACTCTTTTTTGTTTTGTACTCATGACTCCTACTATGCATTACTGTCCCCTGCATTCTGTGGATAACACTCCTGTCTCCTGCATTATGTGGATAACACACCTATCCCCTGCATTCTGTGGATAACACCCCTGTCCCCTGCATTCTGTGAATAACACCCCTGTCCCCTGCATTCTGTGGATAACACTCCTGTCCCCTGCATTCGGTGGATAAAACCCCTGTCCCCTGCATTCTGTGGATAACACTCCTGTCCCGTGCATTCTGTGGATAACACTCCTGTCCCCTGCATTCTGTGGATAACACTCCTGTCCCCTGCATTCTGTGGATAACACCCCTGTCCCCTGCATTCGGTGCATAACACCCCTGTCCCCTGCATTCTGTGGATAACACTCCTGTCCCCTGCATTCGGTGGATAACACTCCTGTCCCCTGCATTCGGTGGATAACACTCCTGTCCCCTGCATTCTGTGGATAACACTCCTGTCCCCTGCATTCGGTGGATAACACTCATGTCCCCTGCATTCTGTGGATAACACTCCTGTCCCCTGCATTCTGTGGATAACACTCCTGTCCCCTGCATTCGGTGGATAACACTCCAGGCCCCTGCATTCTGTGGATAACACTCCTGTCCCCTGCATTCGGTGGGTAACACTCCTGTCCCCTGCATTCTGTGGACAACACACCTGCCCCCTGCATTCTGTGGATACCACACCTACCCCCTGAATTCGGTGGATAACACTCCTGTCCCCTGCATTCTGTGGACAACACACCCGCCCCCTGCATTCTGTGGATACCACACCTACCCCCTGAATTCTGTGGATAACACTCCTGTCCCCTGCATTCTGTGGATAACACTCCTGTCCCCTGTATTCTTTACTCCTTGGACCCTGCCCTCTGGGTGCCATAAACACCTAAACCCGGCACTGACTACAGCCCTCTGTGTGTCACATTCTCCTGATTCTTAAACATATACTGGACCCTTAGCTGTGTTATGTCTCCTAAACCTGACACTGACTGCAGCACTCCCTTACCCCTGTGCTCTGCCTTACACACTCCTGCTCTATATACACAATACTGTACATTACATACTTCTTTTATATTTTCTCAACAGTTGCTGGTTGCTATGCAGTCCCTGACTATTTTAATGAAGTTCTTCTTTAAGATAGGCTCATACAAAGCAATCAAAGCATATTTTATAGGTACAAGGAAGCCCCAGGTTTTTTTTAACCATGCCCCTTAAGCCCCTCCCTACTGCTGCAGGTCACTCCTTCCCTCAAGTGTCCCTCATTCTCAAGTTAAAATGTTGGGAGGTATGTACTATGTGCATTTAAAAAATAAATTTAAAGGATAAGTCCACCTTTGTAACAAAAATAATAAATGCACATCTTTTTGCAGCATTGTGGGAGCAATGCAGGGCTCCTGCAGACTGTGATTGTAAGTTATCTTCTCATACCTGTTATGGACAGGCTGTTATACAGTGAAACGAAGAATCAACAGCGCCCTGGTAGTTCATTGAGGACTTCAAGTCGTCAGCTGCAGGCCGTCAGTACTTGTAGTTTTCCCATTCACAGAACTCTGTGAATGAATGATACGACCAGGTGGGCAGAGCCCTGCACGGGCACGTTTTAAAAAAAAATTGTGACAGCAAGTTTGGGGAAAAGATCCCTGGCTCACTGTCACTAGAGGTGGTGGCATTTTTAGGGTAGAACACGTAACATGTTCCCAAAGGTGTACTTATCCTTTAACAACTTGTCGACCGCCAGCAGTACATATACTGTGGCAGGTCACCTCTGTCCTGCAAAACGACGTAACTGTACGTGCTTCGTTGGACTGCGAGTGGGGGCGCGAAGCTGATCTGTGGGTCTGGCAACCGCGATTGCCGCTGGGCACCCGCGATCTCTCCCCATGGATACAGAACTGTTCTGTCAGCAATGAACACAGGGCTCCTGTGTTCTTCCTATTTAGGAACACAGGTCTCTGTGTTCATTCCATAAGTCCATCCCCCACACAGTTAGAAAGCACCCCCCTAGGGCAGTGATGGCAAACCATAAGCATCCTGGGAAATGTAGTTCCAAAACATCTGGGGTGCCAAGGTTCGCCATCACTGCCCTAGGGACACAGTTAACCCTTTGATCGCCCCTGGTGTTAACCCCTTCCCTGCCAGTGTCATTAGTACAGTAACAGTGCATATTTTTAGCACTGATTACTGTAGTAATGTCACTGGTGCCCCCAAAAGTGTCAAAACTGTCAGTTAGGTGTCCGATCTGTCCGCCGAAATGTCGCAGTCCCCTTAAAAATCGCAGATCACCGCCATTACTAGTAAAAAATAAATAAATAAATAAATAAAAATGACATAAAACTTTCCCCTAGTTTGTAGATGTGATAACTTTTGCGCAAACCAATCAATATACACTTATTGGGATTTTTTTTACCAAAAATATGTAGCAGAATACAAATTGGCCTAAAATGATGAAGAAATTTGATTTTTAATTTTTTTTTTATTGGTAATGTTATATAGCAGAAAGTGAAAAATATTGTTTTTTTTTTTGTTTTCAGAATTGTCGCTCTTTTTTTGTTTATAGTGCAAAAAATAAACATCGCAGAGGTGATCAAATACCACCAAAAGAAAGCTCTATTTATGGGGAAATAGGACATCAACTTTATTTGGGTACAGCGTCGCACGACCGCGCAATTGTCAGTTAAAGTAACACAGTGCCGAATTGCAAAAAAGGTACAGTGGGTACGGAAAGTATTCAGACCCCCTTAAATTTTTCATTCTTTGTTATATTGCAGCCATTTGCTAAAATCATTTAGGTTCATTCTTCTTCCTCATGAATGTACACATAGTACCCCATACTGACAGAAAAACACAGAATTGTTGACATTGTTGCAGATTTATTAAAAAAGAAAAACTGAAATATCACATGGTCCTAAGTATTCAGACCCTTTGCTGTGACACTCATATATTTAACTCAGGTGCTTTCCATTTCTTCTGATCATCCTTGAGATGGTTCTACACCTTCATTTCAGTCCAGCTGTGTTTGATTATACTGATTGGACTTGATTAGGAAAGCCACACACCTGTCTATATAAGACCTTCCAGATCACAATGCATGTCAGAGCAAATGAGAATCATGAGGTCAAAGGAACTGCCTGAAGAGCTCAGAGACAGAATTGTGGCAAGGCACAGATCTGGCCAAGGTTACAAAAATATTTCTGCTGCACTTAAGGTTCCTAAGAGCACAGTGGCCTCCATAATCCTCAAATGGAAGACGTTTGGGACGACCAGAACCCTTCCTAGTGCTGGCCGTCCAGCCAAACTGAGCTATCGGGGGAGAAGAGCCTTGGTGAGAGAGGTAAAGAAGAACCCAAAGATCACTGTGGCTGAGCTCCAGAGATGCAGTCAGGAGATGGGAGAAAGTTGTAGAAAGTCAACCATCACTGCAGCCCTCCACCAGTCGGGGCTTTATGGCAGAGTGGCCCGACGGAAGCCTCTCCTCAGTGTAAGACACATGAAAGCCCGCATGGAGTTTGCTAAAAAACACCTGAAGGACTCCAAGATGGTGAGAAATAAGATTCTCTGGTCTGATGAGACCAAAATAGAACTTTTTGGCCTTAATTCTAAGCGGTATGTGTGGAGAAAACCAGGCACTGCTCATCACCTGTCCAATACAGTCCCAACAGTGAAGCATGGTGGTGGCAGCATCATGCTGTGGGGGTGTTTTTCAGCTGCAGGGACAGGACGACTGGTTGCAATCCAGAGAAAGATGAATGCGGCCAAGTACAGGGATATCCTGGACAAAAACCTTCTCCAGAGTGCTCTGCACCTCAGACTGGGCCGAAGGTTTACCTTCCAACAAGACAATGACCCTAAGCACACAGCTAAAACAACGAAGGAGTGGCTTCACAACAACTCTGTGACTGTTCTTGAATGGCCCAGCCAGAGCCCTGACTTAAACCCAATTGAGCATCTCTGGAGAGACCTAAAAATGGCTGTCCACCAACGTTTACCATCCAACCTGACAGAACTGGAGAGGATCTGCAAGGAGGAATGGCAGAGGATCCCCAAATCCAGGTGTGAAAGACTTGTTGCATCTTTCCCAAAAAGTCTCCTGGCTGTATTAGATCAAAAGGGGGCTTCTACTAAATACTGAGCAAAGGGTCTGAATACTTAGGACCATGTGATATTTCAGTTTTTCTTTTTTAATAAATCTGCAACAATGTCAACAATTCTGTGTTTTTTTGTCAGTATGGGGTGCTATGTGTACATTCATGAGGAAGAAGAATGAACTTAAATGATTTTAGCAAATGGCTGCAATATAACAAAGAGTGAAAAATTTAAGGGGGTCTGAATACTTTCCGTACCCACTGTAATTAAGGGGGAAAACCTTTCCGGTCCAGAATTGGTTAATGATGTAATAATAAATCCAGAGTTGCATTATTTGTCTTTTATATCTGCCAGAAGTTCAGCCTTAAATACACAACAGATCAAGCGAAGATATATATTACTGATACATAAGGACGAGCAAAACTTACCACAAAACTGGGCAAATTATACAGAGCATTGGATAAACAAAATTGCATAAACAGAGGTTACTTGCAATAAAATTGCATGTAAAAATGATCAGATCCAAATACAGAGGCTGCTGATTTATATGCAGATCTTGGCTTTTCCTGTATGAGTTGAGTTTAGCTTCACCTCTCCTTCTTTATGGACATCTCCATTGGTCAGAAGTCCATCATATAGATCAGCCATTCTTAACCAGGGTTTCTCCAGAGGTCGCTAGAGGTTCCTAAACCACTTCCCAGAACCGTTTTTTTTTAGAGCCAGCGGTGAGCTTTCTAATGATAACAACTGATGGGGCTCAGCATCACAGGGAGCAGGAGGGGACGTCATGGAGGGGACAATGTCATAAAGGGGAGGGGCTTAGTCATTATACTTATTTGGAGTATTTATTTTTAAAGGGCAAACGCCAGCATTTATTTTTAAAGCATTTTTTAACCTGAAAAAAAAAAAAAGTATCCTGTTCCCTCAAAGCATAGTATACAACACAGTGCTTGTTCTGTGTAATTAACCCCCCCCCCCTCCCCCGTATCACCTAAAATACCTGGCTGATCCTGCCTGGCTATGTCCTCCACGCTGCTGAGCCCTGACATCGTGGTTAGTTTACGTGCCTCCATCACCGGCAGCTCACCTGTCCTCCTCTGTCCTCTCTCCACCCCTCCCTCCCTGCCTGTCTGCTCCTGTGTTAGTGCCCCTCCTGCTGCTGTAGTTTCATTTAAAGTTTCATATCCTGTCTACAGTCTGTTTATTAATCCTGTGTGCCCCTGTGTCTTTGTTTTATAAAAATAAGCCATTCTTTGCAAGTTTTCAGAGCGCTAATTGTCACTCATACGACCCGCCGCCTCTCCCCTCCCCTCCTCCTCCTGCCCTCCCCTCCTCCTCCTCCCATCCCCTCCTCCTCCCCTCCTCCTCCTGCCCTCCCCTCCTCCTCCTCCCATCCCCTCCTCCTCCCCTCCGGACTGACATCAGCAAGAAATCCTTGACCCCATCCGCTGCAGGCAGCTGTCAGGCAGGTAGAGGAGAGAACCGACCGGTCACATGAGAGGGGCTCAGCACTCTGAAGACTGGTAAAGGATGCCTTATTTTTTTAAACACAGACACACAGGCACACAGGATTATTAAACAGACTAGACAGGATAGTATAAAGTGGCTTAACAACCACTTTAAAGGGGAAGTTGAGATTCCGGGGGGGGGGGGGGGCATTTGCCCCCCCTGCCCCTACTTGCGAATGTCCATGCCTCCCACAACCTTCCACCGCTCTGCCCGGGTCTGCTGTCCCTCTGGCATGTCCGCCCGCTGGTCAGAATTCCGAATGAAGCTGGATTCGGCTTCATTTAGGTCTCCAAAGAAGTAACCCGGAAGTGATGTCACAACTGCACTTCTGGTTTTTTCGGTTGCCAATGGCGCAGATTTTAAAAAAGCAGATTTTGACATTTTGAATACTTTTTAGTGCAGTGGAGGGGTTTGAGGGACTTTTAGACCCCAGATCCCTCCATAAAGAGCACCTGTGTCACTGCCTATTATTTTCACAAGGGATGTTTACATTCCTTGTGACAATAATAAAAGTGATCAGATTTTACTTATTTTTTTTTTATAAAGGAACAGTGAAAAAAATAAAAAATAAAAACAAATAAATGGGATTTTTTTTTTTTTTTAAACGTCCCTGTCCCTGTGTGCCTGCACAGCAAAGAAAACGCATATGTAAGTCAAGCCCACAAATGTAAACGGTGTTAAAATCACATATGTGAGGTATCGCTGTGATCAATAGAGTGAGAGCAATAATTCAAGTAAAAGAACTCCTCTGTAATTCTAAAGTAACCAATAACATTTTCTAAAGTGTCGTCTATGAGATTTTTAGTTTGTCACCATTCCACAGCTGTGGGCAATTTTAAAGCATAACATGTTTGGTATCTATTTACTCGGCATGACATCATCTTTCACAATATACAAAAAAATTGGGCTAACTTTACTGTTTCATTTTTTTTTAATTCAGTGAAGTGCGTTTCCCCAAAAAAATTGCGTTTGAAAGACTGCTGCACAAGTATCGTGTGACAAAAAATATTTCAACAACCACCATTTTGTTCTCCAGAGTCTTTGCTAAAATATATGTGTATATATATATATGTATATATATATATATATATATATATATATATATATATATATATATATATAATGTTTGAGAGTTCTAAGTCATTTTCTACCAAAAATTACTCATTTTAACTTGTAAATAACATGTGTCAGAAATAGGCTTGGTCCTTAAGTGGTTAAACTGTGGCTGATTGACCTCCCATTAGATGGTACCTGCATACTTTTGGGTCCAACACCACGTGGCAGAGCCAGCAGCTTTGACATCAATGAACATTTTATGGCATTAAGACCACCACTGTAAGGGGCATCCTCCCCTGATCATCAATGAAAGGGGCATTCTTCTCAGTGACCCCTGATAAATTAATTTTAGCGTGACTTCTCCAAGACTTGAAAATTATTTTAGGGGTTCCTCTAGGGTAAACAAAGGTTCAGAAAAGCTGAAAATAAAGAAACCCAGAAGATGTAATGCCTATAATAATAAAAAATACATACATAGCCTTACATCATATTGATTGGCAGGTCATATGTAGCAAAAACCCTCAAATATGTGTGTGCGGTAAGCAAAGAAGCTCCTTAGGAGATATCTTTGATATGGTAGTTTGTTCCAAAGTAATACCTGAACTCTAGGGAGCACCATGAGTTGTGGGCCAAACACTTAGAATATCTTGTGCAAATCATCATAGCATTGGAATATTCCTCCAGAGCAAAAGAAGCCAAAACAAACATATAAGCTGCCCAGGGAAGAGCGTCTCACATAGGTGTTCCCATTTTATAATTAACAACCACCAGTACAATACAAGTTTAGATGGTACAATTATTCGAATCAGAGAAATAGCCCCAAGACATCATTTGAAGTCTCCAACATACACAACCTAGAAAGGAAATCCAATAAATTAGCGGTTCTGCAGATATGATCCCATGCGACTGAAGGTTCAGCCAATTATAGCTGTGGATCTACAGAACTTTTTGGCATACAGTTTTCACCATTTTTTTTCACTTTTGCAGGGCTTTTTTAAGTTTGTTTTACTTTTTTTTTTTTTTTTTTTTCATTTTACATGAAGTAGGAAATGATTAAAACCCCTGTAAGGGTCTTTTTTTTTCTCTTCCATGTCCAGTTGTAGTTGTGAGATCTCTCTTAACGTCCCGTCTTGTATACATAACAAGGTCTCCAAAGTGAGGAAAATCCCCTCTTAAACAGTTGTCACTTGAATGTCACCATTGGAAGGTTTCCTCTCTTTTCCTGTTCTGATGACAATTTAACATTTTTAACTTTTTCATTCACTTTTAGTCCCAAAGACAATGGTCACTAAGACCAATAGAGAGAGTGACTCTCCCTAACTGGGAAACAAACAGCAATAAAAACCTGACGGGGCTTCTAGCCACTTCACCAATTCATCCATAGCTAAAATAAAATGATATGGCTTTAGATACAGTTTAAATCTGGACTCCAGGACAAGCAAGTATTGTCTAAAAGAGACAAATATATTGGTACTTGGATTTTGGTGTGCTTTGTGTATTTCTTCCAGGGGAGTAATCCAGTGTAAAACTTTGCCTCTGTGCAGCTTCCTCTAATAAAGACCGGTGTAACGTTAGAAAATCCTACCTCGTGAGAATTCCATACCCTCGTCACTTCCTGTTTACATAGATCATTGAACAGCTGAGCAGTCTAGCAGTGCGCATGCCCACAGCTCCGGAGGGTAGGGAATTCTCACGGGTAGTGTTATGTAACGTTACACTGCATCAGCTGTTGCCGCAGTTACATTAAAACATCTCTGCTGCAACATAAAATCATCTCCGCTCCTACCCCTGTCACTTCCCTGATCTCGGCTACAAAATGAAAAAGCGGCGGGTATATGAAAATATAAATCATGGAGATCTCGGCTCCGTGATTTATATTTTCATAGACCCGCCACCGCTTTTACATTTAGTAGCGGAGATCAGGGAAGATACAGGGGTAGGAGCGGAGATGATTTTATGTTGCAGCAGCAACAGCTGATGCGGTGTAACGTTTAAAAACACTACCCGTGAGAATTCCCTACCCTCCGGAGCTCTGAGCATGCGCACTAGTAAGCTGCTCAGCTGTTCAATGACGTAGGTGCACCGGAAGTGACGAGGGTGGGGAATTTTCACGGGTATGGTTTTTTCACGGAACGCCGGTCACTGCCGCTCTCTCTCTTTGTGCAGGGTGACTGGTTTTGTCTCCAACCCTTCCTGCACTTTTGCAGGCAGCCCGTAATGGCTGGGGCTGCCCCGCCTCTCCACTCTTCCAGTCAAAGAAGGCTTTGCATTCATTCAGAAAATGAAAAGTATTCTCTGAATGGTGCTCATGCTGAGCGGCCAACCTCCTGTATTCACAATGCATCAGGCTGGCCACTTGGCACAAGACCCGGAAGAAAGTAGAGATAGACTCATAGAATAATGCATAGGCATGTGCATACGTGTGCGCACACGTGGGAGCGTGTCCACAGTTCCTGTTGGCGCCAGGTGGGCTAATTAAGTGATGCTCTTGCTCATTGTTAGTGCTGACTGGCCTTCAGCTTTTCCTGTGTCTTCAGTGTATCTTGTATCTGATCCTGTTGATGACCTGGCTTGTTACTGACCTGATCCTGGATTCCACTTGTACCTTTGCCCGACTGTTCCTGATCATGGCTCCGTTCCTGACCACACTGCCTTCTACTGACCTAGGCTCCCTCTGTGACCTCGCTCCTGTCTCTGATTTGACTTCATTCTACTCCTGATTCATGCTTCGGCTGTCCTTTATATGAGCTCAAGTCATCACAGTGTGTTCCTGCCTAAAGCCTGCTGGGAGTTTCAACAAACCACGTATCCAGAACCTGTGGTACTTGCAAAGTGCCCCTTTATCTTTGGATAATCCAGCTTGCTTCACTTCTTTTCTTGACCTGATCTCCTGCCTGACCTCCCAAACTGGCATCTCCTGCTGCAAGTTCTGCTATCAACACTTGCCAACACTTGTTCTCCTCCTGTCCCTTGCCACTATTTGTTCCACGTTCAGTGGGGCCTTGGCTGGAAATACAAGATAGGCCAACCTTGTCAATTCAGTCTCCTACCAGGTACATGACAGTAACTATGTTTAACATATACCATGCATATGGTTCTTCTTTACATAAATGTTTTTGTGCCTGGAGTTCAGCTTCAAGGGCATAACCCTATTGTGGCTCTAATTTCTACATTCCACTTTCTTCTTATGGAACATTCCTTCCATCCATAAAAAAATTTACTCTGAAAGATTGAAGCAAACATTTATGTACACTGGGCACAAAATCATAACAAGTCATTAGACCTTTTCATATATATATCTTTGAAACTGCTGTTCAATTCCTGTATAAGCCGACGCTAATTCTCCTCTGAAGTCACATTCTAGTGCTTGGATTAGCACTATGGAGCCATAATGGACAGGGCATGTCAGGGTGGGGGAGAGAGGTGCCTTGTGTGTCACATAATAGACTGGATGAGGTCAGGATAGCTCAGTTCATTCATACACCGCTGTGGAGCTGGGAAGTGTCACTCGGCGGGTGTGGACGTATGTCAGGGTTACGATGGCAACCGCTAAACATACACACAATCTTCTACAAAGAAAGGTATCCATGAGCAAAACTAGCATGGCAGCATTCTTTTGCCAGCATCAATGTTAAAAACATATGTCATGATGGTGATAAGTGTAGAAGGAGGCCGTCTGAAAAGTTTTGGGGCTAGCAGAAACCATTAGGTTAAAGATGCATGAAGGAGTTGACTCATCAATGTGCAGCTTTATAGCTGCAATCTTATTAATGATGAGTTAAGGAGGGTACTGGAGTTCATAGTCAAATGGCAAAGCCTAATGTTGGTGTATCTATGTGATACAGTTTTTTTCAGGGGAGTGCAGGGAACCAGAGCCCATGGTTATATGACTGGGACCAGTGTCAGTGCTTATGTGCAACCTTACAGCTGCACATTTATCCAGGCTAAGGGGAATCTTGAGCCAATAATCACATGACAGGGGCTGTCAGAACTACATCAGAGGGCACAGAACGATGAGAAAAAGTGCAGTCCCATCTCATTATAACTGAAGATGTTGCATCAACTCAGTGCCAAGAGCAAATAAACATTAAAAAACAATTAAATCGCCTTCTTGGGTTTCTCCTGGGTACTCCGGTTTCCTTCTATAATTTAAAAAATAAAGAAATTCTGATGGGTCAATTAAATTTCTTCTAATGCACTAAGGACCTTAGTTTGTACCATTATTTGCGGACTGGGACCTATGGGAATGTAATCAAAGTAATGCTGTGTGTGGGCATTACAAAAATGCTTGGAATAAATACTGGGCCACTTGGCTCTAGCTGCCTTCAAGGGGTAAGGGGTGTAGACAGGGGATATTTGTTGTCCCTTTAAGAAGGAATTCTGCTTTAATCTTTCTAGGAAGTGAGGTGACTTTGCCTTCTTCCTGGCAGGGTCCTATTTAAGTTGTGGGTGAAGATTAGCCAAGGGCAGATACTGCCAGCTCATGAGAAAGAATGAGACTGATCAGAAAGATGGGATAAGGATTTGGAACAATTTATGTCCTCCTCAAAGATGGACACACCTGCTATTGGGATCTGAAGGTACACTTCCACATAAAGAGGACCTGTATTCAATGGGAGAAAGAGAATGCACTTAAAAGATCTGTGAATATGGACTACCTCAATAAAATTGAATTGTACTGAGCCTGTGGCTGCTTGAAGTATCTGAAGTGGACTCCTGTTATCATTGGTGATATAAAGTGAGACCATGCCCCATTAAGCCAATACAAGACACATGAAGGAACACACAGTGGGATATAGGATCTCGGTGGTGCAACTCAGTACAAACCTGGTTGGGCTAGACTAGAGGATAATGGTGGATAGGGGAGTAGGAGCTTTATCCTGTTACCACATGGAAGACATCAGGCCTGAAACAAGAAGTGTCCCTAGCCAGAGGACAGTCATTGTTAAGGATAACCAGGGCATGGTGACTGTATGTTCAGGGCATGCCATGTGGGTGATACACTGAATGTGCATGTGTGCAGCAGAGTTCTGCACGGGCTATGGATTTTCCAGTGGTCTCTGTGTGCTAGGCTTGAGTCAACCCTGTTTTAGGCGGGTCCTGGTAAAGAGCATATGGGAAGTTATTGAGACCTGTAAAGTTACTGAAAGATTTACTTTAAGTTTTTACTTAGGTTGTGTGAACTAAGATTCTTCAGGCTTGTAACCTCAATTGTGATGGCATCAGCAGAGGACAACTGTGCATTGCCCCATTTGTATCATGTAACTGGTGCAATTGTTTTTGCTCTTTTCTCTAAAATAATCAATTGCCATTTTGTAGCCAGGAAAAAAATTATCAAATACAGTGCTTTTTTCCAAGAAGGAAAACCTCATTGCGTTAAAAAAATGATATAACAATTCTACAAAATGTCAGGAATTTATTCATGCCGGTTTGTAAAGGTTACCGGAAGTTCCACTTTTACAAGGTGTTTTAGCGGTTTATTTAGCTGTTTAGCTAGGGTTGCCAAGGCTGTGGGAGCAGACGTGGTAAAGTGTCATTTACCTGTAAGAGCAGGAGACAGTAAACTTGTTTTGCCAGGTCTATACCACACAGGGCACATCCTGAGCAGGGGAGGTCTGCTTCAAATCATCAAAGATAATCTCCTAATCCCAGGATCAAAGGCTGTGACTCTGAGTCACTCAGTGCATTCTCCAGGCTTTCAGCAGCAGTATTCACAGGTAGCTGGAAAAAGATTAGTGAGACTAAGGCGTATTGGTTTAATGTGACAGTACACAAGATTTTGACAGTATGTTTACAATCCGGAAACCAAACAAATCCACTTTCGGATTTAACTTTGGAAAAATGGGAACTTCTAGGCCTCACTCCAGCTTTACTTCATTTTAAAATATATTATATAAATTGTAATTTAGGACCTCCTGCATATGGGCGCCTGCTCTCTTTTAATGTAAATTCCGATATTTTTCCCCCTGCACAGAAAGTTAAAGTGCTACGTGCACCTGTAGATGTTTATTACTGTGTGCGGCTGTACCCTGAGTATATGCTATCATAAATACTCATATAGCAAATGAGCATATGCAAAAGTAGAACTTTTTCTATTTTTTGTGTACACCTGTACACTACACTTTCATTCACTTGAATACCGTTGTATAGCAACACACAGCTATTCATGTGCTGGGGATAATTATTGGAATTTACAGTGAATGAGTTCAGATGCCCATGTGCAAGAGGCCTTTTAATCCATAAAAAGTACTTTTAAAAATATTTATTTAAATAAAATAGAAAGTTTCTCCTTTTAATTTTGAATGCAAAGTTATAATTCTGTGCTCCAACTCTAGTCTTCTTCCAGTTTAAATGATGCTTGGTCTCATTCAACCTACTTTCGGTGATCCAGTGGTGAGTATTTGTGTGAATTGTCAGTGCTATATTAATACCTGTAATAAATAAATCAAGTAACCTATATAGGCTAGACCAGTGGTCCTCAACCCTGGCCTACAGGGCCCACTAACAGGCCAGATTTTAGGTATTACCTTGGGGAGATGCAGACTAGAGTACTGCAATCACTGAGCAGCAAATGATATCACCTGGGATGTATTTCAGTTATCTTGAAAATCTGGCCTGGTAGTGGGCCCTGTAGGCCAGGGTTGAGGACCACTGGGCTAGACCAGGGATCCTCAAACTACCACCCTCCAGCTGTTGCGGAACTACACGTCCCATGAGGCAGTGGTCCTAAACCCTGGCCTACAGGGCCCACTACCAGGCCAGATTTTCAAGATAACTGAAATACATCCCAGGTGATATCATTTGCTGCTCAGTGATTGCAGTACTCTAGTCTGCATCTCCCCAAGGTAATACCTAAAATCTGGCCTGTTAGTGGGCCCTGTAGGCCAGGGTTGAGGACCACTGCCATGAGGCATTGTAGAACTCTTGCATTCACAGACATGACTAGACATGATGGGAATTGTAGTTCCTGAACAACTGGAGGGCCATAGTTTGAAGACCCCTGGGCTAGACTGTAAATTAAGAACACCACTACTAATGATAAAAGCTGGCTGGTGTGTCTATTAAATTTAAAAGTCTTTGTAATCTACATCTGTATCTCCATGCCTAAGCGGCCCTCACAAATAGAATGTTCTTTTAAGAGCTGCCATGGCACCTGTTGGATGGGCAAAGTTGGCAGTCATGTATTTAATGTGTCTCCACAGTTGGCTGCAGTATTATTGTGTGTGTGTTCTGTTGCTACAAGGGCGGTGTTACAAGTGAAGCTGTGACCCATATTAACTTAGCATGTTTCATTTCCTGCCAAGTGGAAACTGACAGGATGCAGGGCACATTATGTTTTTTGTCACTGTGTGTCACACACCAGCCCCAGCCCAGCTCATAGAATCACTGCTATGGTGACAAATGTGTCTGTTGCCCACTCCTGTAATTCATCTCCTCATAGGACAGTTACAACATTGCTTGACTCTTCTTGGCTTTAATATTTAGGCTCACCTGATATTTAAATCCAGAGGCTAACGAGATAATTTAACAAGCATGTGACATTGCGGTTGCTCAGAGTGATTCTTTTCGCAGAAATCCTCCATCTGAGTCACTGGGATGTGCGCTGGCAGCGGCCCAGCAATAAGGTTTAATGTGTTCCCACCCTGGAGCGACACATGAATCTGGAGAAGTGAGTGCCAGTTGTATGTAGGAAACACTGATCTAAGATGTTGTGTACACACCTTTGGGGATCCCCTCCCTGTACTAGTGGAATTCCCCTGGCAACCCCCCCCCCCCCTACTCCCGCTATGTTTTTTTTTTTTTTTTTTTTTTTGCTACTCTACTTGATCATCTTTTTTAATTACATAAATGTGGCAGCTTATGGGCCTTTGGAGACCTCTTAGCTCCAGCCAAAATTTATATAATTGTATTGGATGGTGAGCGGAAAGCCTAATACTTGCCATTTTTTTTTTTTTTTTTTTTTTAGCTTTTGGTAACATTGGGGAAGAATTACAAATTCTGTCAGGATTTTTTTTTGGCTGTGACACCATTTGGAGTGATTTTCCTCACTTCCTGTGCCTGTGACACCCATGCAAGTAATGAGAGGTACAGTGGTCATGAGGACAGGCAGGTACAGATAGAATATGTTAGAATTTTTACCCTTCCCCAATGCTAAATATATTTTTTTGTCCTTTGTCCCTGATGAAGAGATCTTCCAAATGAGGTTTATGAGCAATAACATTGAAAAGTATCATACCGTATATATATACAGTATCTCACAAAAGTGAGTTCATCCCTCACATTTAATAAAATATTTTATTATATCTTTTCATGTGACAACACTGAAGAAATTACACTTTGCTACAATGTAAAGTAGTGAGTGTACAGCTTGTATAACAGTGTAGATTTGCTGTCCCCTCAAAATAACTCAACGCACAGCCAATAATGTCTAAACCGCAGTTAACAAAAGTGAGTACACCCCTAAGTGGAAATGTCCAAATGGGGCCCAAAGTGTCAATATTTTGTGTAGCCACCATTATTTTCCAGCACTGCCTGAACCCTCTTGGGCATGGAGTTCACCAGAGCTTCACAGATTGCCACTGGAGTCCTCTTCCACTCCTCCATGACGACATCACAGAGCTGGTGGATGTTAGAGGCCTGTGCTTCTCCACCTTCCCTTTGAGGATGCTCCACAGATGCTCAATAGGGTTTAGGTCTGGAGACATGCTTGGCCAGTCCATCACCTTTATCCTCAGATCTTTAGCAAGGCAGTGATTATCTTGGAGGTGTGATTGGGGTCGTTATCATGGTGGAATACTGCCCTGCGGCCCAGTCTTCAAAGGGAGGGGATCATGCTCTGCTTCAGTATATCACAGTACATTTTGACATTCATGGTTCCCTCAATGAACTGTCGCTCCCTAGTGCCGTACCATGACACTCCCACTACCATGCTTGACTGTAGGCAAGACACACTTGTCTTTGTACTCCTCACCTGGTGCCGCCACACATGCTTGACACCATCTGAACTAAATATGTTTACCTTGGTCTCATCAGACCACAGGACATGGTTCCAGTTATCCATTTTGTTAGTCATCTTGTCTTCAGCAAACGGGCTTTCTTGTGCTTCATTTTTAGAAGAGAGGCTTCCTTCTGGGACGACAGCCATGCAGACCAATTTGATGCAATGTGCGGCGTATGGTCTGAGCATTGACAGGCTGACCCTCCATCCCTTCAACCTCTGCAGCAATGCTGGCAGCACTCATACATCTATTTTCCATATACTTTTTTGGTCGACCATGGTGAGGCCTGTTCTGAGTGGAACCTGTCCTGTGTAACCACTGTATGGTCTTGGCCACTGTGCTGCAGCTCAGTTTCAGGGTCTTGGCAATCTTCTTATAGCCTAGGCCATCTTTATATAGAGCAACAATTCATTTTTTCAGATCCTCAGGGAGTTCTTTGCCATGAGGTGCCATGTTGAACTTCCAGAGACCAGTATGAGAGAGTATGAGAGAGTGAGAGGGATAACACCAGATTTTTTGACCAGATTTAACACACCTGCTCCCCATTTAATGGCTAATTGGGCCCCAATTTGGACATTTTGACTTAGGGGTGTACTCACTTTTGTTGCCAGCGGTTTAGACCTTAATGGCTGATTCGCACTGTTATACAAGCTGTACACTCACTACTTTACATTGTAGCAAAGTGTCATTTCACATATACTCATTATATACATTTTTTTAACATAAGGAGACTTACAACTCCTCTTTGAGGTATTTGTATGAGATCCTTGTTGATGCACACCCATAAATTCAAACAAATCTACTTTGTTAGGTCTCTTTGCTGAGACAATTATGTTCTGTACCCCTGGGGCCATGAAATGCTTTTCTCTAATAACTCTTTTGAAGTTCCCATAAAGTCGATTGTTAACACAGGAAAATAATGTATGGTTGCAGATTATAACAGATTTTCAACAAATGGAAAGACAGGTAATAACCATGATTGGAGGAGAGGAGGGTGGAATGGTGATGCTATCTCAAATTTGATAATAAAGTAAAAAAAAAAAAAGGGGGCCAGTCCATATGAGCATGATAGAGATTTAATTTGAGAATTCTGTTAAATAGCAGAAAAAGAAAAATAAGTGCCCAGGGATGTTATGGTGTGGAAAGTTCAGGGAATTCACACCAAATACTGTAAATAAATAAAGTTAGTTGCAACTTTATTACACATATATTTTCATTAAAATTAGAGTGTTTAAATTAGTTAAAAAGCAGCTTACAGCATTCATAACACCAATGAGATTATTACCCCACTATTTAGTGCATTCCATGTTCCAAAATTCTCTATAGGTGTTAATACATGAGGTTGTTTATCCAAAAATGCTATAAATGTTTGCACATAAAGCTGTTTGTCCAACGTGTTTCCCGGAACAGTGCACTTTTTCAAAGATACATGTGTATGGAAGAAACCAAATCTTATAAGAACCACAGAAACAAAAATAAATGCATGTATGTCATAATTAAATACATATATGGACCACTATAAAAATACTCCCAGGGGATGGTTCTGTGTTGTACATTCCTCACCTCATATCACATCTTTGGTTAAATTACATCAAAATAAGTCCTGCATACTTGATTAAAAACACCAAGAAAGAAATTCATGATTCCCTGTCATGAAGCTTGGTCCCCTGGCCTAGAACCCTATGTTTGGCTACCAGAATAGTGTGTAAAGGTGAAGGCCTCCACACAATAGACTCCAGATTGAGGAGCATCAATGTCATTCCAGTTGTAGATGATGGGAGAAAGAGGAGGAAACCAAATTCCTCCTCCTCTTCAGCCCCTACACAAATATGCAGCCTCTCGGCAGATGGGCCTTGGCACCGAGCGGCCGTACATTTGCATAGCAATAAGCCGACACAGCCCTGCGCACTCCCGGCACAGTTACCAGTGGCTAACAGAAAGCTCCCGATCGCTTCTTGCGATCACAAGCTTTCCGATCATGTAATCGCCATGACAGCCAATGGTGGCAGTCACATGACCATAAACCCCACCCAGCATCTGAAACCTTTTAAAGGGCTGGGAGGCTCCCGTGCAAAGGGGTTAAATCTCCCACTCATCAAAACGATGGCATAAATTACTGTAGCGCTACAACCACAGGGGCTGCTGGTTAAGATGGGTCTTCGATTCTTTGCCTTGACCTTCTCAAAGGCTCAGCCCCTCTGACACACCAGGACGAGGGTAAAACCAGCAAGCAAACACAATGAAACATTGAATGTAAATCCTAATAACCAATAACATTAAAAAGAAACAACTGCGCTAATCCTAACAAATAATGTATAAGCAGCAACTTCAAGTGTGACTAACACCCCAAAGATCAAATAACATTAACAAGTTGCGCTAGAAATGATCGGACAATGTTCAGATTGTATCAGATTTAAGTGTCCATAGAGTCCATAAACCGATATTAACAAGTGACTTGCGGAATATCCAAATGAATGGGAGGCTTACCAGAAACCGAAAAAATACGTGCCAAATAGAAACAGATCCTGACGCTTTCAAAGGGACACTCCAAGATGATCTCGTGGTCCAGAACAATCCCCCTCAGTGATGTTTATATGCGGGATAAAAATGAAAACGCCATAGCGTAAAACCAAAAAACCAGTAATGGGGTAATAGAAGAAGATAGTAGATAGCACTATCTCAAGATGTGAGACACCACAGTGCCAAAAATTTAGAATAAATAAATTTAGTGAAAGAATAAACCTCCACCAACAAATCTAGTAGGTACTCCTTACCAGAAGTAAAGATTAGAAAGCAGGTGTATGTTATAAAATAGGAGAATCCCTCCACCAACAGGACTGCAGCTTACCAGATAATAAAATCCAAAGTGCCCATATGTAATAAAAGAATCCCAAACGTGCTCTGACTGCAACACCATATGTCCTAAATGACCTTACCGGATATTAATATGTGATGAGCAGAAGATATCGACTACTGGGATGGAGGACCCTTGTAGCTCCGGAGGCTCGGGATACTGTATAGATGTACACATGAAATAAAGGAGGGAGCGCCAATAGCGTAAAACCCACGATTTATTATAAAAAGAAAGAATCACACTTACAATGACACGAGGAAAAACAGCAAGGGAGAGAAATGTAGCCGCCGGCCGGACGGCTCCGCTCGCCCTTACTCCTAGACGCTGATGAGCTGACGCCACCTATTTAAAACAAAAAAGGCGCTAAATCGATAACCGGAAGCTCCGCATCCACCATTTTGGAGATGGTAAAGGAGACCGGAACTGTTAGACATGAACCGGAACTCAACATCCGCCATTTTTTAAGATGTGTAGGAGGCCGGAACTGCCATCTTTAAGATGGTAAGGGAAGCCGGAACTGTTGTACATAGACCGGAATTCCCCGATCAGCCATATTGATAAACAAACAAAACAGCCAATCACAAATGGCAATACAGACAGGGACTAGTTGATTCAGCCTGGAACTGACTCGGCCATATAAACAGAAATTAAACATATATAAAAAATATAGTCTAAAAATGTACATATCATAGACCGAAACTTAGGGAAGTCTCGATCCATCATATAAATAGTAAACAGGACCGATAATGGGTCGTCATAAAATTGCATTTAATACATCCATAATAAATCCATATGGAATCCAGAAATGTATCAGATGAAAAACATTAACTGGCCCAATAAATATGCTAAGTGAGACAGACATTCTAAACAGAATCAGAATAAATGGCTAAATTAATAATAAATCGATAATGAGTGGTGAGGTTCCGGTGATCGATTCAGAACTGCAAAATACCCACAAAATTACATATTATACTAATATAATTAAGTTCTGTCTAAATTAAATGACAGACACTTGGGTCATACATATACAGAAATAAATCACTCCCAAAATTTATCGAAAATCAACATTAACATATTAGACCAGTATGGGCATAGATATAAGTAAATGGTAAAAAGTGAACTTTAACTTATAATACTGGAATACTGAAGTAAATAAAATAAGGTCAATATATACTGTAGATAAATTTAAACTAAGCATTGTCAATAAAAGCATTGACCTCTGTGTCTATATTCAACCCAAATGGCATATAGGTCTTCAGCCTGTATATCCAGGACATCTCAAGTCGGGATAGACCTCTAATAAGGGGTTCATTTCTCCAATGCGGGGAGAACTTGTCTATACCCAAAAAGAGAGTGTTCCTGGGATCCTTGTTATGGACTAACGCGTAGTGCTTGGAGACAGAATGTTTGGGGAACCCCTTTCTAATGTTGGCTACATGTTCATTGAGCCTGATATTGAGAGCACGTTTAGTCCTGCTGACATATTGGTGGCCGCAGGGGCACTGGAGTAAATATACTACCCCCGTGGTAGTGCATGCAATAAAAGGCTCAATATCATGGGATCTGCCCGTACTGTGACAAGTAAAAGTTCTGGTGTTGCGCTGTTTAATCGAATTAAGGGAGCAAATTTGACACCTATTGCATTTATAGAAACCGATCATTTGGTTCAGAAAGGTGGGCTTAGGCTTGGGGGGTTCCAGAACATTAGGGGCAAGCTGTTCCTCAAGAACGAGGCTCCTTTAAAAACGACCCTAGGTTTATCAGATAAGGATTTGCCTAAAATTGGGTCATTATTAAGAATGTGCCAGTGCCGGCGGATCAGATTTTTGATATTCATATGCTGACTAGAGAACGTAGTAATAAACGGAGTAACTGGAGAAGATGATGTTCCAGTATTATCACTACTACGGGGTCTCAAAAGTTGTGTCCTGTCCAGGAGGTACACCTCCCTAAGGGTCTGTTGTAAAAAATCGTGGTCATAGCCTTTGTCAAGAAATCTGTTGGTTAAGATCTCTGCCTGGGTTAGGAAATCCTGATCACTAGAGCAGTTTCCGGAGATATTGCCCCTTTGGTACGGCTCGTAACCAAGGGGCATGATGACAGCTATCCACTGGGATGTACGAATTCCTATCAGTGGATTTGAAATAGGTGGAAGTTGTGAACTGATTGTCCTTAATAGATATAACAATGTCCAGAAAGTTGACAACGGACTGGCTACGCTCATAATTGAATTGTATCCCTCTCTGATTAGAGTTGAGTGTTTCCATAAAGGCCAGTAGGTCCTGGTGTTGGCCATCCCAGAGGAGGAGAACGTCATCTATATACCTGGCCCACAACAGAACCTGGGGTCTGCGGTGGGCATAGATGACATCCTCCTCCCACTGGGCCATAAAAAGATTGGCCAGAGAGGGGGCATATTTAGCCCCTATAGCCACACCTGTAACCTGGCGAAAAAACCTCCCATCCTCCTCCCACTGGGCCATAAAAAGATTGGCCAGAGAGGGGGCATATTTAGCCCCCATAGCCACACCTGTAACCTGGCGAAAAAACCTCCCATCAAACCAAAAGTAGTTGTGGTGGGTAGCAAATTCTAACAAATCCATAATAAAAGAAATCTGTCGATTAGGGATATCAGAATCCCTATTGAGGTACATCCTGACTGCTTCTAGACCAATGTTGTGGGGGATGATGGTGTACAATGAAGATACATCCGCCGTTACCATCCAAAGGTTGGCAGTAGGAGTAAGGTCAGATAGCAAATTAAGAACATGTCTCGTATCCTTCACATAAGAGGGGGTTTTTTGGACTAAAGGCTGCAAATAAGAGTCAATGTACTTCCCCACCCGGGACGTCACAGAGTCTATACCACTGACAATGGGATGACCCGGGGGGGAAGTCAGACTCTTATGCAGTTTAGGGAGATAGTAAATCACAGGTGTCCGTGGGCACTTCGGAACCAAAAATGCCTTATCTTTTTTAGTGAGTATGGCAGACCGAAAACCAACTTCTACAATCTCCTCTAATCTCCTTTTGTATTTAATCTTAGGGTCTGAAGGCAGCACCACATAGGTTTGGTTGTCATCCAAAATCCTATGCATCTCTGCCATGTAATCGTCCCTGTCTAGGACTGCTATTCCACCCCCCTTATCAGCGGGTCTGATGACCAGATTCTTATTATTGCATAAAGAATCAAGCCCTGCTTTAAGGTCTATGTTGATATAGCCGGGGTCCCGTATATTGGTTACTAATAGGGTTACTCATTATATAACATTTCACATTCATCTTCCTTACGAACTTATGAACATCCATATATGTTTGGAATTTATTGAGACGTTGTGGGGGTGCAAACTTAAGACCTTTATCTAAAATCCGAATTTCAGAACTGTTTAATACCACTTTACTTAAATTAAAGATACCCGCACCCTCTACGTTTTTGTCTTTTTTAGATTTGCTACGCTTGCCTCCCCTACATCCTCTTGTGGTTCGGCAGGGCGCTTGACACCTTGATTGGCTTTGGGAAAACCCCAACCAGGGTAGCTTTGAGTAGCCAACGGCTGTGGGTTGGAATTCTCAGGCGCTACCTCCCTCATTGGGCGGATGTCAGCCTGTTGTGATGTGCCCACATCACTGGGGACCTCATTATCCCTAAGTGGAAAAAAACGATTGTTGACAGCAATATTATACTGATGACTGTCTTGTCTATAAGGGGCAGAGACTCGTTTATAACCCTGAAATTCCCTCTCAGAACCAGATGGTCTGCTCTGAGGTTGATCAAACCATTGAGGGTTTGGTCTGGGAGGGCTATGGTATTGTCGCCAATGTGAGGGCCGGTAGTACTCTGGATCTGGACCTTGATGGTTAGGATAATAATATCCAGGTTCAGAGTAATTATCGGGCCCACGCCTCCATTGTGGGGTGTGGGGGTAATTTTGATGTTGTGTATTGCCATAACCATAATGGTTACGGTCCCTTCCTCGCTGCCAATCACCTTGGTGTCCCTGTAGGGGAAGGTTACCACCTTGTTTAGGTGGATTAGGTTGTGGCTTATTGTTACCGGGATTAGATCCCCTAAAATGTGATTTAAAGGAAGGACAACGTCCATTCTGCCAAGGCCCTTCCTTGGTAGTCTTAGGGCCATTGTTATTAGTTGGAGTTGGGCCATTAAATCCAACCCTAGGGGGGTTAGTGGAAACCTCCATCGCTTCATCAAGTGATCGGGGAATTCCGGTCTATGTACAACAGTTCCGGCTTCCCTTACCATCTTAAAGATGGCAGTTCCGGCCTCCTACACCATCTTAAAAATGGCGGATGTTGAGTTCCGGTTCATGTCTAACAGTTCCGGTCTCCTTTACCATCTCCAAAATGGTGGATGCGGAGCTTCCGGTTATCGATTTAGCGCCTTTTTTGTTTTAAATAGGTGGCGTCAGCACGCCGTCCGTACCTTCGATAACGCCATCTTGTCCGGCCGGCAGCTACATTTCTCTCCCTTGCTGTTTTTCCTCGTGTCATTGTAAGTGTGATTCTTTCTTTTTATAATAAATCATGGGTTTTACGCTATTGGCGCTCCCTCCTTTATTTCATGTGTACATATATACGGTATCCCGAGCCTCCGGAGCTACAAGGGTCCTCCATCCCAGTAGTCGATATCTTCTGCTCATCACATATTAATATCCGGTAAGGTCGTTTAGGACATATGGTGTTGCAGTCAGAGCACGTTTGGGATTCTTTTATTACATATGGGCACTTTGGATTTTATTATGTGGTAAGCTGTAGTCCTGTTGGTGGAGGGATTCTCCTATTTTATAACGTACACCTGCTTTCTAATCTTTACTTCTGGTAAGGAGTACCTACTAGATTTGTTGGTGGAGGTTTATTCTTTCACTAAATTTATTTATTCTTAATTTTTGGCACTGTGGTGTCTCACATCTTGAGATAGTGCTATCTACTATCTTCTTCTATTACCCCATTACTGTTTTTTTGGTTTTACGCTATGGCGTTTTAATTTTTATCCCGCATATAAACATCACTGAGGGGGATTGTTCTGGACCACGAGATCATCTTGGAGTGTCCCTTTGAAAGCGTCAGGATCTGTGTTTCTATTTGGCACGTATTTTTTCGGTTTCTGGTAAGCCTCCCATTCATTTGGATATTCCGCAAGTCACTTGTTAATATCGGTTTATGGACTCTATGGACACTTAAATCTGATACAATCTGAACATTGTCCGATCATTTCTAGCGCAACTTGTTAATATTATTTAACCAATAACATTGCTTTGTCAAAGAGTAGCCACCAGACTATTTAGCAAAGGTAATGTGTTGTCACTTAGTAAGATTGGTAACTGAATAAATACACATAAATTAGCAATTGTGACAACACAGTTCAGCATACAGGATGCTAACACTGAAGGCTAAGCATAAAATGACAGGTAACATCTAGCTTAGTATAAATACTAGAAACGCCACCCAAAATGCAACAGTGAGCAGTAAAACTTGATCTTACAAACATAGGAACTATACTGCCAGTGTGCACTAATGGCGCCTATGCTATGCCTAAACCAACTGGGTAGGCACTGTCAGGGATTTGTATGATGGATTATGAGAGGAACAGTACTTTAAGATGACCTTCTGCCGGCTGTCGTTTGGGCCCTTTAACACCATTGGTGTACATGGCAATAGTCATTTTAAGCTGGAAAGTTGCAAAGATTTGCCCTTGGGACAAGCATTGAGAGCACATCCAACTACACCATGGTGCGACATGGCCTCGCAGACTTGTGCGATGACATCATGGCGGGGGTGCCGGTGTCCTATGCTAAGTCACCCATGTGACGCAGACACTCTCGCAGGCGCCACCCGCGGGCGGGGACCGCGGAGGATGAAAAAGCATCGCAACTCCCAGGACAGAGACACAAATTGCAGCTCAGGGAAAAGAGCATGGGATAATTGTTTGGAAAGTTCACATCATATAACAGTATAGCCATAATGGCACAAAGTATAAAAATGCAAAAAATACAGGGTCCAATGGGTGCAGCAAGCCAAGAATGAGCAGGAGGTGTCTTCCACCTAATATACAATACAATAATAAAATATGCCCTGATGCACACTGTGATGCACCTCCATCCTTAAATAACATAGAAAGTTGCAAAGATTTGCCCTTGGGACTTTAAATGAGGTGCGACACGCCCAATGATGAAATATAAAATGCAAGTTTATTGGAACATACAATGTCAGCAAGTAAGCACAGACAAGTACCATATTATGAAACAGATTTGGGATGTTATACATAGTATATTATATATATTCATGATCAAGTTCAGTATTCCATGGAACAATCCATTGTAGGCATGAAATGCATCCTGGTAACCCAACGCGTTTGGTGAACAACCGTTCACTTCCTCAGGGGTCGATGCGATTCATAATTTCAAAGAAATAAAACAGTTTGTGGCATGTAATAAAGATAGTAGATAATGTTATACTAATGCAAAACACTAGAAATGGGCAATTTGGGACTTTATATGAGAACTGGCGAGCACTGCACAGTGTCTCCATCCCTGTCAATTGAAAAACAAGATGGGATAAATGAGGGTGTGCGAAAAACAGCCGATCCCTAGTTTGAAATACTTACCCACCAGTCTGCTAACAAACCAAAATAAACCTGTCTAACAAATAAGTTAAAAGCAGGAGTTTAGTTAACACATATTTGCAAATGCATGCGGAAGCTGCAAGGCCAGCGACAAGGCATCCTGCGTTCTTGCAGAACCTAACACTAAATAACACTGCTCAACCTGAGTGTATAAGTGTCTTCACAAAAGGAAGTACATGCTTGCCAATAGGTGGATTGGAAACAGATGGGATTGGAGAACGCCCAATCCTCCCCCACCTGCTCCAATCCACGACTGGCAACGAAAAACGCATGGCTGCACAAAAAAGCCATGGGGTGCAAACTAAATGTGATCATCTGGGAGACACACACCCCCATCCCTTTAGTAAAGATGCCATAGGCAAATGGGGACTTTGAGTGAGACACCCGCCTGTAAAGCAAGCGTCTCCATCCCTAGCAAGATACAAGAAATGGGCAATTTGGGACTTTATATGAGAACTGGCGAGCACTGCACAGTGTCTCCATCCCTGTCAATTGAAAAACAAGATGGGATAAATGAGGGTGTGTGAAAAACAGCCGATCCCTAGTTTGAAATACTTACCCACCAGTCTGCTAACAAACCAAAATAAACCTGTCTAACAAATAAGTTAAAAGCAGGAGTTTAGTTAACACATATTTGCAAATGCATGCGGAAGCTGCAAGGCCAGCGACAAGGCATCCTGCGTTCTTGCAGAACCTAACACTAAATAACACTGCTCAACCTGAGTGTATAAGTGTCTTCACAAAAGGAAGTACATGCTTGCCAATAGGTGGATTGGAAACAGATGGGATTGGAGAACGCCCAATCCTCCCCCACCTGCTCCAATCCACGACTGGCAACGAAAAACGCATAGCTGCACAAAAAAGCCATGGGGTGCAAACTAAATGTGATCAGCTGGGAGACACACACCCCCATCCCTTTAGTAAAGATGCCATAGGCAAATGGGGACTTTGAGTGAGACACCCGCCTGTAAAGCAAGCGTCTCCATCCCTAGCAAGATACAAGAAATGGGCAATTTGGGACTTTATATGAGAACTGGCGAGCACTGCACAGTGTCTCCATCCCTGTCAATTGAAAAACAAGATGGGATTGTCGCTGGCCTTGCAGCTTCTGCATGCATTTGCAAATATGTGTTAACTAAACTCCTGCTTTTAACTTATTTGTTAGACAGGTTTATTTTGGTTTGTTAGCAGACTGGTGGGTAAGTATTTCAAACTAGGGATCGGCTGTTTTTCACAAACCCTCATTTATCCCATCTTGTTTTTCAATTGACAGGGATGGAGACACTGTGCAGTGCTCGCCAGTTCTCATATAAAGTCCCAAATTGCCCATTTCTTGTATCTTGCTAGGGATGGAGACGCTTGCTTTACAGGCGGGTGCCTCACTCAAAGTCCCCATTTGCCTATGGCATCTTTACTAAAGGGATGGGGGTGTGTGTCTCCCAGCTGATCACATTTAGTTTGCACCCCATGGCTTTTTTGTGCAGCCATGCGTTTTTCGTTGCCAGTCGTGGATTGGAGCAGGTGGGGGAGGATTGGGCGTTCTCCAATCCCATCTGTTTCCAATCCACCTATTGGCAAGCATGTACTTCCTTTTGTGAAGACACTTATACACTCAGGTTGAGCAGTGTTATTTAGTGTTAGGTTCTGCAAGAACGCAGGATGCCTTGTCGCTGGCCTTGCAGCTTCCGCATGCATTTGCAAATATGTGTTAACTAAACTCCTGCTTTTAACTTATTTGTTAGACAGGTTTATTTTGGTTTGTTAGCAGACTGGTGGGTAAGTATTTCAAACTAGGGATCGGCTGTTTTTCACACACCCTCATTTATCCCATCTTGTTTTTCAATGCAAAACACTAAGGGGCCACCAAGGCCCTCGCAGGTCGATGCACTGGCAACTGTCTACTCCCAGAACTCCCGTGGTGCAAAGAAAGCAGGCATTTTCAGGGCAGATAATAAACCCCCCTTTTGGCTCCTCTTGCGGCCCATAATCTTTAGGGACCTATAGTTCAGTTAGCCTCTCTTTTCTTCATAATAATTTAAAAGCTTCCTGTCAATATGCATTTTCATGTATTGACAATGCTGATCCAGAAGCATATATTGCTCTTACAAAAGCTTGTTCAATGTTCTCCTGATTTTCTGGTGTCATTTTATCTATAAAAGATGGTATTGTGTATTATTGTTAGGCCGTGCTTTGTAACAATTCCTTACTTGAAGATGCTGTTGGTGAAGAAAAACTTTGTGATGATCCAGAAGCAGCAGAAAGAGTATTTCTGGAAGGAGAACTCTTGAGGGAAAAGTGACTCGCACTTTCATTGTGGTCCTTGTCATTTATTTCATAAATGACATTTTTTAAATATTTTTTAGTGTCTTTAGGGCTTCTCTGGCATGCAAGGATGTGTTTTGTAATCCTTGTAGCATTTGGAAAAGAATATTTCTGCTCACAATATTTGCAAATTGCAGCTTTGCTCTCTGAAATGTTTCCAAATTCTAGATGTTTGTCTCACCAATTTATTGAGAGGAGGAAAGGAAAAACCAATTTACTGACCAGACTATAGTAAAAAATGATGCTGTGATGGGGAAGAACATTAATAGTAATTATTTAAAGGTTAAATAAGATAAATGTTTTAGTCTGACTAATGTACAGTCTTACCTGTCAATTAAGGCCTGAGAGGATAAAAACTATCATCTACTGTATCCCAACAATCACCCAGCTGTAGGAGGTCCAAGAAGGAGCCCACATGCAAACTAAACTAGAGCCTTTCCCTTGCAGTACCCCCTAGTGATAGAAATTCATATTTCTATTGTTTGAGAACTGCATTGAGAGGTACAGTGTTACTTAAATTGTGTTCTAGGATTTGCTTGTCTTCAGCTAAGAGAACTTGCAAAATGTAAAACTTTACATAAAGTATCAGAAATCTTTCATTAAGGTCTTCATGTTCTATTGTTTGAATATACCATGTCATAGATATATTATTTATCATTGTAAAATAACATATTCCACACTTTTTTTTTTTTTTTTAATAAAAAAAAAAAAAAGGCTTTGGAAAAAAATGGGAAAAAAAAACAGTTTTCCCCCCAATTTTTCCATTTTTTTTCAGGCTGTCCCATCTCTAGTTGTAGCACAATATTAATGTCACAGTGAAGAAGAGGAGGCAAATAGATGGCAATGTTTCCTCCACATGTTGTTGTAGCCCTACATCTTGCTACATAATGTAACCAGAGGTGATGTCACCACCTTGGCACCATGGACCAGAAGTGATGTGGGTGCATACAGAAATGCTATTATGGAGCTATGATAAAGCGCATGACAGCTTCTTCCCTACCCACAGGTTCAACGCTTCTCATATTCTTCCTACACTTCTTAAGTAATTTTAAAGCCAACAAGCTGATGTTACAATTGCCCAAAATTGGGAACAGTCAGGTGGACAATAAATACTATGTGGACCCTGATGTTTCTAAGGAGCACTTGGTTTTTAATAAAAACATATGTTAAATAAGATCACAACTAATTTGTTTTCATATATTTGGTGGTAATGTCTTGTCCTTTCCCCACCGTAACCCTTAGCACATTTTTCTTTTTTCTAACTTATTTTAGGGATGAGATGTGCAGGATGGGGGAAAAACTCCTGCAATCACCAGTTTGGGGCTTATTGGTAGAATGATATTAAAAAAACAAGAGGTAATATGTTTTTTTTGCTGTATACTTTCCATAGTTTTTAACAATTATTTTGCCTTTGCATTGGTAGTCTAACTGCTGAGATGTCACATTGATGGTTGCCCCCACCAGTTGGTGCTCTCCTAAAATCCCCCCTGTGTCCCTAGCTTTAACTTAAAGTGCTATTAGACCCAAAATCAAGTCAGCCAGGGTCCTGTAACACAGGGCTATAATCTTATAGCTGCTCCTCTGGGAATAGGAAGATATTAAATGTTTGCCTCTGAAATTGATACATTTTCTACAGTTATCAACAGAGAACTAAATATTTTGATACATTTCCCATTTAGATAGGAACGGAGGATGCTCCTTGAAGGTCCCCACTGTCAACATGTTGTACAATCAAGAAACGATATGGTGGTGGATTGGGAAAGAAACATTTTCAAAGGAGTGGAATCAGAGGCTAACTGGCTATCTGCTAAGTTTAGACATGTGCGGTTCGTTTCCTTCCGAATAAATATTTGGACACATTTTTCGGTATTAGGAGATTTGTATATATCAGAATCACTGAATTACTGTACAAACTAATTTTACTGAATTCTCAGAATTTCCGAAATTCGAATTGCAATTCGACTCGAATTTTACATTGAATTCCATTCGAATTCGAACTGTAAACATATTTCTGAAATCAAAGACTGTGTTTCTTTTTAGTGTACCATTTCAAAATAATGCTGTTTTTGTTAAGCCAAAGGTAATTTAAAGAGTCATTGCAATCATTTGATGAAGATTTTTCCTTTGTTTGTTCACTTTGCAAGTGTAAAATTGATAAAAAGAAACTAGTAAAATATAAATATTGAAAAGCTTTTGTACTCGACATTATTTTTTTTTCATCAGGCTAAAACTTCTGCACAGCATTTTACATAGTAAAATGTTGAAAGTAAGATACTACTTAAATGAATTAGAACACTTGGCATATTTTTGAATAAATGTATTATTAATACAAACCAGATCAATATGTTTAAATAACAATCAGATATTGGTTACTCAGCTGCCACATTAGAATCAAAAAACAAATCTAAAATTTTCAATTTAACTGAAAATGTATCGTTTCCAACGCTTCTAATTGAGAAAAAAATCGGTAAATTCAAAGAAAATTTGGAAAATACATAGAATGAATTCCGAATACGAATTCCGAATACAAATTATGAATACAAATCCCGAATATGAATTGAACGTATCAATCGAACAAAACGAAATAACTAGATTAACAAATCTAAACGAATTGAAACCATTTTTTTCCTCATGCACATGTCTATTTAAGTCTATGGAGAATGTCTATGAGCTGAATCATGGAAAATCAGTTATGGCTAGGTAAAGAGGACAGGGGAAAGGTAGTCAAAGCTCTTGAGAAGGAAAGAGTAGGATGGAAATGACGCAGCTGGGGCCAGTATTTCTGGGACAAGGTTGCTATCGTGGACATCTGTAGACCAAGCATGAAGAACAGATTGTCAAATATAGGGGTCAGGGAGCCCTGAGGATAAGAGAACTCACAGGGGATGATGAATCTGTCGCAGCGGGAAAGAAGAGACTGGACCAAGAAAAGAAGAGAGGAAAGATGGGGTTGTTGGGAAGGGGGTATCCAGTGAGGTGCCTAAAGATCCAATGAAGAATGATCTTGTTCCAGTTGGACCACTCATCTGTCTGACCTAATAAATAACTAACTCACGAGTCTTTTCAATAAAGCAGCTTTTTGTTAGAGATTGAAATTGGTTAGACCTAAACCACCTGCTGTGTTAGGTTTTATAAGAACTGCCATTTTCAGACAGGGTCTTTGGGGTCTTCATGCTAATTCAGTAACCTGAGCTCAGAGTGGGGAGAAGAAACATTTAGGTGGGTAATGGGAATCACATTGAATATGAAAAGGAAACACAGAAGGATGTCCAGTTTATATGTATTTTTTAGGCACAATCAGAGAGAGGAAGGTCTTCTAGGATTGCAGAAGTGAAGTCCTGGAGGTGTGTAAGCAGGGCCATCTGTGATGGTGTCACCCACATTCTCCACTAGAGGACCTGCTTCAGAACAGGGCTGATTAAGGCTTAGTACATACAGCCACTCACAGTCCACAGCCAATGCTGAACTCTGTTCCTGCAACACATGTGCACATACTGTATGATGAGTCCTAGACATAGCACTCAACAAATTTATGGTAACCACTAGCAACAACCTTTCCATGGCTGGGGACACTTATTGCGTCATGCCCAATGTCCCATCCATGGTTTCTGGTTAGGTCTCAGACAGTATGTTGAGCACCCAAATGACATGAGGGCCCAGGTCACTTGCCTCATGCTACGTGGAGGGTGTCACTTCCTCACCGACAAGACGACGACCTCTTCCCCTGTCCACCACCTGCCTCAACTCAACCAGAATTGCACTGGAGTTATTTTCCCAGAATCCTCTATCCCACTTTGTGTTTCTTCATGAAATGCACCAGTCTATCAGTTAGCCTAATGGGGTGCTGTCCCAACTTATATCACCAACAGTAACAGGAATTCACTTCAGTCACTTCAAGCAGCCACAGGAGCACTACAAAACATTTTTTTTTTTAATAGTAAGGTAGTCAGTGGTAACAGTTCAAATAAATGCATTCTCTTCCGTCCAGTAAGATAACAACTCCTTGTACTGCCCATAACCCGGTAATAGGGTGCCCACCCTGGAGTTGTAAGAAAATACTTTTAGTCTCTGACCCATCTCTCAGACTAGGCTCTGTTCTTCCCATCAGCCAAATAAACAGTAACTGAACTCCACCCACAGATTATACTTTATATCATCCTGAAAGGAAGGAAGTGAACTCACCTCACTTCCTGGAAGGATTTAGGGCAGAAACCTACCTAAAGTGGCAATAAATTAACCCCCCTGCCATTTCCAGTCATTTTGTTTCTCTTTCTCATTCCCTTAGTCTTTGCCTGCCTGCCTGTCTTCCTTCCTTCCTTCCTTCCTTCCTTCCTTCCTTCCTTTCCGTCTTCCTTCCTACTTTCCTTGCCATCGTTCTACCTTGCTCCCTTCCTTACTTTCTCTGTGTTTATTTCCTTCTGTCTCTCATTTAGGTCTGCAGCTAACGATTATTAGTTGGCCGATTATTTTTTCGATTAATTGATTAATCGGATAATAACCTTAAAAAACATGTGGTGTATAATTTAATTAATATGTAAAGAAAAAAAAAAGGCAATTTATTCTTAAATATCTATATGCAGTGGTAAATATAAATTACCAACTATATGGTTAGGGAGCAAAATCTCCAATCCACTCAGAACAGACAGGAGATATATATACAGTAAATACTTTTAGAGGTTGAATCTGGTAAATATTATCAGACTCAGAGATCATATTTTTTTATTTAAAGAAAAAAAAATTAAAGACTGTTTTGCCAATTTTCAGACAGAATTGAGATATTATGATCGACAGACTCCTTTGACATAGGCAGGTGGCTTGATAAAAGCTCCCTGCGCCTGCTGTCACTTATACTGGCCATACAAAAACAATGTCTTCCTTCAAAAAAATTTTCATTTTAAGAACGTTTGTTCAATTTTCTAATCGTTAGTGGGGTCAAATCGACATTCGTTTTCGACCACAGTGATTGGAAAATTCAAAGGAGCAGAATAGAAAACTTCTTGGTCAAAGGAATTTTCAGACAGTGTATGTGGTTTTTGTTCAGAAAATACATTCATTTTAAAACTGAATGTTAAAAGCAAGTGAAACTTTCATTCAGCGAATCTACAATGATTTTTCGTATGAATATTTTTTTTTTTTTACAACAAACATATTATACTGCTGCACTGTGTATACTGACATGTATGGATGGTGTACTAAGCTTTATGTGTGTGCTGCACTGTGTCTTCTGACATGTATGGATGGGGTACTGTGCTGTATGTGCACTTCATTGTATTCACTGATATGTAAACAAATAATGCATTCTGTATGCAGACCAACTAATCGGTTGACCAACTAATCGATTATGAAAATAGTTGACAACTATTTTCATAATCGATTAGTTGTCGATTAATCTATCAGTTGTTTCATCCCTACTTTCATTCCCTGTCTGCCCTCCTCCTTCTCTCTCTTTCTCTGGGAACTTGGCACAGATGTGGCCTCTGAGGTTGGCTGGGTCTCCACCTTTGAGACACTGCTCTGACAACATTTTGGCAGTCCAGTGGTATTGGAGCTTAGCGCTATGGCAGCGTAGGTGCGTTTTCAGTTCTTAAATCTGCCTGCACATTCACGTCTAGTTTTCTGTGTGTCTCTAGAAATAAGTGGAATTACATTCCAACCACATTAATAATCTCATTATTTTTAGCATTTTTTAAACTGAGAAAGAACAGACAACCGCAGGGAGAAGTAGGGAAGGTTTGTGGTTGTAGTCCACTGATTCAGATTGTTTGCTGTGGAGGTCCATCAGACAATAGTCTTCCCACGGTCATGGAGAATTGCAAAGGTTTTACTTACTCCACTGAAATGGGTTTATATAGTATATCCTTACTTTGTTGTGGTGGCTTACCACCCATACCTGTGCCAGGACAGTCAAGACTCTTTAAATCCAGTAGGGCAGGACCTAGATAAATAGGTGTGGACTTAGAGAAATGGACGTGGTGTAAGCTCCTCTATGCCCTGATACCTGTGCCAGTTGTCAGGGCACTATGCACAACAGAGGTGCTGGAAGACCTGGCATCTCTGCCAGTACCTTGCATGGCTACAAGAATTTGCACTGGTGCACAACAAGTGCACAGGGGCATGCACAGATGCAGGCATGTGCACTGGCCGTCAGGTGTGCACACAGATGCGCACTGACGACCAGGTGCGCGCATAGATGTGCACTGGAAAATGCATGCGCACTGGAGCACAGTTACACACGCCCCCTTTTTAGTTTAGCCCCAAATGGCCTTTATAAGGAAGCCAGTCAGTATCTGCAGTTGCTGGTTGATCTTCAGCTCCCCCAGTGAGTTGTTCCTGTGATTTCCTGTTACTGACTTGGCTTGTCCTGAACTTGTCTCCTGCCTGCCACCTGACCTGACCTTGACTTGATTAACAGATCTTCTCTTCCTGCTCTCCTGTGTATGACCTAAGCTATCCACTTGACCATGTGTGTTCTAAATCTCACCCGGCACCTGATCTTGGCTTCAAACTGACTTCTCTCCTGTTTCTGGGCTACCAAAGACCTGCTACGTCTCATCGGCACCACCTGTCTGCAGACACCATTCCAGTGCATCAGCTGTACTCCTGGGTTCCTCTGACAAGCATCCTTGTCAGAACTTCTCTGCAAGCATCCCAGCAGGTGACCTGTGCTACTTTGGGTCTGACACCTCCTGTTTCATCTTCAGGGGAGTCTGGAACTTAGCTGCAAGGGAAGCCCTCTCTGCATTGGCCTCCAGCCCCAGGTACGTGATACAGTACAGTCAAAAGTCTTAAAACTCCAAGAGGGCAGGACATAGAGAAATGACTTTGAACAAAGAGAAATGGGTGTGGTATGAACATGAATAAGCATCTTCATGTGCTAATCCCTATGCTAATACATTGAAGAGTAAAAAAAAAAAAAACCTGAGAGGGCAAGACTTCTAAAAATGGATGTGGACTTAGAGAAATGGGTGTGGTGCAGACAACCCTGAGGGGTAAGACTTAGACAAATAGATGTGGACAAAGAGAAATGGGTATGGTGTGGACGTGGATAAAGTTATCCATGTCCAGATTAGGGATGATCCAAATTTTGAAAAGTTCGGTTCGGCCAGAACATCCGAACTTCCCGAAAGTTCGGCCCGGATTTCAGAACCCCATTGAAATCAATGGGACCCGAACTTCGGTAATCAAAAAACACAATTTTTAAGCCCTAAAACCCAATAAACGCCCCTAAAAAGTGCCCAGGGTTCTGGGTCATGCCCCATTAACTATTAATCACACAAAAAAAAGTTCTTAAAAATTGTCATTTTTGATAAAAAAGCCAATTATTGAAAAAATTAAAAAAAAAGAGATTTTGGATACTTTGGATTTCGTATCTGGGGGGTCTAAAAGGTGTGCATGTGAAGTTTCAGCTCTGTAGCATGTCCAGAACCGTGAAAAAAAAAAGATAATTTTTCAGTAGAACCGGGATGTGGGTCGGGAGCCTCCTTTAACTTTAACACCTATATGATCTTTTTTTCTGGTTCTGGACATGCTACAGAGCTGAAACTTCACAGGTACACCTTTTAGACCCCCCCCAGACACAAAATCACACAAAAAAAAGTTCTTAAAAATTGTCATTTTTGATAAAAAAGCCAATTATTGAAAAAATTAAAAAACAAAAAAAAAGAGGTTTTTTGATTTTTACTTTGGATTTCGTATCTGGGGGGGGGTCTAAAAGGTGTGCATGTGAAGTTTCAGCTCTGTAGCATGTCCAGAACCAGAAAAAAAAAAGATTGTTTGTATTAGAACACTTTCTTTCAGGACAGGTAGTTAGCTTCTCTCCCGGTTTAATAGAAGGCATTTTCTGGGGTTCTTTTCGGTCAGGAAAAACATCTGAACTTGTGTATAGTGGTACTGTGCACAAGTTCAGATGTTTTGCCTGCCTCCAAAACCCCCCAAAAAATGCCAGCAAAAACACACCTGGGCATTTTTTTTTTGACGCTAGCGTTTTTTTGGCATTTTTTTGGGTTCTTTTGAGGCAGGCAAAACATCTGAACATGTGTATAGGGGGTATATATACACATATATGTCTGAATATATACCCCTAGACATATATAGGTGTGATAGTAGCAGAAATATATTACTGTAAATGATTTCATTAGCGCAAGCATTTATTTCTGCTACTATCACACCTATATATGTCTAGGGGTATATATTCAGACATATATGTGTATATATACCCCCTATACACATGTTCAGATGTCATGTCTGACATCAAACATGTCTTCAAAAAAGCACTGACAGTGGCAGCCCCTGCAGCATAAAAAATGCTTGCTGGTGAGAAGCCATAATGGTGTTCCGAAGCTATTCAGAGAAATGATAATTTCTCTATTGCGGTCATCCTGACATGGAAGGGTTTGGTCACCCTGCCATGGCAGTCACTATCAGTTCACCCTACACTACATTACAGTCACCCTGGTATGGAAGGGTTTGGTCAGTCGGTCAGCCTGCCATGGCAGTCAGTTTCCCCTACACTACATTACGGTCACCCTGGTATGGAAGGGTTTGGTCAGTCGGTCAGCCTGCCATGGCAGTCAGTTTCCCCTACACTACATTACGGTCACCCTGGTATGGAAGGGTTTGGTCAGTCGGTCAGCCTGCCATGGCAGTCAGTTTCCCCTACACTACATTACGGTCACCCTGGTATGGAAGGGTTTGGTCAGTCGGTCAGCCTGCCATGGCAGTCAGTTTCCCCTACACTACATTACGGTCACCCTGGTATGGAAGGGTTTGGTCAGTCGGTCAGCCAGCCATGGCAGTCAGTTTCCCCTACACTACATTACGGTCACCCTGATATGGTAGGGTTTGGTCAGTCGGTCAGCCTGCCATGGCAGTCAGTTTCCCCTACACTACATTACGGTCACCCTGGCACCTCATACTTTCCCTACAGAAACTAATTTTTTGAAGCTAACTTAAGTGTAAAGGAGCACTCTAACTACACTAGATATCCCTTTCCTCACACTAAAAATAGCTAAATGACACTTTTAAAGTAAAATTAACAGAACTGCTTCCACTCTCTTCCATGTCCAGTATAACAATGCTAGGAATTTGGCGGGGGCGATCTTATATACTGGGGGGCGTATTCACTAATGATTGGTCTAGGGACCCCCTAGTCACTCCAATCACATTCCTAGCATTCTCCTGCCCCCTCAATTGGCTTTTGCTAATGGTTCTGGTCCAATCACGGGCTTTTAAAGCCCATTTCCTGAAGCATTGCATCTTGGGCGGTTCTGGTTGCCGAATTCCGAACTTTTTGGGCAAAAAGTTCTAAATTCGGCCGAACCTCGAACACCCAATGTTCGGGCCGAACCGATGGTCGACCCGAACCGTTCGATCATCCCTAGTTCTGATACCTGTTACGGTACAGTCAAGAATAATAAAACCCAGAAACGGCATGACTTAGAGGAATGGGTATGATGTGGGCAAGCATAAGCTCCTCCATGTACTGATGCTGCCAGCATGTCCTCATTAATTATGACACAACACCTACATTCAAATAACCTCCGATGAACTTTCCTAAATGAATGACACAACCTGATGTTGCTATGGTTGTTGAGGTTAAAATAGATAAATATACCATAAAAGGACCAGAATTGGGTTTCCCTAGGACCATGGCTCAATGAGTGCTAATTCTACATGTTACTCCACTGCATTCACTTGAGTTCCCTTTTAAAAATGAACCACAGGCGAAAAAAGTTTTCCTTTCCTACTTCACCCTTCTTTAGCTAATCTAAAATTAAAAAAAAAAAAAAACATAGCTAAAAACTCTGATTCCTTACCTGGTGTCACTTGACAGGTCAAGTCCCAAGTCTTTTACTGTATATTGTGGTCATGGGGTTCTGAAAACTTCAAGTGGCAGCATCCATGATGCGAAAGGGGGAAAAAAAACCTGAGAAGCGAAGAACATGGAGAGCTGCTTCATGTCACTGGTCTCCACCCAAATGGGGTGTTGTGGAGGGTCATGGGACATTGGATTCAGGTAATTGTTTCTGATTTAAAAGCTTTAAAAAATTGATTAGCTAGGTAGAGTTGGAAATGTGTTATTTATTTATTTTTTTTTACCCAGAGTCGCTCCTCTTGAGTTTCTGTCTAGTGAGAGTTGCTCTCACTGAGTTGCGCTTCTTAAAGTGGATTTCCAGCCACAAAATCGACATAATCGTTTTTGTGGCCATCCGCTTCCTATTTGTCACCTGAAAAAAAAAGAAAGGGATAGTTACGATTTTTTTTTTTTTAAACTTCCCTTGTTATTGTAGAAAAATATACTCACCTTTCTTCCACTTCCTCCCTCGGCAGCCGCGGCCCGCGCCGTCACTTCCGGTTTGCAATGATTCCTGGGAGCTGAACGTCATCGCTCCCAGGAATCAATGCGCCGGCATCGGCCCCACTCGTCACTTCTGGTGTGGCGCCGCATTCCCTGCTAAACAGCTTCTGGGCATGCCCAGAAGCTGTGGAGGAATGCGGCGCCACACTGGAAGTGACGAGCGGGGCCGGTGCAGGTGCATTCTGGGAGAAGGGGACACGGAAGAGGACGCAGAAGAGGATCGCGCTGGCTTCAGCTGCCCACATCCGAGATGGCAACGCTGGAAAAGAAATTTTAAAGGTAAGTATTTCTTCTTGCAGGTAAGTGCGACCCAGGACAGTAAAGAGGCTATGCATTGTGGAATGTACTAGCCCTGACTGTCCCGGGGGTATTTTTATTGAAAAAATGTTTTTGTGGCCGGAACTCCGCTTTAAGTTTGAGTCCAGTGACTTTGCCATCAGTCTGCTTTCAGCAGGAAGAAGTGTTTCCTCTCTCCCCAGTGATTAGTCTGCAACACTGTAACTTTTTAGTAAAGCTGGCCATATAGTGTAGAGCCCTGCTCCATTGAACAAAAGTCAATTGTTTGATGAGTACTAGCAGGAGAAACCATAGAGTATGATGGAAAATGTAAGTGTCCAGCAAAATTGGAATTATGTCGGATGTAAAGATTCATTGATGGCTTTGATCAGCAAAAAAGGGAAAGATCCACAAACTGGCACCGGAACTGGTAAGTATAAATATCTTCTTTTGCAGATGCTTTTTATTTTCTATTTCAGATATAGTCAATTTAAATACACTTGGTTGCAAGACCATTTCCATAAATGTATATTTAATGTGTTTTATGTACAACGTATGTTATTAACCAACAAAAGCCTCCCTTTGTATACAGGGGCATATCTACCACGAGGCAAACAAGGCGTTTGCCTTGGGTGGCATTTTTCAGGGAGGGGGCGGCACCGCCCCCCTAGGCTCCCTTACCCTGCCACTTCACACCACTGCACTGATCCCCACTCCTTGAAAACCAGATGCCCTGCAGCTATTGACTTTTCTCTGCTGACCTCCCGCTGACTTTGTGAGCTGCAAGGCAGCCACAGAGGGAATTGTTTGGCCAAATAGATCCCCTCTCGCTCCTTCGACCCTCCCTCCCTTCAGTGCCTCCCACCTTCCTGATCGCCGGGCGCCCACTCCATGCAGCTGCTGGCCAGTTCTACCTCCTCCCATTCCCATCAGCTGCAGCCAATGCTACTGTAAGAGATCACTGGATGGATGGTGAGTGAGGGGGCTGGGGGCTGGTAAACGTGTATATTTCATTCATGAATGAATAGGAGTCTCTATACAAACTCCTATCTCATTTGTCCACAGTGCAGCTCAGTTTGCAATGGAAGGGACTGTCTTCAGTCCCTTTCTCTGTCTCAAAAAAGAGACATTAGAGGTCTGTTTAGACCCCTGATGACTCCCCAGCATTCTCCTATAGAAAATGCATAAAAGTTTATATAGGTAGGTGAAGGAAGAAGCAGAGAAGTTGGGCTAGCACAGACTGTAATTAGACCTAGGGTTATTATTTGCCAGGAGGGAGGGAGGGAGCAGCATTAGGGAATTGACTCTGAAAATTTCTAGCAAGTTCCAAGGGACACTGTAAATGGATAAAAACCATGTACTGTCTTTAAAATGGAAAAATGCTGTAAGCAAACATCTAAAATACTTGATTTTTCTGTGCATTTACCTGCGATTGTTTAAGTTGGTGACAGAACCTCTTTAAAAATGAAACCAGTATAATAGAAAAGCTATTTTTTGAATGAACAGCTGTTAAAAACATTAACTGCAACCAATATGGCTTCTAAGAAAACCTCTTTAACTTTTTGACTACACTTTATACTTCACAGTTTCACTCAATATAGAATGAAAAAAAAAAAAAACAGATTCGGGTGGGGCTTTCGACGTTTATAAGGCAAGGTTGCCCTTTGATTCACAATCTTTCTGTGTGGTAAGCTGATACCGCCAAAAACATTTACAGCCTTATAATAAAAGACATTCATCTTCCAAAATTCAGTTTACTTGTTCCTGGGTCTTGGCTTATCCTCCTCGCATAAATCTGAGAGAGTGGAAACAGCCCAAACCTGGGATTATTGGCAGTTTGATACACTGTAATGTTTGAATGTCTTGTTCGACTTGTGTCCCTGGATTGCCGTCCACAGAATGACCCCCCTCAGCCACGCTGACCATTGCAGAACTTTTACCTCAGAGTATTGTTATGTTTATTCTTGCCATTTTTATCTGCTAAGTGGAACGTTTTGTCTTCTTTTGACAGTATATCTGTGCTTTTCATCTTTTATCTCACTTTTATCCTTAATGTTATCCTCAGGGAACACTGTGTACACATTGGGTCAGGAGCAATGGATTCATCTATGAACGATAACGAAGTTAAAGTTGAACTTCAGGTAAAAAGTGAAATACACAGATAAAATACACTGGAGCTGGTGTGCCCACCAAAGGAAATTTCTGTCATTCCAGTCCTGAGATTTAGGCTGGGTTCACACTTATGCGAATTGGAAGCTGGTTTCCCCGCATCCAATTCGCATGACAGGAGATTGTGACCGGCTCTCAATGGAGCCAGTTGACACATCTCCGGGGCGGCCGCGGTGCGCATTTCATAGGGGTCCTGTGCATCTTTGGCTCAATTTCAGGCCCAAATTCAGGCAAAAATGTGTGCCTGTTTTGTCCCTGAAACGGAGAATCCCTGCTTTGAGCCGCATCAGTTTTAGGTGTGAACCCAGCCTGACAAAGCTCTACCACACAGCACAGGGCAGAAGTCCTGGTTTATTTCTGCAGAAGTGCAGTAACACATACAGGATACAGGGGTTGGACAAAATTATGGAAACAAGTATGGTAAAATAATGAAATTGTTACCTAATATGGTGTTGGACCGCCTTTGGCATCCAAGAAGGCCTGAATTCAGGAAATTGACAATGATAAGTCTTGGATGGTGAATAATGGAATCTGATACCACACTTCATGAAAAAATCTGTGTCACAATCCTGCACAATGTCCTTTTGCCTCATACAATCAGTTGAACATGTCGACCGCGCTAATGCTTATCAGAGGACATTTTCCCAGAAACTGTATATGCCGTCATTGGGCGGCATAGTGGTGTAGTGGATATCACGGTCGCCTAGCAGCAAAAGGGTCACTGGGTCAAATCCCAACCACAACACTACCTGCCTGGAGTTTACATGTTCTCCCTGTGCCTGCGTGGGTTTCCTCCAAGGACTCCAGTTTCCTCCCACACTCCAGAGACATGCTGGTAGGTTAATTGGATCCGGTCTAAATTGGCCCGACTATGTTTATGTATGAATGTGAGTTAGGGACCTTAGATTGTAAGCTCATTGAGGGTAGGGACTGATGTGAATAAGCATTTTATATGTAAATTGACAGCACTTTATAAGTATCTGAAATAAATAAATAAAAAAAAAAAAAAAAACCTTTAATACTGTACCTCGTGACACTGCAAATAAATTGCCAACTTCAGTCACAGAGACACCAGCTAAGCAGGCACCAACATATTGCACTCTTTGAAATTCAGTAAGCTCTGACATGAATTTGTATTACTAGCAAAACACGCAGTGAATGACAAACATAAGGCTGTGTTCAGGGCCGATCCTGGGCAGGTGCGCGGGGTGCACCATGGCCGCGTGAGGGGGGGGCGCACACGATCCTAAATCTCCCGCAAGTCACGGGAGTCTCTCACACAGCGAGGCTGCAGTGAGAGAACGGCTGTACAGCTTTACAGAGGAAGCAATGACTTTGCTCTCTACTGCAGCCGCGTGCTTTCTCTGTACGGCTCCTCCTCTCACAGGCGGAGAGCATTTGATATCACTCCGCCTGTGAGCCAGGACTATGGAGGAAATAGAGGCGCCGTTCTCTCAGTGACAGCCGCAGCCCCACGGGATATCGCACAAGAGCCCAGCACCACAGAGCCCAGCACCAGCACCACAGAGCCCAGCACCACAGTGCTAGCACCACAGAGCCCAGCACCACACAGCCCAGCACCACAGAGACAGCACCACAGAGCCAGCACCACAGAGCCCAGCACCACAGTGCTAGCACCACAGAGCCCAGCACCACAGAGCCCAGCACCACAGAGCCAGCACCACAGAGCCCAGCACCACAGAGCCCGGCACCACAGAGCCTGACACCACAGAAACCAGCATTACAGAGCCCGCCACCACAGAAACCAGCACCACAGAGCCCGGCACCACAGAGCCCTGCACCACAGAAACCAGTACCACAGAGCCCGGCACCACAGAGCCCAGCACCACAGAGCCAGCACCACAGAGCCCAGCACTACAGAGCCTGGCATCACAGAGCCCAGCACCACCGGCACCACAGAGCCCGTCACCACAGAGCCCAGCATACCACAGAGACGGGCTCACCACAGAGACCGGCTCACCACGGAGACCAGCATACAACGGAGACCAGCACACCACAGAGACCAGCATACCATGGAAGCCAGCATACCACAGAGACCGGCACCACAGAGACCAGCATATAATTATATACCCACACTGAGACCAGTATTACTGACAGCATTTCCCATCAAGAGTACCCACTATCAGTACCCATCAGCAGTAACCGCTAGCAGTACCCACCGTCAGTACCCGCCAGCAAAATCCAACGTGCACAACAAAAAATTGAGCAAATGCTGCTTCCTTCAGTGGGCTCACACATTGTTCACTCTGCTGGCTGCAGCACAAGTATTGTGAGACTTGCCTTATCCTCTCACTACATGCTGGAAAACCCCAGCCGCTCCTGCTGAATGCCCATTGTGTGTAGGCGCTGACAGCTGCAGTTATACACCTTGAAGCCTTCCCGAGCCCAAGAGCAAAGAGCACAAGCGCTGCCAAATCTCAAATCCCCAGCCACAGAGAGGCAGTGTGCTGCTAAATGTAAGTGCACCCCCCCCTCACATAGCACCTGAGCGCGGTGCACCCTGAGCAACCGCCCAGGATCAGCCCTGTGTTAACTCATCAGGACTGATCCTGGGTGGGTGCACTCCATTGTATAATACTGTGTTCCCTGCACCCCATACTTACCACCCCCCCATGTATGACACTGCTCCCCCAGATTCATCATAAGTTATATATGACACCGTACAGCCAGACTCATCACCCCTCAAATATAATAAGGGCCCTTTACATTAGGGCAAACAGTCCATGGAAGGATCCGCTCTGTTTGCCCTTTCCCCTCTCAAAGTGCCAGCAGCAAAGAGGGCCAGCCAGGCCTCAGCAGCAAGACCCCAGGCCTCAGCAGCCAGACCCCAGGACCAGCAGCCCAGCCCCAGAAGCCAGGACCAGCAGCCAGACCCCATGCCCAGCAGCCAGACCCCAGGACCAGCAGCCCAGCAGCCAGGACCAGCAGCCAGACCCCATGCCCAGCAGCCAGCCCCAAGGCCCCAGCAGCCAGACCCCAGGACCAGCAGTGGAGGACCAGCAGCCAGGCCCCAGCAGCCAAACCCCAGGACCAGCAGCCGGAATACAGGACCAGCAGCCCAGCCCCAAAAACCAGGACCAGCAGCCGGGAATCAGGACCAGCAGCCAGGAATCAGGACCAGCAGCCAGGAATCAGGAGGACCAACAGCCAGACACCAGGACCAGCAGGCCAGCCCCAGTAGCCAGACCTTAGGACCAGCAGCAAAGCCCCAGAAGCCAGGACCCAGTCCCAGCAGCCAGCCCCAGTACCCATTATTTAAGGTAAGTGAAGTCTTCTAGTCTTGGGCCTGGGCATCAAAGTGCTATTAATTAATATAATATGGTTTATTTTTCTATTGTTCAGTGACACTCTAATGTAGTCTCTCATGGGGGCTGGAGGGGACTCTTTCTATCAAAGACTCTCCAATAGGCACAGAGAGGGCCTCTGTAAGATAAACCCCCCTCCAGGTCCCATTAGACTCCGTTGTAGTTTCAAATGGGGCCTTGTGGGGGGTCTTTCTAACATAGACTTTAAAATGCACATAGAGGTGACCTCTGTTCGAGAGACCCCACTCCAGGTCCCATGATACGACCCCATTGTAGTCTCTAATGTGGCCTGGTGGGGGCTCTTTCTTACAGACTCTCTAACAGAGGCCCCCCCTGTGTTCCTTGGAGAGACCCCCCTCCAGGTCCCACTAGGAAAAGGGAAGTGGTTAGTAAGATGACCACGCCCACATGGGGGCGCCATAAATATTTCTGCACCCAGGCATCTGTTACCCTAGGATCGGCCCTGGCTGTGTTAGCTACTGTTATACCTGTTAGCTAGGTGTCTTATCAAACAGCGGAAGCAAAAGAATGTTACATACCTTCCGCTTTCAACGCAAAACATGTCGTCACTTTAACACCTGCAAATCATGTAGTGTTTTAATATTTTTGTCCAACCAATGTATATAGTCACTTTCTGTACATGAAATGCCTTTGCAAACTCAGTTTTTACCTTGAAACAGTAGCAGTGAAATAATCACTGTGCTATACATAGCCTGTGCAGCAAGCAGAGATGTGGGCAGGACTCGGCAGACCCCGCCCACCACAGGCTACCTGCAGGAAACCACAGGAGGGGCGGAGACAAGACCAGTCACCCTGCACAAGGAGAGAGAGAAGCAGTGACCGGTCTTTATTGGAGAATGTTCCTGCATAGAGGCAAACTGGATTACTGCACAGATCTGAAAGAAATGCACAGAGCACAACAGGAATCAAGTAAGGATACACATAATTCCTGTATTTAGGCAATATTTGCTTATTCTGGAATTCAGCTTTAAAATATGGTGGAACTAGCCCCTGTATATTTCAGGCATTTCCAGCTGCTGGAATCTCCAGCTGCTGAAACCCAACAGTTTATATTCAGAACTGGCCCAAAAACCTGAAGCTCTCTATTACACAAGTCCCAGCCAGAGCCTGGATGCTCGCGCTTTGGCCCACCTTCTCCTGCCTCCACTGCTTTTTGTTGGCCACCCATCAAATTTAATGGCCAAATAAGATTCATGGGGGTCAGCAAGAAAGCAACCATCCAAAGTCTGGTATAGTGGGTTGCTGGAAAAAGCCATACGTTTTCTTTAACCACTTCCCGAATACTGGTACAGGGTGGCCGCGCTGTGCAGGATTACGTACATATACGTAATCCTGCACTTCGGGGGCATCGAGCGCGAGTGTGAGCCGCTGGTGGCTCGCTCCCACTGTGATTTTACAGAGAGCTGATCAGCGGGTCCCGCAGACCCGATGTCCGTCTGCACCCACTAATCGTTCTGTACACAGGAAGAATGGCGATCTGCCTATGTAAACAAGGCAGATTGCCGTTCTGTCAGGAAGGCATTGATCCTCTGTTCCTGAAAAGCAGGGACAGGGATCTATGTCTTCCTCTAGTAAAAGCACCACCCCCCACAGTTGTAAAACACCAGCTAGGCACACAGTTAACACACAGTTAACGCTTTGATCGCCCCTGATGGTAACCCCTTCCCAACCAGTATCATTAGTAAAGTGACAGTGCATATTTTTAGCACTGATCACTGTAATAATGTCACTGGTCCTCAAAAAAGTGTCAAAAGTGTCAGTTACTGTCCAATTTGTCAGCTGCAATATTGCAGTCCTGCCATAAGTCACTAATCGCCACCATTAGAAGCAGAAAAAAATAAATAAGAAATTCCATAAAGATATCCAATAGTTTATAAACGCTATAACTTTTGCTTAAACCAATCAATATACACTTATTGGGATTTTATTTTACCAAAAATATGTAACAGAATACATACTGGCCTAAACTGGTGAAAAATTAGATTTTTTACATTTATTTTATTGAATTTGTTTTATAGCAGAAATTAAAAAACAAAGTTTTTTTTTTTTTAATTGTCATTCTTTTTTTGCTTATAAAACAAAGCACAAAAATAAAAACCGCAGTACAGGCGGTTTCCGGGTTACAAACGACTCCTATTTACAAACGGAGGGAGACAACAGGAAGTGAGAGGAAATCTACGCCTAGGAAGGGAAATTCACTCCTGTAATGCCCTGTACACACGTTCCGATAATCTTACGATAAAACTCGCTTTCGACCTGATCGCACGATAATCTGATCATTAGTACACAGCTTTCGACAGCCCATCACGACAGTTGGTCCAACAAAATCCGAAGGGACAAACAGGAAAACTTCTGTCGTACGATAGCCCCACAAATGACAATCGTTTCATCAGTACATTATGCGTCCGCTAAAAATCAATCGACAATGACCTTGCATGATCAGAAACACTAAAATAGCACGGAAAAAGCCTGGCTGCCATTGTTTTTGTTTTGCACCATCTGATACGTAGCTAAGCAACCAGGAAGCTTTTACCGAATCGTACAACAAAAATCATACGGTTTGTACGCATTGTTGAATTCGATGTTAGTATCGTGCAACAAAATGCGAACGATAAGTCGTCCGATTATCTGAGCGTGTGTACCGGGTTTAAGAGTTCCCATGGGAAAGTGTCTCCACTGAAGCTTTATCACTAATCCTTGTTTCCACAACAACCCAAAATCTTCAAAATCCAGTTGTCATAGGGTCAGAAAGTGAGGTGAAATCTTCTGAACAGGGGCACACACAGCAAAACAAATGGTACAGGGGTGTTAACCCTTCCTTATGCTATCCCAAAAAAAATAAAAATTATTCTTTTGGCTGGTGCTACACTTACACTGGTACTACACTACGCTGGTGCTACAAAAATGTACCTGTTCCAGAGCTGTAGTGACTAAATGCAAAATATTCATCTGACTACAGTGTAGTTTTGATACTGACTGTTTTCGGCCTAACACACCAAGACAGGTAAATTTGACGTACTTAATAAGACTGACTGGCAAATATGTTTTTAATATATCTCTTTACTTTACTGCAATTACATAATTGGCGCAAAATTATATTCACCTAAAATATTGTTACATGGTAAAAGAGTAGCTGATTCATTCTGACAGCGGAATTTGTCATCAGACCCAAGAAGAGGCCAGAAAGGAAAAGACGGAAGAGTAACATAACGCTGGGGATTTTACACAGTGTGCTGAGCAAGGTCTTTCAGCTGCTGACAGTGCTAAGGGCTCATTCACACTGGGTGTTTTGAGCTGCGTTCATCAGAATTAGTCAACGCAGGCTCAACACATGGACACACAGAAAACAGTCACTTTCTATGTGCCATGTTCACACCACATAGGTACATTACATCAAAATACAGCATGTCTGTGTAAAGCAGAACAATACATCGCAATGCACCACAGCATGTTGCAACGTGCTGTTGTGCATATTGTTAGATGAAGTGTCATCTTGTGACACTTCAGGCAAAAAAAAAAGGACAAATAAATAGCGGGATGTGTTCTAACAACATATCGTACCGCCGATACACAATGCACACCGAAGCATAACACGTGCAGGCTGATGTGAACGGGACCTTAGTAACTACAAGTCCCAGTATTTCATGGTAACCAATTCTTATACATGTAACAAGTGTTAACATAACGTCATATATATTTGTGCATGCATAATAAATAATACTTTCTCTGAATGTGTAAAGTTATTGAAAGGTCCACTTTAGGTGTATAAATAAACAATACAGTGGGGAAATATCCCACTTACAAAGAAATGAAGGGTGTAGCGGAATGGACACTGAGAGTGTGGTTTGTGTAGAGAGAGTGAGAACTCTTTCACTTGGGACTATCATATTTCTGAGCAGTGTCCCTCAGATGTGTGGGGATGTATTGCAGATGGCTACAAAATGGTAGAAGTGTTTCATAGACCCATGCCAGTGGGGTGGGGTTTGTTATTGTGAATACCTGCATTCCATTGTCCTATTGTTCCTGTCTGCCTTGTAAGCTAATATGGGATGAGTGTTTGTGTGGGGGATGGCTGAAAGAGGGAGGGGTTTTCGCAGAGTGTAGAAAAACTAGCTCAGTCTATGAAAAAAGGGGATAAGACATTCTTCAGATATATAAATGAAAAAAGGAAATTAAAACAAGGAATAACTAAATTAAAAACAAAGGACGGAAGGTATGTAGAAGAGAATAAAGGGCTAGCCGACTGCCTTAATGAATACTTCTGTTCAGTTTTTACAGAAGAAAAAGGAGAAGGACCTCCACTTGAAAGGATGACTAATGAATCGTTTGATGCATGTGTCTTTACAGAGGAAGACGTTCTAAGATTGCTGTCTAAAGTGAAGACAAATAAGTCACAGGGTCCTGATGAGATACACCCAAAATTATTAAAAGAGCTTAGTGGTGAGCTGGCAAAACCATTAACATATTTATTTAACCAATCATTAGTAACAGGAGTCGTCCCGGAAGATTGGAAATTGGCAAATGTCGTGCCCATTCACAAGAAAGGTAGTAGGGAGGAATCGAGCAACTATAGACCAGTGAGTCTGACATCAATAGTAGGCAAATTAATGGAAACTCTATTAATAGGATTGTGGAACATCTTAAATCCTATGGATTGCAAGATGAAAAACAACATGGGTTTACTTCAGGGAGATCATGTCAAATAAATCTTATAGATTTTTTTGACTGGGTGACTAAAATAATAGACGGTGGAGGTGCAGTAGACATTGCATATCTAGATTTTAGTAAGGCTTTTGACACTGTCCCACATAGAAGACTTATCAATAAACTGCAGTCATTGAGCATGGACTCCCATATTGTTGAGTGGATTAGGCAGTGGCTGAGTGACAGACAACAGAGGGTTGTAGTCAATGGAGAAAATTCAGAACAAGGTCATGTTACCAGTGGGGTACCTCAGGGATCTGTACTGGGACCAATTTTGTTTAATATCTTCATAAGTGATATTGCAAAAGGCCTCGATGGTAAGGTTTGTCTTTTTGCTGATGACACAAAGATATGTAACAGGGTTGATGTTCCTGGAGGGAAACGCCAAATGGAAAAGGATTTAGGAAAACTAGAAGAATGGTCAGAACTCTGGCAACTGAAATTTAATGTGGATAAGTGCAAGATAATGCACCTGGGACGTAAAAACCCAAGGGCAGAATATAGAATATTTGACACAGTCCTGACCTCAGTATCTGAGGAAAGGGATTTAGGAGTAATTATTTCAGAAGACTTAAAGGTGGGAAGACAATGTAATAGAGCAGCACGAAATGCCAGCAGAATGCTTGGGTGTATAGGGAGAGGTATAAGCAGTAGAAAGAGAGAAGTGCTTATGCCGCTGTACAGAACACTGGTGAGACCTCACTTGGAGTATTGTGCGCAGTACTGGAGAAGGATAGGATATAGGATACAGAAGGATATAGATACTCTAGAGAGAGTCTAATGGGACTCACAGCGCTGGAGACAAGGGAATTAAGCCAATGAGGATATGCGGATTGCCCGACCAATCAGCGGGCAGTTCGTGACACATAAGGGGTGACGTCCCGCACATCGTTCTAAACCGCTGAAGAAGTCTCCGCCCATTGGGAGACGCCACGCGTACGGGGGGAAGGTGGAGCTACCGACGTCACCCGCTGCCATCTGGGGTCTGGTGAGGTCCGAGCAGGACTCTCCAAGACAAGATCATCTGTCATTTTATCGCTGGCTTTTATCTACATAAAAGTAAGGCTGTCTTTTATGCTATTTCAATAAAGAAGTTAACAGTATTACACTATGGGTCTGCCCTTTATGTTTCCCCATTACATGTGATTGAGTTGAGCTGATCCAGGAAGTGGTCACAGGCTTACAGCGTTCTCTGATTGGGGCTTCCCTGTTATGCTATTTTAAGAGGATGTATTATCGAGGAGTCATTCTGAGAGAGGAATTACATGCTTAATCCAAGTGTTATTAAGGTGAGAGGCCAACTTAGAAGGTGGTGGATATCAGTGCACTAAGAGCACCAACTGTTATATTCAGGACCCCTTTCCCCACCCTTACTTCACGGGCATTGCATGGACTCATCTTTTTCTCAATTTTATCTCATTTTGTTTGTGTTATTTGTTCATGTTTGAATATTAGCGCTGCACTATTTTTTCTATTCAAGAGTTCAGAGAAGAGCTACTAAACTAGTACATGGATTGCAGGAAAAAACTTACCAGGAAAGGTTAAAGGACCTTAACATGTATAGCTTGGAAGAAAGAAGAGACAGAGGGGATATGATAGAAACTTTTAAATACATAAAGGGAATCAACTCGGTAAAGGAGGAGAGCATATTTAAAAGAAGAAAAACTACCACAAGAGGACACAGTTTTAAATTAGAGGGGCAAAGGTTTAAAAGTAATATGAGGAAGTATTACTTTACTGAGAGAGTAGTGGATGCATGGAATAACCTTCCTGCAGAAGTGGTAGCTGCAAATACAGTGAATGAGTTTAAGCATGCATGGGATAGGCATAAGGCTATCCTTCATATAAGATAGGGCCAGGGACTATTCATAGGATTCAGATATATTGGGCAGACTAGATGGGCCAAATGGTTCTTATCTGCCGACACATTCTATGTTTCTATGTTTCTATCTCTTTTGTTGTCAATAAACGATCAGTTCTGGTTGACTCCCAGCATACGTGTCGTCTAGTTCTTGGGAGGGAAGGATGGTATAACGCTACCTGAATTGTTGCATGCTGTACCTGCCTATTTGGATTATTATCTGTTTTCCTGTCTATCAGTGTAGACCCTGTGGATTAAACTACTTCTCCGCTACAAAGGGTCTATAATTTTAGTTGTACTGTAGGTGTATTTTAGTTTGAATGTATTTTTTTATTGAGTTTCATCATAAAATGATTAAGCAAAAAAGAGTAAATCAACTAAATCGGGATATAGAAAAGAAGAAAAGGGGGAGAGAATAATGACAATAAATTGAGATTTCCAACAAAATCCAAAACATCTGCACAGGTAGTGGAACATTAGTGGCCCAACAGAAAGGGCTCAGCATTAAATCTACATTTAGATACAATGGAAGTAAAGAATAGGATAATAAAGAGAGGAAAGAAAGAAAGAAAAGGCATGATAGTGTAACCTCACATATAAAGATCTAAAATTATGTTAATACAGTGTAAATTGTGGGTATTATATATATCTGGATTGCTAGTCTAGGTAAAAAGGTCAGTAAGAAGTCCTGGTGGGGAGCAACAACGATGTACATGGAGAACAGATTTGATCAGGTCACAAAGTGCCTATGAAACGTATCTGTGTTAGAATAATGTATCCATATGTACCATAACTTCATGTGCTTTTCCTTGCTGCCGTTTTCTCTGGCTTGCTTCTTCTCTATTAGCATATAATCCTTCATAAGGTCAACCCACAACATGAGGGGAGGAGAGACAGCAAATTTCCAAAATCGGGGGATGAGCTGACTGGCAGTTATTAGGAAAAAACTAAGAAGACTGGACTTTTGTGATTTAATGGACCCCGGGTTTTGTTAATATTCAATTTGAGGTTTCTAAAAGTGCCAAATCTGTCAGGTTCCTGCAAAAAGGATGGAATGCTAATGTGGGGTTAAGTGATGTAGACAGAAGTGCTATCTTAGGTAAGAGAGAGAGTGAATCATCAAGCATCTCATTATATATGTGGAAGATCCATTTCCAAAAAGATTGGATACGGCCACACTCCCACCATATACGTATGCACATAAGTGCCTCTCACCCTGTGGCAGCGCCAACACAAATCCGATTAGTTAGGAAATATCCGGTTTAGTGCAACTGAGTCCTGGTACCATCTGGATAATACCTGGAAATGTTTCTCCTGGGTGTAGGAGGATATTGAGGATTTGTGTGTAAACGTGAACGCTGAATGCCATTCCTCAGCAAATATCTCCATCTCCAGTTCCCTATCAAACACCTTGGTATATATAGGCAATGAACCATGAGTATGAGGCATGATCTCTTTAGAAAAATTAGCAGCGCAATTCCTCAATATGTATGTGACTTCTTTTAATTGCTTGCTACAAGACAAGAAAAAAAGTGCTCAAGTACAATAAGTACATATACCCTTTGTAAAGGATAAGACAGGCAATAAGTGATCAAAAATAATATTAATACAAATACGTGTAGTTGAGGATAAAGTGCAAATAATCCAAATATATATAAAGTGCATCAACAATAAATGGCAATATTGGTTCCAAGAAGCATGAATTCTTCTCAAAGCGCAGAAGTGCATATATCCTTTTCACAAGTGCAAGGTGCAAAGTGCTGTACGCCAAAATCACTAGTGAAGGTGACACCCTCCGTGTGCTAGGAATTCAGAAGAAATGCACACTCACCAGATGTTGTTGATCTCTAATGCCATATAGCAAAAAAGATCAAATAAGGCTTCAGGATCCACGAGGTCTGTAATCCAGCCATCCGAACTTGGAGGAAGTTGGTCCTATAAACTAATGTATGGGGACACAAGAGACAGACTCCTCATAGTGTAGTATACAGTATTTTAAATATTCCAGTATTTTATTTAAAAGTTTAAAAGAAAAAAACAGCACTTCCGACAACGAAACACATCAAGTTGGTACGCACGTAGCCTCGCTTTGGAGCTGAGCCTGGAACGCATGCTGCACCGGGAAGTCTCGGAGCGGCGTGGTTCCCCGTATAGTGTGTAAGTCATCCACACGGGAACCCCCGTGTTTTTTTCTTTTAAAATTTTAAACAAAATACTGGAATATTTAAAAGATACTACACTATGAGGAGTCTGTCTCTTGTGTCCCCATACATACGTTTATAGGACCAACCTCCTCCAAGTACTGGATTACAGATTTCGTGGATCCCTTAAGCCTTATTTGATCTTTTTTGCTATATGGCATTAGAGATCAACAACATCTGGTGAGTGTGAATTTCTTCCGAATTCCTAGCACACGGAGGATGTCACCTTCACTATTGATTTTGGCATACAGCACTTTGCACCTTGCACTTGTGAAAAGGATATATGCACTTCTGCACTTTGAGAAGAATTCATGCTGCTTGGAACCAATATTGCCATTTATTGTTGATGCACTTTATACATATTTGGACTATTTGCACTTTATCCTCAACTACACGTACAGTATTTGTATTATTATTATTGATCACCTATTGCCTGTCTTATCCTTTACACAGGGTATATGTATTTATTGCACTTGGGCACTTTTTTTCTTGTCATGTAGCAAGTATTTCAAAGAACTCACATACATAATGAGGAATTGCGCTGCTAATAGCTGGTTGGCTATTCTTTTTTCTCATTGCTTACCCCGAGGGGTTGTAGCAGCAGCAGTCCCATTAACTAAGTTCACCTTATTATTAATTGGATCTGGCGCGAGTGTTTTTTCTCTATCTCATGATCTCTTTATAGATTATGGATAATGTATGGCGAAGAACCCTCAGAAGTGTACACAGTCCCTTAAATGCAGTCAAGGACCTATGTGTTTATCTTGAAGCATGTAAAGTGTTACAATACGTTGTCAGACTCATATTGGTGAGCCAGTCGATGGAGACTAATTTTGAGGACGTACGTGGCTGAAAGAGGCCAAAGGTAGGGTGCACAAATTTACGTGCAGTAGGCCAAGAGGACCTCTCATGTGAGGCATAAATTGAAGTATATCTACTATCCGGTAACACTAGATTATCATAAAAAGGAGCTAAGGGGCTGGGCTCCGTGGACAACGAAAAAGAGTCTCGGCGTCGATACCATACCCATAGGACCACGTGAGTCACTAGAGACAGTGAGGACATGGATCTACTTGAAGCGGCATGTCCCCATAAGAAGGCTCGTAGATGCCCCGGGGACATATCCTGTTCTATAGCTATGGTGGCCTTCTTAAAAGGTCACTGAAACCATTCAAGGATTTGGGAGAAAAGAGCCGAAGCATGGTACGTCTTGAAATCAGGTAGTCCTGTGACACCAGAAGATTTGTGAGTGCACAGAAGTTTATGTTTCAGCCAAGACGGGTGTTGTTACCCCAAAAAGCGGAATGCCAAGGTGCGTTACATGCGAAAAAAAAACGCAGCTGGAAGGGCAATAGGTGTTGCCTAGAATAGGTATAGCAATTTGGGTAAAATGTCCATCTTTAATGAATTTTTATGACTGAATAGGGGGATTTTCAAATAGTCCCAGGATTCTAGCGATCCTCTGCTCTTTGTTAACAAAGGGGTATAATTGAGGAAGTAAAGGTTATGTAAGTGGTGTGGGATCTCTGTGCCCAAGTATTTAATGGAGTGTGCTTGCCAATTAAATGGGAAGTTACTTTGGAGGGTGTGTAGGACGGGGAACATTCAGAGCTTCAGTTTTGTTAATATTCAACTAAAAGTGCCAAATCTGTCAAGTTCCTGCAAAAAGGATGGAATGCTAATGTGGGGTTGAGTGATGTAGAGCAACAAATCGTCAGTATAAAGTGATAATTTGTGGTGAGCAGAAGATGTAGCGATTCCATGTATGGAGGGATTTTGTCTAATGTGCTTGCCAATTAACCACTTTACCGCTGCTCACTAGAGCTCTACTGTGGCAAAGTGGTTCGATAACGTCTGGCGACGTAGACCTACGTCGCCAGACAATCCCCTCTCTCGGCGGCGCACGCACGGCGCCAGAGGCTCGCTCCCGCTGTGTTCAGTCACAGCGGGAGCCGGGCCAGGGGACGAGAAGCGGCGATCGCCGCTGCTCTTCCCCGATCGTCGGGGAATCGAGTCTGGAGATCCGCCCGCTTGTGTAAACAAAGCGGGCGGATCTCCTAAGTGACAGACAGGGTCAGATTGCAGGGTTCAGCATAGCTATCAAATGCCAGAAGGCAAGTATAGGTGTATTTTAAATGATAGAGAGAGAATATCAACCAAACACATGATACAAATGTTATAAATAAAGGAGAAAAGAAGGGCTGGGACTTTAAATGTGGGGTGTGACAAACAGTTGGTAAGTAGTGTGAGGGGTTAGCTCGGTAGCGGGTGTGGGTGACCCCCTTGGGGGGGTTCGTTACACAGAGAGACAGCCGAGGAGTGGTTGAAAACAACGGTCTATGGTTTATTCTTCCAATTTGCTGGAAACAAGTGCAAGCATCCAAACAGCATAAATCAAACAAACATAAAATAAACCCTGGCCACTTGGGGCGTCTACCTTCACACACAGGAACTTACCTATGGTGTCTGTCCCAACCTACTGCTGGGCAGACACTGCTGGTCATACAGCAGAAAACCAATAGTCCATTTGTTTTCTTTTCACACAGAAAAAGTCCATCACCTCACCTTTAGAAGTCTTTCAGCTCACTGCTCTCCTTAACGCACACAGCTTCAGGAAGCAGCAATCAGTAGTCATCCTCTGGATAACTTATAGAGGCCTTAATTGCCTCATCCTGAATAGCTGAAGCCTTTTCAACGTCCTAACACCTTTCTGGCTACCTCTCGCAGCCGACCCCCTATAGTAATTGGTGAATTGTCTAAACAAGGCAGAAATGTATCTCCCGTCTGTGACAACACCCACAGATTTACCTGACTTCCTGTCACAGTAGTAAATGCATAAAAACACATTGATAAATCATATACAGTATATACACAGGTGGAATCATAACACATTGCAATGTAAAAAATAGTATTCTTGAGAGCAGATTTTTAATAAAGAGCCTCATCAACAGATAGTAAAAAAGTAATGATTACAACAATTCATACATGTGGTAGAACATGTTTGTCAATAATACAGTGGAATCATAACACACTATAATGTATAGATATTGGGTTAAGAGTGGATTATATCAGTAAACAGTAACATATTAATTCCTGATTGGCAAGAAATTAATATATAAAAAAACAGATATATAAACGCATAATAGTAGTAAAAGAATAGCATCCCATGACCTATCTTCAGTGTTCTGCCTGAAGGAAGAAAGTTCTCATCCAAGATTTTACAATACATGGCCCCATCCATTGGCCCCCTCAATGTGGCAAAGTCGGGGCTGTACCTTTAGCAAAGAAACAGCCCCAAAGCATCATGTTTCCATTCAGCAGACAGGGAGACAAGACAAAAGGATCTCAGCTGGAAAAAACACAATTACATGCGATCCACAGCCCATCATTTAGTCTGTAGGAACTCTGGGTCTGTCTCCTGGAGCATGTGACAGGAACTCCTTGTGATGCATCTGTGAGGTTCTGATTACATCACCAGTGTCTCACTCAAACAGGAAGTAGGGAAAAAAAGCTCATTGCTTATGGTTACATACATTGCTTGGGGAGTGGAAGTTCACTATACTATGAATGCGGAGTGTACCTGGTTCTAGATACTGCAGTGGAGGATGCTGTGTGTGCCTGGCTCTGTTGTGGATCCATCAAGTCCTGGCTTCCTATATGCAGTTATTGACCTCTCTATAATCTGAGGGTCAACACCATCTGGTAAGCAGGATTGTCCCTCTTTCCCACTGTGGTGACGTGTGCACTCTTCTCACTTCAGTTGGTGGATGGATTTCCCTCATCATCCTTGTTAGTTGCAACGTGTTGAATGTGTTACATATAGTGTTTTACAGGACTTTTTTGTTGGCGCTGCAACCTTCTTTATAAATTTCTATTGTGGGTTTACAATCAAGTCTGTTGGTGCTGGCTGCCAACTCAAATCTATTAACCAAGTGCAGATTATTTAGTTTCTATAAGGTCATGGAGTGGCCTAGCCAGTCTCCAGACCTTAATCCTATAGAAAATTTATGGAGGGAGCTGAAACTTCGAGTTGCCAAGTGACAGCCAAGAAACCTTAAAGCGGAGTTCCACCCTGGAATACTTTTTTTTAATAAAAATACCCCCGGGCAGACTTGTATAAAGTACTCGAAATTTCTACTTGAGTAAAAGTACAAGTGCTCGATCAAAAAATTACTTGAGTAGAAGTGGAAGTGCTCGCAGAAAAAGTTACTTAAGTAGAAGTACTAAAGTATTCAACATTTTTTTTACTTAAGTATTGCAAGTAGTTTTTTCAAAAAAATTGCTACTTAAGTACTAAAAGTAAAAAGTACCAGTAGTTTTGAAAAAAAATTTCTACTCAAGTACTGAAAGTAGAAGTACAAGTACTGTGTTATGTAGTTATTAAAGAAATAAGTCAAAAGTTTGAACATCATATTGTTTATTATTTCAAATGATTTATTCAAATGATTAACCTGTGTTTGTTAGTATTTTCTTGATGCACTTTAAGCGCTGTAGCACCATTTATTTGTTTGTTTCATATTTTCTTTTTATTGGAAAGATTTGGTATAGCAGCTTTTATTATACACAGCCTTTATTTTCGTATGCGCTGATTTACAAATGACATTATACACATTTTTTTGAACTTTATGCAACCTGCCATCTACTGTTCTGGCAGTGGTAATTTTTTTAAAAGTAACGAGTAACTATGCAGCACAAAAAAAAAATACTTGAGTAGAAGTATCAAAATCATCGAAAAAATGTAGTGAAGTAAAAGTAGAAGTAGGAGAAAAAAATTCTACTCTAGGAAAGTACAGATACCGCATTTCGGTACTTAAGTACAGTACTTAAGTAGTTCTACTTCGTTACTATACATCTCTGCCCCCGGGACAGTCAGGGCTAGTACATTCCACAATGGCTAGCCTCTGATCTGTCCCGGATTGCACTTACCTTTCAGGACAAATACTTACCTTGAAAAAGTATTGTCCAGCGCTGCCATCTCAGGTGTGGGCAGCTTGAAGCCAGCGCGATCCTCTTCTGCGTCCTCCTCCGTCTTCTTCGGTCCCACGATGCACTGCACGGCCCCGACGTCACTTCCGGTGCGCGCGCGTCATCCCTCCACAGCTTCTGGACATGCCCAGAAGCTGTTTAGAAGGGAATGACGCGCGCGCCCCGGAACTGACGTCGGGGCCGGTGCAGGCGCAATGATTCCTGGGAGCGATGACGTTCAGCTCCCAGGAATCATTGCAAAGCCAGGAAGTGACGACGGGCCGTGGCCGCCGAGGGGAGGAAGAAGGAAGTAAGGTAAGTATATTTTCTTCTCTACGAGGTAAGTAAAAAAAAAAAAAAAATGCGATTATCCATTTGTTTTTCAGGTGACCCGGAGCGAGAAGTATAATTTTAGGGTGGAACTCCACTTTAAGGATTTAGGGAAGATTTGTAAACAAGAGTGGACCAAAACCCCTCTTGAGATGTGTGCAAACCTGGTCACTACAAGAAACGTCTTACCTCTGTGCTTGCCAACAAGGGTTTCTTCACCAAGTACTAAGTCATGTTTTGCTTGGGGATCAAATACTTATTGTACTCACTGAACTGCAACTCATATTATAACATTTGAATCATGTGTCTTTTCTGGAATTTTGGTTGATATTCTGTCTCTATCACTTAAAATACACATAAGATAAAAATTATAGACCCTTCATTTCTTTGTAAATGGGCAAACTTACAAAATTTGCAGGGTATCAAATAATTATTTTCTCCACTGTATGTCTGATAAACAGGCACCAAAAAGTGCCCCCATTTACCTGTTACGAGATCATGCTTACATGCTAAAATATGCTCCAATCAGATTTTTACTGCGTACAGTTTTATATGGATCAGATCCCAGTAGTATTGCATACTATAGGCCTATACATACAGCTGCATTTGGTCTGTAATACTGAGCTGCAAAAACAAAAACAAGAAAAATCTATGCTTACGATTCAATTTAGACCATGTTTTGTGTGGTATGCGTGTAAATGTTTGTGTCAATGATTACAAGTGTAATGTGAAAATGTACATGACCATATGCGCAACCTCTGCTTCCTAGGTAAACCTAACCTGTGTAGTCATTGGTGGCGGTACAACCCCTGAATGACCCTAGCCCTTAGTTATTCTCAATGATGAGGTCATTCTGCTCCTGATCCGCCGCTGCCTACACGTTGTTAATTTTTACATCCCCACGCTGGCCCTCACAAAGTCATCCATAGACAATGGTGCAAATGCAGAATGGCATCAGAATGGACTGAAGGCTGAGGTCATTCTGCAACTGCGTCACCACCTAGTGATGCAATATGGACCACTTTTGGGCAGCTTTCTTACAGCAAGATCTTGCGTAAATTTATATAAATATGTGTGAATGACACAACCTAAATCATTTTTGGTGCAGCTATTTATGGAAACTTGAAAATCACACCTGTATATAAGCTGATTGGATATTCCATTCCATTCCAAAACTATGAGTAATAATATTGAGTTGTCACCCCTTTGTGACTATAATGGGCTTCATTCTGGTAAGACTTTCCACAAGATTTTGGAGTGTATCTGTGGATATTTGTGCCCATTCAGCCAAAGCATTGGTGAGATCAGATAATGATAGTGGATAAGAAAACTTGGCCATCGTGATGCTAAAAATTGTTCTATCAAGCTGTGATTTGTGCCAATGTCACATTAAATATGTTTGCACCAAAAACATACTATATGGTCAAACGTTTACGGGCACCTGACCATCACATCCAAAATCAGAATTCTAATTATTTCCCAAGGTGTTCAGTAGAGTTGAGGTCAGGGCTCTGTGCAGGCCACTCAAGTTCCTCCACACCATACTGGTCAGACCATGTAGTATGGACCTGGCTTTGTACACAGGGGCACAGTCATAACAGAAGAGCCTTCCCCAAACTGTTTCTTGCCAGATTGGAAGTGCACAAATATATTCTGTAATATTAACAATACTTTTCACTGGAAACACCTGAATTCAGTCAATTTTGTGTATGTGTGTGTGTAAAGGGGGAGGGGGGGGGGGGACATGCATACTGTATGACAAATAATATACTCGTTCATATTTTTGACCTGTGCTGGCAGATGTTTAGCTTGATTGTCCTTAAATGCTCATGTATGTAAATACACGTTTACAACATATGCACTTCCGTATGACTCAGCTTTGAATCCCACCCTGCAATTTTCCCCGCTGTGTATGTACAATCTCTTCCTTATTTTCTGCAAATTTGTCATCTCTAATCAGTATATTTTGATGTGGCCTCAATAAAACCCGACCTCACGTCTGTCTCGCTCAGTGTTTGTTTCCCTCACGTAGTCACTCCATAAATCTTGAAATTTTCAATTCTTAAACAAGCCCCCTGAGGGCAGCTGAATTATCAAATCAAAGTGGGAGAGGTAGCTTCTCACAATCCGCGACCACACAGGCATTAGCACCTCGGCAAGGGACACCCCCTGCTGAGATACTGCATGCTCCAGTGTAAACAAACAGCCTCTGTATACCAAGGGATGATGAGATTTGTAGTACTACTGGGAATACCTTTTTCATAGTGCCTAACTGTCCTTTAATACCCAAATCACTCACTTATTCAAAATGGTCTATTTTTTAATTCTCATGCATAGATGTATTTAAATGAACTCTCCTTTTCATGCTACATTTCGTAGGACAATCTGCTTAAAAGTGATATTTCACTTAATGGTGAAGTCTAATGTGCACATCAGTCTGTATCTCAATGAGATCTCACCTCCGCAGTTTTACAATGGGGCGGGTGTCCTCCCTCCTCATTGCTTTCTCCAAATAAAATGAATGTTACGGATAGACTAACAATAAGGCCTTTTCACTTCTGAGCGAGGTGGGAGCGTCAAGTTTTTCTTGCGTTTTTGTGTGTTTTTAACGTAATGATCTGCGCTCTGCGCTGTACTAACCTCGGCCTGTTAGTACAGGAGCTTTGAGTTTTTCTTTATTCAACCCCCTGAATCCGTTGAACAAATAAAAAACTATTAGTGTGTACCAGGCTTAAGTCAGAGTGCTGTGATGTTTTCAGGGAGCTGTATGGCACCCTACCAGCCCCTCCTACCAGTCATAATCAGTTCCAGCACCAGCCCCCATTGAATAGAGAATCATAGAGACCCAAAGATGATGTCACTAGGTTGAAAATAATAAATATAATGAAAATGAAAAGGATTTTTTTGAAAAAAATAAATAAAAAATCATTAGTATGTTGATGAAGTGTGAAAAATAGGAACCAGGAAAGGGAATTTAAAAGCAAAATAAATTTCAGCTTTAAAAATCATGAAAAAGGTGTTGATAGCGGGGAATAACAACAGCAAACATGACACAACATGAAAATGGCAAATCTTAGCTTTTGACTGACTCCATTAAAAAAAATCTATTCTGATAAAAAAAAGACATTTATAATGGGATTCTAGCCAAAATGTTTGTGTTGTTTATCATTGTCTTTGTACTCATTGGATAAATTCTCTCTCATTTTCGAAGGGGACTCTCTTCAACAGAACCACAAATTAAATATTTCAGTCCCTAACTTTTCATCTCCCCATCCAAACAAAGAAACAGTCTGACCAGCGTTACACCTTAAATGAAAACTATGGAAATTGTCTCGATTCTTTTAGTTAAATTGCACCTTTATCTGAACTTTTCCTCTGCCCCGTTTTTGTTTTTTTTTTCACGGCGGTTTCATTTTAACGTGAACATTTAACATATGCTATTTTTGGGGTGAGTTTGCTGTTCTTGGAAGGCAGAGGCTCTTCAGTCATTACAGAGCACCAAATGACGTGCGCAAATTTTAAACCCTTCAAGGTTGAACCTCGCGGTGCTGTCGGCGAGAGGCTCTTACAGCCCCTGTGTTCCTGCCTTCTCCTCTTTATTTTTGTAAAACGTCAGCGCTATAGGACAATAATAACAACATTGTACACGAAAGACAAAAGCTGGATTCAGGGCAAAGATTTTCTTGCTACACAAGTAAAATTTCAGCTTATTAAGTTAACACAATTTCCACATAACGTTTTGGAAAAATAAACACTCTAAAGATGTGACTTTTTTTTTTTTTAAGAAAAAGAAAAACAGCTCTGGAAGAATATTGGAAGCAGAGAGGTCTTAAGAGTTTGGGCTCAGTTTCCATGAGAACTTTTCCAAACTCTCATCTTATTGTTTTGCGTGGATTGCGTTTCTCTTCCCTGAGGTTCAGGTTTAACTCTTTGGACATCAGAACCCGCTTATTCCTGGAAGCCGGCGACGGGGGTCCGATCCAGCCAGAATGAATCACGCTTATTAATGTTCATACAAGGACGCGCGGGCACACCCTGCTCTAGCGTCTTTGACCGTGTAACATCTCTTTAATCAGACAAACCGCTGTTAGCGATGATTGGACTCTGGAATAAAATGACTCTGGAATAAAACTTGGCCCTTGCAGGCATCGGGGCTTATGGGGACATTATTTGGGAAAGTTGCTGGAGTTTTAAAACCAAGTAGGAATTGCTCATTGCGCTGAATTCAGCAAAAATAGCTTGTAATATGGAACTTATTTCCGCCAAAATTTGATGGCGATATTCAGTAGGTTTAAAAGCATGTTCTACAAGAGTGTTGGGCTTTAGCAGAGCCACAATTGGCTTTGCTGACATTTAAACATACTTTGCCAAAGCAATTGAGGAATCATTTTAGCAAAAACAATTAAAAATAAAACACAAAAACGTACCTTACATACACATTTTATTAAATGTTTTTGGACACATGACCATCATCTGCATCCAATAAGAGATTCTTGGACATCCCATGCCAAAGCTTTTGCCATGACTATAACAACCTCTACTCTTCAGGGAAGGCTTTCCATAAGTTTTTTGTAGGGAGTATTTGGTAATTTGTGCCCATTTATGAGGTAAGCAGGTGATATAGATTGAGAAGACCTGGCTTTCCAATTCATCCCATAGGTGTTTAGTAGGACTGAGGTCAAGGCTCTATGCAGTTCACTCAAGTTCTAGAAATGGTTTCTGCACTTGAACTTAATATTTTAGAAGGGTGTCCACATACATTTGGCTTTATAGTGTATAAACATTAATTTCATTTAGATTTGAGACAAATTTTTGTAAAATCAAGTCCTGTATTTTTAGGGTGCTTTTCATGTCATTGAAGGCCACATATATACAGTATCTCACATAAGTGAGTACACCCCTCACATTTTTGTAAATATTTTGGGATATCTTTTCATGTGACAACACTGAAGAAATGACATTTTGCTACAATGTAAAATAGTAAGTGTACAGCTTGTATAAAAAAGGAAACTTGCTGTCCCCTCAAAATAACTCAACGCACAGCCAACAATGTCTAAACCGCTGGCAACAAAAGTGAGTACACCCCTAAATCAAAATGTTCAAATTGGGTCCAAAGTGTCAATATTTTGTGTGACCACCATTATTTTCCAGCATTGTCTTAACCCTCTTGGGCATGGAGTTCACCAGAGCTTCACAGCTTGCCACTGGAGTCCTCTTTCACTCCTCCATGATGACATCACAGAGTTGGTGGACGTTAGAGACCTGGCGCTCCTCCACCTTCCATTTGAGGATGCCCCACAGATGCTCAATAGGGTTTAGGTCTAGAGACATTCTTGGCCAGCCCATCACCTTTAACCTCAGCTTCTTTAACAAGGCAGTGGTCATCTTGGAGGTGTGTTAGGGGTCGTTATCATGTTGGAATATTGCCCTGCGGCCCGGTCTCCAGATAGAGGGGATAATGCTCTGCTTCAGTTTGTCACAGTACACGTTGGCATTCATGGTTCCCTCAATGAACTGTAGCTCCCCAGTGCTGGCAATGCAGCTCCAGTCCATGACACTCCCACCACCATGCTTGACTGTAGGCAAGACACACTTGTCTTTGTACTCCTCACCTGGTTGCTGCCACACAAGCTTGACACCATCTGAACCAAATAAGTTTATCTTGGTCTCATCAGACCACAGGATATGGTTCCAGTAATCCATGTTCTTAGTCTGCTTGTCTTCAGCAAACTGTTTGCAGACTTTCTTGTGCATCATCTTTAGAAGAGGCTTCCTTCTGGAACGACAACCATGCAGACCCATTTGATGCAGTGTGCGGCGTATGGTCTGAGCACTGACAGGCTGACCCCCCCACTCCTTCAACCTCTGCAGCAATGTTGGCAGCACTCCTATGTGTATTTCCCAAGGACAACCTCTGTATAGAACGCTGAGCACGTGCACTCAACTTCTTTGGTCGAGCATGGCAAGGCCTGTTCTGAGTGGAACCTGTCCTGTTAAACCGCTGTATGGTCTTGGCCTCTGTGCTGCAAGTTTCAGGGTCTTGGCAATCTTCTTATAACCTAGGCCAGTGATGGCGAACCTTGGCACCCCAGATGTTTTGGAACTACATTTCCCAGGATGCTCATGCACTCTGCAACGTAGTTGAGCATCATGGGAAATGTAGTTCCAAAACATCTGGGGTGTCAAGGTTCGCCATCACTGACCTAGGCCATCTTTATGAAGAGCAACAATTCTTTTTTTTCACATCCTCAGAGAGTTCTTTCGCATGAGGTGCCATGTTGAACTTCCAGTGACCAGTATGAGAGAGTGAGAGGGATAACGCCAAATTTAACACATCTGCTCCCCATTCACACCTGAGACCTTGTAACAGTAATGAGTCACATGACAGAAAAATGGCTAATTGGGACTAGTTGGACATTTTCACTTAGGGTTGTACTCACTTTTGTTTCCAGTGGTTTAGACATTAATGGCTGTGTGTTGAGTTATTTTGAGGGGGCAGCAAATTTACACTGTTATACAAGCTGTACAATCACTACTTTACATTGTAGCAAAGTGTTATTTCGTCAGTGTTGTCACATTAAAAGATATAATAAAATATTTACAAAAATGTAAGGGGTGTACTCACTTTTGTGAGATACTGTATATACTGTGTACAGTATGCCTTAGTAAATGTCAACCACATGATGGTCCTGATACACTGGGTGGCCTGTGAGTATCTGAAACTTCATAGCCCCTCATTTAGTAATAGAACCTGTGCACAAAGCTATAACAAGTAGACAGGCAGATTATACCGTATAATAGATGGCATGTGCCTAGCCCACCTCCCCCCCAAAACTTTCATGTGCTTTGCACACTTCCACAAAAATACAGCTTCCCTATAAAGAGTATCTGTACTAGGAGAAAAACTTTTTTTTGTCACTGCTGATTTCCTTTTGAAATTTCAGTGCTTTAAGAAACATTTTTCAAAAAAGGTCTAATTTTATATTATTGAAATGTTGCCAGCAATCTTCTGCTGGAAAGGGAAGAATTTCCTCAGTCTCTTGTCCCCAGTATTCAGACTGCAACCTCTTATTTTTGTAGTAGCCTCTCTCAAAGGTGGGAGGCTGCAGCAGAGACTGGTCTGTGTCAGACATTTATGAACACCAGCAAGGACTGCAGAGGCATTTGGATTTGCATGATTGTGCCATCTCTGGGTCAGGATTTCAGTCTTAAGTAAGGGTGACTCTGGATGATGTCTGAACAAAGATGGCTCCATCCTCCTAAAAAAAAGCAGAGGAAGGCATTGTCAGAGGGAGTACTATGATCTTTAAGAGAGGTCACTTTAAGCACAGGGTGTGCATCTGTGCTGTTTGGAAAGAAGCCTTAACAGAATAAGTTATGATAAGTTACAGGAAAGTAACAAAGCTTTCTTCTGTAAGTATATAAATCAGCCCATCCATAAAGAGTTACATTAAACCTGATATCCGTGTTCACAGTGATCTCTCACTAATGCTTGTGGTTGATGCAGTTTTTAGTATATCTTGGATGCAGCAACTTCGGAGGTTCCAGGAAGAGTGCAGAAGTAAAAGAGGTTTGTAACTAAATTTAAAGGTATACTCCAGTTAAACATGAACAGGAGACTCAAGCTACGATGTGAACAGCTAAAATTCTAAAGCTCTGCATTTTTCTCCTACACTCAACTGCATAAATTAGTCAACCCCTTTTTGTTTTTAGATTAGCCCCAGTCAGAGGTGGGTGGTCCATGCCTTGATGATTTCTGATGGTTTCATCATATCCCCACCCTCCCAACATGCACACGTGCATGCTTTATTATTACACTAAGCTATGCATGCTCTGATTGGTTGCAGTCTCAAGAGTCTGGTTGAATCTTGTAGCATTTGTTTTACTAGTGGATATGACTTTGCTATAATCATTTAAAATTGTATTCATTGCTAACCGTATTTGTCTAACCTATCATAACCTGGAAAATTATTAATCTCTCAAATGATAATAAAATGGTAAATCTGGGTAGTGGTATGCATGTGTGTATCCCTCCCTGTTAGACAGAAGCCAATCCTTAGATCTGCTTCTGTTGAATGGGACTGCTGGAAAACCTTGTTCGATCAGCAGCTTGCAGCCAATTGGCTGCAGTGATGATCAAAGTAATTTGACAACCGAGAATCCCAGCTGTCAAAATACAATGAGAAGTTAGTAAAAGACTCACATTTGGTGAGGTTGCAGATGACCACATGTGTGGTGTCATACACTGGTTCAGCTGGGACCTCCCGAATTTTGATCTGTGTGTGACCACCCTTGCTTGACAAAAGTTGATTGTTTAATCGCCTTCTCCTAAAGGAACATGTTGGAAACTTTTAACCCAATCAGTGGCTGCAGCTGCTGATTAATGTATTTTGACAGCAATGGGTACTGCTTTCAGAATACAATGTCCTTGTCGGGCGTACATTCTTCCATGCACCTTGTATTGCAGAGAATACTTCTGTCTCCGCTCGGGTCTTAGGAGTTCACTCTGGGGAGGCCCAAATACGGTAGTTCTTGTGGAACTTCAAAATGGTCAGATTGTTGAGAAATGTGAAAAAAATGGGGTGGAGCAAAGGTGCGCGAATGGTAGATATGAATCAATCCAAGGGAAACATAGATTTATTGATAAAAGTTGAATTTTTTTGAACATTAAAAGCTTGTAAGTGACAAGTGGGACTTAATTACAGCTCTGGTCCAAACACCCCTGGAAATAGTGACAGGGAGTGAAAGGGCCCAAACTGACACAGATGCTGATAGTCCAGGGCACAGGTGACCACTATTGGTAGGTTACTTAGCATAGAAGTACTCTTGTAGACACCGGTGGAGACTACTGGAGAACCGGGTGATGTAGTCACAGAGGAGCAGACTAGAACATGCAGCTGACAGAGGCACCAGCACCCTCGAAAGGCCAGAGGTAGACTCTGAGGCAACTAGTAGTTGACAACTGAAAGATAGGTATCAGGAAAAGCAGAAGACAGACATGGTGAAGAGGCAAGCCAAGATCAGCAAGGGATAGCAGGATCCAGGTCAGGAAGCAACCAAGGTCAGCAATGGATAGACAGCAGGATCATGGTCAGGAGGCAAGTTGAGGTTAGCAGCGGTTAAACAGATGAGCCAAGGTTAGAATTAAGCTGGGTCAGAGCAGAGAAGAATCCAGAGACAAACCAGGTTAGCAGAAGATCAGAGCAGAGAAGAACCCAGAGGCAAACCAGGTTAGCAATGAGAAATCAGGAATAAACACAGATTCAGAATGCAGGGAAGATCATTCAGCAAACCTCATGTCTCAGCACTCCACTTTAAATATGCTGTCTGGTGCCAAGTGTGTAATCGAGCACACGTACCCGTGTAGAAAAAATAGCTGCACTCCAAGTATAATCAAGATTCAGGTTTATTGACCGAACATCCCAATGTGGCAAACAACAGGTAGACGCGTTTCACACACTAGTATGTGTGCTGAATCATTAGTCGTAATGATTAAGCACACATACTAGTGTGTGAAATGCATCTACCTGTTGTTTGCCACATTGGGATGTTCGGTCAATAAACCTGAATCTTGATTATACTTGGAGTACAGCTATTTCTTCTACATTGATTGTCTGCAGAGGCGAGCCGAGGCGTGCACCTGTATATCACCAGGCTTCCTGATTCACCTGGAGCAGTGAGTTCTCCTTGTCTTTGTACACATACCCGTGTGCCTGCACATGTGGACATTTGTGCAAAATGCTCTCATGCATTTTCGTGCAAACTAGTGTGCCGATATAACCTGCTAGCAATGATTCTTGGTCTGCATTTTGGTGCACATCTTCTCCTGAAGTTGTGCTGCTGACAGGCAAATCTCCCTCAGTCTGGTCACTAGTCACTACAGTCCAGTCTACTACAGTCACTGCTGTCCAGCCTGCTGCAGTTGAGTCATTACAATCCAATTCACTATGGTCTAGTCTGTTTCTTTGCTAGTCTAGCTTCCAATTTAATGCCACTACTTGTAATATTTTCAGCACTCAAAGTTCCTGTTTTAAACAGCCAGTTCTTCAACTTGTTGAACATCTATCCAGGTTTGTGAGTGACCTATTCGATGACCTGAAAGCTAAGTCCAAGCTCCCATGAAGAGATCTAAGTTGGTACACCAGCTTTCCCTCAGCCTCCATCTTCAAAAAAAAGGCCATGTCAAGAAAAGGGGAAAAGGGGTTTACTTTTCCGCTCTGCTTCAGCTTCAGTTCTTATAAGCAATTTGTGACACATGCCTTACAATTATGATACGTAAAGGCTAAGTTCACCTTTAGGGAAAAAATAATAATAGTGGTGGAAGACGTGACATGTAGTTTTTCCATTCCCTGATCTCTGTAAATGAATGACGCAGCTGTGCGGGTAGGTGGGGTGCCGCGTGGTGTGCAGACAATAACTCACACAGGCAGGTGCAATAAAATCAAGAGAAGAGACAGGACAGGAGTCGGGTAGTGTTCAGCCCGGGGGAGGCGCTGTGTGGGACGGTCACCATCAGGACCAGCGCTGTCCTTCACTACAAAGGTGGGTGCAACTGGGGTAGGTGGGGGCCCTTTAATTGGCACTTGCTGCCCTTGCCTCCAGCGTCCAGGGGAGACGTCCAGCATGATAGGAGTATTACATCCTACTACGGGCTCTGCTGACTGGAGGAGAACTACAAGTCTCAGCACCTCCTGTGCAGCCAGGGAACCTGCATTCCCCAAGTCATACATTTCTTCTACAAGTCAGCAGCTGATGTCTTCTGTCCATAGTCCAGGGTTCATGGCATGGTGGGCATCACACTGGAGTTATGGGTGTCCCCAGCCCTCCCATAGTGTGTGCCATATTGGAACATGTATGACCCCCAGCAAAACACCTGTCCCCAGAGTTAGGGGGTTCTTCGTCGATATCTCTCAGTCAGTGCAGGTTCGGTATGGGGGGACAATGCCCAGAATCAGTATGGGGGGGGGGGGAGTACACTGGGGACTGACCAGGATCAGTATGGGGGGGACACTGCCCAGAATTAGTATGGGGGGAGTGCACTGGGGACTAACCAGGATCAGTATGGGGGGGACACTGCCCAGAATCAGTATGGGGGGAGTACACTGGGGACTGACCAGGATCAGTATGGGGGGGGGGGGGACACACTGCCCAGAATCAGTATGGGGGGAGTACACTGGGGACTGACCAGGATCAGTATGGGGGGCCACTGCCCAGAATCAGTATGGGGGGGTTACACTGGGGACTGACCAGGATCAGTATGGGGGGGACACTGCCCAGAATCAGTATGGGGGGGGAGTACACTGGGGACTGACCAGGATCAGTATGGGGGGGACACTGCCCAGAATCAGTATGGGGGGAGTACACTGGGGACTGACCAGGATCAGTATGGGGGGGACACTGCCCAGAATCAGTATGGGGGGGGGGGGGGCGTACGCTGGGGACTGACCAGAATCAGCATGGGGGGGACTGACCAGAATCAGTATAGGGGGGTTCACTGGGGACTGAGCAGGATCAGTATGGGGGGGGACACTGCCCAGAATCAGTATTGGGGGGGACACTGGGGACTGACCAGGATCAGCATGGGGGGGGGGGCACTGGAAACTGACCAGGATCAGTATGGGCGGGGGCACTGCCCAGAATCAGCCATTTATCATTTTCCTTCCACTTCACAATTATGTGCCAGTCTATCACATAAAATACATTTACGTTTTTTTGGTTTTAAGTTAACATGACAAAATGTGGATTATTTCAAGGGGTGACTATGAATACTTTTTCAAGGCACTGTACCTTGACTACTGAAGGCCCCTTTCACACTTGTGTGACCTCAAAGTCACGCAATTTTTTACCGCGTTTTTTGCCGCGAAGAAATGCCTATTGCATTTTTCTGTTTGCGCCCCCCCCCCCCAAAAAAAAAATTTTGAGCACCAGTCGCCACTGGTCTGCTGGCTTTGCTTGCTGCAGCTTGGTATTGCAGAACATGAGATCTACTAGGATCCCAGATCCTTTTCCACCCTGCATTTTCCCAAAGGTCCACCTAGTGAGTATTGTAACTTGCATTTATATTTTTATCCCCTAAGTGCATTATTTTACATTTTCAACCTCGTTTGCCATATAGTTGTCCGTTCCTTTATTTTATTGAGGTCTTCTTGTAAAGTTTCTACATTTTGCTGTATAGGTATTGCTTGCTTAGCTTTGTATCATCAGCAAAACACTGAGCTTGAACTTTTTATACCAACCTCTATTTACCGTAATTTATGAATAAATTAAAAAAAGAATTGGTCTCAGAACGGAGCCTTGTGGAACCCCACTCACAACTCCAGACCATTCAGAGTACAGACTAGTTATCACCACCCCTTGGACATGCCCTGTAAACAATTTTCTATCCAGGTACATACATTATCGTCCATGGCAACAGACTTCAGTTTGTAAATAAAGTGTTTTTGGGGAACAGTATTGAATGCTTTGGCAAAATCCAGATAAACCACATCCACAGGCCTCTCCCCTTTCTAGATGACAGCTCACTTGTTGGTGGGGCCCAGATTCACTGCCTGCAGGGGATGAGATCTCACACGGGGACTTGCTGAGAAAGTACAACAAACTGAAGACACGCCACACCAGACCGAAACACTCACATTGAACCAGGCTAGAGATGTCGGTGCACACTATAGAGACCGGACAGCATCCGACTGAGGAGGTGGCTGGAAGGCAATTCGGCAACAGGGCCCCTGAATGAGGAAGGCTACTGCTTGAGGCACAGTGACCATCTCTGCTCTGTCCCTCCTCCACAGGAACCTGCCCCTATGCTGATCAAGCTGTCCCTAACCAGTGGGGACTCTGTCCCTGACCAACCCACTTCGGAGCATGCATGCCGGTAGTTCCAAGGTATATATCTTGGCCCGATTTTATTTTTTTGTTTTCAAAAGATTTTTATTAGAAAGTCATAAAAACAATACAGATCATTTTCAACATATATCAAAAAAAGTAGAGATACATGGGTCTGCACATTAGAAATAACCAGGAAGGGGGGCGTGTCCAAGATGGCGACTTGAGTGGACGTGTGGGACAGAGCTCCGCTGCCTACCCCGTTTATTATCCTGTTTTCCTGCTGCCCTGTGACCGCTGGCCGGCCGTGTGTTCACCAGTGAGTCTCCCCGGACTGCTATGACCAGGGGCCGACAGTCTTCGGTGTCCCGCAAGCCGCCCACGGAACAGGCCACCCCGGCCGGCGCGAAAGCGGGGCCTCGTGCTCCGTCCAATATGGCGACTCAGACCGAAGGGGATGACCCGGCGCTGCGGGAGTCCACCAACTTCAATGCCCTTATGCAGGCCATCACCTCCTGCCAAACGGCGCTGACGGGGAAGATTGACTTGGTCCAAATGGACATCGGCCTGATCCGCCGGGATATGGACAAATTCCGCACCAGGCTGACTGAGGTGGAGTGCCAAGTGAGCGACACTGAGGATGTGCTACGAGACCACTCTGCCTCACTACACACCCTGCGGGTCAAGGTCAAAGCCCTGGAATTCCGAGCCGAGGACTCGGAGAACCGGAATCGGCGCAACAATCTGCGGATCCTGGGTCTCCCAGAGGGCGCTGAGGATCCACACCCTGCAGACTTCACAGAGAAGCTTCTCCGCACCCTGCTCCCTCAGGCGGCCTTCTCCCCCCATTTTGCAGTGGAGCGCGCCCATCGGATGCCAGCGTGCCGAGGACCCCCGGGTTCCCCCCCACGCACCTTTATCCTGAGGTTGCTCAACTTCAGGGACCGGGACTTGGTGCTCCGGGAGAGTCGGCGGCTGGAATCTCTACGGTTCAAGGGGTCCAGGCTGATGATATTTCCAGATTTCTCTCTTGAGACGCAGAAGCAGAGCAAGTCCTTCGATCAGGTGAAGGCAGCTCTCCGCCAGCGGGGCCTGAAATACAGCATGCTGTTACCGGCTTGCCTTCGGGTTCAGGACGGTGAGTCCCTTAAGTTTTTTACCTCGCCGGAGGAGACCTCTTCCTGGCTGGAGTCGCTGCCCAGGCGTCAGGATTCCTGCCGGGCTGAGTGGGATGGATGGTCTGGTTTTGGGCCGTTGACTTTCTGCTGATCTGTTTCTACCGCTTTGTGGCCACTTCCCCACGGACTTCCTGTCTACTCCTGTTCTTCCCCGCTGCCTCCATGCTCGCCGGGCTGTTTGGTGACTTTGCAGGCCTTCTGGCTGTCCTGGTTCCTGGACTGGCGGACTACTGGATGGCCCCGGGACTTCTGGATACTTACCCTGATTTTTACAGTTGGATGGATGGTCCCCTTTCCTTTTTTCCCCTTTTTTTAGCTTTCCCGGACACTGGCGGGTGAGGGGGTGTGGGGGCTCAAATGGGGATTAGTGGCCTTAGTCCCCTCTTTTTGTTTCTCCCATGGTCATAGCATATTTTCCATTTTACTCCTCTCCTGTTTCTCTTGTTTATTGTTCGGGCAATACTGCGGAGGCTCGTGGACTCAGGACTGGTCGCGGAAGACGCTTTCCTGGTACATGGTCCCCCATTGACCAATGGTTATGTTTTTTTTGGGGTCTCAGGCTCACCCGAGTTATTAGGGTGTTGCAGGGTGGGGGGAGGGGGGGGGAGTTATTTTGGGAATGTTCTGTTCTTTTGTTTAACAATCTTTTTTTTCCTTGGTTTGCCACCAGGGTACTGGATTATTATTGTGCACATTGTCTGCTTTGCTATTGCCTTGTCTCATGGATGTGGGGGTGCTGTGTGGTGGGGGGTGTGTGTGCTCTCAGGCTCGAGAGGTGATCCTGCAGCTGCCCCCCGGTTATTATTTCCTCTGCTTGTCCTATGGCTCCACTAAAGGTCTTGACCTGGAATGTGCGGGGCTTGAATTCTAAATTTAAGAGATCCCTTGTGTTTTCATTCCTACAAAAGCACCACCCGCACATTTGCATCCTACAAGAGACGCATCTCACGGGGGCAGGGGTTTTGTCCTTAAAAAGATCATGGGTTGGGTCCTACTATCATATAGGAATTAAATAAGGGCATTCTCCTCAAGGTGGGATTTTGTCGGCAAACAATACAAAATGTGTAGAAAATATATAATAAAATCAACTGTAGGGGTCAACCACCCCAAGGACTCTCTCTTGGTCCATGCATGTTATGCTCTCTAATGCTTGTCAATATATTTTACTGTATGTCATAATGTAATACCCAATTGCTAAATTATGTTATTTAATAAACCAAATGATTTTATTATATATTTTCTACACATTTTGTATTGTTTGCCGACAAAATCCCACCTTGAGGAGAATGCCCTTATTTAATTCCTATATGTAACTCGGGATGGTGGCAAACCTTACCAACCTCAATCTGTACAGTTTTTCTTCGGGTCCTACTATCATTCTACCTTTTCCTCCTACTCCCGGGGTGTCAGTGTCGCTCTCTGCCCTTCACGCTGCTGGATCTCCATCTTGACCCTGAGGGTAGATACGTGGTTCTACATGCTATGTGTGATCACCTTGAACTTGTTATAGCTGGTCTGTATGTGCTGCCGCCTGCGGCTATGTCAGTTCTACATAGGCTTCAGAGTGTGGTTGCTGGCTATCCTACCCCTAATGTGATCTTTGCGAGTGATTTCAATATGACCCCAGAGCCGGCTATTGACCGATTGGGTGGTGACCCGACGTCTGACTCGGTCCTGGCCCGTTGGGCGGAGGCCCTAGGGTTGGGGGATGCGTGGCGTTGGAAGCATCCCACTCTACGACAATACACTTGCCACTCGGCCTCGCATGCCTCTTTTTCGCGCATAGACGTGGTTTATGTTGGCTCGTCTTTATTGTCGCGGGTGGAGGAGGCTACCATTTTGCCCCGGGGCATCTCTGACCACGCCCCGGTACTGGTGAGTTTTATGACGGACACGGCTGCGGGCCAGGGCCTGTGGAGACTGTCTAGATTCTGGGTCACGGATGAGCGTGTGGTGCCGTCGGTATCCTCTGAATTGCAAGCCTACTGGGGTCACAACGATGGTACAGCCTCTCCGGCCATGGTGTGGGATGCGTTTAAGGCGTTTGCCAGGGGTCGTTACCAGCACACAATAGCTAAGGTTCGGAAGGACTCACGGGCCGGCCTCTCCTTGGCGGAGTCCAGAGCGGCATCCCTTGAGGCGGGTTACCTGACCTCACGGGATGCTGGGGTTTATGCTGACATGCAGGCGGCCTATAGGGAAGTGGCACTGATCCGCGCGGAGTCCTGCCGCAGGTTTCTCCTCTACCAGTCCCAACGAGTGTTTGAACAGGGGGAGAGATTGGGTCGCTTGTTGGCGTGGTTGGCGTCGGAGCGCTCGGGGATGGTGGGCATTGCCAATATTAGGGCGGGGTACGGGACCCTGCTGTCGGATCCGGGTCTAATTAACTCTCGGTTCGCGGAATACTATGCTCAACTGTATGAGTCCAGGGTTACTTATTCCCCCTCTGAGCTGTCAACATACTTGGAGAGTATAGATTTTCCCTCCCTCGCTCCCGCCAAGGCCCAGCTCCTTGATGCCCCCGTCTCCTTGACGGAGGTTTGCAAGGCTATTAAATCTCTCCCTGTGGGCAAGACGCCTGGGCCTGACGGGCTCCCTATGGAATTCTACTAGACGAATCTGGAGATGGTTGCCTCCCGCCTCCATGAGACGTTCCGCGACACACTCGAGGCGGGTGCTCTGCCGCCCTCTATGTCGGAGGCTGTTGTGGTTGTCCTGCCTAAACCCGGGAAGGATCCCGAATTGTGTGCCTCTTACCGGCCTATTTCACTTTTGAATGTGGATGCCAAAATCCTTACTAAAATATTGGCCAATCGCCTTAACTCAGTGATTCTGTCTCTGGTGCACGGCGACCAAACTGGCTTTATGCCGGGTAAGGGCACGGACATAAACATTCGCCGTCTACATACTAACCTGGCGCACGGTGTGGCCGGCGGTTCCCGGGGGGCAGTGGCCTCTCTTGATGCCGAGAAGGCTTTTGATTCCGTGGAGTGGGAGTACCTATGGCAGGTGATGTCCCGCTTTGGTATTGGACAGCGCTTTATTGCCTGGGTTCGCCTTCTCTATGAGGCCCCTGTCGCCCGGGTCCGCACTAATGGCCTCCTCTCCCCATCTTTTCGGTTATACAGGGGTACCAGGCAGGGTTGCCCGCTCTCCCCGGGCCTCTTTGCCTTGGCTATTGAGCCTCTTGCCATTTTGCTGCGGACGTCGGATGAGGTGGGGGGATTGCGGGTTGGCCCCGTAGTGGAGCGGATCTCTTTATATGCCGATGACACTCTGTTATACTTGAATGACACCACTGATTCTCTGGTGGCGGCCTTGAGTATAATTGATTGCCATGGTGGATACTCTGGGGTGAGGATCAACTGGTCCAAATCGAGCCTGCTCCCTATTGATGGTGCGACGGTTCCTCCCTCCCCCCCTGTGGCCCCGCTGGAATGGGTCTCTCATTTCCGCTATTTAGGGGTCGCCGTGAAACTGGATCTCTCCTGTGACCTAACGGATAATCTGGAGCCGGTGTTTCGGCAGCTGATCGCTAAGTGTCAGGTTTGGCGGACGCTCCCCCTGACCCCTGTGGGACGCATCAAATTATTGAAAATGACCTTTCTCCCCAATTTTTCGTACGTTTTTAGAAATACCCCCGTGCCCATACCGGCGTCTTTTTTTCGTCGCCTGGACAGTGTGGTCTCTTCCTTCGTCTGGGCGGGGTCGGTTCCGCGTGTCTCTCGACGGAAACTAGAGTTACCCTTATCCTCTGGGGGTCTGGCCCTGCCATGCTTTCGGAAATACTACTGGGCTGCGGTGCTGGTCTCCGTTCGTTGGTGGTTCGCCCAATCCAGGTCCAATCCGGCGGTCAATCTCGAGGCGGCAATTTTGGGCTCCTATGCGGCGCTGACTAACCTGGTGTACAGGGGGGCTGGGGCTGCCCCGCAGGTGACGCTCCCTATGCGGACGGTGGTGCGAGTGTGGGACCAAATGTTAGGAGCCACGGGGGAGGCTGGCACGATATCGCCCTACACTCCTCTGTGGGGTAATCCCAGGTTGCCTCATTTTTGCTCCATTTCCGATCCGGCAGTGTGGGCGCGGTATGGAGTGACCATGATACAACACATAATGCCCTCGGGTTCCCTGCTGACCTTCCAGGCCCTGCGAGACAAATTCCATCTCCCGTCCCGGATGCTGTTTCGGTTTCTACAACTTAGGCATGCAGCCCAGGCTCAATTCCCGACATCTCCTACACTTGCCCCCCACGTGGTGGAGAGGTTTTTGACCATGCATAATGCTGATAAACTGCTGTCCTCTATCTATCTTAGACTTACTTGTGGCCGGCTGGCTCATGACCCCCATCTGCTCCGACAGTGGCGGCAAGATTTCCCCACATTGTTGGAGGATGATTGGGATCACTGTCTTCCTCATTATATCCCCACGGTAATCTCGGCCAGAGATAGATTTATCCAACTGAAGTTCTTGCATAGGGCATACTACACCCCACAACTTTTGGCTAGGATATACAGCGCCCACTCTGACTTATGCACCAAATGCCAGCAGGCGGTAGGCACATTTCTCTATGTTACGTGGGAATGCCAGCTCCTTCAGGATTATTGGAAGGGCGTTGTCCGGGAGCTCAGCGCGGTGCTGCAGGTGCCGGTGCCCTTGGACCCTAGGGTCCTCCTTTTGAGGATGGGGGAGCTGGTGACCCTGGCGAAGTATTCTAAGCTTCTACTGTTCTTCCTCTGCTTCTATGCCCGAAAGGCGCTGCTGCTGAAATGGAAGGGGGCTGACCCCCCCACGGTTGCACAATGGAGGGCACTGGTGGATGCGGCTCTGCCCCTCTACAAGCTGACCTATATGGGACGTCAATGCCCTCAAAAATTTGGGAAGATATGGGATGTTTGGATTGCAGCTAGACCACTGTAGACCCAACCCTGGTATGTTGCTGTTGCTTCCGGGGCCCTGGTGGCATGGTTGTTACCATGTAGTTCTGGGACGTGGGGGGGTACGGGGGCGTTTTTTGCATCCCGGCTCCCCCGCGGCTCGACCCCCTGGAGCTCCCCCCAACTCCTCCCCCTCTCAGGGGACCCGGGGTCTTGGGGGACTGTGCATTGTTGAGGCCCTGAGGTTCATACTGTCTCTTTAGATGTCGGCCAGTGTGTCTGTCTGTTTCATCAATATGTTTGTTATTTATGTGCATTTGCTCTCTTTGAATTGTATGTTATCATTTTTGCTCACGGTGTATCCATACCTTGTTGGCACTGTTAATTTATAACTTGTTTTAAATTAATAAAACGTTTCTGTTAAAAAAAAAAAAAGAAATAACCAGGAAGACAAGGATAATGACAAAGGCTCTGAAAAAGATAGAGAATGCCGTAAGGTTCTATTACATGATCAAAGAGGCCATATACTAAAATATAATGGTTTCAAACATTGGAGTCCCATATGGCCCATTTGGCCTGAAATATTGCCATCGAGTTGTGTACAGAATGAAAAACTTTTTCTGACAGCTTGATACTTTCCATTCGGGAGAGAACCTGAGACCATAGCAAGGTATCTGACCTCCAATTAAGAGCAACCATCCAATGAATGGAACACATCAAAAGTATGGATTAGTCTCCCCGTTTGGGATGGAACACCAGGAATTTTCATAAATAGTAAACAAACTTTAGGGGAGAGGGAAAAATTTGACCCAACAATTTTCAAAATGAGTTTTTGGGCTTGATCCCAAATGGGTCACAAATAATTGCAGTCCCAGAAGAGATGAAGCAGAGTACCCTCCTCAGAACAACCTCTAAAGCAGGAAGAAGGGACTGACTCGTAAAAGGAGTGCATTAAAGAAGGAGTTAAATACCATCTAGCAAAAAGTTTAAGGGGGGATTCCCTGCAAGCACTAGAATGGGAACATCTGCGTAGATTACTCCACATATTATTCCATTCCAGAGGTGAAAAAACACAACTCAGGTCTCCTTCCCATTTAATCATATACCCCTGTTTCTCAGGAAGAGAGACACCAACTAAATGTGAGTACAATGTAGAAATAATACCCTTTCCTCTGGGAGAGGAGGAGCAAATGTTCTCAAACACAGTAAATGGTGGGTTCAGTGATACGGTGCCTTTTGAACGAAAAAACTCAATTATGATTAAATAATGGCCCAGTTCAGAGCTGGGAATATTGTGCAGTTGGGTAAGTTGATCAAAAGTGCAGATTGTATTACAAACTGTGATGGCTTTAAGGGAAACCTGGTCCCTGGATATCCAAGGTTCCAGGTCTGCTTCATCTAGAGGGAAAGAGGGGGAGCCCAAATAGTTCATGAAGGAGGTCAGAGGTGAGGTTCGAGATAACATTTCCAAAGGGGTCTTCAGTTTGGACCAAAGTTGAAGTAAATGATTCATAATTTTGTTGGGGAAAGTTTTGTATCGATGCGGTCTGGGATTTCCCAGAGTATGGCCTTCAATGAGCACGGGGCAGCCGAAGCCCGTTCAAAATCCAACCAAGGGATATTATCATCATTGGAACACCATTGTGCCAACTGTCGAAATTTGGCAGAGAGGTAATAAATCCAAAAGTCAGGGAGACCCAGACCACCTTGAGATTGAGGGGCATGTAAAACCTGTTTATTATATCTAGATTTTTTCCCACACCAAACAAACTTTGAAATCTCTCTTTGGTATGACAAAATATGTGTTTTTGGGACATTAATGGGGAGGGCACGGAAAAGAAATAACAGCTTAGGGAGCACAATCATCTTTACCGCTAAAACTCTACCCAGAAGAGAGATATGATAACTAGACCAGGTTTTTAGCAGTAATGTTAGTTTTTTGAACATATTAGGGAAATTTAGCAAATATAGAGAATCATAGTGAGGGGTAATATGCACTCCCAAGTACTTGAATGATCTCGGACACCAAGCAAATGAAAATCGTTCTCTGATGGAAATCTGCATCCAATTTGGGAGGTTGATTGGCATGAGAGAACATTTGGAGAGATTAACTCCTAAACCTGAGATTGAGCTAAATTGTTGCAGTTCCACTAAAAGTTGAGGAAGGGATATATGAGGGTGGGACAAAAATCTTGACATTGTTTCTGATAGAGATTGCTAAAAGTTCAATTGCCAGGGCAAATAAAAGAGGGGAAAGAGGGCACCACTGTCTGGTACCCCGTTTTAACTGAAAAAAGTCAGAGTTGCATCCAGGAAGGCAGATCCTCGTCTGTGGGGATTCATACAAGGCCCTAAAGCGATGAACGAATCCATCGCCCAGGCCATATCTTGGGAGCAGATGATCTAAAAAAGCCCAACTAACGCTGTCAAACGCCTTGTTGATGTCTAAACTGACTAGGCAAGTGGGTGATTAGCTAATATTGGCATCCTGAATTATATTAGAGACTAGCCTAATATTGTCGGTGAGTTGCCTACCCGGGATGAAGCCGGTTTGATCTGGATTAATCAAATGGCAGATGTACTTAGCTAATCTATTAGCAAGTAGGCGACCAAACTATTTCAGGTCATTATTCATGACCGAGATGGGCCTAAAGTTTTGTGGGAGAGAATGGTCTTTATCGGGTTTGGGGATGAGAGACATATTTGCATACAGCATTTCTGCTGGGAAGTTCCGCCTTGTAAAATATGGTTAAATAATTTGGTTAATTTAGGGGTCAGGATTGGGGCAAAACTTTTATAGTAGGAGGAGGAGAATCCATCTGGACCTGGGGCTGTGGATGTCTTTAAGGATTTGATCAAGTGTAGGATCTCCTCTTCTGAGCAAGGAGCTTCCAACTCCTCCCTCTGAGAAGCAGAGAGGGAGGGGATCCGTAATTTCCCAATCCAAAAGTCAAACTCAGCCAGAGATACATCAGATGATACTGATAGCAAATCCTTATAGAAATTAGTAAAGATCTTCAACACCTCTTCTGGGTGAGAAAATCTTTCCATCCCGCCTTCTAAGTTTATAAATATGAGTGGGTTTAGAATCTTGGACCACCTGAGGGCCTTTTCAGTATCACCAGACAAAATTTCGTCCAGAGCACGCCTTTTGGTGGAGATCAAATCCATCAAGTCTGAGGAGGGAGCTTGGTTATGTAAATTGTATAATCTATCTAACTCTTTGGTAAGGGATTTTATATCGGTTAGTCTAGCTTTATTTTTGGCTGAAGCTAGGGCAATAATCTTACCTCTAATTACCGCTTTATGTGCTATCCACACTGTAGACGTGGGGGTAACACCGTTTTCATTTATACTAAAATATTCTTCTAGAGAGGATGCAACCTGAGCTGTAAATGTAGAGTCATTCAGCAATCATTAAATCTCCAATTAAAAGTTGAGCTCTTTAGACCGACCCCACATGCCTCGAATGACACAATTTTATGGTCTGACCAGGGACAGGTGTGTATCCTAGCATCGGAGGAGTTAGCCAGTAAAACCGGTGTGCAAAAAATATAGTCCAGTCTGGCCGCGCTTTCATGGGGGTGGGAATAAAAAGTGAACTCTTTAATACCTACATTATGAGCTCTCCAAGCGTCAATCAATTGAAAGTCACTGAGGATCTTGGTAAGAGTTTTGGGAAAGGCCTTAGAAGAGGGTGTAACTCTACTCCTATCCAGTGAAGGGTGAGCGGACAGATTGAAATCCCCACCAACCACCATATGGGGCGATGTATATCTACCAAGGATCTCAAAGAAGTGTTTAAAAAACGTGGCATGAGCTTCATTAGGGGCATATAGAGAAGCAACAGTAATTGATTTACCCGCTATATTACCTTTAAGGATCAGGAATCTACTATCCGGATCACTATATGTAGAAGATATATCAAAAATAATATTGTTACGGATGAAGATAGCAACTCCTCTTGCTCCACTGTAACTCTCTCTGCATCCTAAATCAGTGAAAGTGTAATTTATTGGTTTTAATTTTTTAATCCTATAAATTGATATAGCATTAAAATATTTACTGAACAAGGCAGTAATGATGTTTACAGAGATTATAGTAGCCAATCATTTTTTTATCCTTATTTTATTTATCATAGTCAGATCAATGAAATATGTTTTATATTAATATTGTTAGTGATGTTGTTCATATTTATTTTTGTAACTTAATTCCGCATAAAACACGAAACAGTGTCATTTCATGAGATAATTTATGGGAGTGTGTTTAGGTGCAGATATAGGTGTGGGGCAGGGTAGGGGTTCGGTGGGGCAACTGTTGGCAAGCAACTCTTAAAATATAACTAAAGGCAAAACATTTTTTTTTTAGATTTGGATAGAGCGGAGAGGGATAAGAATACCTATTAGGTTTTTATTGCTGTCTGCGCCACTGTTAGGGAAATTCACTCTCTCTATTTGTTCTGTTTACCTTTATCATTGAAAATGAAAGTAAAAAAATCCCAAATTTTGGGTTGCCCCCAGAAAAGTATTTAGAAACATAGAAACATAGAATGTGTCGGCAGATAAGAACCATTTGGCCCATCTAGTCTGCCCAATATATCTGAATCCTATGAATATTACCTGGCCCTATCTTGTATGAAGGATAGCCTTATGCCTATCCCATGCATGCTTAAACTCCTTCACTGTATTTGAGGAAAAATCTTCCAATGGGGGCACTAGTTCTGGTGATGTGGGGGCCCCAAAGAATTTCCTTAATTTGCAGGGATTTCCTCTCCCTCTTCCTGTTTGGCTATAGGGCCGGAAGTGAAGGGAAATCACCCCAATGGGACAAAAATGGCGAAAATAAACCTTACAGGGGTTATAACCCTCCCTTATTCTACACAAATGAAAAAAAAAAAGGTTTTCCTATATTTCTACTTTAAGGCCTGGCTAGTAGTTTAGAACTTGAAATTTTGAGCCCTGACCTAGCCATTATGATTTTGTAGGTAAGGGTGGGCCTAAAAATTTGCATGTGACATGCCACCTAGGTGTTTACTTGCATACCTTTTACTAGATGTCACATGCTCTGTATAATGATGCCACTTTTCACTCTGCATTAAAAAACTACTTTATATGAATCTCCAAAATGGTCAGAAAGACCAGTGCTTTAGCTTCTCCCACTCCTGGTCTGGAGAGTAGAAATATTAGTGATGTCACCATGACCAGCACACTAGGATCTCTGCTGCACCCAGACTGTTGCAGATTTCGACATTCTCTGAATGCCAAATTGATTTAAGAACATAGGACAAACGGAGCAAAGCTGTTCCCATAAAAATGCTACATTGAAAAAAAAAAATGACTCTACAGTGAGAACTGGATCACGTGTTGATTATGCTCTGAGAAAATATATTTTTATTGAAAAGTGCACCTAAAAATATGCCAGTCTGCTTTTGCAATATATTCGATAAAGTAGGGAGCAGGTTTTTACTGCAGTCTGTGTCCCTGTTTGGGAAATTCAGTTTGTCCAGGTGACCAACGTCACTACAAAGGAGTTTTAACCACTTCAGTTTTGAAAGGTTTACCCCCCTTGACCAAGCCATTTTTTGTGATACGGCACTGCGTTATCTTAACTGACAGTTGCATGGCCGTGCGGCACTGTACCCAAACAAAATTCATATCTTTGTTCCCACAAATATAGCTTTCTTTTGGTGGTATTTGATCACTAGGGATGATCGAACGGTTCGGGTCGACCATCGGTTCAACCCGAACATTGGCTGTTCGAGGTTCGGCCGAATTCCGAACTTTTTGCTGAAAAAGTTCGGAATTCGGCAAGCAGAACCGACCAAAATGCAATGGTACAGGAAATGGGCTTTAAAAGCCCGTGATTGGACCAGAACCATCAGTAAAAGCCAATTGAGGGGGCAGGAGAATGCTAGGAATGTGATTGGAGTGACTAGGGGGTCCATAGGCCAATCATTAGTGAATACGCCCCCCAGTATTTAAGATAGCCCCCGCCAAATTCCTAGCATTGTTATACAGGGACATGGAAGAGAGTGGAAGCAGTTCTGTGACTTCTGCTACAAAGTGTCATTTAGCAATTTTTAGTGTGAGGAAAGGGATATCTAGTGTAGTTAGGGTGCTATTTTCCACTATAGTTAGTTTTAATAATTTAGTTTCTGTAGGGAAAGTGTTAAGTGTAAAGGGACCGTAGTGTAGTGTAGGGTTAACTGACTCTGACTGCTATGGCAGGGTGACAAAACCCTTCCATATCAGGGTGACCGCTATAGAGAAAAGATCGTTTCTCTTAGGTCACTTTCAGAACAGGGATATGGCTTCTCGCCGGTCAGCCTGCTTTTTGCTGCAGGCGTTTATAGGGCTTTTTTGAGGAGATGTTTGGAGTCAGGCATGACATCTGAACTTCTGTGTAGGGGTATATATACATACACCCATGTCTGTATATATACACATACACATATATAGGTGTGAAAGGAGCAGAACACTATACTTGCGCTAATGAAATAATGAACACCAATAGGTCTCCGCTCCTATCACACCTATATATGTGTAAAATACTTATAAGTGTGTGTGTATATATACCCCTATACAGAAGTTCAGATGTTTTGCCTGCCTCCTAAGACCCACAAAAAATGGCCAAAAAAAATGCCTGCAACAACACACCTGGGCATTTTTTTTGGCGCAGGCATTTTTTGTGGGTCTTTGGAGGCAGGCAAAACATCTGAACTTCTGTATAGGGGTATATATACACACACATGTATGTATATATACACCTACACATACATAGGTGTGAAAGTAGCAGAACACTATGCTTGCGCTAATAAAATAATTAACAGGCATATGTCTCCGCTCCTATCACACCTATATATGTGTATGTGTATACTGTATATACATATAAGTGTGTGTGTATATATACCCCTATATAGAAGTTCAGATGTTTTGCCTGCCTCCAAAGACACCATAAAAAATGCCCAAAAAAACACCTGCGCCAAAAAAAAAAAACCCCAGGTGTGTTAATGCAGGGGTTTTTTTTTTGGCATTTTTTTGGGGTCTTTGGAGGCAGGCAAAACATCTGAACTTCTGTATAGGGTTATATATACACACACACTTGTATGTATTTTTACACATACACATATATAGGTGTGATAGGAGCGAAGACATATTGGTGTTCATTATTTCATTAGCGCAAGCATAGTGTTCTGCTATTTTCACACCTATATATGTGTATGTGTATATATACAGACATGGGTGTATGTATATATACCCCTACACAGAAGTTCAGATGTTTTGCCTGCCTCCAAAGTCCCCCAAAAAATGCCCAAAAAAACGCTTGCTACAAAACCGGCAAGGTGTGAAAATAGCGGAGCCATATCCCTGTTCTATAAGTGACCTAATACAAACGATCTTTTTTTTCTGGTTCTGGACATGCTACAGAGCTGAAACTTCACAGGTACACTTTTTAGACCCCCCAGACACTAAATCAAAAGAATTTTTTTTTTCTTTTAATTTTTGCAATAATTGGCTCTCTATCAAAAATTACAATTTTTAAGAACTTTTTTTGTGTGATTAATAGTCCCTGGGGCATGACCCAGAACCCTAGGCACTTTTTAGGGCATTTATTGGGTTTTAGGGCTTCAAAATGGTGTTTTTTGATTACCGAAGTTCGGGTCCCATTGATTTCAATGGGGTTCTGAAATCCGGGCGGAACTTTCGGGAAGTTCGGATGTTCTGGCCGAACCCAACTTTTCCAAAGTTCGATCAACCCTATTGATCACTTCTGTGGTTTTTATTTTTTGCGCTAAAAAAACATAAAAAGACAGACAATTTTGAAAAAAAAATATATATATTTATTTTTACTTTCTGCTATAAAACATACCCAATAAAAAAGGGAAAGAAAAAAAAGTATCTTTATCAATTTAGCCCAATATGTATTCTACTACATATTTTTGGGTAAAAAAAGTCCCAATAGGCATATATCGGTTGGTTTGCACAAACGTTATTTTACTAGTAATAGTGGCGATCAGCGACTTATAGCGGGACTGCGATAATACGGTGGACATATCGGACACCTAACTGACACTTTTGACACTTTTTTGGGACCAATGACACTTATACAGTGGTCAGTGCTAAAAAAATATGCACTGTCCCTGTACTAATGACACTGGCAGAGAAGGGGTTAACATCAGGGGCAATCAAAGGGTTAAATGTGTTCCTAGGGAGTGCTTGCTAACTGTGTGAGGGGTGTTTGTAATGTGGGAAGGCAAAGATCTGTGTTTCTGCTTAGCAGCAACACAAGATCACTGCCTTTCCTTGTTACAAAACTGCAATTTGCTTTGTTTACGCCGGATGTGTCTTATCATAGCATAAACGGGTAGCTGGTGTCGCGCGTGCGCGCCCCAGACCCGGAAGTGCAGAGTCACATACCTGTACAAGACTCTGCACAGATCAGCCGCCCTGTCACAGAAAATGTACTGTACGTGGGGCAGTCCGCATCAGGATAAAGCTGAAGTTTAAATTATATGTAAACCTTTACCTTGTAAAACAACAAGGCAAAAATGTACATACCGTATATGAAAAAAATATAATTACACACATATATATATATGTATATATATATATATATATATATATATATATATACATACATACATATATATATATATATATATATATATACACACACACACAGTATTTCACAAAAGTTAGTACACCCCTCACATTTTTGTAAATATTTTATTATATATTTTCATGTGACAACACTGAAGAAATGAAACTTTGCTACAATCTAAAGTAGTGAGTGTACAGCTTGTATAACAGTGTAAATTTGCTGTCCCCTCAAAATAACTCAACACACAGCCATTACTGTCTAAACCGCTGGCAACAAAAATGAGTACACCCATAAGTGAAAATGTCCAAATTGGGCCCAATTAGCCATTTTCCCTCCCCGGTGTCATGTGACACATTAGTGTTACAAAGTCTAAGGTGTGAATGGGGAGCAGGTGTGTTAAATTTGGTGTTACTGCTCTCACTCTCTCATACTGGTCACTGGAAGTTTAACATGGCACCTCACAGCAAATAACTCTGAGGATCTGAAAAAAAAAGAATTGTTGCTCTACATAAAGATGGCCTAGGCAATAAGAAGATTGCCAAGACCCAGAAACTAAGCTCCAGTACAGTAGCCAAGACCATACAGCGGTTTAAGAGGACAGGTTCCACTCAGAACAGGCCTCACCATGGTCGACCAAATAGGTTGAGTGCATGTGCTCAGTGTCATATCCAGAGGTTGTTTTTGGGAAATAGATGTGCTATGGTGCTCAGACCATACGCCGCACACTGCATTAAATTGGTCTGCATGGCTGTCCTTCCAGAAGGAAGCCTCTTCTAAAGATGATGCACAAGAAAGCCTGCAAACAGTTTGCTGAAGACAAGCAGATTAAGAACATGGATTACTGGAACTGGAGGAGTACAAAGACAAGTGTGTATTGCCTACAGTCAAACATGGTGGTGGGAGTGTCATGGTCTGGGGCTGCATGAGTGCTGCCTGCACTGGGGAGCTACAGTTCATTAAGGGAACCATGAATGCCAACATGTACTGTGACATACTGAAGCAGAGCAGGATCCCCTCCCTTCGGAGACTGGGCCACAGGGCAGTACTCCAACATGAAAACGACCCCACACACACCTCAAAGACGACCACTGCTTTGCTAAAGAAGCTGAGGGTAAAGGTGATGGACTGGCCAAGCATGTCTCCAGACCTAAACTCTATTGAGCATCTGTGGGGCATCCTCACACGGAAGGTGGAGGAGCGCAAGGTCTCTAACATCCACCAGCTCGGTGATGTCGTCAAGGAGGAGTGGAAGAGGACTCCAGTGGCAATCTGTAAAGCTCGTGGTGAACTCCATGCACAAGGGGGTGTTAGCTCAATCTCGTCAGGAGGCAATTGCAAGATGGTTTACGACCCTTCAGTCCTAACTCCCCCTGTGTAGTGAATTCTCCGTCTGCTGGCCAGGAGATGCAACGACACATAGCAACTTAAGCTTAGCGTAGATACATCTAATTTATTTCAAGTTGGCTCACATATTTAAAGGAAATTTGAGCGGCAAAAAACTGTTTAAACCAGTTACAATTCATGGGTCAACTTAACAATAGAACATATCTCCACAAAAACAATACATGAAAAGGCCCTTGTGTTCCCCATACATCTCTGTCAATGTGGGGTGTCTCGTGTCTGAAATTGTGTTTGTGGAAAAGCCGCTCCGTCTGTGTTCAGCTGTCTGATGTGTTACTGTAAGCAATTGTCACTTGTGTTCAGGTGTTGTCTGTAATCTCTATGCGAAGCCTAACTTGTTAAGTGTCCAAATGAATGAATGAAAGGTGTTTAATATGTAAACACCTATCAATGTCTGTCGTCTATATGCAAAAAATCCAACTGCCAAGTGTCAAAGGATGTATGAATGAGGTGTGTTCAAGAGCCCACTAGCTGAAATATACCATGAACTTTAATATTTAACCAAAGCACATTGATACACTCTTTCAAACCAACCTTTGATCCCAACCTTATTCATAAGGGTGGGGTCACCGAGAGCCCTCCTGGGATATATATCCAACTATGAGTCCCACACAATAGTAACCATCCCTTAGGGAGCTGGACATTCTTGACATACCTGGGTTGTGTTATTGTATGAGTGCATATCATATTATTGGTAACTGACTTGCACAAAACAGGTGACATTATATTCTAAGGTGTATGTAGGCTGGCGACTTGGTTGTGTGCACATGGGGATATAACTTCTTAGAATTCTATCAAATCAAAAAACAGACATGTTCAATGGGGAGAGCCATAGCTTGCAAGAATCTATGGCTTGAAAATCTAAACTCCATATTATGGCAATAAAGTCACTACAAATAGACCATGGCAGCACATACCACCTGTTGACTATAGCATGTGAATCTTCAACATCTCCTAAAGCCTTTGCCAGGAAAGGGCAAAAATAAACCCCCCGTTCAATGGGAGGAAAAAATTCCCTTTCGACCCCCGTATCATCAGAGCGGTCAGACTAAATCCCTGGCAGCTACAACGTTAAATTCTCATATCTAGAGATCTGCTTCTAAAAGCTGCCATGACCAGCATAGCACGGATTTGTTACCTTTTAGTTGTACTTGTGTCAAAGTCACATCACTTTAAAACATAAGTAATAAACACAAAACAAATCATTATGCAACCAGTATTCATTCAGCACTTTTAGGAACATTATTAAAACTAACACAACATAACGATCCATGGATCTCACACACCTCTAAGGTTGCCCATGCACGATACAATTTTCATACAATTTTCTAAACTTACATTTCATTTTTCCCTTGGGATTCTCCTTACCTTGAGAATTGTCCATTATTCTAAGCTCAGAATATAAAGTGAGATTAGCTGAGTTTGAAGGTTTATATATATATATACAGTATATAGGTATGGTGAGGTCAGTATTTAGACTTTATTGGAAAACCTAGTTTCCAACTTATGTGGTTTCCTGCGTCTTTCTAATCAGATTTATATACACCCAATTTATGGTTTGTTTTTTTAACTATCCTCGGTGGGCAAGTTTATACCTTCAAGCTCAGTTTAATATCACATACAATCTCCACATACATCTATACAATGGCATGCAATCTTATATAACGACTAAAAATACACTTAAGTGTCTATACAGCAAATATACAATGTTTAGAGGGAGAATTCACTATCACACACAGTACTGCTTTGTAACCGGGTATCAGACCCTGGGGTATCAGACCCCCTATTTTCTTTGGGGCATCAGACCCCTATTTTCTTTAGGAATATCAGATTCCTGGGAGGCGCTAGAATAGCGCTAACTGGGTACCGTTAATCTGCTCTGACAGTATAGGGTGGCAATAGTAATAATAGAAAATAGAATTACTCACCCAATACTGTGTTATGGCAGATCCCAACTTCTTGACACCAAACTGTTAGCTCAATCTCGTCAGGAGGCAATTGAAAGATGATTTACGACCCTTCAGTCCTAACTCCCCTGTGTAGTGAATTCTCCGTCTGCTGGCCAGGAGATGCAACGACACATAGCAACTTAAGCTTTGCATAGATACATCTAATTTATTTCAAGTTGGCTCACATATATAAAGGAAATTTGAGCGGCAAAAACCAGTTTAAACCAGTTACAATTCATGGGTCAACTTAACAATAGAACATATCTCCACAAAAACAATACATGAAAAGGCCCTTGTGTTCCCCATACATCTCTGTCAATGTGGGGTGTCTCGTGTCTGAAATTGTGTTTGTGGAAAAGCCGCTCCGTCTGTGTTCAGCTGTCTGATGTGTTAATGTAAGCAATTGTCAATTGTGTTCAGGTGTTGTCTGTAATCTCTATGCGAAGCCTAACTTGTTAAGTGTCCAAATGAATGAATGAAAGGTGTTTAATATGTAAACACCTATCAATGTCTGTCGTCTATATGCAAAAAATCCAACTGCCAAGTGTCAAAGGATGTATGAATGAGGTGTGTTCTAGAGCCCACTAGCTGAAATATACCATGAACTTTAATATTTAACCAAAGCACATTGATACACTCTTTCAGGGGGTTAAGGCAGTGCTGGAAAATAAAGGTGGCCACAAAAAATATTGACACTTTGGGCCCAATTTGGACATTTTCACTTAGGGGTGTACTCACGTTTGTTGCCAGCAGTTCAGACATTAATAGCTTTGTGTTGAGTTATTTTGAGGGGACAGCAAATATTACACTGTTACAAATTACACTGTTATACAAGCTGTACACTCACTACTTTACATTGTAGCAAAGTGTAATTTCTTCTTCAAGTGTTGTCACTTGAAAAGATATAATTAAATATTTACAATAATGTGAGGGGTGTACTCACTTTTTTGAGATACTGTGTGTATATATATATATATATATATATATATATATATATATATATATATATATATATATATATATATATATATCACCTAACCTCTGTTCTCAGCTGCATAAGGGGCTTAGAGAGTTGCAGGAGGAGATGGCAGGGGGGCATATCAGCAGGATGCAGAGAAGCAGCAGAATACTGATCTTCCCAGTGAAGAGCTGTGCAGGGGGCATGTCAGCACAAGTCTGACCACTGGAGTAAAGACAGGCTGTGATTTCATATAGAACCCAAAGAAGAAAGCTGACCACACTGGGATGGATGTGCTTCCATGCCCTGGCGTGGTCAGTTTGAAATAGGGAAGCAGGGTGACTGGCAAGATCACTAGGTATTTCAAACAAAGGAAGCAATACAAAGAGAACATGATACTTTTTTGTTTCTATAGTTTTTATTAAGATTAAAAAAAAAAAAAAAAAGTACTAGAACAACTTGACAAAGTATAATTAGAACAGGGCACTTTTTAATGCAAACACATGGTACCACAGACACATATCAGGAATATGAAATATTGGAGTAACATCCCTCCCCCATCATCAACATCCTAATGACATTTGTAAACCTAACATTTTTAATTACATACCCTATTTTAGAGTAAGTGATTAAGGGCAGGCAGATCAAGACTGGTGAGAGATCATGGCTGGTGGGGTGGGCCAGTAGAATGCTGTACATTGCTTCTTGAAAGCATCACTTGCCTAAATACTTGTGCCAAGAGCCTTCAACTCTAATGCAAACAGTGAACTGTCTTTTGGGAGGAGTTTTTGCTAATTTCAAATTGTCTTGGTGGGTATATATCAGTCTCGAGGAATGGTCATTTCATGACGGGCTGCATTTGAATGAATGAAAAGGATTGTCCAGGGACAGTAAGGCCAAGGAGAAAAGAGCTAGATATTACTGAACATCCTCCAGAAAGAAAAGGAGATGGACTCTATCTAACTTGCTCCAGCTTCTAATGCACATCGAGAAAAGCTTACAATTTGCAGTAAAATTAAAGAAATTATTTTCTGTAAAGGAGAGGAGCCTGTGGAACTGTGGAAGACTGAAGGTAAGACTGAAGTTCAACTTTACCCATTCCCCCCCTTTTTTTTTTGTTTTATAAAAAAAGGAGTGCTTTATTTGAAACAATAAAAAAATCATATACAATTATACACAGTGACATGTTACATTGCCTGACATATCGAACAAATTAAACACATGGAAGAAGAGCACAGCTGAAGTGAGAACACAAGTACACCATCTATATTGTCAGTATAGAAAATACAAAAAAATACAAGTAAAAATCCCTCCCCTATACGAGAGCAAGGCTGAGTTGTACCAAAGACTCAAGGAGGGGGGGGGTTTAAACAAGGGGAAGCATGGGGGGGGGGGGGGAGAGGCTCGGAAAGCAGAAATGAGATTGCCCGGTCCTTCCATCTGTCCAAAGCACCTCAGTCCACACATCCACAGATATATCAATAGCTAATTCAATCAGAGGTCCATGGAGACCAAACCTGATCATATTTCCAAGGGCAACCCCTATTTATATAAGTGATTTTGTACATGGGCAAAGCCGCGTCCACCATATTTTCCCAGGAGGACAGACCCAGAGGAGATGGTGAAGACCACTTCAATAGGATTTCTTTTTTAGCGTAGTACAATATATAGGAAATCAGTAACTTGGAGTGGTGAGAACATTGGCTATCTTCGTGAATCCCTAACAATGCCAGTTCTGGGGAGGCAGGAAGGAAAAGCTGCAGGCCTGCATTAATCTCCGCAAAAACACTAGACCACTAGGTCGCTATTATCGGAAAATTCCAGAGCATATGAAAATATAAACCCGGGAGTGTTCGACATCGGGGGCAGGTGGGATCACGATCTGGGTAGATTTTGTGCAGTCTCACAGGGGTATAATAAATCCTATGCAAGAATTTCACCTGAATTAGTTTGTCCCTAGAAGAGATGAGAAGACTGGGGCCTTGCTCCAAACACTCCTCCCAATCTTGAGAGATCCATTTTTCATAAATCCCATAGATGGTCAATCTTAGAGTAGTCAACCCCCAAGAGTGCTCCATATAAGGGCGATAGGGGCTTTTTAAGGTCTCCCAGGGCCAGGAGCTCATGGCAACTGGGGAAACTGGGCCCTGGCAGCATGTTGTAATTTGAAATAGCGAAACTGCATCCAGGCAGGCAGGTGAAACTTACTAGAGAGCTGGGAGAATTACATAAGGGCGTCCAGGGACATAATGTCTGTAAGGGTCTTGATTCCATGCCGTGCCCAGACCTGAGGGTCCGGAACAGTGCGGAAATGCGATAGAAACGGATTACCCCATAGTGGTTGGACTGGTGACCATTGGTTTGGGCACAGAAAAATGACGTTGATCGGTTGTCCAAACTCGTCATGTAGCACGAGTCGGACCCCAGTACCATAGTTACATAGTTACATAATAGTTGAGGTTGAAGAAAGACAATAGTCCATCCAGTTCAACCCGTGTAGGCGCACGTGGCCGTAATCATCTCTCATACCCCTAATGTTCTGATCCTTGAGATGTACGTCCAAGAGTCTTTTGAAAGTAGTCATACTTCCCGCAGAAACTACCTCTTGTGGTAGAGAATTCCACAATCTTGTAGCCCTAACAGTAAAGAACCCCCTGCGTTGCCTGAGGTTAAAACGCTTCTCCTCTAATCGCATTGTATGCCCTCGAGTCCTCATGCAATCCTTGCGACTGAATAGCTTTTTTTCTAAGCTGAGATCCTCATTGAGGTATTTATAAATTGCTATCATGTCCCCTCTCAGGCGTCTCTTCTCCAGGGAGAATAAATTAAGCGATCGTAGACGCTCTTCATAATTAAGGTCCTCCAATCCCCTAATTAGTTTAGTTGCCCTTCTCTGGACTCACTCCAGCTCCAACACATCCCTCCTGAGGACTGGCGACCAGAACTGAACAAAATACTCCAGATGCAGTCGGACCAGAGTTTTATAAAGTGGAAGGATTATAGTTTTATCTCTGGAATACATCCCTTTCTTTATGCATGCTAATATTCTGCTGGCTTTGGCAGCTGCCGCTTGACATTGCATGCTATTGCTTAGTCTATCCTCTACCAAGGCTCCCAGATCTTTCTCCATTTTAATTTTCAATCATTTTTATTGATTTTTAGAAAAAGTACAACAGAGTGTAACGAGCCAAAATGGCCCAACCATAGACATTGAAAACAACATGGAGCACATGGTGCAGAAAGCATTAAATGTGTACAAGTAAATATTGTGGATAGCAGGAGTCGAGAAAAAAAAACAAATAATAATAACAATGGCAGTCAAACCAGTGTGAAGCAGGTACTGATCGCTCTCTTCAGTGCTTAAAGGAGCGGGCCGTCCAGGCCCCCCCCCCCCCCGGGCGCCCCTTACGGGAACACACTGCGCCCCCAGGGGGAAGCGGAACCCGACCCCCACCCGCAGTCTCATGGACCTGACTACAAAATACGACATCCCGCCATCAATACACAACAAAAGAAAAGAGAAAGCAGAGAAAGGGAAAAGGAAAGAAAGGAAGGGAAGTCAAGGAGAGCGGCAGCGGCTGGTTAAGAAGGAAAAAAGTCGACATCCAGGTTCAGCACCCTCCCAGGGAACGAGTCCCCGGAGCGTGCGGTCCGGCAATAGTAAAGAGCCGGAAAAAATCCCCCTAAGAGGGGCCTGCCAAATAGCGGATCCACGGTTCCCAGGTCTTGTCAAATATTTTCATCTTATCATTCAATATGGCTACCATCCGTTCATTTATCATAATCCAAGATCTTTCTCCATTTTTGATTCCCCCAAAGGTTCCCCCCTAAAGTGTATTGTGCTTTTATGTTTTTAGTCCCCAAGTGCAAAACCTTACACTTCTCCACATTAAACCTAATTTGCCATGTCTTTGCCCACTCTGTTATTTTGTTCAGGTCATTCTGTAGGATATCTGCCTCATGTTGTGCAGTTATTGCCCCGCCCAATTTTGTGTCATCTGCAAAAACTGATATAGAACTACTGATCCCGTTCTCAATGCTGTTTATGAATAAATTTAACAAGGTTGGTCCCAGGACTGAGCCTTGGGGGACCCCATTTACCACCCCAGAACAGTCTGAGTATGCACTATTTATTACCACCCTTTGGACACGCCCTTTTAGCCAGTTCCGTATCCAAGAGCCAATGCCCGTAGACCTTATTTTATAAATTAAGCGCTTGTGGGGAACTGTATCAAACACCTTAGCAAAATCCAGGTACACCACATCCACTGGTCTCCCCCTATCTAGCTCACAGCTCACCTCCTTGTAGAATTATAAGAGATTGGTTTGACAAAAACGCCCATTTGTAAACCCGTGCTGATTACTGCTGATGATGTGGTTGTCTTTAGCAAACTCTACGATATAGTCCCTTATCATACCCTCCAGAAGTTTACATACTATCGATGTCAGACTGACCGGCCTATAATTTCCCGGAACATGCCTCTGCCCTTTTTTGAATATCGGTATCACGTTAGCTTTCCTCCAATCCCCTGGTACATTTCCTGTCATAATACTGTCAGCAAAGATCAGGAACAGTGGTCTAGATATAGTTTTACTAAGTTCTTTGAGTACTCTCAGATGCATGCCATCCGGGCCTGGTGATTTATTTGTATTAATTTTATCCAGCCTTTCCCTGATTTCAACCTCTGTTAGCCATAGCGGCATGTCCTGTGTATTACTACTAACCATACAGTCATGGTCAGTGTACCCCTCATTTTCCTTTGTAAAGACTGAGGAGAAAAAAGCGTTCAGCACGGTTGCCTTTTCAGTGTCCTCTGTAACCATCCTCCCATCATAGTTAATTATGTGTGCAATATGCTCTGCCCTAGTTTTTTTGCCGTTGATATATTTAAATAATTTCTTTGGGTTCTTTTTACTATCCGCCGCTATGTGTCTCTCGAAGTTGATTTTAGTAATTTTGATTTCGTATTTACTTTTCTTATTTGCCTCCTTGTATTGCTCGAAAGCCGATACTGTGCCCTCTGATTTATATTTCTTAAAGGCCATTTTTTACCCCCTAATATGTTTTTTAACATTACGGTTTAGCCAGCCAGGTTTGGCTTTGTCTCTTCTAAATGTATTTCCCATAGGAATGCACTGCAAGATGCATTTGTTTAATATGTTACTAAAGCATTCCCATTTTTCCTCCGTGGTCAGTGTTCCTAGGGTTTGGTCCCAGTTTACCCTTTCCATCATTGAGCACAATTTGGGAAAGTTTGCCCTTCTGAAGTTTAGGTTTCTTCTGTTCCCCTCTTGCCTTGTTATATTGTTATATTATTATTTAGGTTTCGTAAGTCAGATAAGGATCCCAGAAAGGCTGCCTCCAGGCATGTCACCGCATTCAATTTAGATCCTTCAAACCACCAATGGACTGATATTAAAACCGTCGCCCAGAAATATATCTAGAAGATAGGAAGGGCTAATCCCCCCAGGATAGTAGGTAGACAGAGCGTGGCTTTTGCCAGTCGAGGAGTTGCACCATTCCAGATGAAGGAACCCACACATTTATCGATGTCCCAAAAAACGAATTGGGGATCCAAACCGGGAAATTTAAAAAAAATATAGTTAAATTTAGGTAGCGTCATCATTTTGATGAGATAAATGCTCCCTAAAAGGTTCAATGGAAGACCAGCCCAGGAGGAGCATTGCGCTTTCAGTGCCATGAATAGGGAAAAAAGATTTCTATCAAAATAATTGGGTAACAATCTAGTCACTTGAACCCCAGATACCTGAACTCCTCCACCCAGCGTAGAGGGGAGGGACATGCCAGCCCTACCGATTCCTCATCAAGGGGGAAGAGATCTGACTTGGACCAATTAACTCTGATACCAGAGAAGATTCTAAAGACGTCAAAAACCTGCAGCACAGCCAGGAGTGACTACCTGCACTCGCTCACGGCCAAAGTTAAAAAAGCTATAAATAATAGGAAAAGAGGTTTAAAAAGGTACACTATCATTGTTTAATTATTACAAAGAATATAACAGAATATGAAAAAAGGAAATCAAGGATGCAAAAATGTAAAATTAACGACAGATTGCAAAAGATAGTAGAACAAACCCCCAAAAATTCTTCAAATATATTAATAGTAAAAAGGTCAGGTCTGAGCATGTAGGCCCTTTACAAAATAATCTGGTGTGGGTGACTGGGGACAAAGAGAAGGCACATTTATTAAATACTTTCTTTAGCTCTGTGTATACAAAGGAGCATGGGGGAGCTCATGACCACAATGAGGATGATATTGACACAGCCCCAAATGATCCACAATGGCTCAAAAGTGACATAGTCCAGAAATATTTAGACAGATCAGAGGTGGATAAAGTGCCTGAACCAGATGGAATCTACCCACACAACCTAAAAGAATTGAGCTCTGTCATTTCAAAGTCTTTGTTTCTAATTTTTAGGGACTCGTTAAGGACTGGAAAAGTACCACTGGATTGAGGTAGGGCCAATGTGGTGCCTATATTTAAAAAAGGATCAAAGTCTTTGCCAAGTAACTATAGACCTGTTAGTGTAACTTCTATAATCTGTAAGATACTGGAGAGTTTAATAAAAGAACACATAGATGAGTTCTGGCTAGAAAAAAATATTTTAAGCAACAGACAGCATGGATTCATGAAAGACAGAAGTTGTCAAACAAGCCCGATTTCTTTTCATGAGGAGTAAGTAAAACCTTGGATAGAGTGTGGCTGTGGATGTAGTATACTTGGATTTTGCAAAAGTGTTTGACACAGTTCCCCACACATGGCTAATGTAAAGCCCAAGGTAAGGTAAGGTAAGGTAAAGCCTACAGGCTTGGAAAGATCAGTTTGTAAATGGATAGAAAACTGGCTAAAAGATAGAATTCAGAGAGTAGTAGTTAATGATGCTCACTCTGAATGGTTTAAGGTTATCAGTGGTGTACCCCAAGGTTCAGTGTTGGGAACCTTACTTTTTAATATCTTCATAAATGATATAGGGTCTGGGATTAAAAGTACTATTTCAGTCTTTGCAGATGACACAAAGCTTTGCAGTGGAATAACTTCCTTACAGGATGTCTCCAACTTACAAGCCAACCTTAATGTACTGTTTCATTGGGCAACTATGTGGCAAATGAGGTTTAATGTTGATAAATGTAAGGTTATGCACTTGGAGGCTAAGAATATGCATGCATCATACATACTAGGGGGAGTAGAACTGGGGGAATCCATAGCAGGGAAGGATCTGGGTGTTCTGGTAGATCATAAGTTTAATAATAGCATGCAATGCCATGCTGCGGTTTCCAAAGCAAGCAAAGTCCTTTCTTGTATTTAGAGAGACATGGACTGCAGAGAGAGAGAGAGATATAATTTCCCCCCTTTACAAATATTAGTAAGACCTAGTCTGCAATATGCAATTCAGTTTTTGGCACCAGTTCTCAAAAAGGATATCTGGGAACTGGAGAAAGTGCAGAGAAGGGCAACCATACTGATAAGAGGCATAGAGGAGCTCAGCTATGAGGAAATATTAGAGTGTAGCACCCTACAGGTAGGTGCTAGGTAAATGTATAGTGGGCCTTGTCTGCCTTACAGCAGGACTGGGATTTATTTAGCTAGGGTGTCAGGGCTTCCAGATGTGCCTGCTGAGGGGAGAAGTATCCCCACTGGCTCCTGTGAGAGGATTCTCATAGGGCAGTGTGGGAAGCCCAATCAGGGGACACATCCCAGCTTGTAACTACCCCAGAAGGCAGATTATGCTGCAAAGGATTCTGGGAGTGGATATAAGTTTGGGGGGAAGTGCGTGGCACGGTGTCTTTGGCAGGAGCAGAGTCCCAGGAAGGAGAGTGTGGCTGTCTCTCCTCCTGTCTGAGGAAGGCGGATGTCTCAGGGTGTCGCCTGAGTGTCCAGAAACTGCTGAGTTGAGCTGAGGGTGAGGGGATCTGGTGTGCGGAGAGCCTGCGGAGAGAGAGAGGGGGGTCCAGTCCCAGGAAAGCCTACACAGGTTGTGAGTACTGAGGATTGACCCTGGGAGTCTGCCTGAAGTTAGAGGGGACCACTCCGGAAGAGGTTCTGGGATCCAGTGTCAGCTAGCTGCAAAGGGGGTACCTAGGTTGAGGATCCTGAAGCTACAGAGGGGGCATATAGTCAGTGGACCCTGAAGAGTTCAAGGTCAAAGGGGCATCTGCAGTTGGGCCCTGAACTGCACAGAGCGTGCCAGTTAAAGTGACAGCTATACAGAGTTCTACTATATACTACCTCAAGCTGTGCCAGGCGGGGGAAAGTATTCAGTGACTTTCATAGTACAACAGTGTCAGGAGTTCTACAGTTCTCAGTCTTGGATCTTCTGGACTATAAGTCGAGGATTCAGCACTTCTTCTGTTCTACAGTGTTCTCAGTGTCTGTGAGCGTTGGCTGGCGCCGGCTGGTGTCAAGGAAGCGACAACGGGCATTTCAGAAGTAAAGTCCCAATTGTATTTAGTTTAAGCCTCAAGGAGTATCCCACTCATTCCCTTCTCCCATCCCCTTTATTCTGAAAAAACGACAAACAAAGATGCTGGAGTTGTCGCTGCTTCAGTTCTCACACCCAGGGTCGCAGCTCATATGGGCTGGAGAGATGACCGGTACTAATGGCAGACCCACATCAGGCCATAGGCCTGGAAACCAGGCTACAAGAGGAACTGAATTTATTCTCTCTTAAGAAGAAGAGCTTAAGGGGGGATATGATCAACATGTATAAATACATAAGAGGTCGCTATAGTGAACTTGGTGTTGAGTTATTTACTTTAAGGTCATCACAGAGGACAAGGGGGCACTCTTTACATCTAGAGGAAAAGAGATTCAGTCTCCAAATACGGAAAGGTTTCTTCACAGTAAGAGCTGTGAAAAATGTGGAATAGACTCCCTCCAGAGGGGGTTCTGGCCATGTCACTAGATTGCTTTAAAAAAGGCCTGGATTCTTTCCTAGGGGTAAATAATATAACTGGGTACTAATATTTATAGGTAAAGTTGATCCAGGGAATATTGGATTGTCTCTCGGGGGAATCAGGAACAAATTTTTTCCCCTGTTGTAGCAAATTGCATCTTGCTTTGCGGGGATTTTTTCGCCTTCCTCTGGATCAACTGCGGGTATAGGATTGTGTATATGGGATTATATGGTTGTGTTTTCTTTACTGTTTTTTGTTTTTTATTGGTTGAGCCAGATGGACTTGTGTCTTTTTTCAACCTGACTAACTATGTAACTATTTACGTATAACAGGGCATCGTCTGCGTACAGGGACAATTTCACCCCTGGAACCCCCACCCGCAGGCCCCTAACCTCCAATTATCTCCGAATCATAATAGCTAGAGGTTCCAGAGCCAGGGCAAACAGACTGGGAGATAGGGGGCAGCCCTGACCTGTAACCAATCTCTATTTAATCCAAAACTACAAAAAAGTTTTGGCTTTAGACGTAGTTTATTTTTTGAGTGATAATGATTGCTTGTGAGTGTTGAGGTACCTGTAATCACACAGGGATTTTCCTGCATGTTGGAAAATCCCTGGGATCATTTAGCAGTGGTTGTTTTTTACATTAGAACACGGAACAGTCTGTTCATTGTTTATATAAAATGTTCTACCGTCAGCTGAGTAAAGAAGAGAGTGGTGCTCTTTGTCAAAGCCCCTACCTCTCTTTGGCAGATACCCCACCATATGGCTTATTCTATAGTTGTTTGCTGCTAAATTACAAATTCAAAAGTTGCCACATTCCCCAGGATGTCAGCTTTCTTTCATTCTACGAGTCTGCCAGCTTGACACATAGAAAAGGGACACATACGCATTAGAAAGCAATAGCGCAGCTCAAGGAGAATTTGTTTTTCCTTTTGGATCAACCAAAGAAAGAAATGTGGATGCCCTTCCAAGTGATTGAGCTTCACTTAAAGGTAAAGTTTCAGTAGCTTGGTGTGGAAAAACTCAAATCACCTGCAGGGAGCCCTGACCTTAACCATATTAAACACGCTATGGGTATATTGGAAATCTGATTATAAGCTAGGTCTTCTTGTCCAACATCAGAACCTGACCTCACAAAACTATTTTGGCTGAATGGGCATGAAATTCCAGACACACGTGGCAAAATCTTGTGAAAAACCTTTTTGGAAGAGTGGAGCATGTTATAGCCCACTAGGGGTGGGGAAACTCTATGATGATGCCTAGGTTTTGGAATTGGATTCCAACAAGCTCATACAGGTGTTATAGTCCGGTGCCCACAATATTTTGGCCATATAGCTTATCTCCATTTAACTAAAAGATTCTGGCTAATAGCAGAAATACTATATATATAATACTAATATATGTTGTTTCTTGCCTTTTTAATTAATTCCAGAGGACTCCCTTAAAACAGATCTGTGGGCTCTATGAAGACCTCCATGTGCTATAATTTTAGACCAACAATGACCAGAATCCACATGATCACACTATTGTCCAGCCCATTTTTGCTCCCCGTGCCTCCCTATCAGCCATCAAGGCCAATTGTGTCAGGAGAGCAGAAAGTAGTGGGCCTTAGTTTGAGCATGACATCTATAAAGAAATTCCTGACTCATTTCAACAGCCCTTGCATTCTATTTTTTAATCAATTTTTTTTGTTGAACTACAAACTCATAGAGGAAAACCGAAGAAAGTATATAATATATAGACAAAATATGGAAAGGAAGAATTTATCCTGCCCTGTAAATTTAGAGGCGTGGCATTGCCCCTTTACCATGCCTTACATGATGGCTCATAAATGTCATTATTGTAAAAATACAGCCCTAGTGTAGAATATAAAGTGCATTCCCTCCATGTACCATATTTAGGCCAACTATCGAAAGTAATGTCAATAAATACATAATTTTCAGGTTCAGCACATGTGAAAACCTGTCATGTCAAATGAAGCAGCAACAACACATTTCCATCGGTTGTTGCTTCGGATCTTAAGTTCCAGGAATGTGGATATTCCAAATTCTCAACCCCCCCCCCCCCAAAAAAGAAAAAGTTAAAAATAAATGAAGAACAAATAAAGCAATAGGCATGGTGAAATATCCCAGGTTGGCTGCCAAGGCAATTTTTGCCTGCGCACCGCACATGGAATCTTCAGAGAAGAAGAGACATTGTACTAAATTATCCAATTTCGTGGGTCAACTTTTAATTAGCACCAATACATCTCACTGTGTTTGTCTTGGGCTGAATACCATCTTCATTATGTTTGAAATGCCAAGTATTGCTTTAAAACCAAAGGCAGCAGCAAAATATTGATCTTGCAGTAAATTCAGCTTTCTGGCGCTCTTTGCCTTGCAGCATTTGAATGTTCTATATTCCTTTAGCCAGTTGGCATAATGGCTAAAACCCTATGTCTGGCGCTATCCTTATCTCTTTGAATAGATTATGTGGAAAGTTGCAGATTGGACTTCTGGATAGTGATCGCTGAATCTGCCCAGGTTCCGTTCTCTGAGGGTTCAGCAAATCTGGTTTGACATTGGGTGAACTTGAACTTTGTAAGGGAATTAAATTTAAGTCTTTGAAGGGTGAATCCTGCAATTACATACTGGCCGTATTTGGGGCAAATTAATTATTGTAAAAAAAAGGGCACGGGGAGCTGGGCACTGCCATCAAAGTCACTTAAAAGTAAAATTAAAAAAGAAAAAAGCTCTATAAGCTACAGTAAGGTTTTCTTTAAAAAAAAAACAAATAAAGGATGAAGCGCTGTTTAACCACTTAAGCCCCGGAGGATTTGGCTGCTCAAAGACCAGGCCCTATTTTGCGATTTGGCACTGCGTGATTTTAACAGACAATTGCGCGGTCGTGCGATGCTGTACCCAAATGAAAATGACGCCCAAAATTTGTTAACATTTTAGGCCAATTCATTTTCTGCTACATATTTTTGGTAAAAAAAAATTGCAATAAGCGTATTTTGATTGGTTTGCGCAAAAGTTATTGCGTTTACTAACTAAGGGAAAGATTTTTGTCATTTATATTGTTTTTTTTTTTTAACGAGTAATGGCGGCAATATGCGATTTTTTTTGCAGGACTGCGACATTGCGGCGGACAGATCGGACCCTTAACTGACATTTTTGACACTTTTGGGGGTACCAGTGACATTACTACAGTAATCAGTGCTATACATATGCACTGTTACTGTAAAAATGACACTGGCAGGGAAGGGGTTAACTTCATTAGTGATCAAGGGGTTAAGTGTGTCCCTAACTGTAAAGGGGCATGGTTAGTGATGTAACCACAGAGACATACGATCCTACATAGCAGGATCGTATGATCTCTGCAGTTAGATCAGGGAGAATGACAGGCGGCTTTGTTTACATCAGCCGCATGCCTTTCTCCCTCTGCACCGGGAGATCGCGGGTGACCGGCGGACATCGAAACCGTTGGTCAGTCACGCGGACATGTCAGGGAACGAGCGGTGCGCGCTCGCCCCCTAGAGGCTCGTAGGCGAGCGACGTAGTACTACGTCACTTTGCCTGTACGGGGCTGACTGCCGCAGTTAATAGTCGTGCGGCGGTCGGCAAGTGGTTAATGGTATAGAATTTTTTTCACAGGAGCACATTCCCTTTTTTTTACAAAATTGAATAAATTGTGCAAACAGATTGCACAAAAACATGTTGAAATCACAACCCACATTTCCTAAACCATCTCCCACCCATATATATATACAATTATTAACAACATATTCAAGATTTAGACTGCAGGTATGTGTTTGATATAAATTGTTCAGTGACAGGACAAAGCACAAGAACTTGAGTAGGTAAGAAATAGTGAGCTACCAGTCAGGTTTTATATTGAAATACATAATAGAGTGTACTACCTGAGGGCTGGGTGATGTGTAAGCAGTTCGGGTAGGCTGCAATATAAGAGTGAGAGACAAAGCAGATTTTATCTTGAAACAAACATTAGAGTGTATCATCTTGCAGACAATAGTCAAAAGTTTTTTTTACAGTGGCTAGATAGTATGTGGGCAGCTTGGTTAAGCTGCAATTTGAGAGAGAAATTAGGCTTTTATGGTGACATAAATATTAGAATGTATTATCTGAGATACAATTGCAGAAGTATTATACAATGGCTGGACAGTATGTAAGCAGCTTGGTTAAGCTGCAATTAAGAGGGAGAAATGAAGCAGGCTTTATCTTGAAAAAAATTAGATTGTAATATCTGGGAGAAATGGATAATATATGTGTCCACTTGGCTTGGTTAAGCTGCCGTTTAACCACTTCAATGTGGGGCACTTTCACCCCCTTCCTTCACCTGATCAGAGACTGAAATGATGAGGTAGGCCTCTCTTGTATCTTCAGCCCAGGTTCCACTGAAGATGAAACAGAGGGTACTGAGGGACAGGAGGAACGAGAGTACCGGCAGGTGCTGATAGGAGTGCTTGCATTAGGTGATGCAATCCCAGCCGGTCTGGCAGAACATCAGGTCAGGAACAGTAACTGTGCAAAGAGATCCAGCCAAAGTTAAGGGGCACTTCACATGGGCTGCAGGTTCAGATTTGAGGCTTGTCAGAGCTTCCAGCAGATTTGAGACAGGAACTCACTGTGGTGAGCAGAGTTGATACAGATGACAGCTAGGTAGGCTCTCAAATCAAATGTGGGAACAGGGCCAGCAACAGAAGCATGGTCCCAGGAATAGCTGAGGTCAGCAGCAGGCGGGCAGCGAGGTACAGAATCATAAGGCAAAGACGTGGCCAGGAACAGAGCTGGGGTCAGAATTCAGAAACTGGCACAAGGCAGAATCAGGATCCAAGTTCAGGTCAGAGGCAAGCCGCGTCAGCAACAAGGGAACAAGCAGAGTAGAAGCAGGATGCAGGGTATTGCTGAAAGACCAGTCAGCACTTAACCAATAGCAGGAGCATCCTTAAAAAGATCATCTGGCGTCAACATGCACTGAGTGAACCTGCCTTCAGCTTTCAGTGCTGTCGCGCTTTGAATGACAATCGCGCGGTCATGCATCACTGTACCCAAATTAAATTATAGCATTTATTTGAGGCAGATAGAGCTTTCTTTCGGTAATTTTTAATCACCACTGGGTTTTTTATTTTTTGCTAAACAAACAAAAAAAGGCCAAAATGTTTTCTTACTTTCTGTTTTAAAATTTTGCAAATAAGTAATTTTTCTTCTTTACTGATGTGCACTGATGGACACCGATGAGGCTTGCCCTATTGGGCACTGATGAGGCGGCACTGATGGGCGCTGATGAGGCGGCACTGATAAGCTGCACTGATGAGGAGATACTGATGAGGTATTAGTGATTTGGCTGCACTGATCAGGCTGTACAGATGAGGCTGCACTAATGGGCACTGTTAGGCAGCACTGGGCACTGATTGGCATTAATGGGGCTGCACTGTTAATTCAGACAATGATGATCAATGCCCTGATTATCAGTGTAAAGAATCTACTCACTGTGCCCTGTCAGTCTTGCCAGTTATTGGTTCTCCTTTCACACAGAGACAGTGTATTAGGAAATGACTGCAGATAACAAACAAGTCTGTTTACATGTGACCAGCTTTGATTGGACACAGCTGATCACATGGTAAAGAGCCACTGTGATTGGCCCTTTACCATGATCTGTGATCAGCTGTGTCCATGAGATATTTGTGGGCTGTAATGAGGAATTTGAATCAAACATGGTCTACTGGTCACATGTGTTGAATTCCTCCGAGATCCATGCCTCATTCATTTTTATAAATGTGAGGTAGTCAACACTGTCGTGAGCTAGGCGAGTGCGCTTATCGGTCACGATCCCCCCTGCTGCGCTGAACGTCCTTTCGGACAGGACACTGGACGAGGGGCAACCTAACAGTTCCATTACAAATTGTGCAAGCTCTGGGCAGAGGTCAAGCCTGCCCACCCAGTAGTCCAGGGGTTCATCACTTCTCAGAGCGTCCACATCGGCCGTTAACCCAATGTAGTTGGACACCTGTCGGTCTAGGCGTTCCATGATGCTGAATCCGGAGGACAGCTGTGGATGGGTTGGCTGAAAGAATGATATCATATCAGAAGTGACCAACACATCTTCAAACCGCCCTCTTCTTGCAGCTGCTGTTGGACTGGTACCCGCAACTGTTTCTCTGTGAGTGGAAATTCGCAAAAGCAGAATGCAGCGTTTCTCGAAGCAAGGCCTGGAAGGCCTGGAAGTGCTGCATTCTGACAGCCCTCTGTGATGGTGGTAACATTTCCGCCATTTCTTGTTTGTACCAGGGGTCTAAGTACGTTGCCACCCAGTACTGGTCCTTGCCCTTTATGCTATTTATACGGGGGTCCCTCTTAAAACACTGGAGCATGAAGGCCCCCATTTGCACTAAACTGGTAACGGTGTAGTGGCCTGGCTTCGCTCATCATCCAGGATAATGTAGTCCTTGTTCCCCATCCAAGGACAACACCAGGGATCCCAGAAAGGTTTAAAGCATGCTCTTCTTGCTCCTCCTCATCCGCCCCGGCACCATCCTCTACTGACTCCTCTTCAGACTCCTGTTGTTGACTTGTCTCAGATGGAGAAGCCCCCCCCTGGGAATTCATCCATCATTGCGACTTCCTCATCTTCCTGCTCCTGCTCCTCGACGGCTTGATCAATGACACGACGCAATGCACGCTCCAGAAAGAAGGCGTAAGGTACGATGTCACTGATGGCGCCCTGGCTGCGACTGACCAGTTTGGTGATCTCATCAAATGGCCGCAGAAGTCTGCATGCGTTGCGCATAAGCAGCCACTGGCGTGGTGAAAAAAAACCAAGCTCCCCAGAACCTGTCCTGCCGCAGAGTTTGCACAGGTAGTCATTAACTGCACGTTTCTGCTGGAGCAGCCTATCAAGCATATACAAGGTTGAGTTCCATCGCATTGGGAAGTCACAAATAAGACGTCTGACGGGCAGGTTGTGTCGCCGCTGAATGTCAGGAAGACAAGCCATAGCTGTGTAAGATCTTCTGAAATTGCCAGAGATTTTCCTGCCCTGCCACAAGAAGTCCTGGCCCGCAGGGTATTTGACAATGAATCGCTGCAAGACCAAGTTCAGGACGTGTGCTATGCATGGCACGTGTGTAATTTTGCCCTGTTTCAGCGCGCTCAGCAGATTGGCACCGTTGTCGCACACCACTTTACCAACTGTCAAATTGAGCAGTGTTAGCCACTGATCTGCCTGTGAACACAAAGCTGAAAGGAGTGCAGGACCAGTGTGGCACAACAGATGCAGCACAGCATGGCAACGTCTCACCTGGCATGTCAAATAGGTTCTGGGGATCTTGGGCGGCATAGCGGAAGAGACGGTAGCAGCGGAAAAGGAGGAGTCAGCCAAGGAGGAGAGGGAGGATGGAGTAGGAGGAGGAGAAGAAATGGCAGGCCTGCATGCAATCCATGGCGGTAAAACCAAATCTACAAGGGTGCCACGGGTTACATGCTTGACGGCCGTCAGAAGGTTCACCCAGTGGGCAGTAAAAGAGTTATACCTTCCCGGCCCGTGTTTGCTAGACCTCGTGTCTGTGGTCAGATGCATCTTGGCACCGACACTGTGTGCCAGAGATACATTCACTTGCCGCTGAACATGGTCATATAGCTCTGGGATGCCCTTCTGCAAGAAATATTTACTTCCTGGGACCTTCCATTGTGGTGTTCCAATGGCCACAAATTTTCGAAAGGCCTCAGAGTCCACCAGTTGATATGGCAGTAGTTGGCGGGCTATCAGTTCTGACAAGCCAGCTGTCTACTGTTGGGCAAGAGGGTTATCCGGCATCATCATTTTTTTACACTCGAACATTTGGGCCACAAAAGCCTGCCTTTTTCCAGAAAAACTTGAGGACGGCATGATGGAAGGTGGAGTGGAGGACAATTGTGAGGAGATAGGAGAAGGAGAAGAGGCTGGACGGTGAGAGCCTGAAGTGTGGCTTTGTGGGTTCTGATGGCGTTGCTCCCACTGGGCTCGGTGATGGGAGTCCAGGTGCCTTCTTAAGGTGGTCGTCCCTAGATGAGTGTTGGGCTTATCGCGACTTATGCGTTGACTGCAAAGGCTGCAGATGGCAACACTATTGTCAGCAGCGGACAGGTTAAAAAAAGCCCACACTGCGGAGCCATGTGCTGGCAACCTGGGAGCGCCAGATGTGACCGTACATGGTTGATGGCTCGCTCCTGATACATTAGCAGTCTGGTTTGTCCCTCCTGTGCAATGTAAGTTCGGTCTGCTTCTCCTCCCTATCTGCTGGTCTATCTCTCCCTCTGAACTCCCCTCCTCTTCCTCTCTTGTGGGCACCCACATGACGTCCATAGACACGTCATCATCGACGTCACCTTCCCCACCACTAACATTTGAGATCTCGGAGTAGGCAGCAACAGCGGGGACCAACCTCCTTGGGCTGATCTGGGTACTGTCGTCAGACTGCTGAGTGGCGGCTGTTGCTACCTCCTCTTCCTGATCCAATGCCAAGAATGGCTGCGCATCGCAAATGTCTTGTGATGGATCGGAAAATAATTCCTGTGACTCAAGTGGAGGGTATATGGTGGTGGTGTTGGTGGTGGTGTCTTTGCGGGTGCACACAGCAGAGCGTAAAGAGGGTGCAGATAGAGAGGATGAGGAGGGTGCAGAAGAGGAAGGCTGAGTGAGCCACTCAACCAAGTCTGGTGCGTCCTTTGACGTAATCGAACGCACCTTCTGCAACTTCCCACTTTTGCTCCGGCCTGGTGCTCCTGCCCTACCCCTAGCACCCCTGTGGAAGGGCCTGCCTCTTCCTCTGCCTGTCATTTTTTAAATGACCCTGTGACAAAAGTTTCTAGAGAAGCATATGTGGAAGAAGGTATATAACACCCCACTTCAATCTGTCGTTTTGGGGGGCCACTGGTCTATCACACCAGTTATAAAAATAACTTTCTAGTAACTTTTGTCACTGTGTGTAGCAGAGTTAACGCAGCGAAAGAGGCAACATTTCTCCTGTACCCAAATAGACTATTATGAAAGTATATTGTTATATAACACCCCGCTTCAATCTGTCATTTTGGGGGGCCACTGGTTTATCACACCAGTTATAAAAAAAATTTCCAGTAACTTTTGTCACTGTGTGTAGCAGAGTTAATGCAGCGAAAGCGGCAAAATTTCTGCAGTACCCAAATACACTATTATGAAAGTATATTGTTATATAACACCCCGCTTCAATCTGTCATTTTGGGGGGCCACTGGTTTATCACATTAGCTATAAAAAAAATGTTCTAGTAACTTTTGTCACTGTGTGTAGCAGAGTTAACGCAGCGAAAGAGGCAACATTTCTGCAGTACCCAAATACACTATTATGAAAGTATATTGTTATATAACACCCCGCTTCAATCTGTTGTTTTGGGGGGCCACTGGTCTATCACAACAGTTATAAAAAAATGTTTCCAGTAACTTTTGTCACTGTGTGTAGCAGAGTTAACGCAGTGATAGAGGCAAAATTTCTGCAGTACCCAAATACACTATAATATGCTTTCTATATTAGAAAGTATATTATAAGTGTATTACACCCTTATATACTGCACACCAAACAATAGTACACCTATACCAATCCTTAAAAGGACGTTTGTGGACCTATTAGCTAGTGATTTGTGTCACTATACAGTCTGTCCCTGCTCCACACAGCAACCTCTCCCTACACTGACAATACAAATCCAATATAATGTGCTTTCTATATTAGAAATTATATTATAAGTGTATTACACCCCTATATACCGCACACCAACCAATAGTACACCTATACCAGTCCTTAAAAGGACTTTTGTGGACCTATTAGCTAGTGATTTGGGTCACTAACAGTCTGTCCCTGCTCCACACAGCAACCTCTCCCTACACTGACAAAAGGCAGAATGTAAAATGGCAGCCAGATCAGGTCTATTTATAAGGTAGGGGGTATGTCCATGTGCTGCAAAGTCTCAATACCACCTGATGGATGTGTCATGGGTCAAAGTTCTTCACAATGTAAAAGAATATGGCGGTCGTGAACATCGCCATATGTTCGCATGATCGGTGAACAGCGAACGAGCAAAGTTCGCCACGAACCGACCACTGGGCGAACTGCAAGCCCATCTCTAGACCTCACTAGCAGATCCTGCTCTCTGGTAGGCAGAGAACAATATAGATTTACCTGCAATCCCTCTGGTAAGCAGAAAGGATTCAAAACTATACTCTCTCTCTAGCATCTACCTAGGAGGGTGCTACACATATGTAGCAATACCATAGCAGTATTTTTGTGTCCTCTGTTCCTCACCATTTCCCATTAAAGAATGAAGTTGTATTTAAGTGGCAACATTTTCTTCTTAAATGGCTTGAACTTATGTTGATGTAGCTACAGGGTTCTGCTTAGCAGGGAGAAAAGGGTATAACTTAGTCCAGTAACTTGCAGATAGTGTTCTTGCTAGCAGTTAAAGGATGGCCGACTGCAGCAATCAAGGGCACTGGCACATGGGTAACTTGCAAAGGCCTATGCTCAACAGTGTCTTTCAACTTAAAAGAACCTGAATGGCAGCAACTCTTTTTAACAAAGAGTACCGATAGGTGGGTTACTGTTCAGCGAAGCAAATTATGTCCGGAGATGGGGCCCCCTTTTTCTTTTAAAGATGCAGCTGTGGTGGTGATGACTCCCATGCTTCTGCAGCGGACAGGTCCCACAAGTCTCCCTTTTACAACCTTAGCTGTGGCTTCTCGGCCTAACCTGGTCCAGTCTAGGCCCATGTGACTCTATACACCACTCCCCTCCTTGTTTCCGGGCTTTTGCTTTTATCTGCTCCCAGCCTCTGGTGATAGTTCATGGACTATGTAGTTTGATTGCACCTTAACTGTGCCTTGAACCCTGCTAACCACAGTTAAATGCACAGTTAGGGCATCAGGAGTCCTTTCAATTTTGTGTTAGCACCCCCCCTCCCCCCCTGATATCCAGGAGGCACGGTTGTACCCTCATAGACAGGATGGGCTGACATTTCACCTCAGTGTGTAGAATAGATCACTTAGGCAATAGTGATAAACGTGAACAGATCGGCTCCAGTCATTTTAGGCAAAAAATAAAAAAAAAATGTTATTGCTCACACTCAAAATGCCAGGGAGAGGGTACTGGAAAGGGGCCTTTAAAAGAGAAGTGTAGCCAAAGCTTGATTGGCTGTGCTTCTCTTATGGGTCACAGGAGTGCAGTTTGTTCTACACTAATGTGACCCATTTTCAGCCAACAGCAGGATCCATCCAGATGCCTGGACTGACACCTGGCTCAGCCTCTCAGTGATCTGCTGAGAGCATGAGCCAGCCCCTCCCACCCCCTCCACAGCCCAGCGCTCCAGTGAGAGCTAGAGGAGAGAGCGGAGAGGCGCTGATTAACAGTCACGGCTCTCTGCTCAGAGTGGAGGGGGAGAACTGAGCGATCAATGGTATTAGATCACTCAGTTCTCCGAGCCGACAGGGGACAGCTGCAGCTCTGATCCATGCTGCAGCCATCTTGGGAAATTTTCCCAAAATCAAGTTTCTCATACTTGTTTGTATCCACCCGAGCTCCAGGGGAGGGGACTGGAATAAGGTCCTGCTCCAGATGGAGCTCAGGTGGATAGTCAAAAACAAAGCCACCCAGCCCCCAGGTCTTAATGATATGATCTCTTTCAGGCCCTTCTTAGAAGGCTTTTCATTGGGTGGCATGGAAAAATAAACTATTATTCTGTATCATGATTATGTTTTCTCTTCGATCATATCTCTTCTTTCTCCTTTTTTCCTCCCCCCCCCCCTTCTTCTCTTCATCCCCCTCTGTTTCCTAATTTTTCTTCCCTTCTTTTTCTCCTCTTTTTTCCTCTCCTATTTTCTGTTTTCACATGCACCCATTCACTTGCACTTGCTGTGCGGCACAAAATGGGCTTGTTTAATTGTTAATAGGATATGATATACTTCCCATTCAGACTGTATACATATATATTTCTGTAATATTTTGACTCCATGGTTACATTTAATCATTGTTATTTGTCGTTTTTTCTTGTCATCTGAATTCCCCTTGTGTAGTTTTTACCATCTGACCAACATTTTTGGATGTCTCTGCTATTTTATTACATTTTGTACATCAATTCTATGGCTGTTCATTCTCTCTCCATGTGTCCCAATGTACCAGGCATATCCTGCTTCTTGTTATGACAGACACTTCTGTTTTATATGAGCATATGTTCGCTCACACTGTATGCTGGTTTATACAGCATTTACATCGCCCATCCTTTGGTTACTGTTTGCGACCCGACACGGGTGAGACCGCCTCTATTCAGAGCGCTGTCATGGTGTCTGCTTAGTGTCATGTCCATCTGGGGCACTTGCAGCCCTCGCACTGGCACACGCCTCCTTCCCTCTCTGTCCTCTGTACAGATGAGGGAAGTTCCCCGTGCCGGTGGGAGGATGTGGGCTGGTCGCGTCTTCGTGGCGGTCCCGCCCCTCCGCCTTGAGCGAGGGTTACACTGGACCCCGCCCCTCTACGTCATGTGGAGGGGCAGGCGGCGCCGAGCCCCAACCTCCCAGGGAGCCCAATTAGGCTCAGGTGCATCTATTCCCCAGCTCCTCCTCACAAGCGATCAGCTGTTCACAATCTACTCAGTCCCAATCAACTATATAGAAGCATTCACCTCTCCCTTGCTTCTCATTCCACCGTGCTTCTGTCAAGGCAACACTTCGGTCTGGCTTTTTCTTGGACTCTTTGAACAAAATTGTAAGTAGGAGGCTGGCTTCTTAATTGATTTTTACTTTTGGTTTCATGTATATCTGCTGTTTCCCCTCTGACTGATGCCCTAATTTGGGATCAGTCTACTCATACATTATTAGTACTCTATTTACATTATAACACCATCACTTGTTGCATGCTCAATCATGCCATGGTTTTTGGCATGCACCACTATGTTTTTCTCATTTGGTTGATTTCTGCATCAGCCTTTACACATCACTCTCTGGTTTTTCCAAATTTCTTTGTTACATTCACACTCATTACTTGCTTTTTACCTGCATTTACTATACACTACCTCTCATCACCGTTCACCTCTTTTTAATCACTGGCACTCTGGCTTTTCTTCTCTGGTTCACTCTCTATTGTTAACACAGCTATAACCTAATACTATGTCACTTGGGTTTTCATACTATTTCACCCTGAAGGACATATGTCTTTTGTTCTGGCCAAATATTTTGTTTCTTTACAAGAATATTATTATTTAATTTTTAGGAAACAGCCCCTTCATCCTTTTCCACACCTGAGCCTGTTTTTGATTTGGACTCCAGCCGCACACAGCTCCCCCTGGATGGGTTTGTGTGAGCTCCACACACGAATGTGAAAGGGGTTCACCCCTCTAAATACAGGTCCCGGTGACCCTGTACGCACCTGTTTTTTGATCTATACCCCCTAGTGGACATATGGAGAGAGTGCTGAGCCTGCCGTATTGATTTTAAATCCATACATGCAGAATCTTTTCTAATACAGACAGAGACCTTACAAGTATGTATCTCTCCAGAATCTTCCTTCCAAAACTATGTAAAAATTATAAAAAATCATATGAAAGTTTTTTGAAGAATTTGGTTGAGTTATATCCTAAAATGTATTTTTTCTAACATACTTTTATGTTTCTATTATAGAAAGTTATGTGCAATATTTTACATTACCCCTGAAGAAGAAGCGAATAGCTTCGAAACGCGTTGGGTATTTGGGTGTGAACCTACTTGCACGTCTCTGTTGCTGCATTGTATTGTATTTTCTGTATGTGTATATTCTATGTATCTATTTTGCTGTTTTTAGATCCTTTGTCAATAAAGTATTTGTTATATTTTTTCAAACATACTCTACTACTTTACTTGTATTACACCAATCTAAGTGCCTTAAAAGTCCCAACCCCTTAGGGGAACCCCTTTCTTTTGTTGTATCAGCCATCTTGGTGAGTATGATTTTTTTTGTCATTGATTCCCATTCTTCTCTTTTAAGCTGAAATTCAGCAATCTTTACCTTTTTAGTAGTAGTTGTCTTCGTTAGCAACCAGATCTTTCCCAATAGCAGCAGCTCCTTCTTCTCCAAGCATATGCACAAGCCTCTAAGGCTTGAAGTCTAATCTCTCAGCTGCTCCTCACACAACCTTCCAGGTGCAATCTGGAGGAAGAAAGATGGAAAGTTGCAACAGGATCACATCTTGACCACAAAGAATTCTCTCTCCTACTTATCTAACTGGTAGTAAACAGCATCTCAACAGAACTAAAATATTACTCAGTCTTTCACTGCAGGTGAACAAGGGCTTCTTCTTAAACAGGTTTCAAACAACTGTGGTGTATTGGCAGTACAGGCAAAGAGCCATCAAACCCCCCTTTTCTGGGCACATCCTGTAACTGCAAGCAACAGGACCACAACCCAGCAATAAACAGAACAAACAGAGGTGTCCTCAACAGCAGGCATCTTCTTTAGAAACATGCTGTTGCTACTGGATACCAGGATAGAAGCCAGAAAAGCATAAGAACAAGAATAGCTATAGCAATATTATATAGCAGATACAGAAATACTGGTTTGTTCACAAGTCCTTTGCAAAACTCTTCTCATGGGCAGGATAGGTTTCAGTTCCAGCTTTGAAGGACAGTGCTTTAGGCCTTGACCACGCCTGCGAGAAGCAGAGTTGTATAAAGTACTCGAAACCCATACTTGAGTAAAAGTACAAGTGCTCAATCAACAAATGACTTGAGTAGAAGTGGAAGTGCTCGATCAAAAAGTGACTTGAGTAGAAGTACTAAAGTATTCAACATTTTTTGTACTTAAGTATTGCAAGTAGTTTTTTTAAAAATTTTGCTACTCAAGTACTGAAAGTAAAAGTACCAGTAGTTTTTAAAAAAAATTTGCTACTCAAGTACTGAAAGTAAAAAAAAAAAAAAGTACTGTGCTATGTAGTTATTAAAGAAAGAAGTCAAAAGTTTATTAAAGTTAAAGTTATTAAAGTTAAAGTTCTTAAAAAAAGAAGTCAAAAGTAGTCAAAAGTACACATGACATTATGCACATTTTTTTGAGCTTAATGAAACCTGCCATCTACTGTTCTGGCAGTGGTAATTTTTATAATTGTAACGAGTAACTATGCATCACAAAAAAAAATATCGGAGTAGAAGTATTGAAATCATCAAAAAAATGTAGTGAAGTAAAAGTGGAAGTAGGAGGAAAAAATTCTACTCTAGGAAAGTACAGATACCGCCTTTCGGTACTTAAGTACAGTAGTGAAGTAGTTCTACTTAGTTACTATACATCTCTGGTGAGAAGCCCAAGTGTATCCCAGTCTATGGGTGGCAGAAGCAGGCCAGGGGTTCTCGGAAGAGGTGTTAACAGCTGGAACTGTAGACACAGGTTCCTCAACTATGCTGCCCATTGTCTAATCCATCCTCAGCACACTTTGAGAGCAATGCTACTAGCAGGAAATATCCTCAATGAGTGCATCAGCTCCATGGTCTTATTGCACCTGACACTTTTTTCATCTTCTGCAAGCGATTCCCACAACTTTGTATCCGTCAATGATACTAGTGCAAACTGCCATTGGGTTCTAGCTGAATACTGGTATCTGTCACAGACTTTCTGAGGCCAGCTGGACGGGTGTTGATACCAGGTGCAGAAACCTTCCAGCAAAACCTAAAGCAAAAGACACATTAGATAGGTTGAAGGTAGCCATGCTTACACATTATGCAGCAACTCTGCAGGACATGTAGCACAGACAATAGGGTGTCTGTTCACATTGACTGCGACACCTTGTTATCCGACAGCTCTAACCCTTACTATTGGTTGGCTGCTTTCTGGGAACTTCAGTGCCCACCTCCTACTACCAGCAGCATGTCAAAAATCTTTTACAGTCTGCTTTTAACCCCTTTACCACAACAACAGATTCCAGAATAGGAAAGGGGCCTTTAAGCTGAAATCTAGAAAGCTGTACTTTAGTTGCAGCTATCTTTATTAACCACCAGATCTTTCCCAGTAGCAATAGCAGTAGCCTCAATAATTTTTTCTTGATGCTTTCCCATGCTCTCCACAAGTTCCTTACCCCTCAATTGCCAGAGTGACCTATGGTACTTCATCTTAGACATTATCTAAGGGGTTATTAGGGTGGCTACATTTGGTATCATAAATTTGTCCAAACAGAACAGAAGTAGAAAAAAAGCAATTAAAAAAAAAAAAAAAAAATATATATATATATATATATATATATATATATATATATATATATATATATATATATATATATATATAGTCCCTTAAAATCACGACAGAAGTTTCTTGAAAGAATTTCAATCAATGTGATGAAAGTGCATTAATCATCAACTCCTTCTTATAGTGCTCCACCAATCATGTGTATAAAATGCACACTCACAACCATCTATATAAAACCAGCCTTCAGATAATTATCGGCTGCAGCTTCTCCAACAATAGCCTGGGACGGGGAGATCTCGTAGCATTGGAGAGGGTTTACCAACCCTGACTCCCCAGATAACTCTCTCTCATAAAATCTCACATAAAAACACCTGGAGAAAGTGATAAAAAATATCATAGTGTAGTATTTTAATGTATCTTTACCAGTAAAAAAATAACAAAATTCGTACTTACATTGTGCTTCCGTGGGGGATAAAAAAAAATAGCAAATACAGAAAAAATAATATAACGTATACAATTGCGATACAAGTCATGTTGTTACTAAAAAATGACTTTTCTTTTTCAATCTGCAGCTCTGTAATTTTCATTAAAATGCAATGCAATATGACTACTTGGAGGTGCTCTGTACACAGAGTGTGTAAAGAACACCCCCAGAAACATCATTTTCTGCTTGTATGATTGGCTCACCAATTTTCCGAGAAGTCTGCACTAAGATACAAGTCAGATTTCAGGCATCCCCTGCAACAAAAATGTCATTTTTGGTGAGATACTTTCAATAGGAAATCATGGCTGAAAGGATGCAGGCCCAGCATCTTTCCCCATTAGAGCCATGCAAATGCACAGCTGATTGATAATAATGAAACCACTCCAATTAGACTCATTGAGCACAGGGGCACAGAGGAACAAACAGTGATTTCTTCAGAAGAACAAAAGATAGGAATCTGCAACAAAGGTTGTTAGAATCCTTGTAATGCACATAGGTCACCCAGGGGAATGGTTGTTTCTCAACAAAAGTCAGATTTCAGGCATCCCCTGCAACAAAAATGTCATTTTTGGTGAGATACTTTCAATAGGAAATCATGGCTGAAAGGATGCAGGCCCAGCAGCTTTTCCCATTAGAGCCCTGCAAATGCACAGCTGATTGATAATAATAAAACCACTCAAATTAGACTCATTTAGCACAGGGGCACAGAGGAACAAACAGTGATTTCTTCAGAAGAACAAAAGATAGGAATCTGCAACAAAGTTTGTTAGAATCCTTGTAATGTACATAGATCACCCAGGGAATGGTTGTTTCTCAACAAAAGTGGAGTTATTCTTTAAAAGTGTTATATTCAGCACCAACGCAAGCAGCCTTTAGTGCAATACACACCGAGCCGGCGTACATTCCAGTAACAAGAAGTTGGACCTGAGGACAATCCGAAAGTGACGTCCAGCATGGCGGACGCACGGCCTAAATGCATTTCACAATTCTGCGTCATCAGGAAGCTCAAGGAGTTATCTGGGGAGTCAGGGTTGGTGAACCCTCTGCACGCTACAAGATCTCCCGTTTCCAGGCTATTGTTGGGATCCCTGCATTTGCTTCTGGATACCTCTCCACTCCATTATACTTCTTTCAATACCGGGTAATACAATTTCCATTAGACTATATATAGTGATGAGGAAACTTGAGACTCAATTTCCTGTATTTTTTGCAAAAATGGGAAGATTTCAAAATGTCACTATTTTGGCAAAATGCAATAAAGTCAATAGCGAAGTTAAAAATAATGTATTTTTTTTTAACTGTGCAATGGGATTTACTTGGCTCCTGAAGGTTATGGTGGCTCCTCTCAGCTATATTGAACGTGTCTGTATACCAACTAACATTTTTTGAAATATTAGTCCACTATTTTTGGCACATCAAATTTGGTGATCAAATAAATTCAAATATCCAAATTTGAAAAAGAACTGAGAAATATTTTTAAGCCTGAAAGCCTAATACTACTGAAATCCGTTAAGAATAAAATCATAGATAAAAACAGCACATTAGTAATATAAAATATAATTGAAATAATATTATTTAATAGTATAGAGATTACAACTTGTAGGAAACACACTTATATAGAATATTTATAAAAGACCCATAATATGTCAATAACAAATGCAACATTTCAGAACCATGCAAGACTCATGGCTTGATAAAGGAGTGCAGCTCTGAAAAGTTTTATATATTCTGGCAACATATTCTGTTGATGCTCCACCTAATTCCAGTTTTTGTTCAGTACAGCACCTGCATGATGGTGCATTCCAGTATGGTGTGCAATAAGTGAGTGAAAACACACAGATGTTAACACATTCAGTAAACTCTTATTTCATATTTCATTTTTATTTTGCCTTCTAAGATAATGCACTCACTAAGCATGGGAAGGTCAATATGCCCTCGATACACTGTCTCTACTCTCAAAAATTCCCCTTATCTTCCATTGTTTGTGAGCCATTACCTCCATATCCCAGTAATGCGTCAGCCTTGATAAACTTCTCTCAGACCAAAATACAGAAGCTATCCACTCCACACCCTTTATTCTATTCATTATAGTCTTTAATAAATTAAGAAACCTGAAACCTGTAAACGCAATTACTTAAGTGCCATGAAGCTACCCTACTGCATAATAACTACAGGGGCCACCTGCTCGACATGGGTGCCATTTAGAGAACAGTTTGTATTTTCTCAATGAATGCAATGCGTTCTCTGATTGAACAAGGTGGAGAGGCGGGGGGGGGGGTATGACATCACAAACTCCACCTCATCTAATCAGAAAATGCCTGGTATTTCTTGACAAAAATGGTGCCCGGACCCAGAATACAGTGAGGATAACTGTAAAAGTGACACCTACTATAGTATAGGCATTGTTTAATAGAAACTGGCCGACATTTGGTCCATGTGTACGGCCAGTATGGCTTCCGTCGAAGGGTCATGACAGCAAAAGGACAGCCAATGGACTCCCAATCAGCGCTCTTAGCCAATGGAGTGTTTTGGCTTTTAGAACACAATAGTACAACAGGGGAGATCGCTGTACTAACATTGGACCTGAACTGTCAGTTTCTTTTTGTTCAACCCGCTGGATTAAACTAAAAAACCTAGTAATGTGTACCAGGTTTAAGTACCTGAATTTGACTTAGTATGAGCCTCTTGCAGTCCCTATACAGCAGAGCTCAAATGGGGGACGGAGAAAGAGCACAAGGAACCAATAGGTTTATGTGTGTTTGAAAAGGTTGAGTTATGGGCTCTATGCAGACCACTGAAGCTCTTCCACACCAAACTAATAAATTCATGTCTTTATGGAGCTGGCTTTGTGTACAGGGAGCAGAAAAAAGGTCTTTCCTTAAACTTTTGCCAAAAGTTGGAAGCACACAAATGTTTAAAATGCTGTAGCATTAACAGTATCTTTTACTGGAAACAGTACGCAAAACTGAATGCAATCATTTGGAGGGGTGTTTGCATGATTTTTTTTATGCTACGTAGGTAAGATGTTCATAGATGTTTGGCCATAAAGTGTCTTTAGCATTGGTTCAAAAATGTGACTTGATAGAACAATTTTTGCCATCATGATGGCCAAGTCTTTTTATCCAGCCACAAAATCAGTTCTGTTCACCAGTCCTCAGAAGGGATGTTCTGGAGTTGGAGAGGGTCCAAAGAAGGGCAACGAAGTTAATAAGGGGACTGGAAGACCTCAATTATGAGGTACAACTAAAAATGCTGGAGAAGAGACGCTTGAGAAGGGACTCGATAGCGATTTACAAACACTTCAATGGTGCTCCCAGCGTAGGAAAAAAACTATTCAGTCTCAGGGAGTGTAAGAGGACACGGGGCCACACAATGAGACACACAAGGACATCATATGACATGCTGGACTTTGAGTGGGGATATCTGAATGATAGGTGCACCTGCAGGCATCATTCAGATATCATCTTTTGCAGCAAGCGATTCCCTTAGTCAAAAGAACAATCATAGCAGCAGTTCAGCTGCTTGATCATTCTTACAGGCAGCAGGAGGGGACGACACCCTCCGGTGCTTTTAACGGCTCGCCTGTGCAAACAGCGAGCCAGAGAAGGATTCCCTTATAGACTCCATAAAGAGGACCTGTTATGCCCTATTCTTATTACAAGATTACAGGGATGTTTACATTCCTTGTAGTAAGGATAAAAGTGATCAAAAAAAAAAAGAGGTAAAGTGTAAGTGCCGGTTCACACTAGTACGACTTGTCAGGCGACTTGGTCAGCCTGACAAGTCGCGCACCGTCACGGTCCATTGTGTGGTACAGGAACGGTTCTAATAGGAACGACACAATTCGCTCTGACTTAGAAAAAGGTTCCTGTACTACTTCGGGGCAACCTGGAGCGACTTGTTTAGACATTCATTTTATGAAGTCCATGCAAGTCGCGCCGAAGTCGCGGTGCACACGACTTCACAGGTCGCCCCCGAAGTCGTGCCGCTTCAGTGTGAACCGGCACTAAAAAATAAAAACATTAAATAGAAATAAACAATACAATTTTTTTTAAAGCCACCCCCCCCCAGTCCCCACGCACTCGCGCCCACATATGTAAATGGACCAGACATATGAGGTATCAACCCAAACGTTAGAGGGAGAGCAGCAATTCTAGCCCAAGACCTCCTCTGTCCTCTGTAACTCTAAACTGGTAACCTGTAAAAAATGTTAAAGCGTCGCCTATTTTTAAGTAACGAAATTTGGCGCCATTTCACGGGTGTGCGCAATTTTAAAGCGTGACATGTTAGGTATCTATTTACTCATTGTGTCATCTTTCACATTTTACAAAAAAATTGGGCTAACTTTAGTGTTTCCTTTTTTTTTTTTATTATTGAAACCATTTTTAAAAAAATAAAATAAAATAAAAAGCGTTTGAAAAATTGCTGCGCAAATACCGTGTGACATAAAAAACTACAACAAGTGCCATTTTATTCCCTAGGGCAGTGATGGCGAACCTTGGCACCCCAGATGTTTTGGAACTACATTACCCATAACGCTCAACTACATTGCAGAATGCATGAGCATCTTGGGAAATGTAGTTCCAAAACATTTGGGGTGCCAAGGTTAGCCATCACTGCCCTAGGGTCTCTGCTAAAACAACATATATAATGTTTGGTTCTGAGTAATTTTCTAGCAAAAAAATGATAGTTATTACATGTAGAAGAGGAGTGCCAAAATAGGCCCGGTATGAAGTGGGTAACCTTAAGCTGCACAGGGGTTGTTTTTTCACTGTCAGGGCAATTAGGATGTGGAACTCTCTTTCACAATTGGTGATGTCAGCGGGAGTATTGATATTTTTAAGAGACTCTTGGACATGCATCTTAACCACTTGCCGACTGCCTAACGCCGATCTACGTCGGCAGTCAGCCCCTCACAGGCAAAGTGACGTAGGGCTACGTCACTAGCTTGTGAGGGTCTAGGGAGCGAGCGCGCGCCCCCGGAGGCGCGCTCCCGCGTGGTCACGGACCCCCCCGCGCGTGTGACCGGCGGACCCGATGTCCGCCGGTCACTCGGCGATCGGCGGGGGAGAGGGAGAAAGTCAGGCGGCTTGTGTAAACAAGCCACCTGTCATTCTCCTCGGTGTAAAAACACTGATCACACGGATCTACTATGTAGATCCGTTGATCAGTGTCCTTACAGCTCAAGCTACAGCCAATAACAGTAGAAAGCACGCCCCTAGGGACACACACAGCCCCTCCCTCCCAAATAAAGTTAACCCCTTCACTACCAGTGTATTTTTACAGTAACAGTGCATATGTATAGCACTGATTACTGTAGAAATGTCACTGGTAACCCCAAAAGTGTCAAAAATGTCAGTCAAGGGTCCGATCTGTCCGCCCCAATGTCGCAGTACCGCAAAAAAAAATCGCAGATCGCCGCCATTACGCGTTAAAAAAAAAAAAACAACAAAAATGACAAAAATCTTTCCCTTTGTTAGTAAACGCGATAACTTTTGCGCAAACCAATCAATATACGCTTTTTGCGATTTTTTTTTACCAAACATAGGTAGCATAAAACAAATTGGCCGAAAATGTTAAAAAATTTTGATTTTTACATTTTTTTGGGGGGAATTTCATATAAAAAAATGTGAAAAATATTGCTATTTTTGCAAAATTGAGGCTCTTTTTTTGTTTATAGCGCGTGATCAAAAAATCGCACAGGTGATCAAATACCACCAAAAGAAAGCTCTGTTTGTGGGAAAAAAAGGACACCAAATTTGTTTAGGTACAGCGTCGCACGACCACGCAATTGTCCGTTAAAGTCACGCAGTGCCGAATCGCAAAATACCCCCTGGTCGGAATGGGGGTAAAATCTTCCGGGGCTTAAGTGGTTAAAGGGATATGGGAAATGATTGTAGACACTGACACGGGAACACTCACAGGTTGAACTGGATGGAATATTGTCTTAATTCAACCTTACCTGCTATGTAACTATGTAATACCTGACCTCACACATACTCTTTTGGCTAAATAGGCACAAATCCCACAAACACAATCCAACATCTTGTGAAAAGCCTTCCCAGAAGAGTGGAGGCTGTCATAGCAGCAAAGTAAGGGCTAACGCCATATTAGTGGCTGTGATTTTGGAATAGGATTTCAAAAAATCTTATATAGTTGTGATGGTCAAGCCATTAAGTGTATCTTCTCCTAAAAAAATTGTACTGATATTACTGCCTACAAAAATGAGATCCATGAATTATAATAATAAAAACCTTTGATCTACTCCTGTATTTCATTTTTGCACTTTTCAGCTCTGGATTGCCTGGTGTGTCGGTGTACCAAGGAACAGGGCACCGGAAAGCGGAAAGCAAGCCTGACAGAAGGAGACAGCTTGTAGGACGTAGTGTATGTGGAAAAAAGTAGCACACGCTGAAGTGTATGAAGTCTTGCTTTTTTTTCTAGCCGTTTTCCTCTCCTTTATGTCAATAAAGTGTACTGGCATGAACTTGTATAAACCTGATATGTGTAATAAACCTGCAGACAGGATGGGAAGCAAGCCTGAGTGAGCCATTTCATGCGTCTACATAACATGGCGTGTTGTTTATCGCTGACAAATCATGTAAATCTGTCACAATCCAATGTACTTTTCCCTATGCATTGGCAGACTCTCCTCCTTCCAATAATTCCAGTGATTTACCTCCCATGTGCCTGGAAACGTGCTGACATGTGAGGAGACTTCTGATTTGCTCCTCTCTATGGGATACTTAAAGTATAGTGGATTATAAATGCTTCCCAACTATAATCTTTTCTTTTCTACTTCCTGAAGTGCCTGGCAGCTTTCCATAGTGTACATTGCACAGAATACTTGGCGTGGTTCTGCTGGTCACTGAAATGTTTCCGTCACTTCCTGTAGTGAACATATTATCACCAGATTTATCATTCATGTGAATAAAGCTTGGTTGTTTTTTTTATATAACTGGTACTATTCCTACTCCTGTACACATAAGCAGCATGTAATTATCTTCCACTTGTTCTGTAGTGGAGGACCATGTCCGCACTTTAAGGCGTTTACACCTGGACCCAGGGATTGTGACCATGTCTATGCAGCATATGACCCCAAAGGGAACTAACATACTCAAATTTAGACATGTGCAATTTGTTTCGGTCCGTATCTAAATTTGGACACATTTTTGGTTATTAGTTGAAATTAGTTTAATTTAGTTTTGTTTATTCATTTTCTAACGAATTCCAAATTTTTGGAGCGATTTGAATTCAGATCGGTGTAAAAATGATAGACCGGGGCATGCAGGGTCGATGATGTCATAAGGGCCGGGTTCACCCACTGATGTCACTTAGTGACTCTGCCCCCTCACTAGTTAAGAAATGGCAGAGCAGGCAATTGGTGGTAGCGTTCGAAAAGGCCGGAGGCTTTTTTTTTTTTTGGTCCAGGAGTGTGGCGGGCGTTGTGATTGACAATGGATCTACACTGGGGGACATTGTTTTTTTTTTTTTTTTAAATAAAGGAATTGTCAAAAACTCGTGTTGTGTCTTTATTCACTTTTTACACTATTTTTGTGAATGGATAGGGGTAAGCTATGTACCGCATACTCATTTACATTGGGGGGGATCTTTGGGCCCCCTTGTTAAAGGGGGCTTTCAGATTCCCATAAGCCCCCCTGCAACCACTGCCTAGGGTTGTGGGAAAGAGGCCCTTTTAGAGCCCCCCTTCCCCAAAGCACCCCCTTATGTCGGGGGCATGTGACCTGGTATGGTTCAGGAGAGGGAGGGCGTTTGCTTGCCACTTCCCTTTCCTGGCCTGTCGAGTTGCATGCTCGGATAAGGGTCTGGTATAAATTTTGAGGTGCACTGTCTTTTTTTTTTTACATTTTGGCATTGGCTTCCCCTTAAAATTCATACCAGACCCGAGGGGCCTGGTATGGATAATGGGGGGGAGAGGGGTCCATGCTGTTTCTTTTTGGTATTTTCTATTGCCGGCATTCTTTTGTTCACATTTGAGCTCTCAGCCGTGAAACCCGCTGGCAGCTGCTGAGTCATCAGTTGTTAAGGATGCTCTCCCTGAGAGAGTTAACAGGACCTTGCTTGGTATGCTAATGTAGCTCTACTCCCTCAGGAGCAGCTTGGTAACTTGGGTTCTCAGTTCTGCTCCTCGACTCTAAAAACACACTCAGCCCCTCTGACACACCTGGTTGAATGAAAGTTACTGCAAGTACTAATAAAAATGCAAGTATAGATACCTTTAACCCAGCTGTGAATTAGCACCAGGAAATAGAAACAAGACTGTTTAGTGGAAAAAAACCTCAATATATTGGTACAGGCTAAAATAAATAGTGGTTGAGCATAAATGAACACACAGAAGGTAGGTTCAGACACAGACCGCTAGATAGTGTAATCACTATGCCAACAATCACAGCTCCCTGTTAAGCAGACAGCTCCTAGATTCACCTGGCTGTCTCCCTGGTAAGCAGAGAAACCAAAAACTTTATACACCTGCAATAGCACCTGCCTAAAAGGGTGCTACACCTGTGTTGGAGCAGTCCTCTCCCAGCAATTTCCCCCCCCCCCCCCAAATCAGTTGCACTTATGTGTCTTCTTTTCCCGAAAGTTCTCTAGTGTGGAACTAAATTATAATATTGAGAACAGTGAACTTTTGGTCATCAATTGGGCCTTGGAGGAGTGGCACCATTGGCTGGAGGGGTGCAGCAACCCTTTGTGGTTTATAATAATCATTATAAGAAGCTCAAATATATAAAGTTTGTAAAAACCTTAACACTCAAGAGGCTTGTTGGTACCTCTTTTATTTGTCTGCTTTGAATTTACAATCACTTACCAATGCAAATGCCCTTTTCCACAGCCTTAAGCTTTGCTCCAAGGAGTTGTCAAAGCCCCACTGCGTTTTGCCTCCTGCTCAGGTCTAGGCCGTTCTTTCCCCTGACCTGTCTGTTTCTATATGCAAAGCAAAATCCCATGCTCCTGCCAATCATCCAATGGAAAAGTTATTTGTTCCACTGTACCTCAAGCTCAAGGTCCTATCAGAAGCTCATGACACCAAGTTGTCTGGAAATCCAGGAATTACTAAAACCTATTTTTAGTTTCTCTTAACCCCTGGTGGCCTACCCTTTGCAGGAACATCCATGGCTTTGTTAAAACCTATGAAACCTGTGCTCTCTAGGTCCAAACTCTTTGGGTTGCTCCTTCCTCTATTAGTTCTTAAGCACCCTTAGACACATTTGGTTATGGACTCAAATGGGCACATTGTCATTTGGGATATCATGGATTGCTTTGGTAAAATGGCCCACTTCATGCCTTTGCTACATTTTCCCTCTCCTAAGTTGCTGATTCCCCTTGCTTGTTTGCAAAAATACTCCATGGTGTGCCAAATTGTCTCTAACAGAAGCACACAGTTTGTATTTAGATTTTGGAAAGCATTCTGCTCCCTCATTGGCACCAGTATGTCTCTCATCTGCCTATCATCCTTAAAAAAATGGGCAGACTGAGTACTGCTAGGCTATCACATACCTGGTGAAGACTGGAATGTTGTGGAGGCCTCTCTTGCTCCTCCCGCCTGACACTCCTGAAGGTGGGAACAGAGAGTGTAAGGCAAGGAGTGGCACGAGTGCCGTAGCGGCTAGCTGGTGGTGTTCACTCCGTAGGTGGGTACAGCTGGTAGTTGCAGTCCATGGAACTGGGTGCAGTGGCAGCTTGGCACCAAAGCGTGGGAGCGAGTAGCCAGCGGAAACCGGGCAGTGAGGTACAGAATCAGCAAGCAAGCAAGTCCAGAAGATAAGCCAAGGTCGATAACAGCCGGGCAGCGCGGTACAGGGTAAGCAGGCAGATCAGATCCGTTTAAGCAAGCCAAGGTCAGGGTAGTAAGCAACAGAGTAGGAGCACGGGCAGAGGCAAAGTCCAAAGGCAGGCCGGGTCATACACAGGTGAGAAGTAACAACAGATCAGGTCTCAGAACCACGGGAACAAGCTGAAGCCCATTCAGCAACTGCTCACAGTACTAGAGCAGTTTAAATAGGCCACTGGGAACCAAATGCTAATTGGTGAGTGCAGGTGTGCAATGTGCACGGGTGTGAGCGAAAGTCCGTACTGGCCTTCTGGTGGAGGAAATCCGGTTTACCTTACATAGGCCTGCTTGACTTAAGGGAACGTGGGCTGCTAAAGGCGGAACAAACACTCACTACCTATAGTTCCAGACCTAGGCATCAGTCTAAGCATCACATCTCTAAAAAGCACTTCAAAGGGAACTCAAAGGAAGACAGGAAAGCCGAGCCAAAGTCAAAAGTATATTTATTTCGTAAAAAAGTCTAAGAAAAGTCAGTAAATACAGCTAATGTTGTTTTGCGGCTCTCACTCACCCCCTTCATCAGAGCTTGGCAGAAAAGTCACAAGCAGAATGGAATTTGAGGAAAAGAGGAATACAATTAATCTTTTAGTAGTTCTTTGGCAAAAATCCTTTTGTTGCCCCATTGGTAAAACAAATCCCACTTCCCATGCTTAGCATGTTACTGGTTTTCTGTGAACACGTGAAATGTCAGGCTGGCCTCTGAGTAACATAAGCAAAGACCTACAACATGACTTCCTCTGTCTCATGGGTTTAAAACCTTTCCCCATCCATTAGCACACAATAATCACACATCCCGGCTCATAGCCCATCACATTTGTGCTCTTAAAATTCTCATTACCATCATGAGCCAACTGAAAATAGAGAAGGAGGGAAAAGACGAGAGCTGTTCCTGACCTTTCTCTGGCATCCTGACAGCCCTAACTTATGTTAGGAAAGTCTGAGGATGCACAGGCCCATAAATTACAAACTAAAGTCACAATTGAGAACCGCTTTGGAAAATATCTGGGAGGCTTCCTCTGCTTGTTTTTACTTTTATGATGCAATCAACCTAAATGGTATTAACACTGGTATTTACTGCTTTGTGGGACAGGCAGGGAGCTCTCCAATTTGTTTCATGTCCAACAAGTGAGCGATGCTTTGGGCTTTTCGTCCAGAGCAGCATGCGTCGTGTCACAGAAGACTGTTCAAAGCTGAGTTCAGAGTCTGCTCTATTTTACCACTTATTTACCAATGCCAAAACGGAGAAGAATATTTCTACATTAATGCTTTGTTATTTACCAAAAACTGTCCTATCAGGTTACAGATCTCTAGTAAAAGGTGTTTTATACTCCCCTCTTGTGGCCTAAGCCCCCTACCTCTTCTCCATTCAGTGATGCAGCCTCCATCTGACTCTTCAATTTTCGACACTTCCTGGATTGTCTGATACCACTGTCCCCTGCCATGCATCATGGCTTCATACTGTGACCCCTAGTGTGTGCAGAGGGAGACACAGGTATTGAACACTCCAGAACTGCCAAATGCCAAAGAGTCTAAGAGGCTGTAACAATATATTGAAGAGGATGTAGCAGGCACTGGTTCACTGATTGTCTTAAAGGGGTTCTAAAGGCTAAAGATGTTTTACCTTCATGCATTCGATGCATGAAGGTAAAAAAAACCTTCTGTATGCAGCTCCCCCCCCCCCCCCCACTGCCCCTCTAATACTTACCTGAGCTTGATTGTGATCCAGAGGCGTGCATGAGAGTGTCTGCTCTCCTGGGTCTCTGCATCCTGATTAGCTGAGAGACATGGGCTCCCACTGCTGTCAATTACAGCTCACAGCCAGTGAGGAGGGAACAGGGGGCTTGGCAGAGCCCTGTTCAGTGTATTTTATGGACACACAGCACAGAGCTCGGGAGAGAGCACGCACGAGTGCCCCCAGAGCAAGCGGCTTGCTCTGGGGACACTCAGAGAAGAGGAGGAGCCAGGAGCGCCAGCAGAGGACCCGAGAAGTCGAGGATCAGGGCTGCTCAAATGCTGCATCATTACACAGAGCAGGTAAGTATAGCATGTTTGTTATTTTAAAAAAAATAAAAAGAATACCTTTAATATCACTTTAATGTGTGGTCTGGAGAAAATGTTTTCTAGTGGTGGCATAGTTTAAAAAAGGGAAGGTTAGCTTTAAGCAACCCCCCCCCCCATGCCACATTTAGCATGTCAGTTTTTTTTTTTTTTGGGGGGGGGGGGGGCGGGTATAGTTTTAATAGAGACCCGCTCCCACTTCCTCCCTGCAATCTTCTGTATGGGGGAGGGGCAGAGAAACAGAGCTTCCCCTTTTGGGTGGAGCTCCACTTTAGGCTGGCTACACATAGTTAGAATGTCTTTGAAAAACTTTGTTTTGTATTGGTTAATGGGGAAAAAAATTACAATTGTTTTCAACTGTTGTTATTCAGTCGTTTCCGACTCTTTGTGACCTCATGGACCATGGCGCGCCCCGCCTTTCTGTCCTCCATTGCCTCCCGGAGACTGATTAACTTCATGTTCATTGTTTCGATGATGCTATCTATCCATATTGTTTTCTATTGTCCTCTTCTCCTTTTTCCTTCCATGTTTCCAATGAGTCCTCTTTTCTCTTCAGGTGGCCAAAGTATTCAAGTTTCAGCTTCAGGATCTGTCCTTCCAGTGAATATTCAAGGTTGATTTCCTTCAGGATTGACTGGTTTGATCTTCTTGCCTTCCAAGGGATTTTCAAGAGCAGTGGCGGCTGGTGCGTTGGGGGCACCGCCCCCCTATCCATGCATCCGGCCCCCTTATCTACATGAGGGGCGCCGGACGCATGGAGTTCAATGGGGTTTTTTTTTTCTGAATCACCTGATTAGAGGCAGAGGCTCTAATAGGCTTCAGAAAAGGGTGGACCTGGGGCGCAGAGCACTGCGCCCTAGCCCACCCATTTGTGTGACAATAGCGAATGAAAATTCACTATTGTCACATGGATCCTCCTCCTGGCCAATCAGGAAGCGGGTCTGAGACTCGCTTCCCGATTGGCCGAAAGGCGAACCCATGCTAATGGCCGAGGAGGAGGCGGAAGGACTCAAGGAGACGTGGGGGACTGAGGAGAAGCCGCCGCTGCAGGTAAGTGCACTGGTCTCTCTGCATTGAAAGGGGGTACGGCACGCTGGTCACTCTGCATTGAAAGGGGGCACGCTGGTCTCTCTGCATTGAAAGCGGTCACGGCACGGTGGTCACTCTGCATTGAAAGGGGGCACACTGGTCACTCTGCATTGAAAGGGGTGGCACGTTGGTCACCCTGCATTGAAAGGGAGAACACTGGTCACTCTGCATTGAAAGGGGGCACGCTGGTCACTCTTCATTGAAAGGGGCACGCTGGTCACTGCATTGAAGGGGGGCACGCTGGTCACTGGTCACTCTGCATTGAAAGGGGGCACGACACGCTGGTCACTCTGCATTGAAAGGGGGAACGCTGGTCACTCTGCATTGAAAGGGAGCATGCTGGTCACTCTGCATTGAAAGGGGGAACGGCAAGCTGGTCACTCTGCATTGAAGGGGGCATGCTGGTCACTCTGCATTGAAGGGGGCACGGCACGCTGGTCACTCTGCATTGAAAGGGGGGCACGCTGGTCACTCTGCATTGAAAGGGGGCACCCTGGTCACTCTGCATTGAAAGGAGGCACGCTGGTCGCTCTGCATTGAAGGGGGCACAATGGTCACTCTGCATTGAAGGGGGCACGATGGTCACTGGTCACTCTGCATTGAAAGGGGGCACACTGGTCACTCTGCATTGAAAGGGGGCACGCTGGTCACTCTGCATTGAAAGGGGCACGCTGGACACTGCATTGAAAGGGGGCACGCTGGTCACTGGTCACTCTGCATTGAAAGGGGCACGACACGCTGGTCACTCTGCATTGGAAGGGGGAACGCTGGTCACTCTGCATTGAAAGGGGGCATGCTGGTCACTCTGCATTGAAAGGGGGCACGCTGGTCACTCTGCATTGAAGGGGGCACGGCACGCTGGTCACTCTGCATTGAAAGGGGGCACGATGGTCACTCTGCATTGAAGGGGGCACGATGGTCACTCTGCATTGAAGGGGGCACGATGGTCACTCTGCATTGAAGGGGGCACACTATTCATTGATTACTGAAGGCCCCTTTCACACTTTTGTGACCTCAAAGTCACGCCATTTTTTACAGCGTTTTTTGCTGCAAAGCAATGCCTATTACATTTTTCTGTTTGCGCCCCCCCCCCCAAAATTTTGAGCACCAGCCACCACTGTTCAAGAGTCCTTTCCAACACCATAGTTCAAAAGCATCAAATCTTTGGCTTTCAGCCTTCCTTATGGTCCAGATTTTACAGCCATAGGTTACTACTGGGAACACCGAAGCTTTGACTATACAGCACTTTGTCGGTAGGGGGATGTCTCTGCTTTTTACAATGTTGTCATGGTTTGCCATTGCTTTCCTCCCAAGAAGCAAGCGTCTCTTAACCTTGTGGCTACAGTCACCGTCTGCTGTGATCTTGGAGCCTAGGAAGATAAAATCTGTCACTGTTTCCATTTATTCTCCTTCTATTTGCCAAGGAGTGATGGGAACGGTTGCCATGATCTCAGTTTTCTTAATGTTCAATTTCAGGCCAGCTTTTGCGCTCTCCCTTTTCACCTTCATTAGGAGACTCTTTAGTTCTTCTTCACTTTCTGCCATTAGTGTGCATATCTCAGGTTGTTGCTATTTCTCCCTGCGATCCTCATTTCGGCTTGTGATTCTTTTATCCTGGCATTTCGCATCATGTACTCTGCATATAAGATGAAAAGGTAGGGTGACAATATACATCCTTGCGGCTCTTCTTTCTAAATTTTAAACTAGTCAGTTGTTCCATGTCCTGTTCTAACTGTTGCTTCTTGACTTGCATACAGGTTTTTCAGAAGACAGGTAAGGTAGTCTAAACTAAAAAAAAGTTTTGCCTTTAGTTATACTTTAATGTGGTTCTCAGACAGGAAAAAGCATATTTATTGTAGTGCACATTTGCTAGGAAAACGTTTAAGCCGGAATTAGAATTTTCATGGTCATCAACATTCATTGTAAAATTGGATTTTTAATTGGATTTAGGTATATGCAGTATCTCACAAAAATGAGTACACCCCTAACGTTTTTGTAAATATTTCATTATATCTTTTCATGTGACAACACTGTTGTGTTATTGCTTTCACTCTCTCATACTGGTCACTGGAAGTTCAACATGGGACCTCATGGCAAAGAACTCTCTGAGGTTCTGAAAAAAAGAATTGTTGCTCTACATAAAGATGGCCTAGACTATAAGAAGATTGCCAATACTCTGAAACTGAGCTTCAGCACTGTGGCCAAGACCATACAGCAGTTTAACAGGACAGGTTCCACTCAGAACAAGTCTCACCATGGCCAAGTTGAGTGCACGTGCTCAGCGTCATATGCAGAGGTTGTCTTTGGGAAATAGATTTATGAGTGCTGCCAGCATTGCTGCAGAGGTTGAAGGGGTGGGGAGTCAGCCTGTCAGTGCCAAGACCATACGGCGCACACTGCATCAAATTGCTCTGCATGGCTGTCATCCCAGAAGGAAGTCTCTTCTAAAGATGATGCACAAGAAAGCCTACAAAAAGTTTGCTGAAGACAAGCAGACTAAGGACATTTATTACTGGAACCATGTCCTGTGGTCTGATGGGAGCAAGATAAACTTATTTGGTTCAGATGGTGTCAAATGTGTGTGGCGGCAACCAGATGAGGAGTACAAAGACAAGTGTGTCTTGTCTACAGTCAAGCATGGTGGTAGGAGTGTCATGGTTTGGGGCTGCATGAGCGCTGCCAGCACTGGGGAGCTACAGTTCATTGAGGGAACCATGAATACCAACATGTATTGTGACATACTAAAGCAGAGCATGATCCCCTCCCTTTAGAGACTGGGACGCAGGGCAGTATTCCAACATGATAACAACCCCAAATACACCTCCAAGAAGACCACTGCCTTGCTAAATAAGCTGAGGGTAAAGGTGATGGACTGGCCAAGCATGTCTCCAGACCTAAACCTTATTGAGAATCTGTGAGGCATCCTTAAATGGAAGGTGGAGGAGCGCAAGGTCTCTAACATCCACCAATGACTCCAGTGGCAACCTGTGGAGCTCTGGTGAACTTCGTGCCCAAGACGGTTAAGGCAGTGCTGGAAATTAATGGTAGCCACACAAAATATTGGCACTTTGGGCCCAATTTGGACATTTTCACTTAGGGCTGTATTCACTTTTGTTGCCAGCGGTTGAGACATTAATGGCTGTGTGTTGAGTTTTTTTGAGGGGACAGCAAATTTACACTGTCATACAAGCTGTACACTCACTACTTTACTTTGTAGCAAAGTGTCATTTCTTCAGTGTGTTCACATAAAAAGATATAATAAAATATTTACGAAAATGTGAGGGGTGTACTCACTTTTGTGGGATATTGTATATATATATATATATATGCACAATGCTCAAAAAAATTAAAGGAACACTTTTAAATCAGAGTATAGCATCAAGTCAAGTAAACTCCTGGGATATTGATTTGGTTTAGTAGGTTGTCAATCAGTTTTAGCTGCTTTGTTGTTAATGAAATTAACAACAGGTGCACTAGATGGGCAACAATGAGACAACCTCCAAAACAGGAATTGTTTTACAGGTGGAGGCCACTGACATTTTTTTCCCTACTAATCTTTTCTGTTTTTCACTAGTTTTGCATTTGGCTGGGGTCAGTGTCACTACTGGTAGCATAAAGCGATACCTGGACCATATAGAAGTTGCACAGGCCGTCCAACTCCTCCAGGATGGTACATCAATACGTGCCATTGCCAGAAGGTTTGCTGTGTCTCCCAGCACAGTCACAAGAGCATGGAGAAGATTCCAGGAGATAGGCAGTTACTCTAGGAGAGCTGGACAGGGTCATAGAAGGTCCTTAACCCATCAGCGGGACTGGTATCTTCTCTTTTGTGCAAGGAGCAACAAGATGAGCACTGCCAGAGCCCTACAAAATGACCTTCAGCAGGCCACTGGTATGAATGTCTCTGACCAAACTATCAGAAACAGACTTTATGAGGGTGGCCTGAGGGCCCAACGTCCTCTAGTGGCCCTGTGCTCACTGCCCGGCACCGTGAAACTTGATTGGCATTTGCCATTGAACATCAAAATTGGCAGGTCTGCCACTGGTGCCCTGTGCTTTTTACAGATGAGAGTAAGTTCACCCTGAGCACATGTGACAGACGTGAAAGTGTCTGGAGAAGCCCTGGAGAATGTTATGCCTGTAAAATTGTTCAGCATGACCCGGTTTTGTGGTGTGTCAGTGATGGTCTGGGGAGGCATAGACATGGAGCGATGCACAGACCTCTACAGGCTAGACTATGGCACCCTGACTACCATTAGGTATCGGGATGAAATCCTTGGACCCATTGTCAGACCCTACGCTGGTGCAGTAGTTCCCGGGTTCCACCTGGTGCACGACAATGCCTGGCCTCATGTGGCGAGAGTATGCAGCCAGTTCCTGGAGGATGAAGGAACTGATACCATTGAATGGTGCTTGCCTGACCTAAATCCAACACCTCTGGGACAATATGCTCCGGTCCATGCAACAGACTGAACACCTCAGGAGCTCAGTGATGCTCTGGTCAAAATCTGGGAGGAAATACCCCAGAACGCCATCCGTTGTCTTATTATGAGCATGTCCCAATGTTGTCAGGCATGCATACAAGCACATGGGGGCCATACAAACTCCTGAGTACCATTTTGAATTGCTGCAATGAAAGTTCAGCAAAATGGACTAGCCTGCTGCATCATTTTATCACTTTGATTGTTGGGGTGTCTTTGAATTCAGCCCTCTGTAGGTTAATAATTTTAATTTCCATCAAACAATGTGACATCCTTTCATTCCTAACACATTACCCAGTCCATATCAGTATAGATATCTGGCATGATATTTTTCCCCATTAAGATCTGATATGTTTTCAAAGTGTTCCTTTAACTTTTTTAAACAGTGTATATATAGTATATCCAACACAACCCCATTGGCTGATGAACATAAAAAGTATATATCAATACACTTTTAAATATTTAATGTACTTATAAACTTAAATAAACATTATTCTATATGTTGACTGCATAAACAATAAAAGAAAAGTGCTTAATACACCTTGGAATCTGTTCGAGTAGCAGTTCTGAACCCCGCTTTCAAAGTTTTTCAAACAAAGTTGAATTAATGGTGACATCATCAAATGCTCTGATGAATGATTTTTCTGAACTTTGTACAAACATTTAAATGGAAATCTAACTAATTATAGCCAGCTTTAGAGTAAGTGCTTTATATTTTTTTAGTCCCTTGTCACCAAAAAATCTGTAATGGTTACAGCATACTGTCTCATTGGGTCTCAAACCCTACCCCATAGAAGTCATGGTTCCCATACACTGCAATGATAATGGTCAAATAGTCTGAAACAGCTGTATGCAGTTAGAATAAATGGTTCTAAAAGACGAGCCTATATTTGCATAATATACAGTGCATTGCGAAAGTATTCGGCCCCCTTGAACTTTTCGACCTTTTGCCACATTTCAGGCTTCAAACATAAAGATATAAAACTGTAATTTTTTGTGAAGAATCAACAAGTGGGACACAATCATGAAGTGGAACGAAATTTATTGGATATTTCAAACTTTTTTAACAAATAAAAAACTGAAAAATTGGGCGTGCAAAATTATTCAGCCCCCTTAAGTTAATACTTTGTAGCGCCACCTTTTGCTGCGATTACAGCTGTAAGTCGCTTGGGGTATGTATCAGTTTTGCACATCAAGAGACTGAAATTTTTGCCCATTCCTCCTTGCAAAACAGCTCAAGCTCAGTGAGGTTGGATGGAGAGCATTTGTGAACAGCAGTTTTCAGTTCTTTCCACAGATTCTCGATTGGATTCAGGTCTGGACTTTGACTTGGCCATTCTAACACCTGGATATGTTTATTTGTGAACCATTCCATTGTAGATTTTGCTTTATGTTTTGGATCATTGTCTTGTTGGAAGACAAATCTCTGTCCCAGTCTCAGGTCTTTTGCAGACTCCATCAGGTTTTCTTGCAGAATGGTCCTGTATTTGGCTCCATCCATCTTCACATCAATTTTAACCATCTTCCCTGTCCCTGCTGAAGAAAAGCAGACCCAAACCATGATGCTGCCACCACCATGTTTGACAGTGGGGATGGTGTGTTCAGGGTGATGAGCTGTGTTGCTTTTACGCCAAACATAACGTTTTGCATTGTTGCCAAAAAGTTTGATTTTGGTTTCATCTGACCAGAGCACCTTCTTCCACATGTTTGGTGTGTCTCCCAGGTGGCTTGTGGCAAACTTTTAACAACACTTTTTATGAATATCTTTAAGAAATGGCTTTCTTCTTGCCACTCTAGACTAAAGGCCAGATTTGTACAGTATATGACTGATTTTTGTCCTATGGACAGAGTCTCCCACCTCAGCTGTAGATCTCTGCAGTTTATCCAGAGTGATCATGGGCCTCTTGGCTGCATCTCTGATCAGTCTTCTCCTTGTATGAGCTGAAAGTTTAGAGGGACAGCCAGGTCTTCGTAGATTTGCAGTGGTCTGATACTCCTTCCATTTCAATATTATCGCTTGCACAGTGCTCCTTGGGATGTTTAAAGCTTGGGAAATCTTTTTGTATCCAAATCCGGCTTTAAAGTTCTCCACAACAGTATCTCGGACCTGCCTGGTGTGTTCCTTGTTCTTCATGATGCTCTCTGCGCTTTAAATGGACCTCTGAGACTATCACAGTGCAGGTGCATTTATATGGAGACTTGATTACAGACAGGTGGATTCTATTTATCATCATTAGTCATTTAGGTCCACATTGGATCATTCAGAGATCCTCACTGAACTTCTGGAGAGAGTTTGCTGCACTGAAAGTAAAGGGGCTGAATAATTTTGCACGCCCAATTTTTCAGTTTTTTATTTGTTAACAAAGTTTGAAATATCCAATAAATTTCGTTCCACTTCATGATTGTGTCCCAATTGTTGTTCATTCTTTACAAAAAATTACAGTTTTATATCTTTATGTTTGAAGCCTGAAATGTGGCAAAAGGTCGCAAAGTTCAAGGGGGCCAAATACTTTCGCAAGGCACTGTACCAGTAGTTCTGGATGTGAATCTGGACAATTGGGAGTAAAGCAATCATTTTCATGGTTCCCTAAACTGTTCGGAAATTAGTAATAATCCTATTTTGAAATATGTGATGGAATGAGAGATGTGAATACCTAATGTTTTATAAAGGCTTTACGGTTTTGAGAATGCTTTACTTAGGGTTATACAAATTACGGGGTATCAAATGCGATGTTTATTTTGTTGTGTACTATAAATCAGCTCATTTCAGGAGAATCTGAATGTCCTTTCATCAGGTCTGAAAAAGCATAAATATTAAAAGTAAGATAAGATTATGTAACAAACCCATTGAGAACAAAAAAACGTATTCATTGATGAAGTAAGCAATATTCTGTTATATAAAAAAAAAAAAAACGTAAATTCATGACATTTTAGATACAGAATAAAAAATAAATAAAACATAGACTATGAATAAAAACTCAGTATAATATGGCTTATCACCATGGGGGACCCCAGCACCCTCTACAGATCCACCAATCTGCAACACTGAAGATGGCTCACCTGTGTACTCATAGTTCCATGGTTGGTAGGTTGAATAAAGACACCAGTCCATCCAGTTTAACCTGCCGTTCTATCTACTGTTTATTAGATAACTGCGCACATTGTACCCAAACACTTTTATCTACTTCCTCCCAAGTTAACATATTGTATTATAACTTGTGATGCTTCTTAACATTTCTTTTTATTTTCTTGCTGTGGTTTGTATCCTTTGCATTTTCCCTTCCATATGCTCCATTCGCCAAGGTGTTAGCCAGATGTTATCGAAAGGCTAAACAGAAACTTAAAGGAAACTGAAATAACATAAAGGCTGCTATTTCTGTCTTCTGTTTATGAAAAGGCTGCTTACCTGGCTGTCATGCAGATCCAATGGCTTCGATATTTTCTGAGGCACTGACCTGGAACAGTTATACAGATTAGCTACCCTGTCTCTACTCTGATTTTCGTATCCCTATGCTTGTTCTGAATTAATGACTCATAAAGAATGGAAGCCAGAGACAGCCAGGCAAATAGGGCAAAAAGCATTTTTAGGCTCCATGAACACTGCCGTTTTTGTAAGCTCCTAGAAGCCGTTATTAGCATTTTTAAAAGCTAAATAGTGATTTCCTATGTGTCCATGCACACTACTTTAGGCTATCGGCATTTTTCTTCCAGCTTCTTTCTCTAGCTTTTTTTGAACTGGCAAAACCCTTTATAAACTGCAAAGATTTTAGGGATCCAGCTGCTTCCCTAAATCTGTATTGTAGGTATTGAGGTTGGCCATTCCTAAGCACTTTCTGAAATAATTGATAAGTGGGAGCTTCTGGCTTTGCTGTAATCACATTATTATTTCTGGAGTTGGAAAAAAATCGACAGCATCTTTTTAAAATTTGAAGCCCTCTTTGCAAGTACCTCGCCAACAGGGATGAGTGAAGTTTACAGTTTTTAAGTTTAGGCAAAATGTATTGGTGTCAATATGAATTTACTGGGTCTATTTCTGGTGCCTATTGGGCTGCATGTAAAAACCTTTTGTAACCTCATTTGAGATGAAAGTGTTACTAAACTCACAACAGTAAAATCAGTCTGTATATGCAGTAAAGCATGTTTGTTATACTCACTGTGGAACCTAAGGGGTTAATCCTCTGCATTGTGTAAAAAGGCTGTTTGATCCTCTCCTTCTTCCACAATCCCCAATCTATCTCCTGATAGAACAGAGCCTTTAGGGGTTCTGCACATGTTCAGTTTTGTGTGTATTGCTATAGATTTTTTCCTTTCTTTTTTGGAGAGGGTGCATGCAATCAGCACAGGGCCAATCAGCACTGTCCAGGCAGAGCGTCAGGGGTCCCGCAGCCTCATTGGACAATCAGGGGAGAATGAAAACTCCCTCTAAAAGCTTTAACAGTGCTGATAGAAGTCAGAAGACTGCTATATACTGCTTATGAGAGAAGGTATTTAGCAGTATACTGTATATTTATAAAAATGATTGCATTTCCATGTTCTGTGTACTGTGGGAGACCAGATATAGCGAATGCAGGCTCCTGGGTTTAGTAACACTTTAGGTGTAAGGGATTTTTAGCAAATTTGCGATTTACCTTTAACCGCTTGCCGACCGCCGCAAGTAGATTTACTGCGGCGGTCAGCCCCGGCCAGGCAGAGTGACGTTAATTAACGTCACTAGCCTGGGAGGGTCTGGGGAGCGAGCGAGCGCGCGCCCGCGGAGGCCCGCTCCCGCGCGGTCACGGACCCCCCCGCGCGTGTGACTGGCGGACCCGATGTCCGCCGGTCACTCGGCGATCGTCGGGGGAGAGGGAGAAAATCAGGCGGCTTGTGTAAACAAGCCACCTGTCATTCTCCTCGGTGTAAAAACACTGATCATACGGATCTACTATGTAGATCCGTTGATCAGTGTCCTTACAGCTCAAGCCACAGCCAATCACAGTAGAAAGCACGCCCCTAGGGACACACACAGCCCCTCCCTCCCAAATAAAGTTAACCCCTTCACTACCAGTGTATTTTTACAGTAACAGTGCATATATATAGCACTGATTACTGTAGAAATGTCACTGGTAACCCCAAAAGTGTCAAAAATGTCAGTCAAGGGTCTGATCTGTCCGCCGCAATGTCGCAGTACCGCAAAAAAAATCGCAGATCGCCGCCATTACGCGTTAAAAAAAAACAACAAAAATGACAAAAATCTTTCCCTTTGTTAGTAAACGCGATAACTTTTGCGCAAAACAATAAAAATACACTTTTTGAGATTTTTTTTACCAAACATAGGTAGCATAAAACAAATTGGCCGAAAATGTTAAAACATTTTGATTTTTTACATTTTTTTTTGGGGGAATTTCATATAAAAAAATGTGAAAAATATTGTTATTTTTGCAAAATTTACGCTCTTTTTTTGTTTATAGCGCAAAAAGTAAAAATGGCACAGGTGATCAAATACCACCAAAAGAAAGCTCTGTTTGTGGGAAAAAAAGGACGTCAAATTAGTTTAGGTACAGCGTCGCACGACCGCGCAATTGTCCGTTAAAGTCACGCAGTGCCGAATCGCAAAATACCCCCTGGTCGTTTAGCAGCCAAATCCTCCGGGGGCTTAAGTGGTTAAATATATATATAAAAAAAAAAAACAATTCAGTGATTGATGAGGCCTGCTATCGACAGGGGCATTAAAGGAATTCAGTAAATGAATTTTTTACCCCAACTATTACATATAAAAAATGTTCACTGACAATAACAGAAAAATACCTTGACATAGACGCAACTTGTGTATAGGACGAGGACGTTTCTTTTATCATGGAACGTGGAGGGAGATTTGTCTGAGCTATGACCATATAAGTATCTTCACTGTTATAAACAAGAGCTCACTTATAACCAGAAAAGATTATTCTTTCAGTATCATGCCTGTTGGATAATTATGCAATTAAGTCACCGAGTCTAACACTAAATAAAATATGACATTAACGGCATAATGTTTTGTTCCACATTCTTGTATTACCATCAAGTTTTCTGGCTCCTTTCCACTGTCTTGACGTCATACCATTCAATTTTTTTAAGAGTCAAGAGTAAAATTTACCAACAGAGTCTCTTACCTCTGTTTTTCATTTGTAGTTGATCTGTCAATTCTATAATCAATTCTGCATAAACCATGCTTATAGGTTTCATTTGCAATTATGTGTAAATCAAAATAAAAAAAAAAAAAAAAAACCTTTGGCCTACAGATGTGAGCACATGGTTTGCTGCCTCCATCTTTGTTTGTGGTGGCTTCGGTCTTCAGGACTTTTAAAGATCAGGACATCAACAGCTATATGCTAATATAGACAGAATATAGCTCTGGTGAGTGTGCATTTCATCTATATGGTGGAGGACGATGTTCACGAGTGATTCAAACTGTTTCATCTGTGCACTGGGACACTTTATCTGTTTTCACTAATTATTTTTATTAGTGGACTTTTATTGGACTTTTTATCGAGTTGCTTAACTTTGATCACTGAGCGCTGCAATTGTTTTTTTATTCATTTGTAATTATATATGTACAAAGGGACAGCTCATTACCTTTCCATTTCCTGCTTTTTGCAGTAATAAACAATTGTTGTGCTTTACTTCTCCCTCATAGTGTCCATACACACTGGTACGACTTGTCAGGCGACTTGGTCAGCCTGACAATTCGTGCACCGTCGCTCCCATAGTGTAGTACAGGAGCCGTTCTAATAGGAGCGACACAAGTCGCTCCGACTTAGAAAAAGGGTCCTGTACTACTTCGGGGCGACCTGGAGGTGACTTGCATAGACATTCATGTTATGAAGTCCGTGCGAGTCGCGCCAAAGTCGCGCTGCACGCCACTTCACAGGTCGCCTCCGAAGTCGGAGCGACCTAATGTGAACGGGGGCTTACCATGAAAGTCTGTGAGTGGGGATCATGTTTGCAAACATGTGTTGCATTCCATGTGTGGCTGATATCTTATCTCAGAAGTTGTTAAAGAAGAATTCCAGGTATGGATATTTTTTTCATAGCTACATTGATCCAGCTTGGACCAGTATAACTATGTATATACAATACCTGGTTGATCCCCATGGAAGCAGGAAAACCGTGTAGTAGACTCTGCTACTCCAGTGATCTCCATAGCTTCCAGGCCCTGTGTCCAGTGGATACCCTGCTGCATTGTGAACACAAGCGGTTGGCCACTCGGTACAGGTGCCATTGCAAGAATGCTTTGCATCTTCTCAATGAATGCAAAGAGTTATGTGACTGGAATAGGTAGAATGGTGGGACGTCACACTTTCCAACCAAATTATAAAAGAGTCCAAATTCATTTTTGGGTTTTACACAAAAAAAAAAACAACCAATGCTTTTCGGGGGTCAGAAAAAACTTCTCCATCAGGGCTTCAAAAATAAGAACCTTGAAAGGACTCAAAAAAGGATTTTGTGGTGTAAAAGGAAGGTAATTGCTGGATCAGGAGAGTTACTGGCCAGCAGTACCTGCGTGAGCATTTAGGAGCTTGTTTTTGGTTCAAACCAACACATTTACATGGACTCTTTTATCCTTTGGTTTAGGGCTCCTTCAATAGGTGCACGTTTTTTCTTGTCTTTTGGATGACTTGCTCCTTATCATGGCAGCTCACATCACTATGTTACGTTGGTTTTCTGTGAAAAAAAAATTATGGCGTGCAGTACTTTTTTTTAGTGCAGTGTTGTACAATGCAATCTGCACATTGCGGCCAATGCCAATAGAACTAAAACAAAGGTTACTTCTAATTAAAAAATACAGATACAACAGCTATAAAGTAGTATGCACTGCTGGTGTGAATAAACCCTTAAAGTGTATCTAAAGCCAAAACATTTTGGTTAGAATTTAATAGATTGGCGAAGGGTTTAAAGGGTAAAAGTGTAAAAGGTGAATGAGACCATGACAGCCTGGACCAACAGAAAGTGGGTTGAATAAAGAAATTACCACAAGAGACAGCTCCAGACTAAACTGGTTGTAAACCTCAGACATGAAATATGAACAAAGCATCTCCCTCTGTAGTTTGTCTCAATTAAACACTTGAGCTCCAAATTTTAACCCCTTAATGACCAGTCCATTTTTTATCTATTTTTTTTTATACTGCTAATTGCGGTGATCGGGGACTTATAGTGGAACTGTGATAGTGTGGCGGCCAATCTGACACTAACTGGCCCTTTGTTAGAATTGACTAACTGCCACTGACACGAATACAGTGATCAGTGTTAATAACATACACTATCACTGTAATATTGGCACTGGCTGGGAAGGGGTTAACATAGGGTGATCAAAGGGTTAACTGTGTGCCTAACAAGTGTTAATGTGTGTGTAATGTGTGCTCCTTTTGCTAAGCATTGTGCTGGTTTTTTTCTCTCTGCATTGCAGAGAGAAAAAAAAAAGCATAGCGCTGCTGTCTGTAGAGCCCTGTGTTATTTAGCAACAAAGAGTTCTCTTCTGTCATTCGCTCAGCAGATACTGACCATAAATAATCGTGCTGCAGCAAATGGCAGCTCAAGCTTCCAGGTGTAAGAGCTGACCTCTGGTATCAGCATCAGTCACTTCTTACAAGTTCTCCTGACCTGAAGAGAAAAGGTACCAGGCAGGGAACTCCAGCACACATCCTGAGATTGACAGCCTCAACTCTGTACCTGTTTGTGAAGGTGAATTGGGGTGTGTTCCTATTCTCCAATCCACACTGAGCTCTGCATTTTGTAATTTCTGCTCTCTGCCCCCTTGTTTCCTACAGCTTAGACAAGCTTTACAAATTCTGGACTTTAAACGGCTGTAGAGAAGAGAAGACTGCAGATAAACAGGTACAATTTATGTAGGAGGATTTCATTATCATCTGAGGCTAGTCACTTCACTGGGTATATGGGTTTACAACCACTTTTAGGCTAAGCTTCTATTTTATACTGCTCTGCAAAAAGTTAAAGTGGTAGTAAAGGTTTAGCTTTTTAAATAAAAAAATAAACATGTTATACTTACCTGCTCTGTGCAGTGGTTTTGCACAGAGCAGCTGTGACATAAATGTAAGAGTAGGGTAGCTTTGCCTTAGCGAGATATGAAGTGATCTGTAGAAATAGTATAATTGTAGATGTAGTGTCATTTTGGGTTATTAAGAATTGTAGTATTTAGTATCAGTCATACGCACATGTCCTGTTATTAGCATCTGAAAGGGACAGTACCATTCTCTAGGATAGAGTTGACACCTACATGCCAATAAAGTCTCCCATACAAATGGACAGGAATTGTCAGGACAGGATTGTCACCTTCTCAGTGCTTCAAAGAGGACTGCTGGTCATCTCAGGCTGCGGGGATCCGCAGGGGGGCGGCGATAGGCTCCAAGCAGTCTGCGAGCTGTGATTGGCATAATCGGATCAATCAAAGGAATGTATTTTATCTCTCATAATAGGTAAAATATTAGTGGCAGAGAGATGAAAATAATTCCTTCTTATGGCTCACGTGTTGGGCTACAAGTACATGTAAATCTGTAATTGTAGCGTGTGTGGAATCCTAGAAACCATTATATGGCGCCTGATTGCGGCAGGCAAGCGGTGTTTGGTACTGTCACAATCAGACCGATGCGCTGGTGACAGAATTCCTATCCCTGACTCAGCGGTCAGCGCCGTTCTGCGTCAATTCGACTCTGGTCAGTTCAGAACACAAAACATTGTGTGGGCTGAGATGGGGACACCCCCTGGGGTTGATTGGTCCAGCCCACATCCATATTCCAATAAATTGGGGAATCTGAGAGATGAGCGGTGTCCTTCCATGAAGCCAGTTCTAAACTGGGGAGTCCCTACACGGTTTCCGGTATGCTTCTACCAAGGGATATGCTGCGGTAAAGTTTATTTCTGTTTTATTCCTTTGTATTTTCATAGCAAATTGCCAATTGTGTGTCTTTTTATCTTTTTTGTATTTTTTGTAACTGCTTTTGCTTTGTATATATTTTTTATGCACTGCCCACTTTTGGGATAATAAATTATAAAATTAATAAGTGACTTCTGTGTACTAAGCTAGGACTCATATCTCTGAAGAGATTGTTGCATTTTAGTGCTTAATTGCTTGGTCTACTCTACATGCCAATCTGTATGCAATTGCACTGTGTGTTGGCAGATTGCATGCAGATTGTAAACCAGATGGAGATCTGTGTGTGTGTGTGGTGTCCCAGCAGACCAGTCTGTGGACAAACTGTTGGGTGGTGGCAGGCTATCATTTTTGGTGTGTGGGTGTGGGGACAGTGGGAAGAGTGATTAACACAGGGGTTCTAGCTTGTAGGATAGCTGGAGGAATCCTAGTAGTGTGTGATAATTGCTAGACTGCTCCCTAACCCTTAAAGAGCACCAGATTGTATGTAGGATTTGTATCTGCCTGTGTGTGGTCAGCCAGCTGGATTGGAGTCTCCCTCTAGTGGTGATCAAAGGCACTGCGGGCTGTGAAAGTGTCACAGCCAGTCTTATTACTCAATAGGAATTTCCCTTATTCCCTTATACTCCCCAGTCACAAAACCACGTCTCGGTTAGCTAGTCACCGTGGGCGCGGCGAATTGTGACAGCCGCCCTGACCCTTTTCTTCTGGGGTCCCCCGCTAGGGCTCATGGCTCCTCTTTGACCAGTGTCCCCAATAGAAAGCCAATTGCTATCAGGGCACTGGTGCGTGCTTACTCTTGAGCCCTGCCCGGTGCATTCATGTGACACATAAAGCCACAGCTTGGCCCCAACCCAACTCTCTCCTCACTGGCTGTGATTGACAGCAGTGGGAGCCAATGGCTATTGCTGCTGTCTCAGTCAATGAGGAGAGGGGGACCGGGGACAGCTGAGGTTCTCGTGCACATTGCTGGATAAAGAAGGAGCTCAGGTGAGTATTAGGGGGGGCTGTGGGTGGAGAAGCACACAGAAGGTTTTTTACCTTCATGCATGAAATTCAAAAAGGTAGAAAACCCTCAGTCTTTACAACCACTTTAAGTATAAACTTACGCTGGTGTTCAGCATTAAATGCTGATCATATTTGAGTACAAATATTTCCTATTTATCCGTTAACAAAAAAACTGAAAAAAAGTAAATCATATTGACAGGATACCCAACGTTCTGATGAAATATTCTGCTTTCTTTTAGACGAGAGTATTTCCCCATGAGTGTGCCATTCTGACAAAGGATACCCATTACTTGTACTTCGATATAACCACAGGGCAACAAAAACATCTGCTTTGTGTGGCATTTCAGCTGCTACACGCTCACACACTGAGTAAATAAAGACACATATAATTACCAGAACCAGGTGTGTTGAAGAACCAGAGTGTCAACACAGAGGAGAAATTCCCCATCCAGACAAAATTCCACAACAGACATCCTCTTATACTATTAAGCTAAAATTAATTTATACGCCTTTCCATGTCTGCAAACTACTCGCCGTTCAACTTGAGTGGTCCCATCTAGAACCAAGCAGGCATTGAGCTTCTTTTCTATTAAACCACAATGTGCTACAATGTAAATAGCTCTGTGGAAGTTATATCAACAGAACATGATAGATGGACTTGTAGTCCCAATTATAAGATTTATTTAAAGTGGAACATCAAGTGGAATTTTATTTTAGCTTTGAGTGGAACAAGGCAAGGTTTGGTTTCTGTCCAGGTCTCCTCTGCTACCCCTGACCCCCATGGACAGATATCCCCTTGCCATTGGGCCTACAGTGACAAGTAGAGCTCTATATTAAGAGAGCTTTGATGGTTCCTGTGACAGACCCAACCAGGACAGGGGCTTTTGGAGGGGACTGCAGGGTAGCCTCTTGCCTACTGACTATGGGCCCTGGCTTTAGAGGGGGCTCTACTCCTGGGAGGTGTGTACCTGGGGGATCCTTGGAGTGGTCTTGCTTCGGATTCGGGACCATGTCTCCCCGAAACACAAAGACTCTAGAAATCCAGGACCAGGATACAGTTTTGGGGCCTTATTGCCCAAAACAGCAATGACTGCTTTAGACTGTGAGACTTAGGGCAGATGTTAATATAATCAGCTCAAAACATTCTGATAGTGGGGTCTCGTGCTAAAATCTGTTTAAGATGTTATGTGTTAAGTGTCTTTGCCCCATTGTGTTCCTCCTAGGTGTAAATTCCCATTGTTAATTGAGTCACCTATTGTATCTGTCTGTCTGCTCATCTTTTGCAGATGTGAATAATATTGTGTCCACTTTACCTTGTTATCGAACCATTGTGGGATGTTTATGTGTTTATGGTTATGATAATGTTTATTGTACTTTGTGTATCCAGGGTTGTGGGCTTGTTTCCGGATTGTCTGGGCAACCCCTGACTAATCAAGACTTGTTGTTAATTAGCATACTCTGCACGTTCTTGTTGGCTGTTCCTTAGATGTGCCAATTTTATTGGATAATGTGATAAAGCTATTACCTGATCTTGCGTGGTATATATTCTGTGTGAATTTACACTAAGGTCAGTTCCAGTTATAGTTTGCAACTAAGCTAGTGTCGTCTAGTTCTTGGGTACTCAGCTGGTTCCTGGTTCCAGACTGAAGGAGGCTGTATCTTGATGGAGGCACCCAGGCTGGGTGCCGGACGGTCTGTCACAGTTCCCATCTTTACAGAAGGCTTTGTCCATATATTCCTATGAAGGATACACTAAGGTGCTGGTGACACCATCATTCTGATACCATATACAAGTCTCATTGTTCCCCCAGTGCAGGGAAGGACTGGGCCAGGGGGCAGGGGGGAAATTGCCCCCTGGGCCACTCAGATGTCCTGTAAAAACTAAAAAAAGAGGAGAAAAAGCAAAAGTAAAAAGGCTGCACCGTTTCTGCCACAGGCATGCCTAAAGGATTCCTGGTGTCCCTGCCACTGACCTACTGAGTGCGGGTTAAAGACAAGAACAGAGCGCAGGCCTCCCTCCACAGCATGGATGGTGTAAACTGTGTCTGAGGCTGGTTCCATGCCCCACTGGAGACTCTCCTCCCCTGGCTAGCCACAACTGAGCTGTCCCAACTCCCCCCAACCGCCTCCTGCTGGCCAGGTTCAGAACCCGGATTCAGCCGGTGAGTAGAGAGTATCTGGAGTGGAGCATTTAGAATGGAATGGGGGTCAGGAGGAGGCCGGGAAGAGGAAGAGTGGGAGGGGGGCTGAGTCACTGCACCATGGCCTCTGGTTTGTACTTGCTCCCTGGGCAGAAAGTTGCCATTCAGCCCCTGCCCCAGTGGATTTAGAAAGAAGGTAACAAAGGAAAAGAGGAAGTCCATCCCATAATAGCCACTGACAGTCCCGGTCCTGTCAGGGGTGATCTTTACACCAATGTCATAAGCGCAATCCAGACTCAGTTGGGGATAAAATCTTTTCTCACTCCATCCAAAATAAAATAAACTTGGGGGTTACAACTCAAATTCAATATGCAAGGTGAATATAATAAACTCAAAAATTGTACTCAAACTGACCCTGTCATAATATTACACTGTAAATGAACAGTGTAAATAGTCAAGGTTCCTGCTGTCGATGCCACTGTACACCACACCAAACCCAAGAAGTCTTTTCTAAAATTCAGAAAAAAATCAACACTTCCGAAGTGTCAGTCTCCTGGGTAGCCTACAGCTCTCACTAGTTCCTCATAATGAGCTCTATGTCAGTATTGTATCCTGTAGTGAGTGGGGGTCAGAGGCAGTAGCCAGAGAGAGAGAGGAGAAACATTTCTTCAGTTTCCTCTCCCTCAGTGATCAGACTGCAACATTTTAACTATGTAGCAAGTTTTGAGGTGCAGCAGGGGCTGGTTTGTGTCAGACAATTTTCCACATAGCCGAGAGTTGGCACCTCAGTCCAAGAAGATGACTGCTCTGGGCACTGTGGTGTCATGGGGGGGGGGGGGGGGGTTTGGGGGGCAGCAGGGGGGTAAGAATTGCTCTAGGAGGGGAAAATATGGGGAGTATGTTAGGAGTGGTGATTTAGGGAGATTTATATTGGGAGGGGGGGAGGGGGATAGAGAATTTGTGCTAGAAGGGGGGAATTGGGGGGGGGGGGGGGTTGTGCTAGAAGAGGTGATATGGGAGAGGGGAAATATATATTTTGGGGGGAGTTGTGCTGGTAGGGATGATTAGTGGGGGGGGGGTGTAGTTGAGCTAGGAGGGGGACATTTTTTTCCGGTGGGGGGGGGGAATTATGCTGGGAGGAGGGATTTGGAGTGGGGGGGATGTGTACTTTAAGGGGACATTTGAGGGGTAGAGGATTTGTGCTAGGAGGGGGGATTTGTTTTTTTTTTTTTGGGGGGGGGGGCATTTGAGCTTGGGGGATTTGGGGGCAAAGATTTCAGCAAGGGGATGGATTTGTACTGGAAAGGAGGGGAAATTTATGCTTAGGGGATAAGCATGAGCATGCAGATTGTTGGGGGGGGGGGGGGATTTTGCTGACACATATTGCTCATACATCTTGAGGGGATGAAGTGGGCAAAGTGGCATGCTGCCCTTGGCTCTAGGTGACCTTGTCCTGGCACTACCAAGAAGTAGATGGTAACTCTGGATGATGCTCAAACAAGATGGTGCCATCTTCCTGGAGAGAATAGCAGATAAATGCATTGTCAGGGGGAGTTCTGCGTTCTCAGTGAGAGGTAATAAAAACTTGGTCGTGTTACATCCACACAATAATTGTGCATGCTTGCAGTGTTAGTGTTAAAATTAACAAATATATCTGATGATAGGTCTGCTTTTAAAAGAATCACTAATTACCGCAATAAGACAGTTTTTTTTTTTTTTTTTTGTTTTTTTTTTGCCTTTTCAATGTAGTAACCATCTAGCATTCTGCACTTGCTATGTAAAGAAAAATCTAACAATAGGTTTAATTTAAAATGGCAACCAACCAGTTACACATTAAACTGTAAGTAGAACAATAGTGGTTTAGCTGTCCCCTTGTCCCATTTCCTGGCCAAAAGCGGGTCTCGTGGTGTAAGGCATTTTTGATGCAATCCTTCTTGTTCTATATATATCTTCCAGACTTTTAGCTACGGTATGTCCTGGAATTCCTGAACTATGCAGAACAAGACACTCAGAAGCCGTGACAAATAAATGCCTTACAGTTCATGCTGTGGATTTATTAGTTTATCTTTTGGTGACTTCCAGAAGTCTTAGCTGGGTTCCTCTGTTGTCTGGAAAAAAACCTGATCTGTAATTATTTATGGAAGGGAGTGTAGCTGGTGGGATTCCGCTCAGGAGGCTTTGGTTGATATTTTTTTTTTTAACTCTTTTTTTTTTTTTTTCACGGGTGACTATAAAGTCAGGCCAGATACATGAATGTGGGTGGAGTGACCTTTAATGTTTCATAGGTCTGTCAATATTGCTACAAAAAAAATCGGAAAAACAGAGTAGCAGAAAGGTCTATAAAACCTAGAGCAGAACCAGCCTTTCAGAAGAAGGCAGAGACAGACGGCTACAAACCAAGATGGTAGAGCGGAAGGAAAGCAGAGGTAGGAGAAGGTCAGTTGAAGACAGGACAATGCAGGATTCCAGAGAGTTGTAACCATGCTTATTAGTCATGATCTAGGGCAGGCATTCTCAACCAGGGTCCCTCCAGAGGTTGCTAGGGATTTATTGAGCTGTGATAACTGACTTCCCATCTAAGGCACTATTCATATTTGTACAACTCCAAAGTTGCTTGACTTTGGAGTGCAAGTTTGGTGAAGCTTTGATGGAACTTTGGATAGGTACGACTTGGATGTGACTTGTTGTCCCTCCCACTACTGCATGTAAAACTTACAGGTATGATTTTCATGTAACTTTTGAGGGTTAACATTGAAGTTGCATGAAAGTCGGACCAAACTAGTACATGAACTACTTGGAAGTTGCTGCGACTTTAATTCGAACATACAGCATATGAATGGTTATCATTGGAAAACATGGGGTATGAATTGTCATGCAACTTTGATGTCCAAAGCATGACACCTATAATTTTTTTAGCTGACTGTAGGAGGGCAATCTTCCTACTAATCACTAATGTAAGAGGCATTTTCTACAGACACCCAATGGACTAATCTTTGCAGGAGATCCCTGTGACCTAAACATTATTTAACAGGTTCCCATGGGTAAAGGGTTTGAGAAAGGCTGATCTAGAGGGACAGTCATAGCAACAAATGTGTTTCATTTTTGAATAGGAGGTGCAAGGTCTACTTTAAAATAAAGTTGTATTAACGCTGATGGTTGAGTGGACTAGAAGACTAAAGGCCCGTACACACGTACCGAATGTCAGCCGAACGATCGGCTGTCTTTTGTCCGGTGCTGTCCTGTCGGTTGAAAAGTGCTAAAGACTGCACACGAATTTTGACGGCCAACAACAGCCGACTGCAGAAGTGATGCCATGTGATGGTTAACTTTCCATGTGTTTTTTCTTTTCTGAGCATGCCCAGTCTTGCTCATCTGCTGTTTGTCGACCAAATTCTGTACTGACTGACGAACAATCGGCCATTCTGGTGACGGCCAACAAAAATTTTAAAGGCTGCACACCCGATTCTGTTCGGCCTCAAAGTCGCAGTCGGTTGTCGGAAACATCATACTAACAAGCCGACAATCGGCCGATCGTTCGGTGGCCGAATATTTACGGCCGACAATCGCTACGTGTGTACGGGCCTTAAGGCCCCTTTCACACTTGTGGACCGTTCAGATCTGCCTGTAAGTTTTCAGGTGGATCTGAACGGATGCCCCATGCATCTCTATGGGGCATCGGATGTCAGCGATGTCAGCGGAGACATGTCCGCTGACATCCGATCCGATCCTGTCTGTCAAATCCCTTAAAATGCTTCCTCTCACCTCCTATTACTTATTCTGATTTACCTGTGTAAGAAAGATGTATATACTGAACTACGTATATTTAACCCCCTTCGGTCTCGTCATGTGATCCAGCTCCCCTGTGTCAGTCAGCATGGCTTCAAGAGAGAGGAGAGAGTGTTTGACCATTGACTGGTTATGCCTGTGATCAGTGATATCACCTGTGTCCTATCCTTTGCCCACACTCCCTCCTCTGCCCTGCAGCACTGGCTGACACAGGGGAGCCAAATAACGTGACCAGACCGAAGCGTAGACAGTCAATCCCAGTGGTCACATGCCACCAAGGCATTCAGTAAAAATTTCACCAGTCATTTCCTATTTCTGACCAAATATGAATCAAATGGACAGGGCCATTTACAGAAACACTCAGCCTTGGTGCTGGTGGCTCTTAGCCTGGGCAGTGGCTGGTGAGGGTCCTACCTCAAATGCCTACATGATTAGCTTTGGTGTTTATACATCATCAGTCAGCTAAGACTTGTTCTGTCTGCGGCTGCCATTCTGAGCAAGGATGGAAGTTGGGAATTTATGTCACTGCTATAACTGAAGTGTATTCACACTGTAATCCTTCATAGATTAATCCACAGGAAAACCAACATATTCCTCCACTCAATTCCAAAGTGGGCTGCTGAATGGAAGTCCTTTTAGCTCTGATGTCTTGGCACCGTCTAACACTACATAGCTAGCCCCTGGTGGAGCTTACGTCCAGCTTTTCACAGTGAAGTAGAGGTAAACCCAATCACTAAAATCACAAATAGCTTTAACATATTTTTTATTTCTTTTATTTTTTTTTTATCTGCAGCTTGCATAAAAAGAATATTGTAATCAGAAAAAGTGGTGCTTACACCGACACATCAAAAGCCTAGAAAACAAATTATTAAAAAAATAAATAATGTGTGGCTGCCCCTTTAAAAAGGGCATGTGCACTTTCTTTAACCAGAAAACATACAATTAAAAAGGTGGCACTTAACAAAAAGTTCCTATAACGTATCAAACTAAAATGTGATCACAATATGTATTTTACGCCAGTCTTTAAAAAAAGTCAATATGTTGAAAAAATAAAATGTATAACGATAAAGTCTCTCTTCGCTGTGTTAATAAATAATAGCAATTCTTCTATATTGTGATCTCTTGGTGTAAAATTGCTCACTCGCTGAAAACAGTTGACCCCTAAATTATAAGGGGGTCAAAATAGCGCTTCAAAAATACGGTATCCTCAACCTGGATCTCACCATCACTTTATAGAACCCCGACTGCTCAGTTGTGTTTCAAAATCTAAACTCATAGCAACTCATAGCATAATAAATGTATAACTCAATAAATCAGACATGTACTTAACAAAAAGCACTCACATCTATAGTCTGCATGCAAACCAAAGTGCAAAGAAGTGCTCAACTGTGACAGGTTAGTGTTAAGTGCTCACTCGCCAGAAGTATTGGACCTTTATTATACGCTATATTGTCAAAAGTATTGGGACGCCTGCCTTTACACGCACATGAATTTAATGGCATCCCAGTCTTAGTGCGTAGGGTTCAATATTGAGTTGGCCCACCCTTTGCAGCTATAACAGCTTCAACTCTTCTGGGAAGGCTGTCCACAAGGTTTAGGAGTGTGTCTATGGGAATGTTTGGTCATTCTTCCAGAAGCGCATTTGTGAGCTTAGGCACTGATATTGGAGAGAAGGCCTGGCTCGCAGTCTCTGTTCTAATTCATTCAAAAAGTGTGGATTGGCAGACTTCCTTTGGGAATTATAGAGGAGAAGACTGAGTTGAAGGAGAGAAGCATTTCATCTAAAGAGCCATTATGACCTTTATACTGTATATTAAAGGTCCAATATTTTTGGATGAGTGAACATTTTACATTTTGAGGGTGAGAAGACCCGTCACAGTTGAGCACTTCTTTGCACTTTAGTTTGCATGCAGATACTTTGTAAAGGTGAGTGCTTTTTGTTCAGTGCATGTCTGATGAATTATACATTTATTACTGTGATGGTGTTCACCATCACTGGAATTTAAGGACAGATGGGTTGAATTGCTTCATATTTGTCAGCAAGGTCAATTGTTCCCTTGCCATGAGGTTTCTGAGCAGGAAGTCCACTCCTATTATGGTCATCCCAGGAAGTTCTGAAGAGGCGGTCGGTCAGAAAAGGACTTCCATCTAACTTTTTAACCCCTGGAGGGATTTCTATGATTTTTGGTTATGTTTGCATTTGAAGTATGCTGATTCTGAAAATGTAAGTTTTATTTGAATGTGATGCATATTTTAGAAGTTATGAAAATGTTGCTTACTGCCTGAGGTGGCTATTGTCAGGTGTGCTAATGACCTCACCTGTTGTCTGCTAAGGGATATATTGACACTCAGAGGAATGTGTATTCAGGGCTCGTTAGGGAACCATTGTTCTGTGTCTGACTATTGTGTACATTGATTGCCCCCTGGGGCTTCTGTCTCCTTGCATTGGTCAAAGCTATCTGACCAATCCCTGTTGACTCATTTTCAAGTCCTCATTTGCATAGCAGCCCTCCTTGCATTGGTCAAAGCTATCTGACCAATCCCTGTTGACTCATTTTCAAGTCCTCATTTGCATGGATGTTCCACTTTCTGTATAAAAGTGTGCTGTGTTCTTGCAATAAACGTCTTCCTGTTTGAACTTACATACAGCCTGCCTGGTGTGTGTTCTAATGGATTCCGAACGGCACATAGCTGTAGTTCGGATCCCGGATCCTTGGTTGACCGAACCATCAGACGATGCATCTGCAAGCTGACTGACTAGAAACAGAGGAGTGTCGGGAGAGCGGACAGAGCGAGCAAGGGTCTCGTCACATTGGTTGGCAGCGGTGGGATTTGCTCTCCAGTAACCGGGACACTCCAAACCACCACAGTAAATGACCAGCTATGCAGCATGCAGGAGAGCCACGCTGAAAGACTTACTTGAGAGCCGCGGAGGGACCGGTGGGACAAAGAACAAGGCCACCCTGATCAGTGAGCTAGCCGAGATGGATCAGAGGAATGGTGATGCAGGACCCCGGTCGGTTGAAGACTTTTTTCAGCAACGAGTTTGGGAGCGGTTGGCATTATATGGTGCTAACCCATCAGAGACCGCCATACAGACTGCCATTAGAGACATCCAGCTGCAGGATGAGTGGCAAGAGAGGGAACGAGAGCGGCAGCATGAGCAGAGAATGGCAGAAATACGGCAATCGGAGAAAACGCCTAAAGATGCAGCGACTTTCCGTAAGTTGCCCTTTCGGGCGTTCAAACTATTTAAGGAAGGAGAGGAGGAAATTGACGCGTTCCTGCAGGACTTTGAGAGACTATGCCAGATACATGAAGTACTGTCCCAAGATTGGGTCGTTTTACTGGCGAGTGTAAGATTCTGGTACCTCCGGTACCCTTAATCACCACTTTCTCTGTAATGCGTCCCACCTTTCTCTTCAGGTGGTACGCATATACCTTTAAGAACGATAATGTCACTGCTGAGCGCTGCAGAGCGGCTATTTCAACCGCCGGCGGTCTCACTCACATTGTTCGTTCAACCGCATGGTTGGTTCGATCAAGCCATGCCTGAAGCAGCCATACCTGATGTTACTCGCTCATGTATCTCGCTACCTGGACTTGTTTCACTCACTGATCTTGTATCTCGCTACCCGATCACTCTTGGAATACTGCTTCTACTTATGGCTATCTCACCCTGCTTTCCTTGTTATCCACATGCTTTCAAGCCTGTCTCTCGATCGGAACCTCCAGCTATTCCCTTTACCTGGAGCAGACCGGAACCTCGCTACTGATCCCTGTATCTCGCTACCGGATCATTCCTTATCTACTGGACCTCTCTAAACTACTAACATTACAAGTGATAAGTACCTCGCAGGGGAACCCTCCATAACCTTATTGCACTATCTACCTATGCACATTAAGGACTGTTACTACCTATCCATACTATCCTATCATCTGCACTGTTACATAGATTGCTAGCTCTTGAGCCTACTACCATCTATCATCTGCACTGCTGCATAGATTGCTTGCTCTCCTGTCTACTACTATCTATCCTTGCACTGGGTTAGTCTATCCTGTATTTGTCATCTGCTGTCCTCACCACCTGTTAGCATACTCGATACTAACCTATCTGCATTCCTAAATACCATCTTGAACTCTCCTGTACAAACCTATCAAGTGATTACCATCCTTGTCACTGTTCACACCTGTCCCTTCAGCACATCACCTTCATACTATCATATACATCCTATCACTCCAGGAACATCTCATTGAGTGTGTATATATCTGTATGTTGAAGCTAACAGGCCCACGGTGATGAGTCCTGGAGAGTTGGATCTGGTATTCAACACATCTCTACATGACTACTGAGTGGAGATTTTGCAGCTGCAAATCCAGCCTATACTAAAAACGCCGGAGCGTTGCAGCGAGTAATTTAACTAGCAGAGCGGTGGGCGCATTTCGGCCCTGGAGGACGAAGACACTAAAGACTAAGACCGGGTAAAAGAAGCTTTGCTAGCCCGATTTGCCATTACACCCGAAGCCAGCCGGATTAAGTTTTGAGAATCCCGGAAACAAACCAACACAACATACGTGGAGTGGGCACATCATATGCAGCGGAACCTTAAGAGCTGGTTCCAGGGAAGCCACGCTCATACCATAGAGGACATCACCCAGCTAGTACTATTGGAACATTTTTTTAACCACACCCCTCCGGTAGTACAGGATTGGGTGCGAGATAAACAACCACAGACGGTACAGCAAGCGGCTACTCTGGCCGATGAATATCTGGACTCTCGAAGGTCAGGCGAAAATGAGCGTTATCCACTATCTCGGCCCAGTTTACCAGCCTCTAAGCCGACTTCAGTACCTCCGTGGTCTGCCTCGAGACCCCCAGCCCGACCCAACCCTCCTACCGGACCTAAGTGCTATACCTGTAACCAAACTGGTCATCTGCAACGACATTGCCCTAGCCAATCCATGAGGTATCGAGAGACTAATCATCCATCCAGACCAGCGGCTCATTGCTACCAGAATGAGCCCAACCATCGAGATGTTCAGGAAGAGTGCGGCGAACTTTTCGAAGTGGATCCTGTCCAAGCTGCTGCCGGAGATAATCGGCAGCACCATCGCCAGGCAGTATGGGTTAATGGGCAGCCGGCCCAGGGACTCCGAGATTCCGGGGCTACGATTACCCTCATCCAGCCTCACATGATTCCCCAGTCAGCCCGGACTGGCCAGACTGTTGCAGTCAGGGTAGCAGGGGGCCAGGTGCTACGTTTATCCACCGCCCAAGTCCTCTTGGATTGGGGCTCAGGGGAGCGATATGTGCGAGTGGGATTACTACGCGAGTTACCCGCAGAAGTACTTTTGGGGAACGATTTGGGCCATTTAACTTCCTCTTATGCCCCAGAGGCCACCATGGCCGGGACCACCAGACGTCACAGCCACAGTCGCTCTCCCATGTCAAATCGAAGGCAGCATATAGGAAGTAGAGTACGTCCGGTAAATTCTGATCCTAACTGCTGTTTGGGCGTGTTTGGCCTAAGTCTTTACACAACGGAGCGAGATCTAAGAGAAGTATTTTCAACATATGGTCCAATGGCCGATGTATCCATTGTGTATGATCGGCAGTCTCGACGTTCCAGGGGTTTCGCGTTTGTCTGCTTTGAAAATGTTGAAGACGCAAAGGAGGCAAAAGAACATGCAAATGGAATGGAACTTGATGGAAGACACATACGTGTAGATTTCTCAATTACACAAAGGCCCCACACCCCTACACCAGGAATATACATTGGAATGCGGATGGGTTGTCCCGGCAGACAGACCTAGAACCTTAAGACTACTTTTCCAACATCCTCGAGTTGACCCGTTCGGGGTCCCACTGTGGCTGTTGGACTGTTTACCCGGGGGAAGATATGTGATGGTGTTCACCATCACTGGAATTTAAGGGCAGATGGGTTGAATTGCTTCATATTTGTCAGCAAGGTCAATTGTTCCCTTTGCCATGAGGTTTCTGAGCAGGAAGTCCACTCCTATTATGGTCATCCCAGGAAGTTCTGAAGAGACGGTCGGTCAGAAAAGGACTTCCGTCTAACTTTTTAACCCCTGGAGGGATTTCTATGATTTTTGGTTATGTTTGCATTTGAAGTATGCTGATTCTGAAAATGTAAGTTTTATTTGAATGTGATGCATATTTTAGAAGTTATGAAAATGTTGCTTACTGCCTGAGGTGGCTATTGTCAGGTGTGCTAATGACCTCACCTGTTGTCTGCTAAGGGATATATTGACACTCAGAGGAATGTGTATTCAGGGCTCGTTAGGGAACCATTGTTCTGTGTCTGACTATTGTGTACATTGATTGCCCCCCGGGGCTTCTGTCTCCTTGCATTGGTCAAAGCTATCTGACCAATCCCTGTTGACTCATTTTCAAGTCCTCATTTGCATAGCAGCCCTCCTTGCATTGGTCAAAGCTATCTGACCAATCCCTGTTGACTCATTTTCAAGTCCTCATTTGCATGGATGTTCCACTTTCTGTATAAAAGTGTGCTGTGTTCTTGCAATAAACGTCTTCCTGTTTGAACTTACATACAGCCTGCCTGGTGTGTGTTCTAATGGATTCCGAATGGCACATAGCTGTAGTTCGGATCCCAGATCCTTGGTTGACCGAACCATCAGACGATGCATCTGCAAGCTGACTGACTAGAAACAGAGGAGTGTCGGGAGAGCGGACAGAGCGAGCAAGGGTCTCGTCACATTGGTTGGCAGCGGTGGGATTTGCTCTCCAGTAACCGGGACACTCCAAACCACCACAGTCAATGACCAGCTATGCAGCATGCAGGAGAGCCAGCTGAAAGACTTACTTGAGAGCCGCGGAGGGACCGGTGGGACAAAGAACAAGGCCACCCTGATCAGTGAGCTAGCCAAGATGGATCAGAGGGATGGTGATGCAGGACCCCGGTCGGTTGAAGACTTTTTTCAGCAACGAGTTCGGGAGCGGTTGGCATTATATGGTGCTAACCCATCAGAGACCGCCATACAGACTGCCATTAGAGACATCCAGCTGCAGGATGAGCGGCAAGAGAGGGAACGAGAGCGGCAGCATGAGCAGAGAATGGCAGAAATACGGCAATCAGAGAAAACGCCTAAAGATGCAGCGACTTTCCGTAAGTTGCCCTTTCGGGCGTTCAAACTATTTAAGGAAGGAGAGGAGGAAATTGACGCATTCCTGCAGGACTTTGAGAGACTATGCCAGATACATGAGGTACTGTCCCAAGATTGGGTCGTTTTACTGGCGAGTAATTTAACTGGCAGAGCAGCGGATGCATTTCGGGCCCTGGAGGACGAAGACGCTAAAGACTACGACCGGGTAAAAGAAGCTTTGCTAGCCCGATTTGCCATTACACCCGAAGCCAGCCGGATTAAGTTTTGAGAATCCCGGAAACAAACCAACACAACATACGTGGAGTGGGCACATCATATACAGCGGAACCTTAAGAGCTGGTTCCAGGGAAGCCACGCTCATACCATAGAGGACATCACCCAGCTTGTACTATTAGAACATTTTGTTAACCACACCCCTCCGGTAGTACGGGATTGTGTGCGAGATAAACAACCACAGACGGTACAGCAAGCGGCTACTCTGGCCGATGAATATCTGGACTCTCGAAGGTCAGGCGAAAATGAGCGTTATCCACTATCTCGGCCCAGTTTACCAGCCTCTAAGCCGACTTCTGTACCTCCGTGGTCTGCCTCGAGACCCCCAGCCCGACCCAACCCTCCTACCGGACCTAAGTGCTATACCTGTAACCAAACTGGTCATCTGCAACGACATTGCCCTAGCTAATCCATGAGGTATCGAGAGACTAATCATCCATCCAGACCAGCGGCTCATTGCTACCAGAATGAGCCCAACCATCGAGATGTTCAGGAAGAGTGCGGCGAACTTTTCGAAGTGGATCCTGTCCAAGCTGCTGCCGGAGATAATCGGCAGCACCATCGCCAGGCAGTATGGGTTAATGGGCAGCCGGCCCAGGGACTCTGCGATTCCGGGGCTACGATTACCCTCATCCAGCCTCACATGATTCCCCAGTCAGCCCGGACTGGCCAGACTGTTGCAGTCAGGGTAGCAGGGGGCCAGGTGCTGCGTTTATCCACCGCCCAAGTCCTCTTGGATTGGGGCTCAGGGGAGCGATATGTGCGAGTGGGATTACTATGCGAGTCACCCGCAGAAGTACTTTTGGGGAACGATTTGGGCCATTTAACTTCCTCTTATGCCCCAGAGGCCACCATGGCCGGGACCACCAGACGTCACAGCCACAGTCGCTCTCCCATGTCAAATCGAAGGCGGCATATAGGAAGTAGAGTACGTCCGGTAAATCCTGATCCTAACTGCTGTTTGGGCGTGTTTGGCCTAAGTCTTTACACAACGGAGCGAGATCTAAGAGAAGTATTTTCAACATATGGTCCAATGGCCGATGTATCCATTGTGTATGATCGGCAGTCTCGACGTTCCAGGGGTTTCGCGTTTGTCTGCTTTGAAAATATTGAAGACGCAAAGGAGGCAAAAGAACATGCAAATGGAATGGAACTTGATGGAAGACACATACGTGTAGATTTCTCAATTACACAAAGGCCCCACACCCCTACACCAGGAATATACATTGGAATGCGGATGGGTTGTCCCGGCAGACAGACCTAGAACCTTAAGACTACTTTTCCAACATCCTCGAGTTGACCCGTTCGGGGTCCCACTGTGGCTGTTGGACTGTTTACCCGGGGGAAGATATGTGATGGTGTTCACCATCACTGGAATTTAAGGGCAGATGGGTTGAATTGCTTCATATTTGTCAGCAAGGTCAATTGTTCCCTTTGCCATGAGGTTTCTGAGCAGGAAGTCCACTCCTATTATGGTCATCCCAGGAAGTTCTGAAGAGACGGTCGGTCAGAAAAGGACTTCCGTCTAACTTTTTAACCCCTGGAGGGATTTCTATGATTTTTGGTTATGTTTGCATTTGAAGTATGCTGATTCTGAAAATGTAAGTTTTATTTGAATGTGATGCATATTTTAGAAGTTATGAAAATGTTGCTTACTGCCTGAGGTGGCTATTGTCAGGTGTGCTAATGACCTCACCTGTTGTCTGCTAAGGGATATATTGACACTCAGAGGAATGTGTATTCAGGGCTCGTTAGGGAACCATTGTTCTGTGTCTGACTATTGTGTACATTGATTGCCCCCTGGGGCTTCTGTCTCCTTGCATTGGTCAAAGCTATCTGACCAATCCCTGTTGACTCATTTTCAAGTCCTCATTTGCATAGCAGCCCTCCTTGCATTGGTCAAAGCTATCTGACCAATCCCTGTTGACTCATTTTCAAGTCCTCATTTGCATGGATGTTCCACTTTCTGTATAAAAGTGTGCTGTGTTCTTGCAATAAACGTCTTCCTGTTTGAACTTACATACAGCCTGCCTGGTGTGTGTTCTAATGGATTCCGAACGGCACATAGCTGTAGTTCGGATCCCGGATCCTTGGTTGACCGAACCATCAGACGATGCGATCTGCAAGCTGACTGACTAGAAACAGAGGAGTGTCGGGAGAGCGGACAGAGCGAGCAAGGGTCTCGTCACAATTACACTATAAGTTTTTTCTTTGAGTTATTTATGCTTGATCAGATGGAGAGAAGTGGCATTTGAAACACATCTGAGCAGTCGGGGTCCTATAAAGTGATGGTGAAATCCAGGTTGAGGATACCATATTTTTGAAGCGATAAGGGGGAAATCGGCGCTAGTTTCTCTAAGAGTAGATCATGAATGTACACACATTCATGATCTTCTCCTAGAGAAACGAGCGCCGATTTCCACCTTATCCCTTCTATCTAGTACGTGGTGACACTACAAAATTGGCTGCCTGTTTCATTGTATATATATATATGTTTTTTATATATTTTTATATTTTATATCCACACACATATTTATTCTCATCCCCCATACGTCCTATACACCATTGGTAGTGCATTGGTCTTTTCTTCACCGTTTTTTTAAGCGCTATTCGACCTGCTCAAAATTTAGGGGTCAACGTTTTCTGATAAATGAGCAATTTTATACCAAGGGATCACCATATAGAATAATTGCTATTATTAACACAGTGAAGAGATACTCAATGGTTATTTTACTTCTTACTCCTTATTTTTTTAACATATGGACTTTCTTTATGGACTTACATAAAATATATATTGTGATCACATTTTAGTTTGACATGTTATAGGAACTTTTTGTGTAGTGCCACCTTTTTATGTGTATGTTTTATGCATTAATAGAATACCTTGTGATCTTGCCTTATTTGGGCACTTCCTGTTTCGGGGTGACAATGCTTTTTCTCTGTGCTTCTATGTTGTCAGCTTCTTACGATAATTGCAATCTATAACCACCAGGTAGGTTGTATTACTAATGCAATTTTTTTTTCATTTCATTTGATTAGAATATTGCTTAAACTTACTGACGTTTTGAGAGCTACAAATGATTTTTCCTCTGTAGCTGTCACAGAAAGCTTGGGAGTAGTACATCAGTTTACGAGGTGAAGCTGTAAACCTTTTAGCCGGAAGGCCCTAAGGATGGAATGGAAACAAGATGCTGTCATAGCTATTGTCACGAGATGCTTTCTAATGACCATAAAAACAAACAATGACAAACTAAAATAAGATCGCATGTAGGAGACAAACTGGTTGCCAGACTCTCGGTTGCCAGCACTGAGCTGCAAATGGGGAGTGAAACTTTGGCTGTGGATGTGTCCTTTAAGGGCTCATGATCTATGGATGTGAGATGGCAAAGATCTGATCTCCACCATATTTGCAATCCAAGCCATTTCCTTGTACCCATTTTTAATTTTTTATTTATATTTAAAAAATTAAAGGCCCTTCTCCTTTCCCGGAAGTGAATTGGTTATTTGTTCCCTTATCCTCTTAAAGCTTATCAATATATATCTTTTTTTACTGTCACTCTGTAACACTGTAACTGGTGCTAGGCTCACTTCATCAACATGCTAATTCAATTTTAAATAAAACCTTTGCATTTTCATTAGATACTAATTTTAGACCCAGTGATGTCATCAGTGATGTGCTTCTCTGTGCAATGCAAGCAGATCAGTGCTGGTTGGAGAGACCGGCAGGGTCAAGGCCGGATTAACGTAGGGGCTATTGAAGCTGCAGCTCCAGGCCCCTACTTTAATATAGGCCCAGCAGGGGTGGACTGAGAATTCGGACTCTGAGGCATTGCCCAAGGGCCCGGCGGGCCAGTAGGGGGCCCCAATGATTGGGTCCTGGTACCTCCTGCAGCAGGGGGAATCTGACAGTCGTTTATTTCTATGTCAGAATGAACAGTGTCAGTGATCCATACCGATCACTTGCTCTGTTCATTCATAACCGAAGCATAGTAAATTGTGTCTACTCTGCTTCAGTTGATGAATGGACAGGAGGCTCTGCCTCCTGTTCATTTATCTACAGTGCAGCTAAAGCTACAGAAAAAGGGACTGGGGAATGTGTCCTCAGTCCCTTTCTCTGTCTGCAGTGAGACTTCAGGGGTCTGTTTAGACCCCTGATATCTCACCAAATCCCCCCCCAATAGGGCTGTCAAAAAATTGTAATAAATAATGAAAAAAAAATTCCCCCCCAAAAATAAAAAAATTAAAAATTACTGACATCTTCCACTGCCCTACTGACACCACACACAAAAATGAAAAAAAAAATGAAATAAAATATCAAATTGTAAAAAAAAATAAAAAAACTACTGAAACTGTCCACTGCTCTACTGACACCATCCACTATAACCACCCCCATCCCCCATAAGCATTGTAAAAAAAAAATAAAATACATTTTAATAAATAAATAATAAAAATAGGAAACTACTGGCACCATCCACTGCTCTACTGACAATGCCCACTACCCTATTGACACCAAAGCATTGTGAAACAAAATTAAAAAAATTATTGAAAATGTAATTATAAAAAAGAATAAATAATTAAATTGTAAAAATATTTAAAAAAACTAGAAATAATAAGATATAATAAAAAAAACTAAGGACACCATCCACTGCTCTATTGACACTGTCCACTGCCCTACTGCAACCATCCCCTCCCGCCCAAGCATTGTGAACAAAAATGAAAAAATAAATAAACAAATAAATAAAACTGCAACAGATAGTAAAAAAGTAAAAAGTAAAAAAATTAGGGAGTCATTCACATTTTCATTTTATTTAATTTATTTTCATAAATAGGCCCACCAAAATCCTCAGCACCAGGCCCATGATGCTCTTAATCCGTCCCTGGGCAGGGAGCTGTATACAGCTTCCCGTAAACATCACATCACCCTGCCTCGGCACTCCTTTTAAGAGCTTTCAGCCCTGATACAAGCAATGCAAATATCAAAATGCCATGCAGGAGGGAAGTCAGTCTGGAGGTGTCGCATACCTCTCAACATTTGAACTTGAGAATGAGGGACACTGGAGGAAGGAAAAGAAGTGCGGACGTGGCAAAATGTGGGCATGTCCATACTCCTAATAGTGGGAGGGGCTTAAGGGATGTGGTTAACTAAAAACCTATAAAATATGCTTTGATTGCTCTTGTCTGAGCCTACCTTAAAGAAGAACTTAGCAACCAGGAACTGTTGAGACAATGAAGACTTTGGTGAGAAGTATATAATGTACAGTATTGTGTATATAGTGCAGGAGTGTGTAAAGCAAAGTACAGGGTTCGGGGATTTCCAAGGCACTGTGTTGTAGTCAGTGTCGGGTTTAGGATAAATAACACAGACTGCAGGGGCCCAGGGTGTGTAATGCTTAGTAAGAGTCAGGAGGACAAAACAAACAGGGCAGGAATCATGGGTGTGTAACACACAATGTAGGGGTAAGGAGAGTGTAAAATTCCACCCCACTTTACCCTTTCAGCAAAAAAATCCCACTCCAAAAAAAATCCAGCATTAATTTGCACGCTCAAAGTACAAATCTTCTCTCCCCCTCCCAGAAGAAAGCCTCCCACACAAACACCCCCTCCCCCCCAAAAAATCTTTCCCCCCCTTCTTCAGCATAAGTCCTCCTCTACCCTCCTCAAAATCCCCAGTCACAGCACAATTTCCCCTTCTTCCCTATCCTAGCATTTATGCCCACACCTCTCAGAATGAATCATCTTCCACCCAGTGGCGGCTGGTGAAGTTTTAAGATGGGGGGGCGCAAGACCCCGCCCTTCTATTTTGGCCCCTCCCATTTCTCAGAAGCCACACCCCTTATAGACCCCACCCATTTTGTCCCCTGTATTTTGCTTGCGTGAACCAATTCTCCCAATATATCACATATTAAGGGCTCCATCAGTACTAGTATATCCCATAATAGGGAGCAGGGGCCCTATTATGGGATACACTGACAGAGTGGCACAAACCCCACAGTACAGGCCCCTTGTACAAACCCCACAGTACAGACCCCCTAGCACAGACCACACAGTACATGCCCCCTTTCAATGTAGTGACCAGCGTACATGCCCCCTTTCAATGTAGTGACCAGTATACATGCCCCCTTTCAATGTAGTGACCAGTATACATGCCCCCTTTCAATGTAGTGACCAGCGTACATGCCCCCTTTCAATGTAGTGACCAGCGTACATGCCCCCTTTCAATGTAGTGACCAGCGTACATGCCCCCTTTCAATGTAGTGACCAGTATACAGGCCCCCTTTCAATGTAGTGACCAGTATACAGGCCCCCTTTCAATGTAGTGACCAGCATACATGCCCCCTTTCAATGTAGTGACCAGCATACATGCCCCCTTTCAATGTAGTGACCAGCGTACATGCCCCCTTTCAATGTAGTGACCAGCGTACATGCCCCCTTTCAATACAGTGACCAGCGTACATGCCCCCTGCAGAGGTATGGCAGTGGGAGAGATGGGATCAGGCAGAGGGATGGAGGTGGGAGAGATTGGATCAGGCGGTGGGCGGGATGAGATCAGGCAGAGGGATGGAGGTGAGAGAGATGGGATCAGGCAGAGGGATGGTGGTGGGAGGGATGAGGGCATGAGGCAGAGAGGGATGGCAGTGGGAGGGATGGTCATGGGATGAGGCAGAGCAGAGGGGGATGGCAGTGGAAAGGCTGGATGGATGGATGGATGGTCATGGGATGAGGCAGAGCAGAGGGGGATGGCGGTGGAAAGGCTGGATGGATGGATGGTCATGGGATGAGGCAGAGCAGAGGGGGACGGCGGTGGAAAGGATGGATGGATGGATGGTCATGGGATGAGGCAGAGCAGAGGGGGATGGCGGTGGAAAGGCTGGATGGATGGATGGTCATGGGATGAGGCAGAGCAGAGGGGGATGGCGGTGGAAAGGCTGGATGGATAGATGGTCATGGGATGAGGCAGAGCAGAGGGGGATGGCGGTGGAAAGGCTGGATGGATGGATGGATGGTCATGGGATGAGGCAGAGCAGAGGGGGATGGCGGTGGAAAGGCTGGATGGATGGATGGATGGTCATGGGATGAGGCAGAGCAGAGGGGGACGGCGGTGGAAAGGCTGGATGGATGGATGGTCATGGGATGAGGCAGAGCAGAGGGGGATGGCGGTGGAAAGGCTGGATGGATGGTCATGGGATGAGGCAGAGCAGAGGGGGACGGCGGTGGAAAGGATGGATGGATGGATGGTCATGGGATGAGGCAGAGCAGAGGGGGATGGCGGTGGAAAGGCTGGATGGATGGTCATGGGATGAGGCAGAGCAGAGGGGGATGGCGGTGGAAAGGCTGGATGGATGGATGGTCATGGGATGAGGCAGAGCAGAGGGGGATGGCGGTGGAAAGGCTGGATGGATGGATGGATGGATGGTCATGGCCCATGATGACCATCCATCCAGCCTTTCCACCGCCATCCCCCTCTGCTCTGCCTCATCCCATGACTCATGGGATGAGGCAGAGCAGAGGGGGATGGCGGTGGAAAAGCTGGATGGATGGTCATGGAGGACTGACAGGACAGGAGGACCACGAGGACTCACCGGTGGTGATGTCTTCTTCCAGCAGATGACCTCCGGTGGTCTGGTCTCCTCTCCGGTGCCGCCGCCACTCCCGTCCGGTGTCCACCCGACTCCATCGCCCGCGGTCCGGTCCACTGCTGCGAGTGACGTCAGCGGGGTCAGCGTTGGATGTCCTGGATGCTGTGATTGGTCCAGGCTGGAGGCTGGACCAATCACAGCCAGGAATCCACGAAGTGGGGGTTTCCAAGGAATCTGCCTTGCGCCCAGGTTACGCCCCCCACGCCCCCCAGAAGGCAGCCAATCGGCGCCTCTTCTGGGTGGTAACCCCACCCCCCCACCCCCTCCACATCGGCTGGCGGCGGCGGCGGCGGCGGCGGTGAACGCAATTTTTTTTTTTTTTCAAACTTTATTGCTCGTTTTGCAATCTTTTTTTTTTTTTTATCTTTTTTTTTTTTCTTCCTTTTTTCAGGGGGGGCGGCGCCCTGGCGCCCCCTATGCACCGGCCGCCACTGCTTCCACCCCCAAATACTCTGTCCCAGCACAACCCTAGTACAAATCCTCTTTCCCCCCCAATCCCCCTTCCGAGCACAACAAATCCCCCCACATTTTTCTCCCAGCAAAAATTCTCTCCCACCTCAAGCACAACCTCCCCAAATCCTAGAACAGATCCTCCTCCTCCTCCAGTGTATATACAATTCCCTCTTCCCAGTAGGGATGATCGAACTTTTGAAAAGTTCGGTTCGACCAGAACACCCGAACTTCCAGAAAGTTCGGCCCGGATTTCAGAACCCCATTGAAATCAATGGGACCCGAACTTACGTAATCAAAAACACCATTTTGAAGCCCTAAAACCCAATAAATGCCCCTAAAAAGTGCATAGGGTTCTGGGTCATGCCCCAGGGACTATTAATCACACAAAAAAAGTTCTTAAAAATTGTCATTTTTGATAGAGAGCCAATTATTGAAAAAATTAAAAAAAAAAAAAATGAGATTTCTGTGGATTTAGTGTCTGATGGGTCTAAAAAGTGTACCTGTGAAGTTTCAGCTCTGTAGCTCTAGAACCAGAAAAAAAAGTTTGTTTGTATTAGAAGTAATATAGAACAGGGATATGGCTCCGCTATTTTCACACCTTGCCGGTTTGCAGCAAGCGTTTTTTTGGGCATTTTTTGGGGGTCTTTGGAGGCAGGCAAACCATCTGAACTTGTGTATAGGGATATATATACACACATACTTATATGTATATATACACCTACACATATATAGGTGTGAAAGTAGCATAAACCTATGCTTGCGCTAATTAAATAATTACCACCCATATGGCTCTGCTCCTATCACACCTAAATATGTGTAAGTGTATAAATACATATAAGTATGTGTAAGTGTATAAATACATATAAGTATGTGTGTATATATACCCCTATACACAAGTTCAGATGTTCCTCTACCCTTCCTCTGCAAGTTTCAAGTAAATTAATTACACATATGCAATATATATATAATATACAGACCTCAGATCAGCTGCTCACTCAAAGTGGAGTACCTCCTTCTCCTGTCCATGCACTGGAAAACATCACAGCAGGAGGAGGAGGAGGAGGGGGCGGGTCCAGTGCACTCTGCTCTGCACTGTGAGAGGCAGCCGGTGGGCAGAGATGTCATAGAAAGCTTTCCTTGTAGCGTGCGGGGGGCTTGTAAATGGTGCCCCTGCTAGTGCTCCTCTGCTTAGCAAGTCACTGGAGTCCAGTGCCAGAACTTGAATAGGCACTGGAGCCCAGTGCCAGAACTTGTATAGGCACTGGGCTCCATCCTGGGACTCAGTCTTGATTCACTGGGACTGTGGGACATACATCAAATCCCGGGACGGTCCTGGCAATCAGGGACGGTTGGGTGGTATGGGAATCGGTGTTCCTACCTAGGCTGACTCTGTTTGCATTAGGACCACGCCAGGTAGTGCCCACATGTGATGCTGAGCCTCCATGATTGAAAGAGCTGACTGGATAAAAAAGGGCAAGATAATGGTGGATGTCCCCCAGCCAGTTCCAGTGTACATTGTGAGAAGCTCACAGTGTGCAGTGAAATCATAGTAAGGCTGACCGTACATTGTACAATTTTCTTGTACAAATTACTATAGATATACCAAAACCATATAATATAATGTCAAACCTAAACATTTTCAATTTTTATGCAATCAGGCAGGTCCTTGCACTATATAGTTGAAGGTAAATCTAAAGGAAACTGAACAAGAAAATTGCATAATGTATTGCCAGCCTAAGTAATTTCAGTACAAGAGAAGAGCCTGTACAACTGTGCAAGACTGAAGGAAAGGTTGGAGTTCAGCTTTAAAGCCTACTTCCAGCTTACAAAAAAATAAATTAATTAGATTTCCTGGCAGGGACAAATATGGGGGAGGGGGAATCCTGAGCCCAGAGTACGGTACACATTATATAAACCCTAAGGCTACATTCACACCTGAGCGTAGCGTTTTTCGCGCGTTTTTTACCGCGATTTTACCGCGATTTTTGCGGCGTTTTTTACCGCGATTTTACCGCGATTTTTACCGCGATTTTTGTGCAGGCGTTTTTAGATTGAATAGAGATCAATGGAAAACGCCTGTAATCTGCCCAAAAAGAAGCTCATGTACTTTTTTGAGCGTTGGGCGTTTTGTATACAGCGTCAAAACGCTCAGATGTGAACAGGGGCCATTGAAATGAATAGGATTTGTCTTGTTGGGCGTTTTGAGAGCTGATCCTAGAGCAGAAAAACGCCCCAAAAACGCCCCAAAACGCCTAGATGTGAACGGAGTCTAAATCTATGTTTCAGTATGTTTGGAATTATGCTTCATTGTATACAGTTTTAAAAAAAAAGAATAACTTTTTTGGGAATCAGTTACAAAGTTTTGTACCCGGAGATCCTGCTAGTAAGAGCACTTCCTGTTGCAGACTGACACTCCCAGGCTAATGCCTTAGAAGTTTCAGCAGTGTTGTCAGTCTTGCATCAGCTATTGTTAGCTCTATCGGATTGGCAGTCCAATGGCCAACTAAAGGAGCATACATGGCAAGCTGACAACGCTGCTACTAATTGAGAGGCAGTAGCTTAGCGTTGTCAGCAAAAAAAAAAAAAAAAAAAAAGAAAACAGCACATACAAGAGGTGTAAAACAAGACAAGAAGATATGTATTTTTTGCATTTCGGTTTCATAGAGCCTGCACTGACCTGTCATCAGGGATCCAGGCCAAAGCACACTGGAAGTAATTACAGCGATTAATATTAACGCCCTCACCATTACATGTCCATCTATAATGCTTCTATAAAACCATTTATTTTCATTCAAAATGCTGATTATGCTCGCTCATAAAAAACGCTGTTATGTTACGGTGTTTAAAACTGTTTTTGCTTATTCTTAAAAGGCGCAGTTCTGCTGGGTGTGCAGAATGTTAAATGCAGGATTATCTCCCTTCAAAACTACAAATGTTATCTTTCCAAATGGGAAAAGACTCGAGCCAACACTGAGCGAGCGGATGAGGCCAGCAGTTTGCCTGGACGGGGGTCACGGAAAATACAAATCACAAACGTGTTCAGTGTCTGAACACAGGACTCTGCTGTGTCGCCTGTTACTAGGCTGCGACGGGTATCACGGACAGTTCTACTTTCACATTTTTCCTATCACAAGCCCTGCTGGACCCCAGTTGCCTGGCTGTCTCATTGTCAGTCGGGATTCTGTCTGTCAGTAAGGTTTTCCGCACATAATTTCTCACATGGGTCAGTCACCAGGTAATCTGTTCTACCATTAGTTCAGCAAATCAGAAACTGGGTTCACTTATGTCAGATTGTCTGTCAACGAAGAAAAGAGGTCCAATTACAGTACTGTGCAAAAGTTTTAGGCAGGTGTGAAAAAATGCTTTCAGAAATAGAAGTGTTTAGTTTTTTTTAAATTAACAAACTGGAAAGCAAATGAACAGAAGAGAAATCTAAATCAAATCAATATTGGGAGTGACCCCCTTTTGCCTCCAAAACTGGATACATTCTTCTAGGTACACTTGCACACAGTTTTTAAAAGAACTTGGCAGGTAGGTTATTCCAAATATCTTGGAGAACTAACCACAGATCTTCTGTGGATGTAGACTGCCTCCAATCCTTCTGTCTCTCCATGTAATCCCAGACAGACTCAATGTTGAGATCAGGGCTCTGTGGGGGCCAAACCATCACTTCCTGGACTCCATGTTCATCTTTACACTGAAGATAGTTCTTAATGACATTGGCTGCGTGTTTGGGGTCATTGTGCTGCTGCAGAAAAATTTGGGGGCAATCACACACCTCCCTGATGATATGGCATGATGAATAAGTCTCTGTCTGTATTTCTCAGCATTGAGGACACCATTAATCATGACCAAATCTCCAACTCATTTTGCAGAAATGCAGCCCCAAACTTGCAAGGAACATCCACTATACCTAACTGCTGCCTGCAGACACTCATTAGTGTACCACGCTACAGCCCTTTGAAGAACAAACTGCCTCCTGCTACAGCCAAATATTTCACATTTTGACTCACCAGAGTACCTGCTGCCATTTTGCTACACCCCAGTTCCTATGTTTTCGTGCATGGTTGAGTCACTTAGCCTTGTTTCAATGTCGGAGGGATGGCTTTTTGGCCACAATGCTTCCATGAAGACCACTTCTGGCCAGACTATGGTTCTCAACATTGCCTGTTTCTTTGTGTCTTCTTGCTGATGCAGTATAACTACCTTGTGTCTTGTTACTGTGCTTCCAATGGTGTGTGACCTGTGACATGAAACTGTCTTCCAAAACCTCACCTTAGTAGCAGAGTTTGGCTGTTCCTCACCCAGTTTTAACCACTTGCCGACCGCCGCACGACTATCTACGTCGGCGGTCAGCCCCTCACAGGCAAACTAACGTAGGGCTACGTTGCTTGCTTGTGAGGGTCTAGGGAGCGAGCGCGCGCCCCCGGGGGCGCGCTCCCGCGTGGTCACGGACCCCCCCGCGCGTGTGACCAGCGGACCCGATGTCCGCCGGTCACTCGGCGATCGGCGGGGGAGAGGGAGAATGTCAGGCAGCTTGTGTAAACAAACTGCCTGTCATTCTCCTCGCTGCAAAGACACTGATAAAACGGATCTGGTATGTAGATCCGTTGATCAGTGTCCTTACAGCTAGAGCCACAGCCAATCACAGTAGAAACCACGCCCCTAGGGACACACACAGCCCCTCCCTTCCAAATAAAGTTAACCCCTTCACTACCAGTGTATTTTTACAGTAACAGTGCATATGTATAGCACTGATTACTGTAGAAATGTCACTGGTAACCCCAAAAGTGTCAAAAATGTCAGTCAAGGGTCCGATCTGTCCGCCGCAATGTCGCAGTACCGCAAAAAAAATCGCAGATCGCCGCCATTACGCGTTAAAAAAAAAAACAACAAAAATGACAAAAATCTTTCCCTTTGTTAGTAAACGCGATAACTTTTGCGCAAACCAATCAAAATACGCTTTTTGCGATTTTTTTTACCAAACATAAGTAGCATAAAACAAATTGGCCGAAAATTTTTTAAAATTTTGATTTTTACATTTTTTTTGGGGGGAATTTCATATAAAAAAATGTGAAAAATATTGCTATTTTTGCAAAATTGACGCTCTTTTTTTGTTTATAGCGCGTGATCAAAAAATCGCACAGGTGATCAAATACCACCAAAAGAAAGCTCTGTTTGTGGGAAAAAAAGGACGTCAAATTTGTTTAGGTACAGCGTCGCACGACCGCGCAATTGTGCGTTAAATTCACGCAGTGCCGAATCGCAAAATACCCCCTGGTCGGAATGGGGGTAAAATCTTCCGGGGCTTAAGTGGTTAAACCTTCTACACAGTTGTTTCTGTCAATGGCTGTGTTTACATATACATATGAAATTGATGATCACTAGCACCTGCTTAGTAATTGAACAATCATACACCTGCCTCTAAACCTACACAATCCTTGACTATGTGCAAGTGTACAAAGTGTGCAAGTGTAATAATAACTGATGCTGGTTTGAAGCCAAAGGGTGGTCACATCAAACATCGATTTGATTAAGATTTTTCTTCTGTTCGTTTACTTTGTATTTTGCAAATTGATAAAAATAAACAACTAAAATATATATTTTTGAAAGCATTCTTACTTTACAGCATTTCTTCATACCTGTCTAAAACTTTTTGCACAGTACTATACCTTATGAGTGCCCTTTAGGAGGGGCAGCATGAAAGGCAGGATTGGACATTTTAGTATTTTTCCAAAAATGTATTAACCAATTTTGGACATGTCCCAAAATACAGCAACAGTATATATTTTTTTAAAGAAAACCTTGTTGGTTTCTTTTTAAGTAAAATGCTATCTTTTTCATGTGACAACGCTGAAGAAATTACACTTACTACAATATAAAGTAGTGAGTGTACAGCTTGTATAACAGTGTAAATTTGCTGTCCCCTCAAAATAACTCAACACACAGCCATTAATGTCTAAACCGCTGCCAACAAAAGTGAGTACAAGTGAAAATGTCCAACATTGGGCCGAAAGTGTCAATATTTTGTGTGGCCACCATTATTTTCCAGCACTGCCTTAACCCTCTTGGGCATGGAGTTCACCAGAGCTTCACAGGTTGCCACTGGAGTCCTCTTCCACTCCTCCATGATGACATCAGGGAGCTGGTGGATGTTAGAGACCTTGCGCTCCTCCACCTTCCGTTTGAGGATACCCCACAGATGCTGAATAGGGTTTAGGTCTGGAGACATGCTTGGCCAGTCCATCACCTTTACCCTCAGCTTCTTTAGCAAGGCAGTGGTCGTCTTGGGGATGTGTTTGGGGACAATATCATGTTGGAATATTGCCCTGCTGCCCAGTTTCCAAAGGGAGGAGATCATGCTCTGCCTCAGTATGTCACTGTTCATGTTGGCATTCATGGTTCCCTCAATGAACTGTAGCTCCCCAGTACTGGCAGCACTCATGCAGCCCCAGACCCTGACACTCTCACCAAAATGCTTGTCTGTAGGCAAGACACACTTGTCTTTGTTCTCCTCGCCTGGTTACTGCCACAAACGCTTGACACCACCTGAACCAAATACGTTTATCTTGGTCTCATCAGACCACAGGACATGGTTCCAGTAATCCATGTCCGTAGTCTGCTTGTCTTCAGCAAACTGTTTGCGGGCTTTCTTGTGCATTATCTTTAGAAGAGGCTTCCTTCTGGGACGACAGCTATGCAGACGAATTTGATGCAATGTGCGGCGTATGGTCTGAGCACTGACAGGTTTACTCCCCACCCCTTCAACCTCTGCAGCAATGCTGGCAGCACTCTATTTCCGAAAGACAACCTCTGGATATGATGCTGAGCACATGCACCCAGCTTCTTTGGTCAACCATGACGAGGCCTGTTCTGAGTGGGACCTATCCTGTTAAACTGCTATATGGTCTTGGCCACCATGCTGCAGCTCAGTTTCAGGGTCTTGGCAATCCTCTTATAGACCAGGCCATCTTTATGTAGAGCAACAATTCTTTTTTTCAGATCCTCAGAGAGTTCTTTGCCACAAGGTGCCATGTTGAACTCCCAGTGACCAGTATGAGAGAGTGAGAGTGATAAAACCAAATGTATCACACCTGCTCCCCATTCACACCTGAGACCTTGTAACACTAACGAGTCACATGACACCGGGGAGGGAAAATGGCTAATTGGGCACAATTTGGGCATTTTCACTTAGGGGTGTACTCACTTTTGTTGCCAGCGGTTTAGACATTAATGGCTGTGTGCTGAGTTATTTTGAGGGGACAGCAAATTTACACTGTTATACAAGCTGTACACTCACTACTTTACATTGTAGCAAAGTGTCATTTCTTCAGTGTTGTGACATGAAAAGATTTAATAAATATTTACAAAAATGGGAGGGGTGTACTCATTTTTGTGAGATACTGTATATGCTAGGTCCACTTTGAGCTCGACCTGTCAAAAAAGACAGGTTATCTGTAAATATCAAGAACACGACGTGTTAACAGAACAGACATTTGTCATTCGGACAGATGAAATACTCCTAATATTTACATTCCACCATGATTAACAAGCATAAATATTAGATTTAGATTTCCCTAAATATAAGATAATTGCTATTGTGTTTTCATTACATCTGTACATTGTGTTCAGTGACGCTTCTCTTGGCTGGCAGACGCAGAAGGAGACACAAGAAGTGTAAGAGGCAATTCTAGTGGGTGGGGAGGGGGCATTTGGATTGGTGATATAAAAGTGCACTCATCCTTTCTGTGAAGAATTACCCTTAGTGCCCGTTCACTGGTGCACTGCGTTAGCGCACTGCACATGCACATTTTACAGTGATTTGTCATAAATGCACAGCTTAGTGTGTACTGCAGTGTGTTGCATGCCACTCGCCATCGCACAAGTGCGTTGTAACACACCACAGCTCACAGATGTGAAGGATCTGTGTTTGTGTTTGTTGCAGTGAGTTGCATTAAGAAAATAGCAGCGTGCAGCTTCCAGGGTTGCCAAGTGTATGTAAACTGACAGACAGTTTGTAAAAATCTGTGATTTTTACAGCTGTTTATAAATATCCATTACGAATATTTTATGTTTGTAAAAAATCAGTCCTTTTTTTCAGGCAGGTTAGTGTTAGGCTCTGCAAGTGTAAGAACCCCTTGATGGCTTGATGCAGCAGTCACTTATCCCATAGTTGCCAACATTTGAAAAAATTTCCAGGGACACTTTGCAGCACAGCTATCAATTACTTACCACACCCACTTCCCTGAAGCTCCGCCCACTCTGCATAATTACTCTCCGCCTACTCAATAAAGAGGGAATTACAGGAAATTGAAAAGGGAATTTCAAACTTAAGGCCAAAGTAGCAGAGTTGGAATAATTCTCCCATTCAGCTGCACTACTTCTGCTTAAAGTTTAAAATTCTCATCACAATTCCCTGCAATTCTAAAGTGTCAGATGTGCTCAGGTGTGACCATCCAAAAAATGTAATATGTAAATATAAATAAACTGCAAGGTGTAAATAAGTATGATAAAACCTAAATATACTATCTGGTATAATTAGGTTTTAACCACTTGCCGACCGCCGCACGACTATTTACTGCGGCGGTCAGCCCCGTACAGGCAAAGTGACGTAGTACTACGTCGCTCGCGTGCGCGCGCTCCTGCCCCCGCTCATTAACGGACATTCCAGCGCGAGTGACCAGCGGCACCGATGTCCGCCGGTCACTCGCGATCTCCTGCTGGAGAGAGAGAAAGGCAGGAGGCTGATGTAAACAAAGCCGCCTGTCATTCTCCCTGGTGTAACTGCAGAGATCATACGATCCTGCTATGTAGGATCGTATGTCTCTGTAGTTACATGAAAAGCCACACCCCTTTACAGTTAGAAGCACGCCCCTAGGGACACATTTAACCCCTGCATCTCTAATAAAGTTAACCCCTTCCCTGCCAGTGTCATTTTTACAGTAACAGTGCATATGTATAGCACTGATTACTGTAGTAATGTTACTGGTACCCCCAAAAGTGTCAAAAATGTCAGTCAAGGGTCCGATCTGTCCGCCGCAATGTCGCAGTCCCGCAAATAAAATCGCAAATCCCCGCCATTACTAGTTAAAAAAAAACAATAAAAATTACAAAAATCTTTCCCTTAGTTAGTAAACGCAATAACTTTTGCGCAAACCAATCAAAATACGCTTATTGCGTTTTTTTTTTACCAAACATATGTAGCAGAAAACAAATTGGCCTAAAATGTTAAAAAATTTTTACATTTTTTGGGGGGAATTTCACATAAAAGAATGTTAAAAATATTGTTATTTTTTCAAAATTGTCGCTCTTTTTTTGTTTATAGCGCAAAAAGTAAAAATCGCACAGGTGATCAAATACCACCAAAAGAAAGCTCTGTTTGTGGGAAAAAAGGACGTCAATTTCATTTGGGTACAGCGTCGCACGACCACGCAATTGTCCATTAGAGTCACGCAGTGCCGAATCGCAAAATAGGGCCTGGTCAGGAAGGGGGTAAAATCTTCCGGGGCTTAAGTGGTTAATGGCACCAAGCAGCGCCATTACTTAACTGCACATGCGCCCACCTGGCTAAGCTTGTACGAGCTTTCCCGAGCCCAGCAGGTGTCGGAACGGCGCATGCGCAGTTACGATGTCGGCCTGCAACCATTTATTTTACGGGCACCGGCTGCCTGTAACGGGTATTTACAGGCAGCCCAATTAACGGGACAATGTAAATTACCCGAGACAGGCTCCTATTTGTTGGGACTGTCCCGTATTTGCCGTTTTGGCAAGTATGTTATCCACGAGGAGCTTGGAGCGAGTTTGGGATTGTTTTTAAATAGAAAAGGGTTGGCACCGGAGTGAGCAGACAGCCACATTTGCCGATACTGCTTCTCTATTTCCAACTGTGGAGTAATCTCAACTGTGTCTGCCTCTTCTCTGTATCCCTGAATTGATAGGAACCCAGTGCTTGTCTGGCGGCTGCTGAATCCAGTGCCTATGCAGTGACCTGAGATATCCTGCTGTTCTGCAGTTTTCTCTCAGGTACTGGAAGAAAGGGGATTTGGGGGTGGGAGTAGAGCACTGTACTGGCAAAGGGGGTGATTTTGGAGAAAAAGGGGCACTCCTGGACTTTGCACTCTGTATGTAGCGCACACCCGAACCCTGTACTTTGTATGTAGCGCACACCTGAACCCTACTCTCTGTATGTAGCGCACACCTGAACCCTGCACTCTGTATGTAGCGCACTACTGGTATTTGAGGTTCCAGTAAGACCCTCCCACTGTTAGTGCAGGAGCTGATACTGCTTCCTCCTGAATGTCTGTTTTCTTTTTCCAGCCGAATTGGAAGTTTGCATTGAGTACTGCATGCCAAACATTTGGCTTGTGGCTGCTGTGCAGCCCCATTGAGCTCAACAGGCAAGCTTGTGAAACTTGACATGTCGAGATAAAATTGCCACACTAAGAGGCTGGGCTCACACATATTCGAAATGGATGCAGGTTTCCCCGCATCCAATTTGCACGACAGGAGACTGTGACTGGCTCTCAATGGAGCCGGTTCACACAGGTCCGGGGCAGCCGCGGTCTGGACTGGAAAAGGGGCCTGTGCGTTTTTGGCTCTGTTTCAGGTCCGTATTCAGGCAAAAATTCAGACCTGATTCGCATCGGAAACAGAGAACAGGGACGCACCCGACCCCCTGCTTTGAGCCGCGGCCGCAGCTAGTGTGAACTCAGCCTAAAGCTAATCATTGAGGCCTTGGCAATTTGTATTCATCCACTCATTTAGAGGTAGGTGGTCAGGGAGCCATTCTGTTTAATGATTATCTTTTAGGCCACTCCCACTATTAGACACAATCTGGTTATACCCATTGCTTTCCTTGGCATGCATAGCAGGACTTGTATCACAGCAGGGGGGGGGGGGGGGGGGGGCTAATAATTTGTCACGCTGTGTTGTTTTGTACAGTGCCTTGAAAAAGTATTCATGACCCTTGACATTTTCCACATGTTGTCATGTTACAACCAAATAGACCAACACAAAGTGGCACATCATTGTGAAGTGGAAGGAAAATGATAAATGGTTTTCAAAATGTTTTAAAAATAAATATCTGAAAAGTGTGGCATGCATTTGTATTCAGCTCCCCTGAGTCAATACTTTGTAGAACCACCTTTTGCTGCAAGTCTTTTTGGGTATGTCTCTAACAGCTTTGCACATCTAGAGAGTAACTGGGCCATTCTAACACATGAATATACTTTGATATAAACCATTCCATTGTAGTTCTGGCTGGATGTTTAGGTTTGTTGTCCTGCTGGAAGTTGAACCTCTGCCCCAGTCTCAAGTTTTTTGCAGACTCTAACAAGTTTTCTTCTAAGATTACCCTGTATTTGGCTCAATCCATCTTCCCTTCAACTCTGACCAGCTTCCCTGTCCCTGCTGAAGAATAGCTGCCACCACCATGTTTCACGGTGGGGATGGTGTCTTCAGGGTGATGTGCGGTGTTAGTTTTCTGCCACGCATACCATTTTGCTTTTAGGTCAAAAAGTTCAATTTTGGTCTCATCTGACCAGAGCATCTTCTTCCACATGTTTTCTGTGTCCCCCACATGGGTTCTCACAAACTGCAAACAGGATATTTTATGTTTTTTTTTTTTTTTTCAACAATGGCTTTCTTCTTGCCACTCTTCCATTAAGACCAGATTTGTAGAGTTCATGACTAAAGGCCCGTACACACGTACCGATCGTCGGCATACAAACGTCGGTGGACGAAGGATCTGCCGATTGTACGCGTGTTAGTATGGTGCCTCCGACAGATGTCTGCGCACAATCCGCGGACAAAAGTCTTTCGTGCAAACATGAAAATATTTGTATGCCGACACCAGAACGGACGATTGTTCGCCTGTCAGTACACAATTCGGCCGACAGACCGCAGATTTGCAAGACTGGGCATGCTCAGAAAATAGAAAACACAGGGAAAGTTAACCATTACATGACATCACTTCTGCAGTCGGCGGACAAAATTCTTGTGCTGTCCTTGTGCTGTCTTTGCACTTTTCAGCAGACACCGACATCCCGGGGAGAAAAGAGGAACATTTGTAAGCCGACCATCGGTACGTGTGTACGGGGCTTAACATGACAAAATAGGGCAGTTGCCACTTTTGTTGCATGTCAGTGCTGCTGATCCCCTGCAGCCTCCTTGCAGACCCTCTATGTCTACATGCACTCCAGCGATGGCTGAATGGCATTTATCAAGGTAGGTTTGCTGAAGAAGCATGCCTGTATAATGTATAACTGGGGGAATCCATAGTGGAGAAGGATCTGGGTGTTCTGGTGGATCATAAGCTTAATAATAGCATGCAATGTCAAGATGCAGTTTCCAAAGCAAACAAAGTCCTTTCTTGTATTAACAGAGGTATGGACTCCAGAGGGAGTGATATAATTTTCCCCTGTACAGATCATTAGTAAGACCTCGTCCTGAATATGCAGTTCAGTTTTGGGCACCAGTTCTCAAAAAGGATATTGGGGAACTGGAGAAAGTGCAGAGAAGGGCAACCAAACTGATAAGAGGCATGGAGGAGCTCAGCTATGAGGAAAGATTAGAGGAACTGAATTTACTCTTTCTCAAGAAGAGGAGATTAAGGGTGGATATAATGAACATGTATAAATACATAAGGGTTCCATATAGTGAACTTGGTGTTGGGTTATTCACATTATGGTCATCACAGTGGATAAGGGGGCACTTTTTACGTCTAGAGGAAAAGAGATTTTGACTGCAAATATGGAAAGGTTTCTTCACAGTAAGAGCTGTGAAAATATGGAATAGACTCCCTCCAGAGTTGGTTCTGGCCAGCTCAGTAGATTGCTTTAAAAAGGCCTAGATTATTTCCTAGGTGTACATTATATAACTGGGTACTAATATTTATAGGTAGATTTGATTGAGGGAATATCTGATTGCCTCTGTGGGCATCAGGAAACATTTTTTCCCCTGCTGTAGCAAATTGGATCATGCTTTGCTGGGTTTTTTGCCTTCCTCTGGATCAACTGTGGGTATAGGATTGTGTATATGGGATTGTATGTTGTGTTTTCTTTTTTCTTTTTTATTGGTTGAGCCAGATGAACTTGTGTCTTTTTTCAACCTTTTTTACCAATGTAAACTATTTTTTTTTTTTTTTTTGCAAGGAAATACCTTTTTCCTGGCAGTCTCCATGGCAGCCTACGTGTGGGTTAACCCCGCCTCCTCTCCAATGGTATAGGACCCCCCTCTATAAATTTCAGCTTGCAGGCACAGCCAGTGTTCCTTTTTTGTCCTCCTCCAAGGATCAACTATTTGGATTATTTCCTGTTGGAATTTGGTCGGCTTACCTCAGAATGAAAAGTCGGTGTCTATGTCCAGGGCCCAGCCACGGGCGGGTGAGTGACATTTCAAAATCCCCTTTGGCTGATAACTGTGCGGTGCTTCGGATGGCCGACGGATATCCTGACAGGGTCTGAAGATTTGTCTCCTCCATGGCAGTGTTTTTGTTATGTTTGTTTGTCTCCAAACTATCTTTCTTTGCTATCCCTGGTGGCCCAATGGCGGCTGGAACGCTCCGTGCGTTCCAGCCATCTCCTTCCTGCTTCCCCTCCGCTCAGTCCGGCGGACGCATGCGCTGTATGGTAATGGAGCTCCGCTCGCTGCCTGCGCATGCGCACTTCGCCGCGATCGGAAGCGAGGCCTGGTCCGCGCATGCGCACTTGCGATCACGGCCGGCCATCGCTGACGTCATCCTGGCGCGGAAATTTAAACGCCTGTCAGCTCCAGAGCATTTGGGAATGCACTGTGGGCATAGCGACGTCTTCCCGGTACCTTGTCCGTTTGTTTACCAGGTATGTGGGGACCGGATGCTGCATACCTTTTTGTGGTATGCAGGGGGGGGGGGAGAGCGGTTGGATGCATATTAGGACAACACCTGAATGTTCCTTATTGCTTTGTAGTGATCCCTGTATGCTCTACTTCCTAGTGAGTTTGTGGTTTTGCCTGAAACATGGATCCTGCTTCACCGCCCTCTTGTGGCCAGCCCTCTCACAACAGGTGAGTGCTGGTACATTTAGAGGGATATGAAGGGAGGGATGCTGGCTCATGATTCATGGCTAAATCCTGTGTCTCCCTGGATTTCTCTTTCTCCCAGCTCCTCCAGGTCTGGTCAAGAAAGAGACCCTGTCAGGCCACGAAGAGAATCATCTTCAAGGTCAAGACGCCGTGAGTCTCCATCAGGGAGCAGACATGAGAGGAGACGCTCACATTCCTCCTCCAGACACCGCACACACCGCCACAGTAGCCATACGGCCCAGAGAGCCTGTTGGGGTTGTGGGGCGCATGTCCCGGAGGACAAGTCCCTTTGCGAGCCCTGTTTCGCTCGTGCAGCTGGTGAAAGAGAGTCTGAAGATCAGAGATTGGAATCCCTGGTGAAACGGATTGTCCAACAATCCATGAAGGAGTGGAATGCTAGTCCCACACCTGGATCTGCTACTCCCAGCTCTCCTGCTGATGCTCCTGAAGAGCAAGGTCCCTCTCAGCCAAGCTTCACTTCCGGGAAATCCTCAGAGAGCGATTCGGAAGAAGAGGAAGGTACAGTTGGGGGTTTTGATTTTGCCCTTGTTGCACCTCTCATAAGAGCAGTCAAAGAGGCTCTGAAATGGGAAGATCCCAGTACCCCACAAGTAAAACAGAGAAGGTTTTTCAAACATTTGGGGAAAGAGCGGCTAAACTTTCCGCTCCTGTCAGAATTGAAGGATGTCATCCTAGAAGAGTGGAGTAAAGGGGACAGCAAGACCTCCTTATCCTCCAAACTGTCCAAGTTGTATCCTTTTAAATCGGAAGAAGTCAGTCACCTGGAATCAGCTCCTCTGGTTGATGCTGCAGTTTCCAGACTGGCTAAACACGTTACACTCCCGCTGGATAATGCGGTGTCCTTTAAAGACCCTCTGGATAGGAAGATGGACTTGGATTTAAAAAGAATTTATGTCACAGCCGGTGCGGCTTGTAAACCTGTGCTAGCACTAGCAGCCATGTCTAAGGCCATGGAAACCTGGGTTTCTGATGTTGAACTAAAATTAAGAAGTGTGTCTGAAGATGCAGTAGAGAACTCTCCTGTTCAGGAACTGAAGTTAGCTTCTGTGTTTCTTGGAGAAGCATCCATTGATGTGTTACGTCTCTTATCCAGATCCATGTTGGCTTCTGTCACAGCCAAACGGGCCCTGTGGTTGCGTCCCTGGCTGGCAGACCCAGCCTCTAAACAGGCTTGGTGCAAAATCCCTTTTGAAGGTTCCTCTTTATTTGGAAACAAATTGGATAATGCAATTACTAAAGTGACGGGTGGAAAGTCAGGTCTCCTTCCCCAAGATAGGCGCCTCTTTGGCCCTAAGAAGCAGCAACCAATAAAGCAGTTTGCAGAGCGATCAAAGGATGCCCGCTCATATAGGCCTGGGCGAGATTACAGGAGAAATTGGAAGAGCAGCCAAGCATCCTCTCGTAAGCCGGTCAGAGGCTCAGCACCTTCCGGTCAAGAAACCTCGAAGTCCTTTTGAGATTGGGCCCGTTCAGACATGCCAGGTGGGGGCACGCCTGCTCCACTTTCAGCGTGTCTGGGCGGCCTCAATCTCAGACTTCTGGACCATCAGGACAGTGTCCACAGGACACACATGGACTTTCTCAACAGATCCCGTGTCCAGATTTATTCCCACTCGCTTGCCTTCTCAGGACGAGAAAAGAAACGTTTTGCTCGACTATGTAAGCACTTTGGTAGCTCAGGGCGCAATAATTCCGGTGCCCGTGCAGGAAAGATTCCAAGGCGTGTACTCGCCCCTCTTTCTAGTACAGAAGAAGAATGGATCCTGGCGCCCTGTGATAGATCTCACCTATCTCAACAGGTTCATCAAGAACGAAAAGTTCAAAATGGAAACCTTATCTACTATCCAGAAAGCAGTACTTCCAGGAGACTGGCTAGTGTCAATAGATCTCAAAGACGCGTATTTCCATGTGCCTATAGCAGTAAACTTCCACAAGTACCTTCGTTTCGCGGTAGAACATCAACACTTCCAGTTCATCTGCCTTCCTTTTGGCCTGTCCACATCCCCAAGGGTGTTTTCCAAGGTCCTTCTAGCTGTGGTGGCTCTAATCAGAAAAAAGGGTGTACGTCTACATCACTACTTGGACGATCTTCTACTGTTGTCACAAGACCGGGATCAACTTTTGTTCCACAGGGACCTGGTCACTACAACTCTCATGGAGTTCGGGTGGTTGTTGAATCTTCAAAAAAGTCATCTGGAGCCCTCTCAACATCTGGTCTATCTAGGGGCTCAATTCAACACCGTTCAGAATACACTTTCTCTGCCTCTAGAGAAAATCCCGGTGGTTCGGGAGAGGATCCTTCCAGCCCTCTCATCCTCTTTTCTGACGGCATCCCAGTGTCTCAAGATCATCGGCACAATGGTCTCGACGGCCCCTATGGTCAAGTGGGCACTGTGGCGAATGCGGCCCTTTCAGAGGGGCTTCCTTCGGCAGTGGAATCCGGAAGATCACGATCAGCATATCTTTATTTCCCACAGCATGAGGAGCAGCTTATTTTGGTGGCTCCAACGCAAGAACCTGCTCAATTGCCATTCTCTAGTCCCCATCACATGGGTCATCATTACAACCGACGCCAGCAACTCTGGCTGGGGAGCCCATTGCATGACAGAGGTGGCTCAAGGGAAATGGCCCCCGCAAGCCCACTCCCCAGTTTCCAACGTCCTGGAGCTTCGTGCGGCTTTTCTAGCTCTTCAAGCTTTCCATCATCTAATAGAAGGCAAATCCGTACTTCTTCGAATGGACAACACCACGGCAGTGGCTTATGTGAAAAGACAGGGCGGTACCAGGAGTCTCTCCCTTCTTCAAGAAGTAGACCCAATCATGACATGGGCCCAAGCCCATCTGTCCAACATCTCGGCGGCCTACATTCCGGGGCCACAGAATGTTCAGGCAGATTTCCTTTCCAGAGTTCAGTTGAATCACAACGAGTGGTCTCTCCACATAGACTCATTCAAGTGGATTCTGTCCCTAGGGGTCTCACCAGAAGTAGACCTGTTTGCATCTCCATGCAACCACAAGCTAGTCCGGTACTTCACACGCAGCAAGTGTCACCAAGCATGCGGAACGGATGCTCTGACCGACAGAGGGGAATTCAGCAGGGCATATGCTTTTCCCCCATTTCCCATCATCCTCAGATTTCTTCAGAGACTCCAAGCGGAAGATGTGGAGATCGTCATGGTAGCCCCTCACTGGCCGAACAGGCCCTGGTTCCCACTTCTCCTGCAACTCAGCTATCGGAGCCCGATTCCCCTGCCCATCAAACCAGACCTTCTCTCGCAGGGAACAACATTACACCCCTGCCCCGCCTTGCTCAGGTTAACGGTCTGGTTCTTGAGAGGGAGAGGTTGGAGTCACTCGGATGCCCTCCTGGGGCAATCCCTACTTTAATGAACTCTAGGAGACCTAGCACGAACAGAGTTTACTGTAGAGTCTGGTCTAGATTCTTGGAATTCACGTACCCGGAGGGAAATCATTCCCTGAATTTCGGAGTTCAAGAAGTCCTGAAGTTCCTTCAAGCAGGTCTGGATAAGTCCCTATCAGTTGGGACTCTCAGGGTGCAAATATCAGCCTTATCGGTGTTCTCAGGGTTCTCCTGGGCCAAGCATATACTCATACAACAATTCTTCAAAGGTGCGGTCAGACTCAGACCTCAGAGGAAGCCAAGGTTCCCAAAATGGGACCTTCCCCTTGTCCTTAACGTCCTTTCAAGATCTAGTTTGTCGGACTCCATTAAAGATCTTACCATTAAAACAGCCTTTTTAGTAGCAATCACTTCAGCTAAAAGAGTTTCTGAGATCAGTTCTCTTGGTTATAAAGAACCTTTTCTCACGTTTTTCCCGGACCGAGTAGTCCTAATTCCGATACTCAATTCCAATCCGAAGGTATCATCGGTTTTTCATGAGAACCAGGAGATTGTACTTCCTACCTTTCGTTCTTCAGAGGATAATGAACCTCATCCCTTGGATGTAGGGAAAACTCTTATGGAATATCTCCAGTCAACGTCTTCTTTCAGACAATCGGATAATCTCTTCGTCCTTTTCTCAGGCAAGAATAGAGGGAAACGGGCCTCGTCAAGGTCCATTGCGGCCTGGATTGTGTCTGCCATTCAGCGAGCTTACTGTGTAGAGGGTTTGGCTCCTCCGGAGGCGGTGACAGCCCACTCGACGAGAAGCATCTCAACGTCCTGGGCGGCTTCACATCATGTTGCACCAGAAGTAGTCTGCAGAGCAGCTTCATGGTCTTCTGTAAATACGTTCATGACACATTATTGTGTGGAGCCAGCCTCCTTATCTTCAGTTAATTTTGGCTTGACTGTTTTGTCTGCTAATAATTTGAAGTAAAATTTGATTTGAAACATTCCCACCCGTGTGGTTTGGGCTAGTTATTTCCCACACGTAGGCTGCCATGGAGACTGCCAGGAAAACGGAAAATTCCTATCATACTTACCGTAATTTTCCTTTCCTGGTGGTCTCCATGGCAGCCGGAGTTCCCACCCTCTGGTCTTGGATTCAGCTAAGATATGGAACACTGGCTGTGCCTGCAAGCTGAAATTTATAGAGGGGGGTCCTATACCATTGGAGAGGAGGCGGGGTTAACCCACACGTAGGCTGCCATGGAGACCACCAGGAAAGGAAAATTACGGTAAGTATGATAGGAATTTTCCGTTTTCTCTTCTTTATGCATCCGCACTTCCGGGTCCGGCCGCCTATAGGCGATTATGACACTCGGAAGCAGTGGCGGCCCGTGCATAGCGGGCGCCAGGGCGCCGCCCCCCTACCCCTAAAAAAAAGAAAAAAAAAAATGACAGCGAACAAATAAAGTTTAAAAAAAAAAAAATTGGGTTCGCCGGCCTTTGTAATGGAAGTGGTGGCTAGGGGGGGGGGTGGGGTTACGTCCCAGAAGAGGCGCCGATCGGCAGCCTTCTGGGGGCGTAACCCGATCGCAAGTCCTTGCGATTGGACACCCCCACTTTCGGATATCCTGGCTGTGATTGGTCCAGTCTCCAGCCTGGACCAATCATCATCCAGGACATCCGATCCCTGACGTCACAATTGGGGCGGTGCCGGTGCGTGAGTCAGTCACTCACCGTCACCGCCGCTCGGAGGACGAGTGAAGCCGCTCTCCTTCCCGCCGCCGCCGCCGCAGAGAGGACGGACTGGATCGAGGAGGGAAGAACCCGCCGCCGCCAGGTAAGTGCATTAAATTGAAGGGAGCACGCACGCTGCACTCTGCATTGATTGGGGGACAATGCTGTGGGCACTCTGCATTTATTGGGGTACATTGCTGTGGCACTCTGCATTTATTGGGGTACAATGCTGTGGGCACTCTGGATTGATTGGGGGACGATGCTGTGGGCACTCTGCATTTATTGGGGGACAATGCTGTGGGCACTCTGCATTTATTGGGGTACAATGCTGTGGGCACTCTGCATTGATTGGGGGACAATGCTGTGGGCACTCTGCATTTATTGGAAGACAATGCTGTGGGCACTCTGCATTTATTGGGGGACAATGCTGTGGGCACTCTGCATTTATTGGGGTACAATGCTGTGGCGCACTGCATTTATTGGGATACAATGCTGTGGCACTCTGCAATCATTGGGGTACAATGCTGTGGGCACTCTGCATTTATTGGGGTACAATGCTGTGGCGCTCTGCAATCATTGGGGTACAATGCTGTGGCACTCTGCAATAATTGGGGTACAATTCTGTGGCACTCTGGAATCATTGGGGTACAATTCTGTGGCACTCTGCAATCATTGGGGTACAATTCTGTGGCGCTCTGCATTTATTGAGGTACAATGCTGAGGCGCTCTGTATTTATTGGGGTACAATGCTGTGGCGCTCTGCATTTATTGGGGTACAATGCTGTGGGCACTCTGCATTTATTGGGGTACAATGCTGTGGGCACTCTGCATTTATTGGGGTACAATGCTGTGGCGCTCTGCATTTATTGGGATACAATGCTGTGGCACTCTGCAATCATTGGGGTACAATGCTGTGGGCACTCTGCATTTATTGGGGTACAATGCTGTGGCGCTCTGCAATCATTGGGGTACAATGCTGTGGCACTCTGCAATCATTGGGGTACAATTCTGTGGCACTCTGCAATCATTGGGGTACAATTCTGTGGCGCTCTGCATTTATTGGGGTACAATGCTGAGACGCTCTGTATTTATTGGGGTACAATGCTGTGGCGCTCTGCATTTATTGGGGTACAATGCTGTGGGCACTCTGCATTTATTGGGGTACAATGCTGTGGGCACTCTGCAATCATTGGGGTACAATGCTGTGGGCACTCTGCATTTATTGGGGTACAATGCTGTGGGCACTCTGCAATCATTGGGGTACAATGCTGTGGCACTCTGCAATCATTGGGGTACAATTCTGTGGCACTCTGCAATCATTGGGGTACAGTTCTGTGGCACTCTGCAATCATTGGGGTACAATTCTGTGGCACTCTGTAATCATTGGGGTACAATTCTGTGGCACTCTGCAATCATTGGGGTACAATGCTGTGGACACTCTGCAATCATTGGGGTACAATGCTGTGGGCACTCTGCATTTATTGGGGTACAATGCTGTGGGCACTCTGCAATCATTGGGGTACAATTCTGTGGCACTCTGCAATCATTGGGGTACAATGCTGTGGCACTCTGCAATCATTGGGGGACAATGCTGTGGGCACTCTGCAATCATTGGGGACAATGCTGTGGCGCTCTGCAGTGATTGGGGACAATGCTGTGGCACTCTGAATTGAAAGGGGCATGCACGCTGAACTCTGCATTGTGGGGGCACAGCACAGTGTTAATTGCATTGAAGGGGGCACAGCACAGTGTTTATTGCATTGAAGGGGGCACAGCACAGTGTTCATTGCATTGAAGGGGGCACAGCACAGTGTTCATTGCATTGAAGGGGGCACAGCACAGTGTTCATTGCATTGAAGGGGGCACAGCTTCAAAGTCACGCAATTTTTTTACTGCGTTTTTTGGCGCGAAGCAATACCTATTACATTTTTCTTTTTGCGCCCCCCCAAAAATTTTGAGCACCAGCCGCCACTGCTCGGAAGGTTATCTCATTCGCAAGGGCTCCTGGGATAGCGGTGTCATGTATCCCAGCATACCTTGCGAATCACCTAGTGACGAAATCTCGCATTATTACACCGGCACCAGCTGTGCATTGAGTCCGCGCTCCGCCTCGCCTCCTCTTAGTGAGCTCTACGGGGTGTATTGCTTTGAGTCCGCGCTCCGCTCCGCCTCCGCCCCGCCTCCGCCCCGCCTCCTCTCAGTGAGCGTAGACTGAAAGCATTACATCCCATAGAGCTCACTGAGAGGAGGCGGGGCGGAGGCGGAGCATGGACTCAAAGCAATAAATCCCTGAGTACAGCTGGTGCCGGTGTAATAATGCGAGATTTCATCACTAGGCGATTCGCAAGGTATGCTCGGATACATGACGCCGCTATCCCAGGAGCCCTTGCGCATCGCCGAGTGACGTAATCGCCTATAGGCGGCCGGACCTGGAAGTGCGGATGAATAAAGAAGAAAAAAGGTATTTCCTTGCAAAAAAAAAATAGTTTACATTGGTAAAAGCATTTTTAAAGGGGATTACGTACATCTAAACTTATTAAAATGGGTGGAACTCCGCTTTAAGAAAAAAAGTGAAATTGACTTTTTTGAATGACACTAACTTGTTAAAGCTTATATAAGATGTAAGTGATTGGGTTTTCATGTGCTTTAAAATATTGAAGCAACAAATCTGGTACACACAGAAAGGTGACTCAGAGCTGAACTCTCGCGCAGAGTGAACGGTTGGAAGAGTTTGTTTTGCTAATGTTTAACAAGTCCTAATAGTTCTAGCAGTGAGAATGGCTCTTTATGAAGTGTCACTCTGCTCTTTAAACTCCCAGTAAAACCTTCGAAATGTAACAAAATAAACCTCCCGCACCTGAGTCCATTTAGCGGTGATCTCAACGGCGGATTTGTGGAAGGTTTTGTTACAAGGCTTACACTAACCAGGACAATGCCAGGACAATGCTGGAAAGTGACCTGGAGCTGGTCCAGCATTGTTCCGGGAACAACCTGAACTAGGATGCTGCTACTGCCTATAAAACAAATGCCATACACAATTAAATTCCTGCTGCCCATTAAATGAGTTGATGGAACTGACAGAAGCCGTGCTGCCGACCACACAGCAGGGCACAAGTATAAAACCCAACAGAGGAGAATGGATTTCACCCTCTGACATCAATTATATCACAGCTATGACTATCTCCTACCTCAACCCCTTCATACCCCTTCATACCCCTTCATACCCCTTCATACCTAAGGGTAAAAAAATCCAAATGCCTAAGCACAATTTTGCAATTTTGATATTTGTTCGTAAAAACCGTAGATATCATTACAACTAGTGGATTATACCTTGTTTTTTTTTCAAGACAAATTGGGCTTTCATTTGGTAGTAAATAGTTATGGATACCGCCTGATTTTTTTTTATTATCAATGGAAAACTGGTCCAAAATAAGAAAAAAAAAAAACATTTGTTTTTTTTTTAGCTGTATATTTCTTGTTTCCACAATAACCTTCAACCAAAGAACAACCCTAAACAAATTCTCCTGGTCCTGATGATTGCAACGATACCACATATGTGCAGGGCTTTTTTTCAGCGGGAACGCGGGGGAACGCAGTTCCGGGACCTCCTAAACTGAATGTATGTGTTGGCAAGGGGTGCTGGGGTGTGCTGGAGGGTCTATTGATGCTGGCTGCTGGGGAATCTATTGTTGCTGGAGGCTATCTATTTTTTTGGAGGAAGGAGGTCTATTGATTTTGGGAAGGTCTTCTCTTGCCCGTGTGGGATCTATTGTTGCCAGGGTGGGATTTTTGTTGCTGGGGGGTCAGTTGTTGCTTGGGGGATTTAGTGTTGAGGGAGCAGTCTTTGTTGCTGGCTGTTGAGGAATCTATTGTTGCTGGAGTGGATCTGTTTTTGCAGCAGGAGGTTCGATTGTTGCTGGGGAGGTCTGTTGTTATTGGTGGGTGATCTATTGTTGCTGGTGGTGGGTCTTATGTTGCAGGGGGTCAATTGTTGCTGAAAGGGATCTACTATTGAGGGAGGGGTCTGATGTTGCTGGCTGCTGAAGGGTCTATTGATGCTGACTATTGGGAGTCTATTGTTGCTGGGCTGGAACTATTGTCGCTGGGGTGTCCATTGTTGTAAGATCTATTTTACTGCCTTTCTTATTATCATGAACAAATTCCATACAAAATAGTTAGCACCACAAAATTATACTTGGTTCTATATTCTCTAAAAAGGGTGGTACTGGGAGGTGGGTAAGGGATGGAACCAAGGAACGGTGCTCAGAGGTGGGTAGGGGGTGGAGTTAAGGGGGACTAAGAAGGGGGGAGTTCCTGTACCTATTCTCTGAGAAAAAAAGCCCTGCATATGTGTATGTTAGTTTTTTGTTTGTGCCCATAGTCAGTGCCGGGACAAGATCATCCAGTGCCCAGGGCAAAGATGCCAAACGGCGCCCCCTTCCCGCATTCATGATGCACAATTTTAGAGGGTCCTACACTCAGTAAACCATTGCACCTAGGGCAACCACCCCCTCCTGCCCACCCTTGTCCCGGCCCTGCCCATTGTACAGCTCAGAAACAATAGTGCACATTTTAATTTTGTGCGCATTGCTTTTTTTGTCCAACCTAAAACACACCGATATAAAGAATAGAGCTGCGCTAACTTGAAATATATGTAATCAAAACATATGCATGAAAGTGGATAAGAAATAAAATTAAACAGTGAATAATTTGATTCCAATTGCAATAACACAACGTCCGTATGAAAATATCAAAGTGCCACTACATGTCACATTATAGTGCTCAGGCACACAGGAAGTGGGCCATTTGTTTAGCACATTGTGATGGATCAGATGCTGAGAAGGAAGTAGCATGCATAATAGAAGCCATAAACTCTCTACCAAATTCAACTGAAGGAAGGGTGATGGACTCAGGTGGTCCATACTGCGGTGCTGTTCCTGATTGGGGTTTGCTGCCAGGTTGGACCAGCCAGAGGGGTCAGAGTGTTGCCCATTGGAACAGACTGGAGTCACACCATTTAAATGCACTGAAGAGCTTTATTGCATCTGCCTTCTGGTAAGCGCATAGCGTGGCTTTGGCATTTGTCACGGATTGAAGAGGAAGTCACATTATTGCGGTGGATGATTTCCATTTTCTGCACCCTGCACATCTTATTGGACTTTATATTTTATCTTTCTCTTTTTTGATGATTTTTGAAATATTATGAACACTATGATATTTTCATATGGACGTTGTGTTATTGCAATTGGAATCAAATTATTCACTGTTTAATTTTATTTCTTATCCACTTTCATGCATATGTTTTGATTACATATATTTCAAGTTAGCGCAGCTCTATTCTTTATATTTGTTATTTGGTGTATTCCCACTACAGCTGCAGCTTTATTACATTCAATATTTTTCACTTTTTTAGCACAGGTTTAGTATTGTTTGTTATTTTTCATTTTTTTAGTGTGTTTAGCGCGTTTTTTTTTTGTATATAAAACACACCGATACTGACGCTAACTGACACTGGTACTAATTTAAAAAAAAAGAATCCTGCTCATAATATACTGACTCTGACAGGCGTATATTCACACTGTGCATTTAGTAACGGAAAGCGACTTTATCTATTTAAGTCAATCCCAGATTTATCCCAGATAATTTCTGGTTTATTTTAGATATTTTCTTCTTTTTATATGTAGGTATCAGAACCCCAGATCTTTGATGTTTTTTAGGAGAATTTATCTGTGTATTTTTCCTATCCATATGAGATTCGTGCCTAGTTTAAAACTAGTCTATATTGACAGATAACTTTTATAAAGCTCCTGAAGAGTGGATGCAAACTCCACGAAACGCGTAGTGCTTTGGTCTGATGGAATTCTAAAGGACTTCTATGACATTCTTTATCAATTCCTCCAAAATGTTTCCCAGACTAAATCCTTACAGCCTCTGCATGGAGATCTTACCCACTGAGATCAAAATGTTAATTCTGAGTACTTGTGTATGATTGTTTGGTTATTATAGATAAAAAAATAAAACCTACAAAAGTTCACACTGCCATATGCGATACGCTGGGGGTGTCAATTAAAAGTAAACGACACCCCCAGATCAGATCGCATATCGCAGTGCGATTTGTAAGTTCGCACAGAATCGAATCGCACTAGTGTGAACCACCATGCGATCCGATTCTGCTGCGGACCAAAAAAAGGGTCCTGTGCATGTTTTAGTGCGATTGCGGTGCAAATGCAGCCATACAAACTGTATGGCTGAATTTGCACCGCACAGATATCGCATGTAATTTTAGGAGCAGTGCGCTCCGAATTACATCCGATCTCTGTGATCGCACAAATGTGAACGGCACTTAAAGACAGATCACTGGCCTCAGAAATGATCATGTAAATCCTAGTGCCTGCCCAATTCTTGGCGGCTGTGTTCACAAACACATGACACAGACTTGTCCCTTATTACAAAGTTACATTTATGACAATCATCTCAGTTTAGGCAAAACCACAGACTGGAGGTCAGGGAATAACTATTTAATTAATGATAAAAGGTGGATTTTTTTCTGGAAAAATTAAACTGCTGCTGTATATTGTGACATGTCAGGAATTTATCCATGCAAGCTTCTAAAGTTAAGAGATCTATTGCTATCTTCTGTCTGTATCTTGGTGAGATGATGATGCTTCATAAATCATTCTTACATAAATAAAGAATTACACAACAGCATTTCATGAAATAATTCAACAGGTAAACTCCTCTATTACAGACTGTAAATTCCATATTTACATCACTTATAAACTGAAAATTTATGCCTAGTCATTGGGCTCTCTCAGTATTTCTTGACATCAAGGTCACAATTAATCTTTCCCTAAATGTTAAGGCCATGCTGTAATCAGCCTATTCTCTCTTGTATGTATACAAAGATAACCACTGTATTAGGACTTCCTTCGCACAATTTGTTTCCTTTAGATATTATCCCTTTTTTCTCATGCCCTCTGAACCCTTAGTTAGATATGTTATGTTTTGTTATTTTTATTTAGGCTGATTTACAGTTTGCAGCATATAGCAGTAAGGCTACATTTACATTAGGGTGACCAGACGTCCCCAGACTAAGTCTGTCCCCAGGTTTAGTCCCGGGGATTGCATTTGAACAGGGGCCCAGGCAATTTCAAAGACAGTCAATGCAGAATTTAAAAAAAAAAAAATTCTGAATTACACCCCCCCCCCGCTCCGCTGCTCCTACTAGCTTAGGGGGGTGTATCTGTGCCCCTTTCTGGTGATCATGTGCTGGTCGGAGCGAAAGGACTATTTCTTCCGTTTCAGGCGCATGCCCATTCCACTCCCGCTCGCATGTTCTTCTGCCTTGGCTTAATCTAAATTCATCTAGTGGCAAGGTGAATCTGCAGCCGGGCTGCATCTTCAGACAGAAGTCCTCAGTTCCATCTGGAGTATCCCACTATTCCCTTCTCCCATCCCTATTTAAAATACAGTAAAACACCAAAAACAACTACATACCCCTGGACTGATCATTGACTGAGCAAAGAAGTAAAGTGTTAATCTGTGAATGCTAGTGTTGCTAATGGTAACCCAGGGAGACCCGAAAGTGTATTATCCAGCAGTCCTCAAGGGGGCAGTGCTACATTTGGGGGCTCATCCGGGATGCAATACTGGGTTACTGCAGCGGTTGCTAGCGGCAACGGCCAAGAAATCCCACCAAGTAATGCCATGCTTTCCCAAGTAATGTACTGGAGTGTCAGTGAAGAGGATAATGTCTGCCTTACAGTGATCAGTGAAAGTGTGCTGACAATTCAAGTTAGTAACGGTGGTTGCCATGGGCAATGAATGGACATTTACACAAGAAACAGTATCTGTTCTCAAGTAAAACACAGGAGAGTTGATGAAGAGGTGATGCACTGTATTGTACAAAAGCACTGTGTCTGCTTTACAGTAATCGGTGCAAGTGTGGACGGAGAGAGAAGTGACCTGGGACACAGGAATCGGTGTGTTGGGGGTCGTGTCTGTGCATGTACTGTAAAGAAAAGTGTTGACCGTCCAATTCATGACAGCGGGACAATTTTCCTAAACAGTATGGGAGGTCAGTTGGCTTGGCGAGATGGAAGTGCAACTAAGGCCCAAGTACATACAGAGATGGCTGATGAGTGTGGGTTGAGGAACACAATCTGACAAGCAGAGATCTTTGTGCTGGCTGAGCGGAGTTGGAGCAGCAGTGAAGAGGTTACTGCACAGCGAGGGAAAGCGTGCGCTGAAGAGATCTGCCCAACAGGAGGAGCCCCCGCCAGAGAGTCAGCTGGTCTGGAGTTGTGGGCAGGGTTGGCGCCCACAGACTGCCAATATGAACTGAGGAAGAGAGCTGAGACATCACTTCCACCTTTGGGTGTAGCTGAGAGAGAGATACGTGTGGAGGAGTTGGTAGAATCACCACAGTCTGTCCAAACATTGTATATATTTTATTAGTTGGACTGTTTCACTGTTTTACCATTTGTTTTAAATTCGCCTACATTTCACCTTTTTAGTAAATAACCCGGAACCCTTTTTTGTTTACTTGTTTATTACTGAATAATACTGTTATATTTCTGGTTTCAGAAAATAAAGAGACATGCTTTATTTTATTTACAATCTTTATTGTCATCTTTGCTAGTCATATTGTTTCCAGCATCAACAAAAAGGGTGACTGAAAAACATCATAAAGGGACAAGCTTTGTAAATATTTTTGTTAAATGAGTATAACTAGTAGAACTGCAATCACCTACATAATGAGAATCGAATACGTAACTTGTGAATAGGTAACCTGTGTGTATGTGGCTCTGATACTAGCCAATGCCTCACCAGCCACTGACCTCACCGCACGTCCCTGGAGTGGGTGTATATAGTGTTTGGTTTCTCTGCCTAACAGGGAGACAGTCATGCACATTTAAGTGCTGTCTGCTTAACAGAGAGCTGTGATTGATTGGTAGAGTCTGCTAAGTGTGCTCTGGTGCTGCTCATGCTGTCTTGAGGTTTCACACAGATCAAGTAGCAATGGAGTATACTGGATAGTGGGTGGGACATGGCAGATGAGATCATGGATGTCCGACAGCCCTGGCCAATTAGACTGGGTTGTGTCTCAAGGCATGCTGGGTGACTGTATTTATGTCTGAAAAGCACATGGGCTCTGGGTTCAGTCCAGTCTACCTCTGCAGAGAGAGGTCCAGGTGGGGACTCTGAGAGGGCTGATGCTTCTCCCCCGCACAGGCTGCCATGCGGCCTCAGGTAGGAGACCTGAGGGTCTGAAACACTAAAGCTGAAACCCATGGTTCTCTTGCAAGCTGACTGAGGGAGGATGTCCAAAGAGCCTGTCTGGTATTATAGAGGAAGGTGACCTGCAGCCAGACCTTTGTGAGTACAGACCCCCTAAAGGAATCCCAGAGACTGTTGCTGCTAAAACCTCCCTCTTTGTGCTAGAAGTCAGCATACTGGGTGTTAGCTAAAGGGAACACCGGCTAGCGCCTTGAAGAAGTAAAGTCCACTAAATTCCCTCTGCTACAAAGGGACTTGTTCATTACGTACAGCCTGCTGCATAGTGCTACTGAAAGTCTTCTACACACTTCTATTGAAGAAGTTGTCATTTGGAGTATCCTACTAAATCCCTTCTGCTATCCAAGTTCTTCAAATACAATTAAAAAACAAAATGCATCCCCTATACTGGTTATTGGAAATAACGAGCAGAAGAGTGTGTGCACCTGGCTGTGTGAAAATACCCTGTAACTGGCTGTGGATAAATCAGTGAGAGACCCGGGCACAATTATTCAAGTGGCTCCTGTGAGGGTAGCGCTACAGGTGCAATTCAACAAGTGTAGCCATGGGGTCCAATCCAGCCTTAATTTTATGACCTGAAACATGATGAATCTGGCTGTTTATGTACGGCAAAACAAATATTAAAAGCTAAACTCCAGGTATGTTCTCTATAGCAGCTTGGACAAATTAAGTATGCATATCTCATACCTAATAGATCACTGCAGAAGCTGACAATCACTGAAGTAGATTCAATCTTCTAGGATCTGTGATAGGCTTCCCTCTTGCACACTGTCGACCGCATATGGACAGTGTGCAGAAGGAAAGTTGCTCCCGCAGGACCAAGAAGATCGCAGCTATCAGTGCAGTACGGCCAACTACTATAACAATTGTCAGCTTCCCCAGCGGCCTATAAAGTATGAGATATGCATACTTTGCCAAGCTGGATGAATGTAATTACGCAATAGAGATCATGCCCGGAGCTGATAACTGATTTCATCCTTCTAAACACGCCAATTTGTTTGAAAACACAGTGCTTTGGCAAAGTAAATGCTGTTCAGTAATGATTTGCATCTACTTTAAATTAAACTATGTACACTTCCTCCAGCTTAAGTACAAATGCAAACTATTTAAGCCTGCATTACCGCTTCACTAAAAACTACTAGATAATTATATTAAAAATAAATAAAAAAATAATATGTGCTAGTTCCTCATGTCATGTCTCCATCACCTATTTGCATATACAAAGAACTAAAAACATTTTTCATAGGACTTTATATGAGGTACAACATTTGCATAAAAATATTTAATAAGCAATAGAACAAATTTTTTTGCATAAGAACATTTTTTAAAACAGCAAGCTGATTTGTAAATACTACTGTGTATCGGCATACAATTAACATAGTATTCATATAATGATAATTCCACTATTCCAAGTTTTTCACTAAACATAATGATGGGTACATCCTTTAGCTCAACACGCTTCGTGACGATAATCTCACTTCTTCAGGAGCAGATGCCCATTGTAAAATAAATCAGCTATATAGCGATGCCCATTGTAAAATAAATCAGCTATTATAACAATGTAAAAAAACACCTCCAAATGGAAACCACTGCCAGGTGTCTGGCTTGGGAGTTGTGAGGGGAACCCATGGCACCCCAATGGGAAAACCGAGTACATGTGTTATTGAGTAATCATTCCAGACATGACTTCAGCACCCACAGGAAAAGTGGTCCCACAGGGACCTGGAGTCGTGTCTGGGATGATTGCTTACTCACACATGCCCCCCAGTTTTGCCACCCCCCCCAAAACTCCCCACCCTGACATTTGACGATGGTTTCCTTTCAGAGGTAATCTCCAAATCTCCATAATCCCAGGAGCAGATGCCCATTGTAAAATAAATCAGCTATGCAGCAATCTAAATGAACACCTCCAAAGGGAAACCACTGGCAGATGTCTGGCTAGGAAGTCGTGGGGGGGGGGGGGAGGCTTCACTTCTTGTTTCCCTTACTACAGATGCCAGCACCTGCACCCGAAGCTGATCAGCTAGGGGTTCCGACATTGCGGGATCCCTGGACAGGTAAGTGTCCTTATATTAAAAGTCAGAAGCTACAGTATTTGTAGCTGCTGACTTTTATTTATTTCTTTATTTACAGACTGGAACTCCGCTTTAATTGATACGAGAGGTGACTACACTTAAAGTGGAGTTCCACCCTATTTTTATACTTACCTCCATCTTCTCGCTCCGGGTCACCTGAAAAAGAAATGGATAATCGCATATTTTTTTTTTTTTTACTTACCTCGTAGCGAAGAAAAAATACTTACCTTACTTCCTTCTTCCTCCTTCCTCGGCCGCGGCCCGTCGTCACTTCCTGGCTCTGCAATGATTCCTGGGAGCTGAACGTCATAGCTCCCAGGAATCATTGCGCCTGCACCGGCCCCGACGTCAGTTCCGGGTCGCGCGCGTCATCCCCTTCTAAACAGCTTCTGGGCATGCCCAGAAGCTGTAGAGGGATGACGCGCGCGACCCGGAAGTGACGTCGGGGCCGGCGCAGAGCATCGTGGGACCAAAGAAGGCGGAAGAAGACGCCGAAGGGGATCTCGCTGGCTTCAAGCTGCCCACATCTGAGATGGCAGCGCTGGACAAGACGTTTGCAAGGTAAGTATTTGTCCTAACAGGTAAGTGCAACCCGGGACAGATCAGAGGCTAGCCATTGTGGAATGTACTAGCCCTGACTGTCCCGGGGGTATTAAAAAAAAAAAAAAAAAATCCAGGGTGGAACTCCGCTTTAAAGCGGAGTTCTACTGTTTTTTTTTAATTTGCTCTTAATACGATTCCCATCCTCTGTTCGCTTTTAAATGATAACTATTTTTATTAAATTTTTTTCTAAATAGCTGTAAATCCTGATTTTGTGGAGCACTTCCTGCTCCGGCCGTCTAGACGATTACGTCATTAGGCACTTCCCATGGACACGTGGTTTATCAGCATCATGTATCTCAGAAGTCCATGGGAGTCGCCTAATACCGAAATCTCGCGTTTTTCCCATCAGGAAGTGACGCAAATGGGAGGAGTTTGGCGCCATTTTCAAGGAGAAGCATCTACAGGTAGGAAGGGGAGCAGCTCATTTCAAAACAACAGCTGTATTTTAAAGCAAGATGTGGTGGGCACTGATTAGGTGATTGATGTGGGCACTAAATAGGTGATGTGGGCACTGTACTGGTCAGGAGATCGGGAGGTGCATGCTGGGTATCCAGCTGCACTGATTCTCGTAAATAGATACAAGAGGGCTTCAGATGCCTACAGTGGAGATGGACCCTGCCAGCTTCTGAGATTTAGGTTCTTTTATTCAATTTAAACATAAATAAAAAGGACTACATTAATAACACTATCTAAAGATTGCATATAAAGTGGACCAAGTTAGAGTGGAGTTGTAAAAAAAAAATTTAATTTGGGGACTGGAGCCCTGCTTTAAAGTAATTGTAATGTTTCGTTTTTTTTTTTTAACTAACAAACAGCAGCCCCGGTCCTTTTTGTTGCTGCTCCTGGCCTCTCCCTCCTATCAAGTGCCCCCACAGCAAGCAGCTTGCTATGGGGGGCGCCCGAGCCGAGCTGCAGCTCAGTGTGTCCATTCAGACACGAAGCTGCCATTCGGCCCCGTCTCCTCTTTCTCCTGATTGGCTAACTGACTTTAAATGACAGCTGCGGGAGCCAATGGCGCTGCAGCTGTGTCTCAGCCAATCAGGAGAGAGTGTCCAGGTGGCCGAGGGACTCGTGGACATTGCTGGATAGAGAAGGGGTTTAGGTAAGTATTAGGGGGTCTTGGGGAGGCTTTACGATAAATGCCACCTGACTTTCAACTCCTTTAATGCTTTCTAGGCAAAATCAAGGAAATAAAAAGAGGCAAACAACTTATAATTTCAATACAGTTCTCAGGTGATAGCAACACAAAATAAACATAAAAGGTTAGATGTGCAAATTTGCTTAATATTGCCAGAGTCAGTAAGAGTTTGTCTTGCTGTATGAAAAGGAGGTCAACTGCAGCTCAAACGCACCTGTCAATTAATTTTTTAGATGATCTCAGAAATGTTTCAGGGTACATTCACACCAGCCACTGTGATATAGGGTGACAGCAGTGTCGATGCTCCGATCACGCCCATTGCGTTGTTCACTTTTTTTCTATGACCTCATAGTGACATTTCATTAAAGAGGAGCTCCAGTCAAAACTGTAGCTGCTAACTTTTTTTGAATCAAAACTTTTTTATGGACAAGGATTGTAAGTGACCATACAGCCCAATAATATGGTATACAGATAAATCAGAACACAATTATTGCACATACTAATACAGATACAGTCAATAAAATAAAAGGCGGTCACCTGGTATAAAGCACATATAAAACTTTTTTTTTTTTTTGCAAAAACAGAAAACAAAAGGAAAAAGAAAGAAAAAAGAAAAACGAATCAAACCACCCGAGCTTGTTAATAGACATCTGCTCAAAATGCTTTTGGTGGGTTTAAAATCGAAACAATCTATCCATCCCTACTGTGGAGGGGCAAGGCTTGGGTTACCTAGCCAGCTTTGCCAGACAAGGTTGAATTTTTGGACCGCATTACGATGGCGATAGGCCAATTGTTCTCTAAGAAGGATAGAGTTAACATAGGCAACCCACTGGGCCCTAGTAGGCACAGTAGATGCCAGCCAAAATCGGGCAATCAACTTCCTAGCAAGGTATAATAATCTGGTTACCATGATGTAAATACCTTTTAGATACATTTCAGCATCGATCGCACCCAACAGACACACCAGCGGGGTGAGAGGTATAATTGTTTGGGTTAGATCAGAAATAGTTTGCATAACCTCTGCCCAATATCGTGTAAGTTTCGGGCAACGCCATATCCTGTGTATAAAGTCCCCTCTGTGGACTGTACATTTTGGACATAAAGGAGAATGCCTCCAGCCCCAATCAAATAGTTTAATAGGTGTACGATAAGTTCTGTGCAGGATAAATAGTTGCGAGAGTTTATGGGAAGCCGATACCGACACAACTGGAAGAGACTCCAGGGCCATGTCCCATTGATCCCCATCTATATCTCCAAGCTTTTTTAATAAGCAGACACTCACCTGTCCCACGATACAGCGATGTGCTTACCTGGGCTTTTTTCTCCATCCCTCTTTGGTCCCCAATGCCGGCACTTTAACTATTGGCACCCGACTGTGACAGCTTGCGGCTTTACAGCCATGTGCCCACTGTGACATGTCCCAGATGACTGCGGGGAGGGAGGGGGAAAGGAGAACTTTCGCTCGGATCACTTAGGCAGTCTGAGTGGAAGTGGGAGAAGGTACCTGTCAAAATCAGGTACCTGCTCCCCCCCCCCAAAAAAAAAGTGCCATTTCCTAAAGGGGGGGGGGGAAGCCTTAAAGTGTAACTTTCCCTTTTGGGGGAAGCTCCGCTTTATTTGGCCGCTGTGTGGTGGAGTGCCTTGCACTGTGCTATGCTGGATAAAAATGAAAAAAAAAAGTGAACCTGCCAAGTAGAAGAAAAGGCATTCTGCCTTTTCCGGTGGTGGGACTGCACTGAAATAGCCACCCAATGCAGTCCCATTGACCTAGTGTGAACCTACCCTCCATCTGATGTCAAATGCAATATACCTAAAAGCACACTGCATATAATATGCTGTGTTTAGAAGCATACTGCCTTTCTCTACGGATCTGAATCCAGCAGTACTGTATGCTGTGGGCCCATTCACACAGTTGCGTTTTGGTCTGTAGAGTTGAGCTGTGTAAACTAAAACAAGAAAAATCTGCATCTGCAGACTATATTTTATGCAGTATGCATGTAAATGTTTATGCCATCATTCACATACATAACAAGTAAATGGACATGGCCAACTGTGCTGCCTAGTAATTCAGGGTAAGAGGCCAGAGGTCAGCATAATCAATGTGTAAGCAGCAGCGATGGTGCAGACGCAGAATGACCTCGGCCTTTAGTCGTTCTGCTTCAATAAGAGTAATAATAACATGTGGTAAGGTATTTTTTTATTTGCATTTACATCATTTTTAATAATTTCTTTATTGTTAATAATTCCTCAGACAAAACTCTGAAAGTACTTGGCAAAGCCTGTTTCACTAAGGCACGTTACATTATGGATGGGGGAAAAGGGATTGGAGCGGAAGCCACGTGTCATACAATGAGGTTATGAAAGCATACATTGTATGCACCATTTAGAAGAGAGAACATCACAATATTTAAGTCCAGAATGACTTAATGATGACATACGAGCACCCTGGAGGAGTCCTATTTATAGACAGGTATAAACTCAGTGCTCTATTACCATCATCTAGGTGTTGAGAGCTGCCTTGGACAGATTGTACAGGATATAGTTCCTCTGAAAGTTTTCTTTTTTTTTTAACTGTTCTTTAAAAAAAAAAAAAAAAGAAACATTCACAGTAAACATGCCTTGTGTCATTTTCAAAAGCAATTGTCTAAAAACTCAAAATACTTTAGTAGAGTAGTTCTATACCCCAATATTTGTTTTATTTGAGTAGTGTAAAAAGTAATTAAAACTTTTATTTCTGTGTCTTTTTGAGGAGATTACCCTTGACATCCTGTCCTGGACACACAACAGGAAGTGGGATAAAAACCCCTGCAAACTCTTCTTAGGTATTGCTGGAACAGATGTACAGTTAGGTCCATAAATATTGGGACATCAACACAATTCTAATCTTTTTGGCTCTATTCACCACCACAATGGATTTGACATGAAACAAACAAGATGTGCTTTAACTGCAGACTTTCAACTTTAATTTGAGGGTATTTACATCAAAATCAGGTGAAAGGTGTAGGAATTACAACAGTTTGTATATGTGCCTTCCAATTTTTAAGGGACCAAAAGTAATGGGACAGATTAACAATCATAAATCAAACTTTCCCTTTTTAATATTTGGTTGCAAATCTTTTGCAGTCAATTACAGCCTGAAGTATGGAACGCATAGACATCACAAGGCGCTGGGTTTCATCCCTGGTGATGCTCTGCCAGGCCTCTACTGCAACTGTCTTCAGTTCCTGCTTGTTCTTGGGGCATTTTCCCTTCAGTTTTGTCTTCAGCAAGTGAAATGCATGCTCAATCGGATTCAGGTCAGGTGATTGACTTGGCCCTTGCATAACATTCCACTTCTTTCCCTTAAAAAACTCTTTGGTTGCTCTCGCAGTCTCGCAGTATGCTTCAGGTCATTGTCCATCTGCACTGTGAAGCGCCGTCCAATGAGTTCTGAAGCATTTGGCTGAATATGAGCAGATAATATTGCCCGAAACACTTCAGAATTCATCCTGCTGCTTTTGTCAGCAGTCACATCATCAATAAATACAAGAGAACCAGTTCCATTGGCAGCCATACATGCCCACGCCATGACACTAACACCACCGTGCTTTACTGATGATATACTTAGGATCATGAGCAGTTCCTTTCCTTCTCCATACTCTTCTCTTCCCATCACTCTGGTACAAGTTGGTCTTGGTCTCATCTGTCCATAGGATGTTGTTCCAGAACTGTGAAGGCTTTTTAGATGTTGTTTGGCAAACTCTAATCTGGCCTTCCTGTTTTTGAGGCTCACCAATGGTTTACGTCTTGTGGTGAATCCTCTGTATTCACTCTGGTGAAGTCTTCTCTTGATTGTTGACTTTGACACACATACACCTACCTCCTGGAGAGTGTTCTTGATCTGGCTAACTGTTGTGAAGGGTGTTTTCTTCACCAGGGAAAGAATTCTTTGGTCATCAATCACAGTTGTTTTCCGTGGTCCTCCGGGTCTTTTGGTGTTGCTGAGCTTACTGGTGCATTCTTTCTTTTTAAGGATGTTCCAAACAGTTGATTTGGCCACACCTAATGTTTTTGCTATTCTATGATGGGTTTGTTTTGTTTTTTCAGCCTAATGATGGCTTGCTTCACTGATAGTGACAGCTCTTTGGATCTCATATTGAGAGTTGACAGCAACAGATTCCAAATGCAAATATCACACTTGGAACGAACTCTGGACCTTGTATCTGCTCCTTGTGAATGGGATAATGAGGGAATAACACACACCTTGCCATGGAACAGCTGAGAAGCAAATTGTCCCATTACTTTTGGTCCCTTAAAAAGTGGGAGGCACATATACAAACTGTTGTAATTCCTACACCTTTCACCTGATTTGGATGTAAATACCCTCAAATTAAAGCTGAAAGTCTGTAGTTAATTCACATCTTGTTTGTTTCATTTCAAATACATTGTGGTGGTGTATACAGCCAAAAAGATTAGAATTGTGTTGATGTCCCAATATTTATTGGTTGGAAGACTTCCCTTCCATTCCTGTTCTGGTGACAACATACTGGCATTACCTAGGGTGGTCTGCATGAAAATACAGCCTGCCTAAGAATGCCTACTCCTCCAGACTGACATTCACCCATCAAGGCATTTTGATATTTGCATAGTTCCTCCTAAGAGTAAGTCCACTGCTTGTATCAGGTCCAAAGGCCCTTGAGAAGAGGACGAGGTGCTGTGATGTTTTCAGGAAGATACACTATATAATACTGGAACACCTGCCCTTACAAGCACATGAACTTTAATGGCATCCTAGTCTTAGTCCATAGAGTTTAATATTGAGTTGGCCCACCCTTTGCAACCATAACAGCTCCAACTCCTGAGAAAATCTGGATAAAACAACTGGGGGGGGGGGGGAGGGGGGGGAGGATTCTCCAGAAAAACAGGAGAAAAGGGATGTTTTTGGATGCTTTGTATTTGAAAAAATGTGAAGCAAAAGATTTATATAAAAGTAACCAACTTTATTACATGATTAGTACAAAAAATATATATATACTGTATATGATAATGGTAATACAAAAGGACAGACAACCAGTTTCACAAACCAGTGTAAACCATACAATATAAAGGTACATATAGTAAAAGACCTTCAATGCATCAAAACATATGGATGTACAGACAATGGATACCACACACTGTTGGAAACAGATAAAGATGACGAATTGTTGGATCACCAACAAACCGGAACGCGTTTCGACTTTAAATAGTCTTCTTCAGGGGGTATTTATTGGTCCACAATTCTTTTAACAAGCATCTGTCAGCAAGCTTCAACTCCTCTAGGAAGGCTGTCCACAAGGTTTAGGAGAGTGTCTTTGGGAATGTTTGACCACTCTTCCAGAAGCACATTTGTGAGGTCAGGCACTGATGTAGAACGAGAAGGCCTGGCTCTCGGTCTCTGCTCTAATTCTTCCCAAAGGTGTTCTTCCGGGTTGAGGTAAGGACTCTGTGCAGGCCAGTCAAGTTCCTCCACCCCAAACTCACTCATCCATGTCTTTATGGACCTTGCTTTGTGCACTGGAGCTCAGTCATGTTGGAACAGGAAGGGGCCACCCTCAAACTTGTTCCACAAAGTTGTCCAAAATGTCTTGGTATGCTGACGCCTTAAGAGTTTCCTTCACTGGAACGAAGGAGCCAAGCCCAGCCCCTGTAAATCAGCCCCACACCATAATCCCCCTTCCACCAAAAGATTTGGACCAGTGCACAAAGCAAGGTCCATAAAGACATGGGTGAGCAAGTTTGGGGTGGAGGAGCTTGGCTAGCGTGCACAGATTGTTAATCACAACCCGATAGAACATCTTTTGAAACAATTAGAGCGGAGACTGAGAACAAGGCCTTCTCGTCCACATCAGTGCCTGACCTCAGAAATGCACTTCTGGAAGAATGGTCAAACATTCCCATACACATACTCCTAAACCTTGTGGACAGCCTTCCCAGAAGAGTTGAAGCTGGTATAGCTACAAAGGGTGGGCCAACCCAATATTGAACCCTACGGACTAAGACTGGGATGCCTTTAAAGTTCATGTGCCTGTAAAGGCAGGCGTCCCAATACTTTTGACAATATAGTGTATGTTGTAAAAATAAGTCGCGCTATGAAATGATCAATGGAGATATAAAGTCCATACAGTCCAAGCATAAAGTGAAGATGTAATCCAGGACCAGGAACCCCTAAGGGTGTATGCTTACCAGATTGAGGTAAGGTAAAGGCAGATTCTTTGAATAGAACTTGTCACCTTGATAGTAGATCCAGGTCCACGTGAACGGTTAGCTCAATGGTCATTGGATCATGGAAGTAAAGGTAAAAACGCAATAGCGTAAAACCTTACAAACTAAATTATTTAAACACCACAGTGTTCTTGAAAGATAAGTTCAATTGTGTGAATGAATAAACCTCCACCAATAAGGTTGATCACTAATAACAGTGAATAAAAAAACCATGCAAAAAATAAAAATAAAAAATAAATAATAAATGTGATGGGTACCCCTTACCAAAGGTGATAAGGGTAAACATCAAAAATAATATGACGTGTTATAGCTGAAGTCGCCTCTTACCGGACAACATTAATTGAATAGCCAATATAGGGAGGGCAAAAGTGTGAAATTTGCGTGTTGAACCACCACCTCTTATAGCTAGATTCGCCTCTTACCATATGAAAGAAGAATTATAGCAAAACGTGCAGATCACAAATCAGTGTGAACCCGGAGCCAATAATAACACACACCAATAGGGGTCGCCTCTTACCAAATGTAAATAGTAGTCGAGCCTGTATGATGATCGAGCATCCAAGGACCCGACCCTTACTCTGGGGTGCTGTTTCCTCAAATAACCGGAGGTATTGCAAGTGTTCACCCACATGAAGAAAAAAAGGCTCCCATAGCGTAAAACCATTAAAATTTATTCTCAAATAAAAGCAAAATAACTTACAACAAGACCAGGAATGAAGGAGCAATGTTTGTCAGCCGCCGGCCGGACGGCTTCGCTCGCCCGCACTCTCCGGTCGCAATCCGATGACGTCAGTACGCCGTGACCCGACGACGTTTCGTCACAGATGACGTTTTCAAAGGCCGTCCGGCCGGCGGCTGACAAACATTGCTCCTTCATTCCTGGTCTTGTTGTAAGTTATTTTGCTTTTATTTGAGAATAAATTTTAATGGTTTTACGCTATGGGAGCCTTTTTTTCTTCATGTGGGTGAACACTTGCAATACCTCCGGTTATTTGAGGAAACAGCACCCCAGAGTAAGGGTCGGGTCCTTGGATGCTCGATCATCATACAGGCTCGACTACTATTTACATTTGGTAAGAGGCGACCCCTATTGGTGTGTCTTATTATTGGCTCCGGGTTCACACTGAATTGTGATCTGCACGTTTTGCTATAATTCTTCTTTCATATGGTAAGAGGCGAATCTAGCTATAAGAGGTGGTGGTTCAACACGCAAATTTCACACTTTTGCCCTCCCTATATTGGCTATTCAATTAATGTTGTCCGGTAAGAGGCGACTTCAGCTATAACACGTCATATTATTTTTGATGTTTACCCTTATCACCTTTGGTAAGGGGTACCCATCACATTTATTATTTATTTTTTATTTTTATTTTTTGCATGGTTTTTTTATTCACTGTTATTAGTGATCAACCTTATTGGTGGAGGTTTATTCATTCACACAATTGAACTTATTTTTCAAGAACACTGTGGTGTTTAAATAATTTAGTTTGTAAGGTTTTACGCTATTGCGTTTTTACCTTTACTTCCATGATCCAATGACCATTGAGCTAACCGTTCACGTGGACCTGGATCTACTATCAAGGTGACAAGTTCTATTCAAAGAATCTGCCTTTACCTTACCTCAATCTGGTAAGCATACACCCTTAGGGGTTCCTGGTCCTGGATTACATCTTCACTTTATGCTTGGACTGTATGGACTTTATATCTCCATTGATCATTTCATAGCGCGACTTATTTTTACAATATTCTACAGGGTGTGGTCACACTAGAAGTTGCTGCTGTTTATTATATTTTTTCCTTTAGCGCGGTTAATATTTTTACATTAATATAGTGTATGTTCAGCATCCTGCCGGACCCTCCTATTTTCCATATTCTGCTTGAAATGTATAGAAAACCACAGAACCCCAATGGTGATATCACTTGGTCTAAACTAAGTTATGTAATGAAAGTGAAAAGGAGTTATTTCAAATTATTATTAGCATTTGATAAAAGGGAAAGGAGGAACCAGAGAAGACAAAATATAAGTGGATAAAACTTCAGCTTTACCTATTACCCTTCACTAAAAATGATAGCAGCATACAGTACAGCTCTATATGTTGATATTAAATCATCTTACATTTATTAGTTAAACAAACATGTAGGCAGGTGCAATCTGTTGTCTCCACAGCAGGTGGTGCTCGTCTACAGTGTAGGGAGGAAGTCAAGAGGAACATGGTTCCTCTATGGTTTCCTGAGTCAATGGGGCATCGATCTGATTGGTTGCTGGCTGCCCATGTGACTCTGGCAGCCATCTTAGGTGTGACAAAGTCTATTTAAAGCAGAACTCCACCCAAAAGGGGAAATTCTGCTTTAAGGCCTTGTCCCCCGCTCTTCTTGCACAATTGGCACTTTTGAGGAGTGGAGGGAGGGGAGCAGGTACCCGATTTTGACAGGTACCTGCTCCCTCTTCCATTCCAAGGGGGCAGCGCTCCATTCCAAGGGGGAAGTTCTCCTTCCTCCCCCTGCAGTCTTCTGGGACACTAACAGGTCCCAGAAGTCTGCATCCACCAATCAGGATGCGCAGCGCGACTCACGCATGTGCAGTGGGCACCTGGCTGTGAAGCCGCAAGCTGTCACAGCATGGTGCCCATAGTGAAGAAGTCAGCGCCGCCGAGGGAGGACGGAGGATAAAGGGATAAAGACGTCTGGGGTTAGCTCACCGCTGGACCGTGGGACAGGTGGGTGGCTGTTTTTTAAAAGTCAGCAGCTACACTTTTTGTAGCTGCTGACTTTAATTTTTTTTTTTTTATAGGTTTCTGGAGCTCCTCTTTAAGACCCTGAGTTTAATGTGCATTTATGTGTGTGTGTAGTGTAGAGACAGGTCATCCGTTTGTTAGGGACAGTATTAGCTGCAGGGAAAGGTTGCAGACAAGTAGGGAAAGCTCAGGGCTCGGCAATCTCCGTTTGGAAGGGTTAGAATGGTCCGGTCTATTCAGGTGAGCGTTTCCACTGCAAATCGGGCCACCAGGGACCATGCGGGGTTTACACCGAATGAGGTGTTTGTTTTGCTCTTTCATTTGACGTGAGCATTGAAGTTTTCCTGTCCGCCAATCAGTGGAATGTATCGTGTGACGCCAGTAGCTCCGCCCTAACCGTACCGTACCATTTCCTATGGCCCTACATCTGAAGCAGGACCAGGAATGGTGCGGTTTGATTCGGTTGTATGGGCCACTTTCATAATGGAAACACTCAAATTAGCGTACCGTACCGAACCGACCCGAACCGATCTGCTCAGTGGAAACGAGGCATTAGACATCTTCCCGTTTGGGCTAGGAACGGCCAGGCCACATTCTGCCCCTCTAGACAGACGCTATCAGTTCAGTTGATACCTACTCCACTACATGCTGTTGGCACCCATAAATGTTCCTGGTTAGGTCTCATCCCACCGGGTTTGTCATGAAACTGTTTTGTCTTTACTTCAATTCAAGTTCCACCATTTGCACCTGGACTGTATGTGCATTATTGCCTCTGCACCACGATGCACCCACCCACATTTTTTCCTTTTACTTACAATTACTCTTTTTCTACTTCCTGGTTGAGTGAGGTACTGCTCATCTAACCCTGACCTCACAGATGGGAGGGAAGTCCCACTCACATGTTCCAGGAGGCAGATCCAGAGTTTTAGACAGAGTTCCAGAAAGTAAAAAGGGATGAATTGATCTCCTTTAGTGAAAAGTGAAAGGAATGGGAAGGAGAATGCAAAGTTACACTTTAAGCCAGGGATCCTCAAACTACGGCCCTCCAGTTGTTGCGTAAGTACACATCCCATGAGGCATTGTAAAACTGTAACATTCACAGACATGACTAGGCATGATGGGAATTGTAGTTGCTGAACAACTGGAGGGCCATAGTTTGAAGACCCCTGCTTTAAGCCATTATGTTCTAATCCTGAACTGTTTAATTGGGCCTTTTCCCCATTTAAGAGCAATCTGTTCTGACTTACCTGTGTCTCAAGACAGGAAATGAACCAGTTACCATTCCCTACTCTATTTGAAACAAAATGTTAACTGCAACTTTATACACCTGAGTTGACCTTCTAAGCCTGTATAGGAAAAAAAATAACCTTCATAACTAACATTCCTTACTTACTGTCCCATTATATCCTTGCAGGGTCTAGAAGCTTCCATGGAGCCCATTCCATATGTTAAGGTCTTGCACATTCCATGCACTCCGGAGACCCTGCAGAGCCTGCGGTGAGGTCTCTATAGAAAGACAAAATATGGAAGAAACGCTAGGAGGTATTTTACTCTTTGATTATCTTACTGTCTTCAGGGATTTTGTATGTAAAGATTTCTGTAAAGATACCCAACACTTGGATCCTGTGTAGTCTAACTCAGGCCACACACTTAGGGCCCATTCACACTTATCCATTCCTTTACCTGTGTTAATGCATGCACGTTTATGCACGTTGTATCATGGATTACTCCACATTGTGTTAAAGTGGAATTAAAGTATTTTTTTTTTTTTTTTTAGCTTTGGATAGAGTAGAGAGCTATTAGAATGCTTGTCTGTTTTTAATGCTATGCCCCTATTAAGGTAATTCACCCTCTTGACTGATTTTGAGTTATTGCATCAAAACCAAAGTGATTGGGCAGGCCAGTTGGAAAATGTTTCAATATTTTTTGGAGCAGATCAGATAGTTATTTTGGCAATGCAAATGTATCTGCATTTAGGTTTGTGTACTCACTTCTGCACATCTGTCCAATTTTGACATGTGGCTGTGTCATTGCATCCAATGATCTGCATCCAATTCTATAGGCTATTTGCATGCAGCTTGGGGTGTATACAAACACAAAAAAAAATGGCTCTTGCACACAGGGCGGTGCCAGCGCCCATCTGAATGAGCCCAAATATTCACCTTTAATCTGTACATTTCCTCTGCAGTACCTTTCTCTGCCATTAGTTGTCCTCAGTCTGATGGCCAACATTGTTCGATCCACTTCCTCTAAGCCCAGTCATTCTGGACACGCCCCCAACCTGTGACTGGACACTGAAAGGAGAAGCAGCACATCGATGAACTAATTTCTCTGTCATTCTCCTCTCTCCTTCGGTCATTATGCTTCTTCTCAGCACATGAACTGGTTTATATATAGTGAACTTGGCGTTGAGTTATTCACTTTAAGGTCATTACAGAGGACAAGGGGGCACTCGTTATGTGTAGAGGAAAATAGATTTTGTCTCCAAATACAGAAAGGTTTCTTCACAGTAAGAGCTGTGAAAATGTGGAATAGACTCCCTCCAGAGGTGGTTCTGGCCAGCTCAATAGATTGCTTTAAAAAGGCCTGGATTCTTTCCTAAATGTACATAACAAATAATCTAACTGGGTACGAATAATTATAGGTAACGTTGGTCCAGGGAATATAAGACTGCCTCTTTGGGGGGATCAGGAAGAGATTTTTTCCCCTGCTGTGGCAAATTGGATCCTGCTTTCCTGGGGCTTTTCTCCTACCTCTGGATCAACTGTGGGTATAGGATTGTGTATGTGGGATTGTATGGTTGTTTTTTTTTATTGATCAAACTAGATGTGTATTTTTTCAACCTGACTTAGGCTCGGGTCACACTGGGGCGGCTTCAAAGTCGCCCGACTCTGAAGCCGCCCCCTACAGCACGACTTCAGCGCGGCTTGCAAACAACTTCTTTAATAGAAATGAATGCACGTCACTCCAAAGTCACCACCAAGTAGTGCAGGAACCTTTTTCTAAGTGGGAGCAACTTGAGTCACTCCAATTAGACTGGTTCTATTGCACTGAATGAAGCGCAACTTGTCAGGCGACAAAATCGCCTGACAAGTCGCCCCAGTGTAAACCGAGCCGTACTATGTAACTGATTGCATGCTGGTATTGCTACTTCCTCTCACATGCAAGCCTAGCTGCACAGGCTCATTCCAAGGTTAAATTCAGGTACTTGCACTACTTTTATTTTAAAAATAAATTTAATGGGTATTAAAGCAGAGTTCCGGCCTCGGGGGTCAATTTGAGCTAAAAATACCCCCGGGACAGTCAGGGCTAGTACATTCCACAATGGATAGCCTCTGAACTGTCCCGGGTGGCACTTACCTGTAAGAAGAAATACTTACCTTGAAAATTTCTTCTCCAGCGCTGCCATCTCAGGTGTGGGCAGCTGAAGCCACAGCTTCCGTCTTTGTGTCCTCTTCCGTGATGTCGGAGTCCCACAATGCACTGCACCGGCCCCGCTTGTCACTTCCGGTGCAGGCGCGGCATCCCTGCACAGCTTCTGGGCATGCCCAGAAGCTGTTTAGCAGTGAATGCCGCGCCTGCACTGGAAGTGGCGAGCGGGGCCGGTGCAGGCGCATTGATTCCTGGGAGCGATGACGTTCAGTTCCCAGGAATCATCGCAAACTGGAAGTGACGGTGCGGGCCGCGGCCGCAGAGGGAGGAAGTGGAAGGAAGGTGAGTATATTTTCTTCTATAATAAGGTAATTGATCAAAAAAAAAAAAATCGCCAGTATCCATTTCTTTTTCAGGTTGCACTCAGCAAGCGGATGGCCCAAAATCGATTTTATCGATTTTGAGGCCGGAACTCCGCTTTTATGATTACAGAACTGCATTCATGTATTTCTTTTATATCTGCCTGGAGGCAATGTATGTGTTTGGATACCAAAAACAATTTTTCAGTTTTGGATATATTCAGAAAGTGATAGATAACCTATCAATGTATTTCTTGCTATCATTGTTTTAACCACTTAAGCCCCGGAAGATTTTACCCCCTTCCTGGGGTATTTTGCGATTCGGCACTGCGTGACTTTAACGGACAATTGCGCGGTCGTGCGACGCTGTACCTAAACGAATTTGACGTCCTTTTTTTCCCACAAACAGAGCTTTCTTTTGGTGGTATTTGATCACCTGTGCGATTTTTTGATCACGCGCTATAAACAAAAAAAGAGCGTCAATTTTTCAAAAATAACAATATTTTTCACATTTTTTTATATGAAATTCCCCCCAAAAAAAAAGTAAAAATCAAAATTTTTTAAAATTTTCGGCCAATTTGTTTTATGCTACCTATGTTTGGTAAAAAAAATCGCAAAAAGCGTATTTTGATTGGTTTGCGCAAAAGTTATCGCGTTTACTAACAAAGGGAAAGATTTTTGTCATTTTTGTTGTTTTTTTTTTTAACGCGTAATGGCGGCGATCTGCGATTTTTTTTGCGGTACTGCGACATTGGGGCGGACAGATCGGACCCTTGACTGACATTTGTGACACTTTTGGGGTTACCAGTGACATTTCTACAGTAATCAGTGCTATACATATGCACTGTTACTGTAAAAATACACTGGTTGTGAAGGGGTTAACTTTATTTGGAAGGGAGGGGCTGTGTGTGTCCCTAGGGGCGTGCTTTCTACTGTGATTGGCTGTGGCTTGAGCTGTAAGGACACTGATCAACGGATCTACATACTAGATCCGTTTTATCAGTGTCTTTACAGCGAGGAGAATGACAGGCAGCTTGTTTTCACAAGCTGCCTGACATTCTCCCTCTCCCCGCTGGTCACACGCGCGGGGGGGTCCGTGACCACGCGGGAGCGGGAGCGCGCCTCCGGGGGCGCGCGCTCGCTCCCTAGACCCTCACAAGCTAGTGACGTAGCCCTACGTCACTTTGCCTGTGAGGGGCTGACTGCCGACGTAGATCGGCGTTAGGCAGTCGGCAAGTGGTTAATGGAGAGGTTTCCCTTTACTTCCTGTTGTGGACATAGAACAAGTAGTGAAAGGAAATTTCTACAAAGTGAAGGTAAATCCCCTCTTAGACAGTTGTCACTAGAACAGACACCCCCATTAGAAGATTTCTCCTTTACTACACTTCTAATTACAATTTTATTTAAGGGGTAAACACATAGTCCCACTTCTTGAATGTGATGTAAGTGCCCGATATCTCTTCAAAAAATTGTTTAAAATCAAATAGTGATCAATACATAAAGTCCGTTCAAAACAGTTGTGCCAAGTGATTGGTGTTCCTATTTTCCAAACTTGTGTGCTGGTGTTGCTTGTCCACCACCTAGTGCAAGATTGGCCACTCACCAGAAGCACTCAGGACCCATAGTGCCTGTAGTGTCCCTCTATCTGGAAGGCAAGTCCTCCTGATGACGCCACTTCCAGTGAAATGCATTGAGGTATCTGAGTGACATCACTTCCAGTTCGCGGCAGGTCCGAGTAAGGTGGAACGCAGGTGGAACGCATGCTATTTGCGGAGCGGCGTTTCCTTGTTCTCAATCGTTACATGCATGCAGAGAGTGCCATTGAAGGCACTCTAAAATGTGAGTGATCTGATTTCACTTACCTTTGATTTTTAATAAAGAACATTGCACAATAAAGGCTTTTTAACTTTCTTTTGAGAGAACATACTACTGGATTGTGATATTTCCTGTATGAGACCCTGGCTACCATAGGAGGAGTTGCCTTCCAGATAGAGAGAGACACTACAGACACTATAGGTCCTTAGTGGCCTGAGTGCTTCTGGTGAGTGGCCAATCTTGCACTGGGTGGTGGACAAGCAACACCAGCACACAAGTTTGGAAAACTTGTGTGCTGGTGTTGCTTGTCCACCACCAATCACCAATCACTTGGCACAACTGTTTTGAACAGACTTTATGTATCGATCACTATTTGTTTGATTTTAAAACATTTTTGAAGAGATATCGGGCACTTACATCACTTTCAAGAAGTGGGACTAGGTGGTGCACGAGGCTAGTTTTGCACTTTATATACATATATATATTTTTTTGAATACAGACATTTGCAATTTATATTTTTTATTGATATATATAAATATATATATATATATACAGTATTTATATATTTTTTTTTGCGCATTTGCACAATAAGTCAATATCCATACGATTTTTGATGTATGGCATGATCCTAACTTTATAATCTATTCAGTATTTTTATTGCACTGACTATTCAGCACTGATTGTATAGCACAATTTAATAGTATATATTTTATATTAAACCAATTATTATTGTATGTCCAACACCAATCATTATTTAGCATGTTATTTAAAAATTTTCCAATTTAATGGTGTGCTAATCAGTAGTAGCGCCTCACTGTTTACCCCTATATATTATTTAATTCTAAACGCTTAAATTGAAGTCAGCTCTACATAGGGTATCTAACACCAAGAAGGGAGAGGTGCCATATTCTTTACTTGAAATAACAACAATTTTATTTAAAGTGTTTAAAAAAAGAAAAGTTGAATCCCCCCCTCCCCCTTACTGAAAGACAGCAAAAAAAAAATTGACAGGGGTTTTAACCCATCACTACTCTACCCAAAAATGTATAGGTAAACAAACATTTTACCTTGAGTCTTATATAATCCACTGCAGTCAGATTTAGCAGGTTTTTTACAGTGCCCCCAGGCAGGTCGGCAGCCTCTTATCACATGATTCTGGGCATATTCCTGGGGAATACTCCCAGCACTGCCAATACTTCAATATCTATTAAAAACATTGATTCTTTCTTCACAATCACTGTAAATCTGTGAATTGTCACTTGTGTGTCAATTGACAAGCATTACCTACTGTATCTGCTCACTGATATTTAGCAAAGGCTTTAAGCTGCCCAAACACTATACATTTTTTTGTTTAACCTGAATCCATCTAAAGAAAAGTTGTACAAGAAGATTGTATGATGTATGACCAGCCTTATACATCGATTTGATTTATACACAAAACAGACTAGACAATCAATGTATCTTGGCCAAAAACAATCAATTCTTTTTGTTTACATGTTTGCTATGCTATCCGATCTGTTTGGCCTTATCGGTCGGTTGAAAGATTATATCGATATCTATAAAAATGATCATAGGTAACATCCATGCCCACCTCTGCTGACGCTGGTTCTTTCTGTTGGACCAAAGCCAAGGTAGTGGCCCTGCTGGCAGCCAGGTCTCTCCCACTCTGTAATTTTCACTGCATTGGGTTATGCCCAGCCAGTTCTTTATGGTCCAGACCTGTTCAAATAATCATTCTGCCTCTACGCCCTTCAGGCATACACAGCGCGCCACTGTACTCTGCCCACAAACTGCGTCTTCTGGACTCGCTGTGCCCCTGCAACGGCTGAGCCAGCCCACAGGCTGAGCTGTCAGTGCCAGTTTATGAGTTCATTGTTGTGTCCAGTGCCACCGAGCATTGAACCTCAAATCCTTCATACCTGTTTCATGCCATTGCTGTCTCTATTATCCCCCCCCCCCCCTTCCTTTTTTTCTCGTTCTGACACCTGCGGCCACCCACAAGACTTTGGCATCACTAACATGCAGATGTTGCCGGCTGCAGGCTTGCAGGTTTTGTGGTAAAAGGATGGAGCCCCTTTTAGCAAAGTCTGGGGGGTGCAGCTCGGAGAGGGTGCCTCTGCAGGGGTCAGAGGGTCTCGTGTGTTTTAGATCAATCTCAGCATATGTTTCCTCTAATAACATCACCCCCCCCCCTTCCCTTCTTCTGACCACACACAGCCCCAGCATGGCATGGAAAAAATCTTTCCCCCCTCCATTCCTTATGACATTAACCCTTACTGCTGCTCCACTCCATGTGCCAGGCTGTGCCTGCTGCTCAACATTAGCCAAAATGTTTGCCAGACACTGTGCCCCTTCGCTGCATTGTGCCATGTCTGGATGTCCTCAGTTACACTTGGAACTTAAAGGGCCCCTAAATCTAAAGTACAAGATTTTTTTTATTGTTGGAGCTAAAAAATGCAAATTAGCCTTTTTCTGGTGCCAGTTCTGGCAGATACAGGGCAGCTGTCTAATGCCTGTCCAAAGATGAACCGCATTGATAAAACACATGCAGCATCTGGATTTGCACATGTTTATGGTAAAGTTAGTCAGATATACAGTTGTTGGTCCAACGTGTGAAATTCCATTTTTTTCCAGGTCTTAGTATTTTTTTGGGATGGGTAAAATTAAGAATTTTCATTCTGAAATTAGGATATTTCAGAAAAATGTCCCAATTTTGGCAAAATGTATTGCAGACAATAGAGAAGACGAAATCTAGAATTTAGAGGGCTTTAACTACCTCTACCTCTACCTTTACCCTTCATGACTAGGTCATTTTTTTACTATTTAGCACTGAGCTATTATAATTAATTGATAATTGGGCAGTCATGAAACACTGTACCCAAACAAAGTTTATATAATTTTTTTCACACAAATAATTTTCTTTTGGTGATATTTGATCACTACTGGGTTTTTTTTTATTTTTTATTGTATAAATTAAAAAAGACAACATTATTTACTTTCTGGTATAAAACATTTACCAAAAGGGAAAGTTTAAAAAATCTAATTTCTTCATAAATTGTGGCCAAAATTTATTGCATGTCTTTGGTAGAAAAAAAAAATCAAAATAAGTGTATATTGATTGGTTTGCGTGAAAGTTATAGCGTCTGCAAACTATGGTATATAATACAGTATGCTGGATTTTTTTTTATACTATTAATGGTGGTGATCAGTGACTTATAGTGGGACTGTGATAGTGCAGCGGGAAATCTGACATTAACTGACATTGGGTGGGAGGTGCACTGACTGACTAACTGCCACTGACATCAATGCAGTAATAGTTACATAGTTAGTCAGGTTGAAAAAAGACACAAGTCCATCTGGCTCAACCAATGAAAAACAAAAAACAGTAAAGAAAACCCAACCATACAATCCCATATACACAATCCTATACCCGCAGTTGATCCAGAGGAAGACGGAAAAAACGCAGCAAAGCATCATCCAATTTACTACAGCAGGGGAAAAAAATTCCTTCTTTGAGAGGCAATTGGATATTCCCTGGATCAACTTTACCTATAAATATTAGTACCCATTTATATTATGTACACCTAGGAAAGAATCCAGGCTTTTTTTAAAGCAATCTAGTGACATGGCCAGAACCACCTCTGGAGGGAGTCTATTCCACATTTTCACAGCTCTTGCGGTGAAGAAACTTTTCCGTATTTGGAGACAAAATCTTCTTTCCACTAGACGTAAAGAGTGCCCCCTTGTCCTCTGTGATGACCTTAAAGTGAATAACTCAACACCAAGTTCACTATATGGACCCCTTATGTATTTATACATGTTGATCATATCCCCCCTTAATCTTCTTTTCTCAAGAGAGAATAAATTCAGTTCCTCTAATCTTTCCTCATAGCTTAGCTCCTCCAGTGATAATACTATACACCAGGGGTCTTCAAGCTATGGCCCTCCAGTTGTTCAGGAACTACAATTCCCATCATGCCTAGTCATGTTTGGGCATGTCAGAGTTTTACAATGCCTCATGGGATGTGTAGTTCCGCAACAGCTGGAGGGCCGTAGTTTTAGGATGCCTGCTATACACTGTCACTGTACTAAAGAAACAGGGAGATCGCTCCCTCTGTATTGAATTGGACACAGCTGATGAGCAGGTTCCAGCCATGAATCATTGGCCGGGACCTGCTGACAAACTCCCTCATGCGTGCGCCCTAAAGCCAGAAACAGGCAGCAATGTACCAGTACAATGTTGTGCCTGTACGGGCCACCCATTCGCAATACATTGCGGGCAGGTGGTCCGCAAGTGGTTAAAGAGGAGCAGTGTTTTTTGTTGATACTCAATCAATGTATCATCGCATGTGATTTGCAGATCAGTGTGTTGCGATTCACATGCAATGTCTGTCATCGCACATATGTGGACCGGCGCTTATCGCTAATAATGTCTATAAGAAAACGTTATAACTAATGTCAAACCATGAATCCATTTTAAAGGGACAGGTCTTCTTTAACATCACATTTCCCCTCTACTTCTCCCTCAGACAGTTGCCCAGATTCCTCTTCTTAACCCCAGCTGTACCAGTTTCATAATATGATTTGACTACCAAAATTACGTTACGCCCACCCGATGTTTTTACACTTCGCAAATAGCAACAATTAACCGCGCGTTTGCTGGTATCGCCTTCCCAACCCAGATGGGCTGCATTACGCCGGCCGAGCACCAAAAACACATTACTAACACTCTCCTCTTCTGCCGGGCTCGAATTTCTGAGTCTGGTGGAATTTCTTTTTTAATACATATATTTTTGGATAATTTAGCCCACGACACATGGTTTGCATTTCCAATTTTGCAGCAGTCATGTGTAATGTGATTATAATGTATGTAATAGACAGCCTGGCGGGTCGGGGAATTCGATGCAGGTTACTGACAGACCTCACATTAGACGAGGGGGATCAGTATTAAGTGGCGGTTATCCACTGACATAATAGTGAAATTGTTGCTTCGTCTCAGCCTTGGACCGTTTGGTACGGGTGAGTAACGCAGTGCTGGATCAAGCTTCATAAACAAGGTTAGGGCGTCTTGTGATTTGTTGAATAGGAGATAGGCAGGATGAGGGGCAGGCAGAGGAGGCAGCTGCTTTAGGGGCAATATGGTTGGGGCCTTACCACATTTCTGTTGCGTTGTCAGATTTGTTCCCTGCATTGGCATAGGTAAAACTGATATTTAAAGCGGAGTTCCAGCCTTTTCTGTGTTTATTAAAAGTTAGCAGCTACAAAAAGTGTAGCTGCTGACTTTTAATAAGCACACACTCACCTGGCCCATGATCCAGCGATGCGGCCGTCCGAAGCGTCCGTTCGATCCTCTCCCCCTGGTCTCGGCGGAGCGGGCATCACTAGTGTGAGCACCCGGCTGTGACAGCTTGCGGCTCCACAGCCGGGTGCGCACTGCACGTGCGCAAGTCGCGCTGCACTTCTTGATTGGCTGGCAATTTTCTGGGACCTCTGACGTGTCCCAGAAGATTGCAGGGAGGGAGGGGGAGAGGAGAACTTCATGGCGCTCCGAACGGAAGTGGGTACCTGTCAAAACTAGGTACCCGCTCCCCCCCCCCCCCCCAAAAAAAAATGACATGCCAAATGTGGCATGTCAGGGGGTTAGGACTACTTAAAGCGGAAGTTCTACTTTTGGGTGGAACTATGCTTTAATCAGATTATATTTTAAATTCACCCATTCCTGCTTTGCCCCCCACACAATAAAATAATTTTCAATGCTTACCTTGTTTTAGACCCAATGATGTCTCTGTGCTACCCTACAATGCAGGCAGATCGTGGCTGGTGGAAGGCCAGCAGGGTGCTGTACTTAGCTTCCACAATACATCGCATAGCCCTACCTTAAAGTGTAACCCAGGAGCCTGCATTCACTATATCTGGTCTCCCACAGTACACAGAACATGGAAATGCAATTATTTTAGTAAATATAAACTGCTAAATACTTTTTCTCATCAGCAGTATATAGCAGTCTTGTGGCTTCTATTAGTGTCTGATTAAAGCTTTTAGGAGGAGTTTTCATTCTACTCTACCTAAGAGGCTGCATGACCCTCTGTCTGGACAGTGCTGATTGGCCCTGTGCTGATCACATGCACTCTCCAAAAAGAAAAAAAAAAACTCTCAAGCAATACACCCCAAACTAAGCTTGTGCAGAGGGACTCCAACGGCTCAGGAGATGGATTGGGGACAGTAAAAGAAGGGGAGGATCAGAGAAGACAGGATCTAACAGCCTTTTTACACAATGCAGAGGGTTAACCCCTTACGTTCCACAGCGAGTATAACAAGCATGTTTTACTGCATATACAGACTGATATTACTGTTGTGGGTTTAGTAACACATAAATACTTCTCTCAAAAGCTCTCAGTCCTGATGCAAGCAGTGAGCTGGCTCCTGGGGGGAATTATATACATATTAGAATGCTTTAAAGGGTGGATGTCAGTTTGGAGGAGTTCCTAAGCAGGCTGCATTTGCATGTAGACTGCACTAGGGAAGGCTCACATGTGATGCTGAGCCTTCATGAAAAATTGCAATCCAATGAATGAAAGGGGTGAGCTAGGGACAGTCAGGCTATGGAGGAAAGAGCTAGATGATGTTGGATGTCCTCCAGCCAGGAAATAATGCATGCTCTGTCTGACTTGCTGCAGATGTGAGAAGCTCACAGTGTGCAGTAAAATCAGAGTAAGCAATTTCAATACAGAAAATGAGCCTATACTGTACTGTGTACAGAGGGGAAAATGGAGTTCAGCTGTAAAGTAGAACTCCAGACAAAACAGCCCTTCTCCTTTTTTTATAGAGTAGGGAAAAGGTCACAACCTTGTTATCTGTATTCCAATTGGGGACATTTTCCCTTGGTTCTGTACTGAATACCAGGCCAAATATAAGTAGAAGTCTCTCTAAATGAATGGGAAATTCCACCTCCGATAACATTCTGTCAAATATAAATGAACAGGAACACAAAAAACTGTAAAAAGAGGAGCAGAGGTTAAAACTTTAAAGTATTTCTTGTGCTGTCTGTCTCCGATGGAGAGATTTGTCTTCACTTCCTGTCCTGTAGACACAACAAGAAATCAGAAAATTCCCTTTTTAGGGAACAGGTATCCTTATTAGAACATTTCCCCTCCTCCCCTATTCTAGTGACAACTGTAAAAGTTTGGATTTGCCATCATTGGTAATAATCATGGTCACCAGGACGACTAGAAAGGGTAAATCTTCCTAGCAGGGACACAGATGATAATAAAAACCTGACAAGGGTTCTAAAGCCAGCCATAAATGGTTGGACGTTCCTAGAAGAATCGTTCATCAGAACATTCTTTCTTCCCATCACTTAAAGAACTCAAAAGCTTTTAAAGTGGTGATAAAGGCAGAAGTTTTTTTTTTTTTATCTTAAAGCGGAGTTCCGGGCACAGATGTCATTTTTTAATAAGCATACCCCCGGGACAGTCAGGGCTAGCACATTCCACAATGGCTAGCCTCTGATCTGTCCCGGTTCGCACTTACCTTTTAGAAGAAATACTTACTTATAAAATTTCTTCCACAGCGTTTCCATCTCTCTTGTGGGCAGCTGAAGCCGGCGCGGTCCTCTTCTGTGTCTTCTTCCGCGTCTTCTTGTCCCAGAATGCGCCGCACCGGCCCCTCTCGTCACTTCCAGCGCTGCGCCGCATTCCTCCACAGCTTCTGGGCATGGCCAGAAGCTGTTTAGCAGGGGAATGCGGCGTCGCCCGGAAATGACGAGCAGGGCCGGTGCGGCGCATTGATTGCTGGGAGCTGTGACATTCAGCTCCCAGGAATCTTAGCGAGGCAGGAAGTGACGGGGTGAACCGCGGCTCCGAGGGAGGAAGTACTCTGAGGTGAGTATCTTCGATCTTCAATTGCAAGGTAAGTAGACAAAAAAAAAAAAATAACTATCCAATTCCTTTTCAGGTGAGACATACCTAGCGGAGGGGCACAAAAAAAAAATATCGTTTTTGTGCCCGGAACTCCGCTTTAATGCATTCTATGCATTAATCACTTCTGGACCGGAAGGATTTGCCCCCTTAATGACCAGGCCATTTACTCTAACTGACAATGGCGCGGTCGTGTGACGCTATACCCAAAAAAAAAAAAAGGTTGTCCTTTTGTTCCCACAAGTAGAGATTTCTTTTGGTGGTATTTGATCACCTCTGCGATTTTTATTTTTAGCGCTATAAACAAAAAAAGAGCGACAATTTTGGAAAAAAAACCCCAATATTTTTTACTTTCTGCTATAAAACATATGCAATAAAAAAAAAAAAAAAAAAAAATCAAATGTTTTCAACCTCTTAGGGCAATATGTATTCTACAAAAAAATCCCACTAAGCGTATATTGATTGGTTTGCGCAAAAGTTATCACGCCTAAAAACTATAGGAAAGATTTACGGCATTTTTTATATCGGACACCTAACTGACATTTTTGACACTTTTGGGGGGACCAGTGACATTACTACAGTAATCAGTGCTAAAATATTCACTGTTACTGTACTAATGACACTGGCAGGGAAGGGGTTAACACCAGGGCGATCAAGGGGTTAAATGTGTCCTTAGGGGGTGCTTTCTAACTGTGTGGGGGATGGGCTTGCTGAATGAACACAGAGACCTATGTTTCTAAATAGGAGGAACACAGGATCCCTGTGTTCATAACTGTGAGAACAGCGGTCTGCTGTGTTTACATCGGCAGACTGCCGTTCTGTCTTCAGGGGGAGCGATCGCGGGTGCCCGGAGGACATCGCGGCTGCCGGACCCACTGATTGGCTCCCCATGTGGCCAAACGGCACGTGCGCGCGTCTCCAGTGGCACACACGCTTCCCCATTATCTATTAGCTGTCCTGCAAAACAACATACAGGTACGTCGATTCACGGGACAGAGCAGTATAAGTATGGCGGCTGGTTGGCAAGTGGTTAAAATAAATACCCTTCTATGTGCAGCAGTCCCCCTCAGCCCCCCTAATACTTACCTGAGCCCCATATCGATCCAGTGATGTTGCACAAGAGACTCAGCTGTCTGGGAGGCTCCCTCCTGATTGGCTGAGACACAGCAGCAGACGCCATTGGCTCCAGCTGCTCTCAATCAAAGTCAGTAGGCCAATGAGAAGAGAGAGGGGGCAGGGCGGCGTGTCTGAATGGACACACAGAACTGCCACTCAGCTCGGGTGCCCCCATGGCAAGCTGTTTGCTGTGGGGGCAGGAGGGAGGGGCCAGGAGCTCCGGGGAGGGATCTGGGCTGTCCTGTGCAAAACCACTACACAGAGCAAGTACGTTTAACATGTTTGTTATTTTAACCCCAAAAAAAAAAAAGACATTGGAATCACTTTAAAATGTTTTTCAGACCTATTGTTTGAATGGAAGACGATTTGAATCCCAGACTTATTAAACAGGATTCATTACAATATATACCATTTTCCTGATGAAAACCAAATCCATAGTTAGAATTCTTTTCCAGATAAAAAAATTCCATCCTGTTCCTTCAAATGTTCATGTCAGCAAGGTTAAAAATGAATGTTGATAACCATTATAAAATAGAATGAACATTACAAAAGCAGATATTTTCAAACAAAATTCTACTGGTGTATAGCCAACATAACTCCTCTCCACTACATCCAAAAATATGATAAACAGTTGGCTTTAGATACAATTTAACCACTTGTCTACTGGGTACTTTTACCCCCTTCCTGTCCATGCCAAATGTCAGCCTTCAGCGATGTCACATTTTGAACGACAATTGCCCCGTCATGCAACACTGTACCCATATGACATTTATTATCATTTTTATTTCACACAAATAGAGCTTTCTATTGGTGGTATTTAATCTCCACTGGACTTTTTATTTTTTGTTAAACAAACAAAAACATTTTTCATAGTTCTCATAGTTTGGCACTGATGGGCAGCACTGATGGGAACTGATTGGCAACACTAATAAGCACTGATTGGCTGCACTGATGGGCACTGTTAGGCAGCACTGGTGGGCACTGGATGGCAACACTGATGAGCACGGATTGGCAGCATTGATGGGCACTGATTAGCAGCACTGGTGGGCACTGATTGGTAGCACTGATGGGCACTGGTAGGCAGCAATGGTGAATACTGATTGGCAACACTGGTGGGCACTGTTGGGACTCCACTGATAATCAGTGCCCTAAATATCAGTGTAATGTCCCTTTTACAGAAGCCAGTTATCGGCTCTCTTCTCCTGTCCACATGCTGTCAGCATGAGGAAAGGAACGCCGATAACCGGCTTGTGTTTACATCATGATAAGCTGTCATTGATCACATGGTAAAGGGCCACTGTGATTGTCACTTTACCCCGATATCTGATCAGCTGTGTTCGAAGGACGCAGCAATCACAGAGTGTGCCACCCGTGCCCCGCAGGCGTAATGATCCCGGGAGGACGTCCTGTCAAGGTAGGCCCATGCTGTAGCCATCTTTTGGGAACAGGGTAAAGTAGAATTCCTGGTTGAGCCCTCATTCACATTGGAGCGACTTGTTATGCGATTTGTCGCACCCTATTGTCTGCAATGGCCATGTTCAAATGGATGTGACACCGACTTTGCGTTGCCACATCATTTTTGAAAAAGTAGTTCCTGCACTACTTTTGCCGATTACGGGTGTAACTTGCATGATGCCGCACAGATGTCTTCAAAGTCACACCTGAAGTCGCACTGACATTTCAAAGCCGCATTCAATGTTAATGAGGGGTCAATTTCAGTTTGAATAGTTCTATTACATAACAATGTGGCCACTGGCTCTACTGTTATGGACTGTAGAAGCGTTAGCTACATACAGTATGTCCAACATAAACAAGTGAAAAGAATTCTTATTAGACATTGGGAGATTTTGAAAAGGGATAGATTGCTTTGTCCAGTTTTACCCACCAAACCGAAATTTATCTACAAGAAAGCACCGACCTTTCAAGATAGGTTAGCCAGCCCCAGGAGTCATTGACCCTCTGTTGATAAGGAAGGATGCACTTTTCTCATTTATCACGGGTTTTCATGCCTGTGGTAGATTCTCAGCATGTCGGCGAGCAGTAGGAAATATTAGGAAGAAGAAGGAATTTATATCCAGAAGTACTGGCAGAAAGTATAAGATTGAGGATCTTATTACTTGTGCCACGACGGGTGTGATCTATATGCTGGAGTGCGGTTGTGGGCTCCAGTATATCGGACGCACATCTAGAAGTCTGAGTGTCAGGGTAGGTGAACATGTTAAAAATATAAAAAAGGAACTACTGTATTGTCTTCCCCCCACACTGTAAAGCGCTGCGCAAACTGTTGTCGCTATATAAATCCTGTATAATAGAGTTGAGCGGACACCTGGATGTCCGTGTTTGGTGGGTCCGGCCGAACTTGAAAAAAAAGTCCGGGTCCTTGACCCGGACTTTTTCCGAACTTGACCCGGACACCGAACCACATTGAAGTCAATGGGGACCTGAACTTTCAGGCACTAAAATGGCTCTAAAAAAACAATGGAAAGGGCTAGAGTGCTGCAAATGGCAGCAAAATGTAGTTAAGAGCATGGCAAGTGCTCTGCAAACAAATGTGGATAGGGAAATAACTTAAAACAACAAAAAAAAACAGAAAAAAACAACAATTTTCTTCATCTGTGAAGGATGAGGCCCATATGGAGTAGGAGGGAGGTTGAGGTGGCGGTGGATGTGGCGGTGTAGGTGGAAGCGGCGGTGGAGGGGGACGAGGTAGCGTTGGCTTTTTTAGTCATTTTAAATTAGGGTACACCCCAAAAGAGTGAGAAAGATCAAAAATATAACAATGGCTGGGTAAGGCTGGTATCCATCTCTATTCTGCACAAGGTACGGAAAAGTCCTGTGGGATCCATGCCTGGTTCATTTTAATGAATGTGAGCTTGTCCACATTGTCTCTGGACAGGCGGCTGCGCTTGTCTGTGATAACGCCCCCAGCCTTGCTAAATACACGTTCAGATAATACACTGGCTGCAGGGCACGCCAGCACCTCCAAGGCGTAAAGGGCAAGCTCAGGCCATGTGCCCAATTTGGAGACCCAGAAGTTGAAGGGGGCAGACCTGCCATTCACTACATGTAGGCGTGTGCACACATACTGCTCCACCATGTTGGTGAAATGCTGCCTGCTGCTAAGACGTTCCATATGAGCTGCTGGTGCTGCTGTTTGTTGTGGCATGCTGACAAAGCTTTTCCACATTTCGGCCATGCTAACCCTGCCTTCTGAGGGGCTGGCGGTGCCCTGGTTGCGTTGGCGACCTCTTCCTCCTCCTCCTCTGCCTTGGCCTTGTGCTTCCACTGTGGCCCCGCTGTCAGGTGGGAATGCCAGCAGCATCGCGTCTACCAGCGTTCGCTTGTACTCGCGCATCTTGCGATCACGCTCCAGTGAGTGAATTAAGGACGGTACGTTGTCCTTGTAACGGGGATCCAGCAGCGTGGCCACCCAGTAATCAGCACAAGTTAGAATGTGGGCAACTCGGCGGTCGTTGTGGAGACACTGCAGCATGTAATCGCTCATGTGTGCCAGGCTGCCCAGAGGCAACGAAAGGCTGTGCTCTGTGGGAGGTGTATCGTCTGTGTCTTCTGTATCCCCCTCCCCAGCCACGCACCAGTGATGGCCATGAGCTGGCCTGGGTGCCACACTGCTGTGAACATGGTTCCATTTCCTCCTCCATCTCCTCCTCCATCTCCTCCTCCTCATCCTCCAGAACTGTGCCCCTGCTGGACAATTGTGTACCTGGCATTTGTGGGTGCAGGAACCTACCCTCTGAGCCACTTGTGAATGACTGCCCTAAAAGCCATGGAAATGATCCCTCTTCCTCCTCCTCCTCCTCCTCCTGTGCCACATCCTCTTCCATCATCGCCCGATGCGTTTTTTCAAGGAGGCATAGAAGTGGGATAGTTAAGCTGACAATGGCGTAATCGGCACTGGCCATGTTGGTGGAGTACTCAAAACAGCGCAACAAAGCACACAGGTCACGCATGGAGGCCCAGTTATTGGTGGTGAAGTGGTGCTGTTCCGCAGAGCGACTCACGCGTGCATGCTGCAGCTGAAACTCCACTATGGCCTGCTGCTGCTCGCACAGTCTTTCCAGCATGTGCAAGGTGGAGTTCCACCTTGTGGGCACATCACATATGAGGCGGTGAGCGGGAAGGCCGAAGTTACGCTGCAGCGCTGACAGGCGAGCAGCAGCAGGGTGAGAACGCCGAAAGTGCGCACAGACGGCCCGCACTTTCTGCAGCAGCTCTGACATATCGGGGTAATTTTTAAGGAACGTCTGCACCACCAAATTCAGCACATGCGCCAGGCAAGGGATGTGCGTCAAACCGGCTAGGCCCAGAGCTGCTATGAGATTTCGCCCGTTATCGCACACCACCATGCCGGGCTTGAGGCTCACTGGCACCAACAACTCATCGGTCTGCTGTTCCATGCTCCTCCACAACTCATGCGCAGTGTGGGATTTTTCCCCCAAACATGCAAGTTTTAAAACTGCCTGCTGTCGTTTACCCCTGGCTTTGCTGAATTTGGTGGTGAAGGTGTTACGCTGACCGGATGAGGACGCGGTAGAGGATGAAGAAGCGTAGTAGGAGGAGTTAGGAACAGGAGGCAAACTGAAGCGCCCTGCAATCCTCGGTGGTGGAAGGAGATGCGCCAAACAAATTGAAAGGGTGTATCTCACACGTACACATACATACTATGCCGCAATTTATTTTTTTTCACCTGCATGGGTGTATATTGAATAGCGGAATAGAACAAAAGTATATAAAAGGGTGTATCTCACACATACAGACTAGGCCGCAATTGAATTATTTTCACCCGCATGGGTGTATATTGAATAGCGGAATAGAACAATAGTATCCAAAAGGGTGCATCTCACACGTACAGACTATGCCGCAATTTAATTTTTGTCACCCGCATGGATGTATATTGAATAGCGGAATAGAAAAATAGTATCCAAAAGGGTGCATCTCACACGTATAGACTATGCCGCAATCTAATTTTTGTTACCTTCATTGGTGTATATTGAATAGCGGAATAGAACAAAAGTATATAAAAGGGTATATCTCACACGTACAGACTAGGCCCCAATTGAATTATTTTCACCCGCATGGGTGTATATTGAATAGAGGAATAGTTCATCCAGGAGGAAACTGCTTTGCAGGTTTTCTGGGAGTGCCCCTTTGCACAGAGCCTGTTTAGGGCCTTGGAACCTGAACTTAAGGACTTTGTACCACAGACTGCCATCACACATTTTGGTGTGCTAAATGGATTATTTGGTGGAACTTTTTCCCAAGAGGACATTGACAATGCCTGGCAGGTTCTGTGTTCCTTTAAGGACGCTTTATGGTGTGCCAAAAAGTGCCTTATCTACTAGCGAGAGAGGATGTCCATTGGTGGACTGTCGCAGACTGGTCCATAGTCTGCTCAGAGACTATAACCTAATGGATCTCATGGAGGAAGAGGAGGTCTAACGATTTCCCCTTCCCCAACTCTCCCTTGTGTGTTTTTGTCCTTTCAATAAAGCTTCAGGCTTGCACTTCTCCACCTCCCTTTCCCCCACTCTTTATTGTTTGTGTGTTTCACGTTTGTCTTTTTGTAATGTGGCGGTACACTTTATTTGCACACATAATCTGATTAGTAGGGTGTAGGTCCTTGGGACTGTCCCTGAACGTCTTGGGGGGGGGTATGGATATGGCCTTTTGGCTTGGTTCACCCACCTAGTACTTTGCCAGTGTAAGTACACCAGTCCCTGTCAGCAGCCTTGCCCTCTGGGGGATCAGGGTCAGGGTCCTTCCTCTTTCGGGAGGAGGACCATGTGTACACCCTGTGTACTTTTTTATGCACCCGCCGGGTGATAGTCTGAGTGTGTTCACACACCACGGGCTTATAAAAAAAAAAACGGCTGGTGGTCCTGGTTTTTGTGGCGTGCCGACAAACCTTTTCCACATTTCATACATGCTAACCCTGCTCTCTGAGGTGCCGGCAGTGCCCTGGGTGCGTTGGCGACCTACTCCTCCTCTGCCTTTGCCTTGTGCTTTCAATGTGCCCCTGCTGTCATGTGGGAATGCCACCAGCATCGCTTCTCGACCTTTTGGCTAAGATCAAGTGTAGTATCAGTTGTTATAAGTTATACAGTGGGGGCGCTGTGATGTCATTCTGCCTGACCAAGATTGGGTGGCGGCTATGGAAACCTGCTGGAGTGATGGGGGCTTGGAAGGTTTGATGTGTGGCCCTCAGGTTCCTTCCTCCTGGGGGGGGTGCGGGGGGGATGGGGGTCTCTCTTCGGGAGAGCACCCCTGACCTAGTATTCGAGGTGGCTTCGGCTACCATGAAGAACGGGGTTCTGCCAGGCCTTCTGGCTAGGCAGATCATGGAAACCCTATGTCCCCGTCAGGAGACTTGCCAACCAGTAATCAGCACAAGTTAGAATGTGGGCGACTTGGCGGTGGTTGCGCAGACATTGCAGCATGTAATCTCTCATGTGTGCCAGGCTGTCCAGAGGCAACGAAAGGCTGCCCTCTGTGGAAGGTGTATCGTTTGTGTCCTCTGTATACCCCCAGCCACGCACCAGTTATGGCCACGAGCTGGCCTGGGTGCCACCCTGCTGTGAACATGGTTCCTCCTCCTCCTCCTCCTCATCCTCCATCATCCAGCAATTTTTCAAAAAGGTATACAAGTGGGATAGTAACACTGAGAACGGCGCCATAGGCACTGTCCATGTTGGTGGAGTACTCGAAACAGCGCAACAAGGCACACAGGTCTCGCATGGAAGCCCAGTTATTGGTGAAGTGGTGCTGTTCTGCCGAGCGACTCACGCGTGTGTGCTGCAGCTGAACCTCCGCTATGGCCTGCTGCTGCTCGCACAGTCTTGCTAGCATGTGCAGGGTGGAGTTCCACCTTGTGGGCACGTCACATATGAGGCGGTGAGCGGGAAAGCCGAAGTTGCGCTGCAGCGCTGACAGGCGAGCAGAAGCAGGGTGAGAACGCCGAAAGTGCACACAGACAGCCTGCACTTTCTGCAGCAGCTCTGACATATCGGGGTAATTTTTAAGGAACCTCTGCACCACCAAATTCAGCACATGCGCCAGGCAAGGGATGTGCGTCAAACCAGCTAGGGCCAGAGCTGCTATGAGACTTCGCCCATTATCGCACACCACCAGGCCGGGCTTGAGGCTCGCTGGCACCAACAACTCATCGGTCTGCTGTTCCATGCTCCTCCACAACTCCTGCGCGGTGTGGGATTTTTCACCCAAACAGGCAAGTTTTAAAACTGCCTGCTGTTGTTTACCCCTGGCTGTGCTGAAGTTTGTGGTGAAGGTGTTACGCTGACCGGATGAGGAGGCGGTAGAGGATGAGGAAGAGGAGTAGGAGGAGTTAGGAACAGGAGGCAAACTGAAGCACCCTGCAATCCTCGGCGGTGGAAGGAGATGCGCCAAACAAATTTAAAAGGTGTATCTCACACGTACTGATACAGACTATGCCGCAATTACATTTTTTTCACCCCAAAAGGGTGTATATTGAATAGCGGAATAGAAAAAAAGTATATAAAATGGTGTATCTCACACGTACAAACACAGACTAGGCCCCGATTACAATTTTTTGTACCCTAAAGGGAGGATGAGGATGAGGAAGAGGAGTAAAAGTAGGAGGAGTTCGGAACAGGAGGCAAACTGAAGCGCCCTGCAATCCTCGGCGGTGGAAGGAGATGCGCCAAACAAATTTAAAAGGTGTATCTCCCACATACCGATACAGAATATGCAGCAATTTAATTTTTAATTTTTTTAATTAATTAATTTTACATTTTTAATTTTTTTTAATTTTAATTTTTTTCACCCCATAAGGGTGTATATTGAATAGCGGAATAGAAAAAAGTATATAAAACGGTGTATCTCACACGTACAAACACAGACTAGGCCCCGATTACAATTTTTTGTACCCTAAAGGGAGGATGAGGAAGAGGAGTAGGAGGAGTTCGGAACAGGAGGCAAACTGAAGCGCCCTGCAATCCTCGGCGGTGGAGGGAGATGCGCCAAACAAATTTAAAAGGTGTATCTCACACGTACCGATACAGACTATGCTGCATTTTTTTCACCCCAAAAGGGTGCATATTGAATAGCGGAATAGAAAAAAATATATAAAACAGTGTATCTCACACGTACAAACACAGCCTAGGCCCCGATTACAATTTTTTGTACCCTAAAGGGAGGATGAGGATGAGGAAGAGGAGTAGGAGGAGTTCGGAACAGGAGGCAAACTGAAGCGCCCTGCAATCCTCGGTGCAATCCTCGGCGGTGGAAGGAAATGCGCCAAACAAATTTAAAAGGTGTATCTCCCACGTACCGATACAGACTATGCCGCAATTTAATTTTAAATTTTTTTAATTTTTAATTAATTAATTTTTAATTTTTTTTAATTTTAATTTTTTTCACCCCATAAGGGTGTATATTGAATAGCCGAATAGAAAAAAGTATATAAAACGGTGTATCTCACACGTACAAACACAGACTAGGCCCCGATTACAATTTTTTGTACCCTAAAGGGAGGATGAGGAAGAGGAGTAGGAGGAGTTCGGAACAGGAGGCAAACTGAAGCGCCCTGCAATCCTCGGCGGTGGAAGGAGATGCGCCAAACAAATTTAAAAGGTGTATCTCACACGTACCGATACAGACTATGCCGCAATTTAATTTTTTTTATCCCAAAAGGGTGTATATTGAATAGCGGAATAGAAAAAAGTATATAAAATTGGTGATTTTTTAATAGCAGATGTGAACACAGCAGTGTCTTATGTTTTATGTCACGGTCAGCAGCAGGCTATGAAGGAAAAAAAAAAAAAAAAAATTCCCCTTTAAATTTGTCATTTTTAAATAGCAGATTAGAACAGCACAGTGTAGTAAAATATAGCTGAACGCTGCACACAACAGACTGATAAAAATATTTTTTTTTCTCCCTCCTCCTCCTCCTCCTCAGTGGGCTCAAGTGAGGGCAAAAAGATAATTTCAATGCACCACCCCCACACAGCAAAATCGATGTAGATCGATAACGGATGATTGTTCTGTCCTGTGTCTCCTAATCTCTCCCTGCCTACTCTCTCCAGCCTGTCCCTAAAATGCTTTTCTATCTTTCCCTGCCTACACTCCGATCTGTCCCTACATTCTTTTCAGCCACAATGTTTTTTTTTCCTGTCTCTGTCCCTAATCAGCAGCAGCCAGCACCGTTGTGTGTGCTCTCTCCCTACACTAGAACAGACTGACGCACACCGCGCTGTGTCTCTAGCTTATAAAGACCTGGGTCACATGCTTCAGCTGGACAATCACAGCCATGCCATTAGTAGGCATGGCTGTGATGGCTTCTTTGGCACACCAGTTATACGCTTGTTGATTGGCTGCTGAAACCGCGCCATTAAAACCGCGCCATTACATACAAAACAGGAAATAAAATTACCGAACACGGATTTTAAACCCGAATATACAGTAAAGTATTCAGGTCCGTGTCCGGGTAACAAAAATCCAATTATGCGGTACGGACCCGAATAATACAGTCCGTGTTCGCTCAACCCTACTGTATAATAATAATAATAACTATCACACACAATGTTTCAAAACATTTTAAATTAGTTCATAACAAAGACCCCAGCTCATTGCGTTTTTGGGGTATAGAAAGAGTAGATAGACATTGGAGAGGGGGGAACTTCATCAGGCAATTGAGTAAGAGACAATCTTATTGGATCTTTGAGGCCAAAGTTTTGTCGCCTAGGGGTTGAAATATTGAGTCTGATTTGAACTGTTTTATTAGTGACAAATTCATTTTCTTATTTTTTCCCCTTCCCATGTTGGGATATAATAAATCAAAACATTCAAAAAAACAATAAATATTTGTATTAATTTTATAAAATGATGTTTTACTAGGGGTTATATATATATATATATATATATATATATATATATATATATATATATATATATATATATATATATACAGTGGGTACGGAAAGTATTCAGACCCCCTTACATTTTTCACTCTTTGTTATATTGCAGCCATTTGCTAAAATCATTTAAGTTCATTCTTCTTCCTCATAATTGTACACATAGCACCCCATACTGACAGAAAAACACAGAATTGTTGACATTGTTGCAGATTTGTTAAAAAAGAAAAACTGAAATATCACATGGTCCTAAGTATTCAGACCCTTTGCTGTGACACTCATATATTTAACTCAGGTGCTTTCCATTTCTTCTGATCATCCTTGAGATGGTTCTACACCTTCATTTGAGTCCAGCTGTGTTTGATTATACTGATTGGACTTGATTAGGAAAGCCACACACCTGTCTATATAAGACCTTCCAGATCACAATGCATGTCAGAGCAAATGAGAATCATGAGGTCAAAGGAACTGCCTGAAGAGCTCAGAGACAGAATTGTGGCAAGGCACAGATCTGGCCAAGGTTACAAAAAGATTTCTGCTGCACTTAAGGTTCCTAAGAGCACAGTGGCCTCCATAATCCTCAAATGGAAGACGTTTGGGACGACCAGAACCCTTCCTAGAGCTGGCCGACCGGCCAAACTGAGCTATCGGGGGAGAAGAGTCTTGGTGAGAGAGGTAAAGAAGAACCCAAAGATCACTGTGGCTGAGCTCCAGAGATGCAGTCAGGAGATGGGAGAAAGTTGTAGAAAGTCAACCATCACTGCAGCCCTCCACCAGTCGGGGCTTTATGGCAGAGTGGCCCGACGGAAGCCTCTCCTCAGTGTAAGACACATGAAAGCCCGCATGGAGTTTGCTAAAAAACACCTGAAGGACTCCAAGATGGTGAGAAATAAGATTCTCTGGTCTGATGAGACCAAAATAGAACTTTTTGGCCTTAATTCTAAGCGGTATGTGTGGAGAAAACCAGGCACTGCTCATCACCTGTCCAATACAGTCCCAACAGTGAAGCATGGTGGTGGCAGCATCATGCTGTGGGGGTGTTTTTCAGCTGCAGGAACAGGACGACTGGTTGCAATCAAGGGAAAGATGAATGCGGCCAAGTACAGAGATATCCTGGACAAAAACCTTCTCCAGAGTGCTCTGGACCTCAGACTGGGCCGAAGGTTTACCTTCCAACAAGACAATGACCCTAAGCACACAGCTAAAATAACGAAGGAGTGGCTTCACAACAACTCCGTGACTGTTCTTGAATGGCCCAGCCAGAGCCCTGACTTAAACCCAATTGAGCATCTCTGGAGAGACCTAAAAATGGCTGTCCACCAACGTTTACCATCCAACCTGACAGAACTGGAGAGGATCTGCAAGGAGGAATGGCAGAGGATCCCCAAATCCAGGTGTGAAAGACTTGTTGCATCGTTCCCAAAAAGACTCCTGGCTGTATTAGATCAAAAGGGGGCTTCTACTAAATACTGAGCAAAGGGTCTGAATACTTAGGACCATGTGATATTTCAGTTTTTCTTTTTTAATAAATCTGCAACAATGTCAACCATTCTGTGTTTTTCTGTCAGTATGGGGTGCTATGTGTACATTCATGAGGAAGAGGAATGAACTTAAATGATTTTAGCAAATGGCTGCAATATAACAAAGAGTGAAAAATTTAAGGGGGTCTGAATACTTTCCGTACCCACTGTATACGCCTATACAGAACTTCAGATGTTATGCCTGCCTCCAAAGACGCCCAAAAAATGCCCAATAAACGCCTGCAACAAAAACGCCCAGGTGTGTTGTTGCAGGCGTTTTTTTGGGCATTTTTTGGGCATCTTTGGAGGCAGGCACAACATCTGAACTTCTGTATAGGGATATATATACACACACACATATATATGTATATATACACATACACACATATAGGTGTGATAGGAGCGGAGCCAAATCCCTGCAAATAATTTCATTAGCGCATGGATGGGGTTCCGCTACTTTCACACCTATATGTGTGCATGTGTATATATATACATATATGTGTGTGTGTATATATACCCCTATACAGAAGTTCAGATGTTATGCCTGCCTCCAAAGACGCCCAAAAAATGCCCAATAAACGCCTGCAACAAAAACGCCCAGTTGTGTTGTTGCAGGCGTTTTTTTGGGCATTTTTTGGGCGTCTTTGGAGGCAGGCATAACATCTGAACTTCTGTAATAGGGGGAATATATACACACACACATATATGTATATATACACATACACACATATAGGTGTGATAGGAGCGGAGCCACATCCCTGCAAATAATTTCATTAGCGCATGGATGGGGTTCCGCTACTTTCACACCTATATGTGTGTATGTGTATATATACATATATGTGTGTGTATATATACCCCTACACAGAAGTTCGGATGTCATGCCTGCCTCCAAAGACGTCCACAAAAAAGCTCAATAAACGCCTGCAACAAAAACGCCTAGGTGTGACAGGAGCGGAGTCACATCCCTGCTCTACTAAAAATTCTAAGACAAACGATTTTTTCCTATAGCGGTCACCCTGACATGGATGAATTCGGTCAACCTGGCATACAAGGAGCGGAGCCCCATCCCTGCTCTACTAAAAATTCGAAGAAAAATTATCTTTTTCTTATGGCGGTCACCCTGACATGGAAGAGTTTGGTCACCCTGGCATAGCAGTCAGAGTCAGTTCACCCTACACTACACTACGGTCACCCTGACACTTAACACTTTCCCTACAGAAACTAGATTATTGAATCTAACTATAGTGGTATATAGTACCTTAACTACACTAGATATCCCTTTCCTCACACTAATAATTGCTAAATGACACTTTTGCAGCAGGAGTAACAGAACTTCTTCCACTCTCTTCCACAGCCCCTGTATTACAGTGCTAGAGATTTGGCGGGGCTATGTTATATACTGGGGGGCGTATTCACTACTGATTGGCCTCTGGACCCCCTAGTCACTCCAATCACATTCCTAGCATCCTCCTGCCCCCTCAATTGGCTTTTACTGATGTTTCTGGTCCAATCACAGGCTTTTAAAGCCCAGTTCCTGTCCCATTGCATTTTGGTCGGTTCTGGTTGCCGAATTCCGAACTTTTTCCGCAAAGAGTTCGGAATTTGGCCGAATTTCGAACAGTCAATGTTCGGGACGAAACGATGGTCGACCCGAACCATTCGATCATCCCTACTCCTAGTGATCTTGGTGGCGCGCGCGCTCCGCCGGAGGCTCGCTCCCGTTGTGTTTAGACACAGCGGGAGTCGGGCAGGAGGAGAGACGGCGATTGCCGTCTCTCTTCCCCGATCGTCGGGAAAAGTGTGAGAAGGTCCACCCGCTTGTGTAAACAAAGCACGCGGATCTTCTCTGTGACAAACAGGGACAGATCACAGGATTCAGCATAGTTGAACCTGCGATCTGTGTCTGTGTCACACAACCCCCTCCCCCCACACACGTCAGTAAGCATGAGGCATACATTTAACCCCTGGATCACCAACAGTGTTAACCCCTTCCCTGCCAGTCTCATTATTACAGTAACAGTGCATATTTTTAGCACTGATTACTGTAGTAATGTCACTGGTATCCCCAAAAGTGTCAAAAATGTCAGTTAGGGGTCCGATCTGTCCCCCAAATGTCGCAGTCCCGCAAAAAATCGCAGATCGCCGCAATTACTAGAAAAAAAAAAAAACAATAAAAATTACATAAATCTTTCCCGTAGTTAGTAAACGTGATAACTTTTGCGCAAACCAATCAAAATACGCTTATTGCGATTTTTTTTTTTTTTTTTACCAAAAATATGCAGTAGAAAACAAATTGGCTTAAAATGTTAACAAATTTTGATTTTTAATTTTTTTTTTTTTTGGGAATGTTATTTTTTTTTTCAAAATTGTCGTTTTTTTTGTTTATAGTGCAAAAATTAAAAAGCACACAGGTGATCAAATACCCCCAAAAGAAAGCTCTATTTATGGGAAAGAAAAATACATAAATTTTGTTTGGGTACAGCGTCGCACGACTGTGCAATTGTCTGTTAAATACCGCAGTGCTGAATCGCAAAATATGGCCTGGTCAGGAAGAGGGTAAAATCTTCCGGTCTTAAAGTGGATAAAATACGCTCATTGAGAATTTTTTTGTCAAAGACATGTAGCTAAATACATTTTGGCCTAAATGTATGACAAAAATTGAATATATTGGATATTTTTTAACAGTCAAAGTAGAAAATGTCAATTTTTCCGCAAAATATTCGCTCTTTTGTTATTAATATCGCAAAAAATAAAAAGCGCAGAGGTGATCAAATACCACCAAAAGAAAGCCCTGTTTGTTGGAAAAAAGAGAACGTAAATTTTGTTTGGGTACAGCATTGCATGACCGCGCAATTGTCAGTTAAAGACACGCAGTGCCAAGTTGAAAAAAGTGGCCTGGTCATTGAGCAGCAAAATCTTCCGGGGCTAAAGTGGTTAAAGTGTTAGTCCACCCTAAAACTAAAATCCCTGTATCAATAGACCTCCGCGATCTAACACTAACCTATCTAGCCCTGTAAAGAAGAAATCAGTATACATACCTTTTTTGAAACCGATCCGGTCCAGTCTCCAGCGGCAAAAGCTCTGCAGAGGACACAGCTGACAACAGCTGTGAAATGAATGGGGAGTGACGTCACCATTGGGGTTTCCTCTGCTGACCAGCTTTATGAAGATGCTGATTTAATTTTCCAGCAGGACTTGGCACCTGCCCACCCTGCCAATATACCAATACCTGTTTTAATTATCTTGGTATCACTTTGCTTGATTGGCCATCAAACTCACTTGCCCTAACCCTTGTAGAGAATCTGTGGGGTATTGTCAAGAGGAAGAGGAGAGACACCAGACCCAACAATGCAGAGAAGCTGAAAGCCGCTATCAAAGCAACCTGGGCTTCCATAACACCTCAGCAGTGCCACAGGCTGATTGCCTCCATGCCACGCCGCATTGATGCAGTAATTCATGCAAAAGGAGCCCCAACCAAGTAGTGAGTGCATATTAAATTGCGTCTACAAACTAGGGAAAAGATTTATGTATTTTTTTTCATTCATTTTTACTTTTTTACTAGTATTCGCGGCGATCTGCGATTTTTAGCGGGACTGCAACATTGCGGCAGACACATCGGACCCCTAACTGACATTTTTGAAACTTTTGGAGGGACCAGTGACAATCCTACAGTAACTAGTGCTAAAAATATGCACTGTTACTGTAATAATGACATTCGCAGGGAAGGGGTTAACCTAGGGGTGATCAAAGGGTTAAGTGTGAGCCTAGGGGAATTTTTTTTTACTGTGGGGGGGGGGGGGTGAGCTTGTGAAATGACCACAGAGACCTGTGACCCTGCCTGTCATAGTAAATGTGCGGTTGTGTTGGATTCGGACCAGAACAGTCCTCAGATATATCTACTGCCTTCCCAATTGGTGAGATTAATGTGCGCACACTGAAATGACCAAACTCTGACAATCGTCAAAATAGTTCATTCTAATTTTATTAGTTCCTCTTTCGTTCTTATAAAGACTGAGGAAAGTCATAAACAGGAAATAGTCATATATAATACGTATAAGGTGGTGATTGGATGATTGGAGTATCTATGTGTCTATGTCTTTCTTCCAGGACATCAAGAGGTCTTATTTTGGGTGTTGTCTCCATGTTCAATCGCCATCTTGCTTCTCCTAAAGGAGGGGTGATCTAATTGCATTTTGAGTAAGGTAGTGAATCTCAGCAGTAACATATCTACATATATACATGAGGTATGCACCATAAGGTGAAATAGGCATTTCACTAATATAACCAGTATTACATCCATTACACGGTAAGCGGTCTTAATGAGGTTAAAGCAGATCTTAACATTCCCTACCCCTTTTTTTAAACCCCAACTTACCTGGTTGCAGGTCCTGCACGGTTAGAGTACTCACCCACCCAGCAGATCCAGAATTGTCCTGCTGAGATCCACTCCTTTCTGACCCCCTTGTTTTTATGCAGCGTCATCTTCTTCTGTGAGGTCATCAGTAAGCTGCCGGCTCTTCCAGGTTAAGCAAGCACTTTCCCAATGTTGTGCCATCTGGCCCTTCCCCCTCCTCCTTTTCCAATGAAGGACTATGCCTCCCAGGATATGTGATGCACATATTCCAGGAGGCAGAGAGGGCAAAGTGGATGTCGGTCACCTACGTGAATGACATGCTCAGGGGGGGGCGGCCAGTGCTTTGTTAAAAACAAAAAATTATAAAATAAAAAAGATTGCCTGATTTCTGCAGCGAAGAAGTGGATGGGAGGCAACATGCCCTGGAGGGTGAAGATCTGCTTTAAGAAAACATAAATATTTGAAGGCCCATAGCCTGTACACATTCCTACCTTAAAGCCCAACCTCCCCACAAAGTATTTCAGGAGAGGAGAGTCAGATAGAGGAAGGAGCAGAGTCCTCCAATAGTGCAGATTATTTAAGGACAGGAGAGTTATGTAGCAAAGTTTCCAGGCCTGTTGGCTGATGTGGGTCTGCCATTAGTACCAGTACTCTACTCTCACCAGTACTCCCAGAGCTGTGAACCTGGGTGTGATAACTGAAGCAGTACAACTCCGGCATCTTTGTGGTTAACCAGCAGCTCAGAATATTTCGGGAGAGGAGAGTTAGAGGAAGGAGCAGAGTCATCCAGCAGTTCAGAATATTTCGGCAGAGGAGAGTTAGAGGAAGGAGCAGAGTCATCCAGCAGTTCAGAGTATTTCAGGAGAGGAGAGATAGACAGAGGAAAGAGCAGAGTCACCCAGCAGTGCAGAGTATTTTAGGAGCATTAGATAGAGAAAGAAGCAGAATCCTTCAATAACTCCCATGGGTAAACTCCCATGCATCAATTTTACCTATAGGAAAACCTATAATGAGACTTACCTAATAGGTACTGTAAATATATTTATGGCACATGTGCTCTGAAGGAATGGCATACCTGATACCCGCAAGAAAGGCTGGGTGAAGATGGAAGCGCCTTCAGCGGTGACAGCGCGCCGCTGGGAGGCTTCGTCCTAAGGTAGGGGTTCATGCATTCAAGCACATTATGACAATGCCTTGCAGGTTAAAAAGAACAAAGACAAAAAACAAAAAACAGCAGTTTACTAACGCTTTAAGGTGGCCATAGATAGATTGGCTGAAAATACTCAAGGAATGGAAATTTTACAACTTTCCAATTCAATAAAAGCCGATCATTAGATTGACAATGACATCTCTATAGCGGGAATGTCCATAATTAGTCTAGTCCCCATGGAACTGCTGAATCAATCCATCTAAAGCCAGCTTTAGACAGAAGCTTTTGTGAGAGGAGAGGAAGAAGCAGAGCCCTCCACAGTATTTTTGGAAAAGAGAGTTAGAGAAAGCAGCAGTCCCCCAGCAGTACAGAGTGTTTTAGGGGTGAATGCAATTAATATTAATATAAAAGCTCATATATATATATATATATATATATATATATATATATACTGATTGAAGAAGGGGTGGAAATTCAGCAGAAAACATAAAAACACATGAAGGGAGGGAAAAATGAGGGACCTGCAGAATGATGAGACACCGGTTATCTATAAAACATTAAACACTTGACCCACCCCCTCTTCCAAAATGACCAGACGACACATTTTATTTGGAGTCGAATGGCCGTAGCAGCCTTTTTAATAACAAACTATTAAATACAACATTCACAAGAAAACAAGTTTAATGCATACAATACAGTTAATTCATCCCAAATAAACCAATCTCAGCTTATGCCTGATGTAAGGTCTTTGAAGGCCTATATACTTACGATTAACCGGTTGTATCTGCCACCCAATCAAAGGCCCCCAGCCGCAACTACTCCGGCTAAGGGACAATTAACTACTTATGTACTACCAGATACAACCTAATTAATACCCCGATGTTACCACAGTATTGTTAGGAATGGACACCCATACCTCAGATAGACCCAACCCACAATTTTCCACAATTATTTAACCAGCACCGCCTTCAAAGACCCAATAGACCCCCTGCAACAGCACACGAGTGTGACACCTTACGCCCGTGTTGCCCCCACTGAAGGCCCAGAAGGCCCACTGAATACCTTCCTGCAATCCTAGATGACCACTCTCATGACGGGCCGCACTAAACACAGGCAGGGAGCCTGTATAGCCAGCCGCCCCATCGACACTGTGAGGTTAGAGGGCAAGAGAGTGGGTGGCACATGAAAAAATTCCCGCCCTGTGTTCGCCAAAGACAGGGATTCTTCCCGACTCGCACACAAGGGGAAGCAGGTGTGCGCTTGGCTGGTGGGGGCGGAGGGTCCCTTGAGGGGCTCCCAGAACGGCACCAAACCAGAGATGTTGCCACAGGACTGAAGCGCTCAGAATGCCTAGACCTCCTAGCATGTGGGCGACTAGAAGAGGGCCCAGGTGAGACCAGCCTGGGCTCCTGCAATAGGTGTGATAGTTTGTCTTGTAGCCACCCAGGGCCTCTGGCCACAGCCGCAGCTCTAAGCTGGGACAGCATGTTGTCTAAGTCACCCATCTTTTGTTCTTCCTACAGGTGAAGTCCAGGAACGCAGAAGAAAACTGTCTGATGCTGTGATGAGCTCCAACTGAGCTCTGACACGATCCCCCCTCTTCTCAATCCACTACAGGACACAACATCTGCCTTGAATTCTTCAATCTGGTAAGCAGAATGCATCATTGTAAATCACCCCACTAATACTCCACCACTTCTGCAGGCCCCAGTCATTCTGGCCCTCCTTCTAGTTTCACTAAGCTCCAGGCCATATACTTGACGTGCAAATCCAAATGCTTTGATAAATTTCAGCAGAAAAGAGCACATTTCATGTGATGACGATGCTCTGTTATGGCCACTGGTCAGAAAGAATGCACATTCCAATGATTTCACTAAAAATGAGCATCCTTCTTAACCACCCCCCGTCCGCGCTACAGCCTATATACGGCTGCAGCGCGGACTCGAATTTTCGGGAGGCCGTTTTTAAACGGCCTCCCAGTGACACGCCCCCAGCGCGCTCCCGCGAGCGCGCTGCGGGGAAAATCTGTGTCGGCCGTGTCCCTTGGACACGGCCGATCACAGATCGTGGTGAATGGCCAATCACAGCGGCCATTCACCACGTGATCTGGCCGTCCAATGAGCGATGATCTCATATGTAAACATATGAGATCATCTCTCATCGCCGGCGCTCCTTCCTCACACGGAGCCTGCAGTGTGAGGAAGGAGGGGGAGCCTCACAGCGCCGGGGACACAGGAGAATGTAATCAGGGCACCGATCACCAGTGCCCTGATTACACAAGGTAAAAACACACACACAGTGCCCCCCCATCAGTGCCCACAGTGCCCGCCATCAGTGCCCCCCATCAATGCCCACAATCAGTGCCCATAGTGCTGCTAGTCAGTGCCCATCAGTGCCTGCTCATCTAGGCACTGATGAGCACTGACTGGCAGCACTATGGGCACTGAGTGTGGGCACTGATGGTGCTGCCCATCAGTGCCGCTCATCAGTGCCACCCGTCAGTGTCCAGTGCCATCCGCCAGTGCCCATCAGTGCCGCCTATCAGTGCCCATCAGTGCCGCCTCTCAGTGCCGCCTCTCAGTGCCCAGCAGTGCCACCTGTCAGTGCCCAGCAGTGCCACCTCTCAGTGCCCAGCAGTGCCGCCTCTCAGTGCCCAGCAGTGTCGCCTATCATTGCCCAGCAGTGCCGCCTATCAGTGCTCATCAGTGCCGCCTCTCAGTGCCGCCTCTCAGTGCCGCCTATCAGTGCTCATCAGTGCAGCATATTAGTACCTCCTCATCAGTGCCCATAAGTGCCACCTCATCAGTGCCCATAAGTGCCACCTCATCAGTGCCCATCAGTGCAGCCTATCAGTGCCCATCAGTGCCGCCTCATCAGCGCACATCAGTGAAGGAGAAAAATTTATTTTCAAAATTTACTCGCAGAAAATAAGAAAAACTTTTTTTTTTCAAAATTTTTTGTCTTTATTCTTTTTTTTTGTAAAAAATAAAAAACCCAGAGATGATTAAATACCACCAAAAGAAAGCTCTATTTATGTGAAAAAAATGATAAAAATTTCAAATGGGTACAGTGTAGCATGACCGCGCAATTGTCATTCAAAGTGTGACAGCGCTGAAAGCTGAAAATTGGCCTGGATGGGAAGGGTGTTTAAGTGCACAGAAGGCAAGTGGTTAAACAAGGAGGTAGAAAGGAGCATGCATCTGTATTTTGTTTTTATACATTCTGTTAAACCTTTTTATGCTTGTACAGGGTGGATCTGTGTCTTAAAATAAATCAGCAATATCTCTGAATTCAATTGCTGCCAATAAGAGAATGTCTGAATTGCAAGACAGCACCTGAATTTTACCTGGTATTAGCCTCTTGCAGTTCATGTACAGTAGAGGACATAGCGGTAGAAGAAGATGCAGTACAAGAAGCCAATCAATCCATGTTGTGACAAGGAGGCTTTTGTAGGGGTGGTTGGTGACGGGATATTTACAGAGTTGGTCCTCCGTACTGTAATGTAAAGAGGCACTGTGATATAAAGGGGACTGCACTGTAAAGGGGCACTGTGTTGATTACAGTGCCTCTTTACAGTCCAGTCCCCTTTATATCACAGTGTCCCTTTACATTACAGTGTACCCCCCTAGCAATCACAGCACAGCCTCCATCACAGTGCCATTGCAGTCATGCCCTGTAACTGTCCGCTTATCACTTTAAATCTTTGTTCAGCACTAACTGCCAGGTGGAACCTTTCTGCCTTTCTCTTGTTTCCCTGGGGAATGTTTTAATCAGCAGACCACTCCTCCTTCCTCTAGTTTAGAGGGAAGGCGTTTCTGTGACTCAGAATTTCATATGCAAAGCATGTCAGCAGAACCTCATGGGAAGGCGATTGCTATGGAGGATTTCTAAGGTTTAAAGTTGCACCCCTTGGCAAGCGGAGCGAGGTACATAGTAAAAGTGCATTATATATAAAAGTATATATGTTCTTAGGCATAAATTGTGTCCATGCTGTTAGTTAAATATACACTATAGATAATCCAAATCATTGTACATGTAGTCATGTTTACTTAGATGTTAATTGTAATTTAGATATGTGTGCAGACAATTGAAATCCACCTTGCAATTTCACATTTGTAATTAACCTTGTAACCCCCTTTTTGGTGATCACTGTAAACAAATGTATTGTATGTCGTTTTACAGTTTTCACGGTGCTCGGTGCTCACGGTGCTACGGCGATCATGATGTTTATGGTTTACGGTGCTCAAGGTGTTAAAGAGATTAACGTTGGTGGTGTTCAACCCTCCTGAACACCTTTGATGCAAAAGAATAAAAGTACTGCACCCGTCAGAAGCTCTCCTCTCGTTATTTACTCAATGCCAAAGGGGCCGCTACATGCCCCCCCCCCCTCTTTTCACAATATTCAGAGTGCCCCCTTTTTCTCTCTGCCTCCCCTGCACAGTTCTACCTTCGGCAGGGCAGAGGCAAGATTCAGCCCATGTGTCTTCTCAGCCCTGCCGACAATATCATCCTATCAGCAGGGCAGGAGATGGGAGGAGCTGCAGATCTGGATCATATTAACAAACGGGTGATTGCCCGCGTGTTGCTATGAAAAGACTCTATGTCTCTGTGCAGCTCTCCAGCTCATCCTGGGAGTGTGGGGAGAGGAGACACACTCTTACAACTTAATATATGAAAATTAAAAGTATATTCCAAGTCATTGGTGTTTTCAAGATTTAACAGTAAGGAATTACAGTATATTTTTGCTAAAGAGCAGCAGAGAGACATCCCCAAATATTCACCAAAGAGACATTCCCATATATTCAGCAAAGAGACGCTCCCACATATTCAGCAAAGAGATGGCCCATTCCAGCAAAGCGACATCCCCATATATTCAGCAAAGAGACAGCCCAATCCAGCAAAGAGACATTCCAATCCAGAAAAGAGAAATCCCAATCCAGTAAAGAGAAATACCCATATAGCAAAGAGACAGCCCAATCCAACAAAGAGACATCCCCATATAGCAAAGAGATAGGCCCAATCCAGCAAAGAGACATCCTAATCAAACAAAGAAACAGCCCAATCCAGCAAAGAGACTGCCCCATGTAGCAAAGAGGCATCCCAAATCCAGCAAATTAACATTCCAAATTCAGCAAATAAACATCCCAATCCAGCAAAAACATCTCAATCCAGCAAACAGACATCCAAAATCAACAGAGAGACGTCCCTACATAGCAAAGAGACACCCCCATATAGCAAAGAGACAGCTCAATCTAGCAATGATCCATCCAAATCCAGCAAAGAAACAGCCATATATAGCAAAGAGAGAGCCCAATTCAGCAAAGAGACATCCCTATATAGCAAAGAGAAAGCCCAATCCAGCAAAGATACATCCCTATATAGCAAAGACCCATCCTAATCAACCCTCTCCCCCACCGCTGCTACATTTACATGATTTTAACCAAATGAACCTGTCTAATAGTTTGCGTTAAAAACAGGGGTTTAGTTTGCACACATTAGCATACAATACATGCGTAAGCTGCAGAGGCCACCCCAGTATTATCTGCAGTCCTAACTCTTTATATTTTTTAGAGCTTCTACAGTAGAAGTGCATGCATTAACATGGATAGGCAGAGGGCAGGTGAGCCTGGAAGTAGCACAGGGGCACACTAGACACCCAGCACATAGCACAATGGCAGCAAAGGGTTCCAGTGCATCCCCTCACCAGTATTCCAACAGTACAAACAAATGGCCACTGCCCCCACCTATAACTGGCCTTCGCAGCAAGGAGCACGTGGAAGGGCAATGTATATAAAACAAAACCAAAGGTATGCATTGCCCTTCCCTTCCATGTGCTCCTTGCTGCGAAGGTGAGTTATAGGAGGGGGCAGTGGCCATTTTCTGTACAGTATATGACATACCTGTGGCATACCCCTGAAAGCTGGAAATCACTGAAGTATACACCGCTACTCCAGTGATCTTCACTATCTTCCAGGTCCTGTGCCGAGCAGCTGCCTTGCTGCATTGTGAAAACAGAGGGTCACCCACTCAGCACAGGTGCCGCAGAGGGAACACTTTGCATTTTCTCAATGAGTGTCCTCTGAGCGCCCATGCCAAGAAAGCTACCTCCTGTGGCAGCAGGGCAGAACCCAAAAGCTAGTGGCAATCACTGTAGTAGTGGTGTTTACTACAGTGATTTCAAGCATCCATGGGGATCCCTGAGGTATGGCACACATATACTTACATTGATCCAAGATGGACCAATGTAACCATACAACTTGGGCAAAAAAAACGTCAGCTTTAAAACAAGATCTTGTCATGAAGATCCTTGTCCAGTCACCTGTTATAAGGTAACCATGTTATTTTCATGTCTAATAACAGGACTTCTGCATTGTCACCCTGTTGCACAGGTTTCTGAGAAAAGTGACCGTTTCAACACCTTTTATGCAGGCATGGTTCACTGTTGTCACCGTCAGGAAACCCGCCTTAAGAAATGCCATGCAGTCTTCGCTGGAGTGCATATAGATAAGGAGTGGCTCCGAAGAGGTCATAGGCTATCAATATCATCAACAGAGATGCAAAAAAAGAATAAAAAAAGGTGAAAACAAATATTATATTTAGTAAAAAAAATGGCAGTTGTTTATGATACATGGTGCAAAACAAATTACATTAATTTAACAGTTCCGTGTTTTGACATTATAAACAACCTAAAGTGTCTATAAAGATAAAATTCAAAGTGAGTGCCCCAAGCACTGGGTAGAAATTGTGTAATAATAGAAATAATAACAGGAGTTGTATTTCCCTATGTATCTCAGTTTTCCCTTACCAACTTTTTCCTGTTGGGCCTGGCTGATCTATCACAAACAGCATAGCTTGTGTTTGAGCAAACGCTGACCTGATCGTTCTGGGTTTTTTCTCGCTGTTAATCCCTCTGCGTCTTGTCTGGCCAGATTTATGAAGCAGGGGAATCTCTCTCCTTACCGGGCTTTGCTGGAATAAACTTGATTTTCTAACATCGTAGTTAATATTTATCGCCTTATGTTAACTTAAAGCTCTGTTGATGCAAATCATGTTTATTTTCCACTAGCTAGGTGCATTCAGAGCAGTGCAACATAATCATTAGAAGCATTTCCATCCTGAGTTTGAAACAGGCAGTTCTGAGAAGGGCTTGCGCTTGGTTATTGATTAATCAAGGGGAGACGCCGGAATTGTGAGACCTGACAGATAGGTTATGCACTCTATGAATTGCTGTCCATTCCAGAATTGTGCCCTTGTATATGTAAATAATTAAAAGTAGATGTAAACCCAATCAATACAATCTCATGTGAGCTTTACCTTGTTGATTAAAATAAAAAATGTTGCGCTACTAACACTCTAAACACAAAAGTGACCACCTATCGCATACAGTAGGCAGTGATAGAAAATAAAGGAATAGAGTCCACAATAGTCCAAGTGATCCAATTTCGATCCGTGATCAGTGAAAAATCAAAGGTGCAATGATAATTTCCAATGACAAAATGTGCTGTGTCAAGACCTCCACCGAATGATCAAACACAAGGTTTACCAGACAAAATCTACCATCCACTACAGATAGGTCAATTCAAGTATGTGACATAATGATATCCTCTAATCCTCAATGGTGGTAGACCGTCATGGGCAATATCGCAGCACACCCAGATAACTGGTTACTCTGCAGTAAATATGTTAGGGATAAAGAGAGAGACCCCTCATAGTTTAACTCTGTATAAATGTAGTTTATTGAATAAAAGATAATTGCACTCACATGTCCTCCAAGTAAAAAGCGCTTTTCACATCTAAAATCCATGAGTACACAAGAGAAAGCTTTCCAAATGCTTCCAGTAACAACGTAGTGAGGTCACAGAAGGCTCCTCCCTGCACGTTTTGTCATCTTTGATGTCATATCTAACGTCATATTGATGCCATTTCAAAAGTTATCTTTTTTATATTTTTTTAATTGGCAGCGTTTGATTAAAGAGTCACTGGTGATTCTGCTATGAAGGGCCTTTGTTTTGGCACTTCCTGTTATGGGGTGACAATGCACTGCCCCTGTTGCCCTAAAAATTCTCTACATTGTTGTCCTGTCACCTGGGCTTCAAGCTATTCCAACGTGATCTGTAATTTAGAAAGGGGGGCCTGAGAAATGAGGTGTAACCCATGCCAGAACAAGTGCATGTAGAGAGAAAGTGGCTGAAAAAGGACGGAGGAGATCAGCAGCACTGAGGTTGCAAAAAGTAGAAACATAATTTTATAAAAGAAAAAAAAAATCAGTCTCTGTCTCTCTCTCTCCCTCTCCCTCTCCCTCTCTCTCTCCCCCAGTACATTGCTTTGCCTTTAAAGGCTGTCTGTCTGCAGTACACATGTAGTTCAAGTATATGTAAATCATTTATCTATTTCAGTATAATTAGTGATATATTTCCTTTTATACTGTTTCCTGAATAAACAGATTTTTGAAAATGTGTTGTAAATGTTTTTATCTGACGATACTGGCAGTTACAGCAATTTCTATTGTCCAATGACATTGCCATGCTGGCTCCTTCAGTTGGCCATTGAGTTGCCACGTGAGCTCCATCAGTTGGCATTGAGTTGCCATGTTGTAACGCTCCAGCGTTTGTTTAGAAAGTTGGATTTGCAGCTGCAGAATCTCCACTCAGTAGTCATGTAGAGATGTGTTGAATTACCATGTCCAACTCTCCAGACTCATCATTGTGGCCAGCCTGCTTCAGCATACACTATACAAACACTCAATAAGATGTTCCTGGAGTGATAGGTTGTATATGATAGTATAGAGTTGATGTGCTGAAAGGACAGGCGTGAGTTGTGATAGCAATGATGAGTATTCAATAGTAATGTTCAGGAGAGTAGTAGATGATGGTAGATAGGTTAGCAATCATGTGCAATAACAGGTGGTAGGGGACAGCAGATGGAGTGTACAAGAGAGGCTAACTTAGTGCAAGGATAGATGGTAGTAGACTCAAGAGCTAGCAATCTATGTAACAGTGCAGATGATAGAAATAGTAATGCATAGATAGTAACAGTCCTTAGTATGCAGAAGTAGATAGTGTAAGTTTGATAGGAAGGAATCCCCTGTGGGGTACTTATCACTAGTTAGATTAGTAAGCTGAAGGGTCCGGTAATGAGTGAATGATCGGGTAACGAGATACGGGATCAATGGTGAGGTTCCGGTCTTTCCAGGTATGGCAATAGCTGGAGGCTCCGGCAGCGTAAGACAGGCTGTATACCATGCGGTTTGAACGAACAATTTGTGAGAGAGAAGCCGGCGATTGAAATAGCCGCTCAGAGCGGCGCTTAGTGATGACGTCATGCGGCTTAAAAGTATATGCGTTCCACCTAGCTGAAAAGGTGGGACGCAATATGAAGAAGAAAATGACCTATAAGGGTACCGAAGGTACCAGAATCTTACACATGTGAGCTCCATCAGTTGGCCATTGAGTTGCCATGTGAGCTCCATTAGTTGGCCATTGGGTTGCCATGTGAGCGCCATCAGTTGGCCATTGAGTTAAAGAGCAGCCCAATGACTGAACGAAGAAACGCTCGTGACAGGCTGACAATTGGCCCTGCTGCTAATTCCAATGCAGTGGCTTTGCGATGTCTACCTGCAACAGGAAGTGCTGTTACAGGCAGGATCTCCAGGTAAAAAACTTTGCAATAAAGTCTAACTCAGGAAACCATAACAATAATTCCTTTAAGTGGGGCTGCGCCCGCAAGGCAAGTGTTACTTACCCATTTAGGTCTAGGGGACTTGTTGAGGAAGAATTCCTTACCTGATCCTCTGCTTCTCTGTGCTGCTAGACCAGTCCCTGCAACGTCTTCTTTCCTACACTCCAGCAGTCTATGGTCCTGAAGTCATCAAGACCAATGCAGGGTCGATAGATTGGTTCAGGTAAGTTAAAGTGCTTCTCCTTTCCTCTAGGCTAAACAAGTAGATAACCCTTGCAATTCGGGCGTAGCCTCATGGTAGGGGATAATTTTTAAAATTCCTGGAGTAGGGCTTTAAGGTAGCTGAAACACTGCAAGAGGGTGAAGACTGAGGTCTTAGCCCAACAGACAAATAAGATTTCTTCTTCTTATATGGAGTGACTTTAGTTTTCTTTTGCAACAGGATCCCTTTAACCCCTTCCCGCTGCCATAACACATATAGGCGGCCCCACTGCACAGCTCACTCCTAGCACAGAGACCGGGGTCCCATCGAGATCTCTGAGCCCCGTACTAACAACTGGGACCCAGAACCCCCAATTCCTGGTCACCTGATCGCTGTGGTAGCCTCTAAATGGCTACCACAGTAATCAGTTACTGTGAAGCCTGCCCCTGTGTTTCTCTCTTTCTGAATGGAGAGGAAAGATACAATGTATCTTTCTCTTTCTTTGCATGGGGGGTGGGGGGGGGGTGTGTGTAAAAAAATAAGATAAAAAAATAAAGAAAAAATACCTGGATCAAGGTTTAGTTAGGGGTTATGGTTGGTGTTTGAGTCAAGTAAGGGTCAAAGGTCAGGGCAGGATTTTTTTTTTTTTTAAATTAGCATCAGTGTCAGGCCCCGTTCACATAGGGGCGATCCGACTTCGGGGGTCTATTGAAGTCTATGGCGGTCGCCTCCGGGTCGCCCCAAAGAAGCTCCGGACCCTTTTTCTAAGTCGGAGCGACTTGTGTCGCTCCTATTAGAACGGGTCCGCAGCTTCCCTATGGAAGGCGACCTACGGCGACCTGTGAGGCGACCAGGTCACCTCACAGGTCGCCTTAGTGTGAACAGGGACTTAGTGTGTTTTAGGTGGGACAAACGAGAAAAACAAAAAGAAGCAAAAAGTGCACTGTTGCTTCTGGGCTGTACTACGGGTACAAACAACAAATTACATACACATATGTGGTATGGCTCTGATCGTAAGGAGCAGGAGAATTTATTTTGGGGTGTTCTTTGGTGGTAGGTTATGGTAGTAACAAGAAATACTTGGCTAAATTTAAAAAAAAAAGTATTATTTTTTTACTATTTTGGGCCAGTTTTCCTTTGGTAATAAAGAAAAAAAATCAGGAGATTTCCATAATCATTTACTACCAAATAAAAGCCCAATTTGTCCTGAAAAAAAAGCAAGGTATAATCCACCAGGATGCACAAAGTAGTTGTGATGATATGTACAGTTTTACTAACACATGTCAAAGCTGCAAAATTTTGTTTAGGCATTAAGATTTATTTTACCCTTAGGCATGAAGGGGTTAATTGTTGAAGAGACCTTTCACAACTCATCCGGGTACCTTTCTCCCCTCAAATGAGTTTTGGGGTTTCAGGGATGTCATTGCACCCTATGATGGTAAAGGGAACCGCTACCTTTCTGTTTGTCATCATATAGTTGACGATATGCAAAAGGTTTTCCAGTTTTAGCCATAAAGTAAAAATTCCAACCACTTTGTGAGCTGTTATGACCGGCTAGAGCAGGGATCCTCAAACTACGGCCCTCCAGCTGTTGCGGAATTACACGTACCATGAGGCATTATAAAACTCTGATATTCACAGACATGACTAGGCATGATGGGAATTGTAGTTCCTGAATGTAGCGGTTGCCCCCATGGAAAGAGGGGTTTCGCCGCCAGAGATGTTCTCTTCCCCCTAGTGGGAGGGATGCTGTAGAGTGGAGCAGGAACCGCTCTTACCATAGCTAGTGATTTAGCGATCCAAGCCGAAGGGAGATAGAGCTGGTATAGCCTTCTCCCACAAACATGAGATGACACTCTATGTTGTGAGTCTAAACAAAAAAGTGTTTATTAAATTCCAAGACATACAGTTTTACACACAGCTAAGTGGCACTCCCGTTAGCCTTGCCAAAAGGGGGGAAGGGGACAAGGACCAACCAATGAGAACTGAACATTTGTACATTGAAACAGGCTACAGATAACCTAATGCACACCCCCTGCGGAGAGATGTCTCCAGTCCAGACCATTGTCTGTGTCATGAATCCACACAATTAGACACAGAAACAGGAAAGGGGGGCGGGTGGGGGGAGAAGGGGAGAAGGGCTGTAACATTACATTACATTAACTCAATGCCATGAGTCATGCCATCTTCAGTTGTTCAGAGGATGAATAAAGGGAAAATAAAATGCAATAAATGGGCAATGTCCCAAACTCATAGGAAAATGACACGAAGGGGTTTACCATCCAGGGACAGGGTGATCCGTCACACATAGTGACGGTTAGTACCGTCACACTGAACAACTGGAGGGCCATAGTTTGAAGACCCCTGGGTTAGGGCCACACAGATGTACTATTAGACAACTTGTAACGCCACCTACAGCATTTCTCTGTCTGCCATCATGGCAAGCTAGAACTTTTTTATTTCACGGCTGATGCAGTGTTTTGTTCCATCTGATACAAGACAAGAGGCAGTTATTTGCTCAGCGGTAACAATTGAAGAAGTTCTTAATAAACTCAACAAGACCTTTGCCTACTGCTAGAACAGACTTGTCTCTTCAGTTTATATAATTTGCTAATGTGCATGGAATTGCTAATAGTTGGTCACGCGTAAGAAGAAAAAATGACTCAAAACTATAAACAGATAATTGATTCCTGCAGACAGCGGGCATCTCACCTGTCTGGAGCGGAGTGGCACCGCTCACCTGAATGCACATGCACAGTAGGAGGACGCAGCCACCTGAAAGTCAGATGAGTCAACAGGGAACTCTGCGAATAGTCATAGCACTTTTGGTCTCTAATACCAATGCCGCTCACATAAACATTTAATCAGTATAATTAACATCACAAATTATATACTATATACACAAAACCAAATAAACCTTATTCCCTCTAAAGCACAATTATTAAAAACATTTAAAAACTTTCACAGGATCCTGCTCCCAATATGTAATACCCAAGTATCATGTTCAAAATTCAAAATGCAGAAGACTCTCAAAACAAATGTAGGGCATACACATTTCTAAAATATTAAAATAGATATTCACATATGTTAATATCTATCTTAATTAATATCACAATCATATTTTATCTTATTCCAGACATTTGAATATTGGTAAAGACATTTAAATAGGATATTCATAAATTCAGTATGCATTATTATTATTATTAATATACAGGATCTATATAGCGCCAACAGTTTGTGCAGCACTTTACAATATGAGGGAAGAAAATACAGTTACAATACAATTCAATAAAGGAGGAATTGGAGGGCACATTCCTATTTAATCCCAATCTGGGCAAATCAGGAACTGCCACACATGATGATGAAACAAACACATCTACTTGTAATACACAGTATTCACAATCCTATTTTATCCCAATCTTGGCACTTGAATATAATTACGGACACATAAAATGGGCTTTGGTCCACTTCCGGGCACACTCAGAGTTGTCATTTATGATAATAAGATATACCAATCAATTTCTGACGCACTGTAACACCATATCTGACCAATAGTGCCATAGCAGGATGACTATTCAGGTCTATATCACATAGTTTAGGGCTTCCCAAACTTTTTTGGGCCGAGACCCACTTCTGAATACAGTTATTTTTCGGGACCCACTTGCTTGTAATTTGAATATTGTTAAGCGCCACAGAATTTGTTGGGGCTATATAAATGCAAATAATAATAATAATGCATATTTTAAAGGGAGGGGGATGTTAGGGCATAAAATTGGCACAACGTGGCAATAAGTGTTAGGGGGATAGAGTGGCACAACATGGCAAAAAGGTTTAGGGGCATAGAATTGTCACATTGCACAAAAAAAGGCATAGAATTTGCAAAACATTGCATAGAAATGGTTACTCACCGAGTGTAGATTCTGACAGACAGAAGTGCTGTGTCCCGCTCTTTCATCCACCAGGCACCACATGTGATGCAAGTGATGCAAGGGCTGCGGACATGGTGCAGGAGATGCAGGTGCTTGTGTTCCAAAGAAGGTACTCCTAACTAGGGTTGAGCGAACACGGACTGTATTATTCGTGTTCGTACCGAATAATTGGATTTTTGTTACCCGAACACGGACCCGAAAACTTTACTGTATATTCGTGTTCGGTCATTTTATTTCTGGGTTTTGTATGCATTGGCGCGCTTTTCATGGCGGGCTTTCAACAGCCAATCAACAAGCGTTTAACTGGTGTGCATTAAGCCATCCCAGCCATGCCTACAAATGTATTAGTAGCTGTGATTGGCCATCTGAAGCATGTGACCAAGTCTTTATAAGTTCGAGCCAGCGCCGCTGCGTGATTCTGCTGTGTAGTTCAGGGACAGAGCACACATCATACGTGCTGGCTGCTGATTAGGGACAGACAGGCAAAAATCATTTGTGTCCAGATAGAATTGAGGGACAGGTCGGAGTGTGTTAGGCAGGGCGAGTTGTAGGGCATTTTAGGGCGAGGCTGCTGATTTTTAGAGTCAGTGTTCTACAATCGATTTTGCTGTGTGTGGGGGGGGGGGGGGGGTTTGCAGTGACCAATCTTATCAATCCTTTTAGGGAGAGGCTGGAGATAGGCAGGTGTCAGTGGTCCACATCGATTTTGCTGTGTGTGGGGTGCAGTGAACACAATCTTTTTTGCCCACTGAGGAGGAGGGAGAAAAGTATTTTTCTATCAGTCACTGTGTGCAGCGTTTTTCCTTCAGTGCTGCTGTGCTGACTGTGATAATACACTGCTGTGTTCACATGTGCTATTATTGAGAGATTTCAAAAGTTATACATTTTTTTCTATTCCACTATTCAATATACACCCTTGGGTTAAAAAAATTAAATTGTGGCATAGTCTGTACTAATCTAGTTAAAAATTACAAACTTAAAAGGGGAATTTTTTTTTTCCCTCCATAGCCTGCAGCAGAGCTGGTCCACATCGATTTTGCTGTGTGTGGGGTGCAGTGAAAACAATCTTTTTTGCCCACTGAGGAGGAGGGAGAAAAGTCTTTTTCTATCAGTCACTGTGTGCAGCGTTTTTCCTTTAGTGCTGCTGTGCTGACTGTGATAATACACTGCTTAACTTAAAAAGGGGAATTTTTTTTTTCCCTCCATAGCCTGCAGCAGAGCTGAATGATATAAGACACTGCTGTTCACATGTGCTATTGATAAATCACACCAATTTTATATCATATTTTCTATTCCGCTATTCAATAAAAACCTTTGGGTATAAACAATTAAATTGCGGGATAGTCTGTGTTGGTACGTTGGTACTTTCCAATTTTTGGGGTGCATCTCATACTTCCGAGGATTTGAGGGTGCTGCCTGTTCCGAACTCCTCCTACTCCTCATCCTGCCTTTGGGGGTACAAAAAATAGTAATTGGGGCCTAGTCTGGTTCTGTACGTGTGAGATACATACACTTTTTTTGATAATATTTTCTATTCCGCTATTCAATAAAAACCTTTGGGTATAAACAATTAAATTGCGGGATAGTCTGTGTTGGTACGTGTGAGATACACCTTTCCAATTTTTGGGGTGCATCTCATACTTCTGAAGATTTGAGGGTGCTGCCTGTTCCGAACTCCTCCTATTCCTCATCCTGCCTTTGGGGGTACAAAAAATAGTTATTGGGGCCTAGTCTGGTTCTGTACGTGTGAGATGCATACACTTTTTTTTGATAATATTTTCTATTCCGCTATTCAATAAAAACCTTTGGGTATAAACAATTAAATTGCGGGATAGTCTGTGTTGGTACGTGTGAGATACACCTTTCCAATTTTTGGGGTGCATCTCATACTTCTGAAGATTTGAGGGTGCTGCCTGTTCCGAACTCCTCCTACTCCTCATCCTGCCTTTGGGGGAACAAAAAATAGTAATTGGGGCCTAGTCTGGTTCTGTACGTGTGAGATACATACACTTTTTTTGATAATATTTTCTATTCCGCTATTCAATAAAAACCTTTGGGTATAAACAATTAAATTGCGGGATAGTCTGTGTTGGTACGTGTGAGATACACCTTTCGAATTTTTGGGGTGCATCTCATACTTCTGAGGATTTGAGGGTGCTGCCTGTTCCGAACTCCTCCTACTCCTCATCCTGCCTTTGGGGGTACAAAAAATAGTAATTGGGGCCTAGTCTGGTTCTGTACGTGTGAGATACATACACTTTTTCTGATAATATTTTCTATTCCGCTATTCAATAAAAACCTTTGGGTATAAACAATTAAATTGCGGGATAGTCTGTGTTGGTACGTGTGAGATACACCTTTCCAATTTTTGGGGTGCATCTCATACTTCTGAAGATTTGAGGGTGCTGCTTGTTCCGTACTCCTCCTACTCCTCATCCTGCCTTTGGGGGTACAAAAAATAGTAATTGGGGCCTAGTCTGGTTCTGTACGTGTGAGATACATACACCGTTTTTTGATAATATTTTCTATTCCGCTATTCGATAAAAACCTTTGGGTATAAACAATTAAATTGCGGGATAGTCTGTGTTGGTACGTGTGAGATACACCTTTCCAATTTTTGGGGTGCATCTCATACTTCTGAATATTTTAGGGTTCTGCCTGTTCCGTACTCCTCCTACTCCTCATCCTGCCTTTGGGGGGTACAAAAAATAGTAATTGGGGCCTAGTCTGGTTCTGTACGTGTGAGATACATACACTTTTTTTGATAATATTTTCTATTCCGCTATTCAATAAAAACCTTTGGGTATAAACAATTAAATTGCGGGATAGTCTGTGTTGGTACGTGTGAGATACACCTTTCCAATTTTTGGGGTGCATCTCATACTTCTGAAGATTTGAGGGTGCTGCCTGTTCCGTACTCCTCCTACTCCTCATCCTGCCTTTGGGGGTACAAAAAATAGTAATTGGGGCCTAGTCTGGTTCTGTACATGTGAGATACATACACTTTTTTTGATAATATTTTCTATTCCACTATTTAATCTACACCTTTGGGTAAAAACAATTAAATTGCGGGATAGTCTGTGTCGGTACGTGTGAGATACATACACCTTTTGATATCATATTTTATATTCCGCTATTTAATCAAAACCTTTGGGTATAAACAATTCAATTGCGGGATAGTCTGTGTCGAAACGTGTGAGATACACCTTTCCAATTTTTGGGGCGCATCTCATACTGCCGAGGATTTGAGGGTGCTTCAGTCTGCCTCCTGCCTGTTCCGAACTCCTCCTATTCCTCATCCTGCCTTTAGGGTACAAAAAATTGTAATCGGGGCCTAGTTTGTGTTTGTACGTGTGAGATTTTGTAAAATTTGTCCTATTCCGCTATTCAATATACACCCTGTTTGAGTGTAAAAAAATAAATTGCGGGATAGTCTGTATCGGTACATGTGAGATACACCTTTTTAAATTTGTTTGGCGCATCTCCTTCTACCGCCGAGGATTGCAGGGCGCTTCAGTTTGCCTCCTGTTCCCAACTCCTCCTACTCCTCTTCCTCATCCTGCCTTTAGGGTACAAAAAATTGTAATCGGGGCCTAGTTTGTGTTTGTACGTGTGAGATACACCGTATTATAAAATTTTTCCTATTCCGCTATTCAATATACACCCTTTTGGAGTGTAAAAAATTAAATTACGGCATAGTCTGTATCGGTACGTGTGAGATACACCTTTTAAATTTGTTTGGCGCATCTCCTTCCACCGCCGAGGATTGCAGGGCGCTTCAGTTTGCCTCCTGTTCCCAACTCCTCCTACTCCTCTTCCTCATCCTCCCTTTAGGGTACAAAAAATTTTAATCGGGGCCTAGTCTGTGTTTGTACGTGTGAGATACACCATTTTTTTATCCTTTTTCCTATTCCGCTATTCAATATACACCCTTTTGGGGTAAAAAACATTAAATTGCGGCATAGTTTGCATATTTGACTGTGAGATACACCCGTGCGATACTGTTGTTGTTTTGTTCCGCTATTCAATAAACACCTTTCTAGGGCAAGATCATAAATTACAGAAATATGAGGAGACCGTCAAATAGGGGCCGTGGCCTGGGTCGTGGTGCTGCTGGTAGAGCTCCTGTTGCAAGGAGAGGATGTGGTCGATCTGTGCCAGCTACACGCACAAGTGAAACACCTTCCTCAAGTGTGAGTAGGCGACAGAACCTGCATCAGTATTTGGTAGGGCATCATACGCCTCTAGAAGTGATGAGGCCAGAAGAAGTAGAGGCGATAGTAGATTGGTTTGCTGCTGACAGTGCCTCCAGTTCCTTCACATTGTCTCCCACCCAGTCTACTGCAGAAAGGTCAGAGTTGGCACCTGCAGCCGATGTCCAACCGCTTTTCACCTCACCCCCTTGCAAATCAGGCAAGCAGTCTGAGCCCCAAGCCATACAGCAGTCTCTTCTTCTTTTTGATGACTCTGTCAGCAGGGTTTCCCAGGGCCATCCACCTAGCCCTGCCCCAGAAGTGGAAGAGATTGAGTGCAGCGATGCCCAACCACTTATTTCTCAAGATGAGTACATGCAAGGACCATCGCAGCACGTCTCCGATGATGACGAAACGCAGGTGCCAACTGCTGCGGCGTTCAGAATTGTGGAGACCGACAAGGAGGGCAGGGGTGAAGACTGGGTGGAAGATGATGTGGAGGACGATGAGGTCCTCGACCCCACATGGAATGAAGGTCATGCAGGTGACCTGAGTAAATTGGAGGAAGAGGCGGTGGTCGCACAGAGCCACCAGCACAGCAGAAGAGGGAGCAGGGTGCAGAAGCGGAGCGGCCGTGCCCTAGACACTACGCCTGCTACTGCCCAACGCAGCAAGGGAACGAGCGCACCAAAGCCAGCTCAAAGGAGTTCTCTAGCGTGGAAGTTCTTTAGAAAATGTGCTGATGACAGGACACCAGTGATTTGCACCCTGTGCAATCAGAGCCTGAAGAGAGGCATAAACCTTCTCAACCTGAGCACAACCTGCATGATCAGGCATCTAAGTGCAAAGCACGAGCTGCAGTGGAGTAGACACCTTCAAAACCAAGAAACGTCTCTGGCTCATCCTGCTTCCTCTTCTGCTGCAGTCTCGGCCGCTCCATCCACATCTGTAGTGATACCGGCACCTGCCACCCCGCAAACAGACGATCTGTCAGCAACACCACCACCTGGGTCACCAACCATCTCCACAATGTCCCGTGGAAGCGTTCAGCTTTCCATCTCCCAAACACTTGAGAGGAAGAGGAAGTACCCCCCTACCCACCCGCGATCCCTGGCCCTGAATGCCAGCATTTCAAAATTCTTGGCCTTTGAAATGCTGTCATTCCGTCTGGTGGAGACGCACAGTTTTAAAAGCCTTATGTCGGTGGCTGTCCCACAGTACGTCGTGCCCAGCCGCCACTACTTTTCCAGGCAAGCCATCCCTTCCCTGCACAACCAAGTGGGGGAAAAAATCAGGTGTGCACTGCGCAACGACATCTGTGGCAAGGTCCACCTAACTACCGATACGTGGACCAGTAAGCACGGTCAGGGGCGTTATATCTCCCTAACGGCACACTGGGTAAATGCAGTGGCGGATGGGCCTGAGGCGGATAGCAATTTGGCGCATGTCCTTCCACCACCGAGGATTGCAGGGCGCTTCAGTTTGCCTCCTGTTCCTAACTCCTCCTACTCCGCTTCCTCATCCTCTACCGCCTCCTCATCCGGTCAGCGTAACACCTTCACCACCAACTTCAGCACGGCCAGGGGTAAACGACAGCAGGCAGTTTTAAAACTTGCCTGTTTGGGGGAAAAACCACACACCGCGCAGGAGTTGTGGAGGAGCATGGAACAGTAGACAAATGAGTGGTTGCTGCCAGCGAGCCTCAAGCCCGGCCTGGTGGTGTGCGATAACGGGCGAAATCTCATAGCAGCTCTGGGCCTAGCCGGTTTGACGCACATCCCTTGCCGCGCGGATGTGCTGAATTTGGTGGTGCAGAGGTTCCTTAAAAACTACCCCGATATGTCAGAGCTGCTGCAGAAAGTGCGGGCCGTCTGTGCGCACTTTCGGCGTTCTCACCCTGCTGCTGCTCGCCTGTCAGCGCTGCAGCGTAACTTCGGCCTTCCCGCTCACCGCCTCATATGTGACGTGCCCACAAGGTGGAACTCCACCTTGCCCATGCTGGAAAGACTGTGCGAGCAGCAGCAGGCCATAGTGGAGTTTCAGCTGCAGCACGCACGCGTGAGTCGCTCTGCGGAACAGCACCACTTCACCACCAATAACTGGGCCTCCATGCGAGACCTGTGTGCCTTGTTGCGCTGTTTTGAGTACTCCACCAACATGGCCAGTGCCGATGATGCCGTTGTCAGCTTAACTATCCCACTTCTATGCCTCCTTGAAAAAACTATTCGGGCGATGATGGAAGAGGATGTGGCACAGGATGAGGAGGAGGAGGAGGAGGAGGATGAAGAGGTAACATTTCCAAGGCTTTCAGGGCAGTCATTCACAAGGGGCTCCGAGGGTGGGTTCCTGCACACACAAACGCCAGGGACACAATTGTCCAGCAGGGGCACAGTTCTGGAGGGTGGCACCCAGGCCAGCTCATGGCCATCACTAGTGCGTGGCTGGGGGGATACAGAGGACACAGACGATACACCTCCCACAGAGGGCAGCCTTTCGTTGCCTCTGGGCAGCCTGGCACACATGAGCGATTACATGCTGCAGTGTCTCCACAACGACCGCCGAGTTGCCCACATTCTAACTTGTGCTGATTACTGGGTGGCCACGCTGCTGGATCCCCGTTACAAGGACAACGTACCGTCCTTAATTCACTCACTGGAGCGCGATCGCAAGATGCGCGAGTACAAGCGCACGCTGATAGACGCGATGCTGCTGGCATTCCCACCTGACAAGCCATCCCTTCCCTACACAACCAAGTGGGGGAAAAAATCAGGTGTGCACTGCGCAACGCCATCTGTGGCAAGGTCCACCTAACTACCGATACGTGGACCAGTAAGCACGGTCAGGGGCGTTATATCTCCCTAACGGCACACTGGGTAAATGCAGTGGCGGATGGGCCTGAGGCGGATAGCAATTTGGCGCATGTCCTTCCACCACCGAGGATTGCAGGGCGCTTCAGTTTGCCTCCTGTTCCTAACTCCTCCTACTCCGCTTCCTCATCCTCTACCGCCTCCTCATCCGGTCAGCGTAACACCTTCACCAACAACCTCAGCACGGCCAGGGGTAAACGACAGCAGGCAGTTTTAAAACTTGCCTGTTTGGGGGAAAAACCACACACCACGCAGGAGTTGTGGAGGAGCATGGAACAGCAGACAAATGAGTGGTTGCTGCCAGCGAGCCTCAAGCCCGGCCTGGTGGTGTGCGATAACGGGCGAAATCTCATAGCAGCTCTGGGCCTAGCCGGTTTGACGCACACCCCTTGCCTGGCGCATGTGCTGAATTTGGTAGGGGCAGAGGTTCCTTAAAAACTACCCCGATATGTCAGAGCTGCTGCAGAAAGTGCAGGCCGTCTGTGCGCACTTTCGGCGTTCTCACCCTGCTGCTGCTCGCCTGTCAGCGCTGCAGCGTAACTTCAGCCTTCCCGCTCACCGCCTCATATGTGACGTGCCCACAAGGTGCAACTCCATCTTGCCCATGCTGGAAAGACTGTGCGAGCAGCAGCAGGCCATAGTGGAGTTTCAGCTGCAGCACGCACGCGTGAGTCGCTCTGCGGAACAGCACCACTTCACCACCAATAACTGGGCCTCCATGCGAGACCTGTGTGCCTTGTTGCGCTGTTTTGAGCACTCCACCAACATGGCCAGTGCCGATGACGTCGTTGTCAGCTTAACTATCCCACTTCTATGCCTCCTTGAAAAAACTATTCGGGTGATGATGGAAGAGGATGTGGCACAGGATGAGGAGGAGGAGGAGGAGGAGGATGAAGAGGTAACATTTCCAAGGCTTTCAGGGCAGTCATTCACAAGGGGCTCCGAGGGTGGGTTCCTGCACACACAAACGCCAGGGACACAATTGTCCAGCAGGGGCACAGTTCTGGAGGGTGGCACCCAGGCCAGCTCATGGCCATCACTGGTGCGTACTGGGGGGATACAGAGGACACAGACGATACACCTCCAACAGAGGGCAGCCTTTCGTTGCCTCTGGGCAGCCTGGCACACATGAGCGATTACATGCTGCAGTGTCTCCACAACGACCGCCGAGTTGCCCACATTCTAACTTGTGCTGATTACTGGGTGGCCACGCTGCTGGATCCCCGTTACAAGGACAACGTACCGTCCTTAATTCACTCACTGGAGCGCGATCGCAAGATGCGCGAGTACAAGCGCACGCTGGTAGACGCGATGCTGCTGGCATTCCCACCTGACAGCGGGGCCACAGTGGAAGCACAAGGCAGAGGAGGAGGAGGAAGAGGTCGCCAATGCAACCAGGGCACCGCCAGCCCCTCAGAAGGCAGGGTTAGCATGGCCGAAATGTGGAAAAGCTTTGTCAGCACGCCACAACAAACAGCAGCACCAGCAGCTCATATGGAACGTCTTAGCAGGAGGCAGCATTTCACCAACATGGTGGAGCAGTATGTGTGCACACGCCTACATGTAGTGAATGACGGGTCTGCCCCCTTCAACTTCTGGGTCTCCAAATTGGGCACATGGCCTGAACTTGCCCTTTACGCCTTGGAGGTGCTGGCGTGCCCTGCAGCCAGTGTATTATCTGAACGGGTATTTAGCACGGCTGGGGGCGTTATCACAGACAAGCGCAGCCGCCTGTCCAGAGACAATGTGGACAAGCTCACGTTCATTAAAATGAACCAGGCATGGATCCCACGGGACTTTTCCGTACCTTGTGCAGAATAGCGATGGATACCGACCTTACCCAGCCATTGTTCTATTTTTGCTCTTTCTCACTCTTTTGGGGTGTACCCTCATTTAAAATTTCTGAAAAAAAGCAGTGTTGGCTACCTCGTCCTCCTCAGGGCCAGATTAACATAGGGGCTATTGGAGCTGCGGCTCCAGGCCCCTACCTTAATATAGGCCCCGGGTTGGCCATATTCACTGTTACCGCTCTTCTGTCACTTGTAAACACAGAAGTCTGGCTTCTATGCTCGCTTCCCCAGGCAGCTCCCTCAGAGCCTCCCCACACAGCACAAAGGCCGGACAAGGAGGGACAGTTGCCGATGCATGGATGTGTTTATGGGCTTCAGAGACAGCATCCCATGTTGAATTAGGCATGCATGGCTGCACCCTTCCTCCTCTGGGTGCATGCCAAGGCACGGCCCTTAAGGCCCTTCAAAATCCTCAGCACCAAGCCCATGATGCTCTTAATCCGGCCCTGGTCCTCCTCCACCGCTGCTTCCACCTACACCGCTCATAGGTGTGCGCAGCCTATTGCATTAGGGTGTGCACCCCAAAGTTTAACCACTTTAGCCCCAGCCCTATTTCGGACACTTTTTGTTCACAAGTTAAAACCAGTATTTTTTCCTAGAAAATTTTTTGTCACGCGGTATTTGCGCAGCGGTCTTTAAAACGCCATTTTTTTGGAAAAAATTTGAAAAATCACATTTCACTGCATTTAAAAAATACTAAACAGTAAAGTTAGCCCATTTTTTTTGTATATTGTGAAAGATGATGTCACGCCGAGTAAATAGATACCAAACATGTTACGGTTTAAAATTGCGCCCCCCCGTGGGATGGCGACAAACTACGGTCAATAGAGATCTCAATCTGCGACGCTTTAAATTTATTTAACGGTTACCAGTTTAGAGTTAGAGTGTAGCTCTTTTTTTTTAATTATTGCCCACGCTCTGGCGATCGCGGCGATACCTCACATGTGTGGTTTGAACAGCGATTTCATTTGCGGCTCGACTTGCGTATACGTTTTTTTTTGTGCGCGAGCTAACGGTGACGGGGACGGCTAAATTTTTTTTTTTTTTTTTTTTTCCTATTTATTTTTTCTTTTTTTTAAACTTTATTACAGGTTTTTAAAAAAAAAAAAATCTGATCACTTTTATTGCTGTCACAAGCAATGTAAACATCCCTGGTGACAGCAATATGTCGTGACAGGTACACTTTATGGAGGGATCGAGGGTCTAAAAGACCCTAGACCCCTCCACTACACTTCCCTGTATGCAAAACGCCGAAAACGGCATTTTTGCATACAGCCGTTTTTCAAATCTGCCGCCTTTTGCAGCACAGTAACCCGGACGTGACGTCATGGACGCCGCCTCCGGGTTACGTCATCGGAGACCCGATCGATGCCGTTTCCGGCATTCATCGGGACTCCATCCAGCCGGCGGACGTGCCGGCTGGGTGCTCGGGGCTCCCGGTGGGACGGTAGCCCCGAGCAAAGCCGCGGAAGGCGGCGGGAGGGGGGGGACGTCCCCTCCCGCCCCCCCGGGTAACGATCGAGCGGCTCCCGAGCCGCATCGATCGTTACCGACGGAAAGCCGACCGTCGGCTTCAAACAACGGTACCGGGATGATGCCTCTAGCTAGAGGCATCATCCCAGTATAACCACTCAAAGTCAGCCGACGTAGAGGTTACGTGACTGGTAGTAAAGTGGTTAAATACACATGCATGTGTTTGCCTACATGTACATGGCCCCGATACATTACTCTCCCTGCTGGCAAAGTGAAATAGAGCAGAGCAGGTCCGAGGGAGATCTTTCCCATCTCCTCACTGGCAAACAGAGCGATAATGCTATGTGCCCTAGGTGATTAGGGTGTGCCCAGGTACACCCGGAACACCCTGTGCGCACGCCTATGACACCGCCACATCCACCACCACCTCAACCTCCCTCCTAACTCCATATGGGCCTCGTCCTTCAGAGATGAAGAATATTGTTTTATTTTTCTGTTTTTTTTTTTGTTGTTTTAAGTTATTTCCCTATCCACATTTGTTTGCAGAGCACTTGCCATGCTCTTAACTATGTTTTGCTGCCATTTGCAGCACTCTAGCCCTTTCCATTGGTGTTTTAGAGCCATTTTAGTGCCTGAAAGTTCGGGTCCCCATTGACTTCAATGGGGTTCGGTGTCCGGGAAAAGTTCGGCAAAAGTCCGGGACACGGACCCGGACTTTTTTTTCAAGTTCGGCCGAACCCGCCGAACACGGACATCCAGGTGTCCGCTCAACTCTACTCCTAACATATAGAACCAATTTCCTGTCTTTATCATGGAAATCATTGTACCATAATCCAACAAGATGATAGGGGTAGGTATTCCAGGTCAGGCCCTGTCACAGGGCCTGACATGCCATAATTCTTCCAACCCCCTATAGTGGTCGTATGATCTGACAAATCTTTTCCAGGATGGATGTCACTAAATGACATATGGGTGAGACCCAACTGCTACTTACATGCACGTATCAACATTGTTTTATTGAATGCCATTACAAGAATTTACAGATTAGAAATATGAGACTATACATACACTGATACTGTCTGAGGAACTTTCTTTGTTAGGAGTTCTTTCTCTGGTAGGTGAGATCCTTTTGCATTTCATCTCTATCCATGTTCATCGTTTCACCTATGTTAAGATTTACCAATTTGGAATATGATACTGGTTTGACTTAAATCCTTTGCAAGTGTTGTCCACCTAAAGGGTAGGGATAAGGTTTGGGTTCACCACTACCATGTGTTTGAGGTAATCTTGCAGGTTTGAGAGTTTCTATCACAGTGAATTTTTGTGCAAATCTGTCAGGGGAATTTTTTTTTTTTAACCATAATGTACTGCAAAGCCTCTGGCCAGCAGACTTAGAAGAGCCAATAAGGGAGCTTTTGACAAGCCAGTTCCCTCACTATAAAACTATATAAGGGGGGCACAGAAGTGTCAAGAAGCTGTTTTTTTGTGCTGCAAGGCTTCCTTGTTAGACAATGTGCTTTTGTTTCAGCGTATAATATTTTGGGGTTTTGATTTATTTTGGGAGTATTCTTTTTATTCTATTCTTTATCTTTAATTTGTAATCCAAAACATTCTTCCACTCATAGACTTCAATATAATTTACCAAATTTTGTTTGGGTTTACCAAATTTTGAGCAAGATTTGCCATACCGTTGGTGAATCAAACCTGGACAGATGCACCCCTCACATTACCTATTGCTAAATGTGCACACAAAGTTGGATTTTTTTATTCATTTAAGATTACAGTGAGCAGATTGACAATGGATTAAGCTCATGCGTGTTTATCTATGACCATTCGTGAGTTTATCTATGACCATTCGTATTCGTGAGTAATTCAGAATACTGAAGTTTAACTATGGGGTACAGACTTGAACTGGTAACCTACTATGGTGCCCTTGCACAGATCTGATGTTTCATATTGCGCCTTTTACTTTTTGAGTCTAGTATAAACATTAAAAAATATAACTTTTTCGGTGGATACAGTACTTTGATTACAAACAGTACCAGAGATTATCACTTATCATAAGTGTATCTCTTTATTTCATTGTCATTGGCTATTTCTGATTTTTCCAGATTGGGGTTTAATAGGCATGTGAGTACTGAAAGGATGAATATCCTATTTACATACCTTTACCAATTTTCTAGTGTCTGGAATGGGATAAATATGATTTTGAAAGAATATCTAGTAAAATAACATCTTGTTTATGTGTTTATTTTAGTTCCACCTTGAGAGGTAAATACTGAACATGATACCTGGTTATTAGAGATGGGCCAAACACCCCCTGGTCTAGTTTTTATCAGAACTTAACATCACGAAAGTTCAGGGCCGAATAACGAACCCTATTGAAGTCTATGGGACCCGAACTGGAAAAATCAAAAGTGCCCATTTTGAGGGCTTATATACAAAGGGTATGGGGGTCTGGGTACTGCCCTGGGGGACATGTATCAATGAACAAGAAGTTTGTAAAAAAATATCCTTTAAATATAGTGCCTGGGGGGGCCCTTTAGTATACCTGTAAAGTGGCACATCTGTACCATGTATAGAACCTGCTGCAGCAATAATGACATTTATAAAGGCAAAAAATTACATTTTCCCTGCAAGCTTTTTTTATTTTATAAGCAATGGCTTGGGAACCAGTCTATATGATGATGCCACAGTTTACTGCACTCAGAAAAAGATTCAAGATTTTTTGGATACATTCTGGTCTCTGTTGCGCAAACTTTGGGTAGAAGTAACAGGTGAGGAAAAAATTGGTCTTTTGGTGTTAGTGGCACCTTTACACTGTAACCCTAAAGAATCACGTAATGGCTGTGCCTCATCAAAAAGCAAGTGGCTGAGACTGTGTTCAAATAACTCAGCCGACTCCTCCATGCATGATGCTGGGGCTATGGCAGGAGTAGCTGTGGACAAGGAGACAGAATAAGGTGCGGTGGACTGTGCACTAGTCTCTGCTTGGGTGATAGAGGATGAGGAGAATGAGGATGGTTTAGTAAGCCAGTCCACCACCCCCTCTGCATGCTGTGGCTGGATGGCATGGGCAACTTCACTAAACAGGGGAAATGATGCCCTGCCAGAGGACAGTCTACGTCCACCTTTGCCTGTGGACACAGACACTGCTGGCCCCCTCACAGTGCCATGGGAACACCTGCCTCTCCTTGTTGGCCTCCCACCCAGACATAATGGGGGGAGGGGGTTTATTACCGAAATGTAATAGAGATAGGGAAAAGTGTACTTGGATGCACTTTAATGAATGGAAAGTGGTGTTTGGTGCGCTTTAGCTTGAGTACTCACTACACAGACACACTGCACTGACACACTACAATATACTGCAGTAAAAGTGCACTAACTCACTTCAATATGCTGCAGTAAAAGTGCACTAAAGCACTTCAATATACTGCCGTAAAAGTACACTAATGCACTTCAATATACTGCAGTAAAAGTGCACTAACGCACTTCAATAGACTGCAGTGAATGTGCACTAACGCACTTTAATATACTGCCATAAACGTGCACTAATGCACTTTAATATACTGGCGTAAAAGTACACTAACGCACTTCAATATACTGCAGTAAAAGTGCACTAACGCACTTCAATATACTGCAGTAAAAGTGCACTAACACATTTCAATATACTGCAGTAAAAGTGCACTAATGCACTTCAATATACTGCCGTAAAAGTACCCTGACACACTTCAGTAAACAGCATTAAAAGTGCACTAACGCACTTCAATATACTGCCATAAAAGTACCTTTATGCACCTCAATATACTGCAGTAAAACTGCACTAATGCACCTCGATATATTGCAGTGAATGTGCACTAATGCACTTTAATATACTGCCATAAACGTGCACTAATGCAATTTAATATACTGGCGTAAATGTGCACTAACGCACTTCAATATACTGCAGTAAACATGCACTAATGCACATCAATATACTGCAGTAAACGTGCACTAATGCACTTCAATAAACTGCAGTAAAAGGGCACTAATGCAATTCAATATACTGCAGTAAAAGTGCACTTATGCACTTCAATGTACTGCAGTAAAATTGCCCTGACACACTACTATACTGCAGTAAAACTGCCCTGACACTCAACACTGAGACACTTCAATATACTGCAGGTGCCCTGAAACACTAAACTGACACTAGAGTAAAAATGAATGGCCACACTACACTCACAATGCACTATCACTATATTTACACTAAACTGACACTAAAGTAAAAAATAAACGATTAAACGATCGCACTACACTGCACAATCACTATATTCACCCTACACTAATAGTTTACACTCATAATAGCATACTATAGCACACTAACTCGCAAGTAGCAATTAACAGAGCCCTGTTCTATATATATACAGTAAGCAAAGCAACGTCCTCATTCAAATTAAATGTCCATAATAATCATGATACAATGTAGTAAACTCCAGTGACTGTAAAGTGAAAGTCCACCTCCATATGTGAAAGTCCATATAAGGATATTGTTTTGCTTATTTACTATTTTGATTGTTAACACTGAGGTTTCATATTAGGATACCTAGCGCTTACTATACACATATTTTTTCATTTATTGGCACTTGTGGCACACACAAGTTTTTGGTTTGGCAGCAAGGGTATCATTTTTTTGGACAAAAGTCTATTGGCACAGAGGTAACAGTTTTTCACACTCTTCACGCTGCAAATGGCTGCTCTAGGAAGAAACCTTTTATAGTGTGGGGGGGGGGGGGTCCAGGAGCCATGATTGGACACAGTCATCATTACTTTCTTCAATCATGGCTCTGACATTGTTCGGTGCCTTGATTGGGTAAATCCTTCATTGCTTCAGCCAGTCAGGGCTTCCAATGCACTGTGGGTCTAACAAACAGTTGAATGCCCCCGACAATTCGGGTGTTCGCCAAAGAGGTGAACAGCCAATATTCGGCCTAAACTCATGCTCGGGCTAAACCGTTCGCCCCAAACTAATGGTTATTATACAGTAGCAGAGCAGAGTAGGTGGCAGAGCCATGTGAATATTTTAATTTCTTTCAATAATTGCGCTTTATGGGAAACAAAGTCTTTGCACATGTATAACTTGTGATGGCAATTCATACTGATTAAAACCTTATGTGAGAGGTGCAGGTATTAGAAACCAACAGTGTATTGGCTATTCAAGCTTCATGTTGACTCATCCTACTTTCAGGCCACCATGTCATCCTACTATACATGTACAACAAACATTCAGGTGAGCAGTGCCTTTCTGCGCCAGTCAAGTGAATGGAGGGAGATACCTGCTGTCTACAAGAATCAATTTTCTATTTATAGTTTTGAACTCTTAACATATAGAGTTAGTTCATCAGGCAGTGTCCCTGAATGTAATGATAACATAGTTAGTCAGGTTGAAAAAAGACATCAAGTTAAAGCAATAATAGAAAACTTCCATAAACAGAACCCTATATCCACAGTTAATCCAAAGGAAGGCCAAATATAAACTCATATACAGCATGGTCCAGTTTGCTCCAACAGGGGGAAAATTCCTGATCCCAAAAGGCAATTGGATATTTCCTGAATCAGCAATCTCTGGCGTTATTACATATAATGATGATCAGTGTTGGTAGTAACTGCGTTTAAGTAAACGGCGTTACTTAACGCAGTTACTTTTGAGGGTAACGAGTAATCTATCAGATTACTCGTTCTCTCATTGTAACGCCGCTGCCGGTACTTTCGGCTGCATTACCGCAATTACATCTACCGCCACTAGATGGCAGTAGATGTAATTGTAATCCCCCCTCTCCTCTATGACCGAGGACGAGAGAGGAGGAGGAGGAGGAGACTGTGAGTGAGCAGAGAGGACGAGCGCGGACTCCGGACTGAGAGAGTACAGCACGCCAAGCCCAGCAGCAGCCAGCCAGCCAGCCAGCCAGCCACCACCATCATCCCCAGCCGCCACCACCACCATCATCCTCAGCCAGCCACCACCACCATCATCCCCAGCCACCACCACCATCATCCCCAGCCAGCCACCACCATCATCCCCAGCCACTCACCACCACCATCATCCCCAGCAACCACCAACATCATCCCCAGCCACCACCATCATCCCCAGCCACCACCACCATCATCTCCAGCCACCACCACCATCATCCCCAGCTACCACCACCATCATCCCCAGCCACCACCACCATCATCTCCAGCCACCACCACCATCATCCCCAGCCACCACCACCATCATCCCCAGCCACCACCATCATCCCCAGCCACCCACCATCATCCCCAGCAACCACCATCATCCCCAGCCACCACCATCATCCCCAGCCACCCACCACCACCATCATCCCCAGCAACCACCAACATCATCCCCAGCCACCACCACCATCATCCCCAGCCACCACCACCATCATCCCCAGCCACCACCATCATCCCCAGCCACCCACCACCACCATCATCCCCAGCAACCACCAACATCATCCCCAGCCACCACCATCATCCCCAGCCACCACCACCATCATCCCCAGCAACCACCACCATCATCCCCAGCCACCACCACCATCATCCCCAGCCACCACCACCATCATCCCCAGCCACCACCACCATCATCCACAGCCACCACCACCATCATCCCTAGCCACCACCACCATCATCCCCAGCCAGCCACCACCATCATCCCCAGCCAGCCACCACCACCATCATCCCCAGCCAGCCACCACCATCATCCCCAGCCAGCCACCACCACCATCATCCCCAGCCAGCCACCACCATCATCATCCCCAGCCACCACCACCATCATCCCCAGCCAGCCACCACCACCATCATCCCCAGCCAGCCACCACCATCATCATCCCCAGCCAGCCACCACCATCATCATCCCCAGCCAGCCACCGCCATCATCCCCAGCCAGCCACCACCATCATCCCCAGCCAGCCACCACCATCATCCCCAGCCAACCACCAGCAGCAGCCAGCCACCACCATCCCCAGCCAGCCACCACCATCACCACCATCCCCAGCCAGCCACCACCAGCAGCAGCAGCCGCCAGCCACCACCATCACCAGCAGCAGCAGCCAGCCACCACCATCACCAGCAGCAGCAGCCAGCCACCACCACCAGCAGCAGCAGCCACCAGCAGCAGCAGCCAGCCACCGCCACCTCCAGCAGCAGCCACCAGCAGCAGCCAGCCACCAGCAGCCAGCCAGGCAGCACTGCAGCAGCAGCACAGGTACAAAAAAAAAATACGGTTACTCACAGTCAGGACAGGAGGGCTCGGGACTCAGACCCCCACCACCAGTGTGCCACACCACCACCAGCCACTACCAGCAGCCATACACTCCAGGCAGCAGACACAGGTACCACTCAGCAAATACCACTCAGGTACCAGTGTACCACGCAGCCAGCCAGTACCACTCAGCAAATACCACTCAGGTACCGTACCAGTGTACCACGCAGTTACCACTAAGAAAATACCACGCAGGTACCACTCAGCAAATACCATGCAGGTACCACTAAGCAAATACCACACATACAAGGGGCATACAAGTTATTTGACATATTTGATCATTTTTATAAAGTAACGCGATAGTTACTTTCCCTGGTAATTGAGTTACATCAGTAAAAAAGTAACTCAGTCACTAACTCAGTTACTTTTTGGGAGAAGTAACTATAACTAATTACTTTTTTTAAGTTACATGACCAACACTGATGATGATATTCAGTTATATTCTGCACATTTAGGAATGCACCCAGCTTTTCTTTTAAAACAAATACCGGAGTGGCTAGAAGTAGTGCCTGAGGTAGCCTAGTTCACATTTTCAGAGCTTTTACCATGAAGAAGGACAAACCTTTTTTTCTCCAGGCGCAAAGATTGCCCCTTGTCCGTTGCAATGACCTTAAAGTGAATAACTTTGCACTAAGATCACTATATGGGCCAATTATATTTATACATGGTGATCATATTCCCCAAAAACCACCTCTACTCAGGGGAGAATACATTAAATTAAGGTAATCCTTTGTTATAGCTGAGGTCCTCCATGCCTCTTACTAGTTTAGTTGCTCTTCTCTGAACTCTTTCCAATTGCCCAACATCCTTTTTGTGAACTGGTGCCCAAAACTGAGATGCATATTTCAGATGATGTCCTACCTAGGTCTTGTGCAGGGTCAAAATCAGGTCTTTTTTGGTCTGGTGTCTATATTCACATTGCAAGCTAGTAATACATTTTATGAACTACCAGAACTCCCAGATTCTTCTCGATCATTGACTCAGCTGTACTCCTCCTAAAATATATGATGTATGCATGAACTTACCAGCCCCCAAGTGCATAACTTTACATGTATCAACATTAAAACTTAATTTGCAACAAAGTTGCCCAATCAAACAGTGCATTCAGGTCTGCTTGTAAATTGAAGACATCAGTAAGTTTGGTGTCATCTGCATAATACGCAGAAATTTCACTTTAATCTCAAACTCTCATTAATAAATAGGTTAAAAAGGAAGGATCCCAATCCTGAACCTTAGGGTAAACCACTAACAACCTTAGACTACTCTGTGTATGAATCATGAATTACTTGATAAGCCAGTTCCCTATCCTTGGGGCCTACTGTGTAGTATGACCACGAGGGTAAGTCCAACTGTATCCTCATTTGGAATACTTGTTGCTACCAAGCAACCTCTAGGGTTCTGCCTGGCTGTGGTGGCCAAATGCCCAGTAACACAGCCACTCTCATGGTCCATGGGTAGTCTTACTAGGTTTAGCAGTACAAGTACAGTACTAATGATATACATGGCTTCCACAAGATAGTCTCTCTGATTCTCTTTATAACCTTGTCCAGCGGCAGACCCCTCAGCACTCTGTCTGATATTCTGAGGGTCACAGAACAGATACTGGCTACTCAAGCCCTCGCTGTAAACAGAACCCAGAAAGGATGTAAAAACCTTTCACTTTACACTGTGCCATATATTCTGAATGAATGTCTAGTCAGATTAATTTGGCATTTTGTTGAATTATTAAAACATACAGTATCTCACAAAAGTGAGTACACCCCTACATCTATATAAAAGATTATATCTTTTCATGTGACAACACTGAAGAAATGACACTTTGCTACAATGTTAAGTACTGAGTATACAGCTTGTATAACAGTGTAAATTTACCGTTCCCTCAAAATAACATAACACGCAGCCAATAATGCCTAAACCTCTGGCAACAAAAGTAAGTACAGCCCTAACTGAAAATGTCCAAATTGGGCCCAATTAGCCATTTTCCCTCCCCGGTGTCATGTGACTCATTCGTGTTACAAGGTGTGACAGGAGTCACTTTGGGCGCGGGGTAACCAGGAAACTGGGGGGCACTGGGGATATGGTTTGGATTGCTCCAAATGGGACAGTGATATTCAGGAATCATGTCTCTCTTGAAATATGAAGATTGTATTCCCTGTACATTGTGAGGTATATGACCAGGAAGTATAACTCCTAATATGGCCATTCCAGAAAGTTTAATGTGGAGACCGACTGTCTATTGCTTAACAATGTTGCTTTTGTCTGAATAAGTAAATTGTGAAATTCTTGTCTGAGGTGGCTTTCCATTCACCTATTGTTAAGTGTGCTAATGAACTCACCTGTTGCCTGCTAAGGGATGTATTGACACTCAGAGTAATGTGTATGGGGGGCTCATTATGTAACCATTGTGTGATGTTGGGGGCTGGATTTGGGTCATTGTTCATGTAGTGACTGCATTACTTCTAACGTGTATATAAAGCGTGTATTCCTTTTCAATAAACAGTCTGATTCCTGCTTGACCTTCAATATAGAGCATTGTCTCGTACTTGGGGGGGGGGGGTATTCGTATGGGTTTCTTGTTCGGCTGAGTGGAGTGTCCAATAGCTGCCTTTGTGTTCGGGAATGAGATGTCCTAAACGACTGTAACCCCTTTCATACCCGGGGTGTCGTTATACAAGGTCTCAGGTGTGAATGGGGAGCAGGTGTGTTCAATTTGGTGTTATCGCTCTCACTCTCTCATACTGATCACTGGAAGTTATTGGGCAGACTAGATGGGCCAAATGGTTCTTATCTGCCGACACATTCTATGTTTCTATGTTATGTTTCTAAGAAAGCCCGCAAACAGTTTTCTGAAGACAAGCAGACTAAGGACATGGATTACTGAAACCATGAAAATACAAAACAAAGAAAGGGCGCACCAGCCTAGCGCATTATCCTCAGCGAGTTTATTAGATAAAAATTAAAATCAGCTACTCGCAAACAATCGTGAAATTCAGGCACATCAATTCCATAAATCTGCCTCATACCAGAGGACCAACGTCTTTACTGGAAGCAGAGGGCTGACGCGTTTCGAGGCCGTGCCTCTTCCTCAGAGCCTCCTCCTACTGAAACCATGTCCTGTGGTCTGATGAGACCAGGATAAACGTATTTATTTTAGAAGGTGTCAAGCGTGGGGGCAACCAGGTGAGGAGGAGTACTAAGACAAGTGTGCCTTGCCTACAGTCAAGCATAATGGTGGGAGTGTCATGGTCTAGGGCTGCATGAGTGCTGCCGCACTGGGGAGCTACAGTTCATTAAGGGAATAATGAATGCCAACATGTACTGTGACATACTGAAGCAGAGCATGAACCCCTCCGCTCATAGACTGGGCCGCAGGGCCATATTCCGACACATGATAACGACCCCAAACATACCTCCAAGACAACCACTGCCTGGCTAAAGAAGCTGAGGGTAAAGGTGATGGACTGGCCAACCATGTCTCCAGACCTAAACCCTATTGAGCATATGTGGGGCATCCTCAAATGAAAGGTGGAGGAGCACAAGGTCTCTAACATCCACCAGCTCCATGATGTGGCCATGGAGGAGTGGAAGAGGTCTCCAGTGGCAACCTGTGAAGCTCTGGTGAACTCCATGCCCAAAGAGGGTTAAGGCAGTGCTGGAAAATAATGATGGCCACACAAAATATTGACACTTTGGGCCTAATTTGGACGTTTTTACTTAGGAGTATACTCACTTTTGTTACCAGCGCAGCAGTTTAGACATCAATGGCTGTGTGTTGAGATATTTTGAGGGGACAGCGAAGGTACACTGTTATACAAGCTGTCCCTTACTATTTTACATTGTAGCAAAGTGTCATTTCTTCAGTGTTGTCACATGACAAGATATAATTAAATATTTACAAAAATGTGAGGGGTGTACTCACTTTTGTGAGATACTGAATGTTCAGGATCCAAATTATTGGCAGTTTATTATACATCCACAAGATTAAGGTATTTCCTTCCAAAATGCATGCTCCTTCACAACCAAATCTCTCATATATCAAACATTTCACAGGAATATGCAGCTTACCAGTAGTCAAAGTCCCTCAACACAACCATAGGATTCTCTTCCAGTTGTTCTTCAAACTGCTAGGAAGTTTTGGGCCCAAAGCAGGGGGCTCACCCAGAGTAACATGTGGCTTCCCTACTACTGCATGCTGGAACTCTCCCTGGTCCTTAATGCACCTATCCATTCTACTAGTAGCTCCAACTGCTACTTATATAGCCTAACAAAAAGGGTCTTTACGTCAGTTTTCTATCCATTTACTGACTGATTTATCTAAGCCTACAGACCTTATTTTACACATTAGCCATCTGTGGAGAACTGTTTCAAATGATTTTGCAGAGTCTAAGCTTACTATATGCACAGCCACTTCTTTGTTTAGGTCTTTGCTTACTACATCATAAAGTAAAGTATACTTAATAAAGTAGATTTGTTTGAAAAATTTTCTTTTTTTTTTTTGTGAATCCATACTGAGTATTACGTATAATATATATATCTATATATCTATATATATATATATATATATATGTGTAGCGGGGTTAAATATGCCTAAAGATACTGTTGATATGTGAGAAGGAACTAGGCTCCCTCTAGTGGTAGCTGCATGGAATTTCCCGGGCTGTGACTTCCTTTTGGCAAGATGAAGAGACTACATCTCCCATGGTGCATTGCAAGATCCAGGGTGCACGGCTGCACCGCACAGCTTTATGGGGGAAGTTATTTAAAGGAAGGGAGGGGCCAGGCTCGGCCTCTTTCTGCGCTGGACTCCGAGGAACCAAGAAGCTAGAGCTGAGGACTGATGCTGGATATTAGGCCAAAGCCTCTAAGCCTGGAGTGACGACGTTGAACCGTCCTATGTCAAGCACGAGACACATTCCCGGAGCTCATACCGCTGTTCGCAGAGACCGGAGTCATCCGCCAGAAAGACCTTGCGCGGCTGACATAGAGCCAAAAGACTGAGACCGCAGTGGAGCGCGCGAAGGATGAACTCCTGTTGGTGAGAGGGCACCTGCCCAACAACTGACTTTATCTGCCAAAGAAGTAGCTTTATCTACAGATAGCGGTAGCGTAACAGGAGGTGATAAACACCGGGGTAGAACGGTATACCATCTCAGGATATTCGTAGACAAACAACAGAATCTGTAAAGTAGGCGCCAGAGGCCTACCTCTCTCACAGAAGTTATTGCTCAGCCACACAGACACTCTGCAGTGGCAACCAACAGCTTGCTGTTTTTCTCTCTCTTGATCTTCATTCCTAATTTGGATTACAAATGAGCTCTATTCAATAACCTTGCTAGCGAAGATCCAAGAAGAAAGAAGAGAACTCTGGGGGAGGGACTCAGATAGGCCTACCTGTCTGGTACTGTGTCTAGCTTTACTGAGGGAAGAGTGTGGGGTATTCTTTTATCTTTCTAAGCTGATTTAAGTAATCTTTTAATGAACCATATTTCATTGTATCTCATTTGTTCATTCTGATACATAGTAAATTAAGCTTGATTAATCACAACCCTGTGTGTTGTTCCATTGTGTCACCCAGAAGGACTACCATTCAAGGAAGGTAATAAGTCACTGTTGCATATTGAAGTGTTGCATTCCAATCTGTGTAGCCAGTTGATAGTCCATTCCTATTCTAGGTCAGTTGTGCTTGTGGAGGGTTCGAGCAAAATTCTGTGGGTTGTTAGGCAGGGTGTAGACCCAATAACCTAATCAGCAACTCCTACGGGGGTGGTGCTACACGTGGGGGCTCGTCCGGGATTTCTACAGTCCTGCAACACAACCCTCTCAGCCACAGAATCCCCCCCAACGCAGAGATGGATCCTACCGCTGCAGCTGAGTGGTGCAAGGAAGAGAATGTCACAGTGGAAAATGGTCAGGTGGTTGAAATTAAGGGAGAGGCCTGGACTGAGGAAAAGCTCCGCCCAGTTTTAAGGGCACTATCCACAGACAGGAAATTCTGGGTGATTGACATAAAGACCGACACCACCGTTCCACACACGTATGCATTGTGTGAGTGGAGGAAAGGGGTCCCTGATTACTTTAAGGGAGCCAGTGTAAAAACTACCGACCAAACAGAACTTTTCTTAATACACCCAGGAGTTCCTAATGCAGGTCCCTCATCTACCACTCCTGGGGGATCAAGCATAGGAAAAGGTGTTCAAGAAGAGCCTCCAGAGACGTCACCTTTGTCTACCTTTAGCTCGGAGCTGTGTGCTGTTCTCGGGGAGATTGTAGCAAAATGTAGTAAGGACTCCCCGAATTATCTGATGACTGGATATAGGAAGCTTAGGACATTCTCGGGGAAACAGCCTGTGCCTTCAACAGAAGATGGGTTTGAGGAGTGGTTAGATACCGCCACTCAGGCTTTAGAAGAATGGGAGGTACCAGAACAGCACAAGAAACAGAGAATCACAGAGAGTTTAAGGGGAGCTGCATTAGAGGCTGTACGTAATCTCAAGCTAAGTAAAAAGAACTGTACCGCACAGGATTATCTAGACATTCTACAAGATGTGTTTGGTCGGACGGAGAACGCGGCTGAACTTCTCTACCAGTTGGACCACTGCTATCAAGAAGAGGAAGAAAAGCTGTCTGAATTCATTAAACGCCTGGACAGGATTATCCACCAGATCCTGTTAAAGAAAGGGATAGACCCTCGGAAAGTAGACGAGACTCGTGCACGGCAGGTCCTGAAAGGGGCTCAACCGTTAGATCCCATTGCCATACTGTTAAGAACTCGCCAAGATGGTGGCATTCTAGAATACCCTGACCTGATTCGAATGGTCAGAGAGGAAGAGGTCATGTTAGACAACAAAAAGAAAAGTCGGCAGTTCGACTCAACTGCCCGAGTTAGAGTGATAAGTGTAGAAGAAGGTGACTCGCAAGTTGAACTCCTAAAGACCCAAGTGTCTCAGTTGATAGAAATGGTGTCCATTCTGACTGGTCAAGTATCCACTATACCGAAGGGGAGTATATCGGAGAAGCCAGATGAACCTGCTAGCCTTAGCGCAGACCCAGAACCAAGACCTACAAGATTGTTAACTTGTTTCAACTGCGGGGGAGTTGGGCATGTTAGAGGGGTATGTCCCAGCCCAGGAAAGGTTGTTATGAAACCTCGCAAGCCAGCGGGAAACTTCAGAGGGCCCCGGTGAAGGAGTCAACCGGGTGTCCGCCAGTCGTAAGGGACTCCAGGAGGCTCACTGGTTCAGGGAAACCGAGTCAGGGGGTCAGGTCTAGATACAACACCCCTAATTCTAGACTCCGGGTTACTGAGGAAAGGAAGATCAATGCACACCGGGTTCAGCGGGGGCCCACACCAAGGAAGAAAAAAAAAAGAGGGCCTGGGTACAGAGAACTGATTCAGGCCATAAGGCCACTTCAAGAGAATTCCCGTCTGACTTGGTTGGACCCTCCCCTGTGGTCTCAGTTCAGATAGAAGGAATTTACACAAGAGCCCTCCTTGACACAGGGGCCCAAGTGACTCTTCTGTATAGAGATTTCTATGATAAACAACTCACCCATCTACCTCTGCAGAAGTTGGAAGATCTGGAGATATGGGGTATCGGGACTAAAAGTTTTCCATATGACGGGTATCTGCCAATCAAGTTGACCTTTGACCCATCAGTGGCTGGTGAAGCGGAAACCTTCGACACCCTAGCGGTGGTCTGTCCTCGTCCACCAGGGGCCAACAAAAGCTCTCTTATCGTAGGAACAAACACTGACCTGGTAAGGCGCCTTCTGACACAACTGGTCCAGGGGCAAGATGCCCCAGCACCCAGGATCCACCCCATGCTACGGCAGGCCTATCGACGATTAGTGTTGGAGCAAGAGACCCCTGCAGAAGGAGTTGGACGACTCTGGAAGTTGGACAGAGCGGAAAAGGTCTTGCAGCCAGGAGAGGTGGCCTGTCTTAAGGCTTCTGTTAAACTCACATGGCAACAGCCGGGCCCTTTCATCATCTTTGAATCAGGTCCTGAGGAAAGGAAGAGAGGGATAGAAGTGATCCCTGAAGTGATCCCTTTGAAGGTATTACAGAAAAACCATGGAAGGGTTTTAGTGAGTGTCAGAAACACCTCTACTACACCGGTGAAGGTACCGGCCAGAGTGCTGCTGGGCCAAGTTAACCCGGCTACCCCAGTTGCCCCCATTGATCTCAAAGAGGAGGAAATGGGCAAAGCTGTCATAGAGGAACTCTGCTCTGGGAACGCTGCCCTCCCACCGGAATGGGTGAAGAGGGCCAAGGTACAACTTGCTCGATGGAGGGAAATATTCTCTAAGGACGAGTTTGACGTGGGATGTGCCAGGAGTGCCACTCATAAGATCCGCCTGAGTGAGGACAAGCCTTTCAGGGAAAGAGTCCGGCGAGTCCCCTTAGGTAACTTAGAAGATCTATGTCAACAGCTGGCAGAGCTCAAAAAGATCGGGATTATCCGAGAATCCAGGAGCCCGTATGCTTCTCTGATAGTGATAGTCCGGAAGAAAAACGGATCTCTGAGGCTTTGTATCGACTTCCGAACGCTGAACAGAAGAACCATCCCAGACCAGTATACCACTCCTCGAATAGAAGATGCCCTACAGAGTCTGTCAGGGGCGAAGTGGTTCAGTGTGATGGACTTAAAGAGTGGGTATTATCAGATCCCCATGCACCCTGAAGACCGGTAAAAGACAGCCTTCATAACCCCCGTGGGGTTCTTTGAGTTCAACCTCAGGGGTTGTCCGGGGCCCCTGCTACCTTCCAAAGGCTGATGGAAAGGACCGTTGGAGATATGAATTTGATAGAGGTACTGGTATACTTGGATGATGTTATCGTGTTTGGCAGAACTTTGGAAGAACACGAGGAGAGGTTGGAAAAGGTCCTGAAGAGGCTACATGAAGAAGGTCTGAAACTTTCTCCTGAGAAGTGCCAATTCTATCAGTCCTCGGTCCATTACCTGGGCCATATCGTGTCCGCAGAAGGGGTAGCCACCGACTCGGCTAAGCTGGATGCTGTCGCCTCCTGGCCGAGACCCACAAATGTGACCGAACTCTGGTCGTTCTTGGGCTTTTGCTCCTATTACAGGAGGTTTGTGGAGGGGTTCGCCCAGATTGCTCGACCCCTAAATGAGCTCCTAAAGAACGAAGAAGATGATGTCCCTGAGTTGGTAAAGCCGGCGAAGTCCACCATGGGACCCCGGAAAGCTAAGGAATCCATCCAGGACCAGTGGACCCCAGAATGTGGGGGGGGCTTTTGTTCAGCTGAAAAGGACTCTGACCACTGCCCCTGTGTTGGCTTATGCGGACCCCATGAAACCATATGAACTGCATGTCGATGCCAGCCGAGATGGGCTGGGGGGGGGTACTCTACCAGGAGCATGAGGGTCATCTGCGACCTGTCGCCTACGTGAGTAGAAGTCTACTACCTGCTGAAAGGAATTACCCTACCCACAAACTTGAATTCTTGGCCTTGAAGTGGGCAGTGGTTGACAAACTGAAAGACTACCTGTACGGAGCTGAATTCATTGTCAAGACGGATAATAATCCCCTCACCTATCTGTTGACTACGGCCAAGCTGGATGCAACAGGGCACCGATGGTTGGCTGCCCTCTCTAGCTTCAATTTTAGCTTGAAGTATCGGCCGGGAATCGGAAACAGGGATGCAGATGCCCTATCCAGAAGGTTGCATGCTCCACAGGAACCTGAGGAAGAATGGACTCATTTGGCTCCAGAAGGGGTGCGTGCCCTATATCAGGGAACTGAATTTCGATCCAGAGGAGGGTCAAGAGCAGAAGAGATTGGGGTTTCGGCTGTCAGAGTACCCAAGATTTGCCTCGGCTGTCCAAAAGGGACTTGCGGAAGGAGCAGTTGGAAGACCCTTTGGGAAAACTTCTTTTGGAAGCCTTGGAGATCCAGAGCCCTGAGTTGCTTCTAACTGACTCCCCTCAGGGGGCCCGTCTGTTACATAGAGAGTGGACCCGGTTACAGATCAGAGAAGGAGTGGCCTACTGGAGAGGTCCATCTGAAGATCTGGAGGAGAAGTGGCAACTGTTCTTACCAGCTAAATACAGAGAGGGAGTTCTGGCCGCTCTCCATGATAAACATGGCCATCTGGGGCCCGAAAGAACCTTTCAGCTTGTCAGGGACAGGTTCTACTGGCCTTGTATGAGGGCCGAAGTTGAAGGATACTGTCATTCTTGTGTCCGGTGTATACAGAGGAAGACTCTGCCACGTCAAGCAGCCCCAATGGGCCATCTACAAAGCCAGGGACCCATGGAGCTGGTGTGCATTGATTTCCTTTGCTTAGAGCCTGATCTGAGTGGCCAAGGGAATGTCCTTGTGGTAACAGACCATTTTACCAGATACGCTCAAGCATTCCCAACAAGGGATCAGAAGGCTTCAACGGTAGCCAAAGTTCTTGTAGAGAAGTTCTTTGTACACTATGGGTTACCACAACGCCTCCATTCTGATCAGGGAAGGGACTTCGAAAGCAGACTGATCAAGAGACTGTTAGATGTGTTAGGCATTCAAAAGACTAGAACCACTCCCTACCATCCACAAGGGGATGCCCAGCCTGAACGATTTAACAGGACTCTTTTGGATATGTTGGGGACTTTGAGCTCAGAGAAGAAACAGCATTGGGGCAAGCATGTAGCTGCCATTGTGCATGCCTACAACAGTACTGTCAGTGATGCTACTGGATATTCCCCTTATCGTCTAATGTTTGGAAGGGAGGCTTGGTTGCCAGTGGATTTGGCCTTTGGCATTTCGCCTGATCATACCTCTTCAGCCTCACACAGAGGATATGTGGACCGACTGCGGAAGAGTCTGTAATCAGCCTATGACATGGCCCAGGCCACATCTGATCAACGTGGGCTGAGGAATAAGAGAAATTTTGACTTGAAAGTTCGGATCCATGACTTGCAACCAGGAGACAGAGTTTTGTTGAGGAACTTGGGTGTCCCGGGAAAACACAAGTTGGCAGACCGCTGGAAGTCTCAACCTTATGTTATCTGCAAGCAACTGCCAAACCTTCCTGTGTACCAAATTCGGCCTGAAGGAGGTGTGGGTCCATTGAAGACTTGGCATAGGAACCATTTACTGCCTCTCTCTGAAGCAGTTCGTATGCCCCCTGTGGAAGATTTGTCAGAGGCTCCTTCAACTTCTCGCTGGTCCAGACCAGTCACCAGATCTCAGACGACGCTCCCAGATGTTAGGGGGGAAATTCTCCATCTGAAGATCTGGAAGATGAAGAAGAGGTACCCGACTGGTTGTGGTCACCTCAGTTACCAGAACTCACACCTGCCTCCCTGTCTTCATCTGACTAGGCTGACAGAGGAATCCTTCGGCCAGAAGCCCCCGAATTCATACCCTTTCACATGCTTCCAGAAGAAGTAGCTGAGGAGGAAGACCCTGAGGAGGAGGTTGCACCTTTCTCTGAAGAAGAACTGACCGCTCTTGAACCATCAGATTCCTCTGTGTTGGAACATGAGGAGGTGGACATTGAAGATTCCTCAGAAGTGCCTGGTCCTAGTACCTCTGAGAGCATGCCTCCACAGGAACAGAGGGAAAGGAGAGTCATTCACCCACCTAAGAGACTGACCTATGATCAATTGGGTGAATGTTCGGAAGAAGCTGTCTTTACCTCCAAAAGATCTCCTGACCAGCCTAGCTCTTCCACCGTAGATTTGGTGGGGGACAACCCTAGCTCACCCCCAGGCACATCTGTACAAGCCGCTCAAGTGTCAGGGGTCTGTGACCAGACTTGTCTCCCCTCCCCCGACAATTGGTGGGAGGTTCCTTTGTCGAACCTGTGTTGTAATATGCAGTTGTTGAGTTTGGCTTCTGCTCATGAGAAGACAGATAATCCCTGTTAGGCATATGTTACTGTTTTTGTTGTATAATGCCAACCTATGCACTAGGGTACATACTGTTGACCTCTTTGGAGACCAAAGTTTCTCAAGTGGGGGGAGTGTGTAGCGGGGTTAAATATGCCTAAAGATACTGTTGATATGTGAGAAGGAACTAGGCTCCCTCTAGTGGTAGCTGCATGGAATTTCCCGGGCTGTGACTTCCTTTTGGCAAGATGAAGAGACTACATCTCCCATGGTGCATTGCAAGATCCAGGGTGCACGGCTGCACCGCACAGCTTTATGGGGGAAGTTATTTAAAGGAAGGGAGGGGCCAGGCTCGGCCTCTTTCTGCGCTGGACTCCGAAGAACCAAGAAGCTAGAGCTGAGGACTGATGCTGGATATTAGGCCAAAGCCTCTAAGCCTGGAGTGACGACGTTGAACCGTCCTATGTCAAGCACGAGACACATTCCCGGAGCTCATACCGCTGTTCGCAGAGACCGGAGTCATCCGCCAGAAAGACCTTGCGCGGCTGACATAGAGCCAAAAGACTGAGACCGCAGTGGAGCGCGCGAAGGAGGAACTCCTGTTGGTGAGAGGGCACCTGCCCAACAACTGACTTTATCTGCCAAAGAAGTAGCTTTATCTACAGATAGCGGTAGCGTAACAGGAGGTGATAAACCCCGGGGTAGAACGGTATACCATCTCAGGATATTCGTAGACAAACAACAGAATCTGTAAAGTAGGTGCCAGAGGCCTACCTCTCTCACAGAAGTTATTGCTCAGCCACACAGACACTCTGTAGTGGCAACCAACAGCTTGCTGTTTTTCTCTCTCTTGATCTTCATTCCTAATTTGGATTACAAATGAGCTCTATTCAATAACCTTGCTAGCGAAGATCCAAGAAGAAAGAAGAGAACTCTGGGGGAGGGACTCAGATAGGCCTACCTGTCTGGTACTGTGTCTAGCTTTACTGAGGGAAGAGCGTGGGGTATTCTTTTATCTTTCTAAGCTGATTTAAGTAATCTTTTAATGAACCATATTTCATTGTATCTCATTTGTTCATTCTGATACATAGTAAATTAAGCTTGATTAATCACAACCCTGTGTGTTGTTCCATTGTGTCACCCAGAAGGACTACCATTCAAGGAAGGTAATAAGTCACTGTTGCATATTGAAGTGTTGCATTCCAATCTGTGTAGCCAGTTGATAGTCCATTCCTATTCTGGGTCAGTTGTGCTTGTGGAGGGTTCGAGCAAAATTCTGTGGGTTGTTAGGCAGGGTGTAGACCCAATAACCTAATCAGCAACTCCTACGGGGGTGGTGCTACATATATATAATTTTTTTTTTTTTAGGAAGAACTCATCTATGTGGTCTTTTGAATTTTGAAAGTTAAATATGATATTTGCTTATTTTATATTAGGTGCAGGGCCCTGTGAAAGTTTTTAATAATGGAGCTTTATGGGGAATAAAATGTTTTTTGTATGTATATATATAATTTGTGATGTTAATTATACTGATTGAAAGCTTACAGTATGTGGGAGGTTTGGGTATTAGAGACCAACAATGTTATGACTATTCACAAAGTTCCTGTTGACTCATCTGACTTCCAGGCCTAGTTCCAGGCAACTGCGTCCTCCTACTGTACATGTACATTCAGGTGAGCCGTAGCACTGTGCTTCAGACAGGTGAATGGTGGCAGATGCCCGCTGTCTCCAGGAATCAATTATCTGTTTATAGTTTTGAGTCATTTTCCTCTTTTCCCAGCCCAAACCCAACGGCATAGTGGGGCTCCCATGCATCCTTGTCTCTGCCAGTTATAAAACATGTTTTCCACCATCAGACTCAGCTGGGTAGGAATTAATAGCAGTGCTCGTTCCACATGGTGTCGTGGGACTGTCATCTATTCGAAATTTCCGAAATGAGTCTGCTGTTTTAATACATTTACGGGCGTGTTAGTAATCAGACAAAATATCACTCCTAATACGTTTTTTGGACAGGTTTTGTAGGGCCACAACAGCTGTATCCAAGGCTAATGTCTCGCTCACAGTCCAAATTACATTACTTTCAGCCTAGGCTGAAGCACTGACCGAAACCTTGCTCAGAAAATATCCTGCATACATGCAGTTTCAGTCAAGTTAGCTGAATAGGATTATCTAACATGCAGTGAAAATGCAGGCAATTTGCAATAGTGTGAAGTGGATAAGCCACATGGTAATAATGTAGCAGTTTTGATCAGCTTTCAGTTCCAACAATATTAATCATGTTGAATTGAACGATCCACAAAACTATTCAGTTTTGTGTTAATGATAAAATATGAAAGGTTTCCAACAACATGCTGAAAATTGCCACATGCCATAAAAATAGTAATATGGTCATAAGATATGATCATGTCATAAACATGCCCAACTCTTTTAGCCCAGCATGCAAAATAGAGAACAGGTTAAAATTTGCAGGGAAGTCATAGATTAGTGATAAGTGAATCACTTTTTTTTTATTAGATTAAACACCACCCACAAAACACCATAACAAATGTAGATATAAAATCAAGACTGCTATCATTTACAATAGGTAAACTGATAGAGAGCTGAGGTCATTGAAAAAAATTCTTATGAAATGCAGTCTATGCCCTGTGCTTTGTGAATAAACTGTAAGGAATTACAATTTGAACATGTGAGGTGAAAACTTTACAAGGCTTCTCCTCAGATTCCGTTACGTTAATTAGTCATAAATATTGTCACTTCTGTCTGGTTGTGAAGGTGCTTCTTTTTTAATTGGTTAGTGAAGCTCGGTGCCTCAGACTGGGCTGATTATTTTTGGCTGGCAATTTGATACAACCCTGTTATCTTGTGTCAAGATAGGACAGGAGTAACTTTGTGTCTGTCTGGTCACGCTTCGAGACTCAGTCTGTAGGCATTACATTACTTTAATAAAGCAGCAACTAACTGGACTTCTCTTTCTAGGCACAGCTTTTAGTTCAGCAAAAAGTGCAGAGGTCATTAAATTACACTTTCTATCTGGAGCTCCCTACGTAGAAAATACACCTGACCTTTCCTCTTCCATGCTCATTACCTCTAGGACATCACACCCTCCAATATGGCCTTCCAGGGCTGCTGATAGAAATTGCAGGGCCCCGTACAGACTACCTGACAGGGCCCTCAAGAAAATATTAAGGCTCCATTCAAATATAGGCGTCTCGGGTCGCAGGCAGAATTGCAGTGATTCTGCCCTCTATCCCGAACCATTGCAAATTGCGGTCCTGACTTGCAATGGCACCCCAAACGTGGCGCGATTTTGCTGCCATTGTCGCCCAATGAATCACAGGAAATTGCACAAACAGAATTGGGGGATGCCTGTCAGACAAAAAAGTACAAGAGCTTCTTTTGGGCGACAGGCACCCAGCGATTCTGTTTGCGTGATTTCACTGCGATTAGTCGGGCGACAATTGCGGCAAAATTGCACTGCGTTTGGGGTGCCATAATTCCTGGTAAATCTAAAAGAAAAAAATTAGTTAATAAATAAAAATGAAGATGAGATGAAAAAAATATACAGGCTGGGCAGTTGGAGCCCTGGGATCAGAGAGACAAAGGGAGAGAAACAAAGTTAGAGATAAGAAAATCAGGAGCAGAGCTAACATTAGAGCCAGGGCTTGGAGGGGGGCCCACACAGGGAGGGGAATTAGTGAGGGACAACTGTAGCTTTCTCAGCAGATAAAAGCTGGCAGCAGGGAGAGAGTTCAGCTTTCAGCTGCTGGAGGAAGAGTTCTGTATTTGTTGTCCATCACTAATCCCCCTCCCTGTGTGGGCCCCCCGGAGTGCTCGGGCCCCCTACAATAGGACCAGTGGTCCCCCCCTATCAGCGGCCCTGCAGCCTTCCATAAAGTAGAAATACTCCTGACTTTGTCTTTACCTTTTTGATTACACCACAACCAGGGTATTACACCCTGAAACATGATCTTCCAAAATGTAGAAAATACTCCTCACCTTTTCTCTGTGTCCCTGACTACACCACCACCAAGCTATACAACATGAGTTTTCATTATGAAGAAGTACTTTACTCCTGACTTTCTCCGCTTTTCTGATTACACCACCACTAGAACATCACGCCCTCCAACATAACCTTCCATTAGGTAGTAAATACTCTGCAATAATAAAAGAAAACAAAGAGGGGAGAGTAAGTAATGATTAAAGCCTTTATAAAGGCCTTTTTCCCCCTAATATAATAAGCATGTTATACTTACCTAGTCTTTGCAGTGGCATTGCACAGAGCGGCCTCCAACCTCCTCTATCACCACCTTCAGGAGATATAACCAGCAAGGGATTGATAAAACAACTTCATCAGTCCCATGCTGATTATGTCTACGTATTGTCCCTAGTAGGTTTTATACTGCAGTTATTAGGGAGTGTTATTGGGGAGGCTTAGGGTGGTTTATGTGCAGCTGACCTCTGGATTCCAGACATGGAATTGGTTTTTTTTTTTACAACGTTGTCATTCTTACTGGTGAGGGTGAAGGTTGGTGAATTTGAATTTATATTGGTTTGTTTTTAACCCATTAAAGTGGAACTATAAGACCTCCTATCGCTTTCAAACAAGAAAGCTGTCACCTTGGCCTCTGTTTGATCTTCAACTGCCATGGTGCTACACATGTTATGACACCAGCAATTTGATAGTTTGACAGCTTAGTTAAGAGCACAACCAATGTGACAGTTACATTCCCTGGACACATCCCAGGAATGTAACTGTTTTTTTGAAACTGGTAAATTGATGGGTTTAGTTCCACTTTAATTTTCTAATAAACTTTATCCACATGACCTCAGGTGGTAACCTGTTTATTACTATGGGCCACTATTGGCCTATAAGTTATGTTTTTTTTCCTGAAAATACTCTACTCTTCTCTCTGAATTTCTGATTAGACCTACACCAGGATATCACAACCCCCAAATTATTTTCTGTAATGTAGAATTCCTCTGCTCATGACTTTCCCTTTACCTTTATAAATACACTGCCAACAAGTCATAACACCGTCCAACATGGCCCTCTATAAAGTAGAAAGTACTCTTTGCCCGACCTTCTCTCTACTTTTCTGATTATACCCACCAGTAGGACATTGCAGCCATCAACTTGATTCACCATAGGGTAGAAAATACTCTCCTCCTGATCTTCTCTCTACATTTTTGATTATACCCACAAATGGGACATCATAGCCTTTCATATGGTCCACCATAAGGTAGAAAATACCCTGCTTCCAACCTTTATCCTACCTTTCTTATTACACTCATAGCCAGGATTTCACACGCTCTGCAAATCTGTGGGCTACAATAGCATGAAAAACTAATTTAATTTTGCTTTGCATTAGATATTGTAACTCCAGGCAATTGTTTACTTTGCACAGAGCATGGAAAGATTAGAAACTCTTTCAGATTTGTATTGTAGTCTGTGTCCCCCTTGGGATGACCTTTTACCTGACCATTATCCCCAGTGTTTTTTTTTTTTTTAATACAAGCAGATGTCACTTGGTAACAGCCTCTTACTGTCCACTGTACAGCAGAGCTCAGACTAGGCGAGGAAGACGCAGCACCAGTCAGGTGTGTGGAAATGCAAGAAGCATTTCCATAGGAGGAGAGAGCTGAGCTCATCAGTCTGCTACTTCCCTATTCAATGTCCAGTCACGGACTTGGGGGGTGGGGACAAGACTTGTCACTGAACTGCAGAACTTTACAGAGAAAGGTATGTGTCAGATAGGACTGTGCTGTTGCTGTATGCCACATCTGTGTAAATCTCAGAACTGCATGGACAGTAATACAAAAAAAAAGTGCTTTAATTTATGTTTTTTTTTGTGTGTATTTAGCCTGTTAACTGAAGCTAAGCATTACTTTCTAAGCATTTCACCAGATTTGAGATTTTGAACCAAATTTTGAGAAAATAGAAAGTCTCAAATTGGCAAATCCCTGTGCTATTTCCAACAGGCAATCAGAAGTGGGCATATAATTGTTTGTATCTAATTATAGCCCTGTGCCCATTAGTCTCAGCTGGTACAGGATTAATTTAGCGCAGACTGTACAATACAGCACCAACTCACATTGGAAACTTTATTCAACTCATCAATGCAGGCTTTATGTGCCCAAGTGGCTCAAAATGGGCCTTGGCACTGTTTACTATCACCCTCTTAGTTCCTGACACTTCACATCCTGTGGGAAAAGTTGACCTTTGTCTGCGCTGAGTGTTCCTTTTGTCTAATGACGCTACAGCCAACCCCCTTCGCAGCCTCTCCACTTCTTGTCTGTCTGTGCCCAGCGTCAACGCCATGAGTCATGCTGATAACATGCCCACTTTGATCCCACTTGCAGTTGGTGTGTTAGGTGACGTCCTGTAATTATCCCCTCTCCTGTCACTCTCTTCTCTAACCCCCCCTTCCAGTGCCAGCCAAGCATGGCAAACATTTTTCATGTCATTGTTCTCATGCCCACGTTGAGGCTACAGCGATCTGATACTGTGTCCTTTCAGGGGAAACTGAGCATGAAAGACCGCTATTAAGTGCTTGATGATTGGCTGTCTCTTTGAATTTGCGGTCGTCCCACAAAAGACGATGACTTGACGTCTAAAAATAGGAGATGCTAATCTGTTATCACAGCTCCCTCTTCCGCGTCCCGCTTACAAGCTTGTAAAGGTGTGACACATGTGACCCCCTGTGACACTCGGCATTGCTGCCGTGACATATTGTGCAAACGCCGTGTGCCTGTTTTTAGCAAGTGCTGCAATGTATGTAGAGCAATTTGCAAAGCCGTCCAATCATCCTTGCAATGTGTGGCTGATGCTTCTCCCCATCCCAGCCTCACAGTTGTTTTCTCTAGTAATTAAAATGTTGGTCTTCAAGCTGTCATCACTTTTGTAGCGTCAGGCCGAGCGTTGAGACCGTGCCACGATCAGGGCTGTCTCATCTTTGTCCTGATGTACCGCCGTGCACAAGGCTGTCTGCGCCTTGCGCTGTCATCTGTAGCCAACCATGTTTCCGCAGTGTCATGTCTCGCTCTGTCGCCCCTCTGCATCTTTTCATTGTCCCCGCTTACACGGTTGTCTCCTGTCTCCCCTTTTAAGTCTGAAGTCATCATGATTTCTCCATGAAGTTATGCTTTCACAGTAACGGCAGCAGATATCGTCATTGGAATTTTAAAAATTGATCGTCCGCCTACTTAGGCACAGTGAAGGTTGCTGTCCTTGGGGCTAGGCCCTTGTTCTGTCTGTCAGTTCATTGGCATGCAATTGCATCTTTAAAGCCTAACTCCAGCCAAAAGTTTTTATTTTTTTTATTATTTTGGATAGAGTGGGGAAAGTTCAAATTTCTGTTTTTTATTTCTGGAACGTGTGTGACTGAGGAGCTGGATTTGACTCATCAATGAATCATGTTTGAAGAAGGTCAGTCAAATTCATATGAGGTGTAATGGCTCTAGTGAGGCTGCTCTTAGCACAAACAGGGTACTCCTTGTCTCAGGGACCCATAGTTTGGAATATGTGTGTAAGATGTTCAATGAGCGCACCAGGCCAAAGAACTAAGAGTCCAAAATTTGTTAAAATTGGTGTTCTTTTCAAACAAGACAATATAAAACAGCCAACAGGTTCAAGAAGTTAAAAGATGTCTCCCTTTATCAGGGCTTGAAATTTGTATGTACTTGGGAGGACTTAAAAATGGTACAGTCTCCATAAATAATTATGTAGAATAAAAAAAGTGGAAAGTGCCAAAATAGCAGCAGCACTCTTTTAGGTTCTTTTTTCTGTCTAAAGCCTAGTACGAACTACCAGTTTTTTTTTTTTTTTCATTCAGTCCGCCAGGCTGAATGAAAAAAAAACTTAAGGCTCAGGAGGAGCCGCTGTACTAACTATCGGATGTTCAGCAGAGGGCTGGCAGCCTTATAGTTGGGGAGCAAATCCAGTCAAGTGGCCAATAGAGCCAGTGGTGGCAACAACGCTATATCTTGGCCTAGGCCAAGAAAGGCCCGGGCCTAGGGTGGCACTTTGCAGAGGGGCGGCAAAAAAGCTGCCCCCCCGCATGAAAAAAAACAGCCTCCTCCCGACTCCTGCACGAAAAGAGTCCCACCGCTTGCCCTACACTTTCAGTGTAGTGGCAGTCTTCTGACCCGGACTGGGCCAGGTGGCTGGGCCTAGGAGGCAAATCGATCTGGCGCCCCCATAAAGCGGCTACACTGCTGCCAGTATGATAATACTGGCTGGTGGCCGATGACTGGCCTGATGTTTGGACAGACCAGCGGCCGCACTTAATACAACTGGCGGCCACCAATACTAGTAAGTGTGGCACTGGCAGCAGGTCTTAGCAGCCTAATGATCTGCCTACCCTCCTCTGTGGCATACGGGGCTTTTGTAGTCTTCTATTCTAGATGAGAAGTAAAGCTGGAACACATACTTTTTTTGCTCTCGTTTTTTGCAACCTGCTGATTTGTCTTAGGTTTTTCCCTATAGGAACATCTTAATGCCAGTTAATCCTGTTTTATTTAGCAAAATATATTGTAATTAAACATACCCAGGTAAAAAATCTTTCAGTCTGTGTGTTGACATATTTTGGGGTCATTTTTGGCCTGATTGAGTCCTAATGCTTTGACTATTAACCTGGTTTGTGAATGTCACATTACCACCTTCAAATGGAACCATAGTTGGGCTGTGTTCCTCCTGGGATAAGTGGCACTAACAGCCAAGAGCGGTACCTGTGTTGTCAGATTAGCATTGTATGCCCAATAATCCACAAATATGGATTTAGCCCAACCCTATCTGCTGGCCCAATGTGGTGTAATTTAGGGGTATTTTAGCAGGTGAATATGAGTACTTCCACCACTGGAGTGCTTGTGTTATCACTTAACACTGGCATTTGTTCTGACATCAGTTTGAGATGTTTCAGTATTCATTCAGAGTTCATTGACAGGTGCACTTGACCTCCTTTTGATCTGAATTTACCTGTGCTTAATGCAGATTTTGCATTCCAATAGACTTGCACAGGTATGGAAAACCTGCTTAAAGCAAGCAAAAGCCTCTCAACACAGCTTAGGATCCATTCACACCAGTCTCTGCGTTGGTGAAGCCTAAAGAGGAAAGGGCGTGGTTTGCAGATGACAGGGGGGGGGTCTCTTAAACAGGAACAGGTGTGGCCTTGGCAGGAAGTGGTGGGTCATATTTAAATGAGGGGGTGCATGAGTTTAATCAGGCCTAGGGCAGCTTAAAACCTAAATACACCACTGGGTGGCAAAGTGATGGATCAGTGAAAACAGTCTCTGTCTCAACAAAGGTGGGGGGAGGACAATGTGGCCCTCTGGGGACCCTGGGGACTTTGTACCACCATGGCCTCCGGGCACTAGTGTGCAAAGAGTGCAGACGAGTCCCTGTATGAATCCCTTAGAGCTGAGGACCTCCCCCCCCCTCCCCCCCGCAACTAGTGAAGGACTACAAGTCCAATCATTAACGCCTGAAATCTAAGGATGTGACCCCCTTAGATCTCACAGGCTCATGTTGTGACCTGTAGCTCTTCACTAGTTGGGGGAGGGGGGCGGGGTTGTGTGATACATCCTGAGCTCTGAGGGGTTCATGCTGGGACCTGTAGTTCTTCACTTTTGGGGGGTCACATCCTGAAAAGGGAAGGACTACAAGTCCCAGCATGAACCCCTGAGATCGAAAGATGTGATCCCCTTAGATCTAACCGGTTCATGCTGTGACCTGCACTCCTTCACTAGTTGGGCGGGGGGGGGGGTGACACATCCTCAGCACTAAGGGGTTCATGCTGGGACCTGTACTCCTTCACTTTTGGAGGGTCACATTCCCCAAAAGTGAAGGACTGCAAGTGCCAGCATGAACCCCTGAGATTTAGAAATGTGACCCCTTAGATCTCCCAGGTTCATGCTGTGACCTGTAGTCCTTCATTAGTTGAAGGGCCGGGGACACACGTCCTCAACTCTGAGGGGTTTAAGCTGGGACAGTGGGACCTGTAGTAATTCACTAGTTGGGAGGGGCGGGGGTGTGTGACACATCCTGAGCTTTGAGGGGTTCATGCTGGGACCGGTAGTCCTTCACTTTTGGGGGGTCACATTCCCAAAAGTAAAGGGCTACAGGTCCCAGCATGACCCCTGGCTGAGATCTAAGGGTGTACCTCCTCCTCTACTGCCAGCTTATGCTCCCAGGACACACATGCTCAACATGACACATATGTTCTAATTCATTCACGGCTCCCCACCTCACCTCAGGCAGGTTGACTCTAGAGAGGTGCTCCTCTGTCAGTGGAGCATCTCTCAGTAACAGTTCCCTTCCCTCAGGCAGGTTCTGAGGCGCATGCCGCCACACTGGAGAAGATGGAGGTAGGAGGTAGGTGAAGCAAGGTTTAAAATACCCTGTGCTGGCAGCACATTGGAGAGTCAAACTGCTGCTCTCACACACAACTCTGGCCTACCATGGTCCATCTCACCCTCCGCTGTTCTGTGAAGCACTCAGAGGATTGTTAGAGAATCTTAGTGAACAAATAGCATCATGAAGGCCAAGGAACACACCAGACGCAGGGTTAGGTTATAAAACAGTATCCCAAGCTTTGAACATCCCATGGAGCACTGTTCAATTCATCTTCAGAAGATGGAAAGAGTATGGCACAACTGCAAACCTACCAAGACATGGCCGTCCACGTGTGACAAACCTAGCCAGGACAGGGTCTTTTGGAGAGGACTGGGAACAAGCCTCTTACCCACTGACTATGGGCCCTGGCATTTAAGGGAACTCTACTCTTTGGAAGGTAAGAAGAAGTGGAAAGGTGCTGCGCTATGTGGCTGTGATAGTAAATGATAATGAATAAAATAATGGGGCATGAATAAATCTTCAGTGATGTGACAATAGGCTTTGATGAAGTGATGTGGCAAATAAATCAATAATAAGTGACATCAATTTATAAAGAAATAATAAATTAATAATTAATACAAATATAAAAGTTTGGGTTTGCTATATCAGTGTTGCCTGCTGTATGAAGGCTGTCATTCTTTATTTTATTTGATAGCACGAGAGCCATACACCTTTTGTTACTCTTTGGAAGGTGTATGCCTGGGGGAACCGCGGAGTGGTCTTGTTTCTAATTTAAGCTCATGTCTCCCCAAAACACACAGACTCTGGAAATTGGAGGTTCCATATCCATATTTGGGGCCTCTATGTCTCAAACCAGCAATGACTGTAGATGTTAATGTAATTTGCTCAAACCACTAGGGTCCCCTGCCATGTCTTTATTGTAAGTAGGCCCCCTCTATAGTCTGTTGCCTACTAGTCTGAGGAGGAGTGAGATCACTATTTGTATGGTTAATTGTGCTAATTAACACACCTATTGTCTGCTAGAAAAATACTATGGGAATGCCTTTATACTTATTAATGTGTATTGTGCTTTGTGAGCTTGATGCCGGTAAGTCTGACCTGTAATGAGACCTCTAAGTCTCCAGGTGGCTAGTTGCTTAATCAAATGAATAGTTCTAGTATATGTTGTCTAATTTGACTAAACTCTTAAGGATCCTCTATGATGGGATTAGCCATAAATCAGCTGTTCCTTGTTATCTAACCATTGTGTGATATTTTAAGTAAATATTTGGGTCATTGTTCATGTGGTGATTGACCTTCTTCTCAAGTGTATAAAAAGCCTGTACTCCTGTTCAATAAACAGTTCCAGTTTTTCAGCTGAGCTAGCCTGTTTAGTTCTTGGTTGCAATATGCGGCTATAATATCTGATATCTATGTTCAGAATGGAGGAAGCGGTATACTGACGGAAACACTCAAGTGGAGTGTGGGACAGTTCCGTCACATATGGCACAACTGCAAACCTACCAACACATGCCCGTCCAACTAAACTGAAAGTCGGGGCAAGGAGAGCATTAATCAAAGAAGCAGCCAAACGCCCATGGTAACTCTGGAGGAGCTGCAGAGATCCACAGCTCAGGTGGGACAATCTGTCCACAGGAACACTATTAGTCGTGCACTTCACAAATCTGGCCTTTATGGAAGAGTGGCAAGAAGAAAGCCATTGTTGAAAGAAAGCCATAAGAAGTCCTGTTTGCAGTTTTCAAGAACCCATGTGGGGAACACCGTAAACATTTGGAAACAAGCACTGTATATCATCCTGAACATACTATACCAACAGTGAAACATGGTGGTGGCAGTATCATGTTGTGGGGATGCTTTTCTTCAGCAGGGACAGGGAAGCTGGATAGAGTTGATGGGAAGATGATGGGAAGATGGATGGAGCCAAATACAGGGAAATCTTTGAAGAAAGCCTGTTAGAGTCTGCAAAAGACTTGAAGGGCGGAGGTTCACCCTCCAGCAGGACAACGATCCTAAAGATACAGCCAGAGCTACAATGGAATGGTTTAGATCAAAGCATATTTATATTTTTCAATGGCCCAGTCAAAGTCCAGACCTAAATCCAATTGAGAATCTGTAGCAAGACTTGAAAATTGCTGTTCAATTTCTATTTCGCAAAGAAGAATGGACAAAAATGTAACTCTCTAGATGTGCAAAGCTGGTAGAGAGATACCCAAAAAGACTTGCAGCTGTAATTGCAGCAAAAGGTGGTTCTACAAAGTTTTGACTCAGGGGGGCTAAATACAAATTCTTCCCACGCTTTTCAGATATTTATTTGTAAAACATTTTGAAAACAATTTATCATTTTCCTTCCACTTCAAAATTATGTGCCACTATGTGTTGGTCTATCACATAAAATCCCAACAAAATACATACGTTTTTGGTTGTAACATGACAAAATGCGGAAAATTTCAAGGGGTAAAAATGCTTTTTCATGGCTCCGTATCTGGCTGATGGCCATTTGAATGGCTCTGCCCACTGTTCAGAAATGAAGAGTAATCCTATTGTTTTTGGGATATATGATGGAATGAGACATGTGAATACTTTCTATACTAAGAAAGCTTTATGTGCTACACACTGATTTGGTTCCTTTAGCCCATTCTTACCATAACCTTTATGGTTGGATTGTCTTGTTAGATCCCAAGCACTACCCATACACTGCACTGATGATGGCTAAAAGCCTGAACCAGCTGTATGCTTTTTAGAATTCATTGCTCTATAATATCAGGCTATGTTATCAGTATACAAAGTGCATGGCTAAGGGGGGCACAAAGAAGTGATTTGCATGGCTCTGCCCACTGTCCTACTGTAGCACCCTCCTAGGTAGGTGCTGTAGAGCGAGTATAGTTTTACATCTTTTCTGCTTACCAGAGAGATTGTCAGGTAAATCTATATTGTTCTCTACCTAGAATAGAGCAGGATCTGATAGTGAGGTCTGTTCATGGTGCACAGGTGCAGCTCAGTTTGTCTGAAGTGTTTCACACTGGTCCAATAGGGAGGCCTATTGGACAGTGGGAGGAAACCTGAAAAATGAGTGCACAGGCATTTAGAACAGCCCTGGTGATTGGCAGAGGAAAGGGCTTCGGTGCATGATTGGATACTGTATAAATGCCAAGGGCACATGTGCTCGGGGTCTTTCTGCAGGAGAGCGGGGTCCCTCCTCTGTAGAAGTGCCATTCAGCCTCAGGTAGTTGACCTGAGGCCTGTGAGTCAGAGAGGAGCTGAACCCAGAGGCCCTGCAGAGCTGACTGGAAGGGAGACACTGGAAAGGATCTGTTTCTGTATACAGTGAGTACAGATCTGTGTCATGGGGGCCTGTCCTGAGAGGGCCATTCCTTCAGCTAGAAGAGTAAGTGGATGGGTATCAGTCAAGGGGATGCTAGAAAGTGTCCTGAAGATAAAGTAGTTTCATCAAATACGCTGCTGGAGAGCAAGAAGACTTAATCCTTCCATACAATATGGTTAAAGAAGTGTGACTGCTTCCACTAATAACCTGGTGAGACCAAGTGAGAGTTGTCCTTATCAACTGTAGATAGTTCCAGTTGGAGTATCTCACTATTCCCTTCTCCCATCCAAGTTACACAGTAAATACCAAAAATGAGAGTTGTCCTTATCAACTGTAGATAGTTCCAGTTGAAGTATCCCACTATTCCCTTCTCGCATTCAAGTTCCACAATGTATACCAAAAACCAAAACCCCTGGACTGTTTATTAAGCAACGAGCAACTGGGAGTAAGGATGGATGCGTGGACTGTCCCTAAGTGAAAATCTGCAGGTAATCAGAGGAAGCCCAAGAAGTAATTATACAGCAAGCCCTATGGGGATAGTGCTACACTAAAATGAGGGATAATCCTCTTATTTTTGGAATATATGTTGAAAGGAATATGTAAAAATAGGTGTGCACAGATTAGGGTGTGCACCCCAAAGTTCACAAACACACACACACACAATTATAAATTAATGTATACAAACATTTTAAAATGTATTAAAACATGGAAAATGTCAGTAGAGCAGTAGGTGGTATCAGTAGGGCAGTGGGAAGTGTAAGTAGTTTTTTTGTTTTTGTTATAATTTTTTACAAATTTTTTAAATCTTTTTTTGATAATTGAATTTTTTTATTTTTTAGGAGGCATGTTGGGGGACTTTGGTGCAATATTAGGGGTCTAAACAGGCTCCTGATGTCTCACTTTTGAGACACAGGAAGGGACTGAGAACAGAAATTCCCCAGTCCCTTTCTCTGCAGTCTCAGCTGCACTAGACAGTGAATGAATGGGAAGTGCTCTGTGCTGAGGCTTCCTGTTCATTCAAACACATGGTTTACTTACTCTGCTTCAGTTATGAATGGACACAGGAGCGATCGGTACCGAGCATACACAGTATTCATTCAGGAAATTAAGGGGCCCTTCCCCCACTCTCCATCCTGACACATCCCCCACAGCAGCTGGCTGAAGAGGACGGAAGCTGGCAGCGCTGTGGGGGGGGGGGGGGGGTTGTGGGACATGGGGGCATGGGCAGCAGGGGGAATTAGCTTTGCACAAGGTGATTGGGACACACTTGGCACACCCTCTGTGCACACCTATACACGTGAATGCTTTCTGCTCTAAGAAGGCTTTATTGTGCTATGCACTAAATTGGTTGGGCTTTTGATTTCTTTAGGCAATGTATGGTTCTACTGCCTCATTCCACTTTTATTAATAAAAATTCCAGCCCATTTTTCAGACTCTAAACAGGTGCACTTTAAATTCACTGATTCACTGTAATACATTTCTGTCCCCCCAATTCCTCAAATCCATCAGCTTCTCACTCCTTGTCAAGAGTCATAAAATTGTTCTTTGTCAACCTGTTTACGATTCCTTTCCGAAAACCTTTCCATCCTCACTGCCGTCTCTGCGAATGTTTGGAAATGGAAAAGCAGAAATATTAGTTTAAACACTACGTGTTAAATAAAAAAAAAAAAGTGGGGAGGGGGGCGGAATACAGGGTTACATGACTTTTACGAAATGTAGAAAACATCAGAAGACTGCGTGTTTATAGATAGTTTAAGTGTTCCTGGCTCTGGATAAGTTCTGTCAGCTTGTAGACCTGGTTTATGCGAGTGACATTGCATACTGCATATAGGAGAGATGAAGGATGGCAGAGAGGGTGACAAGGGGGGCAGAGAAAGAAATAAGTTGCGAAATTTATAGGTATGAAAAAATCTAGGCAATTAAAGTGGTTGTGAACCTCAGATATGAAATATGAACAAAGCATATCCCTCTATAGTGTGTACTTGTCTTAATTAAGAGCGCCAAGTATCATTTCTGTCTGCTGCTTTGTTCCTCTGCTATCAGCATGAATCACTTCTGCCAAGTTTTCCTGACACCAAGAGAAAAAAGGTGACAGGGAGGGATCACCAGCTGATTGACAGCCTCTGTTCTGTTCCTGTGTGCTATGTAGAGGGGGTGTGTCCCTTCCCTACAATCAGCTGTCAGATCTCTCCTTACTGAGCTCAGTTCTTTGCCCCTTTTTCTGAACTCTCAGACGAGCTTCATAAATTCAGCACTTTGAATGGATGTAGAGAAGAGAAGACTGCAGATAAACAGGTGCAACTACTGTGGGGGCATTTGTTTAATCTCTGTGTATCATCTGAGACAAGTTGCTTCACGGGGTATATGTAGAGGGTTTACAACCACTTTAACAAAGGGAGAAAATAAAGTGCTGTTCACATAGTTTAATACTTTTTAGGGTCATTAGGGAGGAAACTCTTTGATACATAACTGTGCTGTACTAATGTCCCCTGAAGATGTGCATTTGCATGAAACGCGTTGGGACAGGAGCTACGCACTGACCCATATAGAGGAAAAATATATTTCCAATATATTTAGGGAAATTTTTTTAGAAATATATTGAATATGGCCAAAATTGTAGCATTTCAAATATATTTCCAATATATTTAGGGAACATTTTTTAGAAATACATTGAATATGGCCAAAATTGTAGCATTTCAAATATATTTCCAATATATTTGGGGGAAAAATGCATTTTTTTTTTTTAAATATATTTAAAATATATTTTTCTTCCATGTGGAACTGCACTGTTTTATTTGTGTAGCACTGCCATTGTAAGGACCGCTTGATATTCACTTGGTGAGTTCCTCCTGGTTACCAGCACACGGCTTTAAGTAAAGGCACTTCCTTAATTCTCCTTGCCTCACACTTTAATAATCAGTCCAGTGGTATTTTGTTGTTTTTGTTGTTTATTGTAGAATGGGGATAGGAGAAGGAAATAGTGGGATACTCCAACTTTAACTATTCACGGTGTTTGAGGACTCCTATCTTCTCTACTTTGCAATAGGTATGGAACAGCCAGGCTGTTGATTCATCCTGCCACTTTGAATAAATATAGATGAAGTCTCTTATCTTTAAGATGACTTGATGAACAATTAGTTATCTTCAGAACACTCTCTCTCTAGTATCCTCTCTCTTCCTCTGCTGTCACCCGTCCACTGACTATCCTACGAGCAGGGGTGGTCGCCCTCAGGTCAGGCCCCTTGACACGAGTCCCTGTACTCACGATACTGTAGTCCCAGGGTCTCCCCTCTCAGTCAGCTTCCCTGGACATATGGGTTCAGCTCCTCTCAACCGCTCCTATAGCCCTCAGGACGACTTCCTGCGACCGCATGGCACCTCTACAGAGAAGGAGACAGCTGCCCCCTCCCTCCGGGACTCCAGCCAAAGACCCCACAGCACATGGGATCCTGGATTTTTTACAGTATTCCAGAATGCACCGAATCGACCTGCCCTCTGCCAATCATCAGGATTGTATCAAAAGCCTATGCACCCTTTTGTCAGGTTTTCTCCCACTGTCCAACATGCCTCCCTATTGAACCAGCGTGAAACACTCTCCATGAATCGCATACTGAGCACAATGAGCAGACCTCACTAACAGATCCTGCTCCCTGGTAGGCAGAGAGCAATATAGATTTACCTGCAGCCCCTCTGGTAAGCAGACAGAGCTCAAAACTATACTCTCTCTCTCGCACCTACCTAGGAGGGTAGTACATTAGTCATGACAATCGTTTTTCTGGCATTTGGATGAAGCCTTTTACTTGTTTATGATTGAGGTGATTGTAGCCGTATTAGTGCACTTGCGACAGCAACAATTGATTACTGTCAGTGATACTTTTTTTATTTGCACTAACATACAATCTTTCAGACTAACCTTTCGGGGTGCTGTGTAGATCTTGAAGAAGGGGACAAACCCCAAAAACTCGTCCTGAAAAATTGTATGTTAGTGCAAATAAAAAAAGTATCACGGACAGTACTCACTTTTTTATGTGGAATCTATACCTTTTAATAAATATACTACACTAAATGTGGTCCCCTGCTTGTGGCTCCGTATGGTGAGCACTTTTTTCCCAGACAGTATCAAGAAAACTGTCTGACTGTCCCCAGTGGTGAGATGTGGTACTGCAGGGTGTCCCCGTTGCGAGAATGTAGCTTATAGACCACTTGTGAAGGATCCTGTTGACACAAACACACATGTTGCTGCTTTGCTCAGGCAGCTTTAATGTTGGTAAGTGCATTTTAGTTCTGTTGCTTACCCATGGTGGAGAGGATTTTCATTAGCTGGTGGAAGACCTTTCTTTGCTGTGATATTTATCTCATATTTTGGACTTTTTTGCATCGGACTTTACTCACATTGATTTATTTTTATTATCATTTTCTGAATATTGCGAATGCTTTTTGCACATTATGAATGCTGTGTTGATAGCACATGCTTTAGGTTTGTAGTATTCTATATTTGGAGACGCTGCATTATTTTCTTTGTTGGTTTGTTTGGGTATTGTATATATAACTATTGCAACCTGCCCATTTATTTTCTTTAGCGCTGACCTCCATTTTTATTGATATCAATGTGCCAATTTACTGTATAACATAGGCCTAGCATCAGATATACTTTTTAATACTAAATAATGTGTGATTGGAACCCTTCCAGGTATTTATTAGCGCTCACAGAAATCACAGTACTTCCCCTGACAGTGCCTTCATCTGCTTTTTTCGCTAGTAGGAAGGCTACATCTTTATTTGGGCATCATCCAAGGTCACCATCTACCTCCTGGACCAAGATGCTGGCTCAGAGAATATACAATCATGTAAATCTTGGTGCCTTTGTAGTTTTTGGCTGTGTTCACAAACCTCTGACAGAGATCAGCCCCTGCTGCGGTCTCTGACCTTGCGACTTGCTACAAAGTAGTGATTGACCGATATAGTTTTTTTAATGCCGATACCGATATTTTGGTCATTGGATATCGGTATCGGCTGATATCTGCCGATATTTACGGACATGTAAAAAAAAATGGTTTATGATTTTTTATTTTGCTAAACGTACGCCTCGTGGAGGGATCTGGGGGTCTAAAAGACCCCAAACCCCTCCTCGGCACCAAAAAGCATTCAAAACGCCAAGTTTGGGTGTTTTGAATGTTGTCAGATTTTTTAATCTGGCGCCGAGTACCCGGAAGTGATGTCATGACATCACTTCCGGGTTTTTTACATGGAGACCCGGGTCTTCTCTTCGGCGGCGGCGGCGGTGGAGATAGGATGCCCGGGTCTCCTTGTGGGATGGGAGACCAGGGCGAGCCGCGGGAAGGCGGTGGGAGGGGGGCGGGAGTCCCTTCCCGCTCCTTGTAATGACAGCCGAGTGGCTTCTTAGCCACATGGGTTGTCATTACAAGTCAGCCGACCGTTGGCTATGGACACCGGTACTGGGGTGATGCCTCTAGCTGCAGGCATCACCACGGTACAAGCACTTTCTCTAAATATCGGCAATATCGGTAACCTCAGGGGCCGATTGTGATATATCGGGGAAAGTGCATATCGGCCCCCGATTTATTGGTGTTGCCGATAATCGGTCGATCCCTACTACAAAGCTGCAATTTTTCAGTCTGATCATTGGGGGAGAAGAGGAAATGTCTTCTCCTGCTGGTGGCCAATGGACAAACCCATCTCAGTTAAGGCAAAGTCATTTGATTGGACCTTAAGGCTCCGTTCACACCTTGGCATTCCAGATCACCCATCATTCTGCCCGCGATTCCAGAATTGCCACAAATCAGGGGACACACTTGGGATCCCATTACTTTCAATGGCACCCCAATTGCAGCATGCTTTTGCCCTTATTTTTGCCTGCCAAATCGCTGCAAAATCGAGCAAACAGAATTACAGGACGCCTGTTGCCCAAAAGAAATTCCAGGACTTCTCTTGGGCGATAGGTGTCCCACGATTCTGTTTGCACCATTTTGACGCAATTTGTCGTATGACAATAGCGGCAAAATCGTGCCGTGATTGGGGTGTTATTAAAAGTAATAGGATCGCAAGCGTGTCCCGCGATCTGGAGTGCCAAGGTGTGAATGGAGCTTAAAGTTGGCTTTTTGGGTGACAAAAGGTAGAGATTTTTGGTAAATGTTACTGTTGCTGATAAATGTGGCTTGTTAGGAATTAGGTCATGCAGTCTTTGCAAAATAAAAAGTGTATAATAATCCCATGCTATTCATGAACAAAAAATTTAAAATCTAAATAAAACCAAATTGAAACTAAAAAAAAAATAGTACATAAACAAATAAATATATATTACAGTGAAGAGCTCCACTAAAAGGGAAATACTATGAAAAATCTTTAAACAGATACCTCAAAGTGCACTAGTGCAACCACCAGTTAAAACCTGCATAAAGTCCTAAACATATTCCAATAAATACTTGATATATTTCAGTGACAAAGTGAACACAAATATCCATGTTCAATAGAAAATAAATATCTTCCACAATTTCTTCCACCAAACTATTCCACCAAAAATGTTCTTGCATCTCTTTTGGCAAGATGGTGCCCAGTCATCTCCCAGCATGATGACGTCACAGAGTCCCAACTGCGCCCCTTCAGGCTTTCTCGAAGGCTACCTGAGTAGTCTTTCAGAAAGCTAGGAAGGACCCAAAAACATCAGGCAGGTGGGACTCTGTGACGTCATCATGCTGGGCAGTGATCGGGCACCATCTTGCCAGTTCAGATTCTGATACTATGATAGCTCATGCTGTTGTCTGACACAATTATGTGTCTTATTTTCTGTAAATGTATTTAATATTCCTATTTTTAACAAATGTAAAATTTGTTTTGCACTATAAGAACTTTTTTATACCTTTTTTAACTGACGCAATGATGTGGATCTTTGGAGTGCTGGAGAGGAGACCTGGGTGCTGCTGATCTGATACATTTATTAAGCGCTTTATGTCCTCCTTTATCAGCTGTGAGGTCCATCTCATCAAGTGAGGAGACATCTTATAGGGCACATGAAAAAGGAATTGGTTGTGTCATAATGTAAAAACTATCTAATAAGGTACCTTCATCCCAATGGTACTAGCAAAAAAGTTGGGACTAAAGGGCCCAACCAACCTGGGAGATTCGAAACAGGTAAGGGAATCTCCCACACAAAGTCATACCCTCTTTTTTTGAGCTGCCCCTCTCTTTTTTTGGCTATCCCTGTCTTAGATACAGTTTGAGCCAATATAGCTAATATCTGCTTTTTTTTTTCTTTATTACAAATTATATAGTTATACTATTTCTTTATATCTTTAAACCCAGGAACAGCCTATTTTTTGAATGGTTGTTTAAACCACTGGATTATCTACATACAGTACTGAGGTTCTTCATTGAACCCCCCTAGCCTATACTGTTTGCCCCTCTGTGGTATGTGGTCTGTATTTAATCACATATTTAGTCCCACCATAAGATCACAATTGTGGGCACTTTATATTTAGCTGAATTAAACTTGTTTTTCTTTTGGCGTTTTATGTTCTTGGGTCTGCTTTTCCTAAATACATTCTTGGTTATTATGCACAAAATCTTCGCATGTATCTGACTTTTGTTTCACTCCCACATTCGCCCTCTGGCGTTATCACACTTGGTGTGGGTGCTGTCCGGGTGTTCTCTTATTGCCATCAAAAAACTTGCAATGAAGAATATATATGTTTTGGTGATTTGTTTTTTATATATGTCCTTAACAGGGCGATTCTGATGTTTCTCCAATCTATGCTCTTGAAGAAGCTGTATTTGGACCGCGAAACATGTCAGGCAAGGCCTCAATACAGTTTTCTGTCTTTCTGGCCCAACTGTGAAGAGATCTTGTATATAATAGCTGTATATGTATGTGCAAATTCTTTTGCTATTTTAATATATTTTCTTAATTTCTCAATAAAAATGATTTTTTACCAATTTCTACAGTGATTCGTATGGTACCATTGAAATCTCCACAACCCTCCCTTCCCTTCCCCCCTCCCTTTCCCCTTTTTCCCTCTCCCTACTTCCCCCTTCCCTCCCTGTTTTTTCCCCTCCTTTTCCCTTCCCAGGTTGGTTGGGCCCTTTAGTCCCAACTTTTTTGCTTATAGGGCACATGGGTGACTCTATTGGTGGAATAGTGTGGGGAAAGTAATTGTGAAAGATATCTATTTTCCGATGGCAGGCATCGGGTTTCCCACTAAAGTGCTGCCCTGCTGCAGTATATGTGTATCAGTTATTGATATTTTGAACTCATTCATGACAAATGTTCCCATACACGTGTAATAATATCTCTCACCCATAGGTGGTTTAGTGAGCTTTTGATGTCGTGTATTTAACCACTTAAGCCCCGGAGGATTTTCCTGCTAAAAGACCAGGGGGTATTTTGCGATTCGGCACTGCGTGACTTTAACGGACAATTGCGCAGTCGTGCGACGCTGTACCTAAACGAATTTGATGTCCTTTTTTTCCCACAAACAGAGCTTTCTTTTGGTGGTATTTGATCACCTGTGCGATTTTTTGATCACGCGCTATAAACAAAAAAAGAGCGACAATTTTGCAAAAATAGCAATATTTTTCACATTTGTTTATATGAAATTCCCCCCAAAAAAATGTAAAAATCTAAATTTTTTAACATTTTCAGCCAATTTGTTTTATCCTACCTATGTTTGGTAAAAAAAAATGCAAAAAGCGTATTTTTATTGGTTTGCGCAAAAGTTATCGCGTTTACTAACAAAGGGAAAGATTTTTGTCATTTTTGTTGTTTTTTTTTTTTAACGCGTAATGGCGGCGATCTGCGATTTTTTTTGCGGTACTGCGACATTGCGGCGGACAGATCGGACCCTTGACTGACATTTTTGACACTTTTGGGGTTACCAGTGACATTTCTACAGTAATCAGTGCTATACATATGCACTGTTACTGTAAAAATACACTGGTAGTGAAGGGGTTAACTTTATTTGGGAGGGAGGGGCTGTGTGTGTCCCTAGGGGCGTGCTTTCTACTGTGATTGGCTGTGGCTTGAGCTGTAAGGACACTGATCAACGGATCTACATAGTAGATCCGTGTGATCAGTGTCTTTACACCGAGGAGAATGACAGGTGGCTTGTTTACACAAGCTGCCTGACATTCTCCCTCTCCCCCGACGATCGCCGAGTGACCGGCGGACATCGGGTCCGCTGGTCACACGCGCGGGGGGGTCCGTGACCGAGCGGGAGCCGGAGCGCGCCTCCGCGGGCGCGCGCTCGCTCCCCAGACCCTCCCAGGCTAGTGACGTTAATTAACGTCACTCTGCCTGGCAGGGGCTGACCGCCGCAGTAAATCTACTTGCGGCGGTCGGCAAGCGGTTAAAGACGGCTGCCGCATATCCAATTGAACATGTGGTTTTGAGGGGGAAGTGCAACCTTGTGTTGCTGACACCTCACTCACAAAATGATCTGTGAGTGGTCAAGAGAAATGATTACATCCTGTGGGTGGTCTCTGGTATACAGGACTATAAAAAGAGTCAATAGCATAAGGAATAGTCTGTTTTTTTGGACCTGTAGAAAGACCAAGCATGCAGCCAGGATTTCTTATTGCCCTGTTCCTCCAGCTATCCAGTGTAATTCTTTTGTTGGTAGATTTCCTTTAGATTTATCTTCAAATATGTTGCGTAAGGGCATATCTGATTGCATACAAATTGAAAGTGTTTAGGTCTGACCTCATATTATATGGTTTTCGTAAGTCTAAAGGAAAAAAAGCTAAAGAAAATTGTATAGTGTGTATCCAGCTTAAGCTGTTGACATTCAACTACCAGAGCTAAGTTATTTTTTTACCTTTCTTTGGAATATTGGGAATTGAAGTGTATGTTTGAGTCTTGTTAATGTTTATGGTAACTTTTATGTGAAAGAAGCTTTATGTATTTTGATGTCCAATAAAGTTTTGTTTTTTTTATCAAAACTGCTCTTGGTGTGTCTGTTCATTTTAATTTTTTACTAGATATTTCAGTGGCTGCCCAGTATCTAGTAACCTTCATTATAATTTTTGTTGTTCCCACATTAGTTACAATATGTATGTGGGTTAGTCCTTAAGCGGTTAATAAAAGCAATCCTGGTTTAAAAAAAAAAAGTTTTAACAGTAGATACAAAAATGGAAACAGGTACCAGTAGCATAATGACATAGCATGCAGAAGTCAAACAGAATTGCCACTTAAGGGTCACTTCAGAATAATAATACAAGCCCGGTATTACAAAAGTGCATATTACCTCAAAAATGGTCAAAAAGTTGCCCAAAAAAACCCATTAGAGCCAGATGTGACCGCCTTTCAGTGGAGGAGACAAGGAATGTTAAAATATAAGAAAAACTCCTAAAGGTCCTGTTCCCATGAGAATATTTCTAGGCCTGAGCCAAATAAAAACACAGGTAAACACCAGGCTCAGAAAATGTTGCTAGTTTTCTTTATAGTTTATATGATTTTTACTGTACCTCTGCCTTTTCTGTAAAGTAGACCTAAATTCTTAGTTTAGTTTTGCTTTCCAGCATATATTTATTGCACATTCGTATTTTTATTTTTTAATTTAGATTGTTTGAAAACAAGGGGGCACCCAGTGGAGTCCCCCTTTTTTGTCCCTCTTGTCTTTCACCTGTTGATCTGTCAGCCATCAGTCTCCCTGAATAGTGACCTCATGCTCTCCCAGCGTCCTGCCAAGCTGGAAGTCTTATTATAGCCAAATAGCTATGACACAACGCATCAGGTGAGGGATAGGACAGCTCTCCTTACAAGCTCATCTCTTGCTCATTGCTATGTGTCACATTGGACGGTGTCACTTTGCGATCGCAGCTCTTTCCCGCTAAAGGAAATGTATCATTGAAACACAGACAGACCCCATTAGATAACAGAAGGCTTTGAGCATTAAGTGTTACCTAGAGGATTGTTCACACAAGGCACTTTACGAAGGGAATTTATGAGTTTTAAGAATAAAAAAAAATTCTGTACAATACATTTTTCCTTTATTTATTTGCATTTTTATATCCTAGAAAATGAATTAAAATGTATTTGAAATGACATTCCATAGTTCAAAACATTTTTTTTTTTTTTACATTGGGTGGAATCGTGCATTGAATCACCATCTGCGTCTCCAGTGAGAGATATCCTGTCATTGTGCAATGGGGACTCCCGTCTCTCTAAAAGACACAGAAAGCATAAAATATGTAAAATACATTTTTCAGTAGGAATTATTTAAGACTTTTGTCATGTTCTTATGCTTTCAAAGTGGGTCGGAGGAACTGAATGCAAATGTAGTTTCAGTAAGTCCACACTGTAGGTTACTACAAATTCTGGATGGACCCTCTACACCAGGGGTCTTCAAACTATGGCCCTCCAGTTGTTCAGGAACTACAATTCCCATTATGGCTAGTCATGTCTGTGAATGTCAGAGTTTTACAATGCCTCATGGGATGTGTAGTTCTGCAACAGCTGGAGGGTCGTAGTTTGAGGATCCCTGCTCTACACCCTTTCCAGCAAACTATGCAATGAAAAACAGGGATATTTAATTCACATATATTGCAATACATGTTTAGGCTGACCAACTGCGTCAAATTAATTCCTCTTCTGGCCAGTCCTACACTGCCTTGCCACTGCTAATGCTCTGGTGGACACCATGCCAACATAAGGCATAAAGACCCAAGGTGGGGGAGAGCAACTAGGTTCAGATCTGGTCGCTGACCTGCGTTACAACAAAGAAGAGATATACCTGTGCGCAAATCCCAATAGCTTGTTCTTGTATTTGAACTACCAGGTGCTAAAGGGGTGTGACCACATAGTAACACAACATATTCTGGATGGACCCTCTGCATACTGCTACACCCTTTCCAGCAAACTATGCAATGAAAAACAGGGATATTTAGTTCACATATATTGCGATATATGTTTAAGCTGACCAACTGCGTCAAAGTAATCCCTCTTCTGGCAAGTCCTACACTGCCTTGCCACTGCTAATGCTCTGGTGGACACCATGCCAACATGGGGCATAAAGATCCAAGGTGGGGAGAGCAGCTAGGTTCAGATCTGGTCACTGACCTGTGTTACAACAAAGAAGAGATATATCTGTGCTCAAATCCCAATAGCTTGTTCATGTATTTGAACTATCAGGTGGTAAATGGGTGTGACCACATAGTAAAGCCCCGTACACACGTACTGATCGTCGGCTGAACGATCGGCCGTCTTTTGTCCAGGGCTGTCGTGTCTGTTGAAAACTGCAAAAGACTGCACATGAATTTTGTCGGCCATCAACAGCCGACTGCAGAAGTGATGTCATGTGATGGTTAACTTTCCTTGTCTTTTTTCTTTTCTGAGCATGCCCAGTCTTGCAAATCTGCTGTCTGTCGGCCGAAATCTGTACAGACTGGCGAACAATCGGCCGTTCTGGTGTTGGCCAACAAAAATTTTAATGCCTGCACGACAGATTCTGTTCGGCCAAAAATGCGCTGTTGGCTGTCGGAAGCATCATACTAACAAGCCTACAATCGGCCGATCGGTTGTCGGCCAAATATTTACGGCCGACAATCGGTACGTGTGTACGGGGGTTAACGCTACAAATTCTGGATGGACCTTCTGCACACTGCTACACCCTTTTTAGCACACTATGCAATAGAAAACAGGTATATACTATAGGTTAGGCTGCTCTTTAGTAGGGCCTTTGGTGAATACCAGAAGGTAATGGGAAAACCAAAAGCACCACACCAAGGATATAGGAGCCCAAGAATATTTTTTTTAATAAAGATGTCTAATGCTGGCCATGCACTAGCCGAAAAATTGTTCGAAAATCTGTCATTTGGTCCATTCCTTTTTCGTCCAATTCATGGGCACAAATAGAAAATCGGTTTTAACTTTTCAGAGCTGAAAAATTGAAGGCACAGTTTGGAAAATTCCACCAAACAAATAATAAATTGAAAGGTTAATGTGTTTCTCGCCCGAACTGTTTGCACTAGGCATATGTGACAAAACAAATGAAAAACTGATTCATTTATGTCCATTGAACGATTTATCGATCAAAATTCAATCAGTGTTCGTTATTCGAAAATTAGTTTGAACGATTTTTCGGCTAGTGTATGGCAAGCATTAGAATAAACCAAAGCTTTTCAAAGCAATACTTTCTCCCTTAGTCAGGGCTATAAGGATGATAAAAAAAATCTGTTTGCAAATTATCTTAGGCTGGCCATACATGAGTCGAATTTCGAAAGAATTTTCTTTTGAAAATTCTATTTAAGAATATTCCTTCGAATTTCACACCATTAGTGAGCTGCAGCAACGGACCATTTTCGTGCAGTTTATAATCAAAAAAGAAATTAGTGCAAGAAAAGAAAATTCCCAGAAAGAAAGAAAAATTCCCAGCCACGAAAATTCTTTTCTGTTGCAATATTAGGTGAAATTGAAGGGTTGGTCGAATTTCAAAATCAATGGTGGCATCATCGAATCACAAAACACACACAATTTCTGATTTTCGAAAGCAAAATTCTTTCGAAATTCGACCCATGTATGGCCAGCCTTAGTGTTATTAATTACATACTGATTGTTTTAAATCTTAATAACCCAGAGAAAAGGGGAGCATCATTATTCCTGATTTGGATTTCTATGGGAAAATAAAAAATCTTAGACTCCTAGGACCTGCACGTTTTTTTCCAATACCTCCCTGTTCATATTGTTGAGTGTGTCCTAGAAAATAAAAAAATTAAAAAGACAATCAGCACAATATCCCTCTAAATACTCTTTACTTTTGAGATTGCTGCTGCCACAAAACAAAAGTGATTTCACAACACTTCAAAGTATTATTAAGAAAACTACACAGTTTTAGTGTAGCACAACCTCAGTGTCTTGGAACTTGGGCTCGGCTTACTTGGAAGTTGTCACTGAGCTAGAGGAGATTTGGAGGATTGAGGACGCCATATTCCCACCACTTAATCCCTTAAAGGGAAACACTGCTTGTTGTGAACTGACTGGTAATGCAGGGGTCATGACATTGAGGTAAGCATCTAGTGGAGTATGAGCGGTGGAAGACACTGAACATTGCAAGAACTGTCACTTGGTGGTAGATTATTTAATTTTACAAACTAACTATTATTATTATCTATTTTATTTTGCATTTTTCACCTCAGTTATATTATATTTATTTATTTTTGTCATACGGAGATTGATAAAATGTATTTTGTATTTGCTTACTGGCACATTGTTTTATTATATTGTGAGCTTTGATTCACAGATTTACTAAAGGTTGGGCTACACTGTATAGTTTTCTCTATATGTCCTAGAAGATTCACTGTTTTTTCCCTTTTTTTAGTTTTAACCGGTTGCCTACCGCCGCAAGTACATATACTGCGGCGGTCAGCCCCGGCCAGGCAAAGTGACGTACTGTTACGTCACTAGCCTGGGAACCAATAGCGGGCGAGCGCGCGCCGCCGGAGGCGCGCTCCCGCCTCGTTCACGGACACCTCCGTGCGTGTGACCGGCGGACCTGATGTCCGCCGGTCACTCGTGATCGTCCGCTGTGAAGGGAGAAAGGCAGGCGGCTAATGTAAACAAAGCCGCCTGTCATTCTTCCCTGTGTAAAAGCACTGATCTAACGGTCCTGCTAAGTAGGACCCTTGATCTGTGTTGTTACACACACAGCCACATCCCTGCACAGTAAGAAGCACGCCCCTAGGGACACACATAGTCACTGCATCTCTAATAAAGTTAACCCCTTCCCTGCCAGTGTCATTTTTACAGTGCATATGTATAGCACTGATTACTGTAGTAATGTCACTGGTACCCCCAAAAGTGTAAAAAATGTCAGTCAAGGGTCCGATCTGTCCGCCGCAATGTCGCAGTCCCGCAAAAAAAATCGCAGATCGCCGCCATTACTCGTTAAAAAAAAAAACAACAAAAATGACAAAAATCTTTCCCTTAGTTAGTAAACGCAATAACTTGGGCAAACCAATCGAAATACGCTTATTGTGATTTTTTTTTTTTACCAAACATAGGTAGCAGAAAACAAATTGGCCAAAAATATAAAAAAATTTTGATTTTTACATTTTTTTTGGGAACTTCATATAAAAAAATGTGAAAAATATTGTTATTTTTGCAAAATTGTCGCTATTTTTTTGATTATAGCGACTGATCAAAAAATCGCACAGGTGATCAAATACCACCAAAAGAAAGCTCTATTTGTGGGGGAAAAAAGGACGTCAAATTCGTTTAGGTACAGTGTCGCACGACCGCGCAATTGTCCGTTAAAATCACGCAGTGCCGAATCGCAAAATACCCCCTGGTCAGAAAGGGGGTAAAATCTTCCGGGGCTTAAGTGGTTAAGCAGTGTTGATAACTGCGATTTCATAATGTAATTTTTAACAGTAAAGTTGTCATTTTAGGTAATTTTATTTAAACATATATTTTTTCCATATACCGTAGTCATAAAAACTCCCTCCAAACCTTCAGCACTTTAATACAAAATAACAAAAACTATCTGGGATTTTCTTGCTTTATGCATATTGCTTCAGGTCTTCTCTTCTGTAAAAAAAAAAAAAAAAATCCTGGGTGAAAATTGGCCTAGGTCCACCATGTCTATATATTAGGGTCTTAAATTCAGGCATAACTGAATCGAACTGATATTTTAGTAATACCTGGACTGTGGGATTCGGGGGGGATTCTAAGACCCCGTTCAGACAGGGGCGACACGACTTGATGGGGCGACCTGTGAAGTCGCGGTGCACAGCGTGCACCGCTACCTCGGCGCGGCTTGCACAGACTTCATATCATTGAAGTCAATGCAAGTTGCCTCCAGGTCGCCCCAAAGTAGTACAGGACCCTTTTTCTAAGTTGGAGCGACTTGTGTCGCTCCTATTAGAACGGGTCCTGTGCTAATCAATGGCGAGCGACCCACCGCGACTTGTCAGGCGACCAAGTCGCCTGACAAGTCGCGCTAGTGTGAATGGGGTCTTATGGTCTTGTTCCTGTGCTTGTTCAATTTTGTTTCTTCGGTGAATAGTAGCCAATACAGTTAAAAATAACACATTTTAACAGCAATGCTCCCTAGTGGATGAATAAAGTTATCAAGCAAAACAAAAAAAAAAAAAAAAAAACACTGAAAATGGGATCTTGCCATATCATAACATAACTGTATTACATTTTTTTCCCAGCCTTTTTGCATTACCAAGTTATTATTACCTGTCTTTATGTTATCTACAACATTTTCGCTTCTTTAAAGAAAATTTGTATGTGTAAAGGTTATATATACTCAGCGATTGCGTGCAGAAAAACACAATACAGCATACTTTATCTGTAAGCGCTTACATAAGGGGAAATAAAATTTTCCTTCATCACAAGGAATATTTTCCATTGAATGAATTAGCATTCGGCAAAAACACTCTGCTTCTCTTCATGCATACCTTGAAAATGGTCCAAAGGTTAAACCTGCAGTCAGTCAGTAAATTGAGGTTGCATCAGTATATAGCCGCAGAGGTCCTCGTCCAATTAGAGACTGACACTTTGAAAACAAACCACTTACCCCAAAAATAATCCCAGCTCCGTAAACAAGAGAAGAGCCACCCCCAAAGTTTGCTCACACTGGTCAGAGTTTTTTCCGTTTGCCAGTACGTGACAGGATCCTGTTCTGCGGAACGTCAACACCAACAAAAGGAACCAGCCATGCACAATGGCTGCACTGTGGCTCATGTAATACACTTTAAAGAGTGCGCTGACATGTGTCCAGCTCCGATATCCTAGAAAATTCTTAGAACCTACTGCCTATGGGGTTTAACAAGAAACTGGAATGACATGTAATAAAACACCTCGATCTTTATCAGCTCCAAAGGCCTGGAGCTGTGGGGTCTTCTGCTTCATGGGGCTCCATCCAGGTTGACAGGAAGGATTCCACTAAGGGAGGTATAAATTCCTCAAAGTGAACAGAGATCTGCTGGAAAACAATCCTTTTGGTTCCAAGGAAGGAAAGATGGAAAGAGTACAGGAAAGCACAGAAATGGAGCAGAGAATGTCAAGAATATTTTCTAGGGACAGACTGGGCTTTCAAGAGCTGGACTTTCAGGTTTTTGTCCCTAGAAATGCCTTGGTGATCAGATTTGACAACTAAAGCCCCGTACACACGCACCGATTGTTGGCCGTAAATTTTCGGCCAACGTCCGATCAGCCGATTGTCGGCTTGTTAGTATGATGCTTCCGACAACCGACTGCGACTTTTCGGCCGAACAAAATCTGGTGTGCATGCTATAAAATTTTTGTTGGCCGTCAGCAGAACGGCCGATTGTTCCTCAGTCAGTACAGATTTCGGCTGACAAAAATGTGATGATCAAGACTGGGCATGCTCAGAGAAGAAAAAACACACGAAAAGTAGACCAGAACATGACGTCACTTCTGCAGTTGGTTGTTGTTGGCCGACAAAATTCTTGTGCAGTCTAGAGCACTTTTCAACCAACACAACAACACTGGACAAAAGACGGCCGATCGGTCGGCCAACAATCGGTGCGTGTGTACGAGGCTTTAGACAAGCAAATGCCTCTTAAAGTACATGCTAGATGCATACATTTTTCTAGTCTTTCTGAAGGCCAATCTCAGGCAAATTACAGTCTGATAGAGAGTATGTTCCCGAAACAAACCAAATCTAATAATAATGTTTTGGATGAATTTAGGTTTTATGCACATATTTAACCAGTACAAATTCATGTGACTCAGCTGGACCATTTCCATGTTCACTCTAACAGGAGAATATGGAAAGAAATACAAATGTTGCTAGAAATATAGAAACAGATTCGCAGCATTCACATCTGAAAATGTGCATCTGGTCTGAGGGATCTAGCCCTTTCGCACCACCAAACCCTATCTTTTGCATTTACATAATTAGGGGAAATAGAGTTGTGTTCATATCCAGTCGTTGGGCCATCTCATAGAGGTAGTGGCCTATGTACTGTATCAGCGGTGGTCAACTTTCTTGATATAAAGGGGCTTAATCACCAAAGGGACACACATAATTTTCAAACACATGCAATAATACTGAAAACTTTCAGAGACGACAGACTTGGAACAGAAGATAACAAGAGACTGTGAACAAGCTGAAGGAGTTTTGGGGGACTAAAGAAATTCTTCAGGAGACAGTCATAAGCTAAAGGCACATTACAGGAGATTGACAGAGATCACTGCTATTACAGCCCCTTGATAAATATCTGCTTCCTAAACTGTGCTTCCTACAGCCCACTTAAAAGTTTACTAAAGGCTGAAGGTTTTATTTTACCTTAATACATTGTATGCATTAAGGTAAAAAACCTTCCGGTGCAGCTCCCCCCTTATAATTTCCTGAGCCCCATCTCGATCCACTGATTTGCATGGGAGCAGCGGCTCTCCGGGGTCTCTCTCTCCCCATTGGCTCACACAGCAGTGGGAGCCATTGGAAAAGAGTGAGCTGATGAGAAGAGATTGAAGGCGGGGCCGCATTCAATGTGTGAATGGACAGTGTCCATTCACAGGAGTGTGGTTTGGGAGCAAGCCTACTCGAGCGCCCCCATAGCAAGAGGCTTGCTATTGGGGACATGCAGCAGGGGGAGGAGCCCAGACCGCCGACGGGAGGACCCAAAAAAAAGAGGATTGTGGCTGCACAGAGCAGGTAAGTATGACATGTTTGTTATTATTGTACAAAAAAAATAAAAAAATCTTGCCTTTAAAAAGACTTTTAAATGACTTTTGCCACATCAAGATCTACTATGAAAGATCAGAGGAAAGAAAACCATATCAAGAGAAAAGGGATGGACAGCACAGAAAACAGTAAGATAGCATGTAAGTAATAGGCCAAACCATTTAACTTTTAACACCCGATCTAAAGTATTTTTTTTTTTTTCAGTGGCCTGAGTAAGTACATAGGTAAGGAAAACTACTGTCTGCAGGACAACCTAAGGTTACACAATAAGCATCAACCGTCTGCATTAGGCTCCATGTACACGGGACGCTGGAAATGGCCGTTTAGGAGCAGTTGGGCGTTTTTTTCAGAAGCCCCTGAACCCATCTACATTTTATCTTATCTATCCTTGTACACATGGTTGTTTACAGTCATTTGCAGGCAGTTGCGTTCAGGGATGTTTTTTAGAATGCAATTATTTGCGTTCGAACGTGGGTTTCCCGGCGTTTCAAATGCAAGAACGCGACCGAACGCGTCTGAATGCGTCTGAACGCGTCCGAACGCGTCCGAACGCGATGACCCGCGTTTAGCGTTCTCGCTTTTCCATTTTAAAGGGGAATAATTTTTTTGACCTCTGGGAACGGTTCTAAACGCAAACACCTGCTAAACCCCCGCTAAACGCGGGTACAAACGCGACCGAACGGACGTTTCAAACGTCCTAAAAATTCCAGCATTCAAAGGGACTTTTAACAACGTCCCGTGTACATGGAGCCTTAAGCTTCTAGGCCGTAGCATGGGCACCCTGATGAAGTCCATGGTGACACAATGTGTAGGGCGGAGTTGGTCTAAGGATAAGGAAACTGAAGAACCAACACTTTTCCACCAACCAATGCTTTTCAATAGGAGAGTGCAACTCGTTAAGATTATTTCACAGTTTTGGGTGAAGCAATGTGTGTGCAGATTTAAAAGATGGTACTTATGCTTTTATTTTGGTATTGATTTTAGACCATAACTTTATTGCTTCGATTTTGGAGTTGCACATTGTTATGTAACGTATTTTATATATTTATTATCTGTTATGAATTTCATATTCACTATTGTATGTAGCACATTACATCATTTGAGTAAGTATTGATTTCATTTAGGTGGCGTGCTGCACTTTTTGTATATAATATAAATACAGTAGTGTGTAATATCATTAGTTAAGATTCAAGTGGCGAGACTTTGATACAAAAAAATTGTATCCAAAGTTTCCATTTTAAGTGTTATGACGAAGCCAATAAACAGTCAGTTCCTTCGGAATATGTGGTTATAGGGAGTTTGCATACACAAAGCCGTGATTGAGGATGTGCGATGTGAAAGGTTTTCAGTAACACTATAATGTACTTGCAGCAATTGACATTAATATGTGATTGTTGTTGATTGAGGCACTTTAGCCCATGTCTCCTCAAACAACCATGTAAATATATGACCTCAGCACATTATCCTGAGCCATAGGTGAAAACAGAAGCCCATTATCACAGTGAAGAGGTTTTTATACACACACACACATCATTTTCTCAGCACCTCTGAAAACACGCATAGATCTGGGATGTTTCTGCAGATACTTCCACGTGCATGGGATTATTAAGAGACAAAAAGAGGGTAAAAAAAAAAAATAGGATGCTGAGCCATGTGAGCCATGTCTACATCTCATCTTATAAAATGTACAACACATAATTACCTGTCTGCCACAAGATGCGTTCATCGCCTGTGAAGAAAAAGCATTACTCACTAGATCAAAGAGGCTCTTCCTCATCTTACAAAAACAGATGACGCCACCCACAGCCAATCCACCGCAAAGTGTGATGAGCTCCGGGAATCGGACCTGATAGAGAGAGTTGTGTAATATCTTAAATGATCATGATTAAAAGAACGTTAGGTCTTTTTTTTTTTTTTTTTTTAGACATGTATGTGAATGTGACCAGTGAAACCAACTGTTGCTTAAAAAAAAAGTTTCTTAAAGCAGACCCTCCCTTCCATTTTCTACTTTACATAATATTATTCTCCCTTCCAGGAATTCTCACATAATTGTTCATCTTCGGGCTAAATACCTTTTATGGAGAGTGCAGCTCATGCTTCTTATTAGGCAAGAATGACTTCCCCCCCAGGGAGCTTTCGGGCTCAGTAGAAGACACTGCACATTTTTTGGGGGTCACTGCTTCCACAGTCAGGTTTACTTCTTTAAAAAGAAGCTGATCTTTTTTCCCATCATTGACGTACAATACTTTCTTTCTATGTAGAAGTGGGCATCTTTGTAGAGGCAGGGCTTTGCTTTCTCACGTCAGAGCCTCCAGCAAGGAAAACAGCAAGTAGCACAGTAATGACATCACACAATTTCACTCCATATCCCTTAAAATTACCAGTCAAAGGCAACTGTACCTTAGGTTGGCCATACACCAGCAGAATTTTGTTCAAACATTCGAATGGAAATTTAGAAAAATCATTTATTAGAGCATTCAATAGTACCATTATAGACTCAACATATGTGTATGGAAACCCTGAACATTTTTTTTTAAATGCCACGCCATTGTTTGGAATCCTTCAATCGATTTCAGGATGCCCGTGCTAGCTTTCCGAGGAGAGGCTGACGATATCTCCACACAGGACCGGTTTCTCTTCTTTACATATATCTCTTGAGCATTTGCTTAAGAGTGAAGGGAGCCTTGGATATTCCGACTCCTCTGTAACAAGTGGATGTTCCCTATGACCATGCTTGTGATCATCAGCGTCCTTTTTGGGGGTCAATAGAGGACAAAACGGTGGAGCCATATGAGACATGCTTACATACAAATTGGACACCCTATTCTGATTTAGGGGTTAATAAAAACTGTCCGTTTTTAGACAACCTTTCAGGAATTGCCTGAGGAAGCGATTAAGCAAAACGCGTCGCGATTCCACACCCACCACAAGTGAACCCTACATTTTTATGACTTTTCATCATGATTTATCATGATCTGCAACATATCCATATGAACCGCCTTGGATTATGAGGCATCAGGGTTCCAGTGGTATAGGAGTATGTCTTACTATTTATGTGCATGTTTATACCATGTTATACTGAACACATGTCTATTGTTGCATTTTTGTATGCTCGTGTCAAATAAATGTTATTTTTATTTTTACTAAGTGATTGCTATGTTTATTCCCACTGAGATCAGCATTTACTAGTTGCCTACAAAGTCCCAAAATATTTGAGGGGCCGAGAGACTCCACTGATCCGTGAGGTTCTCTCATCCCCCCCTCCTCCTTCTTCTCTTATGCTCATGCGCATTACAATAAGTACGAAAACAATAGTCAATTTGATATCATAATCTATTAGAAAATCAAACGATCTTTTCAAAAACAAAAGGTTTTCAACAGAAATTCTACTAGTGTATGGCCAGCTTTAGATCTCACACTGAGGCTTAAGACACAGGAATGCCTAGGCACCCTTTGATACCAGGAAGTGTATTACTATTCTTCAGGAGAAATTCAGACAAGGGGAGCTTTGTATGACCACAGATAATATTTATAGATGTTCCCTATAACATTGCAAACCTTCACTTTTTGAATTCACACTGCTTGCATTGCCAACTACTGCCAATGCAGAGTAATTTTCAGACCGAGTCTTCTGAAATCCGCACTTCCGGGAATCCCAGTCTCCTGTGTCCCCCACTCTGCTAAGTACTGTAATATGCCTAAGACGATAGGCTGGACATGCTGTATCAACGTCTAGCCAATTCAGGTATGAGCAACTCTGAGTGAGCAAGGCTAGGCTTGTCCTGCGTAATGAGGCACAATGACTTCCATGATATACTAGCGAAGAGAGCATAGCATGGAGGAAATCTGAAATCCTTAAGGGCACAAAAGCTGGCATGCCTTACTTGATTATGCAACTTGAAACACCAGGAATGACAGAACAGTGAAACAGAGGAATGCAGCAATCAATAACACTTGGATTGGTCAGTGCATGCAGGTGACTGGTGGATAATTTCACTAATAATTTCAGATAATTATACAAACAGTTCCGGTAATAACGGAATGGCAGCTCACCATCATTTGATCGGGGTTCCCATCAGAATGGGAGAATCTGCTTCATGTACTGCAAAAGGAAGAAACACTCCCACACCAAATCCTTGTTTGTTCTCATCATCTAGATCAGGGGTCCCAAACTCTTCGTCTCATCGACTACTTCATGACATTTCAAGTTGTTTACCGATCCCCAAACATTTATAATATGAAAATAATTTTATAAATACTATCAAGTGTATGTATTTACAAAGCATTTTTTAAGTTTTGGATAAAGTAGAGAAGTTTTTGCCTAGAGATATCTTATAAAGTTGAACCATAGGCGTCCTTTCATTTAAAGTGAACGTAACAACCATATGAACATGCTTCAAGATGTGATTAGTGTCTGCTATCATAAAAAGGATGGTACATATACTGCAGGGATAGGGCATGTAAATTACTGGGGAGGAGCTATGTACTGGGGGGAGAGATCTGTACTGAGAGGGGAGGGAGATCTTTTTTTGGGGAGAGATCTGTACTAGGAGATAGAGATCTGTACTGGGGGATAGAGATCTGTACTGGGAATTGATTTGTACCGGGAAGTAGAAATCTGTACTGGAGGAGAGATTTATACTAAGTGTGGGGGGGGATTTGTAATGGTGGGGGCAATCTTTACTGGGGAGAGAGATTTTACTGGGGATGGGGATAGAGATCCGTATCAGTGGGAGAACTGTACTGAGGGGATCTGACAAAGTATGTGTGCGTGTGTGTGTGTGTGTGTGTGTGTGTGTGTGTGTGTGGGGGGGTTCTGGATTGTGGGGAAAGCCGTAATGGGGGAGATATGTACTTGCTTGGCTAGGGGAGGGAGGTAATTTTGTTGTACCCTGTCTAATGGCCTGTGCATTGTACTTTCTTGACACCCTGCACTTTGTGCGTTAACGTATTGCAATCGCTGGGCAATGTGCATTATGCACTTCTAAACCATGCACTATATACACTATGCTGCATTTTTCACTCTGTACATTGGGCTGTATATGATATACTCTTGACCATGGACTATACGACTACTGACAAACGTTCTTCTTTATGGTAGGCTGTGTGCAGAAAGCATCTGTAATTAAAGGGTTTTATTTTTTACAAATTATTGTGCCAAGGATCTGTACATGTCTTTTAGACTCTTACTTGTGGCATAGTAATTAACCACTTCCTGATCGCACTATAGCCAAAAGACAGCTACAGCATGGCTCTGTTATTCTGGCAGGGTGTCCCAGACCTCCTCCCAGAACCACTCCCCTTCTTTGGACACAGCTGATTACAGATCATAGTAAAGGGCCAGTCACAGCGGCCCTTTACTACGTGATCAGCTGTGTTGAATCACATCTGATAACAGTGTAAACAGGCTTGCTGGTTATCGGCAGTACTTTCCTCTCACACTGTCACAGTGAGAAGAAAGTAGAGCCAGTAACCGCCAATCCTGAAAGGGGACATGTAAACAGATAATCAGGGCACTGATCATCAGTGCAGTCCCATCAGTGCCAATTAGGTCCCACTATCAGTGCCTCCTCATCAGTGTCACCTATAAGTGCCCATTAGTGCCTCCTAATCAGTGTCCATGAGTGCCGCATATCAGTGCAGCCTCATCAGCGCACATCAGTGAAGGAGAAAAATTATTTATTTGTAACATTTTATAACAAATTTAAAAAAAGTTTTTCCGTCTCGCTAAGAATAAAAAAACATGTGATGATTAAATACCACCAAAATAAAGCTCTATCTGTCTAAAGAAAAAAAAGATAAGTATTTCATATGGGTACAGTTTTGCATGACTGCACAATTGTCGTTCAAAGGGGGGGTGCGCAGTAAGCAAGTGGTTGAAGCATGTTTTTTTGGAACAGTATATGTTACCAGGTTCACAGTGAGTAGGCTCAAATTTAAAAACCCCCTCACACTGTGCAATTTTGGCACACCCACTGTTCACTGCTGCCTGAATATTTGTTGCATGCCCAAAGTTTAAAATCATGTGTAGCACAATTCCCAGCCATTTTACTGGATATGGGTCCCCCTGGGTTATCGCTACCAACAACAGCACATTTAAGCATGTTCTCCAAGTGTGAGCTCTGAGACAATGACCAGTCCAGTACCTTCACGTTTTTTGTATTTATTTAGTAACTTGGATGGGAGAAGGGATAAGTGGGATACTCCTGGAACTAAACTAGACACATTTGGCGGAGACACTTAAATATTGCTGTTTGGCGGTGACTTGACGCTGGCTGAATGCCTATCAACGCTGACTTGACGCTGGTTAAGGCTGGCCGGATGCCTGTTAACGCTGAATTGACTTGGATCTGACAAAAGAAGTCCTCTTCAAGCTCCCCTAAGCACTCCTGCTGAGGTAGCTACTTGAATAAACTGCTGCACTGCTGAACACTTCAGGGCCCGCATCGGCGCCCCTTTTCTCTCTCTAATCTTCAGGGCTTAGATACTGGCACCCCCTTTCTAAGCCACCACTACTGGCTGGCTGGTTCCCAGATCCCTTTGACCTTTTGGAGTGGTCCCCTCTCTCAGGCAGACCCCTGGGCAGTTTTGAGTACTTACAACACTGTTTTTCCAGGAAACTTCTGCCCACCAGCTCCACTCGGTCCACAGCACTCCTGATCCTTCCTGTAGCCCAGCTCAGCCTCCGGTTCTCTAGACCCACCGCCCAGTACACCCTCACTTGCTCTGACAGGAGGAGAGACAGCCGTCAGCCTCCTCCTGGGACTCTGCTTCCTGCCAAAGATGACCTGTCACATGCTCCCCCCAGACTTATATCTGATCCCAGGGTGCATTGTGGCAACCTCTGCCCACTGAGACAGCTATAAGCCCGGGTGCGCTATTGGCCAGGTTTCCTCCACTGTCCAACAAGAGCCCTCATTGGATACAGTGGGGAGACTCCCAAACTCAACAGACCACACCTGGAAACATGTGACCGCCTAACTAAATGATCAGGCCCTCCTGATAAGCAGACAGGGCCATATATATGCTTTTTCCTAGCATCTACCTAGAAGGGTGCTACACATGTATAATTTTATCAACTACCTGGTACGTGGACTATCCAACTTTGACTCATTTTAAACAAAGAGAGCTTAAAGTGGTTGTAAAGCCTTAAGGTTTTTCATCATAATGCATTCTATGTATTAAGATGAAAAACCTTCTCTGCTGCAGCTGCCCCCAAGATCCCCCTTTTTTCCTTACCTAAGCCCATCCGATCCAGCGATGTGCACGAGCCTAGCGGCTCCTGCCGCTGTCTCTCTCTTCATTGGGCAGAGTGATAGCAATCGCTCCCGCTGCTGTCAATTAAATCCAGTGACACAGGAACGGGGGGTGACTCTGGGTCCCACTGTTTGTGTCAATAGATGCAGTAGCGGACCCCCAGGAACAAGCAAGCCCAGGTGCCCCCAGGGAAAGCAGAGTGCCAGCAGGGGAACCCAGAAGAAGAGGATTGGGCTGCTCTGTGCAAAACCATTGCACAGAACACGTAAGTATAGGCATGTTTGTTATTTTTATAAAAAAAAATAAGCTTTACAACCACTTTAATTGTAGAATCGTGAAACATGTAAACGTGCATGAAATATGTGACAAACCATGATAAAAGCCAACACCTGGTGCTGAGTGGCTGGTGAACGAATATTATGAGTGGAGCAGTGGCTCTTTTTAACATATGCTTGAAAACATCTATTGTTACTACCTGTGGATTGAAGGTGAATTTTGTATCAATATCTGCTTTTTTTTATTTACTGTATCTTTGCGTAGGTTGTTCATTTAGGTCTTTTTTTAGGCTACAGTTTTGCTTTAAACAGAACCAGGCACCTGGGCCAACTAAGACTGCTGTTAAAATGTCTTTTAAAGGAGGTGTTGCCCTCATGTAAACAAATAAAAGTAATTTAGAGCCAGAGGCCATTGCAGATACTAATGTGGCAAATCAGGAAAATCTAGCCCACAAGCTCTATATAAACTGAGATCCATCTGTACCCTTTATCAACCACTAATTGTGACCACCTACCCACTCATTAAATCCTCAATACAGTAACCAGGTCAATAAACTCATTATCTCAGCTCAATAAGCCGTTACCTCAGCTACTTAGACAAACCACAAAGAATCATTTTTGCTCTGCATAAAACCTTATTGACCTTTCTGTGATTAGATTGGTACTAATCCGTCAACTACCTAAACATCAATCCGAGCCACTCTCCGCTGGCTGTGTGTACCCGAGATATGCAAGATCTTTGGTCTTGATCCCAAAACAGCTGAAAGTTATCAGGACTAAAATCATATTTTAGGAGGGGTTGATGTCATTTGTAAAAGTTCAACTAGAGTTCCTTTCTCATTATTTTCCTTTCTTATTTGTTCAGCAGGATGTTTGTAGTTTCTGCAGTCCCTACAAAAGTCTAGGAAGGTATCATTGTAAGCCAATCTGTTAGTCTGGGGGTGTACTGTTGATCTGGTTGTGCCATCTGGGTATAGATTGTCAGGGAGTGCTTGGTTTCAGGGAGTGTCACCATTTTTGTTGAAGGTCAACAAATGAGCTAAAACAGGGCAAAGCAACAATGGCAACCACTCAAATCAGTTTATATTCTAGAAAAAAAAAAAAAAAAAGTGCGCATGAGCAGCAAAACAAGTGGATATAGATTTGGTTCAAACACACACTAGGGGTCTTCAGGTGCCTGGAGGAATGTTCTACTTCTTCTGTATTGTTAAAATTCTAGTTTAGTCAGAATGTATTAGGTTTTTCATATACAATACAAAATAAACAATTGCAGTAGTCTTCATAGTCACATAGTGGCGTACACTGTAAGGCAGGTGTATCCAACCTGTGACCCAAGACGGCTATGAATGTGGCCCAACACAAAAGTTATCAACTCCTGGAATGTGCACAATTCCATGGACAATACATTGGGAAATAGTTCCAGAACAGCCAAATTACGCACTAAACCAACCTCTCTCCATTTCACTGGCAAACTTTCAGCCCTTCAACGGCCCTGACAGTGTGTTCCATAACCAGCAGAGCCCACTGCGTCAGTGAACAGTTTTAGATCAAAATTGAAAATCACCTGCTCCTGCCAAAGAGAACGATCATTGTAACAAACCAGAAAATAATCCCATGCTCGCATGTCCTCACCCTGATCCTGCCTAAGCCGAATTTAAGGATGTGGCCCCTTAATGCCAACTATAGCAGCTGTCAGTCGTCTACAAAAAGTCCCCTTTAGATCTTCAAGTTTGTCCAAAGGCAAACAGCATTCCATTGTCACGGGGTCTATGAAAATACTTAGAAACCACAACGCAGTTGCAGAGCCCTTCGTCTGGTCAGGGGCCAATGGCACCTCAAAAAAGTCAATGCAGCAATATTTGGAAAGCAGTGGAATGCCTAAATTGTCTGCTCAGGAAATCTCTGCATTGGATCAACCAATTGATACTGGGGAACTTAAAAATGCAATTGAGTCTCTTAAACCTGGAAAGAGCCCAGGCCCGGACGGCTTTTCAGGAATTTATTATAAAACATTTGCTCCACTTTTGGCAACACATTTGTTAAAACCATTGAATTCCTTACAAAATTCTCAAAAAGCACCACCCTTATTTAATTTGGCTTATATTACTGTACTTCATAAACCCGGAAAGGACGCTGTTGAATGTTCAAATTATAGGCCAATATCATTAATGAACTCGGATATTAAGTTATTAGCGAAAATTCTGGCCATGAGATTGGGGCATTATCTGCCCAAACTTATTGGTCCGGAACAGGTTAGGTTCACACTGGGAGGGGAAACAAGGGATAATATTATAAAAGCAATGAATTTTATTCATGAGCTTAAAAGAGGTTGCGAAGAAGGTCTTCTCCTATCAACTGATGCGGAGAAGGCCTTCGACAGGATATCATGGGATTTTATGTTCTCGGTTTGTAGACATATTGGACTTCAATCCAACATATTGGCATTGATTGAGGCGCTTTACCAATCCCCAACTGCGAGACTGAAAGTTAATGGAATTTTGTCGAATCCTGTTAAAATTAATAATGGCACTAGGCAGGGGTGTCCGCTTTCACCTATTTTATTTATCCTTACTTTGGAGCCTTTTTTGCGAACTATTAATAAGAATCCCTCTATCAATGGCATTAATATAAAAGGGCAAAGTTACAAGCTTGCGGCATATGCGGACGACCTCCTTTTTGCCTTGACACAGCCCCTGGTTACAATACCGAACTTAATGAAAGAGTTTGAGATATTTAGCTATATATCTAATTTTAAAATTAATATTCATAAATCGGAGGCGCTTAATATCTCCTTAAACAAAAAATCACTACAGCAGACTCAAATAAATTGTCCATTTAGGTGGGTGGCATCCCATTTAAAATACTTGGGAATTATACTACCGGGGGATATGGCAGGTATTTATACACAAAATTTTCTTCTGCTATTTAAAAAATTGAAGGGGGATCTTAAAAACTGGAGGGCAAAACCGCTCTCATGGTTTGGGCGCGCAGCGGCCGTAAAGATGACGGTCCTCCCAAAGGTACTGTATCTCCTAAGGAGCTTGCCAATTAAACTACCTAGGGGTTTTTTTCTATCCTTGAATTCCATTATAGGGAAATTTATATGGGCGGATAAAAAGCCGAGAATAAGCTTTCAGATATTATCCAGACCTAAAGAGGCGGGAGGTATAAATTTACCAAATTTTCTGCATTATCACTATGCTACACATCTTGTAAGGGTCGTTGATTGGAATTGTCGCTCTAAATGTAAAGATTGGGTGAATATGGAAAGCTTGCAATCTACATTACCATTAAGATTTTTACCATGGTTCCCATATAAATCACTTCCGATGGAAGTTAGAATACATCCAACCATCGGACCCACATTAGAGATATTTCATAAGGCAGTTAAGCATAGGGATTTGGTTTCTGTCCCGGGTCCATTGACCCCCCTGGAAGGCGAGATGGACTGGGCACAAAATAAGAAGGTGATAGAACCGGGAGGTGGAGAATCGACAGTGCCCTTGACGATATTTCACTGTATGGAGGCAGGAAGACTTAGGCCGTACACCCAGCTGCGAACGCAGGTAGTTGGAAACCAGTTTACATACTGGCAATATTTTAGACTTCATAGCTATGTTGGGAGCCCGATCAATCGGTCAAATTTTTCAAGAAAATTTACACAATTTGAGGTCATGTGTTTTGAGGGTAAGCCGGTCGAGAAATTAACATCTAAAATGTATGATCGGATACAAACGCAGGTTTTGGATCTGGGCTCTAAATATAAGGTGGAGTGGGAATTAGCATTACAAACCTCATTCTCTGACACCCAGTGGTCTAATGCTTGTACCTTGGCGCACCAATGCTCGATAAGTTCAAATATACAAGAGACGGCATATAAAATTTTGACAATGTGGTATTATACACCTGTTAAGCTACATGCGTGGTTTCCGGAAATATCAGATTTGTGTTGGAGATGTGGCGAGGAGCGGGGCACAATGGTACATATATGGTGGAGCTGTATTAACATACAAAAATTTTGGAAAGAAGTGTCGAGGCAGATCCAATTAATAATTAATATTCTGGTCGATCTTACCCCTGAATGTTGCCTTTTGAATATAATAGGTCGGCCACTTAGCGAGAATAAAAAGTCGTTGGTAAGGCATATGTTGAATGCTGCGAAATCTATTATTCCTAAATATTGGAAGTCGACGAGAATACCTATTTTGAGGGAATGGGTGGGAGGGGTGAATTCAATTTATGACTTAGAGGAATTGGTAGCGGTAGCTAGGGAGAATACAAGAGGGTTTAAAAAGCTATGGGAACCATGGATCCACTTTAGGTCGTTAGATGCATATACAGTGGGTACGGAAAGTATTCAGACCCCCTTAAATTTTTCACTCTTTGTTATATTGCAGCCATTTGCTAAAATCATTTAAGTTCATTCTTCTTCCTCATGAATGTACACATAGCACCCCATACTGACAGAAAAACACAGAATTGTTGACATTGTTGCAGATTTATTAAAAAAGAAAAACTGAAATATCACATGGTCCTAAGTATTCAGACCCTTTGCTGTGACACTCATATATTTAACTCAGGTGCTTTCCATTTCTTCTGATCATCCTTGAGATGGTTCTACACCTTCATTTGAGTCCAGCTGTGTTTGATTATACTGATTGGACTTGATTAGGAAAGCCACACACCTGTCTATATAAGACCTTCCAGATCACAATGCATGTCAGAGCAAATGAGAATCATGAGGTCAAAGGAACTGCCTGAAGAGCTCAGAGACAGAATTGTGGCAAGGCACAGATCTGGCCAAGGTTACAAAAAGATTTCTGCTGCACTTAAGGTTCCTAAGAGCACAGTGGCCTCCATAATCCTCAAATGGAAGACGTTTGGGACGACCAGAACCCTTCCTAGAGCTGGCCATCCGGCCAAACTGAGCTATCGGGGGAGAAGAGCCTTGGTGAGAGAGGTAAAGAAGAACCCAAAGACCATCTTTTCTATGCTCACCGGCGTCTTCCCTCTTTCCAGCGCCGCCTCTTTTTTCTTTTCCTTGCTTGAAGCATAAGGACAGCGAAATAGACCCTCCACACCCTGATCAGTCATTGACAGAAATAGCATGCGGTGCCAAACATGCATTGAATTGCCAACATAACCCCCTGCGTTTTGTGGCTGGTTGTGAAGAAACTGCTGCACTCCCTGGCCCCACCCTGAAAGGAAGGAACCAAACTTCGTGGAGGCTACCTCTGTTTCATCCAGAGACTGATGTTCTTGTTGTCCCACTGTAAGGAAGGCTGGACTGCCTTGCACTGACGAAATTGCTTTTAATAGCAAAACCAAGCAACCCCACCATAGACTCGCTGGCCTTCGCTGATAGGTTCAAATAATGAAAAAAAAGGGGAGCAATTCTCAAGGGTCTTTTCCCCAATGACACTAGCTAAAACTGCATACGCCTACAACCAGTTTGCGAAAGTACGGGGAATCAACCGCTACTGCTGTTTTTCTCATACCTCCTTCTTACTTTCATCTGGTTTAACTTTAAAGTAAAATTTCTCCAACGGCAACAACGAAAAACTTTCACATACTCACCCTTCCATATATGCTCCTTCACTTCCGTTTTTTGATGCGCACCCAAAGCCCCTTTTAAAACACTTTGCATTTTTGCAGCATTTGCCGGACATATCCCATCAACCCCGGCGACTTCTTCGTCATCCGCTTTGTCATGCGAAGACTTCCTGGCCGTAGTTACAACATACGCCACAAGCCGTTGACGAGAGGAATCTGATGGTCCACACCAGCACCAAGAGGGTGAGCTGAGGCCTCAGATGGAACCCTGATTGCCTGACCACTGACACTGGAGGTGGCAGCTTGTGCTGTGGACCATGCAGATATCAAAGAGGACCTCCCTAGGACCTGCTAACGGGGTGTATTCAACACCATCTGCACCAGGGGCCCCCCCTCCAAAGAAGGGACTGAGGACCCAGGACTACCCCCCAAAACTCCAGCCAACCCCCCATTGCTCCAATCCCTGCTGAGCTGTCAACTAAGCCCTGGAGCCCCTTTGAACAGAGAGAGAATAAGAACAAGAAAGAAGACATGAAACAGAAGGCTCCCCTGGCTGCCTCTGCCCCTTAGGACATCCAACCGCAGATCCGGATCCCAGCATGCGGGAGTTCACCATCTTCAGAGCCACTGATCACCCCTTCAGACCGGCTCTGCTCACCAATCCACACCGTCGCTCTTCCCTCAGCAGGCTCCATGGTGCAGTTGCCGGCTTCAGAGCCCAGCGGGCGCCCGCTGATGACATCAGCAGCCTAGTCACACCAGAACCCTGGGCGCTCCCTCTCCTACTCTCATGCTGTGAGGGATGGTGGAAGCCTCGCCAGCTGACACCCTGCTCCTTCCATCCGTGTCGCCCGCTCTGCAATGCCATACACAGGGGAAAGCTGCCACCCGCGTATTCTGTCACTGGAGGCTCCAGATGCTCCCAGAACATAGCCAGCACCCGCCGCTCAGCCACTCCCACGACAGGCCACACTAAACACAGGCAAGGAGCCTGTGTAGCCAGCCGCACCATCCGCACTGCGAGGTTAGAGGGCAGGGGAGTGGGTGGCAGATGAAAAAAACTCCTGCCCTATGTTCACTGTAGACGGGGATTCCTCCCGCCTCTCAAACCAGGGGAAGCAGGTGTACGCTTGGCTGGTGGGGTCAGAGGGTTCCTTGAGGGGCTTACAGAATGGCACCGAACCCGAGATGTCGCCACAGGACTGAAGCACTCAGAAGGCCTAGACCTCCTAGCATGTGGGCGACTAGAAAGAGGAGGGCCCAGAAGAGACCTGCCTGGGCTCCTGCAATAGGTGTGATAGTTTGTCTTGTAGCCACTCAGGGCCTCTGGCCACAGCCGCAGCTCTAAGCTGGGACAACATGTTGTCCAAGTCACCCATCTTTTGTTCTTCATACAGGTGAAGCTCAGGAATGCAGAAGAAAACTGTCTGATGCTGTGATGAGCTCTGACTGAGCTCTGACACGATCCCCCCTCCTCTCTACCCACAACAGGACACACAGAATGCATCATGGGGCAGTAGGCCGGACTGTTCCCCTTAAAACTTACTAACTATAAGAAAAGAGACCACCCATTTGTATAATTTTGGAATGAAAGAGGCCGCGGCCGTTTATTATTTAAATAATCATAAAATCAGAAACACTTTAAACTTTAATAACATCGTAAAAACCACAAAAACAACCCGGTCAGCACGACCCAGGTTGTCATATCAGAATTCAATATTGAAATAAATCATCCAAACTCATAACCATAAACGTCCCCCTTCAGAAGAAGGGGACCCTAAAATAACAAACTGACCGCGACAATAACATGGGAGGGGGGGGGGGGGGAAGTTGAGAAGTCTTCTTTTCTTCTTCTGTAGGTGAAGTGTGAAGATCTGTTCCTGAGGAGATTCCTTAAATGACCTGGCTGGAGACCCACGGCCAATCGAAATCCTGGCCTCCCGGCGGGAAAAACCGGTTTAGGCAAGTAAAGGAGTTATTCTCCCCAGATACAGTGACCTATAATGTTATGATAACAGCCAATCATTTTAAATTCATCTTTATTATTGAAACTGCCTGACAACAAGCTCCAGCTAGGAGCCATGACTGTTTTAACACTACGCCTGCCACAGCCCCATAAACAAAATGGGCTATTGAGCCCATTTTATTTTTATGGGGCAGTAGGCCGGACTGTTCCCCTTAAAACTTACTAACTATAAGAAAAGAGACCACCCATTTGTATAATTTTGGAATGAAAGAGGCCGCGGCCGTTTATTATTTAAATAATCATAAAATCAGAAACACTTTAAACTTTAATAACATCGTAAAAACCACAAAAACAACCCGGTCAGCACGACCCAGGTTGTCATATCAGAATTCAATATTGAAATAAATCATCCAAAAGGCAGGCGGCTCACGCCCGCCTGGCACAACCCCAACGCGCGGCCTCTTCCACACAGGTCCCCAGATTAACATTGAAAATGTCCAGACCAATGTCGGACAAATGGGTGTCATCAAAACGGTACAAACCGCTGGTACCACCTTCCAATTCTCTATGCCGAAAAGAGAGAACACCCGCCGATCGCAAGAGTTTCGCCAGAGCCCTGTTAACTCGTTTACGGATTCTTTCCAACGGTTTTAAAAAACAGTGCTTGAACCAGGCAAGCCTGGGAATTATTTCCGAAAAAACCACTATCATATTTGGATAGGATAACTTCAACAGCTGCAAATCGTCCCTAATCGCGAAAATGAGGTCGAGCGTTTTCGCCCTGCCCACATCGTTCCCCCCGAGATGGACGACTAGTACATCTGGGGGGGGAAGAAACTGCAACAACCTAAATACCTCTGGTCTGAACTCGGACCAGAGCATCCCTCTTTTGCTGAACCACTGGACACTAAAATGAGCAGGATTCAGGCCAACATGTTCGCCATAAGGTCTTCTCCTGGCGCGTGCACGAGCCCAGTGCACGAAGGAATGCCCGATGATCCAAGTGTCCAGTTTTCGCCCTAAAAACATCAACAAACAAAATGAGGACGAATATAGGACTGGAAAGCCCCTGACTTCCACCTACCAATTCTTTTGAGCACCTGGTCATTCAAACCCAACCTCGCCGCTTCAGTAGCGGCGCCGATCCGAAATGAATGAGACGTAAACTTTTCATCAGCAAGGCCCAAACTAGACAGGCACTTTTTAAACACAGCAGTAAACTGATAGCCAGTCAATGGCCTACCATCGGTGTGAACAAACAAAAAATCGGAACCAGCTGAGCGAATGGACAAGAAATCGTTCAACAGGCGAACTGGACAAACCGCCGAGCTCCGGAACCTGCATAAACGAAGACGCTTCCCTGCGCCCAACTGGTCCGTTTTAGAAAAACGAATCAGCACACTGCAGCTCTCAGCCGATAAAACGACGTCCGAAAAAAGTAAACCCGATGTCGACGATCTACTCGAGGGAACTAACTCGGAAATGCGCAACGCCGCAAAAAACATTAGCGAAAAAGCTGCTTGAAAAAGAACGGACTCGTAAACCGAAAAACAAACGGAAACTGTAATAGCACATAACCTGGTCAAAAGAGAAATCGTAATTGGTTTCCTTGAATCGGTGCGGAAGGTGGATTTTCGGTAGCCCTTCAAGGCTTGGCGTACTGCAAAAAATGACAGGCAGGAAGGGAAATTCTTTAATTTGACGAAAAAGGACACACCCGCCAGAATCTTATTTACGTGCGTCCAAGCATACCTCCTTTGAAATAAATAATTCAAAAAAGACAATACTAAATCTTCGGAAAAATTATCCGCAGGTTCGTTCAAAAATCGCAAGTGTGCTAACCAAAGCGACCATGCCGATTGGTATCCTGCCATGGTCGAAGGAGCTAAAGAATTAACGATATTTCTCGCGACTAAGTCTAAGCAATGGTCCACAGATGGGCCGGATACGGCCAGCTCGACTCGTCTGCCTCCGGGAACAACGCGAAAAAGCGCTCCATCTGCAAGCGAGACAAAGCATCGGCCAATACATTATCTCTGCCAGGGACGAAAGACGCCTTTATCCAAATGTTCAGTGACAAACACTTAGACACTAAGTATCTCAGCAAAGCGATAACAGGGGGGGACTTTGACGACAGACAATTTATCGCAAAAAGCACCCCTTTGTTATCCGTTCTAACCATTAAACGCTTGTTCCGGAAGCAGTCCCCCCAGATCTCCAGAGCCAGAACTACGGGAAACAGTTCCAGCAACACGCTATTGCGCGTGTAGCCCAACTCCACCCAACGCTGGCACCAACGATCAGCACACCAATGTGTGCGCCAGATAGCTGCGAAGCCGACTGAACCAGCCGAATCCGTAAAAAGACAGAAATCCTTGTCCAGGATGAACTCCTCCTGCCAAATACTTTTCCCATTGAAATCAAGTAAGAATTGGTACCACACCAACATATCCTCCCTGATTTCGGCATTCAAACGGACATGGGAAGAGGGAGACTTAAGGCCTGAAATCGCTGCATACAGTTTCCTGGAAAATAACTTTCCCAGAGGTATGACCCTGGAAGCAAATGCCAGCAAACCCAGCAGCGATTGCATCTCCCGCAAGGTAACCTTACGTTTACGGATCAAGTTCAGAAGACATACCTTGAGCTTGACAATCTTCTCCAAGGGGAGCCTGAACTCCATTGCTGCAGAGTCAATCGTGATACCTAAAAATTGGACGCAAGTTGACGGAAAAACCGTCTTTTCTTGGGCTAAAGGGATACCAAACTCTTTGCACATCGTGAGAAAACTTTCCAAAAGGCGCAAACAGTTTGGGGAATTGGCCGTCCCTAGGAATAAAAAGTCGTCCAAATAATGGACAACGTCATGAGAGGCACAAAAATCGGAGATGACCCATTCTAAAAAAGTGGCAAAGCACTCAAAATAAAAACATGACAGAGAGCAGCCCATAGGGAGGCATCTGTCAAAGTAAAACTTACCTGCGAATACAAACCCTAGGGAATTGAAGGCGTCCGGATGCACTGGCAACAAGCGGAAAGCAGATTTAATGTCCGTCTTGGCCATCAGGGCTCCTCTCCCGAGCTTCCGCAACTTACCCAAGGCATCATCGAACGACGAATACTGTACGGTGGCCAAATCGTGACTTATCTCGTCATTCAGCGACTCCCCAAAAGGGAATGACAAATGATGGATGAGTCTATAAGTATTAGGCTCCCTCTTTTGGACAATGCCCAAAGGAGAGATCCTAAAATCCCAAAAAGGTGGAAAATCAAAAGGGCCTGCAAACCTTCCCAATTCCAACTCCTTACTTACCTTATCCGCCACAACCGATTCAAGGCCAGAAACCGATTTCAAATTATCAACCAATGTGCAACCCTGGCCGCCAAATCTAGGCAAGGGGAAGCCACCCCGAAAACCCTCAATTAGGAGGGTGGCCCTCCCCCTGTCTGGATAACGCTGGAGCCACGGGAGCATGGCGGTGAGCTTCACTGGGGTTACCGCTTTTTGGCACAGTACCCGCGGGCAGGTTCCCATGCCTTTTGAAGCATTTTGCAATGGGGTGAGACCCAGAGCAAAAGGCGCATTCGTGCCTGTACTTGCACGATCCAGGCCACCTACACACAGATTCGTTGTAGTTGAAACAGACGCCTTTGCGCAGTTGGAGGCCTGTGGCGGATGACTGTTGGGTCTGCTGATTTGTAAAGGGCTGTTTGGAGAATATCGACCTTTGAGGAAGAAAAAGATCCAACCAAAGGCCGACATCCTTCACTCCCCATTTTAACGCTGGCTGAACCGCCAGTTTCTGGCGGAAGGCCACGTCATATTGAAACCAAGCAGATCCCCCAAAGTTCTTATAAGCCTCCAGAATCATATCTGCATGTCTAAAAAGCCCGATGCTTCTCTCGGGGAATTTCTCACACAGCACAGAAGCAAAAATAAAGAATCCCTGAAGCCAAATTGTTAATTGATCTGGAGATGGGGCGTTTCCTCTCATCCTCATCCTTTTTGTCTGACTTAGCCATAAAGTCTCTGGCAGATGGCAATAGCGACAATAGGTCAACAAAGTTGCCCTGCCAGATCCTCTCCTTGACGGACTCAGACAAATGAAACCCCAAAGGGGAGACTTCACAAGCAATTGCCTCCCGCAGAGAAGTTTCAGGCAGATTCTGCGACTTCGCCAGCAGGTATGCATTGGACCCCTCAGAATGCAAGCTCTGAGGTCTAGTGGGGTTCTGAATTTCCAGAACATCTACAGAGGGGGCCCACACATCCCTTGGGGAAGGAGAAAGATGAATAGGAGTAGTGGGAACATCAGGAGCAGGCTGAGAGGAAACAGCATGTCTATCAAACAAGGATTTAAACTCATGAATGAAGCCATGGAGCAATCCAGCTAATGGCTGGAGTGCAGCCTCGGCGACAGCTGTAGCTAACATAGGGGGCTCAGTGGGTTGGGCAGTAAACAAAACATCCCCCCTTCGGGAGCTCCCAGCTGGCTGCCCACCCTCCAAATTTAAATCCCTGGCAAGAGGGGGGGCTCCCAGGGAGGGTACAGAGGGTTGAAGGACAACTGAAGGGGCCGGGACAGGGTGACATACATCCCTCTCACCTGTCCCCTGGTCCCTCTGGTCCGGGATCCTTCGGTCACTCCGCTCGGTCGCCGCCTGCGACCCGGATACTGCTGCAGATGCCGGCCTCCTGGCCGCACGATGTGTTGCGGGGGGAACCTGGGCACCCCCGGTGCGCCCGGTGTCAACCGGCGGGGAGTATCGATGGCGCGGAGTGCGCCTCCTCTTCGCCGGTCTCGCGTCCGTACCGGCTCTTCCGGGTATGGCGCGCGTGCGCACACCCCGTCCGCTGACGTTCTCCGGTCCCGCAGCCGATGACGAACTTCCTGCTGCAGCCGTTGCGTCACCCGATCCGCGTCCTCCGCTTCCGCCGGCTTCTTCGTGCGAAGAGATCCCGGTCCGGACTCCGCCCGACGATCCTCCGTCCTCTGCGGCGAGCGGCAGCTCGAGGCACCTCCGGAGCCACTCATCGCTTCCCGCTTCCCCGGCGCGCTCGATTAATCTCCTGAGGAGGCTCATCTTCACAGGTAAGGACTGCAGTCTTCCCACGAACTCCGAGGCTTGACCGATGCCGCAGATCCCCTGACTCCAGTTGCCGGACCGATGACCCGATTCCAAAGGAGGCTTGACCGACACCGCTGACCCGACTGTGGGGACTAGATGGCTTGACCGACACCGCTGAACAGGATGGCTTGACCGATGTCCCTCAGTCTTGACCGCACCGACGTCCTCTCTGGGGAAGTTGAGAAGTCTTCTTTTCTTCTTCTGTAGGTGAAGTGTGAAGATCTGTTCCTGAGGAGATTCCTTAAATGACCTGGCTGGAGACCCACGGCCAATCGAAATCCTGGCCTCCCGGCGGGAAAAACCGGTTTAGGCAAGTAAAGGAGTTATTCTCCCCAGATACAGTGACCTATAATGTTATGATAACAGCCAATCATTTTAAATTCATCTTTATTATTGAAACTGCCTGACAACAAGCTCCAGCTAGGAGCCATGACTGTTTTAACACTACGCCTGCCACAGCCCCATAAACAAAATGGGCTATTGAGCCCATTTTATTTTTATTCTAAATCACCCCACTAATACGCCGCCTCTTCTGCAGGCCCCAGTCATGCTGGCCCTCCTCCTAGTTTCACTCAGCTCCAGGCCATATACTTATTGTTAGTGTATTCAATGTGTGGCCCAAGACATTTCCTATTCTACTAATGTGGCCCAGGAAAGGTTGGACACCACTTCTGTCTTCAAAAGACACTTAGATACAAATATGTGATCTAAGAACAGACATGTAAAACAAATGTATCTAAGTACATTTACTTCAATTAGTTAGTATTAGTAAGCTGTCGGTTCTCCCCATCTCTTTACCTGCCCAACAATCTTTGATAATGTATTAAAGTGGAGCTCCACCCAAAAGGGAAAGTTATGCTTTAAGGCCTCCTTCCCGGCTCCTGTTTGTGAAATGGGGCTTTTGGGGAGGAGAGGGGAGCGGGTACTTGATTTTCACAGGTACCCACTCCCACTTTTGCTTCGATCACCTTAGGCCATCGAAGAGGAAGTTCTCCTTCACCCTTCCTCCCCAGGTCTTCTGAGACATATGACAGGTCCGAAAAGACTTCGGGACCAGTCACAGAGCTTGCACATACGCAGTGGGCACCCGGCTGTGAAGACATAAGCTGTCATAGCCGGTTGCCCATAGTGAAGATGCCGGTGTCAGCGAGGGAGGACACAGGGAGAACACGACTCGGGTGAGCACACCCCTGGATCGTGGGACAAGTGATTGACTGTTTTTGTAGCTGCTGATTTTTAATTTTCACTTTGGAGACTGGAGCTCCGCTTTAATCTATCTTGTCAATTCGCCATAGCATGTTTTGCACAGGGTAGAAGTAGTTAAGGGGTATGGAAAATGATTAGAGAACAAAGGAAGATAGTAAAAAGTGGACATAGATGGTTCATTTTATTTTCATTGAGCTAGATGGCTGAATGAAAATAACTGATTCCTTCATCCACACAAATGAGATCGATGGAGGAATCACCCCTGCAGGGATATTGTAATCTGACAGCAGGACTTTCCACTGTCAGAATACACTGTTAAGTGGTTACAGCTGCTGATTGACAAAACTTTTAGCTTGTTCATTCAACAGAAGTAAATTAAACGATCCGCTTTTGTCGAACAGGGGCGGCCATACATGGATCGAAATTTGGCCGATCCCTGCTCAACCGACCAAATTTTGATACATCTATGGCCAGTTTAAAAGAAGGGAGTGTAGGAAAAGTGTTAGGATGGTGGTTTGGGACTGGAAGGAGAAACAGTTGAGAGGTTCCAACATGGCTGAGACAATGAGGAGTTGTATTTATAAAGATGCCATAAGTTGGAATTCCACAGAATTTGCACAATACATTCCTAGAGGCCCAGGTGAATATGTATTTATCTAGCCTTTTGTATTCAATTGCCAAAGATGTTCTAGGTCCATGATAGAGCCAATGCCCATTCTCTTAAGGTAGAGATCTAGGCAAGGGATGACAGCTCACGCTGCAGTTAAAAATTTGTGGAAGATTTCTTTCACGGAATTTATGAAGCCAGGAATCATAATAGCATGGTGTGAAAAACTTTGTAACTCAAATGTAGCTCTTAACAGTGAGTTCAGTCCATGCCAGATAAGCCTTTTTAGAGCTTGTAGGCCCACTTTTATTTAAAAGAGAAAGAAAATGTTCACAGCAATCAGTTTCCCTCGCAAGGATTTCCACCATCAACACAAAATTCAGAACTGTTCAGCATCCTGGCTCTCTTTAACAGCTCCGTTGCTCAGGTTCGGGCCTCTGTCTGTCCTGTCACAGACAGCACTGTGCAGACGTGCACACTTCTCTGGCTGCACCTTACAACCACACACACAATCTCGTCAGGAGGGTGAAATCCTAAACTATGGTCAGGTCCTAGATTATAAAAACTACGAACACCTGCACGCTCAGCCCTCTGGTGATCTGGACCCTGGGTTGTAGAACCTTTGTAAAGGCTTGTACACACTTGATGAAAATCGGACGATATCCTCCGATTTTTCTCTCTCATGCTCAGCGGTCATAATCGTTTTTAGCAACTTCAGATTGCGCGGTCTTTCGTATGCGATTTTTCGCGGACTTACTGCATACACAGTAAACAAAAATTGGTCGTCTGGGGACGGACAATAAAAATGTTGGTGTTTTTTTTCGTTGAAAATGTCGGCATCGGCTGTTGAAAGTTGTGTACACACAAGCCGAAAATCGTACGATTTTACCTCGGACAGGAATTTTCGGCAGATTTTCTACTAGGGTCCACTTTTGTCTGACCTTATTTCTTTTTTCCCTACAGGGGAACTCTGTCCGGTGTCTATGCCCTGCTGACACTCCGCTATGGCCTTTACGGAAACCTTCCCACATCTTTTTTCCGGGTGTGCCACCACAAGCATTTCTTCTAAAAACTTTAACAGATCCCACTGGTCTCTCTTCCAGCTCTTCTACTGCCTTGCTTCGTGTTCCTGTGTTTCCTTGTATCTCCCCAAGTACTACTGTCTGTCAGGAAGAGCATGCCAGTAGACAACATGGTTCCTCTAGACCAGGAACCACCAAACTATCTAAACAAAGGTTCAGTTTACTATCCTTCAGACTTTAGGGGAGCCGGAGTGGCAAGTGGGAGTGGAAAGTGCTCTAGTGTTAGCTGGAGAACAAATATTACATAGTGCTTGTAGCCAGTAGAAGGAGGAATAGTGGCCCATCATTCGTTTTTGACAGTGACAGTGAAATGACAAGTTCCCCATTGTTTGATGTCAGTGGAGAAATTGGTGCCTCCTTGTTGGAGTCAGTGAGAGGAATAGTGCCCCAAGGGCCATATAAAGGCAAGCAAATGGCCACATTCAGCCCACGGGCCACAGTTTGGAGACCTCTGCTCTAGATAGACTTCGGTGCCTCTTCACAGGCTTATTCATGCTTGCGCTTGTAGATGTAGGAATTTGGCTAATACCTTCCATTTGAGGATGCCCCACAGATGCTCAATAGGGTTTAGGTTTGGAGACATGCTTGGCCAGTCCATCACCTTTACGCTCAGCTTCTTTAGCAAGGCAGTGGTTGTCTTGGAGGTGTGTTTGGGGTCGTTATTATGTTGGAATACTGCCCTGCGGCCCAGTCTCCGAAGGGAAGGGATCATGCTCTGCTTCAGTATGTCACAGTACATGTTGGCATTCATGGTTCCCTCAATGAACTGTAGCTCCCCAGTGCCAGCAGCACTCATGCAGCCCCAGACCATGACACTCCCACCACCATGCTTGCCTGTAGGCAAGACGCACTTGTCTATGTACTCCTTTCCTGGTTGCCGCCACATGCGCTTAACACCATCTGAACAAAATATGTTTATCTTGGTCTCATCGGACCACAGGACATGGTTCAAGTAATCCATGTCCTTAGTCTGCTTGTCTTCAGCAAACTGCGGGCTTTCTAGTGCATCATCTTTAGAAGAAGCTTCCTTCTGGGACGACAGTCATGCAGACTAATTTGATGCAGTGTGCGGTGTATGATCTGAGCACTGACAGGCTGACCCCCCCCCCCCACACACCCCTTCAACCTCTGCAGCACTCATACGTCTATTTTTCAAAGACAACCTCTGGATATAACGCTGAGCATGTGCACTCAACATCTTTGGTTGACCATGGCGAGGCCTGTTCTGAGTGGAACCTGTCCTGTTAAACCGCTGTATAGAAATGGCAAAGGAGGAGTGTCCCAGGGGAATGTTAATGGACAAGGCTGAGTTAATCAGTATAATGAGTATAAAAGATGAAGATGAGTAGGATAAAATGTGTAATTTATTAACCAAATTGTTTAAATGTATTCAAAAAACACAAGACTAACAGCAATTAATGAATAAAAAGGACATAATCAGGAAGATATGTTCAAATCCATCGCATGTAGACCAGTGTCATAGGTGGAATCACTAGCTCTTCATGCAGTAGGAACATCCCAACATGTTTTGGAATCTAACAATGATTCCTTCTTCAGGGAAATATAGGTAGAACATATAACCATCACAATTATATCACAAAGCAAGATATGTCCACACATGCAACTCAGCCAAAGGGTAGATATTTAGTCCAATGTAAATGTGAATAGGCCCAGTGTATGTTGTTATAACCACAAGAATTTATAAAGGAGGAAAACTCCGATGGTGGGTGAACCCAGCGAGAGCTGGGAACTATTGTTCACCTCCGTATGACAGTACCCTGGTGGTGGTCACAAGGAACGCAGAAAATAGGAGGAACCATCCAATCCAGGTATTAAATCAGTCTAAAAGCAAGAAAAGCTGCTTCGAGAAAGATCTTCTATCATACCTGGAATTGCGTCTTTGCCTGGTGTTAACAAAGGTACTTCAATCCTAGATATTACTCTGTGCCTCACATTCTGACTTTCCTACAATCAAGTCATGCCCAGAACTTGGCATTAAAGCAGTATTAAACCCCAAACAATCTATCCCAGTGTGGTCAGTTTTCTAGCTGTGCTGGGAGAACAGCCTGCCTATCCTCCAATGATCAGACTTGTGCCCCTGTCCCCACCCCCTGCACAGCCAGAAGATCAGTTTCTCCACCCCCAGCCCAGCTAAACCCACTTTGCAGCCGAGCACAGAGATTATGTGATCACTTATTAAAAAAAAAGATATTTTGTACAATATACATACATATACAGTGCCTTGCGAAAGCATTCAGCCCCCTTGAACTTTGCAACCTTTTGCCACATTTCAGGCTTCAAACATAAAGATATAAAACTGTAATTTTTTGTGAAGAATCAACAACATGTGGGACACAATCATGAAGTGGAACGAAATTTATTGGATATTTCAAACTTTGTTAACAAATAAAAAACTGAAAAATTGGGCGTGCAAAATTATTCCGCCCCTTTACTTTCAGTGCAGCAAACTCTCTCCAGAAGTTCAGTGAGGATCTCTGAATGATCCAATGTTGACCTAAATGACTAATGATGATAAATAGAATCCACCTGTGTGTAATCAAGCCTCCGTATAAATGCACCTGCACTGTGATAGTCTCAGAGGTCCGTTTAAAGCGCAGAGAGCATCATGAAGAACAGGGAACGCACCAGGCAGGTCCAAGATACTGTTGTGGAGAAGTTTAAAGCCGGATTTGGATACAAAAAGATTTGTTAAGCTTTCAACATCCCAAGGAGCACTGTGCAAGCGATAATATTGAAATGGAAGGAGTATCAGACCACTGCAAATCTACGAAGACCTGGCCGTCCCTCTAAACTTTCAGCTCATACAAGGAGAAGACTGATCAGAGATGCAGCCAAAAGGCCCATGATCACTCTGGATGAACTGCAGAGATCTACAGCTGAGGTGGGAGACTCTGTCCATAGGACAACAATCAGTCGTATACTGCACAAATCTGGCCTTTATGGAAGAGTGGCAAGACGAAAGCCATTTCTTAAAGATATCCATAAAAAGTGTTGTTTAAAGTTTGCCACAAGCCACCTGGGAGACACACCAAACATGTGGAAGAAGGTCCTCTGATCAGATGAAACCAAAATCGAACTTTTTGGCAACAATGCAAAACGTTATGTTTGGCGTAAAGGCAACACAGCTCATCACCCTGAACACACCATCCCCACTGTCAAACATGGTGGTGGCAGCATCATGGTTTGGGCCTGCTTTTCTTCAGCAGGGACAGGGAAGATGGTTAAAATTGATGGGAAGATGGATGGAGCCAAATACAGTCTGCAAAAGACCTGAGACTGGGACGGAGATTTGTCTTCCAACAAGACAATGATCCAAAACATAAAGAAAAATCTACAATGGAATGGTTCACAAATAAACATATCCAGGTGTTAGAATGGCCAAGTCAAAGTCCAGACCTGAATCCAATCGAGAATCTGTGGAAAGAACTGAAAACTGCTGTTCACAAACACTCTCCATCCAACCTCACTGAGCTCGAGCTGTTTTGCAAGGAGCAATGGGCAAAAATTTCAGTCTCTCGATGTTTAAAACTGATAGAGACATACCCCAAGCGACTTTCAGCTGTAATCGCAGCAAAAGGTGGTGCTACAAAGTATAAATTTAAGGGGACGGAATAATTTTGCACGCCCAATTTTTCAGTTTTTTATTTGTTAAAAAAGTTTGAAATATCCAATAAATTTCGTTCCACTTCATGATTGTGTCCCACTTGTTGTTGATTCTTCACAAAAATTACAGTCTTATATCTTCATGTTTGAAGCCTGAAATGTGGCAAAAGGTCGCAAAGTTCAAGGGGGCCGAATACTTTCGCAAGGCAATGTATATATATATATATATATATATATATATATACGTATATATATATATATATATATATATATATATATATATATATATATATATATACGTATTGTAGCAGGGTGCTGGTAAAACAGCTCCAAATGGCTGGGGAAGTGGTTGATGGGATCTATGTTCCTCCACGGTTTCTTAGATTTTTCAATCTAAGGTAAAATCAGCAAAGACAGTATGGTAAAGAGTGCTAGTCTTTACCCTTTATTAGTAAGGTCTGTTCCGGGGCTGGTTTTACTGGGAATCTGATAGTGCTCTGGGTGGGACAGATTCCCAATTCCGTGGACCACAGTTTGTTGGTCTCTGGCTAGGCCTTGATTAAGGCAGCTGGACCTGGATCTCAGGAAGAGAGTGTGGATGTCTCCATTACAGGAAGCAAATGGGAGCATGGCTGCTTGTCTCTGAAACCTGGGATATTATCGTTTGTGCCAGAAAGGACACTTACCTGAGCAAGGACTTTAAAAGGACTACAAACACAGTAAGGCTCAGTTGAGCGGAAGTTTATTTAGTTTGTTTGGCCAGGAGCCAGTTTCTTTTGTTATGAACTTTTGAGAGTGCATTAAACCTGTCATTTTCTAAAGAAACTGTGAGTGTGTCCCTGCCTTGAGTCTGATCCCCTACAGTATATATATATATATATATATATATATATATATATATATATATATATATTGTGGCAGGAAGTCAGATAAATCTGTGGGTGTTGTCGCAGACGGAGATACATTTCTGCCTTGTTTAAACAATTCACCAATTACTATCAGGTGTCGGCTGCGAAGGTAGCCAGAAAGGTTTAAGGATGTTGGAAAGCTTCAGCTATTCAGAATGAGGCAATTAAGGCCTCTATAAGTTATCCAGAGGATGACTACTGATTGCTGCATCCTGAGGCTTTGTGCGTTAAGGAGAGCAGTGAGCTGAGAGACTTCTGAAGGTGAGGTGGTGTTTGACTTTTTCTGTGTGAAAAGAAAACAAAGACTATTGGTTTTCTGCTGTATTACCAGCAGTGTCTGCCCAGCAGTAGGTTGGGACAGACTCCATAGGTAGCTTCCTGTGTTGTGAAGGTAGACGCCCCAAGTGGCCAGGGTTTATTTTATGTTTGTTTGATTTATGCTGTTTGGATGCTTGCACTTGTTTCCAGCAAATTGGAAGAATAAATCATAGACCGTTGTTTTCAACCACTCCTCGGCTGTCTCTCTGTGTAGCGAACCCACCCAAGGGGTCACCCACACCCGCTACCGAGCTAACCCCTTACAATATATATATATATAGATATAGATATAGATATAGATAGATATATATATATATATATATATATATATATATATATAAAGTACAGTAAAACTGTGGGAAAGGGCACTGGGGGGCATTTTTTTTTTATTTTGTATTGTAATCAGTGTGTTTGTGTGTTTTACTATTTGAATTTGCCGCCGATTCGACCCCCCCCTGCGAGTGTCACGTCGCAGGAGACTGAAGTCGGGGCTCACAGCATCGGGCGGAAGATCCGGCCACCGTATGCTGCAGGGACACACCGTGGGATCCCTGTGACAAGGTAAGTAACCTCTACCAGGATCCAGCGATGCTCCCTGGCAGTACCCCGAGTGTGGCTCAGGGTTACTGCTAATGGCTCTGAAATTTCACCCCGAGCCACAATCGGGAATACCGCTAAGGAGGTTAAACACTCAGAAAGGACAGTTTTCGGACTTGTTAATTTCTTTTTCAAAAACTTCTGGATTTATTTGAGCTGTATCTCACATTAAGCACCAATGCAAGCCTTGTGCTTTCTTGGGATCTCAGCTTGGTTCTCTCTTCCTTCCAGAAACTATCCTTTAGACCCATCAGGGATATCCCCCTAGATTACCTCTTTTGCAAAGTGGCCTACTTAGTTGCTAACATGCCTGTGAGACATGTCTCTGAGTTGGCGGCTCTCTCTTGCAGGGAGCTGTTCCTTATTCATCACATGACAAGGTAGTTTAACACCCAAGAATGTTGAAACGTGTTGTGTAAAGTTTTCAAAAAATTCCTATAGTTTTGCAGTTGACTGTCCTTTATAGGGCACCTTTATCTACCATTTCAGCCATACCTTTAAAGGCACAGACGCTTTGATGATTTTCCATGAGATGAACAGTGAAAACTCTCACTCGAAGTCCAGCACTACCTCACACATCTACATCAATGGAGAGGGGTGGCCAAAACAGGGAAAACACAAGGAAAATGCGATTTATTGTGATAAATACAGCCCTGGATGTAGGTACTGGTGTTGTCTACAGTCACAGTGTAGATTGGGGTAGTGTGTGGTGGTTGGGCTGTAGACTCAAGAGGGGTATGTTTTCACAGGTAGTTGCCTGTGTTGTTTAGGTGTATTGTGATGATCAAAACAGGTTTGTGAGGACCAAAAAAGATTTTCTTTGAAAGGACTCTCACAGTCTCGATTTACCATACAAAGCGGCGGTTCTACACTCAGTGTTTTCACAGAAAGCATGGAGTAGATCTCTATGTTTATATCTGAGTCCGCATCAAAGCATTTATCTCCCCTATTCCTCCAAGACCTGAGAGCTGAGCCATTTGAACCCCAAGAGCAATAAAGAAAAGTGCTCGGAAAACACAGCTTCTCCCGCTGTTTGCTCTCCAAACATTGATGTGTTTTCAGGATCGGTGCTGAGTCTGTTCCTGGACGGACTAAACCTGACCTCGCACTCAGAGAACCGGCTAACCAGCTCAGCTATCCCACACCTTCCCCTGTCACCTGCTCCTCTCCCAACACCGCACAGGAAGAAGTATAACCTGAAGAGTGACATGTTTTTCCTCTCTGTTATCACCCAGTGATGCTGGGTATCAGCCAAAGAATTCAATCCTTATTACTCTGCGGCACTCCATTATAGCCTACTCTGTCTGCAGTAACTTGGATTAGTATTTAAAGGCAACACAGACAGAATTTACAATTGTGCTTTTACCAAAGACGTATAATACTCACAGTTCTATATATATAAATGTTTCAGGTGTTATATCAGCGCTGAAAAGTTTCAGAAATAAAGGTGTTATTGTTCAGGTGACTTACATACAGGTGACTTTGATATGTAGCCTCTACTGTCATTTGATTAACTTAACTGTACAGTGTATCTTCTTTCTCTGTATTTATCACACCTGTACAATATATCTTCTATCTATTTCTGTATATATATTACTCCTGTACAAGGTATCTTTTGTCTGCCCTGTGAATAACACACCTGTACAGTGTATCTTTTATGTATCTGTATAAATCACACCTGCACAGTAAATCTGCTACCCATCTCTATGTATATAATACCTGTACTGTGTATTATAGATGCAGTATAATACACCTGTGCAGTGTATCTTCTACCTGTCTCTATGCATGTCACACAGGTACAATGCATCTTCTACTTGGTCTGCAAATTACACACATGTGCAGAGTATCTTCTACCTGTCATTGTTTATTATTACACCTGTACAACCTGTGCCTTATACTGATCCCTCTATATATTACATACAGTATTCTGTGTATACCTAGGTGTACCTTATACTTGTCTTTGTTTATATAACACCTTTACAATGTATGTTCTACTTGTCTCTGTATATATCACTATTGTACAATGTGTCTTCTTCCTGTTACTGTATATACAGTATCTCACAAAAGTGAGTACACCCCTCACATTTTTGTAAATATTTTATTATATCTTTTCATGTGACAACACTGAAGAAATGACACTTTGCTACAATGTAAAGTTGTGAGTGTACAGCATGAATAACAGTGTACATTTTCTGTCCCCTCAAAATAACTCAACACACAACCATTAATGGCTAAACCGCTGGCAACCAAAGTGAGTACACCCCTAAATGAAAATGTCCAAATTGGGCCCAATAAGCCATTTCCCCTCAGGGGGTGTCATGTGACTCATTAGTGTTACAAGGTCTCAGGTATGAATGGGGAGCAGCTGTGTTAAATTTGGTGTTATCACTCTCACTCTCTCATACTGGTCACTGGAAGTTCAACATGGCACCTCACGGCAAAGAACTCTGAAAATCTGAACAAAAAGAATTGTTGTGACACATAAAGATGGCCTAGGCTATAAGAAGATTGCCAAGAACCTGAAACTGAGCTGCAGCACAGTGGCCAAGACCATACAGCGGTTTAACAGAACAGGTTCCACTCAGAACATGTCTCACCATGGTCGACCAAAGAAGTTAAGTGCATGTGCTCAGCGTCCTATACAGAGGTTGTCCTTGGGGAATAGACGCATAAGTGCTGCCAGCATTGCTGCAGAGGTTGAAGGGGTGGGGTGGTCAGCCTGTCAGTGCTCAGACCATACGCTGCACACAGCATCAAATTGGTCTGCATGGCTTTTGTCCCAGAAGGAAGTCTCTTCTAAAGATGATGCACAAGAAAGCCCGCAAACAGTTTGCTGAAGACAAGCAGACTACGGACATGGATTACTGGAACCATGTCCTGTGGTCTGATGAGACCAAGATAAACGTATTTGGTTCAGATGGTGTCAAGCGTGTGTGGTGGCAGCCAGGTGAAGACTAGAGTACTAAGACAAGTGTGTTATGCCTACAGTCAAGCATGTTGGTGGGAGTGTCATGCTCTGGGGCTGCATGAGTGCTGCCGGCACTGGGGAGCTACAGTTCATTGAGGGAACCATGAATGCCAACATGTACTGTGACATACTGAAGCAGAGCATGATCCCCTCCCTTCAGAGACTGGGCCGCAGGGCAGTATTCCAACATTATAACGACCCTAAACACACCTCCAAGATGGCCACTGCCTTGCTAAAGAAGCTGAAGGTAAAGGTGATGGACTGACCAAGCATGTCTCCAGACCTAAACCCTATTGAGCATCTGTGGGATCTCAAACGGAAGGTGGAGGAGTGCAAGGTCTCTAACATCCACCAGTTCTGTGATGTCATCATGGAGGAGTGGAAGAGGACTCCAGTGGCAACCTGTGAACTTCATGCCCAAGAGGGTTAAGGCAGTGCTGGAAAATAATGGTGGCCACACAAAATATTGACACTTTGGGCCCAATGTGGACATTTTCACTTAGGGGTGTACTCACTTTTGATGCCAGCGGTTTACACAATAATGGCTGTGTGTTGGGTTATTTTGAGGGGACAGCAAATTGACACTGTTATACAAGCTGTCACTCACTACTTTGCATTGTAGCAAAATGTAATTTCTTCAGTGTTGTCACATGAAAAGATAAAATAAAATATTTACTAAAATGTGAGGGGTGTACTCACTTTTGTGAGATACTGTATCACACCTGTACAATGTATCTTCTACCTGTCTTGTGGATAAACATACCTGTACAGTAAAGTTTCTACCTGTCACTGTATAAATCACAGCTGTAAAGTTTATCTTCTACCAGTTGATATGTCTCACACCTGTAGTGTATCTTCTGTCACTTTTTTTATCACACCTGTACAGTGTATCTTCTATCTGTCACTTTGTTTATCACACCTGTGCAGTCTCAGTATACAGTATATCACACCTGTACAGTGTATTTTCTACCTGTCATTGTATATATCACACTTGTACATCGTATCTTCTACCTGTCTCTGTATATCTCACATATACAGTGTATATTCTACCTGTCTCTATGTATATTACACTTATATACTGTGTACTACCTGTCTCTGTATATATCACAACTGTACAATGTATCTTCTTCCTGTTTCTGTGTATATTACAACTACAGTAAACCCCCCTCCATTGCGGGTGTTACGTTCCGGACCCAGACGCGAAAAGTGAAATTTCGTGAAATAGAAAAACCCTATTAAAATGCATTGTAGGCATGTTTATTTTACTGTCACTGTACATGTAGAAGCATTTTAAGGTCTTTAAACACACTTTTAAAACAATAGAAACTCATTTAACCACTTCCATACAGAGCAGTTAGACACCCTTCCTGCCCAGACCAATTTTCAGCCTTCAGTACTCTCACAATTTGAATGACAATTGCTCAGTCATGCTACACTGTAACCAAACAAAATTTTTATCATTTTTTTCACACAAATAGAGCTTTCTTTTGGTGGTATTTGATCACAACTGGGGTTTTTTTTTTTTTCGTGATATATGCAAATAAAGAGCAAAAATTTTGAAAAAAAAACACTTTTTTTTAGTTTCAATTATAAAATTTTGCAAAAAATTAATTTTTCTTCATACATTTGGGCCAAAATGTATACTGCTACATGTCTCTGGTAAAATTAACCCAAATTAGTGTATATTATTTAGTCTGTGTGAAAGTTATTGAGTCTAGAAGCTATGGTACCAATTACTGAAAATTGATCACACCAGATGTACTGACTGCCTATCTCCTTTCTTGAGGCGCTGAAATGTCAGGACAGTACAAATACCGCCCAAATGACCCCTTTTTGTAAAGTAGTCAGTCCAAGGTATTTAGTAAGAGGCATGGTGGGTTTTTTGAAGTTGTAATTTTTTCCCACAATTCTTGGGAAAATGAAGAAAAATTTTTTTTTCTTTTTTTTCCCACAAAGTTGTCAATTTATAAGCTATTTCTAACACATAGCATGTACACAGCAAAAACGACACCCAAAAATACATTCTGCTACTCCTTCCGAGTATGGTGATACCACATGTGTGAGACTTTTACACAGCCTGGCCACAAAAAGAGACTCCACGTCCAAGAAGCACCTTCAGGCGTTCTAGGAGCATAAATACACATAAAACTTTCTTACTACCTATCACACTTTTCAAGGCCCTAGAGCACCAATACAATGGAAAAGTCCACAAAATGACCCATTTTGGAAAGCAAACACTCCAACGTATATTCTATGAGGCATTATGGGTCGTTTGAACGTGTCATTTTTTTCCACAAGTTTTTGGAAAATGTGGGAAACAAATGAAAACCTTTTTTTTTTTTACACAAAGTTGTCAATTTATAGGATATTTCTAACACATAGCATGTAAATAGCAAAAATTACACCCCAAAATACATTCTGCCACTCCTCCTGAGTATGGCAATACCACCTGTGTGAGACTTTTTCACAGCCTAGCCATATAGAGGGGCCTAACATCCAAGGAGCATCATCATGCATCCTAGCCACTTGCCTAGGCCTATTTTTGACATTTGGTGTTTACAAGCTAAAATCAGTTGTTTTGCTAGAAAACTGCTTAGAACCCCCAAACATTATATATTTTTTTTTAGCAGAGACCCTAGAGAATAAAATGGAGATTATTGCAATATTTTTTATCACACCGTATTTGCGCAACGGTCTTCCAAACGCAATTTTTTTGGAAAAAATTCACTTTTTTTAATTAAAAAATAAGAAACCAGTAAAGTTAGCCCAATTTTTTTCCATAATGTGAAAGATAATGTTACGCCGAGTAAATAGATACCCAACATGTCATGTTTCAAAATTGCGCACGCTCACGGAATGGCGACAAACTTTGGTACTTAAAAATCCCCACAGGCGACAATTTAAAAATTTCTACAGGTTGCCATCTTTGAGTTACAGGGCTCAAATTATTCCCCTTGCTCTAACGATCGCGGCGATACCTCACATGTGTGGTTTGAACACCGTTTACATATGTGGTTTCTGTATGCGTTCGCTTCTGCGCGCGAGCTCACGGGGACAGGGCGCTTTAATTTTTTTTTTTTTTTTTACTATTTATTTTATTTATTATTTTTTATTTTTACACTGTTTAAAAAAAAAAAAATTGCTCATTTTTATTTCTATTAAAAGGAATGTAAACATTCCTCGTAATAGAAATAGGCACGACAGGACCTCTTTTTTGTGAGATCTGGGGTCAAAAAGTCCTCAGATCTCACAAGTACACTAAAAGATAGAAAAAAAAAAAAAATTATTATATAAAATGAAAAAAAAAAAAGGACCTTTAAACCCGTTGCTAGGCAACAACATTTTCCGTAGCTCCGGTCCTCCAAGACCATAGAGTCAAGTGAGGGCAAGCTTGCCCTCACTCGACATCCTGTCTGTGAGGATCTGGGACCGGATCGTTTTCCCTGCTGCCGGCGGGTCCGGTAAGCGGGGAAAAGGACCGGAACGCGGAGGGAGGGGGGGGGGTCGCCTCTTCCGCCATCCCGGAAGGGTGATCCCACGGTGAATCCGCCGCTGGGACCACCCTTATCGGAAAGCCAACCGTCCACCGTTTAAAAAAATACCAGGGTTATGGCAGCTATCTGCTGCCATAACACCGGTATTTAGGTTTAAACGGAGGACGTATATAAACCTTTTTGGACTTGGACATGGTGGCTGTATGAAGGGTGACAGGTACTCGGGTACTTTGTTGGGCAGGTGACAGGTACTCTGGTACTGATGAGCAGGTGGCAGGTACTCGGGTACTCCGATAGGCAGGTGACAGGTACTCGGGTACTCTGATGGGCAGGTGACAGGCAGGTGATAGGTACTGATGAGTAGTACTGATACTGATTGGTGATACTGTACTGATGGGTACTGATGATCAGTACTAATACGTGATAGGTACTGATGAGTACTGATGAGTAGTGATGGGTACTGATGAGCAGGCGGCAAGTACTCGGGTACTTCAGGCGTCAGGTACTCTGATGAGCAGGTGGAAGGTACTCGGGTACTCTGATGGGTAGGTGACAGGTACTCAGGTACTCTGATGACGGGTACTCCGTTGACAGGTACTCAAAGTACCCGAGTACCTGTCATCAGAGTACCCGAGTACCTGTCATCAGAGTACCCGAGTACCCGTCATCAGAGTACCCGAGTACCTGTCATCAGAGTACCCGTCATCAGAGTACCCGAGTACCTGTCATCAGAGTACCCGAGTACCCGTCATCAGAGTACCCGAGTACCCGTCATCAGAGTACCCGAGTACCCGTCATCAGAGTACCTGAGTACCCGTCATCAGAGTACCCGAGCACCTGTCATCAGAGTACCCGAGTACCCGTCATCAGAGTACCCGAGTACCCGTCATCAGAGTACCCGAGTACCTGTCATCAGAGTACCCGAGTACCTGTCACCAGCCCATCAGAGTACCCGAGTACCTGTCATCTGAGTACCTGATGGGCTGGTGACAGGTACTCGGGTACTTTGATGGGCTAGTGACAGGTGCTCTTTATTGGGGGGGGGGCAATCAGTGAGTTTGGGGTGCACTGTAATTGGTAACTAGCTGTTACCACACTCTCTTCCTCACACAGGATCAGTGTGTGAGGAGGAGAACACGGTGACAGCTAGTTACCGTGTTCTCTGTTGACATTTGTGACCGGCTGTGATTGGACACAGCCGGTCACGTGGTAAAGAGCCAATTTCATTGGCTCTTTACCTAGATGGGGGATCGATTCTGTCCGAGGGACGAGCCTCGTCCCCGATCGCTGCTCTGCGCGCCCCCGGGGGCGCGCATTGCAGAGAGAACGAGCGGCTCGTGCTGGAGCCGCTCATGTGATCGGCTGTGATTGACACAGCCGATCACATGGTAAACAGCCAATTTCTATTGGCTGTTTACCTTGATCAGGGATGGGCTATGTCCGAGGGACGAGCCTCACCCCCGATCGCCGCGGGGGCGCGCAGTAGAGGGGAGATCCGGGCGACGTCATATGACGGCGGCCCGGATCCTTACAACCACTTTGCCGACGTCATTTTACATGACTCGGTATGGAAGTGGTTAAACACATAAAAGATACTAAGAGACAGAGCAAGAGCTATGGAAAACACAAAAATATTTCATTTTTAATGATTTATATAGTAAAATAACATTACAAAAAAAACTGCGAATTACCGGGACCGCAAACACTGAACCGCGATGGAGCGGGGGATTACTGTATACAATGTATCTTCTACATGTCTCTGTATATATCACACCTGTACAGTGTGTCTTCTTTGTCTCTGTATAAATCACACCTGTCCAGTGTACCTTCCACCTTTCTCTGTATATATCACACCTGTACAAGGTATCTGCTACCTATTTTTGAATTTATGGTACAGTGTAGCCTCTACATGACATTGTTTTTAGCTCGCCTTTACAATGTACCTTCTACCTGTCTCTTTATAGATCATATGTACAGTGAATATTTTACCTGTCAGTGTGTATATTACACATGTATACTGTATGTGCTACCTGTCTCCTGTTTCTCTGTATACTATGCCTGTACAACATATCTTCTACCTGCCCGTGAATAACACACCTGTATGGTGTATCTTCTACCTCTCACTGTTTATATCATATCTGTACTGTACAGTGCATCATTTACCTGTCACTATGTATGTGATACCTGTACAGTGTATCTTCTACCTTTCTATTTATATGTGTATCTAATACCTATGCGATGACTACTTGGGTCTCCCTCTGATTAACAAACAAACAAAGAGCTGGGGGGGGGGGGGGCACACCCTGAACCTGCATTTCTAAAGCTGGTGCAGCTATGAACCAAGCAACATGCAAATTTATATCAGAGTCCACTAGCAAGTAGATATAGGAGGAGTCCCTTATAGTGCAGTTGTACATCTCTCACAGTAAGGAGTAAGTATCTCCAATGGTTTAGAGAGGCTGGATTCATCCTTCTTTTTATGGATAGTGTAGGACCCACTGACAATGGGGTACTTTGACGTAGTGGTGGGCTTGAGCACGATATGGCCATATGGTGGGACTAAATCCCTATTTTTATTTATTGATTGCCTTTATATTTGATAGTAATTTCTTTTGCATGTGTGCGCTATTCTCTGTAAATATGCATCTCCCTCTGATTACCTGCAGACTGTCTCTAGGGGGTTTGTCACACATGCATCCTTACTCCCGTTTGCTCATTACTCAATAAAAAGTCCAGGGTGCTTGTTTTTTTATAATTATTGTGGAACTTGGATGAGAGAAGGGAAATAGTGGGATACTTCAACTGAACTATTCACAGTAGACAAGGACAACTCTCACTTGGCCTCACTGGATTACTTGTGGAAGCAGTCACACTGCTTTAACTATACTGCCACTCAGACTTGTATAAAGTACTCGAAATTTCTACTTGAGTAAAAGTACAAGTGCTCGATCAAAAAGTGACTTGAGTAGAAGTAGAAGTGCTTGCAGAAAAAGTTACTTAAGTAGAAGTACTAAAGTATTCAACATTTTTTTTACTTAAGTATTGCAAGTAGTTTTTTCAAAAAATTTGCTACTTAAGTACTAAAAGTAAAAAGTACCAGTAGTTTTGAAAAAAAAATTCTACTCAAGTACTGAAAGTAGAAGTACAAGTACTGTGTTATGTAGTTATTAAAGAAAGAAGTCAAAAGTTTGAACATCATATTGTTTTTTATTATTTCAAATGATTTATTCAAATGATTAACCTGTGTTTGTTAGTAGTTTCTTGATGCACTTTAAGCGCTGTAGCACCATTTATTTGTTTGTTTTATATTTTCTTTTTATTGGAAAGATTTGGTATAGCAGCTTTTATTATACACAGCCTTTATTTTCGTATGCGCTGATTTACAAATGACATTATACACATTTTTTTGAGCTTTATGCAACCTGCCATCTACTGTTCTGGCAGTGGTAATTTTTTTAAAAGTAACGAGTAACTATGCAGCACAAAAAAAAAATATCGGAGTAGAAGTATTGAAATCATCGAAAAAATGTAGTGAAGTAAAAGTAGAAGTAGGAGAAAAAAATTCTACTCTAGGAAAGTACAGATACCGCATTTCGGTACTTAAGTACAGTACTTAAGTAGTTCTACTTCGTTACTATACATCTCTGCTGCCACTTGTATGGATGAATTAAGTCCAAACTTGATGCAACTACTTTATCTTCAGGATGCTCTCTAGCATCCCCTTGACTGACACCCATCCACTGACTTTTCCACTGAAGGGGTGGCCCTCACATGACAGGCCCCATGACAAAGATCTGTACCCACTGTAGGCAGAATCAGATCCTTTCCAGTGTCAGCTCTGTAGGACATCTGGGTACGATTCCTATCTGAATGTTAGGCCCTCAGGTTGCAGCTTCTACACAGGAGGGGCAGCTGCTCCCTCCCTCTGGGACCCCACTCTCCAGTCAAAGACCCCCAAGCACATGTCCCCTTGGCATTTATACAGTCAACCAGCATGCACTGAGGCACTTCCCTCTGCAAATCACCAGGGCTTGATGTTTGTTCCCTCACTGTCCAATAAGCCTCCCTATTGGACCAGTGTGAAATATTTCAGACAAGCTGAGCTGCACCTGCACACCATGAGCAGACCCTATTAATGGATCCTGCTCTCTGGTAGGCAGAGAGCAAATCTAAATTTACCTGGCAATCTCTCTGGTAAGCAGAAAGACCCAAAAACTATACTCCCTTCTAGCACCTACTTAGGAGGGTGCTATATCTACCCCCCGCCAAACTGAGCCATGTCCTCATTGGCTCTGAGTATCTGCCCCTACAAAAATACCTGTACAAAAATATACAAGAGTATCCTGCAAACTTGGAAAAGGGAAAAAAGGAAAATAACATATGTACAGGGCCATGGGGCATACCTCATATGTGGCCAGTGAGCACAATAATTTACGTGAAAAAATATAGACATCTGCTGAACAAGAATTTACACAGAAGTATCCACCAAGGGCATTATATTAATGCACCCCACACCAAGCAAAAACTGATTGACGGTAAATGGTTAGGTATCCTAACTATACTACAAATACAATTTGTGCACATATACTCAGAAATGGGCTATGGACAGTCTCCCAATGCAAGAGTGGTACTGTGCACAAGTTCAGATGTTTTGCCTGTCCCCAAAAACCCCCAAAAAATGGCAGCAAAAACACACCTGGGCATTTTTTTTTTGGACGCTAGCGTTTTTTTTGGCATTTTTTTGGGTTCTTTTGAGGCAGGCAAAACATCTGAACTTGTCTATAGTGGTATATATACACACAAGGTATATATACACACATACTTATATGTTTATACACACCTAGACATATATAGGTGTGATAGTAGCAGAAATATATTAGTGTAAATGATTTCATTAGCGCAAGCATATATTTCTGCTACTATCACACCTATATATGTCTAGGTGTGTATATAAATTTATGTGTATATACACCACTATAGACAAGTTCAGATGTTTTGCCTGCCTCAAAAGAACCCAAAAAAATGCCAAAAAAAAACGCTAGCGTCGAAAAAAAAAATGCCCAGGTGTGTTTTTGTTGCCATTTTTTGGGAGTTTTTGGAGGCAGGCAAAACATCAGAACTTGTGCACAGTACCACTATACACAAGTTCAGATGTTTTTCCTGACTGCAAAGAACCCAAAAAAATGCCTGCTATTAAACTGGGAGAGAAACTAACTACCTGTCCTGAAAGAAAGTTTTCTAATACAAACAATCTTTTTTTTTCTGGTTCTGGACATGCTACAGAGCTGAAACTTCACATGTACACCTTTTAGACCCCCCAGATACGAAATCCAAAGTAAAAATCAAAAAATCTCTTTTTTTTTTTTTTTTTTTCAATAATTGGCTTTTTTATCAAAAATTACAATTTTTAAGAACTTTTTTTTGTGTGATTTGGTGTCTGGGTGGTCTAAAAGGTGTACCTGTAAAGTTTCAGCTCTGTAGCATGTCCAGAACCAGAAAAAAAAAAAGGATTGTTTGTATTAGAACACTTTAAACACAGGTAGTTAGCTTCTCTTCCTGTTTAATAGCAGGCATTTTTTGGGGTTCTTTGCAGTCAGGAAAAACATCTGAACATGTGTATAGTGGTACTGTGCACAAGTTCTGATGTTTTGCCTGCCTCCAAAACCCCCCAAAAAATGCCAGCAAAAACACACCTGGGCATTTTTTTTTTTTTTTGACGCTAGCGTTTTTTTGGCATTTTTTTGGGTTCTTTTGAGGCAGGCAAAACATCTGAACATGTGTATAGGGGGTATATATAGACATATATGTCTGAATATATACCCCTAGACATATATAGGTGTGATAGTAGCAGAAATATATTCCTGTAAATGATTTCATTAGCGTAAGCATTTATTTCTGCTACTATCACACCTATATATGTCTAGGGGTATATATTCAGACATATATGTCTATATATACCCCCTATACACATGTTCAGATGTCATGTCTGACATCAATCATGTCCTCAAAAAAGCACTGGCAGTGGCAGCCCCTGCAGCATAAAAAATGCTTGGCTGGTGAGAAGCCATATTCCAGTTACGAAGCTATTCAGAGAAATGATCATTTCTCTATAGCGGTCACCCTGCTATGGAAGGGTTTTGTCACCCTGCCATAGCAGTCACTGCCAGTTAACCCTACACTACACTACGGTCCCCTTACACTTAACACTTTCCCTACAGAAACTCAATTTTTGAAGCTAACTTAAGTGTAAAGGATCACTCTAACTACACTAAATATCCCTTTCCTCACACTAAAAATAGCTAAATGACACTTTTAAAGTAAAATTAACAGGACTGCTTCCATTCTCTTCCATGTCCAGTATAACAATGCTAGGAATATGGCGGGGGCAATCTTATATACTGGGGGGCGTATGCACTAATGATTGGTCTAGGGACCCCCTAGTCACTCCAATCACATTCCTAGCATTCTCCTGCCCCCTCAATTGGCTTTTGCTAATGGTTCTGGTCCAATCACGGGCTTTTAAAGCCCGTTTCCTGAAGCATTGCATTTTGGGCGGTTCTGGTTGCCGAATTCCGAACTTTTTGGGCAAAAAGTTCTAAATTCGGCCGAACCTCGAACACCCAATGTTCGGGTCGAACCAATGGTGGACCCGAACCGTTCGATCATCCCTAGTCAGGATGAGGTATGCAAACCATCTTGCCTTCAGGACTCAAGATGGTGTTGGCCCAAGCTTGATCTTTCTTATCTAGATGGTTAACTTCCACCAGATCGATGTACATTATATTGACCGCCCCAGATTCAGATTTTCTTTAATGGATAGGAAGGTTTCCCACAGCTGAGGCCTGGATGGATTTCAATGCTGCTTGGGGACATATAGAAAGCCCCAAACAGCTTCCTAACACAAAGCCTCCCTCTTGCTTTTGATTTCCTCCAATACCTCGCATGGGACATATGGATAATCATATCCGTATTCCATGGCCACCTTCCTCTGTATGAGTTGTTGAAAACCAGAGAACCTGGGAAGTTTCTGCCTATCTCCTCTCCGAGGTGAGGCACATGGGGTCTCCACTTTAGAGATCAGCGTAGAATAAGCATTGTTCGGTGCTTGGGCCTTAGCATTTGTGCGGGGTGGGGATAGGTCTGGGACCCTTGTAGCATAGGCCTTACAGAACCCTGGATTCCTTGCACACCTCATACGAACGACCGCTGCTTCCGTTTTTCTTCGCTAAGTGAAAATTAACTTGTAGGACTTCTTCTCTCAGTTCTCCAGCTCCCCTCAGTCTCCACACAGGGTTCATACACATTTTTACCAATAAAATTCCATGACTTTTCCATGACTTTTCCAGGACTTCAAGTAAATATTCATGACCTAATGTTTCATGAAATGTCTATGTATACATGTATAATAAGAAGAAAATCAATGTTACACCCAGCATATTTTTACTAAAATAAATGACAAGCTTTGTAGTGTACAGTAGAATATGAAATATTTAGTTAACTATTGTAATTTAACCAATATTATCAACTATATTCGAATATACTGGAGAAAGAAAAAGATTTGATGGGCACTCCTGCTTGGGGATACAGCTTCAGTTCAGGCAGTCATGATGGATAAGGTGCAGCCGGACTGGTATAATTGGAGAAGGTGATCCTGAACGGTCCGTAGGTGTAACTAGAGCCGCGTAGTCTGATGAAGTCCGTGATGATACGCCTAAGGGCGTGACTACGTGGCTCTAGTTATACCTACGGATCGTTCAGGATCACCTTCTCCTCATCAGTACACTGCGGGCCTGTGGCTGGGTGAGAGATGCGGGGGATTTAGGTCCCGCCGACACTACGGCTATTTTAAAGTGTTTTGATTTTATGATCTGTGTAAGTGCATTGTATGAAGGGGGGTTACTTGGGAATTAATAAAGTTCATGCTTACTACACTATGAGCTGTTCCCTCCCCTTTTTGTATGCTATATGATCCGTGCTGTTTGGTGGAGTGTGTGATCCAGCTTGGGGATAAAGGTCTTGGGGCCCTTCTTTAATCTACCCGCTTGAAGGGGATTGTTTGGAGATCGGTGTTAAGTCCAGGAGAGTGTATCCCATCCTGTCGAGTGTATTTCACTCCAGGGTCCAGCCAGTGATTTCCAAGTAACATCACGTGGAAATGACAGGCTTTTAACCCATTACGTTCCGGTGAGTGTGTGACCATTGGGAGAGGCTGCACGTGATGTGGTGAAGGACTATGAAGTTGGTTAAAATTGATGGGAAGATGGATGGAGCCAAATATAGGACCATTCTGGAAGAAAACCTGATGGAGTCTGCAAAAGACCTGAGACTGGGACGGAGATTTGTCTTCCAACAAGACAATGATCCAAAACATAAAGCAAAATCTACATTGGAATGGTTCACAAATATATCCAGGTGTTAGAATGGCCAAGTCAAAGTCCAGAGCTGAATCCAATCGAGAATCTGTGGAAAGAACTTATAAACTGCTGTTCACAAATGCTCTCCATCCAACCTCACTGAGCTCGAGCTGTTTTGCAAGGAATGGGCAAAAATTTCAGTCTCTCGATGTGCAAAACTGATAGAGACATACCCCAAGCGACTTACAGCTTTAATCGCAGCAAAAGGTGGCACTACAAAGTATTAACTTAAGGGGGCTGAATAATTTTGCACGCCCAATTTTTCAGTTTTTTATTTGTTAAAAAAGTTTAAAATATCCAATAAATTTCGTTCCACTTCATGATTGTGTCCCACTTGTTGTTGATTATTCACAAAAAATTACAGTTTTATATCTTTACGTTTGAAGCCTGAAATGTGGCAAAAGGTTGCAAAGTTCAAGGGGGCCGAATACTTTCGCAAGGCACTGTATATATCATACTTGTACAGTGTATCTTCTTCAGTATTATTTGTCCAATACCAGAAAGTTTACACTTTTAACAATAAGATATTTGTCATTGTTTATTTTTATAACCCTCTTGAAATTGCATGAAAAAAAAAAAAATTCTATGAAACATTTGAAATTCCTAACTAAGGTGAATCTTCTACCTGTCTTTGTCTATATCACACCTGTGCAGTATCCCCTCTACCGGTCTCTGTGCTCTGTACAGTGTATCTTTACCTGTCATTGTATATATCACACCTGCACAGCATATCTTAACATGGGCTTCACAAAATAGTATATTTTTACTTCTAAAAAAGTAAATCATGACACAACTCTACACTATAACAAATAGAAGTTTTATGGAAAACCATATTTTGGGACAAATACAAAAAGAATATGAATTGCTGCATTTCAAGCAGTGCAGGCACTAAAAACGTGCATGTTGGGAACAACTCTAACAGGTTGTAGTTCAGTAAATTTCCATTCTGAACTCTTTGCCCCCTCTGTCCAAATCCTGGTGACCAGCAATCCACCGCAGTGCACCTGACACATCGTCACCGGCTCCAGATCCACTGTCAGCACTCTAGAGTCCCACACCTGCGTCCTACTCAGATCTGGTTACCGCCTTTATCTGCCGGAAACCTATCTGAGACTATTTTGGATTAATAGAAATTCCTGTCAGGGTGAGAACAAAACAAACGAAATCCCAAGTTAGAAAAGGGAAATAAACGAAGCATGGTGTGGCACAGAGTGCGAGGAGGGGGAACGTGAGACGTGGAGCAAGTGCAATGGAGATTGGAGGGGGTTGCTCAAAACTGGATATACTGGGGTTTATTTTCAAAGAGAATGATCATTGGAATGTTAGCTATAATAACCCCAAATCATGTGAATATTTACCAATTTAAAAAAAAAATAATAATTTTGTTATGAATGATGCAACACTGAGTCCTAAGTAAACCTTTATCCTCAATTGTGCACACTTGTCACTCATTTAATGCCCTGCAAATGAGGATTGTAACCTTAATAGCTTTTCTTCTAGTTTTAGATAAAGTAAGGAAGGATTAGAACCTCTGTTGGGTTTTTAGTGTTATTCAATTTTATTTAGAATCGTATATTATGAAAAGCCAACATGTTTTCTGAGATTCAAAGAGCCCCTCTTCATCAGGGCTTCTCAACAGGTATAATAGGAGGGATTCCAAGGGATACATATATGATTGCTCCTGATGCTCCAAAAATGTCTGTCACCTTAGGAAAGGAGACCTGCATGTCCCTAAATATTCTTTCCTAAGAAGCATGAGTAAAACATCATGTTAAATTGCTCTCCCTAGTATCAGGGACTATTTCCGAGCGGTTTCACTAACCCGTGTGGCTGATTGGAAGTACTCTATTAGTTCTAAATTATGGGTACAACTGGAATACGATCTATGTGACAGAGACTTGTCTGCAGTACCATGGATTCCAAGGTCTGCCAGGGCCCTCTCTCCAAACACTTCTCCCCTGACTCTATCAACCTTGTCTGTCTGGGACTCCATGCATACAAAGTTCTCCTGGAACTACAACTCTCCTTTAATGCCTCTGTTGAATCACAACCATTTCATGCCTGGCAAACTGGATGCTGGATTTAAAAAATGGTCTCCTAAGACTCCCCTCTTGTTGTCCCACGTAACCCACTCCAATACTGTGAAGCCACTTAGCCACATTTTGAGACCCAACTCCGCAACGGACATGGACCGTTGGAGACACAGACAGTTATCCAGGTTCATAGCCGCTCTTCCACATCCGCCGTGTGACTCCAAGGACTTGAACCCTATTGAGGCAATATTGGCCCCTCGGGACCCCCCCCCCTTCACTCCACCTCGCAGTTTTACAAGGCACTTATATCATTGCAAGGCCAACCCTACCCGGATTTCTTACACAAGTGGGAACTGGATATTGGATCTCAAATTTCCGATAACCGGAAGGACAAAATTCTTGCATTGGCTCACATTTCCTCTCTCTCCACCAAGGTGGCGGAATCCAACTACAAGTTATTGTCCCGTTGGTACTATACTCCGCGGAAAATGCACATTATTTCTCCGGCCATCTCCCCGTTATGTTGGAGGGGATGCGGAGATACTGCATCACACGCACACATCTGGTGGCACTGTTCAATAATACAACCATTCTGGACGGAAGTTCTTCGGCTTATACAAGTGATCACGGAAGTTACGATCCCATCAGATCCTTGGGTTGTCCTGCTGCATGGAACTAACATGCCGCTCTCTAAGTACAAAAGATCAATGATCCCCCATATGCTTAATGCAGCCAAAGCCCTGATCCCCGCCCTCTGGAGATCACGACCATTCCCACGATACGTCACTGGCTACGGAAAATTGATACGACATACCAATTAGAGGAACTTACTTTCATAGCCCGCGACAAACTAGACCGTTTTCACTCTGCCTGGCAACCTTGGTCTTCTTTTAAAAACACTTCTTCCTATGTGGCCCTACTCACTGAGGACACCCCCCCCCCTTGGTTTATCACCTTCTAATATAATCCTATCTGATTAAAGTTTTTATTATTCGGTACATAAGTCACCGTGGCCTACTTTCCCACCCTCCTCTCCCCCCCTCTTACCCCCTCCTTTTGTTTTTTTCTTTCTTTTCTCCATGCTGCTCTCTCCTCTCCTTTCTCTTTCTTTCCTACTTTTTTCTATCCTTTCACTTTCCTATAGGCTCTCTCTGACATTGGTTTTATGATACAAGATGTTGTGCTATCAGTATGTTTTCTCAGACTTTTCATGACTGGGCGTGCTTGACGCGCACTGAAATGTTCATGCACTCATTGATACTGTTCCATGGCTATTTGCCGTATTTAATGTCGGATTGTATGGTCTATGTTCTGTTTTTCTTTGTCTTCTTGAAAAAATTTTCAATAAACAGAAATTAAACAAAAAAAAAACATCATGTTAAACATCTTGGAGTGCTGTTTTTTCTATTCCTAACATTGAAATGCTGAAAGACTTTCCCTGCTCGACTAAGAAACAACATTTTTATGTGTTGCTGTTGTTACTTTCTGTCTGGTTAATCCATTGTCACTTTGATGGGAATACTCTCTAATGGAGCCACCGCTGGAAACATTCCTGAAATTCGTTTTCCGGAATGTTGTCCACTATCTTTGTTGTGGAGCGCTGAACGTCCAGAATGCCATCAAGTCTGTGTCTTTTTAGGGCATTTTTTAATTTTGGAAACAGTCAAAAGTCGCAGAGTGCTAGTTCAGGGGAATAAGGTGTTTGGTCATGTTTTGAAATGGATATCTGGACCAGGAACTCTTGAACACTTAATGCATCATGTGCAGGAGCATTGGCAAGGTGGAGAATCCTCTTGTCAGGCCAGAGTTCCAGTCTATTTGCACTTAAAAGCATTCAAAATGCCAAGTTTGGCAGTTTTAAATGCTGTCATTTTTTAAAAAATCTGTCTGCTTTAAGGGTTTTTTTTTACCGGAGACCCAATCAGAGTTGAATGCGGCTTTGTTCGGGTCTTCGGCCAGCCGACGGACGTGCTGGCTGGTTGCTCGGGTTTCCCGCTGGGATGGGAGACCCGAGCGAGCCACTGGGGGCGGCAGGAGGGGGCATCCCGTCACGCTCTTTGTAATGACAATCGTGCGGCTGCTCAGCCGCATTGGTTGTTATTACAAGAAAGCTGAACGTTGGCTCTAAACAACAGTACCAGGGTGATGCCTCTAGCTGAAGGCATCACTCCGGTACAACCCCCTGAATCCGAGGCCGCATATTTGCATTCCGTTGGTGTAAGGGGGTTAAGGACAGTATTCGTCAGCAAAAAAATTGGAAGATCAGGACCACGCATGCTCGGAAACACAAGACATCATTAAATGTTAATGAAAACATTAAAAAAAAAGTAAACTCTTCCTTTTTTTTTCTTTTTCTTTCCCCTACAAAGTAAATGCATAATGTGCTAGTATGCATCGCATACTAGCACATTCCATGACACTTACCTGCAACAAAGCCCACGTTGTCTCCCACTGCCGGCCGCATCCATCTTCACCTGTCTTCCTTCCGGGTCCATGGACTCTGGCTGTATTACAGGCCGGAGCCGCGTGACGTCACTCCCGTGCATCTGCACGGGAGCCCCCGATCACGACACAGGGCTCTGAAGAAATGTCACGGGCAGCCGTTTTCAGAGCGCATGCACCGATGACGTCATCGGCTGCATGCAATGTAAATATCTCCTAAACGGTGCAAGTTTAGGAGCTATTTACAGTACCTATAGGTAAGCCTTATTAAAGGTTTACAACCACTTTAAGGGCCAGTTCACACCACATGCAGTCCAGTGCATTTTTTTTTCTGCATCAAAAACACATGGTTATATGGTTTCTAATGGCATACTTCACACCAGTGCTTGCAGTTCCAGTGCGTTCCAGAAAAAAAGTAGAACATGCTGCATTTTTCCTGCACTGAACTGTACTGGAACGCTGTAAAACACATCAAAAACACACTGGAATGCACCGGAATGCACCAAAAACACACTTGAACACACTTATTAAGGGCCAGTTCACACCATAGAAACGCAGTCCAGATGCGTTCCAGATGCTTTTCTGCATGCGCAATTTTGATGCATTTTTGATACAGTCCAGTGCCCCCCTCTTTTTTTTAACCCTAAATAAATAAATGGTGCATTTAAGAAGTGCATTCTAGTCCGTTTTTGATGCATGATTGCAGCGTTCCAGTACAGTCCAGTGCAGGAAAAATGCAGCATGTTCTACTTTTTTTCTGGACCTGGAACTCACTGGAACTGCAAGCACTGATGTGAACGATGCCGTTAAAGACCATATAACCTACTATTCCATGCGTTTTTGATGCAGAAAAAAAAACGCACTGGACTGCATGTGGTGTGAACTGGCCCTTAATGTCGTAGGAACAAGAGCTGCAGTAGCTGCATCTGCAACTCGGTCTTTGTTCTGGGAAATCTGGACCTCTTTATTGCATTCATACGTCTTTCTGATGAGCTGAGTAACGAGATGCTGGTAACATGATCTGGAGAAGAGCTGTGCAGGGAAGTGTTATTTGCCTCATTTAGAAATGTATGCTTTACCATGCATCCCCTCTGCTTGGTTATGTGATCTGTAATGTTACATTACTAGACACAATTGATGCCTAAAAAGTGGAATTCCACTCATTTGCTCCCCCCCCCCCCTTTGGTGCCACATTTGGCACCTTTCAGGGGAGAGGGGGGAATGGGTACCTGTTTTTCCCCCACTTCCGAGAGACAGTGTCCCTTGGAAGTTCCATCCAATTTCTCCTTCCCCCGCCACAAAGCTAGCATGCGTAGTAGGGAGCCGGCTGTGAAGCTGAAAGGCTTCATTGCACGTTTTCCTTACAGTAAATGGTGGCAGCAGCACCCGGCAGCCGATCCGAAAATCGGCTGGGGTGCTGACATCGTGGGCTCCCTGGACAGGTAAGTGTCTATATATTACAAGTCAGAAGCAGTGCTTTAAGTGGGCCGGTATGCACTGGTACTCAGTACCGCCACTTCCAAATATGGCTCTTGAGCATACCGCCACCTCTCCGTGTGCCTTAGCGTACCAGTACGCTCATTTTGGACATCTGCGCCCTCAATCCCCCCCCCCCCCAAGAATATTTCCCACTCCAGAGCCAGACCAGTCACCACCAGTGAGTCCCCCTGCTCCGGAGTCCCAGCCCAGGCCAGGGGGGGTGCTCTGTGGGAACCCTGATGTGGGGGGGGGGGGGCAAAAAAATTTATAGGCTATAATAAAGTACCAGCACCTCTTTTTGGCCACTTAAAGCACTGGTCAGAAGCTACAGTATTTGTAGCTGCTGACTTTTAGTTTCTTTTTCACAGCTGGAACTCCTCTTTAAGAAGGCGTCCTTGAGCTCTGAGCTGACCTAATACTGCTTCCCTGCGTAACCCTTTTCTTGATTGTGTGTCTATCATTTCTCCTTTACAAGTAGGTGTAAGGGCTGGTTTCCATTACCTGCATTGGCCTGCATTGTTCAACGTAGTCCCAAAGCAAGGACAAGCCAATAAGCTTTGTTTTCAATGGTAAACGTCTTCATTTCACACCGATGCCCTGTGTTGGTTGTGGGAAAAAAAAAAAAAAACACAAGAGTAAATCACAGTGAAAGACAAAAAAATTATATAATTTACTTACATTTAAATGAAAAAATATTTAAAAAGTGCATGTCATTGCTCATGCGTTTCCCACGCCTTCAAGCACATGCTGTAGTGCAAATGTGTTCTTGGAAACAGCGAGGGCAGAAAACGAGGACAGAACGGAGGGAGCTTTTGCGACACCTGTCCTCTTACTTTGGAAAGATTTTCCTTTTCTTCCTGTTGTGTCTGCGAAACAGAAAGTGAAGAAAATAGGCCTAAACGATAAACATCTCGCAGAAATTCTAAACTTTTTCTGCTCAATCCAGAACTTAGAAAAAGCTATTAGCAATAGAGATAGGAAAGATATACTGTACTATTTTGCATTACAAAGTTATAGATTTTCATTTCTTATGTTCTCTATCAATTGATTGACCTTGTCCTCTCACCAATTTATTTGCAGTATTTTTATTACAGTTTACAGTATATCCCCATCATCTTTTCTTCTTTTTTCCTCAATTTAATCTCTTCTTCTCTCCCTGTATCCATTTCATCTGGCTCTTCCTCTCCTGTCCCTAAGCTGCCCTCTCTTTCATGTCCCTGTGTCGGGTCTCTCCTCACTTCTTTCCCTGCCCGGTGGTCCTGCGATTTGCACATCCGGACACAGCACAAACACTCGCAGCTCCCAGAAAAAACTCCTTCTCGGCCCAAGAGAGAGAAATTCCTCAGAAGTGATTCCAGGCTGAGCCAGAAAATGGAAAAAACCAAAAGTAGAACAAGCGGCCTTTCTGTGAAAGTGCAGACGGGAGGGAGAGAGCGCCGTGCTGGGAGGCTGTGTGGGAGACTGGCTCCCCAATACTTGCTAGAGAGCCCCCCGATACTTAACGTACGGAGCCGCAGTGCAGTGTTAAAAGGGCTTGAATAACGCGGCTTGTGAAATCGTATTTAGAGGAAGCTTTTTTTTATAAGACTTGGTGGGTAGTTCATTCGCAGTATCTGAAATGCCTTGTATAGAAAATCTCCTACTAAATACATAAAAAATACACAGTTTTTGTAAACCAAACCACCCCTGTATGTTGTTTTAGCATGACAAATATAAACTGAAAACACCTCTGCCTGGACAACACCCTATACCGATTACACCTCCCACAATAAATACACCTTCCGCACAATCCCTATACTATGTGTATCTCTTCCTAAGAAACAACCCCCCTTTAAATACACCTCCCGCACAAACCCAATACTATACACACCTTCACTTAAATAAAAACACCACATTGAATATTCCTCCCGCATGAACCCTATAACAGCCTTTTTCAACCAGTGTGCCCAGGCACCCTGGGGTGCCTTGAGGTTTCTTCAGGGGTGCCTTTGCAAAATGCCTAAAAATTGCCCAAAAATTGTATACAAGCTGGTGGGTGGATGAAACCTGCCTTTTAGTTACACAAAGCCACATGTTTTCATTGTACACCATTAAACCCTTCTAGCTGCCAACCTCCTAACGACCAATGACATCATAATTTAATATGGAGAATGTCAGTTGCCTGCATATAATCCTTGTTTGACCCTCTCTTGCCTCTCTATATCAGCTTTGGGGTCTCATTAGCTAAGTGATAGAGAATAACTGAGGGAGAAGAGAAACATTGGAATACTAGTCAGTACCAGTTTGCAAAAGTGTATTTGCTTTGGAAGAATAAATCACCTTTAACGTTGGGTGTCCTACGTGTATTGATGTTGCTGCATTATGTAAAACTATCAGAATAGTTTTTACATTTTAGAATGGGGCGCCTTAAGACTGTCCATAATTTTGGAGGGTGCCTCAAGATTGTCCATCATTTTAAAGGGTGCCTTGACTAAAAAAAGGTTGAGAAAACACTGCCCTATACTATATAAACAACTCCTCCTACAAAACATCCCACACTAAATTTACCTCCCGTACAATCCCGGACTATGTATACTTCCTCCTACAAAATGCCCTATACAGATTACATCAGATTACATCTCCTAAACCACGTTCCATGCCATGTATTCTTTCACGTATTTTATTGAAAAAGATTGGGAAAGTAAAAACATTACACAACATAACAGTACGCATTGGCTTTTGGTGTAAGGTAGTCAATGTAAATGAACATTATATCAACAACATAACTGAAATGCTTAATCATAACAGACTTTACTCGCCAATAGTATTCTCCTGCACTCAAGGGCAGTGTAATGGTGTATGATAAAATCTTGGTGGTTCAAATGGAAAGCACAGGTTTTGCTGCCCTCTCAGGAGAAACCCAATGGAAGCACTGTAAAAAAAAGAAAAAATAGAGGGCGCACCAGCCTTGCACAGTACCCAAGTGGTGTTTTTGATAATGTATAAAAAGAAGTATACTCACAAATACCTTAATAATAAAAGCATATCAAGGTAATATAAAATACACAAAGCAAACAGGTCACCAAGACTGTGATTTGGCTCTGAAGAAGAGGGGATCCCCCCTCAAAACGTGTCATCTGGAAGGTCCTCTGACTTGCCGGGACAGTCTCGGTGACCTCGTCGCTTTGTGTCTCTTATGGACCTTGATATGCTTTTATCGTTAAAGTGGAGTCCCCCCCCCCCAATAATTAAAAGTCAGCAGCTACACATACTGTAGATGCTGACTTTTAATATTAGGACACTTACCTGTCCTGGAGTCCAGCGATGTCGGCACCGCAGCCGATGTTTCCATCGGCTGTTGGGTGCTGCCACTGCCATTTCCGGTAAGGGAACCCGGCAGTGAAGCCTTGTCGCTTCACGGGCGGGTCCCTACTGTGCATGTGTGAAGCGCGCTACGCATTCAGATTGGCTCGGCGGCAGGGGGAAGGAGGAGGGGGCCAAACTTCCGAGGGACGGCACCGCGGCGCCGTATCCCGGAAGTGGGGAAGGGTACCTGTCAAAAACAGGTACCCGTTCCCCCCTCCCCCCTTAAAGGTGCCAAATGCGGGGCACCGGAGGGGGGGGGGGAGAGGAAGCAAATGAGGGGAAATTCCACTTTTGGGTGGAACTCCGCTTTAAGGTTTTGTGAGTACCCTTCTTTTTATGCATTCTTAAAGGCACCACTTGGGTAATTGGTAAGGTTGGTGTGCCCTCTCTTTATTCTTTATTTTACAGACTTTACTTGCCAGCATAGTTGACCAAGAGCCATGGAGGCAGGCGATTGAAGGTAAATAACCCATTGGATAATAAGGGCCAACATGATTACAGTCATCCTAAGGCACTATAACCCATAGTAACTGGTAAAATAATATCACACGAAACGTCATAGGCATATTAGCAAATAAAGCTATAATATATCACAAAACCGATATATAAGTGGAATGATTGGGAGAATATAACTGCTGGCCTGTGCTCACCTGCAAATGAGTAGAAAAAAGGGGCATTGAGGTGGAAAAAGGCCCACCAGTCCAGCAGAGGGAGCCTACAATAATCAACCAAGAAAGAAAATAAATGGAAGAAAAAGAGGGGGAAATAGGAGAAAAGTGAGAGGGTAAAGAGAGAAACCCTAGAGGCCTGTGCCAGCTGTTGTATAAAAATAGCATAAAATCAATGCTCAGAAACGTGCATAGTCCATTGCGTCGGTGGAAAATGGTCGAACCAAGGCTGCCAGGTAAGTAGGAATTTGGTGTGGGTATCGTTGAGAATCGCTGTAAGCCTTTTTTTTAATCAATGTAATGTGTATGTGGTTTTTTACCTCATTGAATCTGAGGATCAGTGATTTCCACGCCTTTGCTATCATCTGTTTAGTCGCCATGAAGATATGGGTGATTAAGGTACGTTCTCGGCGAGTAATATGTTCCATCAGTTGGTGCAGGAGCACCTCCCAAGGATTCTTTCATAAATTGGTATGGAGTATCGTACTGACCATAGCGTATACCCGTATCCACAATCTCATAACTTTAGGACAAGTCCACCAGATGTGTTTCATGTCTCCCAATTCTTGACAGCCTCGGAAACAAGAGGAGGGATAAGTGGGAAGGCAACGCGCTATCCTGGCAGGAGTGTAATACAATAATTGGAAGAAAGCTGCGCACAAAAGAGTACACTAAAAACAAAGGCTGCTCGTACAATAGTATATCAAACCATGAATAAATGAAAAAGGAGGTACAGCACCACTAAATAAATAAACTAACTAAACTTGCAGAGGTAAACTAGAGTCCATAGAGTCCACATAGGAGAATTGGTTCAGATGCAGAAAATGTAGCCGTAAATCCAACATCAATCTTGCAAAGGAAGCTTCTGGCAATAATCACACAAAGGCAATAAAGGATGTACCCTTACCGGAAAGTTGGACCCCCTGTTATGGAAGGTCAAACAAGCTTGCGATATCGATCACCAGGAACAAACGATGCACCCAATTCTCCTCCAATCGTCCACGGAATAACCGGGCAGGACCATGGATTCAGTAGACCTCATAAACCCCAGGAGTACACCAAGGATAAACCTCCAAGAATGCAAATGGGGGCGCACATAGTGAAGTATGTACAAAATTTTATTCACAAATAAAGGTAAAGCACTCACATGTTACTGCTTGATACAGGCATGTCAAAAATCAATTGGATGGCCGCGGCTCGAACAGCGTGTCTGCATGGGGGCTAGCGTGTCTGACGTGTTTCGTCCTGCATAGGCGTTATCAAAGGCCAAAGGCCTAAAGTGTTAGAGGCGCCAGGGGACAGACGCAGCATCGGACTGATGCTGCATCCACCTAGGTAAGTATGAGTAAAAAAAAACCAAAAAAAAAACCATACATATTATTTAATACACTGACCTTTTTCTCTTCTAGGTTCTGCTGGCATCACTCTTCAGGTCGCTAGAAAGGTCCCAGGCGAAGTGCACTTGGTGTTACTCTGACTGGGACAGGAGCCGTGGCTACAGAAGAAGCATTGGCTTATGCGGCTTATGCTCCCTCCACAGCTGCCTGCCTTCACTGCTGCTGGCACCGGATTTATGCACTCTGATGCTTTGGGATCGTAGGTTGGCAACCCCTTGATTGTGATCTGGTCTAGCCAACCCACCATCTGAGAGCATGGGCATGTGCTTCTATGGTTTGAGGTGGAGGGCCACATCAGAGGGCTCCGAGGGTCACATGTTGATCACCCCTGCTTTAAAAGAATTCTCCAAAACAAGGACATTGCGTAGGGATTATATAGGGCATCCCACATTTGTTCCAGGTTTCGGGAGGCAAAGTGTCTCAAAGTCACGCTCCCAGTGTGTACAATATATCGGGACCTGAACGCCAATATTACCCTGAATAAAGAAAAGAAATTAGGCCTCGAGTTATAGGGTTTAACTGACAACTTGACTCAAAAGCTGTCGAAGGTCAGGTTCTATGGTCATTTTTGAGGGTTCAACCAAATGACAAGTCTGAAGATAGCGGAATCTTTCAGAACCCGGCAAGTCATAAGAATCTTGAAGCTGTTAGAAGGAATAGACAAGCATGTATTTGAACTAAGGGGACAATTTTCACCACTTTATAATAATGGGAGATTAGGGACTCCCAAACCTCCCTTAGTCTTCTGTCAGTATATTATCCTTCTATGCAATCGTGGTCTATTGGAGCCCAAATAAATTTCAAGATTAGTCGGTGAAGAGAGAGAAGTGTAGCTGGGGGGACAAGGATTGGAGGAATTCTAAACAGGCAGAGAAGTTTCGGCAGGAATGACATCTTAATTGCATGTATATAGCCCAGCCAAGAAATACTAGGTATATTGTAAGATTTAGGCATTTGGGTTAGGAATTTGATAAGAAATGGGTAATTCATTTTGTATAAAGTGTGGTTTGAAGGAGAGAGATTGATTCCTAGATACAAGAGTGGATTAGACCATTTAAACGAGAACTGTGCCTGTATGACGGTGCGTACGGTATCCAGTAAGGACACATCAAGCACCTGCGATTTTGCCTGCTTGACATGAAGATCAGCAAAAGGGAAAACAAGTTGGGAAATGAAGTGTGAGGGAAGGTGACAAAGAGTAGGGTGTCATCTGCGAATAGGGCTGCCTTGTGTGACACACCCATCAGGTCCACCCCTGATCTATTCACATGGGATTGAATATGCGCCACTGAAGGTTCTAAAGCTATGATAAACAATAGTGCCGATAAAGGGCAGCATTAGCTATCCCTCTAGTTATGGGGAATGAGGGGGACTCATAGCCATAGTACTTTACAGATGCAGAAGGTGCACTGTAAAGAGTCAATTCAGGTAAAAAAGGAATCTCCTAGCCCTCTATGTCGTAAAGCTGCACACAGGACTTTGATAACGTGTCAATTACTTTACATATATACAGCAACACCAATTATAGCTGCTGGGTTTTTTGTTTTACCATGTGTGTGACTGAGATTGCCTGCCAAATATCGTCAGCCGAATATTGTCCACCTATCAAACATAGTCGCCAAGTGTGGAGCCTCAATATCAGGGATTTTTTTTTTATAAAGGGCCAATAATCCATCTGGACCCGGGCGTTTATGGGTTTTTAGTTCCTTTATTACCTGTCCAACCTCCTGCTCCATCACATCCGCACCCAAAGCTTTACATTGTTCCGCTTCAACAGTAGAGAGGATTCATTTAGAAAAGTCTATAGGTCGATCGAGGGTTGCTCCCATGAGGTAAAAAAAATTTCCCTAGGTGATATATGAATTCATTTAAAACATTTTTAGGATTGGAGGTTAGGACCTGGAATCTCACTCTGAGAGTGATGGGGGACTCCTTAGCAGCAAAAAATGTAAGTTTCAGGGGCGGCCTGTCCATTGGGGGCGCCGCCCCCCCATCCATGCTTCCGGCCCCCTAATCTACATACAGGGCGCCGGACGCATGGAGTTCAATGGGGGTTTTTTTTTTTAAGCCAGCGATTAGAGCCAGAGGCTCTAATAGGCTTTAAAACACGATGGGCACGGGGCGCAGAGCCCACCCTTTTTTGTTTTGCGCACCTTGTTGTCACTCTTCCCTCTTAATCACACAGAGATCCAGGTTGGCCCAAATGCGATTGAGTATTGCGTTAGCTTGTTTCGTAGGATGTTACTTAAAGTGGAGTTCCACCCTAAAATTGAAGTTCGGACCATCTTCTAGCTGCGGGTCACCTGAAACACAAATGGATAATCGCAATTTTTTTTTTTTTTACTTACCTTGTTTTAGAAGAAAGTATACTTACCTTACTTCCTCTTCCTCCCCTCGGCAGCCACGGCGAGTCGTCACTTCCTTGCTTGCAATGATTCCTGGGAGATGAACGTCATCGCTCCCAGGAATCAATGCGCCTGCACCGGTCCCGACGTCAGTTCCGGTGCAGGCGCCGTCATACCTTGCTAAACAGCTTCTGGGCATGCCCAGAAGCTGTGCAGGGATGACGCTGCAGCCCCGGAAGTGACGGCGGGGCCAGTGCAGTGCATCGTGGGACCGAAGATCACAGAAGAGGACGCAGAAGAGGATCGCGCTGGCTTCAAGCTGCCCACACCTGAGATGGCAGCGCTGGACAAGACATTTTCAAGGTAAGTATTTCTTCTAAAAGGTAAGTGGAACCCGGGACAGATCAGAGGCTATCCATTGTGGAATGTACTAGCCCTGACTGTCCCGGGGGTATTTTTATGTTTTTTTTTTTTTAGGTGGAACTCCGCTTTAAATTCCTTTGTAGGAGTATGGGAGAGCATAGAATCGTTTAAGCTTCACGAGGAAGCCGGTGGTTTGAGATTAAAGGAGTTGTAAAGGCAGAAGTTTTTTGTCCTAAACCCGTTTTTGTGTTTATTAAAAGTCAGCAGCTAGAAAAAGTGTAGCGCTGCGCATCCTGAGTGGACGGGCAATTTTCTGGGACCTGTGACGTGTCCCAGAACATTGCAGGGACGGAGGGGGAGCGTAGAACTTCCACTTGAGCCACCTAGACGGCCCAAGCAGAAGTTGGAGCGGGTACCTGTCAAATCTAGATACCCCCCCCCCCCCAAAAAAAAAATGACATGCCAAATGTGGCATGTCAGGGGGTCAGGAAGCCTTAAAGCAGAAGTTCCATTTTTGGGTGGAACTCTGCTTTAATATATTCTGTGCATTAAGATAAAAAGCCTTCTGTGTGCAGCAGCCTGCCCAGCACCCCCTAATACTTACCTGAGCCCCCTCTCTATCCAGCGCTGTCCAAGAGAGAGGAGGCGGGGCCAGGGCCGTGCCACAGCTCTGTGTCTGAATGGATACAGAGAGATGTGACTCTGTTCGGGTGCCCCCATAGCAAGCTGCTGAGGGTGGAGGCACTCAAAAGGAGGGAGGTGCCAGTAGCACAGAAAAGGCACCAGAGAAAAGGAGGATCCGGGGATGCTCTATGCAAAACCACCGCACACAGTAGGTAAGTATAACATGTTTGTTATTTTTATTGAAAAAAATGAGACTTTACAATCACTTTAGTAGAACTGCATGTAACTAAAACAGGGTCTTGATCAGACTAAGGCACTGTGAGAATGGAAGCAGAACACAGCTGTGGAACAAATTGGTGATAGATATATGCATGGTCAATGCAAGAATAGCTAGAAAACAAACAGGCGAAGCGCCTCTAAGTGCAGTACGTTTATTGAAGTTAAGGCACACAAGATAAAGCAACTCACATGGGATAAGAATAAATGGGCTCAATCAGAAGTCCCTCGGTGAACGTGAAATCCAGAGTCCTGAGTCCAGGAGAGGAGATGGTCAAGGCCGGTAGATGGAGGTGGAGGACAGAACAAGCCGGCTGCTGTCTTCCGAAACCGTCTGATTTCCGCCTGTCAGGCTGGGACGCAGCGTATGCCGCATGACGTCACCAAGGTCAGAGGAGTACACACCGCGTTTCAGAGCATGCGCCAAGCTCGCAGAGAGAATGCGCGCTCTTTTTTCAAGTGTTGATACAGAGACTACGTCATTCACTGCTAAACAGCTTCTGGGCATGCCCAGAAGCTGTGCAGGAATGACGTGCCTGCACCGGACATGATGAGCGGGGCCGGTGCAGGGCATTCTGGGATGAAGAGGACACAGAAGAGGACGCCGAAGAGGATGCGCTGGCTTCAGCTGCCCACACCTGAGATGGCAGCGCTGGACAAGACATTTTCAAGGTAAGTATTTCTTCTTAAAGGTAAGTGCGACCTGGGAGAGTTCAGAGGCTATATATTGTGGAATGCACTAGCCCTGACTGTCCCGGGGGTATTTTTATTAAAAAAAAACTTTCCGAGGGTGGAACTCCGCTTTAAGTTCTGGTCATCAGTCCTGAGGAAGGATGCCCCTAAACTGGAGGTTGGAGGACCTCAGTTATGAGGAACAACTACAAAAATTGAATGTATTCTCCCTGAAGAAGAAGCACATAACAAGGTATTTAACCGCAACATACATGTAGCCTGGTCACAGGACTCATCTAAATCTGTTCGGGGTTGTTATTATTAAAGCTTCTGCAAAGTGATGGAACAATGGATTATGGGAAATGTAGTCCCGGAAAGGAATGGAAACTGTGGCTCACCTGTCTGATCGGACTATTCTCCCAGGGAGCATTGAGACTCACAGGGGCAGATGGGAGTGTCTAGAAAAAGGGAGTGGGACAAAGATTAGCTCTCTTGCCTCGAGGAAAGCGCGCTTTGAGGAGGAAAAGAGCTGCTGCGGAGTGCAGAGGAGAATAGGCCAGAGGCCTAGTGGAGACACACCGGAGTGAGAGAGCGGTGTGCGGACGGAGCTTGGTCACGGGCCAAGAGGAAGGACACTCAGAGAGACTGCGGGTGCTTCTGAGGAGAGTTGAAGGCTGGTGATACGGACAAAAGTTCATCACATTGGGTGAGAGAGATCCATTTTGAAGTTGATACAGTAATTACTGGACGGAGCCAGAGTAGACCTGTGACGCAGTTTAGTTTGAACAGAGAACTGCACTCGTCACAGAGCGGTTGCCACAGGACACTGTAGTACTTATTAGTGTGTGGCAGATTATAAGGCCTTACTTCATATCTTTAGTTCCCCTAGATTGTGTACCGTTTGACTGAGTACAGAAGCCTATTTTCCTTTACAGTGGATTACAGTTTATTGTTACTTTTACAGTGGATTACAATTGATCGTTACCTTTACAGTGGATTACAAATACTTTTCCTTGGATGACTAAGGATCCCTTTGCCGGCGAAGACTAGCAAGGCCTTGCTCATTCAGGAGACTCTTGCAATCTAAAGTAAAGGGGGCCCCCTGTAGAATACAGAGTGCACTCTGATACATATAGCCTAGCCTCAGGTTAATAGAGTCACTGATATAAGTTAGACAACTTGTAGTGTTATTCTTTATTACAGTTAAAGCACTATTTCTTGCGGTCACTCTCACATTTCCTTTGAGGGATGATTTATTGACAGATTATTGATACATTAATCCTCAATCAAAATAGCATACTATACATGTGCATTTGGGTTGCTTTATTAGATCCTGAGTGCTGAATCCTATACAACTTTGGGTTGAGGCTTCAGGATCTCTCTTTTTATTCTTATCTCTTAGTATTTCTGATCTTCTACGTTATTTGTTTTATTGAAGTTGCTTGTTCATTCTCCTAATTCTAACTAAAGACAGTAAACCTGAACTTTTTATTGAAACCTGGTAGTGTCTAATGATCATTCAGCATTTCTAAACCTATAGTGTCTGGTGGGTTGGACAATGTTCATGGCAACCGAAGTGAGGAATATGCAAATTCACTTGGCCACTCCCCAGGGGGCAGGGCTACATACATTTAAATGGTGACTCTAGCATTGGGAGGAAACTATTTAACCTAAGGTCTCTAAAGAAGACACGCGGCCACACAATAAAGTTGAACAAGAAGAATCTTAAACCTAGTAAGAGGTTCTTTACCATAAGAGTGGTAAGAATGTGGACCTCCCTTCCCCAGTTGGTGGTGTCAGCGGGGATTGTAGATAAATTAAAAAACCTTTCAGATGTATTGCATAGCAAATGCACTGTAGAGGGATATGGAAAATGGTAGTGACGTAAAAAAACACATAAAAAACTTAGGTTAAACTGAATGGACTGGTTTCTTTATTCAACCTTACCACCAATGAATACATCTCCCACAGACCATATACTGTATATTGCAAATATTTTTCTACGTAACACCTAATACTGAATATATCTCCTGCACAAACCCTATGCTTTATACATATATTTACTTCCTCCGACAACACACCCAATACTAAAAGCACCTCTGGAACAAGCCGTGTATTATATATATTCTTCTACACAACACCCCACATTGAATAGACCAAAAACTCTATATTAGATGTACCTCCTGCAAAGAAAGTCTGAATATACCTACTGCACAAAGACCTAAACTTTAAGATACCTGTTTCTACAAAACAACCCATTTAAACAAAAAGAGGTTTGACCGCACTCCAGGGGGATGAAGATAAAATGATCCCTTATTAAGATTGTAAATTCAACAAAACAAGACAATCGAGCCACAGACAGCTGACCCGTTTTACGATTCAAGATCGCTTAATCATAACTGGAAAGTTATGATTAAGCAATCTTGAATCGTGAAACGCGTCAACTGTCTGTGGCTCGATTGTAAATGCAACAAAACAAGACAATCTTGATAAAGGATAATTTTATCTTCATCCACCAGAGTGTGTTCAAACCCCTTTTTGTTTTCATTGAGTGGATTTAGACCACCGACTGGACTTGCACCTAGTTGTTTGGGGGTTGGATTGTCCTTACCTGGAGCGTTGTACATTTCTTTTTAGTGAATCCATTTAAATACACCTAACAAACAAACCCTATACTATCCACTTGACCTCTGGAAGATTTACCCCCCTTTACGACCAGTCCATTTTTTGCTTTTTGACACTGCGTTACATTAACTGACTATTGCCTGATCATGCATGGCTGTACACTAATGAAATTTGTATATTTTTTCCCCCATAAATAGAGCTTTCTTTTAGTGGTATTTAATCACCTCTGGGTTTTTTTGCACTATAAAAGACTGACTATTTTGAAAAAAAAAAACTATATTTTTTTAATTTCTGCTATAAAACATATCCCATAAAATGTTTTTCAAAAATCAAATTTCTTAATAAAATTTGGCCAAAATACTTTTTTTCTACATGTCTTCGGTGAAAAAAAAAATGCCAATAAGTGTATATTGATTGGTTTGTGTGAAAGTTAAAGCATCTACAAACTATGGGTTATATACTGGAATTTTTTTAAATTTATTTTTTTTGTTATACTAGTAATGGTTATCAGCAACTTATAGCAGGACGGTGCACAATTGGACACCAACTGACACTTTACAGGAACTAACTAACTGCCACTGACATCATCAATTACATTATTACAGTGATCAGTGCTAATATATTGCACTGTCACTACTAATGACACTGGGCAGGAAAAAGTTACCATCTAGGGCGATCAAGGGGTTAAATATGTGCCTAACAAATGTTTGTGTGTGTAATGTGTGCTGCTTTTTCTGGGGATCTAGTGGTAAAAAACAACCAAATACCGTGTCACAGAGCACAGCTCTGTGCTGTTTACACTTACAGAGCTGCTCCGTGAGACGCAGAGCTGATCACCTGGTGATCCCCATGTGCTGTGACGAATCAGAGCACTGGCGCCCGCACCCCCTAGCCAGAGATGCAGAATCTCGTATATATATATGTGTGATTCTGCACAACCGGCCCACACTGTTACAGTATATCTACGGTGCGCAGTGGACAAGTGGCTATATATCTCCTTCTGCAAAATACCAAACTCAAATACCCCTCACACAAAAACCCAATATTTTATCTACCTTCTCCTATACAAAAACCCATGCTGGATACACCTCTTTCACAAAAACCTGTACTACAGTATATAGTTCCTTTATCATAACACCTCATTTTGAACATATCTCCTGGCCAAACACTAAACTATAAAGACCATCTTCTACAAAACACCCCAATCTGAATACATTTCGCGCACAAACCTTATAATATATATACCTCTTGCTACAAAACACACTCCACTCTGAATCTATTCCCGCACAAACCCTATACTATATATATATATATATATATATATATACACCTCTTGCTACACAACACCCCACACCGAATATACCTTTTGCACAAACCCTATATTGATTACACCTCCTCCTACAAAACACAACACCTCAAACTGAATACATCTTCTGCACAAACCCTATACAATATAGTATTAACCTCCTCCTTTAAAACACAACACATGGAACATTCTTCCCACACTATATTATATATACATCCTCCTAAACAACACCCCATAATGAATACACCATATACATGTGTAGACATATGCCGGTTTTCGGTAATTCGATATATCGCGGTATTGCATACCCACGGTATTGTTATTGTGGCATTTTTAAAATACAGAGTTTCTCTGCTCCTCAGTCTGACTTGTGAATTGATACATTTGGATGACTCATTCCTCACTCAGCAGGTCACTCACTCAATAGAAAACAGCTCTGGTAATATGATCCTAGAGTGAGAGACTTAGCTCCTCCCTGTAACCAATCAGACGACTCCCACTCAGCACACACCCACATGCTTCCTTCCCGGGCTCAGAGACACAGTGAGAGACACAGTGCCTTCTACAAGCAAGTGTCTGCAAGTACTTTTACCATACACTGTCACTAGATAGATAGATGGAGAGATAGATATACAGATAGATGGAGAGAGAGATAGATATACAGATAGATATACAGATAGATGGAGAGATAGATATACAGATAGATGGAGAGATAGATATACAGATAGATATACAGACAGATATACAGATGGAGAGATAGATAGATGGAGATATAGATAGATAGAGATGGAGATATAGATAGATAGATAGATAGAAATACATACACGGGCATAGCAGCATATATATAGATGCACAGGCATAGCAGCCCACATTACATTAGTATATAGCCATCAAGCAGTGTCTGGCCTACCTGGTGATGATGACTGGTTCTGGCGCTCAGCTCTGATAGTCTGGTCATTAAGGCGGCAAATCCTTGCGGCCCAGAAGTGGTTAAACCTGCAGGAGGAGCGGTGTTTTTATTTGTAAATTACTTTACTATTGCTTTAGGCCTGATTCACATGTATGCGGGTTAGCGGTTCACATGTATGTGGGTTGGCGGTTCACATGTATGCGGGTTAGCGGTTCACATGTATGTGGGTTGGCGGCCCATATTTGAACAGGGATAGGGATAGCAGCCCATTGATTTGAATGGGGTTGGGCTGCTATGCCTGCGTTTTCAGCTGAAAAAAGCCGCATGCAGAATTTTAAAAAATGCAGTGGCCGTGAACCCCATCCTGCTTTTGCACCATGCGACTTACTTGCAGTTCCTGCACACGCAAACTGTGTTTTTAAATGCTGGGCCCATGTATTTAAAAACGCAGAAAGCTTGCCAGAGCAGGAACTGCATGTAAGTCGCAAGGTGCAGAAGTAGGATGGATTTAAAGGCCACTGCATTTTTTTTAAATGCTGCATGCACCTTTTTTCTGCGTAAAATGACGGCATAGCAGCCCATTCAAATCAATGGGCTGCTATGCCTGTGCAAATGTGGGCCGCCAACCCGCATACATGTGAACCGCCAACCCGCATACATGTGAACCAGGCCTAAAGCAATAGTAAAGTCATTCATAGATAAAAACACCAGTCCTCCTGCAGGTTTAACCACTTCTGGGCCGCAAGGATTTAGCCCCTAATGACCAGGCCATCGGATCAGAGCGCCAGGACCAGTCATCACCAGGTAGGCCAGACACTGCTTGATGGCTTATTTTAGGCCTGGTTCAGAGTCTGTACTGACTGACTATATAATAATGTGCAAAAGTGAACCAAAGTCCCTAAATTCAGCAATGAAATTGAAGTGAGGTAGAAATTTAATAATTTAAGTTTAATAATTGAATACCGTGATAATACCGTATACAAATACCGTGACAAAACCCTAATCAATTAATCGCAGCATGGAAATCTGATATCGTCACAAGCCTATACATGTGTGGTTCGTTTCGTTCCGAATAAATATTCGGACAAATTGTTCATTATTCGGAGATTTGTATATATCTGAATACCCGAATTGCAGTATAAATGAAGTTTACAGAATGCTCCGAATAACGAAACAAAATTCGTCTGAATTTCGGAAATTCAAATTGAAATTAGAATCAAATTTTACATCGAATTTTACATCGAATTCCAGCTGTAAATGAATGCCCAATATTAATTGAATGAATCAACCAAATTTAACTAAACAAAATAAGTAGATTAACCAAACGAAACAAATTTTTTTCGTCATGCACATGTCTAATACACCATAATGTTCCCTATTGCAAATCTTTGTGAAAGAGAGGGGTAAGAAGGTCCAGGGGAAATTACTTCAAAGTGTAGTCTGTTGCCATGATACAAGTAAATATGACATTTATTTGATATGTGTAGGAAGTCATGGCTAGCCGCAGATTATATTTTAAGGAGTTTTTTTTTTACCGATGAAATAGAAAGAAACTTGTATGTGATGTCATCATATTGGTGTGACAAAATAGGGGACGCAAGACATAAATAAAGCTATTTTATTCGCTACAAGCCGCAATGTACAGGAGAACCTTCTTCTGTTCCTTGTAACATCCAACAAAGTAGGTTAATCATTTATAATTAGAATCAGTTTATCATCCGAGAGATGAGGCGTAGCAGTAGTTGGGGAGTGCGACAATTGCACCATTCGCATCTGTCATGGGAAAGGTCATATATTAGCACACATTAATGTCATGAAGCCTTCAGAGTGACTTGGAGCTGTGAGATGACAGGGCCCTTCGCTATAAGCAGCTCTGACGCAAAAGCCGCGTGTGTTCTCCCATCAGTGTGCCACTCATTGTCCCCCCCTACCACTTACAACTTGTCAATATCTGGCCTTTCACTCCAAAAATTTCTAACCAGGGATTGCTTTGTATCTGATGGTGGCAGGTCAAAAGACTTCTTCTGCAGTCTGACCAAGAACACTAGGAAAAACACAGCATTCATTAAGATTATTTAATTATCAGTCTCTTTTTTTTTGTCCTTGAGTGCATAGTCTGGTCAAAGAGCTAACAATCTACTTCAACATTCAGCCTACCATAAAGTCTACAGGTTTGTCCACAACAAACAATTTCTGGAGACTTTTAGGACCACCATAGCCTTTACAGGTAGCATGATCTGAGCCAAAAGAAAACTCACCTAACTTTAACAATAGCAGTCAGCTGGGAACTGCAGGTGCTGTTTTAACCACTTTACCACCAGAGGATTTTGCTGTCTTACGTCCAGGCCACTTTTTGCGATTCTGCGCTGTGCAAATTTAACTGACAATTGCGCGGTCATGCGACGCCGTACCCAAACGAAATTTACGTCCTTTTTTTCCCCACAAACAGAGCTTTCTTTTGGTGGTATTTGATCACCTGTGCGATTTTTACTTTTTGCGCTATAAACAAAAAAATAGCATTTATTTTGAAAAAATTACAATATTTTTAACATTTTTTTATATGAAATTCCCCCCCCCCCCCCCAAAAAATTGTAAAAATCAAAATTTTTTTAAATTTTTGCCCAATTTGTTTTCTGCTACCTATGTTTGGTAAAAAAATCACAATAAGCGTATTTTGATTGGTTTGCACAAAAGTTATTGCGTTTACTAACTAAGGTAAAGATTTCTGCAATTTTTGGTGTTTTTTTTTTTAACGCGTAATGGAGGCGATCTGCGATTTTTTTTTTGCGGGACTGCGACATTGCGGTGGACAGATCAGACCCTTGACTGACATTTTTGACACTTTTGGGGGTACCAGTGACATTTCTACAGTAATCAGTGCTATAAATATGCACTGTTACTGTAAAAATGACACTGGCAGGGAAGGGGTTAACTTTATTGGAGAGGGAGGGGTTAATGTATGCCTGGTGCTTACTAACGTGTGTGGGGAGAGGTGACTGAGCGACACAAGGACAGATCGCATGTTCAGCTATGCTGAACACTGCAATCTGTCACTCCTTGTCATTTAGGAGATCCGCCCGCTCTGTTTACACAAGCGGGCGGATCTCCAAACTCGATTCTCCGACTCCTCCCCTGGCCAGGGCCAGATTAACGTAGGGGCTATTGGAGCTGCAGCTCCAGGCCCCTAACTTGATATAGGCCCAGCAGGGTTGGACTGACCAATTTGGCATTGCCATTGCCCTACTGATGCCATACACTGCCTAATCCCCCCCCCCCAACACATTTTGAAAAAAAAAATCAAAAATAAAATTTAAAAAAATAATTAAAAACTATATATATAAATAAATAGCATGTAAAAAATAAATAATTTAAAAAATCTAAAAAGAAAAGTATAAAAAAGTGGGCTCATTTACACAGGTATCTTGGGCATACAGTATGAATGAGCGGTTTTAAATGCTTATTTGTTTTATAAAAATATTTGTTTGTGTTAAATTTTATTTATTAAGCATAAAAATGGCCCTCCAATATCCTCAGCACCAAGCCCATGATACTCCTAATCCGGCCCTGCCCCTGGCCCGACTCCCGCTGTGACTGAAAACAGCGGAAGCGTGCCTCCGGCGGCGCGCGAGTGCCGCCTACAGGGGGAGGAGTCCAGCGACGAAGGTCTACATCGCTGGACAGAATTGAGCCACTTTGCCGCAGTACAGTCAATGTGACTGGTCGGCAAGTGGTTAAAGTAGATGTAAACAGTAACTCGTTGACAATTTATTTGTTATATGCACTGCATATTAAAAAAAATACATTTTTCATAATATTACTTTTTTTTTTATTTTTAGTAACCCTTCTCCATCTCAAGGCTGCTGATCACCTCCAAAATCTTTCCGCCACAACTTGTCTGCGTCCACATCATTGCTCTGGACTGGCTTACTTATAGGGACAATGGCAGAGCCAGCCTGTGCAATATATGTTGGCATCACCTCTTGTAATTGTAATGGTTAGCGAACCTCAATCAGGTTCAAAATAGATTTCTTGCTGCTGGATCTGATTAAATAGGTAATTAGAGTGCATGCACGAGGATATCATAGACTGACGCATTGTTCAGATAAATGATATTCCTGTTTATTTCTAATGGACAGTCTATTATATAGTTAGTAGGCGGTGTCATATGTTAGTACGTCATAAGCATAATATTAGCATAATACTGATTATTTGCAGCTTTCTGATTAGTCAGGTCCGTTATAAGGTGGTCCCCTTCGAGTTCATGAGTGTTATCTTCTTTTGAAGGCACTGTGCCAAGGCTCCATCTTTTTCTCACATTCCATTGTCGGTGGTGGGGAGTATCTAGTAGCGGCCATTTTGAGTAAGGAAGACAGAAAAGAAATGTACATGTACAGAGAAACAGATATAGAAAAATAGACATTTTGCTTAATTCACAAGTTTTCATCACATTCCTTCACAAGCCCCCCTAAAATGGCTATTTTTCTTCTGTCCCTCATACTAAAGTGCCTACTCACCTGGCCCAAACTCCTCCGGAACTTTTTTAGGGCTGTACATAGAGAAGAGCAGTAACTAGTTCACTAACCCCCTCGATACAGTCTGGAGAGGGCAGTCAGGTGCTATCTATCCCTACAACCCTATAGAACTGTGAAGTTATGAACAGGGAGTGACTGTAGAGGGGTGAAGGGTTTGTCCTCTTCCATCATAAGGCGGTCTTCTTCTTCTTGGTGGAAAAATGTAGGTGTGCTATTGTCTACAGCTTTGCTCATTAGCTTCTTTATAAATGGTAGAATACAGCATACAATCAGGGCTAAAAGAACTAGGATTATCAGTACTGTTACTCCTATCTGGGCGAGCACCTTCTGCCACCCACTCATCCAGCTAAAATATTGATCCCAAGGGTCTGTAATACCGGAGTTCTTCTTCAACTCAAACGACAGATCTTCCAATTTCTTTATAGCTAGAGTAACCTTACCATTTGGACCAGTGTTGTCAGGAAGGTTATTATGGGGAGCAAAGACTCAAAACCAGCTTTTACCTGATCCCTAGCTTGGAATTCATCTGGGACCCCCCTTGGGACCCCTATGGCATCTATGTACACATGAGGATCAAAGCATCCAGCAGGAGCTGCTCGTTTCCTCCTGTGGTTGGGTGCTGAGTCAGTGTATTTATCAGGGGTATTATACTACAAAGATCAAAAAATAAATAAATAAATAAACGTAACCACTTATGTGCTGGATGAATTGTACTAAAATATAGAGACACCATTTGTCTTAGTAATGGCCGCCTGTTGAGTACCTGTTTTGTTGGTAATCACCTGCTGAGCTTTTATCAAACTTATAAGAAAAAAATGGATATACAGCACAATCATTGTGCTGCCAGCAGGATCTTGTCTTCAGGAGATTGGGCTTTCTTGCAGTGAAAGGCGTGTATCCAGGTGCTTCGTATCGGGGATCAAGTGAATTTTTCCTTGTGAATTTCTTCACTAACACCCAATCTCCTGGCTGAAGACTGTGGGTTCCCGAGTCTGTTTCTGGATCTGGAATGGAGGAAAATACTCGAGAATGGATATTAGTTAAGGCTTTAGACAAATATGTAACATAACAAGTTAACATATCAGATTGTAACTGCGACTGCTGTGGGGAGTAACAGCCAAGTCTGGGGGCTGAACCAAACAAAATTTCATAGGGAGACAGGGCATGTTTCCCCCCCCGGGGGGTGTGCCTGACACTGAACAGGGCCATAGGCAAACTGTCTGGTCAACTCATGTTAGTCTCTTGGGCCATCTTTAACATCCTGTTCTTTAGAATCCCATTCATCCTTTCTACCTTCCCACTACTTTGAGGGTGGTATGGGGTGTGTAAAACCAACTAAACTCCCAGTGCTGCCCAAATCTCTTTTATTAGGGTGTCTGTAAAAGCTGGGCCCTGATCGCTCTCTATCACCTCTGGGACCCCAAATCTACGTACTATCTCAATAAGTAGTTTTTTTTTCTTTTTAGCCGTGGTTTTAGTTGTCATGTTTGTGACTGCGTAAGGGTTTTTCCAAATGTTTCTGCGGTGTCTTTTCTGTCCTCCCTGTCTTTCGTATTCTTCTCCTTTGTCGATCCATTCCAGCTTTTCATCTGTGTAGGCTGCCTTTGCATAGAAGCTAGGTATAGTCTGTCAGATGGCACATGCACTGCCAAAGGCATCTGCACTGGGGATTCACTCTGCTCTTCAGCCGCTTCGGCCGTTTTTCGTTGGTTTGTTGCTGCTTGTTTAGCCGCTTTATCCGCCAAGTGGTTTCCCCTAGCTTCTTGAGAATTCAGCTTGCCATGTGCTTTAACCTTCAAGACAGCCACTTGTTCCGGTAGAAGTAGTGCATCCATTAAATCTTTGATGGCAGGACAATATTTCACCGGTGTTCCGGCCGCTGTCAGGAACCCTCTAGCTCTCCAGATGATACCAAAATCATGAGCTACTCCAAGGGCGTATCTTGAGTCTGTGTAAATGTTGGCTCTTTTGCCTTCTGCTATCTTGAACGCTGCAGTGAGGGCTTGAAGCTCTGCTTCCTGGGCAGATACAGTTGGTGATAATGCTTCTGCTTGTAGGATTTCAAATTCAGAAGTCACAGCATAACCTGTGTGGTACTTGCCTCCTTCATCTGCATATCTAGAGCCATCCACAAAAAGCATGTAGTCAGGGTTTTCCAGAGGAATTTCACTCACTGTAGGGAGATATGAGGTTTCCAAGCGCATCATTTCAAGGCAGTCATGTGGAGTGTCATAGGGGTCTCCTTCTTCACCTTCTCCTTCTCCCCCCTCGAAAAACGGCAGAAGGGTGGCCGGGTTGAGAGTGAGACACCTTTGGAGGGTCACGTTGTCCGGAAGTAGGAGGGAGATTTGCAGCCGTAGATGTCTGGCCGTGGACAGGTGTCAGAGTTGGACCTGATTTATGATGGCAGCAATGTCATGTGGTGCCAGAAGAAGCAGGGGGTGTGCTAAGACAAGGTCTGAAGTTTTGTCTAGGAGTGCTTGGGCAGCAAAGACAGCCCTTAGACAGGAAGGACCACCTCTAGCCACGGGGTCCAGGCGGCAAGAGTAGTAACCAATGGGTCTAGTCCGTCCTCCATGTTCCTGAGCCAGGACCCCTGTGGCGTGGCCATTCTTCTCCGACACAAACAGTTTGAATAGTTTCTCATAATCTGGAAGGCCCAAAGCAGGAGCTGGGGATATTGCTTGCTTCAGCAGAATAAAATTGTCCAAGGTCTCGTTTGACAGGGTAAATGGCACGGACTTGAGAGCATCATAGAGTGGTTGCAGGAGGATTGATGCATCAGGGATCCATGCCTTGCAGTAAGATGAGACCAAGAAAGGCATGCAGTTGTTTAGCTGCTTTCGGTTGAAGAATATTCTGGATTGCGGCTACTCGGTCTGATGTGATATGTCTTGTGCCTTTTAGAAATGCAGTGGCCTAAAAAGGTGACAGTCTGGAACACCACTGTATTTTCTCTTTGGAGGCCTTACAGCCTTGTTCTGCAAGGTAGCATAGTAGACTTTCTGAATTTTCTTCAGCAGCGGGGTAGGCATCTGCAAAGAGGAAAAGAGTCACTGTAGGGTGTTCCTGTTGCCAGGTATCAAGGACGGGGATTATGGCTTTGGCAAATTGGCTTGGAAATCTTGGACCATTCTGTATTTCACCTTTTTGGGATCCGTTTCTTCACTGGGAACAAAGGTGTGTTTCATTCAGAAGTACAGGGTATCAAAGCACCATTAGTCACAAGGGTCTCAACCTGTTTTGAGATAGCTTCGGATTGAGCTGGCTTCAAGGGGTCCAGTCTCTCTGGAGGCGTGGTTTTCTAGGTAGGAGTGCCGCAGGTTTTAGTTGCACCATGACTGGTGGTACTTTTAAGTGATCAATGTCTTCCGGTTCTGTGGACCATAGGCATGCAGGGATCCTGCCAAGTACTTCAGTGGTACTGTCAGGGAACTAGCCGCATGAATACGCACGCACGTATTGCAAACGCACGTCCGCTAGGGCGAAGACGTGTGCGTGCTGGCCCACAAAGTGGATGTCCAATCCCAGCACCCTCTGGCCTTTAAAAGGATATCTGTGGCACATGAACATTGCTGACTGGTCTTCAGCTTCCTGTTTCCTGTTTCCTGCTTCCTGTGTTTGTTGCTGTTTCTGATCACCTGTTGACAACCCGGCTTGTTCTTGGATTCCTCTTGTCTCGCTCCCAGCTCTGACCTAGGATTGTTCACGGATCTTCTCTTGTCATCTGCCCTGTGTATGACCCCGGCTTGCCTAACCACGACTCTGCTATCTGATCTGCTGACCTCTGGCTTACTGACCTCTGCTTCTGTCCCCGACTACGCCTTTGGCTGTGCCTTGTCTGATGTGATCTGCCTTGGTGCCCACCTGCTGTACCCAGCCTGCAGAACCTGCTTCCAGTACTTACCTGTTGATCCTGCCAGCTGCACTCTCCATTACAAACTACTTCCAGCCGTGTGCAGTCTGCAACTACCACAGCACTCCTGGGTCCTAGTGCTCACCTCCTCTGGTGTTCACCTGCAGAGATATATTCCTACCATCAACCCTCATCTGGGGCACAGCTGGCAATCCCTGCTACTTTGGGCTTCGTGCTTCCTGTTACCACCTTCAGGGACACCAAGCACTCAGCCGCAAGGAGAGCCCTCTCGGCATTTCGGCTTCAGGACCAGGTACGTGACAGTACCAGTCAGCCATAAAATGTCTGAAGCCGACAGAGGTGCGTCTCCGCTAGAGGCTTTGTGCCAACAAGTTACAGCCCTCACACAAGCCGTACAGAATTTACAAGAAGGCTATATGCAACTAGAAGGTCGCCTGCACAGCATACCCTCTACGTCCTTTTCTGCTTGCCAGAATACCGCACATGAGGTCTCTGCTCCAGCCTCTGCTGTTTTTGAACGCACCGCTGTCATACCCACAGTAGTGGTACCTCCACCTGAACCAAGGGTCCCCATACCCGAACGTTTCTCTGGGGACCGAAGAAAATTCAGAGCGTTTAAAAATGCTTGTCAGTTATACCTAGCTCTGCAGCCACGGACTTTCTCCCTTGAAACTGTCAAAGTCGGTTTCATCATCTCCTTGCTGACAGAAGAACCTCAATCCTGGGCCCATCATCTTATGGAACAAAGTAACCCAGTCCTAGACTCAGTTTCAGCCTTTTTTGAAGCCATGACACAGCTGTATGATGACACCCAGCGAATGGCTTCGGCCGAAGCGGCCCTGCACACACTCCAGCAAGGGAATCGGCCTGTAGAGGACTATACGGTTGAATTCCGCAAATGGTCAGCAGATACAGACTGGAATGAAGCCGCACTCAAGTACCAGTTCCGGCTTGGTCTGTCCGAGGCGCTCAAAGATGAACTGGCCCGGGTGGAAGCTCCCACTACCCTTGAACGCCTTATACAGTTGGCTATACAGCTTGACCGCCGATTATGGGAGCGGCGCTTTGAACGGACTCAATCTTACAAACCTCCAGTAACCACCACTACACCCATGCAATTCAGCCTGTTGCGGCCTTCCCTGACCCCTGAAGAGAGGATCCGCCGGCGGCAAGCCAACCTTTGTCTATACTGTGGCGGTACGGGACATTTCCTTCAAAACTGCCCTGTGAGACCCAGTAAGTTCCTGTCCTCTCGTCCCACATATGCCTCGGTCGCTGGATCCTCCCCCGCTCATATCATCTTGCCTGTCTCACTGCAAGTGGCAGAAGGGGAAGTCAAATTCCGAGCCATTGTTGATTCAGGCGCCTGCAGTTGTTTTCTGGATCTTACATTAGCTAAGAAATTACAGATTCCACTTAGACCTAAAAGACTGAGTCTTACTGTTCACCTGGCAGACGGCACCATTCCCAAGTCGGGGCCCATTACCCAAGAGACAGAACCAATTCTAACGATTACTGACTCTGGACATCAAGAGTTCCTATGTTTCGATGTCCTCTACTCCCCCTTGTTTCCGGTAATACTCGGCCTTCCCTGGTTGAGGGCCCATAATCCCAAGATTGACTGGTCTAAAGGGGAGATCATGTTCCCTTCAGCCTACTGCCAGCAGCATTGTTTCGCTCCTGAACCATTGGACTCTCCCAGCTGCCTGACCGTTCAGGCAGTCTCAGATATCGGTCAGTATGTGCCTACTAGCTATCATGACTTCCTGGATGTGTTCGATAAGAAGAAAGCTGAAGTGTTGCCACCTCATCGCTCTTATGACTGTCCTATTGAACTACTTCCAGGTGCAGAAATTCCTTTTGGTCGGATTTTTCCATTATCAGAAATAGAGCTGGAGGCTCTACGACTCTACATAAACGAGAATCTGGAAAAGGGATTTATCCGTCCATCCTCTTCCCCTGCAGGAGCAGGAATCTTCTTTGTTCAAAAGAAGGATCATACACTCAGACCTTGTGTAGATTACAGGGAATTGAATAAAATTACGGTCAAGAACCGCTACCCGCTACCTCTCATACCAGAACTGTTTCAACGATTTCGAGCTGCTCGAGTTTTCACTAAACTGGATCTACGAGGTGCATACAATTTAGTCCGAATTAGAGAAGGCGACGAGTGGAAAACGGCCTTCCGAACCCGTTTCGGACATTTTGAATACCTTGTGATGCCTTTTGGACTTTGCAATGCCCCAGCCACTTTCCAACACCTTGTAAATGACATCTTTAGAGAATTTCTGGATTACTTCCTTATAGTCTATCTTGATGATATTCTCATTTTCTCTGCATCTCTTGAATTGCATCGTGTGCACGTAAAGAAAGTCTTGTCTACCCTCAGGAAACATGGACTCTACGCCAAGGCAGAGAAATGCGAATTTGAGAGACAAACCATCCAGTTCCTAGGATTGATCATATCCACTGATGGTATCGCTATGGACCCCCAAAAGGTGTCTTCCATCCTGGAATGGCCTGCCCCAGTGGATAAAAAAGGAATCCAAAGATTTGTGGGGTTCGCCAACTTTTACAGGAGATTTATTAAAGGGTTCTCATCCATTATTGCTCCCATTACCCAGCTCACACGTCAACATTCCCGATTTCAGTGGTCCCAGGAAGCCCAGGCGGCCTTCAATAAACTGAAAGCTCTTTTCACCTCCGCTCCAATACTTCGGCACCCAGACCCTGCTCTGCCTTATGTCTTGGAGGTTGATGCCTCCGAGGTCGCCACTGGGGCAATCTTGTCACAACGTATGGGGCCTAAAGCCTTGCTCCATCCGATAGCTTTTTTTTCTCGGAAGCTGAGTCAAGCAGAAAGGAATTTTGATGTCGGTGATCGGGAGCTACTGGCTATCAAAACAGCCTTAGAAGAATGGCGATATCTTTTGGAAGGAGCTGCCCATCCAGTGATGATATTTACAGATCACAAGAATCTGGAATATCTTAGGACTGCTAAACGCCTTAGGCCTCGGCAAGCACGGTGGGCTTTGTTCTTCTCCCGATTTAATTTTCATATCACCTACAGGCCAGGGTCAAAAAACGGCAAGGCCGATGCACTTTCACGAATGTTTCCAGAGACCCCTGAAATAGCCTCCTCCAGTACCATCCTTTCACCACAAAACTTTTTGTTGTTGCAACCTGATTTAAAATCAGCCATCCAGCAAGCTTCCACTCAGTGTCCGGAGTCTGAAGTTCGTTCCTTGAAAAAACAAGACAATTTTTTCTGGCAAAATAACAAGATCTTCGTTCCACAAGAAGCAAGGACCCTAGTCCTGAAGGCATGTCATGACCATCAATTAGCGGGTCATTTCGGAGTACACAAGACCATTGAGCTCATTCAACGATCTTTTTGGTGGCCAGGCCTGAGTCAGGACTGTAAGGATTATGTTGGCTCCTGTACTACGTGCCTTCGTAATAAGGGAAGTAACACCAGAGCCTGGGGCCTGCTAAGGCCGTTACCAATTCCTGATTTGCCCTGGAAGATGTTGTCAATGGACTTTATAGTGGACTTGCCTCCGGCTGAGGGATTCACATCCATCTTTGTAGTCATTGATCGATTATCTAAGATGTCGCATTTTGTGCCTATGGTGGGCACACCTTCAGCCACAGACACGGCTCAGGCTTTTATTAAAGAAGTAGTGAGACTTCACGGCTTGCCCAAAAGCATTGTATCAGACAGAGGTGTGCAATTTACCTCCAAATTCTGGAGAACCCTTTGCAAAGCTTTAAATATTGATGTCTGCTTGTCCTCAGCCTACCACCCACAAAGCAATGGTCAGACAGAGAGGACCAACCAGACCTTAGAGCAGTATCTTCGGTGTTTCTCCACCTTTTCACAGGACAACTGGGTATCTCTGCTCCCCTGTGCTGAATTTGCCTACAATAACTCAGTGCACGCGGCCACCAACCAAACCCCATTCTGGGCTAACTATGGCTTTCATCCATGCTTTTTTCCAGATTCTCTGCCAGAAACTGATGTGCCCGCAGTACAAGATAGATTAACCTCCATCTTTACGAATTACCAGACCCTGCAGGAGGCAATACAAAAGGCCCAGGATGACTATAAAAGGAATTATGATAAGAAGAGAAGGGAGAACCCGGCCTTCAAGGTTGGTGACAGAGTGTGGCTGTCTACGGCCAACCTAAAACTCCCCTGTCCTTCTCGTAAGCTGGGACCAAGGTTCATCGGACCTTTCGGAATTAAAAGAATCATCAATCCTGTGGCTTTCAAACTTTCTCTTCCGCAATCTTACAAAATTCACCCAGTCTTCCATGTGTCTCTTCTTAAACCTGCTGTTCCAGATCGTTTCCCAGGAAGGGAGAACCCACCGCCACCTCCAATTACTATTGGCGAGGAAACTGAATTTGAGGTGGAAGCAATACTGGATTGCAGAAAGCGAGGAAGACATATTCAGTATCTTGTTAAGTGGAAGGGATATCCACCTGAAGAAAATTCATGGGAGCCTGAGGTAAATATTCATGCCCCCAGGTTACTGCAAGAATTCTTCAACAGAAACCCTGAGAAGGTGTCACGTTTGGGCATCCGGAGGCTGCCCATAAGGGGGGGGCACTGTCAGGGAACTAGCCGCATGAATACGCACGCACGTATTGCAAACGCACGTCCGCTAGGGCGAAGACGTGTGCGTGCTGGCCCACAAAGTGGATGTCCAATCCCAGCACCCTCTGGCCTTTAAAAGGATATCTGTGGCACATGAACATTGCTGACTGGTCTTCAGCTTCCTGTTTCCTGTTTCCTGCTTCCTGTGTTTGTTGCTGTTTCTGATCACCTGTTGACAACCCGGCTTGTTCTTGGATTCCTCTTGTCTCGCTCCCAGCTCTGACCTAGGATTGTTCACGGATCTTCTCTTGTCATCTGCCCTGTGTATGACCCCGGCTTGCCTAACCACGACTCTGCTATCTGATCTGCTGACCTCTGGCTTACTGACCTCTGCTTCTGTCCCCGACTACGCCTTTGGCTGTGCCTTGTCTGATGTGATCTGCCTTGGTGCCCACCTGCTGTACCCAGCCTGCAGAACCTGCTTCCAGTACTTACCTGTTGATCCTGCCAGCTGCACTCTCCATTACAAACTACTTCCAGCCGTGTGCAGTCTGCAACTACCACAGCACTCCTGGGTCCTAGTGCTCACCTCCTCTGGTGTTCACCTGCAGAGATATATTCCTACCATCAACCCTCATCTGGGGCACAGCTGGCAATCCCTGCTACTTTGGGCTTCGTGCTTCCTGTTACCACCTTCAGGGACACCAAGCACTCAGCCGCAAGGAGAGCCCTCTCGGCATTTCGGCTTCAGGACCAGGTACGTGACAGGTACTGAGCTTGGAATTGTCGCTTCACGGAGTGTCTTCATGAGAGCCAGAGAACACAAGGCAGATGAGTCTTCTAAGGATAGGGGAGTATGTAGTTTCACTCCTCCTTCGGGCGTAAAAATAATTGAGGCCTGTAGTCCGGACAGCGAATCAGCTCCTAGCAGATTCAAGGGGCATGTAGAAGACACTACAAATCTGGCAAGCAAATCAGGAAATGCCCCCACTTGGATTGGCTCAGTAAGGGGACTAGGTAAATTTCTTGTAGCTGCACTATCCTGTGGTATAGGGGCATTGGCTGTGTTTCTGGGTCAGGCAGACTTGTCATTAAGGTCGCTGTTTATGATGGGGTTAAATCTTTGGGTGTGCTTGTCACGTGCAGTTGGTCGTCCCAGTCGGATGTGTCTTCATCACTAGTATATTGGACCTGTAATCCAGGGAGGATGGGAGTGTTAGAACAGGGAGAATTGGTTATAGGCCTTTGTTAGGCCTTCCTGGTATACCAAAATGGCCGCCTGCAGGAACTGTACTGGGCGGGGCAGGAAGTGAAGACTTGACTGCACCAAGATGGCCGTTTGCAGGAACTGTCCCTGTGGGTTGCGTTTGAGTAGGAGTGGTGTGAGGATAATGGGCGGTAGGCGGAGAGTAAGGACCCTCCCCGTTATCTCTCCAGACGCCATGATAGGGTGGAGGCTTATTGGCTTTACGATCGACTTAATAATACTCATACATGATGCAATTTACAACCTTGATCGTCATCTTTCTTAGCTTCTACGATCCATCATTCGTTATGCAATTTCTTAGCTGTTCTCACACAACATTCCTTTCTGTTCTGTTATCAGCGTATGCTGCTACTCCTACGGTTGCTCTGCAGCCTGTCAGCACTTTTGTTTGTTTGAACTCACAAACTTTCCCTTCTCTGGTTTGCTAATATGCTGATCCATATTCCTCTTCCCCCCCCCTTTTCTGGGCCACCCAGCTCAAATGCAAGGTCCTTTACTCTTTTCTGTTCTCCTGCCGCTGTCTCAGCTGACGGCCGGAGGGGTCAGTACTGGTAACCAATCGCTGAACTTGATTTAAAACTTTTGGCTGTGTGCCAATTTTCAAAACTCAGACCAGGGGTGACTAGAGCTGACCAGAGGTTCCCCTCCTGCAATAGAGGATGCCCCCTAAATATCTCTTAAATATTGTAATCAGATAAAAAGTTAATCTAAGTTAAAACTTTTGGCTCAGTGCCAATAGGGTTCAATGGTTACACTAATTGCGGTAACCCTTTCTGTCCAAAAATAAATTCTATAACTATTACAAGAACAAAGATATTCACAGTTGAACCCCCCCCCCTTGGCAAGTACCAATTTTCAAAATTTTGCCCCAGAGCTCCCTTTTACATAAGGGACCCATTTGCAAAATGTAAGTTCTCATTATCTCTAATTCTATAAAAAAAATAGCCACAAAACATCCAGCCAACTACGGCAAACTGCGTCTCCTGGTAAAAACTGTTTTTATCACGATTAGCACTCTTGCCAGCGGTTCCTACACTTTATACACAAATGTTTAAATGGCAAAACTCCAAAAATTCCATTAAAAAAGTAATAATTGCATATATGTGGTAATGCTGAGACCGATTGTCCTCCAAGCTTCGCAAGGAGTGACCCCCTCCCGCTTTCTCACGAGGAGAAAAAAAAGGTATGCCAGCTGCGAGCGGGGGGGTGTATTTTGATAACAGCTCAGTGCAAGGCTCAGAAAAAAAAACTGTCAGGGACACACAGAAGAGAAGGGGGTTGAACTGAAAAAAAGAAAAACTCAAAATGTAACCCCTTCCTCTCTCTGTCTCTCTCTCTGTTGCCCGTAGCAACCTCAAACCTGACTGGATTTATCTGTGCAATAATGTACGTTTCATTTCACAACACACACAGAACAAAACATAACTCCTGTCGTCTCTCTCTTGTCATGTGACCTCAACAGGTGAGCTTAACCCTCAGGGGTACCTTTAACCAGTCAACTCTCCCGAGTAACCGTCCCGAAGGACGTTGCAAATATCCGCCCTCTCAGGACACACAAATGCAACCTTTCAGTCTGTAGAGACACACTTCAAACAAAACGACAGACACTGAGACATTACTCCTGCCTCCCTTGTTGTCGGGTATCCACTTGCAGCTGAGCTTACCCCTCAGGAGGTCACTGTAACCAGTCAACCCCCTGAGTAACCCGTCCCAAAGGACGTACATCCACCCTAGTGTCGGGCAACCTACTGCAACTGAGCTTATCCCTCAGGCGGTCACTTTAACCAGCAACCCCCTGAGTAACCCGTCCCGAAGGACGTACATCCACCCTAGTGTCGGGCAACCTCCTTTTGAGTCCCAATCACCCAGGGTGGTCTGTCTTTCAGTCTGCAGAGTCCCAATCACTCAGGATCGACTGTCTTTCAGTCTGCAGAGTCCCAACCAGCCAGGGTGGCAGACGCTGAACAAACAATATACAGCCAGCAGAAATCTTACGGCAGGTTAATAAAAACAGCCCCAGGTGAGGATTAAAATTACCCACCTCTGATACGTCTTTCGAAAAGCACTTGAGATCTGCGATTAAGATAAGACAGAAACAAGTCGTACAGTGGTAAGGTAAAAGTACCTACCGTACTCTCAGGGGTGCGCAATTCCCTCTTGGTCTGTCTCATCCAGTCGCCAAACCTCCTATGCGGCTTTTTCGTCAGACGAACACCTGAGGGCCCCACGTTGGGTGCCATTTGTAATGGTTAGCGAACCTCAATCAGGTTCAAAATAGATTTCTTGCTGCTGGATCTGATTAAATAGGTAATTAGAGTGCATGCACGAGGATATCATAGACTGACGCATTGTTCAGATAAATAATACTTCCTGTTTATTTCTAATGGACAGTCTATTATATAGTTAGTAGGCGGTGTCATATGTTAGTACGTCATAAGCATAATATTAGCATAATACTGATTATTTGCAGCTTTCTGATTAGTCAGGTCCGTTATAAGGTGGTCCCCTTCGAGTTCATGAATGTTATCTTCTTTTGAAGGCACTGTGCCAAGGCTCCATCTTTTTCTCACATTCCATTGTCGGTGGTGGGGAGTATCTAGTAATGGCCATTTTGAGTAAGGAAGACAGAAAAGATATGTACATGTACAGAGAAACAGATATAGAAAAATAGACATTTTGCTTAATTCACAAGTGTTCATCACATTCCTTCACATAATCTCCACCAGGGGCACATGTGATAGGCTGACAATACAGAAGCACAATTGGTACACAAGGATGGAGCATTGTCACCTCATAGCACTGTCTACACAAGGAACTTCAAGGGAGGATCACCAGGGATTATTAAAAACTTATTCAGCAGGTTTTTTTTTTCCAAAACATTTTCATCCCTGGTGTCTTTATCCATTTTTTGACTCTTATCTTAAAGGATAACTTCACTTTTTCAGAGAGAATTTTACTTTTTATAATAAATAGGAGCATTTTCCAATTATATTTCTGGCCCAGCAATCCCAATGTGCTTTTCTCTGACTTATCTTATCCACAGGAGGTTTAAAATCTTGTCAGTTTATTTGAATTTTTAAAATGATTTTCAGATTCCATCACTTCATATCGATTGTCTCCCAGCATTTACTTCCTGTAGGTCATCTCCCAGAAGCCCTCACTTCCTTGTTGCATCACAGAAGAGGATGTGATAGGGTGTGTTAACCACTCTGGACCACACCTTCTTCTTTACAATACAGAAAGAACAGAAAAGCGCGTCTGAGAGTAGACTTTTTATTGTAACAATGTAAAAATAATAAGTGGCAACTCACAAACGCCCGCAGGCAACAGGCTATGGAATTACTATGATGATATAGTTTCTCCTGGTGAGGGGGGGGGGGGCACCATAGTCAAGCAAGGAAGAAATGCCAGCAATCTCCTGTAGAACATCCGGGTCCCAGACGGAGGCAGTGAAGGGATACAATACACGGAAGAGAAGTGTATGACGTCATCGGGGAGCTATGGCAACATGACGCGTTTCTGAGCGGGCGCGAAGCTCTAACTGAGCACACGCGCTCTTTCATCAGGTGTACCTGAACCTGATGAAAGAGCGCGCGTCCTCAGTTAAAGCTTCGCAATGTCGCAATGTCGCAGTCCCGCAAAAAAAAAAATAGCAGATCGCTGCCATTACTAGTTAAAAAAAAAAACAATAAAAATGACATAAATCTTTCCCGTAGTTAGTAAACGCAATAACCAATCAAAATACGCTTATTGCGTTTTTTTTTACCAAAAGTATGTAACAGAAAACATATTGGCCTAAAATGTTAAAAAATTTAGATTTTTACATTTTTTTTTTTTTTTTTGAGAATTTCATATAAAAAGATGTGAAAAATATTGTTATTTTTTTTAAAAATGTCGCTCTTTTTTTGTTTATAGCGCAAAAAATAAAAATCGCACAGGTGATCAAATACCACCAAAATAAAGCTCTGTTTGTGGGGAAAAAAAGGACGTCAATTTCGTTTGGGTACAGCGTCGCACGACCGCGCAATTTTCCGTTAAAATCACGCAGTGCCGAATCGCAAAATAGGGCCTGGTCTTTGAGCAGCCAAATCCTGCGGGGCTTAAGTGGTTAAGTAATACAGCAAGGGCTAAGGTAAGGCCTTGTTCTCAAAATCAAAGAAAGCTTGTATTTTTCTGCAACAGAGGTACATTAATTGAATATTGTTACATAGGGAAGTTGGATTTTAGAAAAAAAAGCCTTTAAAATAGCAAAATACTCGGGAGGATTTACTAAAACTGGAGGATGCAAAATCTAGTACAGCTCTGCATACAAACCAATCAACTTCCAGGTTTTTGTCAAAGCTTAAAGTAGTTGCAGCCCCCCTTCGCCCCCCAATACTCACCTGAGCCCCCTCAGCGATGTCCACGAATACCTCGGCTGTCTGGGACTCTCCCTTCTGATTGGCTGAGACACAGCAGCGGCGCCATTGGCTCCTGCTGCTCTCAATCAAACTCAGTTAGCCAAGAGGAGAGAGGGGGCAGGTCGGAACTGCGGCTCTGTTTCTAAATAAATACACAGAGCTGTGGCTTGGCTCGGGTGCCCTTATAGCAAGTTGCTTCCTGTGAGGGCACTCAACAGGAGGGAGGGGCCAGGAGCTCCATCCAGGGACCCCAGAAGAGAAGGGTCCGGGCTTCCCTGTGCAAAACCACTTCACAGAGCAGGTAAGTATGGCATGTTTGTTATTTTAATAGAAAAAAAATTGAGACTTTACAATCACTTTATCTGAACATGCTGAAGATAGAAGCTTAGTGGCTACCATGCACAGCTGCACCAGTTTTAGTGAATTAACCCCAAAAAATCCTACTCAAACTCCATTTGTATGCATCTATGTTTGAAAATTTTCACTTTTCTAAGCCCCTTTGATATCTAAAAATCAGGACAACTGTTCATATTAATGTCCACCACAGTTCTCTGTGTACAGTATATTCCAAAGTAGAGTCCATTAAGAAGATAGATGATGCGACATTTCCCCATGCAGCACCCTCCAGTGGATTCCCCCTAGGAATACATGTTGAACTCACTTCAGCAGATGACAATCAACGATTAGCTGCAAAGCCATGCCAATTGTGGGGAAAGACCATTGAAGACCCAGCAGAGCATAATCCTGCCTTTTTCTCCACTACAAATGGAAAGACCAAGATTAAGAGGAGACCTTTTTTAAAAACTTTCACCTTTCTTTGACACGTGTCACAACTAATTTATGTTGTCAAAAAATTTCACAGCTTCGTTGCACGTGTGAGGTTTATTGTCATATAAAAGTTTACTGTCTTGTTAGGTTAATGTTATAGGTGGGTGTTATCTTCTGTCTCCAAGCTTGGCGTTTACAAGGATATAAATATTTTGCAGCGGTGGAAAGTATCCAAGCATTTTTAATTTCAACAGGTATTGGAAATAATGTTTGTCAGCCAACCAATAGGCCAAGGGGGCTCATGATCTAAAGGTCACAGACATGTCACTTTTATGGGGAGATAGCACGCAGGGCAGCTTCCTGCTATACAGCACACATTGATGCCGATGGCTTTAAAAAGCTGGAGATAAGGTTGTTTCTTCTGGTCTCTACTGCAGAGTGAAGGAAAGGTATGAGTGTTAATGAAGATAAGGAATATAGAGGCTGGCAGTGGAATCAAACGCTGTTCCTGACCTATCAGTGGCATGTCAGGATATTAGCTGCCGTGGTGAAAGAAAGGCCATTGCCCGGTCTTTCTTGTGCTGCCAGGTACTTCCTTGCATACAGAAAACACCCAGCGATGCTTCTTGGCAAGTTGCAGTGATCTCTAATTCTGGGAAGGTCAAACAATAGAACGTTATTCATTGCAGACCAACTACGGGACCAATTAGTAGATGTAATAGGACTTTTAGGTTAAATTGGAAGTAAAGGCAAAATCTAACTCTGTCTCTAAACCTACTTCAAACATCCACATGCTAAGCCTAATCTATCTAACCCTGTAAAGAAAAGATCGCTATACTTGCTATTCTGAAGCCGCTCAAAACGGTCCAGTCTCCAATGCAGCCCTTTGTGTACAGGAGAAAGCTGACAACGACTGGAAAATGCCGTTAAAGTGATGTCACCCAAAGATTTACTATGGGACTTCTATTGTCGGCTGCCTCTCCTTACCATTGAAGCCACCGCTGATAGTTCAGCCTGGGACAGGACCAGCTTCAGAATAGGTAAGTATAGCGATCTTTTCTTTACAAGGTTCGATAGATTAGGCTTATAATGGGGTTAAAGAAAACGCTCAGGTCCTGGTTGACCAAGTTAACACTACATCCCAGAAAGGGACAATTGTAAAGAAAACAGAAAACTATGGGACTTTAAAGGTGTTGAACCTCCTCTCAGTATAATTATTTCACACAATCATTGATTAAAGTCTTTATTGTACAAATCTTAAAAGCCCTCAACAAAGCTGATCGAACCTTCCTCCTCCTTTATAGACACATCTCCAGACAATCTGAACCTCCCTGAACAGAGAGGTCAGAAACAGCAGGAAATAGGCATACAGACAACTATGAACCCTCCTCTTCCTTAATAGCAAGGATGCCACCTCAGAAAAAAAGGGATTCCAAATAGTGCAGTATGTTCAATAAAACTTAAATTTATTAAAAGAATTGCACTCACATAAAACAGGAATGGTGAAGGCATATATATGTAGAGTAAGCACAGCGGTACAGGAAGCGTGCTAGTGGTCCGAATGCCCAGCTGATGGGTCCGCCTTACGCGTTTTGTCTGGAGATGTGTCTCTAAAGGAGGAGGAAGGTTCGATCAGCTTTGTTGCCAGTCACCTTTTTCAAGTGGTACCCCTGCTATTTCTGACCGCTCTGTGAAAGGAGGGTCAGAGCTTTTGGTAAGCAGCCTTTTTGAACTGTCACATGGTGGTTTTGAACATCTTCTTCCACTTCTGTGCACCGGTGATTGGAGGACCTAATTTTTATTTCACCTCTTTCAGAGACTCTATCTTGGGACTGTGTTGTTATTTTAAATATTTGGCGCTGCTCTTTTATTTTGATTTGTCATCGGGTGTGTAATTTACCTATTCAGCTGGCTGCCTATTAGTTTCATTACATATACTTTCCTGTTTAGATTCTGAGCACAGATATTTCCATCTTTTATTTTGCTGTTTTACAACTTACCCCCTGTTACTGCACCCCTCTTAGCCCCCGAAGAAGCCGACAAAGGCGAAAAGCTTCAAGATGAGTCTTGCCCTCCTTGTGTGATATATTTATATATATATGAGGTTATCCTAAATCATCATTGTAATTACACTGTTTACATACATAAGGAGGGGTCTCTATCTTCTGGGGTGCATTTGGGTTATGATGATGTATTATCATTATGTTTTCTATTATTTTTAAGGGGGATATTTAAATCTCCAGCTTTACAACTTTTAAGATTTGTACAATAAAGACTTATTTTAATCAATGATTGTGTACTGATAATTATACTGAGAGGAGGTTCACCGCCTTTAAAGTCCCACTAGTTTTCTATTTTCCTTTAGAATGAGGTTGGGGGATGGTTTACAGTTAGTTAGGTTTTGCCTTTGCTTCCACTTTAACTCCTAATTGACTATTATTAAAGAAGAAGGTTAATCTGCTTATATTTTGACTTTCCTTGATATCCCCCAACCCACCCACACACACCCCAACAAATTGCAAATTACATGTTTAAATAGAGCCTTTCTGTTCTTATTCGATATCTTGTTTTAGACCTGGTGTTGTCCTCACTAGGCCTATGTGCTTTCCCATTGGATGCAGGCATATAATGGCTAGTAGGAGGGTAGGAGGGGCCAGCAGGGTGCTATACATAGCTTCCTGAAAACATCGAAGCACCCTGCCCCAGTACTCAGCAGTGGACTGGCTCTGGGGAGGAGTAATGCAAATATCAAAATGCTTTCATGGGCATGTGTTAGTCTGGAGGAGTGGGTGTTCCTAAGCAGACTGTATTTGCAGACCCCCCTATTTAAGGCCCAGATGTGATGCTGAGCCTTCATGATTGGAAGAAGTGAAATCCAATAAAGGAATGGAGGTGGACAGACCACCCTAGGAAATACCCACATGTGATTCTGAGCCTCCGGGATTGGAAGATGTGAAATGGGGTAGGCCAGCAACAGTCAGGCTAGGGAGAAAAGTGCTAGGTAATGTTTTATGTCCTCTAGCCAGGAAATGAGAAGGGCTCTATTTGACTTGCTGCAGATACCAATGCGCCAAAGCTCAAAGTGTGCAGTGAAATCAGAGTAAGCAATTTCAGTACAAGAGAACGACCTGTAAAAGTGTGCAAGACTAAAGGAAAGGCTGGAGTTCAGGTTAGTAAGTGTAGCACCCTCCCAGGTAGGTGCTAGAAGAGAGAGTATAGTTTTTAGGTCTTTCTGCTTATTAGAGAGATTGCCAGGTAAATTCATATTACTCTCTGCCTACCAGAGAGCAGGATCCACTGGTAGGGGCTGCTCATGGTAATTAGGTGCAGCTCAGCTGGTCTGAAAATGTTTTACACTGGTCCAATAGGGAGGCATATTGGACAGTGGGAGTGAGTTCTTGAAGAGTTCTTACAGACACTCACAAGTAGGCAAGCTATTGCTAAGGCTCCAGCATTGACAGCATGCCGTCAGGAAAAGATGTGTTGCCTTGGTGTTGCAGAAAGAAGGACACTGTGAACACCAGTCAGATGGACTCCGCACTTCTTTAGCCCAACTTGTGGTCAAATCAAGAGTCAAGAGTTACCCTTAGGGGGCTGGAAGCATCGGATGTCTTTACGTGAAAGCTAGTGTTAGAGATTTGTCAGGTGAGAAGGTTGCCTCTGCGGAGAAGACAGTCTCACTGAGTACATAGGATGTGAATTTGCTAACATGTTCACCTTTTTCTTTGCAGGCTTGCAAGGGTTTTCCATGCCGTTTGAGAGATTGTCTATTACTCATTTCCGTGTATATGTGTACAAATGTTCTTTGTAGTGTAGTTAGTCAGAATGTTTCACCTTTTCCTGTCCAGCAGTTGTTGTTTGGTGGGGGATGCATTGATACAATGCACTTGGTGGATATTTCCATGTCATTTTGTAAATTCTTGCACAGCAGATGTTTATATTTTTTCTACGTAACATATTTTGCTTACTGCCCACATATGGGGTATGCCCCATGGCCCTGTAGATATGTTGTTTCTCTTTTCCCATTTTCCAAGTTTGTGGGATACTCCTTGTAAATTTTTGTAAAGGTACTTTTGTAGAAGATGCCTAGAGCCAGTGAGGACATGGCCCAGTTTGGTGGGGGTTGATGTAGCATCCTCCTAGGTAGGTGCTAGAAGAGAGAATATAGTTTATGGGTCTTTCTGCTTATCAGAGAAATTGCCAGGTATATTTATGTTGCTCTTTGCCTACCAGAGAGCAGGGTCCATTGGTAGGGTCTGCTCATGGTGCGCAGGTGCAGCTCAGCTTGTCTAAAATGTTTTACACGGGTCCAATAGGGAGGTATATTGGACAGTGGGAGGAAACCGGACAAGTGAGGTCACAGGCATTGTCACAGCCCTGGTAATTGGCAGAGGAAAGTGCCTCGGAGCATGCTGGGATACTGTATAAATGCCAAGGGCACATGTTCTTGGGGTTTTTCAGCTGGAGAGCAGGGTCTCAGAGGGAGGGGGTGGCTGCCCCTCCTCTGTAAGAGTTGTCATGCGGCCTCAGGTTGTCGACCTGAGGACCGGAGTCCGAGAGGAGCTGAACCCCGTTGCCAGAATCAGTTTGCGTGGTTTACGTGGATTATGCTGATCCCAAGTCCCCCCGGAGTGTCTGAAGCTTCGCTCGCATGTTTCCAGCCCTATTATTCTGATCCTGCATGCGGTTGGTAAAGATGTTATTACCGGTCGGTTGACCTCATCTCGGATGTTAAACAGGATATGGCTCATTGTTACGTGATCTTCACCAATTTGGTTCTCGTTTGGTCCGAGATTGTGCCTCGCCTAATTTGGGCCCATGACATTCCGGGCCCTTGCTTGGAAGGTTCCCGTCGGAAGATTAATGCCCAGGTGTCAAAGTTTGTTCGGCAACTGGGAGGAGTTGTGGTACGACACAGGGACCTGGAGGGTGATAATAGTGATTTGTTACGCCCGGACGGGGTGCACCTTAATGATATTGGCCTGGACATTTTCGACCTTGGCGTTTAACAAGGTGTGGAGCAGGAGCTGGCTTCGGTGGGGCGCACGTCAGTTAAATCCTAACGTGCGGGTGGCGGCTTTTGACCTTGCCAGCAGCTAAAGTTCCAGTAATGGGTTACACCCTTGTTTGTTAATTGGGGGTAGGCTGTCTGTCTGGCACTGATGGTAAGGACAGACCCTTCCCCCTTACCCCTTTTTGGAAGTTAAGTTAAGGACTAAGAATGCTCACAGTACAACTGTGACTGGCACTGGTCTAGACGTATTCTGGTTTGTTATTGGAAAATAAATAAAAGCTGTGGCCTTGCCCTTTCCAACTTTATCGTGGTAAGCATGATTTTTTATATGGTGAATGGGCAAGGGGATGTTGGCTACTACATTAACTTTGTTTCTGGGCCTATGCGCCTCAGCAGTCAAGGAGTTTGTATTAAGTCTACTGCTGAAGAGAGCAAGAAGATTTAATTATTCCATACAAGTGGCACTATGGTTAAAGCAGTGTGTCTGCTTCCACAAATAACTTGGTGGAGCCGAGTGAGAGTGGTCCTCATCGTCTGTGAATAGTTCAGTTGGAGTATCCCACTCCTCCCATCCAAGTTCCACAATAAATATAAAACCAAATCCCCTGGACGAGCAACTGGGAGTAAGGATGGATGTGTGACTGCAGATAATCAGAGGGAGACCCAAGAAGTCAACACATAGCAAGCCCTATGGGGACAGTGCTACATATGCAAATATCATTATTCCCAACCTTCTGAGTTGGGAAAGAGGGACAATGTTTGCATTGTGGTGAGCTGGAACATAACTGTGTTTTGGGAATGGGTTGGGGTGTGCTGCTACCAGGCATTTACCATGTGTTACCACAACACAATGGTATGAATCAGCCCTTAGTAGCACGTAGGCCATTTGAATGCGGGACATGTTTACTTCCTATAAAGGAATTAAACTTTCCCACTCCGTTGCCACTTTTTATTTAGTCCATTATATTAAGTTGTTAGCAAACATTACCCATTGTAAAAAGCCTCACATACTACTTACTTTTTTTTAAAAAAACGTATAAATTGTGTCTCCAGGGATCAGGCTGTGCCATTTTAGGTATTGTATCCCAAGCTTGCACTGCATAATACTTCCGCCCTTTCATGTATCTTGCTGTATTCTCGTGCATGAGCGATGGTGTCTTAACCAAGCCTCGTTTTCCATCTAACATTTCAAAGGCGACCGTGCTCCGCTGCTTATAGCCGACCTGACAGTGCAGAATTACACATTGTTTTGCCGTTCTTGTATTGTGTGCTGTATGCTGCAACTAATCACTGCCATTGTATGCAACCGAACGACGAAGGTTACACCCCGTGTGACATCACACGGTCACATGGGATGCAGCAGGAAGTTCAGAGATAATCTGCAGTCTGGGAAAGGAAATCACATCTACGGCATCCTGTCAATGAATAGCCCGCACTCAGAGCGTGCCCTGAAAAACGGGAGAGATGAGCATGCGCTGGTGACGTCACTTCACAAGACGGGACAGACAAGAAAACAAAGCAAGTAAGGAGATATCTACAAGCAGGGATCATTAGGGTTTTTTTTTGCAGATTGAAATGTGATAAAGTTGTGGGGGAGAGTTTACTTCCACTTAAATAGCACCCCCAATCAGAATGCATATGACCACATTATGCCATTGCCATGCAGAGGTTTTTTTTTTTTTAAATGGCGTGGTTTTTTTTTTGTCAAATGCTGCAGCTTACTACCGCTTTAAGTGTAGGTACCTGAATGTGACCTGGTATCAGCCTCTTGCAGCCCCTGTTCAGCACGCCTGGAGTGAAAGAGGGAAAAGCAGCACAAGTAGCCAATTAGCTGAATTGACAAGAAGCATGCTGATAGGAGAAAGGAGCAGAGTGACAGAGATATGAGCTCATCACTGTTCACCCCCTGCCTTCACTGTCAAGTCACAGATAAGGAGCAGGCCCAGGACAGGCTAGGTTCAGAGTAAGGAATGATTCTGGCTATCAGACTGGGGGCATCTTGTGGAGGAAAAGAAGTACTGCAGGGGAGAGCTCCAGATTCAAATTGACTATTGCAACAAAAGCTGTTTTTTTTGTTTTGTTTTGTACTATTCATTGTATCTTGTTAATGTTGGCTAAAGTTCTGCTTTAACAGGTGAAACCCAGCAAGCAAAATAAATACCACCCAACCCTCATCTGAGAGTATTTCCGGTACATGGTAGTATATGGGTGCAGCTTAAAGTGGACCGATGTCTTAGTCCAGGGGTCTCCAAACTTTCTAAGCAAAGTGCCAGTTTAATGGCTTTATCGCTTTAGGGGGGCTGGAATGTGGCCAGTGGGAGTAGAAAATGCCCCAACATCACTGCCCCATCATAGTTTTTACTGGGAGAAATAGTGCACCATTGTTGGTATTAATGGAAGAAGAATGGAAGAATATGTTGATGGGTAACTGGGAATGGTGCCCCATTATTGGTGTCTATTGGTAAAATAGTGCCCCAAGGGCCAGATAAAGGAAAGCAAAGGGCCACATCTAGCCCGCAGGCCTCAGTTTGGAGACCACTGTCTTAGTCTATGAGGATCTCAAAGAAGCTCACTTGCCCTCAAATATAAAAATAAAAGTGCTTCCCAAATTACATACTGAGTTTAGATATAATCCACAACACTATACTGATAATACATTCTCCTTTCACATCAGTTCTTGAGTACAGTTTAATTCTGTTACATCTTAACCACTTGCCGACCGCCGCACGACTATCTACGTCGGCGGTCAGCCCCTCACAGGCAAACTAACGTAGGGCTACGTTGCTTGCTTGTGAGGGTCTAGGGAGCGAGCGCGCGCCCCCGGAGGCGCGCTCCCGCGTGGTCACGGACCCCCCCGCGCGTGTGACCAGCGGACCCGATGTCCGCCGGCCACTCGGCGATCGGCGGGGGAGAGGGAGAATGTCAGGCAGCTTGTGTAAACAAGCTGCCTGTCATTCTCCTCGCTGCAAAGACACTGATCACATGGATCTACTATGTAGATCCGTTGATCAGTGTCCTTACAGCTGAAGCCACAGCCAATCACAGTAGAAAGCACGCCCCTAGGGACACACACAGCCCCTCCCTCCCAAATAAAGTTAACCCCTTCACTACCAGTGTATTTTTACAGTAACAGTGCATATATATAGCACTGATTACTGTAGAAATGTCACTGGTAACCCCAAAAGTGTCAAAAATGTCAGTCAAGGGTCCGATCTGTCCGCCGCAATGTCGCAGTACCGCAAAAAAAATCGCAGATCGCCGCCATTACGCGTTAAAAAAAAAAACAACAAAAATGACAAAAATCTTTCCCTTTGTTAGTAAAGGCGATAACTTTTGCGCAAACCAATCAAAATACGCTTTTTGCGATTTTTTTTTACCAAACATAGGTAGCATAAAACAAATTGGCCGAAAATGTTAAAAAATTTTGATTTTTACATTTTTTTTTGGGGGGAATTTCATATAAAAAAATGTGAAAAATATTGTTATTTTTGCAAAATTGACGCTCTTTTTTTGTTTATAGCGCGTGATCAAAAAATCGCACAGGTGATCAAATACCACCAAAAGAAAGCTCTGTTTGTGGGAAAAAAAGGACGCCAAATTCGTTTAGGTACAGCGTCGCACGACCGCGCAATTGTCCGTTAAAGTCACGCAATGCCGAATCGCAAAATACCCCCTGGTCGGAATGGGGGTAAAATCTTCCGGGGCTTAAGTGGTTAAATTCAATCTCTCACATACTTGTATGTTTTTGGTAGGAAGTGAATACAAACTCTATACATATGTAGACATGTTGGGAAGTAGACCTTGGACCCCAGTGCTGCAGAGCCCCCCTGCTCCTCATACAAACTCTGATGAATATTCTGTATCTTGGTTTCTCAGTTCCCACCCTTGCTGTCATTTCCTTTTGCTGCCCTATTTTTGTGATTTTAATATTTTCTTCCCCATCTCAGTTTAAGATAAAGTCCCTTTCAATTTCCTTTGAATTGTTTTATTTTTTCCACAATCCCCAGTTTCCTCTTCTTTCTCATTTACCCTTGATGAACTGAACTTTCTTACGCCCTCAAGTGATGTTTGTCTCAGAATAATTCTGAGTTCCCCACCCTTGTCATGACCGTGTGCTTACTCACCGCTGGTAAGCGGTTTGGCAGCGGCATTTACTGTATGTCAATATCCGACGCTGATAATAGTGTTTATCTATCTATCTATCTATCTATCTATCTATCTATCTATCTATCTATCTATCTATCTATCTATCTATCTATCTATCTATCTATCTCTATATATTTATCTATTTTATTTCACACATATTTCCAGATTTATCCAACCCATCAGTGCCTTTCTGTTCTGAAATTATTAAAAAGCTTGAAAGAAAGAAATGAAGGGGATGGATAGATAGATAGATAGATAGATAGATAGATAGATAGATAGATAGATAGATAGATAGATAGATAGATAGATAGATAGATAGATAGATAGATAGATAGATAGATAGATAGATAGATAGATAGATAGATAGATAGATAGATAGATAGATAGATAGATAGATAGATAGATAGATAGATAGATAGATAGATAGATAGATAGATAGATAGAAGACTAATTCTTAAACTTCATGTATAAGAATGTAAACTCCACTGTTAATTACTCGGCAAGGTGAACATTAAATATAACAATAAAATGCTTCTTTATGTTGCCCAGAGAAACGGCAGCGTTGTTATTTTAAAATGCATCTTTGGTCAAAATGTAAAATCATTCATTAATTTCCACATTGTATTTCCATCATTTCTAGCCTACTCCTATTAAAGTGATAATAAAGGGGAAAAAAAATAATAATAATAAACATGTTATACTTACTTGCTCTGTGCAAGTTTTGCAGATTAAACTAAACTAACTAACTAACTAAGAGCCGGTTCACACTGGGGCGACTTGTCAGGCGACCTGGTCGCCTGACAAGTTGCCGTGGGTCGCCTGCCATAGATTAGCACAGGACCCGTTCTAATAGGAGCGACACAAGTGTACTACTTTGGGGCGACCTGGAGCGACCTGCATTGACTTCAATGATATAAAGTCCGTGCATGCCGCTCCGAGGTTGCGGTGCGAGCTGCGCACCGCGACTTCACAGGTCGCCCCGGCAAGTCGGGTCGCGCCTATGTGAACCGGCTCTGACTAACTAACTATTGTTTGTGATATGTATTATAATAATAATAATAACAATAATATTACAATGCTGATGTTATAGAGGGAAAATGTATGTGACCATAGATCTCCTTTGAAGCTGAGTTCCAGGTATGTATTTTTTTTGGTCCATCCAAGATGGACCAATGTAAGTATGTATATTTTATACCTGGCCAATACCTGTAGAAGTGAAGAATCGCGGTAGTAGCTAGCCTCTGCTACTATAGTGATAATTGCTGTCTCTTTTGGATCCCATGCTGCTAAGTATCCACAGGAGGTTGCTCGCTTGGCACAGAAGCCATTCAGAGAACGCCTTGCATTTTTCTCAATGAATGCAAAGCATTCTTTGATTGAACCATGGAGTCACCTTTCCGCCTCTCCATCTTGTCCAATCAGAGAATGTTTTTCATTCATGTAGAAAAATGCAAGGTGTTCCCTGAATAGTGCTGGTTACAAGCCAGCGCCCCCCTGTGGTTACTTTGCATTAGAGCAACCAAGACCCGGAAGACAGCGTGAATCACTGAAGCAGTAGCTGTTACTACAATGATTCTCCACTTCCACAGGGGTCAGTCAGATATAGACTATGCATACATGCACTGGTTCAAGCTGAACCAATGTAACAATGCAAAAAAAAAAAAACATATCTGGAATTAATGTATTAAAAAAGGTTTAGCTAAAAAATTATCAGCGTGGGTTTGTTTTCCACACAGTAATTATACATTTACATGGGGGAGAAGCCATATTAAATGATTACATATGCAGGTCCTTTTTATGTTACAAGTCTTCTTTGTTGGGTGTGTCTAATTTAAAGCAAAAGCTCTAATGGCCTGAAGCACTAACAAGGCTCCAAGTACAGCGCCTTAAAAAAGTATTCACACCCCTTAAAAATTTCCACATTTTGTCATGTTAAAACCAAAAACGTAAATGTATTTTATTGGGATTTTATGTGATAGACCAACACAAAGTGGCACATCATTGTAAAGTGGAAGATAAATGATAAATGGTTTTCAACATTTTTTACAAATAAATATGTGAAAAGTATAGCATGTATTTGTATTCAGCCCCTCTGAGTCAATACTTTGTAGAACCCCCTTTTCGCTGCAATTACAGCTGCAAGTCTTTTTGGTTATGTCTCTACCAGCCTTACACATCTAGAGAGGGAAATTTTTGCCCATTCTTCTTTGCAAAATAGCTCAAGCTCTGCCAGATTGGATGGAGAGTGTCTGTGAACAGCAATTTTCAAGTCTTGCCACAGATTCTCAATTGGATTTAGGTCTGGACTTTGACTGGGCCATTATAACACATAACTAGGCTTTGATCTAAACCATTCCAATGTGGCTCTGGATGTATTATTAGGGTCATTGTCCTGTTAGAAGTTGAACCTCCAGCCCAGTCTCAAGTCTTTTGCAGACTCTTAACAGGTTTTCTTCTAAGACTGCCCTGTATTTGGCTCCCTCCATCTTCTCATCAACTCTGACCATCTTCCCTGTCCCTGCTGAAGAAAAGCATCCCCACAACATGATGCTACCACCACCATGTTTCACAGTGGGGTTGGTGTGTACAGGGTGATGTGCAGTGTTAGTTTTCCGCCACACATAACATCTTTCTTTTAGGCCAAAAATTTACATTTTGGTCTCATCTGACCAGAGCACCTTCTTCCACATGTTTGCTGTACCCCCCACATGGCTTCCCACAAACTGCAAATAGAATTTCTTATGGCTTTCTTGCAACAATGGCTTTCTTCTTAACTGTAGCACCCTCCTAGATAGGTGCTATGCAGGGAGAATAGTTTGCTCTGCCTGCTTAAAAGGGGAGTAGCAGGCAAATCATAGTCTGTTCCATCTGCTTATCAGGGGAGCCTAATCAGTAGTTAGGCCTGTTATATGTGCTCAGGGTGTGATTCATCTGGTCTGAGGGAGTGTCCCCACTGTATCCAATAGGGGAGCCTGTTGTACAGCGGAGGAAACCCAGCCAGTGACACACAGGCTTTTATGACTATCCGAGTGGGTTGGCACAAACAGTGGTGCATCCTGGGATGTGTTATAAAAGCCACGGGCACATGTGACAGGGTGTCTTTGGGCGGGAAGCCAGGTCCCAGGAGGAGGGTGACAGCTGTCTCTCCTCCTGTCTGTTGTGGAAGGTGGTCACAGGCAGTCGGCCTAGTGAGCCAAAATTGTAATACAGAGGCAGGAGGTCCAGGAAGCTGACAAGTGGAGTTGGAGGCAGAGCAACCTTGGGAAAAACAGTGTCCGTGAGTACCGGGAAGCTTGCCAGGGGTCTGACCAGGAAAGGGGACCGCTCCAGTGGAGAGTCAGTGGACAGGTGTCAGTGCACATAGCAAGTGAGAAAGGGGGTGCCAAGTTAGAACCCTGAAGAATAACTCAAACAGGATCACATTATCTATCTTCATTTCTGTGGCAAGGTGAAGCAGCGGCCTTGCAGCACACTACAGCTAGTTGTCCTCAAGATTGTGCATAGTTCATAGTTGGAGTATCCCACTCATCCCTTCTCATATCCCAGTTCTAAATAAAAACACAAAAAAAACAACATCCCCTGGATTGATTATTGACTGAGCCAAGGACTTTTAATGCTATATGTCTGCTATCAGTTGTTAAGGGTAACCCAGGGGAATCCAAAAAAGTGCAATTCTCAGCAGTCCGCTAGGGGGCAGTGCTACATAATAAAGGCCGGATTTGTAGATGGCACAACTAATAGTTGTCCTGTGGACAGATTCTCCCACTTGAGCTGTGGATCTCTGCAGCTTCTCCAAAATTACAATGGGCCTCTTACCCGGCCTGTCAGTTTAGGTGGACAGCCATGTCTTGGTAGGTTTGTAGTTGTGCCATACTCTTTCCATTTTCAGATGATGGATTGAACAGTGTTCCGTGAGATGTTCAAAGCTTGAGATATTTTTTTTATAACCTAAGGGTCCATGTACACGGGACGCTGGAATTGGCCGTTTAGGAGCAGTTGGGCGTTTTTTTTTCAGAAGCCCCTGAACGCAACTCCATGTTATCTTATCTGTCCATCTACACATGGTCGTTTACAGTCATTTGCAGGCAGTTGCGTTCAGGGACTTTTTTTAGAACGCAATTATTTGCGTTCGAACGTGTGTTTCCCGGCGCAGAAACGCGGCCGAACATGACTAAACGTGACTGAATGTGATGAACGTTATAAGTTTTTTTTCTTCCATTCAAAATCAATGGTTCCCTATGGGAGCCTACTGATTTGAACGGAAGTCGCACCGTAAGTCGGATCCGACTTGCGGCGCGACCTGCACTGTGAGAATCTTGAGGGGGAACTCCACGCAAAAAAATGAGAAAAAAACTGCGTGGGGGTCCCCCCCAGGTTCCAAACCAGGCCCTTTGGGTCTGGTATGGAATTTGAGGGTAACCCCACGCCGAAAAAACGGCTTGGGGTCCCCCCCAAAATCCATACCAGAACCTTATCCGAGCATGCAGCCCGGCAGGCCAGGAAAGGGGAGGGGAAGAGCGAGCGGCCCCACCCCCCCTGGACCACACCAGGCCACATGCCCTCAACATGGGGGGGTGTTGGTGCTTTGGGGCAGGCGGAGCTCTGCACCCCCCACCTCAAAGCACCTTGCCCCCATGTTGATGAGAACAAGGGCCTCATCCCCACAACCCTGGCCGGTGGTTGTGGGGGTCTGCGGGCAGGGGGCTCATCGGAATCTGGAAGCCCCCTTTAACAAGGGGGCCCCCCAGATCCCGGACCCCCTCCCTATGTAAATGAGTATGGGGTACACTGTACCCCTACTCATTCACCACATAAAAGGCAGTGTATGGAAATAATGACAGGAGACGTTTTGGAAAGTTTATTAAAAATCTTCATCCGGCTCTTCTTGTCTTCTCCGGGGTCTTCTGCTCTTTTGCTGTCCGCTCTTCTTGTGTTCTCCTCTCCGGGGTCTTCTGCTCTTTTGCTGTCCGCTCTTCTGCTGTCCTCTCTTCTTTTCTTCTCCTCTCCGGTCTTCTGCTCTTTTGCTGTCGGCTCTTCTTCTTCCTCCGGTCCTCCTCCTCCGACGTCTCCGGTGATTATGCCGGTCTCCGGTCTCTGCAGCTTATTATATAGCCATAAGGGGCGTGGCCCCGGTGACGTCATCGGGAGGCCCCCGCCCCTCATGTCACTGATGACGTCATCTGTGACACGAGGGGACGTGGCCTCCCGATGACGTCATCGGGGCCACGCCCCTAATGGCTATATAATAAGCTGCAGAGACCGGAGACCGGCATAATCACCAGAGACGTCGGAGGAGGAGGACCGGAGGAAGAAGAAGAGCCGACAGCAAAAGATCAGAAGACCGGAGAGGAGAAGAAAAGAAGAGAGGACAGCAGAAGAGCGGACAGCAAAAGAGCAGACGACCCCAGAGAGGAGAACACAAGAAGAGCGGACAGCAAAAAAGCAGAAGACCCCGGAGAGGAGAACACAAGAAGAGCCGGATGAAGATTTTTAATAAACTTTCCAAAACGTCTCCTGTCATTATTTCCATACACTGCCTTTTATGTGGTGAATGAGTAGGGGTACAGTGTACCCCATACCCATTCACATAGGGAGGGGGTCCTGGATCTGGGGGCCCCCTTGTTAAAGGGGGCTTCCAGATTCCGATGAGCCCCCTGCCCGCAGACCCCCACAACTACCGGCCAGGGTTGTGGGGATGAGGCCCTTGTCCTCATCAACATGGGGGCAAGGTGCTTTGAGGTGGGGGGTGCAGAGCTCCCCCTGCTCCAAAGCACCAACATCCCCCTATGTTGAGGGCATGTGGCCTGGTGTGGTCCAGGGGGGGTGGGGCCGCTCGCTTGTCCCCTCCCCTTTCCTGGCCTGCCGGGCTGCATGCTCGGATAAGGGTCTGGTATGGATTTTGGGGGGGACCCCAAGTCGTTTTTTCGGCGTGGGGCTACCCTCAAATTCCATACCGGACCCGAAGGGCCTGGTTTGGAACTTGGGGGGGACCCCCACGCGGATTTTTTCCCATTTTTGGCGTGGAGTTCCCCCTCAAGATTCTCACAGTGCAGGTCGCGCCGCAAGTCGGATCCGACTTGCGGTGAGACTTCCATTCAAATCAATAGGCTCCCATAGGGAACCATTGATTTTGAATGGAGGCAGAAAAACGCTGCTAAAAGCAACGTGGCAAAACGTGCAATAACGCAAATGGAAAAAGCTACTGAAAGCATGTTTAACAGCTGCTTTTTTCCGGCGTCAGAAATAGCTTTGCAGGACGTTTTTTCTAACGTCCCGTGTACATGGAGCCTAACCCTGCTCTAAACTTCTCCACAACTTTATCCCTGACCTGTCTGGTGTGTTCCTTGGCCTTCATGATGCTGTTTCTTCACTAAGGTTCTCTAACAAACCTCTGAGGGCTTCACAGAACAGCTGTATTTGTACTGAGATTAAATGACACACAAGTGGACTCTATTTACGAATTAGGTAAATTCTGAAGGAAATTGGGTCCACAAGATTTTAGTTAGGGGTATCAGAGTAAAAGGGGCTGAATACAAATTCACACCACACTTTTCATATATTTATTTGTAAAAAAATTTGATAACCATTTATCATTTTCCTTCCACTTCACAATTATATGCCACTGTGTGTTGGCCTATCACATAAAATCCCAACAAAAAAAATGTATGTTTTTGGTTGTAACAAATGACAGAATGTGGAAAATTTCAAAGGGAATGAATACTTTTTCAAGACACTGTAGTCAGAGACTATGTTGATTTACTAAAACTGAGGAGTGCAAAATCTGGTGCAGCTCTGTGTGGAAACCAATCTGCTTCCATATTTTTTTTTCTTCAAAGCTTAATCGAACAAACTGAAGTTAGAAGTTGATTTGCTACTATGCACAGCTGCACGATATTTTGCATTCTCTAGTTTTAGTAAATCAGTTATGGGATTAGGCGCTGCCTAGACTTTAGGTCAAATGAGTGAGATGTTTCTTTTATCATGGGAGGACCTATTCTTTATTTTTGTCCCTTGGTAGTGCTAACACATGTTGTACTGATGCATGTGTGTGCATTGGGTCCACTTTAACCACTTGGCGACCGCTCACATGGAGCGTACTGCGGCAAAGTGGCTCGTTATCGTCCAGCGACGTAGACCTACGTCGCTGGACTCCTTCCCTTGTGGGTGGCGCGCGCGCGCCGCCGGAGGTTCGCTCCCCCTGTATTCAGACACAGCGGGAGTCGGGCCAGGGGTGGAGAGGCGGTGATCACCGCCGCTCTTCCCTGATCGTCGGGGATCAAGTGAGGAGATCCGCCCACTTTGTTTTTTGTTTTTATAGCACTGATTACTGTAGTAATGTCACTGGTACCCCCAAAAGTGTAAAAAATGTCAGTTAGGGGTCCGATCTGTCCGCCACAATGTCGCAGTACCGCAAAAAAATCGCAGATCGCCACCAGATCGCCGCCATTACTAGTTAAAAAAAAAAAAAACAATAAAAATGACATAAATTTCCCGTAGTTAGTAGCTGCGATAACTTTTGCGCAAACCAAACAAAATACGCTTATTGTGATTTTTTTTACCAAACATATGTAGCAGAAAACAAATTGGCCTAAAATGTTAAAAAATTTTGATTTTTACATTTTCTTTTTTGGGGAATTTCATATAAAAAATGTGAAAAATATTGTTATTTTTTCAAAATTGTCGCTCTTTTTTTGTTTATAGCGCAAAAAGTAAAAAATCGCACAGGTGATCAAATACCACCAAAAGAAAGCTCTATTTGTGGGGAAAAAAAGGACATACATTTAATTTGGGTACAGCATCGCACGACCACGCAATTGTCCGTTAAAATAACACAGTGCCGAATCGCAAAATATGGCCTGGTCAGGAATGGGGTAAAATCTTCCGGTCTTAAAGCGGTTAAAAATACGCTCATTGAGAATTTTTTTGTCAAAGACATGTAGCTAAATTAATTTTGGCTTAAATATATGACAAAAATTTAATATATTGGATATTTTTTAACTGTCAAAGTAGAAAAATATTGTTATTTTTTCAAAATTATCGTTTTTTTAATTAATATCGCAAAAAATGAAAAGCGCAGAGGTGATCGAATACCACCAAAAGAAAGCTCTGTTTGTGGGGAAAAAAGGACGTAAATTTAGTTTGGGTACGGCGCTTCATGACTACGCAATTGTCAGTTAAAGTCGCACAGTGTCAAGTTGCAAAAAGTGGCCTGGATGTAAAGCAGGAAAATCCTCCGGTCCTAAAGTGGTTAAACTGTATTGACAATAGAATTGCTCTCATCTCTAGTCTCTGCATGAGGAAAGGAATCGCCATAACAGCGTCCGGATATCCTAGAACTGACATCTGTCAGAACACATCACCGGATTTATTATCCTAATCTACATCAGGACTTCTTATATACAGCTTTAAATTCCTATTTTTCATTCTAACTAGATTATTTCCACTTTAATAAATGTATCTCTCAAAAAATCACCGGGCGCAACCACGGCCGGACCCGTCCGCATATGTAACGCGATCCCATGTTTTATGACTTTCGCCGTGGATTACTGTCAGGCGGAATCCCCGCGGGCCTCTTGTTTTTCCTGACCAGTCATGAATATTACACCGACATGTTTCCAATTCTCTCTGTTTTATTCAGCGTCTACTTTTTTTTTTTTTCTTTTTCTGGGTGAACCACGCAGCATCTGTTAGGGAGAAGTTTGATTTTGCGGCCTTGCTCCTCTCACATCTGGAAGAGCGTCCTCCAGGAGACGCGGTAGGCGAATGTTATCGAATATCTTCGCCAGGTTTCCTAGAAGAAGCGCAGAGGGGCTGCCAAACTCCGGCTGTTTTGACAAACGTAATAATGACCGATCTCCGTGTTTGTGTTCTTTGGTGGTCAGGGCGCTTGTAGTTACATTGTTATGATGTCTGTCTGACCCCTTTCCGGTAGAGCAGATATGTGAGATCAAACTGTTACTCAGTGCTTATTGCAAAGGGTGACATGAGCCAATGTCAAGAGTACCTGTCAGTGCAGAATTAATATGCTGTTCTGCTGTTAAAGCCCCGTACACACGTACCGATCGTCGGCCGAACGATCGGCCGTCTTTTGTCCAGGGCTGTCGGTGTCTGTTGAAAAGTGCAAAAGACTGCACAAGAATTTTGTCTGCCGACTACAGCCGACTGCAGAAGTGATGTCATGTAATGGTTAACTTTCCCTGTGTTTTTCCTTTTCTGAGCATGCCCAGTCTTGCAAATCTGCGGTCTGTCGGCCGAATTCTGTACTGACTGGCGAACAATCGGCCGCTCTGGTGTCGGCATACAAAAATTTTAATGCTTGCATGACAGATTATTTTCAGCCGAATGTGCGCTGTCGGCTGTCGGAGGCATCATACTAACAAGCCTACAATCGGCAGATCGGTCGTCGGCCGAAGCTTTTCGGCCGACGATCGGTACGTGTGTACGGGCCTTAAGAAAATCTTCTGTTTTTCAAAGGAATAGAATGGCAAACAGTTTAGAAATTTTGGATATCGCCCTTCCTACATATTGATGGACCCAACGTCATACAGTGGGTACGGAAAGTATTCAGACCCCCTTAAATTTTTCACTCTTTGTTATATTGCAGCCATTTGCTAAAATCATTTAAGTTCATTCTTCTTCCTCATGAATGTACACATAGCACCCCATACTGACAGAAAAACACAGAATTGCTGACATTGTTGCAGATTTATTAAAAAAGAAAAACTGAAATATCACATGGTCCTAAGTATTCAGACCCTTTGCTATGACACTCATATATTTAACTCAGGTGCTTTCCATTTCTTCTGATCATCCTTGAGATGGTTCTACACCTTCATTTGAGTCCAGCTGTGTTTGATTATACTGATTGGACTTGATTAGGAAAGCCACACACCTGTCTATATAAGACCTTCCAGATCACAATGCATGTCAGAGCAAATGAGAATCATGAGGTCAAAGGAACTGCCTGAAGAGCTCAGAGACAGAATTGTGGCAAGGGCAAGGCACAGATCTGGCCAAGGTTACAAAAAGATTTCTGCTGCACTTAAGGTTCCTAAGAGCACAGTGGCCTCCATAATCCTCAAATGGAAGACGTTTGGGACGACCAGAACCCTTCCTAGAGCTGGCCGTGCGGCCAAACTGAGCTATCGGGGGAGAAGAGCCTTGGTGAGAGAGGTAAAGAAGAACCCAAAGATCACTGTGGCTGAGCTCCAGAGATGCAGTCAGGAGATGGGAGAAAGTTGTAGAAAGTCAACCATCACTGCAGCCCTCCACCAGTCGGGGCTTTATGGCAGAGTGGCCCGACGGAAGCCTCTTCTCAGTGTAAGACACATGAAAGCCTGCATGGAGTTTGCTAAAAAACACCTGAAGGACTCCAAGATGGTGAGAAATAAGATTCTCTGGTCTGATGAGACCAAAATAGAACTTTTTGGCCTTAATTCTAAGCGGTATGTGTGGAGAAAACCAGGCACTGCTCATCACCTGTCCAATACAGTCCCAACAGTGAAGCATGGTGGTGGCAGCATCATGCTGTGGGGGTGTTTTTCAGCTGCAGGGACAGGAAGACTGGTTGCAATCGAGGGAAAGATGAATGCGGCCAAGTACAGGGATATCCTGGACAAAAACCTTCTCCAGAGTGCTCTGGACCTCAGACTGGGCCGAAGGTTTACCTTCCAACAAGACAATGACCCTAAGCACACAGCTAAAATAACAAAGGAGTGGCTTCACAACAACTCCGTGACTGTTCTTGAATGGCCCAGCCAGAGCCCTGACTTAAACCCAATTGAGCATCTCTGGAGAGACCTAAAAATGGCTGTCCACCAACATTTACCATCCAACCTGACAGAACTGGAGAGGATCTGCAAGGAGGAATGGCAGAGGATCCCCAAATCCAGGTGTGAAAGACTTGTTGCATCTTTCCCATAAAGACTCCTGGCTGTATTAGATCAAAAGGGGGGTTCTACTAAATACTGAGCAAAGGGTCTGAATACTTAGGACCATGTGATATTTCAGTTTTTCTTTTTTAATAAATCTGCAACAATGTCAACAATTCTGTGTTTTTCTGTCAGTATGGGGTGCTATGTGTACATTCATGAGGAAGAAGAATGAACTTAAATGGTTTTAGCAAATGGCTGCAATATAACAAAGAGTGAAAAATTTAAGGGGGTCTGAATACTTTCCGTACCCACTGTATATAAAGAAAAAATTGCATCCATAAGTGGCGGCCAGAAAACCTATACCCAGTGCCGGCAATAGAAGTACCGGTAAAAGAAAAGATAGAGGCAAAAGAATAGGTACTAGTAAATCACTCTGGAAGTGCAAAGGATACACCTAAGGGCTCTTTCACACAGGTGGACTGTTCAGATCCGCCTGTCCGTTTTTTTGACGGATCTGAATGGTCCCCCCCATGCATCCCTATGGGGCATCGGATGTCAGCGGAGACATGTCTGCTGAAATCCGATCCGATCCGTCAAATCTGAACGGGTGGAAACCCTATTTTCCATCCGTCCCGTGGATCTGATGGGATCGGATGAGAACGGACCGATGTCCGTTCCCATCCGATTCCCCCATAGGGATGCATTGGGAACTGACAGCTGTGTCTCTGCACACAGCGCGGAGAACAGCTGTCATTCTCCTGCTCAGCGGGGGATCGGCGGATCGATCCCCCGCTGAGAAAAACGGAGTCCATCCGACGGACAGATAGTGTGAAAGGGGCCTAAGTGTTTATGGGGGGTGTTTATTGTAGAGTGCAAAATCTGGTGCAGCTGTGCATAGTAACCAATCAGCTTCCATGTTTTATTGCAAAAGGTTAATTGAACAAGCTAAAATCAGAAGCTGATTGGCTACCATGCACAGCTGCACCAGATTCTGAGTTCACAGTTTTAGTAAATTTCCCCCTAAAGGCCCGTACACACTATACGAAAATCGGAAGTAAAATTTCATCCGATGGACGATCTGCCGAATTTTGGATTGTTAGTATAGTGCTTTCGACAGCCGATTACGAATTTTGGGACGACAAAAACTGGATGTGCAGGCTATAAAATTTTTATCGTACGTCAACATGACGTCCGATTTTCGTTCAAACAGTTCAGTTTTCGTCCGAAAAAAATCGTAATAGCAAGACTAGGCATGCTCAGAGATGAAAGAACACACACAAAGCAATCCAACACATGACATCACTTCTGAAGTTTAATTTTGTCGTACGGGAATTATTGTATGAAAGTAACCTCTTCACTTTCTATATGAGACTAGCATGCAACAAAAAACGGATGGCAGATCGCTCGATAATCTGATCGTGTGTACGAGGCTTAAGGCTCAGTTCACCCTGCCGCGACTTACGGTGTGACTTTGCCAGGCGACTTCTAGGCGATTTTCTGGGGACTTGAGTACAACTTGATGTGACTTTGAAGTAGGGATGCACCGATACCATTTTTTTTAAAACTGAGTACGAGTACTGATATATTTTTTTAAATACTCACCAATACCAATTACCGATACCCCTATCGCCAGTTTACACTTATTGGGATTTTTTGTACCAAAGACATGTAGCAGAATACTTTTTGGCTTAAAAACCCAGTGGTCATCAAATACTACCAAAAGAAAGCTCTATTTGTGTAAAAAAAATGATATAATTTTATCTCAACAAATAAAAAACCCAGTGCAAAAAAACTAAGGAGAACTAGCCATGGGTGTGCGTGGACTTCAGCAGGGCACTGCATAGCCTAAAGTGAAAGGAAAGCCTTCAGTGAAGGTCTGTTTCAATATTTTTTTATTGAAAGTTTTCACAGAAACATAACAATGTAGAAAATTGAATAACACAAGGCTAATAATACATTCTTAAGCGCCAATACATTTTCCAAAGGAAAGGGTTTGCATTGTTAATCGAAGAAAAGAATCTCTTCATGGAGATAGGACTTCAGTGAGTGCCGGTTCACATATATGTGATGCAGGTTCCCTGCAAATCCACTGCGGGTTCCCGCATCGCATTCAACTCGCAGGCAGTTCACACTGCCATATCGGAATCGCTGGGGGTGTCAATACAAAGTTAACGACACTCCCAGATCAGTTTGCATATTGCAGTGCGAACTTTCAGTTCGGGTATGAATTGGATCACATAGGTGTGAACACCCATGCAATCCGATTCTGGTGCGGACCCAAAAAGGGGTCCTGTGCGAGTTGTGTCCGAATGTGATGCAAATTCAGCCATAAAATCTATATGGCTGAATTTGCATCGCACAGACATCGCATGTGATTTGTAGAGCAGTGCGATCTGGATCACATGCGATGTCTGTCATTGCACATATGTGAACCGGGACTGAAGGGCTGCAGGTGACAGCTCCTATCTTTTAGGGACAATCAAAGCCTTAGAAAGCCCCTAGAAGAAGTGTGCTGTGATTGTTCCATGCCTCTTGCCCCTGTGCACCCAGCCCAGCATTTGTCTATGATAAAGTTTGTATGTGCAGAGCCTGCAGGACTTGCACAGCTGCAAAGACACGCAGTCGATGGAAGTTTCTCCTGAAGAGTGCGGGGCAGAGAGGAGTGCACAGTCCTGTCCTAATCCCCGGTAATCCAGTTCTGGCTCAGAGCATGTTGGCTACACACGGCTGCAGGCAGTTGGCTAAGAAGGACATGCACGGGGACAGTGCTGTATCTTGGTCTAGGCCAACAAGGCCCAGGCCTAGGGCGGCACTTTGCAGGGGGGGCAGCAAAAAGCTGCACCCTGCACGAAAAAAAACAGTCTCCTCGCGGCACGAAAAGGGTCCCCGCCGGTTTACGCTACACTTTTTGTATAGTGCCAGTCTTATGTGGTGAATTGGGCTGGAGGGCAGGGTCCAGGAGGCAAATCAGTCTGGTACCCCCATAAAGCGGTCACACTGCTACCTACCAGTATGATAATACCGGCCGGTGAGGACATTCAGACAGACCGCAGGCCGCCGACCACACTTAATACAACTGGCCTGACGGCCGCCAATGCTGATAAGTGTGGCACTGCAGCCAAATGCTCTGCCTACCCTCCTCCGCCCCCAGGCACTGATTGGCGCTCATATGCTGCACTGATGGGTGCTAATAGGCTGCTTTAATGTCCACTGATGAGGCGGCAATGGTGGGTACTGATAAACTGCACTAACAAGGCTTCACTGATAAGGCAGCATTGATATGCTGCACCGATGGGCACTGATGAGGCTGAACTTATGGGAACTGATGAGGCTGCATTAATAGACTGGTTGTGGTCTGTGGTTTACAGATGACAGGGCGTGTCATAAACAGGAAGGGGTGGGTCATATTTAAATTAGGGGGTACACAAGTTTAGTCAGGCCTAGGGCAGCACAAAACCTAAATACGCCACTGCACGGGGAGCAACCCACATGTAGCACTGTCCCTGTAGGGCTTGCTGCATGATGACTTGTTGGGCCTCCTCTGATTACCAGCAAACAGTCACTTAGGGTACAGTTCACACATCCCTCCTCACTCCCAATGGCTCATCACTCAATAAACAGTCCAAAGGTATTGGATTTTAGTGTTTATTTTGGAACTTGGATGGGAATAGTGGGATACTCCAACTGTACCTATTCTCAATGGATAAGGACGATTCTCACTTGGCCTCCCCAAATTGCATGTGGAAGTAGCTGCATTGCTTAATCCATACTGCCACATGCATAGAAAGGGTTAAGTCTCCTTGCTCTTTCTCTCCAGCAATAAACTTTGTGAACTACATTATCTTCAGGACACTCACTAGCATCCCCTTTACTGACACCCGTCCACTGACTCTTCTAGCTGCAGGGGTGGCCCCCATCAGGTCAGGCCCCTTGACATAGATCTGTACTGCAGAATCAGATCCTCCAGTGTCTCCCCTTCCAGTCAGCTTCACCGGACCTCTGGGTTCAGTTCCTCACTAGCACTCTCTAGGCTCTCAGGTTGACTACCCGAGGCCACATGGCACCTCTACAGAGCAGGAGGCAGCCGTCCCCTCTCCGGGACTCCGCTATCCAGCCAAAAGACCCCGAGCACATGTGCTCCTGGCTTTAATAGCACTATCCCAGCATGCACCGAGGCACTTTTCCTCTGCCAAATCACCAGGGCTGTATGAAACGCCTGTGCACTGATTTGTCAGGTTTCCTCCCACTGTCCAATATGCCTCCCTATTGGACCAGTGTGAAACACTCTGCAGACAGAACGAGTTGCACCTGAGCACAATGAGCAGACCTCACTAACAGATCCTGCTCTCTGGTAGGCAGAGAACAATATAGATTTACCTGCAATCTCTCTGGTAAGCAAATAGGACTCAAAACCATACTTTCTCTCTAGCACCTACCTAAAAAAGAGCGTAAATTTTGAAAAAATAACAATATTTTTCACATTTTTTATATGAAATTCCCCAAAAAAAAATGTAAAAATCAAATTTTTTAACATTTTTGTTTTCTGCTACATATGTTTGGTAAAAAAAAAAATCGCAATAAGCGTATTTTGATTGTTTTGCGCAAAAGTTATTGCGTTTTCTAACTAAGGGAAAGATTTGTCATTTTTGGTGGGTTTTTTTAACGAGTAATGGCGGCGATCTGCGATTTTTTTTGCGAAACTGCGACATTGTGGCGGACAGATCGGACCCTTGACTGACATTTTTGACACTTTTGGGGTTACCAGTGACATTACTACAGTAATCAGTGCTATACATATGCACTGTTACTGTAAAAAATGACACTGGCAGGGAAGGGGTTAACTTTATTTGTGATCAAGGGGTTAAGTGTGTCCCTAGGGGCATGCTTTGAACTGTAAAGGGGTGTGGCTAGTGGTGCAACAACAGAGACATACGATCCTACATAGCAGGACCGTATGATCTGTGTTCTTACACAGGGGAGAATGACAGGCGGCGTTGTTTACATTAGCGGCCTGCGCCTTTCTCCCTCTCCACGGGGGGGGGGGGACCGATCACTCGCGCGGACTGCTTAGGGAACGAGCGGGGGCGGGAGCCTCACAGGCAAGCGACGTAGTACTATGTTACTTTGCCTGTGAGGGGCTGACCGCCGCCGTAAATAGTCGTGCGGCGGTCGGCAAGCAGTTTGTCGCCATTCCACATTTGTGCACAATTTTAAAGCATGACATGTTGAGTATCTATTTACTCAGCATAACATCATAACATCAAGAGGGAAATGTCTATGGCCACAAGACAAGGATAGAAGTAGCCTTGAAGTAGTACAGGAACCTTTTCTAAAGTCGAAGAGACTTCATTAGTACTAATTAAGACAGCTCTCATTGGCTAACATGAGATTTCACATGTCACGCGACTTAGGGTCTCACAAGTTGGATCCCAAGTTGCGGCAGTTTGAACCGAGCCTAAGGCTGGGTTCACACTAATGCGATGCCAGACATTGCAAGTGATGCGCACCGCACTGTATTGCTGTGCACATCACGAGCGATGCAAATTCAGCCATACAAATTGGCTGAAATCACATTGCATGCAAGCCAAAATTGTGCAGGACCTTTTTTTTTGGTCCCCACTGGTAAAGGATCTCATGGGTGTTTAGACTCATGTTCAGAACTGCCAGCGAGTGTGGGAACCCGCACAGGAATCGCTGTGGTTATCGCATCTCATCAGTGTGAACCCAGCCTTAAGCCCCGTACACACGTACCGATCGTCGGCATACAAACGTTCGTCTTTTCTCCCCGGGATGTCGGTGTCTGTTGAAAAGTGCAAAGACTGCCCAAGAATTTTGTCCGCTGACTACAGCTGACTGCAGAAGTGATGTCATGTAATGGTTAACTTTCCCTGTGTTTTTTCTTCTCTGAGCATGGCCAGTCTTGCAAATCTGCGGTCTGTCGGCAGAATTCTGTACTGACTGGCGAACAATCGTCCGTTCTGGTGTCGGCATACAAAAATGTAAACGCTTGCAAGAAAGACTCTTGTCCGCAGAATGTGCGCAGACAGCTGTCGGAGGCACCATACTAACAAGCGTACAATCGGCAGATCTTTCGTCCGCCGACGTTTGTATGCCGACGATCGGTACGTGTGTACGGGCCTTTAGTGTCAATGTTTTCGTCCAAGAATCATACATTTTTTTATTGAATCTTGGCTGAAATTTGTGTGAAACTTAGAAAAGAAAAAGGATGAATGGTGCAACCTGGGTTGCCCAGACATGTGTTGGCGGACTTTGAAGGCACAGGCTGAGTAAGCACAATCAATAGTTTAAAATTGTTACATTTATTGAAAAATTTAAAAAGAACATAAACAACAACATATGAATAAATATTTCCATGTAAATTCAAAAGAAGTATGCAAGCATTGTATATAATTGATTAGTGAGAGTTACAGCTGTTGTACGAATCTGGTAAGGTCAACGCGTTTCCCATTACGCTTCCTCAGGACCCCAGATGATTGAGTAACCTCTTAATAAAACAAAAATACATGCAATACGTTACTTTTTTATGCATACATTTATGGTAATAGTTACATAGATAAACATTCTTTATATTTTGTAGCCGTGGAGGCAACTAAAAGAGTGCATAAACCCACCTCCTCACAATGCAGTGCGCCGTACTGTCCACCGGGAGCTGTGCTCGATGGGGGGCAGACCAAAACCACCTAGGTTAGTAAATATTATTTAAACTATGTAAGTTTTCTAGATTATTTTGGTTCAGTAACTTCTAACATATAGTATATATCAGGCATCACTAAATGGCGGCCCGCGGGCCAAGTCCGGACCCAATCAGTGTTCCGTCCGGCCCCGCAGCGGTCACGCCATTTAGGATCTGTTTTTTCCCTCTGCCGCCGCCGCTGCAGTTCTGTCTTTACAGAGCTGACATCGGAGGAGCAGCGCAGTGATTCACGGAGGACGGGGGCTGGTACAGTTAACTGATTGGTAGCTAGATCTGCCCTGTATTGTAGCAACCAATCAGTTACCTGGGGCAGGTCCCGCCCTCCGTGAATCCCTTTGAGCACTTCCGATGTAAGCTGCTGTGCCTCCGATGTCAGCCACGCTGCCCTGTTTAAGGTAGGACAGGGAAGAGGCACTAATAATGTAAAGGGGGAAAGAGGGGTGATATCAAAGAGGCAGAAAAGTAAAGGAGTGATACGGAATGAAGGGGGATGGGGTTCTACAAAGGGGGTGAGGATTAGAATGTGAAGGGGGGCTGGAGACTGCAGTGTGAAGGGGGGTTTTAAAAAAAAGGAGATGAGCACAGGAATGTCTGAGGGTGCTATAAAGGGGGTGAGGACAGGAATGTTAATGGGGGGCTGGGGACTGCAGTGTGAAGGAGGGGCACAATAAAATGGGGGAGGACAGTTATGTGAAGGGGGTGCTATGAAGGGGATGAGGACAGTTATATGAAGGGGGTGCTATGAAGGGGGGGGGGACAGTTATGTGAAGGGGGTGCTATGAAGGAGGTGAGGACAGTTATGTAAAGGGGGTGCTATAAAGGGGGAGGACAGTTATGTGAAGGGGGTGCTATGAAGGGGGTGAGGGCAGTTATGTGAAGGGGGTGCTATAAAGGGGGGGACAGTTATGTGAAGGGGGTGCTATGAAGGGGATGAGGACAGTTATATGAAGGGGGTGCTATGAAGGGGGGGGGGGACAGTTATGTGAAGGGGGTGCTATGAAGGAGGTGAGGACAGTTATGTAAAGGGGGTGCTATAAAGGGGGAGGACAGTTATGTGAAGGGGGTGCTATGAAGGGGGTGAGGGCAGTTATGTGAAGGGGGTGCTATAAAGGGGGGGACAGTTATGTGAAGGGGGTGCCATGAAGGGGATGAGGACAGTTATATGAAGGGGGTGCTATGAAGGGGGGGGGACAGTTATGTGAAGGGGGTGCTATGAAGGAGGTGAGGACAGTTATGTAAAGGGGGTGCTATAAAGGGGGAGGACAGTTATGTGAAGGGGGTGCTATGAAGGGGGTGAGGGCAGTTATGTGAAGGGGGTGCTATAAAGGGGGGGACAGTTATGTGAAGGGGGTGCTATGAAGGGGATGAGGACAGTTATATGAAGGGGGTGCTATGAAGGGGGGGGGGACAGTTATGTGAAGGGGGTGCTATGAAGGGGATGAGGACAGTTATATGAAGGGGGTGCTATGAAGGGGGGGGGGACAGTTATGTGAAGGGGGTGCTATGAAGGAGGTGAGGACAGTTATGTAAAGGGGGTGCTATAAAGGGGGAGGACAGTTATGTGAAGGGGGTGCTATGAAGGGGGTGAGGGCAGTTATGTGAAGGGGGTGCTATAAAGGGGGGGACAGTTATGTGAAGGGGGTGCTATGAAGGGGGTGAGGACAGTTATGTGAAGGGGGGTGCTATAAAGGGGGGGAGGAAAGTTATGTGAAGGGGGTGCTATGAAGGGGGTGAGGACAGTTATGCGAAGGGGGGTGCTATAAAGGGGGGGGAGGATGATTATGTGAAGGGGGTGCTATAAAGGGGGGAGGAATGTTATGTGAAGGGGGGTGCTATAAAGAGGATGAGGACAGGAATGTGAAGGGGGGCTGGGGACTGCAATGTGAAGGAGGGGTACTATAAAGGGGGCGAGAACAGGAATGTGAAGGGTGGGTGATATGAAAGGGGCTTAGAATTGCAATTTAAAGTAGGGGGTGATATAAAGGGGGGCCACTGACAAAAATGTGAAGGGCTGAGGACTGTAATGTGAAGGGGGGATGATGTACAGGGGGACTGAGAACACTGATGTAATAAAAAGGATTGTGGTGTGAAGGATTGTGGACTAGGTTCACATTGTTGCGTAACGCGTGTAGGCGGCCCATTTATTTCAGTGGGCTGCCTTGTAAGCAGAAACGCAGAAAAATAAGTCCCTGACCTTTTTTTTCTTTTTAATTGCGCCGTACCAAGCTACATGGTACTGTGGCATCATGTGATGTGACACTCGTAAAGACGCGCCATGTTTGCGCATTGTGCAGAGGTTCTTGAGAGCCAAACATATGATTCGGACCTCGGTTGGAAGAAAATTTTACCTACTGGACCTTCATGAATTTTAATTCATTACCCCTGGTATATATGGTAATATGTAGCAATATCGTAATTACCTAAAAAATTGGGTGGATATAGGAAAAAAGGGGACGGCTGGGTAGCAGATGATGTTGTTTGGGTCAGTTGAGCGCTTTACACCTGAATATAGATAATATATTTGTAAACTTTTATTGTCACAAATTCTTAGATTTACTCATAGTGTGATGTATCTTTTTTATTTACCTGAAATTTACGTAGAAGAGGATTAAGGTGCAGTTGTTTTGTGGGTTACATATGCCACACCATAAGAGGGAAGGAAAAGGAGGAATGTTGAGGGAAAGCGGGAGGGGAAAGGGAAAAAAAGAAAAAGGGTAGGAAAAATGGGGGAGGGGAAAAGGGGGAGGGGGGGAGGAAAAGGGGGAGAGGGAGGAAAGGGAGGGGAAAAAAGGGGGGAAAGGGTGACAGGTGTGTATATATGTAGCCACAGACAAACGGTATTACATAAGTGTATTCTTTAGGATATTTGTCTCCGTGAGATCTATAATAGGGGAATTATAGAAAAATAGCATGTAAGAATATTACTTGCATCTAAGTGCATGTCCCCCTTAAGCCCTCTTTTTTAGGGGGTTATTATGTCCCAGATACTTACAATTAGCTTGTATGATCCCACTTAGACAATATAAGATGTCCTTGTTTTGGAATATCACCAAAGGTTTATTGTAACAGAGAATGGGCAAACCCGTGTCCCACTATTGATGGTGAGGTAATCCTCTAATGCTGGGGGTAGAAGGTAGAGAGATAGCATATAGATATTAAGTATCCTGTGGAGCTTTAAATTTATCCTCAGTCATGCTATGTGTTGGCTATCTTCACAGAAAGGCGGTGTACTCACATGTGGCTCTGTCTGTCCTCGCATCCCAGCCATCCTATTTTTTCCTTGGTGGTATAGTGGCCTAAACAGGCCCCACACACTGGCTGCTAATCAGCACAGGTGTTTACACGTCGGCCACGGCGCACCGGAAGTGCGTCATCGGCCTTCGCCGGAGATGACGTTCGTCAGAGCGCATCTCAACCGGAAGCGGAAGGGGCCTAAAGGAAGTGCTGGGTGCTCACCATCAACCCGGAAGGGGTGGGTCATCGCCGCCCTGTCACCTCCAAATGGGCCCTCCCCGATTTCGGTATTGCTGAGTGTACCCAGCAGAGGTATCGCACACTGCTGCAAGAGTGAGGATCTATGCAAACAAAAGCCTCCACTGCTGTACAATGATACATTATCCTACATGTCATAAAAAAGGGGACAGGAGTCATAACATTACAATCCTGTCATTTATGCATGTGTTTCATTTTAATTTCATCTATATCATAAACTTCTTTTATTGAAGGTATACAATAAGTTATGTTTCTTCAAAAGAAATAAAATAAAATAAATAAAAAATGCTCATGCTATGAGCATTTGGGCGGACGTATTATAGGCCCTAGTTGGGGTATGATACCTATATGTGTAGTCGACTGGAAAAGATACCTATTCGGAAAGGAGTACCTGCCTATAAAGGGTTATTAGAGAAAAATGCTCAAATGTCGCATCATGTATCTAGTATTGCGACCTTGGCCAAAGAACAGGATAAGCCGAATGGATACATTTAGGGAGACAAGGAAGTCAATCAAGAAGGGTCCCCCCCCCATGATATAGAGTTATAAAATGTAATAAGGGCAATCTTTTAGAGGGGCAGACGGGGATAGGTTTTTTGAGGTTGTCATTAGTCATTTTTTTGAGGTTGTCATTAGACATTACATTAGTCCTCTGTAATATCCCCGATTTTTATGACAGCTACCAAAATTTGTGGTTCTCAGAGAAAAGGTTTAAAGCTGAGGGCCTCATTTAGGCCTGGGCTTGATGTGGCTCGAAGGATATAGATCCATCTGGCCTCTCGTTGGAGTATGGTTTTGTCAAATTCTCCACCCCTGGGATCTTCTAAGATCCGTTCGAGGGCAGCGAATTTGACCACCTTGGTATTGTTTTTGTGATAGACACCCAGGTGTCTTCCAATGGGCGTTGAGAGGAGATTGTTCTTCCCATAGCCTATATGTTCTTTTATGCGGCGCCAAAATTGTCTCTTGGTCTTACCTATATAATAGGCACCGCATTCGCAAAGCATAATGTTTTATCGCGTGTAATTGGTCATTGGGTAAATATAAGGATTGATTTTCATATATCCATTCACAAAAATCATAACTGCCACATCGCCATGTGCCTGTTATATTTTCTTCCTCTATGTCCCTTTTATCCACAAAATGGCTTTTAATTACTTGGTCTCTAATTGATTTTGCCTTTTTAAACATTATTTCTGGGTAATCTTTTAGGTATTTACTTAAAATGTTGTCATTTTTTAATAGATACCAATGTTGTTGCAAAATATTTCGGACTGTTTGATGCTGTCTATGATATGGAGTGATAATACGGACATTTTCCTCTGTGTTCTTTGTTTTTTTGTCAAAAAGAATTTCCTCCCTAGTTTTTTGGCATGCCCTATTAAATGCTTTGCGTAATGTGGTAGTTGTGTAACCTCTTGCCAACAATCTAGTGCGTAGATTGTTGGCCTCAAGGCGGAATTGCTCCTCACTTGAGCAGATGCGCCGTAATCGCAAATACTGGGAATATGGTATGCTTCTCAGCAATTGTTTTGGGTGGAAGCTCTGTGCATGTAACACAGTATTTTCTGCCGTTGGCTTGCGGTATAAAGTTGTCTCTATTTTCCCAGTATTTGTGATTGATATTGTAATATCCAAAAAGGGTATAGATGTATAGTTCCATTGGTTGGTAAATTTGAGGTTGTATTGGTTTGTGTTTAGTGTACCTAGGAATTTCCGCAGGTCCTCCTCTGGCCCCGACCACAACATAAACACATCGTCTATGTAGCGGAGCCAGAGGAGGACGTGCGGAAAATGACAGGAAAGGCCATCGCCGGAGACGCTGTATGCATAAAAAAGTAATGTATTGCATGTATTTTTGTTTTATTAAGAGGTTACCCAATCATCTGGGGTCCTGAGGAAGCGTAATGCGAAACGCGTTGACCTTACCAGATTCGTACAACAGCTGTAACTCTCACTAATCAATTATATACAATGCTTGCATACTTCTTTTGAATTTACATGGAAATATTTATTCATATGTTGTTGTTTATGTTCTTTTTAAATTTTTCAATAAATGTAACAATTTTAAACTATTGATTGTGCTTACTCAGCCTGTGCCTTTAAAGTCCGCCAACACATGTCTGGGCAACCCAGGTTGCACCATTCATCCTTTTTCTTTTCTGTAACTATTAGGATTATGGCACTCAAGGGGTAGCTCCCATTCTGTACCTTGTGTGAAACTTAGGTGCAAACACTGACAAATAGGCTAATCTAATCTACTTATATTTTGCCTTCCATGATTCCTCCCTCCACCCTCAACAACATGTTTATGACATGTTTAAAGGAAATATTTATATTATGATGAAATGCTTTATCTTAGACCCAGTGATCATTACTGGGTCTCAGGTCTTCTCTATGCAGTGAAAGCACCTCATCGCTGGTGGGAGGGGCTGGCAGGGTATTGTATATAGCTTCTTGAAAACCTTCTGTGTGCAGCAGCCCCCCTAACACTTACCTGAGGTCCCTCTCTGTCAAACAACATCCACGAATGTCTCAGCCATCGTAGATTCTCCCTCCTAATTGACTGAGACACAGCAGCGGTTTACATTTTAAAGTTGTTGTAACCCCTTACATATACCCAGTGACTGACATCAGGTGATACACAGAGATGAAACAAATTCTCCTGCATAAGTTGTACCTGTTCATCTGCAGTCTTCTCTTCTCTACATCCTTAAAAGCCCAGGATTTATAAAGGTTGTCTGAGCTGTCATGAAAAAGGGGGCAGAGAGCTAAAGTTATACTCTGCAGAGCTCAGTGAGGAGAGTTCTGACCGCTGATAGCAGGGTAGGGACACTACCCCCTTTAGTAATTGCGATAAAAGCAAATCATCGGGATCTCACTGCTAAGGTTAGTAATGTACGAGCACATTAGGAGTACCAACTCACCTAATATGAGGGGTGGGGATCCTCCCTATTTCACATGAACATGTGATCAGCAGCAGGAGAAAATGTATACAAAAAGCCTATGGGCCAGTTCACACCACATGCAGACCAGTGCGTTTTTTTTTTTACCTCCCCTGTCACCTTTTTTCTCTTGGTGTCAGGAAAACCTGGCAGAAGTGATTCATGCTAATAGCAGAGGAAGGAGGCAGCAGACAAAAGTGACACTTAGTGATCTTAATTGAGACAAATACTCACTATAGAGGATATGCTTTGTTCATATTTCATGTCTGAGATTTGCAAAAACAAAGGATTTAGATACACTTCTGGTGTTTTTGAAGAGTGCAATGGGCTATGAAGGGTTACAGAAGCTTCTATATTGGACCTATTCTTGTGGATAAAATGGCCGCTCATTGGCCTCATAATTTTACAATATTTTTTACAGAAAAAGAAAAAAAAGATAGTGACAAAAGTAAAATGTGACTGTGTACCTATTTAAAGTGATAGTGTAAAACTAACGATTAAATACACACAAAAAAAGAGTGAAAAAAAACCACACCTTCCAAATACATTTTTCTTTTTCAATTGTTTTTTATTGGTATTATAAAGAATATACAAAAGACATTCTGAATGCGTAGGTACAGAATATGTATTATAGAAATATAAAGTGTTATAACAGCTTGGTACAAGGAATTGTCCATTATCAAGCAAGTTATATAAAGGGCCTATAGTCCATCGCCTTTGTATGGAAACCAGAAGTGGTCAAATCGTACCGTAAACAAAGCAAACTACTAAGTACCACGGCCATAATTGCAGAAAGGAGACAATAAAAAGACCCCAACTAACCCCTCCCTCTAAGCACACCAGGTTGGCTGCATAAACACATTAGGTCTGAGAAAGAAAAGAGTAGAAAAGTAGGAAAGAAGAAACTAGGATCTAAATATCAAGGACATAGAAAAGGTCTGATCCAGTCAATCACAAGGACAAATATGCCCCCCCCCCCCCGTTAAATCAGGTGTAAGGGGTTGGCTCAGTAGCGGGTGTGGGTGACCCCTTGGGTGGGTTCGTTACACAGAGAGACAGCCGAGGAGTGGTTGAAAACAACGGTCTATGGTTTATTCTTCCAATTTGCTGGAAACAAAGTGCAAGCATCCAAACAGCATAAATCAAACAAACATAAAATAAACCCTGGCCACTTGGGGCGTCTACCTTCACAACACAGGAAGCTACCTATGGTGTCTGTCCCAACCTACTGCTGGGCAGACACTGCTGGTCATACAGCAGAAAACCAATAGTCTATTTGTTTTCTTTTCACACGGAAAAAGTCAACACCACCTCACCTTCAGAAGTCTCTCAGCTCACTGCTCTCCTTAACGCACAAAGCCTCAGGATGCAGCAATCAGTAGTCATCCTCTGGATAACTTATAGAGGCCTTAATTGCCTCATTCTGAATAGCTGAAGCTTTCCAACGTCCTTAAACCTTTCTGGCTACCTCTGCAGCCGACACCTGATAGTAATTGGTGAATTGTCTAAACAAGGCAGAAATGTATCTCCCGTCTGTGACAACACCCACAGATTTACCTGACTTCCTGTCACACAGGGAGATATTCATGTATTTCGCCCAGGGCTCCCAGTTAGTTCAAATTTATTGACCGAATACTGCAAAATACTGCTCATCCGCTCCTGCATCATGATCCAGGAGATTTTTTGCTCATTATGACTAGAGAGACAGTCTGCTTCTTCCAGCATCAGGCAATAGACAATTTGGCCCCCCCAAAAAATAAATGTAGCCAGTCGTTGCGTGTGCTTGGGTACATGTAGGATTGTCATTAAGTAGAGCCAACTGTGGGGATTTGGGAATTGTTGCCCCAGTCACTCTCCGCAGCAAAGCAAAAATCCAGTTCCAGAAGATTGTAACCTAGGGTGCTCCTATGAATCACAAAACATAGATCCCAGGAGTCTACACCCCCTAAAACATAGAGGAGAGAAGGATGAGTACATTTTGACTAACTGAATGGAAACCAGGTACCATCTAGTGTTTAATTTTAAACTTGCTTCCATCAGCACATTCATTCATGATCCCCTTGTAGGAGTGAGCAAAACCATTGTCCAGTGTATCTAAATCCCATTCTTTGGATAAATCCTTCTCCCAATCCACCATGTAAGGGAGTTTATCCTGATCCTCCATTAACAATTAATAGATAAGGGAGATTCCCCCCTAATCTGCATCTTGAGCACACCACTATTCACAAACCGTAGGACTAGGGGGTGTGGATTTAAAGTGGAGTTCCACCCTGTTTCACAACTTTACAGTTTTAGTTCGGGCTGTGCATTCTCAAGATCAATTGGGCATTTTTTTTTTTTTTTTTTAGGAGTTTCTTACCTTATATTCACTTCATGATAATGTCCACTTCCTCCTTCTTCTTCCTTCCTCCCCCCTCCTCGGCCGTGGCCTCTGTCGTCACTTCCTGGTTCGCATTGCCTCATGGGAGCTGTTTGTAATAACTCCCAGAAGGCAATGGGCAATCAGCCTCTCCTCATCTCACGTTTTTTCAAAACAGGAAATTACGCGAGAGAGGCGGAGTAAAGCGCGTCCGGCGCCATCTTTAATAAGGGAAACACTGCTATTTTTTGCCAGTGTTACCCTTTTCGTCCCAAATATCGGATTGGAGTGATTTGCTGATCGATCAGCGCTTTGCAGCAAGCAATGTGGATGGATGGGTGGGTGAATGACATGTCACAATTGTGATTTATGCAGCGCTGGAATGTACACTGATAGAGGCAGCAGAGATTGCATTACTGCCCATGTGCGGGATTTCCTGCTGCATTCTGGGTAGCCAGAATGAACAGCAATGAGGAAGAAGGTCAGGAAGTCTTACACTGCTGCTTCAGACGCCCTTATTAAAGATGACAATGCACAGGCAGCAGTTTTAAAAGTAAGATTTTCACTAAACAAATACACTGTTCAACTCATAAATATGCAAATAGCGGTTTTGTGAAGCGAGATGTATTAATATTAATGTGCTATTTTTGTTAAAAAAATTATTCTGAGGGTGGAACTCCGCTTTAACATCCCAAAGAGAGTGCCAGTAATGGGAAATTTAGGAAAAATGAAAGCACTCTGTAGACAACATCTCCAAAGTTTGTTCAAAAAAGCTCAGGGAGAGCGAGCCATTAGAGGTAAAGAAATGCCCGATCCTATACAACCCTCTCTCCAGCCATCATTGAAAACCTCTGATTTCCATCCCCAGTGGAAATTGAGGGTTATTAAACTATGTGTGACAAAGGAAAAAAGATGAATCTGGGAGCTCTGGGCAATCAAACAAGAGCAAGGTACTCCACCAATAATACAGGGGGTGTATAATCAAAATTCAGACATCATAAAAAATAATAAAACAAAAAAAGAAAGGATATACACACCTTAATACCTTAAATTACCTCCACAAAAAGGTTATTAACATATCATACATATCAAAATTAGTATTAAAAAAAATCAGCATTGGAACCCAGAGATCCCCCAAACAACTCCCCTTGTACTCACTACACACAACACATCCCTAACAAGCTCAAATCCTTCCTAAATATATCCCACCTAAAGATAAGAGTACTCCGGTGGGAGCTGGTGAGACCCTCCCCCAGAGCCCCCTACTTCCTGCCTAACTACCTGCACTAACATAAAAATAAATGTGAGGACATAAGCCTGTCTGTATCCTGAAGAACTAGCACCCCACCTTAAAAACACAATGGGTGAATGAGGTGCTAAAGTTCTACAAGGTAGGGACTAGAAACCCAGACCAGTCCAGCAAAAACAGAGACAGTGATGAGAAACATCCAAAAAGGAAAAATAAAGTCCCCAACAGGAACGTATACCTAAGGATATACCTCCACAGGAGACATGATGTGCTAATAAACTTTTTGTAGAGGTAATTCAATAGGGTGTGTTTATCCTTTCTTTTTTGTTTTATTATTTTTTATGAATAATAAACTATGTGCCAGAGGATGTAGGGGGTAAACACATGCATACCACAGCTGAAGTCTGTCCCAGAGTGCAATCAATTAGATAATGTGGGGGCCAATATTGGGGGGTCTACATTTAGGAGAACACCATAGCAGGTAATCTAACGTATTATGGGAAACCGCTTTTCTTTCCATATGAACCCAGTCTGGTTTGGCTGTGCGGGAATAAACTATGGATATTTGGGCCAAATGGTAAGATAATAAAGAAGCAGATTAGGTAGACCTATCCCCTTTGGTTTTAGGGGTATAAAGGGTGTGTTTTGCGAGGTAATGGCCTTTAGCGGCCCAAATAAAGCTAACTAGTTTTGATGGAATGCAAAGTATCTGATATCGCTTGATAGATATTGGAGGGGGAGCAAAAGAGATAAAGTAAATAAGGCATTAGTGTTCTTGAACATATTGACCCTACCCAACCATAAGTTATACTGGAACCATTGTTGCAAATCGGCTTCCAACTTTTTAAATATCTGGGAATAATTCATGTTATATAATTGGTCCATGCTGGAAGTAAGGTGGATCCCCAGGTAGGGGAAAGAAATATCACTCCATTTAAAGTTAAAATGTTCTTGGCGGTCAACCAGACAGAGTATTAATATTTAGAGTAATGAACTTTGACATATTAACCCTAAGCCTGGAAACATCCCCGAAATCCGGGAGCAAGGTAACTAGATTAGGGGTTGAGGTACGTAGGAAAGTTACATCTGTGAAAAGTATGCATTTATGAATTTGGGGACCACACCTGATCCTGTGGATTTCAGAATGTGACCGAATAGCTATCGCTAATGTTTTGATCGCAATAGCGAAGATTTAGGGAGATAATGGACACCCCTGTCTAGCGCCTATGGCTATGCGGAATGGATGTAAGAAAAATCCCTGTATTTGAACCTGAGCCAAAGGTGGTGAATAGAGGGCCAAGAGGATCCCCAAAAAACAAGGTCTGAGACTCCAATGTTCCAAGACCAAAAATAAGTACGGCCAGGAATCAGAGTCAAAGGCTTTATGAAGGTCCAAGAAGAGCAAAAAGCACTCGTCAGGGGGACCCCTATCTCACCTTGCTTGATAAAGTGAGATTACATCAATGGCCCTTCCAGTCTGATCTGGACCTTCCCTTCCAAGAAAAAAGCCCACTTGATCATTGTGTTGTATACAAACTTATAAAGGAAGAAAGCCTTTATAAAGTAAGAAGAACCTAGTCTTGAAGGGAGCAAGAGTCCCCTCAAATGTTTTATAATATGGTACAGATAGCCCATTTGGCCCTGGTGCTGACCTATTTGATCACTTTCATCACTTCCGACACGAAGATAGGGGCTTTGAGATGATTGCGGTGATGAGTTGCCAACAAAGGTAATGGAAAACTATCCAAAAAGGAATCCATCCTACCTCTATCTCCTAGATATTCAGGTTGATAGAGGCTAGAGTAAAAGTTATTGAATTCCTCCATATTCCTATGGGTGTTCTGTATGTACATCCCTTGTACAATACGGAGTTTGGGCAGGGGATATGAGCGGATTTTAGGGATCAACCTTGCCACCAGCATGGAGCCTATTCTATCACGTTCAGAGTAAAACAGCCCCGCTCCATCTAAAACTTTTCTTCTCAACTTTGGTAGTCAAGGCCAGATTCAAAGCTAGAGCCAAACTCCCTTCATCTTGGAAAGTGTATAGCATGAGTGCTTATGTTTATGACAGTTCCTGAAATTTCCTTTTCGAGTTTAGCTATCTCTGCTTGATGTTCCCGTTTGGATTGGGAAGCTATTTAAATTAACTTTCCTCTAATGGTGGCTTTGTGAGCTGCCACAGCGTCTCCGGGGAGATATCTACAGTATCATTAAATTGGAAATATTCCTATAAAAAGGTATCAATCTCAGAGCATCGTACCGTGTCAAATCGCATGTCAAATCGGAGGCAATTGCCGACTTTGCGGCTCCACACCAATTCCTAAAAGTAGATTCTGTACTACTTTTTGGGATTGGGGGAGGGGGGGGCGATTTACATAGACATCTGTGCAGGAACCTGAACAGATGTCTGTGAAATCGCCCCGAAGTTGGACTGAAATGCCAGCTTGAAATCATGCGAGTTCAGCTGGATTCGCTCGATTTCAAAATGGTCCAGTGGGAACCTGGCCTCAATTGGTTACTAGTAGCTGTTTGTGGTAGACCGTGATCCAGTAAGGCCAAGAATTGCGTAAACATGGTTAAATAGCTCATCTGTGCTCCAGATGGGGTGTCTGCCAGCAGATCACATGGGGAGGCCAAAGGAGATTGATCCCCTATAGGAGAAAGTAAGAGATCATCAAGAGTCTGCTTAATCAAGGACTTTGTGGATGCCGAAGAGGTTGCCTGGAGTACTCACATGTAGCCCAGCAGCTGGAACAGAATCCTCGCTGGAGCCAAAGGCGCCATTCCCTCTGCTGTGGAGAGTCACGTCTGCCATCTTGGAATGCTGTGGAGGTTGGGCGCAAGCTAGCAGCTGTTGGCATAAGTCTCTCCGTGCTGTGCCCCCGGACATGAAACCACTCCGCAGCTGCACCATAGTCTAGATCAGTGTTTCTCAACTCCGGTCCTCAGGGCACACTAACAGGCCAGATTTTAAGTATTACCTTGGGGAGATGCAGACTTGAATACTGCAATCACTGAGCAGCAAATTATATCACCTGTGATGTATTTCAGTTATCTTGCAAACCTGGCCTGTTGGTGTGCCCTGAGGACCGGAGTTGAGAAACACTGGTCTAGATTGCCAAATGTGATGGTGGGCTAAGCGCTCTGGTGGCTGTGGCTAGCTGAAGTCGGCAGGAGCAGGGAGGAGCACCAGGTCATACCGCCATCTTGGGAACCGCTGTGCATGTACCTTATCAAGCAAACTTTGCCTAGGCAACTCAGTAAGTGAAACTGGCCAAATTTTGCCAAAGACAAAATCAATTATTCCATCGCTAAATAAATTTTGCCCAAATCACTCTGCTAATCTTTTAGTGTTTGACTAAATAGACATGCTGTGAGCCTGGCAAATGTTTCAGCTTCTCAGAATCATAAGCAATCTATACCTCTGCACTCAGAAGCTCATGCTCGGTGTTGATTAGAAAGCTCTAGCTTTGACTCATCAAGGCACGTGTCTGTCCCCTGCAGAGAGGCTACTGCTTCCACATAGAGAGTAAAGCCTGGTACACACTACTCGTTTTTTTTTCGTTCAACCCAGCAGGCTAAATAATAAAAAAACTGACAGCTCAGGAGGAGCCACTGTACTATGCGATGTTAGTACAGCGATCATCCCTGCTATGCTATTGAGTTCTGACAGGGAAGACGGCCCCGCGCTAGAACACTCCGTTCAGCGCTCTTAGTCTTTGGCTGAGAGTGCTGTTTGGGAGCCAATCAGAAGACCTTTTTCAGTCGTGCGCCTTCGACAGGCTGGCTGCAGTACACACTGGCCGAATGCCACCCAATGTTTGACCCCTGTATACTAGGCTTAAGAGTCCTTTTCTGCAGCATGCTGACAGGGGACAGGCTTTTCTGCTCGGGATGTGGCTGCATTCTAAAGGAAAATGAACTGTAAAACTTTTCACACCTTTTGTTTTGATGCACCTGGAATGTATTTTGCTGGTTTAAACTGAAAGTTTAATTGGGCTTTAGGGTACCCACATGTTCCCGTAACTGTGTCAAAATTGTTTTCTATGTTCACAAATACCAAGAGTTATATTTTTGGAGATGTTTGGGACCAACAGTATGAGTGGTTTATTATTACAGTAATCTCCATGTCTGGAAAGGAAAATTAATTATCTTGTTGGATTAGCTTCCTCTTTGATTATTTATTAGACAAAAGCTTGTCAAACACTTTGAACGTGGAATGTCTGTGTAGGAGCCGGGGCCTATAAACAATACTTCAACTGAGGGTGGGCGATGGGAATTTGGAATTTTTATTAGATGTCTCAGGAGGTGAGTAATTTAGAAGTCATTTTTCTGTATAAGGTCTTTAGGTGGGATATGTAATGAGTATGATCACCGCGTGAATTTTCCAGCACTGTCTTACTATGCGTAACATCTGACTGTCTGCACTTTAATAGAATAGGAAGATTCCAACCTAACCCGCTAATGACCATCCTGTGTATACAATAGAAAATTCTTACCACATCTATAAAGTTATTATGTTGCCACACAGGCAGTACTTCTTTCAATCTTTTTGATTAATGAACCCAAGAGAGCAGAAAAAAGGGCAGCTAATGAGAAGGCAGATCTGTGATGATGTCAACCGTTGCTAAGTAGGGCTGCTTGTGCAATAGCAGAGCAGGGGAGCATTGCATTGCATCATGGGAAGGGTAATGGCCAAGTACTAGAGCATTGTTAAAAATCTTGGCTGGGGATGCACAGGTTGGTCTTGATTTTTCACCTGAATTCAGAATTTGATTTAGAAAGAATTTCTACGAAATTAGTGGACTCTGAACAAATACAAAAAGCCTCACTTAACTTCGACTGCAATAATTTTATAGATTAATCAATTCTTCCCCCTCCAAAAGCTTTTCCCTTAGACACATTTTACTTCCTACTTGTAGAGTCTTAATCATTACTCTACGACTAAGCTCCGTAAAGGAGTGAAATGCCTTAAAATTAGAAGTTTTTGCGGGTGAAAGTATTGACTATTGGTCAATAAAACTAATACAGTTGATAACGGAGTAGGGCCTTTTTTCCTATTTGGAAGTGTTAAGGATTGGAAGGGTGAGCCACTGAGTGCTTGCACCTAACATAGGGAAAGTAGAGGCAAATATACCTGAAGTGGAGCAACTCGATTTGAAATTAGATGGCTGCTTAAACAAAAAAAAAAAAAAAATCACATGGGATTGTTTTGTGTTTTAAGCACTTGACATGTTGATTTAAGCCAATTTTATTAATCCTAACTCTAACACTAGCTCCAATCAACAAGTCCATGTGACTACCATGTTGCCATTTGTATAAATTCAGGTGTCACTGATTCTCTATAACCAATCAAGTTGCCTAGTCCGAGTGTCCAGTGCTTGGTACAATTGTATACAGTATATAACTGCTTTTCCAGTTCATCATAGCTATCCTTGGAATTAAGGGAAAATTAGAGGAAAAAAAAAAAAACCTTGATGGTACAGTGGGAGGAGTACATTGTGTTTCAATGTAGCAGAGTGGAAAACACATCTATAATGCAGTGACGGTTGTACATTTTGTTAGGATGGGATCTCTTGTAAGCTTTTCTCTAGGTATGTACCCATAAGAGGTAAATGTTATTTTTTCAGACACTCCTCCGTGCAAACCTAATGACCCTTCCCCAAAGAGAGATTTGGATAAAAGATGTAGAGATTCCGCTGTCAGAATGTGGCTGGGTCTCGGCTCCATAAAGTAAAGGTCACATTGACAAGAGGATAAAAGATTTGTGTTATGGTGGAGGTATATCCTTTACCCTAGCTCTGTTTTTCCAAGACAAAAAAAAAAAAATGGGTTTTGAAGCAGAATATTCCAACCACAAAAAAACTGCCTTGTATTTTAATGTTACACTGAGCTATGAGTTCAGAAGGGAATTAACTTAGGGGTTCTGACAAAAGATTTGTTAACCCATAAAATTGGGTTTAAACCAGACCTAAATATATATGGGTCTGATTTAGCAATTAGAGATGATGTATATATTCATAGCTCTCAAATGACCATTATTTTGGACCCTAATTTCTCTAGGGACTGGTGAAATCACAGAGAATGCAGCCTATCCATTCACTAGAGACCAGTGACATCACTGAGAATGCAGCCTATCCATTCACTAGAGACCAGTGACATCACTGAGAATGCAGCCTATCCATTCACTAGAGACCAGTGAAATCACTGAGAATGCAGCCTATCCTTTCACTAGAGACCAGTGACATCACTGAGAATGCAGCCTATCCATTCACTAGAGACCAGTGACATCACTGAGAATGCAGCCTATCCATTCACTAGAGACCAGTGACATCACTGAGAATGCAGCCTATCCATTCACTAGAGACCAGTGAAATCACTGAGAATGCAGCCTATCCATTCACTAGAGACCAGTGATATCACTGAGAATGCAGCCTATCCATTCACTAGAGACCAGTGACATCACTGAGAATGCAGCCTATCCATTCACTAGAGACCAGTGACATCACTGAGAATGCAGCCTATCCATTCACTAGAGACCAGTGACATCACTGAGAATGCAGCCTATCCATTCACTAGAGACCAGTGAAATCACTGAGAATGCAGCCTATCCATTCACTAGAGACCAGTGACATCACTGAGAATGCAGCCTATCCTTTCACTAGAGACCAGTGACATCACTGAGAATAAAGCATATCCATTCACTAGAAACCTGTGACATCACTGAGAATACAGCCTAGTTATTCATTAAAGACCAGTAACATAATTGAGAATGAAACCTATCTATTCTCTAGAGACCAGTAAAAAAAACGAGAATGCAGCTTATCCATTCAGTAGACACCAGTGACATCACTGAGAACATGATTTATTAAATCACTAGAGATCAGTGCCATCTTTGAGAATACAGCTTTTTGATTCACTAGAGGATGACATCACTGAGAGTGCAGCATATCAATTTACTAGAGACTGATGACATCACTGAGAATGCATCCTAACCATTAATTAGAGGTGGATGAAATCACTGAGAATGCAGCATATTGATTAACTAGAGACAGGTGACACCAATGAGAATGCACCCTATCCATTCACTAGATACCAGTGACATCAGTGAGAATGCAGCCTAGAGATTCACTGGAGGCAGATAACATCAATAAAAATGCATCCTATCAATTTACTTGGGATGAGTGACATCAATGGGAACACAACCTATCCATTCATTAGAGATTGGTGACATCAATGAGAATGCATCCTTTTCATTCACTAGAGAACAGTTACATCAATGAGAATGCAGCCTATCCATTCACTAGAAACCAGGGACATCAATGGGAATGCACCTTATCCATTCACTAGAGACTGGTGACATCACTGAGAATGCAGCCTACAGGTTTACTGAAGGCAGATAACATCAATGAAAATGCATCCTATCAATTTACTTGGGACCAGTAACATCAAAGGGAAAATATCCTATCCATTCATTAGAGATTGGTGACATCACTGAGAATGCATGCTTTCCATTCACTAGAGAACAGTGACATCAATGAGAATGCAGCCTAGCCATTCACTAGAAACCAGGGACATCAATGGGAATGCACCCTATCCATTCACTAGAGACTGGTGACATCAGTGAGAATGCAGCCTACAGGTTTACTGGAGGCAGATGACATCAATGAAAATGCATCCTATCAATTTACTTGGGACCAGTGATATCAATGGGAACACATCCTATCCATTCACTAGAGATTGGTGACATCACTGAGAATGCATCCTATCCATTCACTAGAGAACTGTGACATCATGAAAATGGAGCCTACTCATTCACCAGAGACCAGTGACATCACTGAAGGTGTAGCCTATCAATATACTAGAGAAAGGCAACATCGTTGGGAATATAGACTAGAAACTGTGACATCACTGATCACATAGCCTATCCATTCACATAAGAATGGTGACATCACTGGGAATGCGTCCTATCCATTCACTAGAGACTGGGGACTTCAATGGGAATGTAGCCTATCCATTCACTAGAGACCAATGACATTAATGAGAATGCAGCCTATCAGTTCACTAGAGACCAGTAACATCACTGAGAGTGTAGCCTATCCATTCACCAGAGACCAGTAACATCACTGAGAGTGTAGCCTATCCATTCACTGGAGAATGGAAACATCACTGAGAATATAGACTAAACTGTGACAAAACAGATCACTTAGCCTATCCATTCACATGGTGAACATTACTGGGAATGCAGCCTATCAATTCACTAGAGATTGGTGACATCACTGAAAATGAAATCTATCCATAACTAGAAAATGGTGACATCATGAAGTTTGTGGCCTATTCATTCACTGGAATCACAATTCAAAGAACCTTCTGTTTTAACATCATTTATCTATTTGCAAAAGGACAAATTGACCTATCTGAGGTCTTATGCTGCCCCACTGGTGTTGAAATTCGGGCTATTAGAAATTCATCTTGCTTTTTATGCATGTCCACTGTGAAACTACTTTGTGTCTTGTCACTATCCCACCCAGTCTAGTTTTTGGGTGGCCACATGGGAAGTTTAGTAAGGCTGTGTACACAAACAAACAGTAAGGTGCTCCATCTTGTACCTTTGATTCAAAAGGTGCATCTACCAGAGCCTTCTCTACAAAAGGTAATCTGAAAAGAGATTACCAGAGGCAGCGAGAAGTTTCCACAGGCTGATTACAGCGACAGATGTCTTAGTTCCTCCGCACGTATCGGAGAATGGCAGTATACAAAGGGCTTTATAGAGAATGGCTACATCCCAGAGCGATGACTTTAAAAGGCAAACTGTCCCTTAGTTTGATGTTGTGTTGTCTGGGGTCTTGTTCGCCTCGTCCCGTACATTCCACGGCTACCACATCACTTCCCAGCAGCCAATGGAGCTGAGTGAGAGATAGCTTGCTATCTGCAAGTCAAATTTCCCATCATTGCTTAACTCCTGCGGGATCCTGGCTCATCTCCCCTCCTTGCAGCCAGGTTTACACTCACAGCTCATACTTGCCATAGCTTGGATGCACAAACCCGCTTATAAAATCCACATTTCCAGGATTCTTTCCGCCACCCCCCCCAAGCAGTAAAATATACAAAGACGGGATGAGGAGTAAACAATTTTTTCAGCGCTAATCTGCCTTTATTTTCGCTGTTCTTTTTGGTAATGGAATTTGCAGTTGGGCTTTCTCGAGTGACGGGTAAAAATAAGTTTGGGTCTTGCGAGAGTCTCAAAAACAGATCTATAGGTGGAACACCCTGAAGTTCTCTCGCGTGTCTGCTTTAACACAGCGCACACCTCTGAGCTGACAGTCCCGAGGATGTTATGTCTGGGAGGATGCTGAGGATTCTGGGAGAAGCATGTGCTCTGTGCACCTGCTGTTAAGAACCAATTAGACTTACGTTGTGGACTTTGTCACAGCCAAAGGTCGAATCAAGGACGATAAAAGAACATAAACCTAAAATATACACATCTATGGTTTGTATTTCCTGTCTTCCTTTCTCCTCTCAGCCAGAACAAAATGTAAAAGCTACGCAGCACTGCTTTTCACTTCTATGCTTTCTTCTTGCTTCTCATTTGCAATGGAAATTTGGATCAGAGCCAATTATCATTCTCAGAACCACACGAAAATATAAAAAATATTCAACTGTCCCTCCAAGCTAAAACCAAAATCACTCAATGCAAAGTTCAGAAAAATGAACGATTTTCCAAAAAAAATTTCCATATCTATATGCAGGCCATTGCTATTAGATTGAAAGCACCTGTGGGTCCTGCCAGTTCTCGATTGATAATGTGACTTCCAGTGTTTTGCCAACGATGCCAGATTGTCTTAGGGCTCTTTCACACGGCGGCTCCGATTTCTTCTTTTTTTTTTTTTTCACGGACACGGATGACACTTGTGTCATCCGCTCCGTATGTCTGCATATTATCCCATCCGTTTGCGGATGATATACGGACATTATGTAAGTCTATGGGGATTGCGGATGACACCGCTGACATCCGATTTTGCATCCGTTCCGTTTTTTTAACGGAAGAAAAATAGAGTTCTGTTCCGTTCCAGAGCCCTTAGGGCTCTTTCACACGGGCGTTCCGTATGTCCCTATATCACCCCATCCGTTTGCGGGGGATATACGGACATAATGCATGTCAATGGGATTGAGGATGTCAGCGGATGACCATCCGCTGACATCCGATTTGTGTCCTTTCAGTTCTGTTCCGTTTTTTGGAACGGAACAGAACCCTATTTTTCTTCCGTTAACAAAACGGAACAGATGCAAAAATCGGATGTCAGCGGTGTCATCTGCTGATATCCGCAATCCCCATAGACATACATTATGTCCGTATATCATCCGCAAACGGATGGGATGATATGCGGACATACGGAGCGGATGACACAAGTGTCATCCTTGTCCGTGAAAAAAAAAAAAGAAGTCCCACAGCGGAAGAAGAAATCGGAGCGGCCGTGTGAAAGAGCCCTTAGTGTTGTCAGCACCCAAAAGGAAAATACAGTGTATATAATATTTTTTAAAAATATGACAGATCTGTATACATAAAACAATATCTTTTAATATAATTTCATATTTTATTTTAAATGTAACAAGTACCTGAATTTGATTTGGTATTGGCCTCTTATACTTCCCTATACAGTAGAAATCAGACGAGAATAGAAAGAGGGCCTCAATGCCCGCACATCTGGGTTTGCTGCATTGCGCTCACATGCTGACAAGGAACATGTTGATAGGAGGAGAGGAGACCTAAAAGTCTGTTTCTGCTCCATTACTGTCAAATCACATGCTAGAGGTGGGGAGATGATCAACATGTATGTTTGGGGAATAAATAAAATTCTTAGTACATCTCTGATATACATATACTGTACATTTCCCTGTGCTTTGGCTCTTTAAAAATGCTGCAAGTATGAAAAAAATATCTCTTGATCCTGCCATAAATCCAGTAAGCTCCTATCTTCCTGTAGCGAGCTTTCAACATAGGGCCTCTGCTGCACTGAAATTACAGGTAGTGTTGTCAGCATTGCCCAGTTTTTCCCTGTCAGATTATAGAGCTCCTCCCTTTTTTGTTATGGCGATGGGGAGGGGTTCTGTAGTCCAGCATAGAAGAACTGGGTAATACTGACTTCTTGTGATTTCAGTGCAGCAGTAGCACTATGTTAGCTCGCTACAGGAAATTAGGAGCTCACTGGATTACTGGTGGATCAACTGGTATTTTCTGTACTTTTTTAAAGAGATAAAACATGGAGAAATGTACATTTATTGCTGAGAGTGCTAAATATGTTTCTTTTTGTTTTAAAAAGAGCAACACCACATGCCAAAATATAAGGCTAACTTAGTCTTTAACGTCTTGAAACGGATTTCCAGTCTGGGGAAAAAAATAAATAAAAGTCAGCAGCTACAAATACTGAAGCTGCTGACTTTTAATATGAGGACACTTACCTGTCCAGGGAGCCCACGATGTTGGTACCCCATGCTAATCCGTCCATCGGCTTTGGGTGGAGGTGCTGGCATTGTAAGTAGGGGAAACTGGCAGTGAAGCCTTTAGGCTTCATAGTCGGTTTCCTACTGTGCATGCGCAAGTCGGGCGCCGCTTTCTGAATGGTCCCGCCATCTTCTGGGACACACACAATTCCCAGAAGGCAATGGGGGGGAAGGCACAATAAAACCGCAGAATTGACGTACCTCCCCACGGCAATACAGGATGGAAGTCCTAAAGAAAACATGCCAAAAAAGGTAAAAAAAAGTATAAAAAAAAAATATCCAAAAACAAGTCGTGTTCTTTTGTTTGAGACTGAGTTCATTTTTAATTTTTGCCTGGAACTCCACTTTAAATTTAACAAATGCTATAATGTTGGTTTAGCAGGGAAATTAATTTTCTTCAAAATCACTTTACTCATCGCTAATACCAATCTATACAGCTTTCTTAATTGCGTCTTTAGACTGCTGTCTGGGACCTGCAGGCGGTTAGCCTTGCGTGTCCTCTGTCCTGTCCAGGCCATCTATGCAATGTTGCTAAGTTCTATTTTTTGCCTACAAATCACCCTCCACCAGGTGGGAGAGACATTGTGTCCTGCATCTTTGTGTGTCAAATGATGTCACGCATTAAATTGGTCGTTGCTGGTTCGCAGCCAGCCCAGGCCCTGCGCAGAACACACAGCCTTTATGAGATTCTTGGCCCAGTCAATAGACAGGAGGTAGTCATTGTGACGGTGACTTTAATTCCTGCTAACCCCCCCAGATTTCGCTCTCTTCCTCGCCTTTCAGCATGCAGACACTCAAAAAAAACACAGAAAGCTGAGATCACGGCATTTGTCCCGAGAGTAAAATTTTCAGGAAAAAAAACTTTTAGGAAACAGTGTCTGGCAGAGGGTCCTGCAATCACGGCCAGCCTCCTGGCGCTGCCAGGGTGAGGGCAGACAGAAGCCGCGTGTTAGCCGGCTTTAAGTCTGCATCCCGGACGTATCACTGATAGATTCATAAAATTGCAGAGAGTTTTCATCTCCGCTGCAGAACCTTTTGAAGGACATTCTTGAAGGGGAAGGGGACATCATTTGACCTCTGGCTGGATTCTCTTTATTTCCAACTTTAATCCAGGCAGGCAGAATACAATACACCATTCTTGGCATTCCATGCCCCAGAGGAGCTTGCACTCTAATATGTCTAAAACACAAAAAGATACTCCAAGGCAAATAATTAAAAGACAGGACAAGCAGGGCTTATTTATTAATTTATTACAGGTATTTATATAGTGCAGATAATTTAAACAGCGCTCTACATACACTGTTAAAAATAAAGGAACACTTTTTAATCAGAGTGTAGCATCAAGTCAATTAAACTCCTGGGATATTGATCTGGTCATTTAAGTAGCAGAGGGGGTTGTTAATCAGTTTCAGCTGCTTTGGTGCTAATGAAATTAACAACAGGGGTACTAGATGAGCAACAATGAGACAACCTCCAAAACAGAAATGGTTTTACAGGTGGAGGCCACTGAAATTTTTTATCCTACTCATCTTTTCCGACTGTTTTTCACTAGTTTTTCATTTGGCTAGGATCAGTGTCACTACTGGTAGCATGAGGCGATACCTGGACCCAATAGAGTTTGCACAGGCCTAAATGATGGCACATCAATGCGTGCCATTGCCAGAAGGTATTCTGTGTTTCCCACCGCAGTCTCAAGAGCATGGAGGAGATTCCAGGAGAGAGGCAGTTACTCTAGGAGAGCTGGACACGGCCGTAGAAGGTCCTTAACCTATCTGCTCCTTTGTGCAAGGAGGAACAGGATGAGCACTGCCATAGACTTACAAAATGACCTCCAGCAGGCCACTGGTGTGAATGTCTTTGACCAAACAATCAGAAACAGACTTCTTGATGGTAGCCTCAGGGCCCAACGTCCTCTAGTGGGCCCTGTGCTCAATTGGAGCTCGATTGGCATTTGCCATTGAACACCAGAATTGGCAGTGCCCCCTGTGCTTTTCACAGATGAGAGCAGGTTCACCCTAAGCACATGTGACAGACATGAAAGGGTCTGGAGAAGCCGTGGAGAACGTTAGGCTGTCTGTAACATTGTTCAGCATGACCGGTTTGGTGGTGGGTCAGGGATGATCTGGGGAGGCATATCCATAGAGGGACGCACAGGCTTCTACAGGCTAGACAATGGCACCCTGACTGCCATTAGGCATTGGGATGAAATCCTTGGACCCATTGTCAGACCCTACGCTGGTGCAGTGGGTCCTGGGTTCCTCCTGGTGCACGACAATGCACAGCCTCATGTGGCGATCGTGTGCAGCTAGTTCCTGGAGGATGAAGAATTGATACTATTGAATGGCCCCCATGCTCGCCTGACCTAAATCCAATAGAACACCTCTGGGACATTACTGTATATTTTGGTCCATCCGACGCCACCAGGTTGCACCAGTCTGTTCAGGAGCTCAGTGATGCCCTGGTCCAGATCTGGGAGAAAATACCCCCAGGACACCATACATCGTCTCATCGTCACACAGCGCGGAGACACAGCTGCCATCTGCCTGCTCAGCGGGGGGATCGGCGGATCGATCCCCCGCTGAGAAAAACGGAGTCTGCCGACGGACTCCTATGTGTGAAAAGGACCTAAAAGGTTTTGCTTTTTCTGATACTCCCCCCCCCCCCCCATGTAATATTTTTTGCACATTTTTTAGGGGTGAGGTGGGGGAGCAGATGTTTTCCCCCCTCCCCACCTCTTGGAACACATCACAGGTCCCAGGAGGCTGCAGGTCCACTCACAAATGCAGCATAACTCATGTATGCACAGTGGGAAATTGGCTGTAAAGCCACAGGGAGTGAAGAATTGGCTCAGGTGAGGACAGTACTGGAATCCCTGGACAGGTAAGTGTCCATTTTTTAAAAAGTCAGCATCTACAGTATTTTTGGCTGCTGACTTTTCATTTTTTTTTTTACTGTCTAAAGAACCTATTTAACCACTTGACCTCCAGAAGATTTACCCCCCTTCATGACCAGGCCAATTTTTGTGATACAGCACTGCGTTACTTTAACTGTCAACTGCGCAGTCTGCCTACACTGGTGCAGCACTTTGATGTGGGTTCCGTTGCCAATGCTACCCCAGTTTCTGGCTGGGGTCCAAGTTTCACTGTTTTAGGGATTCCAGGGGACTCTGCTTACCCCGTCTCAGGGTCGGGATCAGCCGCTATTGCAGGGGCGGTCATGGTTGGGACATTGGGGGCCCCGGCAGGGTCAGTAGTTACCTACAGGACAGAATTTGTGAAGGAAGTGAGCAAGGTTTCTGACACCGTCCACTTGGCCGATGCGGCTAAGTATAAGGTGTAAGCCTGTTTTGAGGGCCCACTAGGGGCGCATTTCAGGACAGAGGTGCGGGAAAAGATATGGAAGGGTGAGTATATAGAAATTTTCTCCCTTCTGCCGCTAGAAGAGTTTAACTTAGACTGAATTAAACCAGATGGGTCCAAAAAGGAAGATGAGGAAAAGCGTTGCTATCGTCTCATCCCGGCACTTTTGGTAATTGGCTGCTGGTGTTCGCTATTTTGGCAAGTGTGATTGGGGAAAAGCAGCCCGAGAACCGTTCCACGCTTTTCTGTTACCTGGATGCCATTGGGGAGGCTCACAGGGTCTATGGGGGTCAGGCGTGGCTTCGGTTTGACGAACAGTTTCATCAGCGGATGGCCATACGGTCCTCATTGTGTTGGGACCATAAGGACATTAGCTTTTGGATGAAGCTGATGACGTTGCATAAATTGCTGGCGCTATAGAAATCCTTATTAATAATGACCTCTACGCGGGCCTCCATGTTGTTTTTTCCGAGCTTGGCCGAAAGTTCCAATACCCTGGGACAGCCGGCCACTAAGCGACAGGGATAATGTTGGCAGTACAATAAGGGAGCGTGTAGGTTTTCAAACAGTTGTCATTTCAAACATGAGTGATCCAGTTGCTGAGGCACTCACTGTCTCAATGCCTTTAAACAAGGGAAAGGACGTTCCGGAGATGCTTTGAGTAAGAGGGACGATTCCAGTGATGGTGGAAAGGATGCAGCCTTTCCTAACTAGATACCTGGACCGGGTGGCTGCTGGGCTCTTGGATTCAGGTTTAACCAAGGGTTTTCGTACTCCATGCTCGCTGACTCGTATTCCGCCCGTTTAAAAAAATTTGCGTTCCGCACTGCTACACCCTTCGGTAGTTTCTGAAAACTGCAAAAGGAGGTGTCATTGGGACGCATGTGGGGCCCATTCTGGCTCCCCCTTTCTATGATTTAGTGATTTCTCTGTTGGGGGTGGTCCCCAAGAAGGATCCCCATAAATTTAGTTTGATTCATCACCTTTTTTTTCCCGAAGGGTGGCTCTGTGAATGATGCTTTTGACCCAGGTGCTTGGCCGGCTTTTCTTCTGCTGCCTGTTCATCCGCAGAGTTTTTATCTATTGGGATGTACAGTATCTCTCAAAAGTGAGTACACCCCTCACATTTTTGTAAATATTTTATTATATCTCTTCATGTGATAATGCTGAAGAAATTACACTTTGCTACAATGTAAAGTAGTGAGTGTACAGCTTGTATAAGAGTGTAAATTTGCTTTCCCCTCAAAATAACTCAACACACAACCATTAATGTCTAAACCGTTGGCAATAAAAGTGAGTACATCCCTAAGTGACAATGTCCAAATTGGACCCAATTAGCTATTTTCCCTCCCCGATGTCGTGTGACTTGTTAGTGTTACAAGGTCTCAGGTGTGAATGGGGAGCAGGGGTGTTGAATGTGGTGTTATCGCTCTCAGTCTCTCATACTGGTCACTGGAAGTTCAACATGGCACCTCATGGCAAAGAACTCTCTGGGGATCGAAAAAAAAAGAACTGTTGCTCTATATAAAGCTGTCCTTGGCTATAAGAAGATTGAAAAGACCTTGAAACTGAGCTGCAGCATGGTGGCCAAGACCATATAGCAGTTTAACAGGAGAGGTTCCACTCAGAACAGGGCTCACCGTGGTCGACCAAAGAAGTTGAGTGCACGCGCTCAGCGTCATATCCAGAGGTTGTCTTTGGGAAATAGACATATGAGTGCTGCCAGCATTGCTGCAGAGGTTCAAGGGGTGTGGGGGGGGGGGGGGGGTCAGCCTGTCAGTGCTCAGACCACACGCCGCACACTGCATCAAATTGGTCTGCACGGCTGTCGTCCCAGAAGGAAGCCTCTTCTAATGATGATGCACAAGAAAGTCTGCAAACAGTTTGCTGAAGACAATAAGACTAAGGACATGGATTACTGGAACCATGGCCTGTGGACCGATGAAACCAAGATAAATGTATTTGGTTCAGATGGTTTCAAGCGTGTGTGGTGGCAACCAGGGTGGGAGTGTCATGGTCTGGGGCTGCATGAGTGCTTCCGGCACTGGGGAGCTACAGTTCATTGGGGGAACCATGAATGCCAACATGTATTGTGACATACTGAAGCAGAGCATGATCCCCTCCCTTCGGAGACTGGGCCGCAGGGCAGTATTCCAACATGATAATGACCTCAAACATACCTCCAAGACGACCACTGGTTTGCTAAAGAAGCTGAGGGTAAAGGTGATGGACTGACTAAGCATGTCTCCAGACCTAAACCCTATTGAGCATCTGTGGGGCATCCTCAAACGGAAGGTGGAGGAACACAAGATCTCTAACATCCACCAGCTCCGTGATGTCGTCATGGAGGGGTGGAAGAGGACTCCAGTGGCAACCTGTGAAGCTCTGGTGAACTCCATGCCCAAGAGGGTTAAGGCAGTGCTGGAAAATAATGGTAGCCATACAAAATATTTACACTTTGGTCCCATTTTGGACATTTTCACTTAGGGGTTTACTCACTTTTGTTGCCAGTGGTTTAGACATTAATTGCTGTGTGTTGAGTTATTTTGAGGGGGCAGCATATTTACACTGTTATACAAGCTGTAAACTCACTCCTTTATATTGTAGCAAAGTGTCATTTCTTCAGTGTTGTCACATGAAAAGATATAATAAAATATTTACAAAAATGTGAGGGGTGTACTCACTTTTGTGAGATACTGTATATATATATATATATATATATATATATATATATATATACATATTTTTGGAAGAAATACACTTATATGAATTGAAAAAAACAGTAAAGTTAGCCCAATTTTTTTGTATAATGTGAAAGATGATGTTACGCTGAGTAAATAGATACCTAACATATCATGCTTTAAAATTGAGCACGCTCGTGGAATGGCGACATACTACGGTACCTAAAAATCTCCATAGACGATGGTTTTAAAATGTCCACAGGTTAACTGTTTAGAGTTATAGTGGAGGTCTTGCACTAGAATAAGGCCCCTTTCACACATGGAGTCCGTTCAGATCCGTCTGTCAGTTTTTTTGGCGGATCTGAATGGATGCCCCATACATCCCTATGGGGCATCGGATGTCAGCAGAGACATGTCTGCTGACATCCGATCCGATCCGTCAAAACCGGACGGATGGAAACCCAATTTTCCATCCGTCTGACGGATCGGATTGGATGAGACAGCCGTTCCCATCCGATTCCCCCATAGAGATGAATGGGGACCTGACAGCTGTGTCTCCGCACACAGCGCAGAGACACAGCTGTCATCCGCCTGCTCAGTGGGGGATCGGCGGATCGATCCCACGCTGAGAAAAACTGAGTCTGCCGTGTGTAAAAGAGCCCTTACTGCGCTTGCTCTAACGATCAGGGGCATACCTCACATGTGTGATTTGAAGATTGTTTACATTTGTGGCTGCGACTTACGTATGCGTTCACTTCTGCATGCAGGCACAGAGGGATGGGGCGCTTCGTGTTTTTTTTTTTTTCCTATTTATTTTATTTTACTTTTTTATTTGTACACTGTCCCTTTACATTTTTTATTTTTGATCACTTTTATTGCTGTCAGAAAGAACGTAAACATCCCTTGTGACTATAATAGGCATTGACAGGTACTCTTTATGGAGGGATCTGTGGTCTATAAGTTCCCAAACCTCTCCTCTACGCTTAAAAGCATTCAAAATGCCAAGTTTGGCTGTTTTGAAAACTGTCTTTTTTTTTAAATCTGCGCCTTTAAGTCTTAAGTAAACTGGAAGTGATGTCATGACATTGCTTCCGGGTTACTAGATCCAAGACCAAATCAAAGCAGATTCCGGTCACTGGCCAGCCAGCGGGCATGCCGGCTGGTCGCTCAGGCCTCCCGATGGTACAGGAGAGCCCAGGCAAGCCGCAGAAGGCGGCGGGAGGGGGGGAAAGCCCCCTCTTGCTGCTTGTAATAACAGCTGACTGGCTGATTAGCTGCATCGGTTGTTATTACAAGAAAGCCAACTGTCTACTTCTCTTGGGCGACAGGCATCACCCTGGTACAACCCTTTGAAGTCGAAGGCCGCATATTTGCATTATGTCGGAGTCAAAGAGTTTTTGAATAGTTAATTGATTAGGAGTTTAGTTCCACTTCAACATGAGCTTTAAGCCTTGGTCTCATAGGTGTACCACAGCGTAAGGCTGTCCAAGGGCCATGTTTACCCACAATGGGATGCACAGGTGTTCTCATGCATGTCAATTGGGATGCAGCCGCTGCTCTCAATTTGACAGCCATGTGGGTGAATGGACCTGAATGCACACTGTCTACATTCAGGGCCATGCATGCGCACGCCTGTCAAATAAGGAGCAATGGCTGTGTATAGGCAGCTGCGTCCCAATTGACAGGAACACCTGTGTATCCCTGTGCAGATAAACATGGCCCTCCCACAGGCATACACTATAGCAGTGATGGCGAACCTTGATATCCCAGATGTTTTGGAACTACATTTCCCATTAAGCTCATGTACTCTGAAGTGTAGTTGAGCATCATGGGAAATATAGTTCCAAAACATCTGGGATGCCAAGGTTCACCATCACTGCACTATAGTATGCCCGATTGAATGAAGCCCTAATATTTTAAAAGACCCATGCAACCTAAAACGGATGTTTCAGCTTTTGATGGATGCCCCTAACAGTTTCTTCTGTCTTTTGGTGACTGTATTGTTGATATCTGTGGTCTGCACACCTGCTGTGCACATTATGAGGGGATCCCACCATCCCTGCTGGATGTATTTGTTTTAAATCATTGAGAATGTATCCAGAGGAGCTGAAACACACAATGTTTGGAGGGAACACCCCAAACTGCCAAGTGTGCAGAAACACAGCCAGGAATTATTGTAGGGAGATCTCTCTGTTAGAGCATCCAAGACACACAGGATTTCAGGGACTGACTGTCCATTGGGCTCCACCTATAACAAAAATATCACTTTTGGGGAGATATGTCCATTTTAAAGTAGCATTTGAAAGAAATGTGCAGCTAGCTAAAACTTTCTGAAACTGCCAGGAAACAAAAATATACCTTTCTTGTTAACATGGACATTATTAGACACTTAATGCATTCTATACACCCAAAGAAAATTGAAAAACTGAGGGGGTTAAACTAGCACATATGTCAAACACATGTAGCACTGCCCCCTTGAGGACTGCTGGATTGTTCACCTTGGGGTCCCCCTGGGTTACCGATAGAAACTGCAGCATGCACAATTTAACTCTTTACTCTCTGGCTTAGTCAATGAACAGTCTATGGGATGTAGTTGTTTTTGTGGTTTTATTTAAATTAGGGATGGGAGAAGGGAAGAGTGGGATACTCCAACTTGAACTATGCACAGTAGATGAGGACTCCTGTCTGAAGATGCAGCCAGGCTGCACATTCACCTTGCCACTTAAATTAATTTAGGATTAAGTCTCTCAGGGGTGGGGAACCTACGTCCCGGGGGCCGTATGCGGCCCTCAAAGTCATTTGGTCCGGCCCCCTGTGCAGCTGAGTCTGTGTCTCTCAGCTGATCTGTCAGAACGGATCCAATGCTTCCTGTATAGTTTTGGCTCCGTTCTGACAGTCTGAGTGAGTCACAGGCGAAGTGATATCAAATGCACTCCGCCTGTGACCAATACAGGAACCATCACCTCTTCCTCCAGCGTGGCGCCGCTGCTAGCCAGCATTTCCCGCCAGCAGCACACACAGCAGTACCAGCCAGAACCAGCAGTACCAGCCAGAGCCAGCAGTACCAGCCAGAGCCAGCAGTACAAACAGCAGTATAAGCCAAAGCCAGCAGTACCCACAGCAGTACCAGCCAGAGCCAGCAGTACTCACAGCAGTACAATCCAGAGCCAGTAGTACCCACAGCAGAACCAGCAGTACCCACAGCAGTACCAGCCAGAGTCAGTAGTACCCACAGCAGTACCAGCCAGCAGTACCCACAGCAATACCAGCCAGCAGTACCCACAGCAGTACCAGTCAGCAGTACCAGCCTGAGCCAGCAGTACCAGCCAGCAGTACTAGCCAGCAGTACCAGCCAGCAGTACCCACAGCACAGTACCAGCCTGAGCCAGCAGTACCCAAGGCAGTACCTAGAGCACAGTACCAGCCTGAATCAGCAATACCCACAGCAGTACCAGCCTGAGCCAACAGTTCCAGCCAGCAGTACCCACAGCACAGTACAAGCCAGCAGTACCAGCCTGAGCCAGCAGTACCCACAGCAGTACCAGCCAGCTGTACCCACCAGCAGTACCAGCCAGCTATACGCACCAGAATTACCCGCCAGCAGTTCTTTTCAAAACTTACCACCACAAAGTCGACTGCGCTCCAGACTGACCGACGCAAAACTGGAAAACCAGTTGCGAGTAGCAACATCATCAATACCAGCTAACATCACACACCTCACCAAAGAGAAGCAGTTGCAGCCATCACATTAGGGGTGAGTTAATTACATTTTTGACCAAATATAACAGGCACGTTTTTAAGTTGATCATTTTGTACGGCCCCCAAATGATTTTATAAATACCCAAATGGCCCTTGGCAGAAAAAAGGTTCCCCACCCCTGCTCTATATAGATGACTTGTTAGGATGAATTATCTTTGGGATACACACCTAGTACCCCCTTTCTCTCCACCTTCTGACACCTGTCCTCTGACTATCCTTCACCGGAGTGGCCCCCCTCAGGTCAGGCCCCTAGACACGATCCCTTGTACTCACAATACTGTTTTTCAAGAGTCTCCAGTGTCTCTACCTCTTCAGTCAGCTCTCATGGACCTCTGAGTTCAGCTCCTTCCTTCTGGTCCCCAGGCCGGCCGCCTGTGACCGTATGCCACTGCTACAGAGGAGGAGGCAGCCGCCACCCTCCCTCTGAGACTCTGCTCACCAGCCAAAGACCCTGCAACACAAGTACTCCTGGCTTTTATACCACACTCCACAATGCATCGAGACAATCAGTCTGTGCCAATCACTGGGGCTGTATTGAAAGCCTGTGTACCCATTGATCAGAGTTCCTCCACTGTCCAATATGCCTCCCTATTGGACCAGTGTGAAACACTCCCTAGACTAGATGAATCACACACTGAGCACTATGAGCAGACCTAACTCACAGATTCTGCTCTCTGGTAGGCAGAAAGCAATATAGATTGGCCTGCTGCTCCTCTGATAGGCAGACAGAGCCAAAAACTATACTCTTTCCCTAGCACCTACCCAAGAGGGTGCTACACACAAATCCAGCCCACCAGGCCTTATCATGTAGCCTTGGTTTTGCGGACCTCCATTCGTCCACCTTCAGCTCTTACCCTCCACTCCTCGCTGTCACTTTTAAACCAGAAGCCTTCAGTGTTTGCAAGGAACAGCTTTGCTCTCATCAGCTTCTGGATCTAACAGATCCTTGCACACATTCATGGTGGGGCATGTTGGGGACAGATCTCCAGAATCTGATAGAAAGAAGGATCTCACTGCAAGGCAAGGCAGAGCCGCCTTCACAAGGAGGTACTAGAGCCAGGCCAGGTAGGAGGGAGTAGACATGTGAGGAAGTGTAAGAGACGCTCAGTGCGCGTGCCCAGGCACACGGGAAGCAATGTGCGAATGCGCATGCGCCAATGCGCGAACACGCCAATGCGCCAATGCGCGAACGCGCCAATGCGCGGACGCGCGAACGTGCGTACGCAACGTGCGCACGCAATTGGCGCCAAACGGCCTATTTATACCAGGCGGTGACAGGAGCACATTGCTGAGTGGTCTTTCAGCTTGTGTTCCTGTTTACCTGTGCCCTGACCTGCTTGTGGATTTCCCGTTACACCGACCCGGCTTGCCTTTTGACTCTCCTTGGATTCCTGCCTGCCTTGTGACCTCAGCCTGTCTTTGACCCTGCCTTGCCTTATGCCTTTGTACCTTGCTGCCAGACTGTGTACCGACTTCGGCTTGTATCCTGACTCCGCTTCTGCCTCACGTTCCTGTACCCGTGCTGTCCGGCTGTTGACAACCCCTTGGCTTGTGTTCCGATTACGCTCCTGCCTTCTCATCCAGCATCACCGAGTTCCAGTTTCAGGTGTTCATCCGGTGATCCACAGCCATCAGTCTTCTGCCAAGACATCACCTGCTATACCGGCCCTCAACCCCTTGGCTTGTGTTCCGATTACGCTCCTGCCTTCTCATCCAGCATCACCGAGTTCCAGTTTCAGGTGTTCATCCGGTGATCCACAGCCATCAGTCTTCTGCCAAGACATCACCTGCTATACCGGCCCTCGTGCCACTCTGTGTCTTACATCCCCTGTCATCTCTACCAGGGGTGTTGGACAGGAGGTGCAAGAGAAGCCCCCTCTACAGCTTGGTCTCCACCAGGTACGTGATAGTACCACTCAGCCAGATGTCGGAGACTGAGAGAGGGGCTTCACCTCTAGAGGCAGTATGCCAGCAACTTGCTTCGCTTACCCAAGCAGTCAAATCCTTGCAAGAGGGTTACTTCCAATTAGAGGGTCGCATCCAATCCATGGCTTCTACCCCGGCAACCCCGGCACCTGGGACCTCCATGCCCGAACGGGCTCTATCCACACCTTCAGTGGTTTTGCCACCACCGGAACCTCGGGTACCTGCTCCAGAACGATTTTCGGGTGACCGACACAAATTCCGGGCTTTCAGGAATTCTTGTGAGCTATACTTTGCCCTGCAGCCACGGACTTTCTCACTTGAATCCACCAAGGTGGGGTTCGTAATCTCTCTACTTCTCGGAGAGCCGCAATCCTGGGCCCACCGTCTCCTGGAACAAAATGATATAGCCTTGAACACCATCTCATAATTTTTCGAAGCGATGGCGCAGCTTTATGACGACCCCCAGCGATCTGTTACAGCCGAAGCAACCCTACATACATTACAACAAGGCCGCCGCCCTGCTGAGGACTATGTCGCCGAATTCCGCAGATGGGCTTCCGATACAGGCTGGAATGATGCAGCCTTACGGCATCAATTCCGTCTCGGCCTATCAGAGGGCCTTAAGGATGAACTTGCCAGAGTGGGTACGCCTGATTCTCTTGATGACCTTATTAGTCTTACTATCCAGCTTGACCGCAGGCTCAGGGAGCGGAGAGTGGAAAGAGCTGGAAGTTCCAGACCTACCTGGATGTTGCCTCAAGTGCCGTCACCTCCGGCTTTTCGTCCACCTGTCGCTTTCCCCACAACCTCCAGTGTGGAGCCCATGCAACTCGGACTTTTACGTTCTCCACTAACCACTGAGGAGAGATTGCGAAGACGCCGAAACAACTTATGCCTCTATTGTGGGGAAGCCGGACATTACCTTCAGACCTGCCCGGTGCGGCCTAGTAAGTCTCAGTTTGCTTTTCCTTCTTACCTTGCAAACAGTTCTGGGAAGGATCTGTCCACTCACATTACTCTACCTCTCTCACTACAGATTCTCGGAAAGACCATCCAAGTCCCAGTCATTATTGACTCCGGCGCTTGCAGCTGCTTCATGGACAGTGACTTTGCTCAGCGTCATCAGATCCCTCTGCAAGCGAAAACCCGTCAGTTATCTATCCATCTAGCTGACGGATCCCATCTCAAGTCCGGGCCTATAACCCAAGAAACCTGCCCATTACTGGCTATCTCTAATAAAGGCCACCGAGAATACTTGTGCTTGGATATTATCCCATCTCCTCTGTTCCCTATCATTCTCGGTATCCCATGGCTACAAGCACACAATCCTCAGATAAACTGGAAGTCAGGAGAAGTGGCATTTCCATCCACCTATTGTCAACAAAACTGCTTCCAGCCCAGTCCAGGGAAACCTGCATCACTTTTGGGCCTGCAACCTGATCCCTCTGCATCCCAACTTGTGCCTGCAGCTTACCATGAGTTCTTGGAAGTCTTTGATAAACAGAAAGCAGACATCCTACCACCTCACCGGTCGTATGACTGCCCAATTGAACTTTTACCAGGTGCTGAGATACCGTTTGGGCGTATCTTCCCCCTCTCTGAACTAGAACTTGAGGCATTACGCCTTTACATCGACGAAAACCTGAAAAAAGGCTTCATCCGGCCCTCTACGTCCCCCGCAGGGGCTGGTATTTTCTTCGTTGAAAAGAAGGATCATTCTCTACGCCCCTGTGTTGATTATCGGGAGTTGAACAAGGTTACTGTCAAAAACAGATACCCCCTGCCCTTAGTTCCTGAACTTTTCCAACGTTTCAGGGCAGCCACGGTATTCACAAAACTTGACCTACGTGGAGCATACAACCTAGTACGGATCCGTGAGGGCGACGAGTGGAAGACCGCCTTTCGCACAAGATTCGGCCACTTCGAGTACCTTGTCATGCCCTTTGGATTATGCAATGCTCCAGCTACTTTTCAGCATTTCGTGAACAATATTTTCAGAGACTTCCTTGATTTGTTTATGATTGTCTACCTTGACGATATTCTTATCTTTTCAGGTTCCATTGAAATGCACCGTGAACATGTCAAGAAGGTTCTCGGCCGCCTAAGAGACCATGGATTATACGCAAAGGCTGAGAAATGCGAGTTCGAAAAGGAATCAATCCAATTCTTGGGACTCGTCATTTCCACTTCTGGGATCTCCATGGACCCCCAAAAGGTCAAATCGATCCTCGAATGGCCCACTCCCACAGACAGGAAGAGCACACAAAGGTTCATTGGCTTCGCTAATTTTTACCGCAAGTTTATCAAGAACTTCTCCGCCATTATGCTTCCAGTCACCCAGCTAACAAGGCAAGGCACCCGTTTCCAATGGACACCGGCAGCACAAGCTGCGTTTGACCAGTTGAAGATTCTATTCACTACTGCACCTATCTTACGACACCCAAATCCCGCTCTGCCCTATGTTCTCGAGGTGGATGCTTCAGAAAATGCCATAGGTGCCATCCTGTCACAGCGTTCAGGTACGAAATCTCTTATTCATCCTGTTTTCCATGTGTCCCTACTGAAGCCTACCAGACCCAATCCATTTCCTGACCGAGAGTCGGATCCACCTCCGCCTGAAACTATTGATGGCAACGAGGAATACGAGGTTGAAGCAATTTTAGACTGTAGGAAAAGAGGAGGTACTGTCCAGTACCTGATTAAATGGAAGGGCTATGGCCCGGAAGAAAATTCTTGGGAACCAGAAGCCAACCTCCATGCTACGGATCTAATTCAAACCTTTTTTCAGCTTCAAGATGTTGCAGATGGGCATCCGGAGGCCGCCCATTGGGGGGGGGCAATGTAAGAGACGCTCAGTGCGCGTGCCCAGGCACACGGGAAGCAATGTGCGAATGCGCATGCGCCAATGCGCGAACACGCCAATGCGCGAACGCGCCAATGCGCGGACGCGCGAACGTGCGTACGCAACGTGCGCACGCAATTGGCGCCAAACGGCCTATTTATACCAGGCGGTGACAGGAGCACATTGCTGAGTGGTCTTTCAGCTTGTGTTCCTGTTTACCTGTGCCTGACCTGCTTGTGGATTTCCCGTTACACCGACCCGGCTTGCCTTTTGACTCTCCTTGGATTCCTGCCTGCCTTGTGACCTCAGCCTGTCTTTGACCCTGCCTTGCCTTATGCCTTTGTACCTTGCTGCCAGACTGTGTACCGACTTCGGCTTGTATCCTGACTCCGCTTCTGCCTCACGTTCCTGTACCCGTGCTGTCCGGCTGTTGACAACCCCTTGGCTTGTGTTCCGATTACGCTCCTGCCTTCTCATCCAGCATCACCGAGTTCCAGTTTCAGGTGTTCATCCGGTGATCCACAGCCATCAGTCTTCTGCCAAGACATCACCTGCTATACCGGCCCTCGTGCCACTCTGTGTCTTACATCCCCTGTCATCTCTACCAGGGGTGTTGGACAGGAGGTGCAAGAGAAGCCCCCTCTACAGCTTGGTCTCCACCAGGTACGTGATAGGAAGCTTTGGGGTTGGGGCTTCACACTGTGCATAACGCACCCATGAACTCTGCACTTTGTACATAGCGTTCTTCTGAATTCTCCTCTCTGTACATGATAAACTCCTGAACCCTGCAGTCTGTACGTAACAAACTCCTGAACCCTGCGCCGTGTACATAACCAACTCCTGCTCCCTGCACTCTGTACGTAGCTCACCCCTAAACACCTCACTCTGTACATAGTGCACTCCTGAACTCTGCACTCTGTGCATAGTGCACCCCTGGAACTGCACTCTGTACGCAACACAGTCCATACATCCATTGAAACAGTTCTGCTATACCAAAGTAACCCTTAATGATAAACAGGATGAGATAGAGACTCATGTGCTCGGATAGCCCCAGTACTCAGCATTCCTAACGTCCAATAAAAGAGAAAAAAAAAAACTGGCACCACAATGTTTTAAAAATAAAACATATACGATTTTAATAAATTCATCAAATTAAAGGAATCAACACCTGTAGTTATTGATCTATTTCAACCTCTTACATAGTCCTCAGTCATAATAATTATGACTAAGGTCTATGTAAGAGGCTTTTTACATAGGTCTTAGTCATAATAATTATGACTAAGGCCAATGTAAGAGACTGAGGCAGGTCAATAACTACAGGTATTGATTCCTTTTATTGGATGGATTTAATAAAATCATATGTGTTTTATTTTTGAGACATCGGGGTGCTGGATTGTTTTCTCTTTGACTGTACCTAACACACTCCTATACTCTGCACTCTGTACTTAACTCACTCCTATACTCTGCACTCTGTACGTAGCACAATGCTGAACTCTTTACTCTGTACGTAGCTAACTCAACTCTGTACTCTGTACATAGCGTACGCCTGAACTTTGCACTCTGTACGTACGTACCCCTAAACCCTGCACTCTGTACATAGCACACCCCATACAACCGGCCATTTGAGGGCAGCCATAGTTCTCATGTGGCCCGCAATGAAATTGAGTTGACACCTCTGAGTTAAAGGGTATCTAATTCTCTAAATCCAAAAAAAAAAAAAAAAGATCATAAGTTGCAGCTTACCAGTTTTTAGATGTGGTGGTTGCATTAGTCTTCTTTTTTCAGGCACATTTATTTTTACCTGGTGATCCTGCCAGAAACACACTTTTTGTTCTAGGATGGCAGCACTAATTTGCTATACTGTATTTATGGAGGAACCATGTTGTCAAGGTAAATCTATGAAATCTTTACCCCTTTCCTTTTCTCAACATAACATGGGGTGGGTTTGTAGTCACTACACATTTCCTAATAACATTACTTGAGATAACACAGGCCATAGCTCCCAACTGTCCCTGATTTCAAGGGACTGTCCCTGATTTGGAACAAAGTCCCTCTTTCCTCCTCATTTGTCCCTCATTTTGGTCTGATCTATATAGTTGTATATAAAATGCACTTTTTATCTTCCAAAAAGTGTTTCCCAGTGCTAAACCTTGCATCCAATTTTTAAATTGCTGCATTTGTAAATTTCAAAAGCCAATATAAAGGAGTGTGGGTTTACCTAAAAATTTTCTTTTACATAATTCTCCTTGAAGGGGGCGTGACGTGTCTTTTGCCTACATACATTTGCTAATATGTGTCTCTCATTCCCATCTCAAAAAGTTGGGAGGTATGCACAGGCAGAGTGCAAGGAAAACAATGGATTTCTGGCAGGATCAGCAGGTATTTTTTGAACTTATAGAACAGAAACAACAAAATGCTTTTATGGTAAAGTATATTTAACAGACTGTGAGGAAGCAAATACAAAAATTTCATTGTTAGAGTATGTAGCAGGATTCCCAGCCGTTTTGCTGGATATGGGTCCCCCTGGGCAACCGGGTGCAACAAAAGTACCCTTGTGCATATTTCTCCAATTGTGAGCGCTGAGACAATGACCAGTCCAGTATCTTTGGGTTTTTTAGGTTTATTTGAGAACTTGGATAGGAGAAGGGAATGAATGGGATACTCCTTTGGCTCAACTATGCACACTTTGCTAGGGACAACTGAAAATGCTTCTTGGCGCTGACTTGACGCTGGCTAAATGCCGGTCAACGCCGGTTGACGCTGCTCAATGCTGGCTTGATGCCCATTAACTCAGAACTGACTTTGGACTGCTTTCTCACTTAAAGAAGTCCTTTCTTTAGCTCCCTAAGCATTCCTTGCTGAGGGAGCTATATATGCTGCTGCTGCGATGCTAAACACTTCAGGGCCCACACCGGCACCCTCTTTCTCTCACTTATCTTCAGGGCTTCAACACTAGCACCCCCTTTCTCTAAACCTCCTCCTCAGGTTAGCTGGCTCCTGGATCCCCTTGACCTTCTGGAGTGGTCCCCTCTCCTAGGCAGACCCCTGGGCAGTCCCAAGTACTCACAATACTGTTTTTCCCCAAAACCTCTGCCCAGCAGCTCCACTCGGTCCACAGCACTCTGGATCCCTCTCTGCAGCCCAGCTCAACCTTCGTTCTCTAGGCCGACCGCCCAGGACACTCTCACTTGCGCTGACAGGAGGAGAGGCAGCCGTCACCCTCCTCCTGGGACTCTGCTTCCCGCCAAAGACACCCTGTCATGTGCTCCCCTCAGACTTATATCCCATCCCAAGATGAATTGCGGCAGAATCTGCCCTCTGGGATAGATACAAGCCCTGGTGTACTATTGGCTAGGTTTCCTCCATTGTCCAATGAGAGCCCTCATTGGACATAGTGGGGAGACTCCCCAGACCCAACAGACACCCTGAGTAACACATGACAGCCTAACAAATTGATCAGGCCCACCTGATATGCGGACAGGGCCACCCATATGCTTCTTCCTAGCACCTACCTAGGAGGGTACTACAAGTATAAATACATTTAGCACTACTATCAGCCTGCCTCCACATGCCAAGGTTCTAGGTGTAATTCTGGGCCCCTAAACTATCCCACATCCCATCCCTGTACAAATCTTGTCACCTCAACCTCCACAACATCTCCAAAATATGCCCCTTCCTAAGCAATGACACCATTAAGCTCCTAGTTCACTCCCGGGTCATCTCCCGCCTTGACTACTGCAACTCCCTCCTCATTGGATTACCTTTACATAGGCTTTCCCCTCTTTAGTCCATAAATGCTGCAGCCAGACTTATCCATCTTACCAATCGCTCAGTGTCTGCTACTCCTCTCTGCCAATCCCTTCACAGATTCCACTCACCCAACAAATTAAATTCAAAATACTAACGACAACTTACAAAGCTTCCACAACTCAGCCCCCAGCTACATCACTAACCTGACTCAAAACACCAACCTAATTGTTCTTTTTGTTCCTCCCAGGACCTCCTTCTCTATAGCTCCCTTGTCATCTCCTCCCATGATCACCTCCAGGGCTTCTCCCGAGCCTCTCCCATCCTCTGGAACTCCCTAGCTCAATCTGTCTGACTATCTCCTACTCTGTTTGCTTTTAGACGATCCCTGAAAACCCTTCTTTTCAGAGAAGCCTATCCTGCCCCTACCTAACAACTGTACTTTTATTTTCTCCATCAGATCATCTCCCACAGCTATTACCTATTGTATCACTTAAACCTCCCTTCTAGATTGTAGGCTCTAACAAGCAGGGCCCTCTGATTCCTCCTGTATTGAACAGAATCGTAACTGTTAAAGGTGGGGCGAAACGCGTTGATGTATTCCCGGTTGCGCCGAACCATTGAGGTCACTTCCTGTCCTCCATGGAACGCACGCCAGACGGCATTCCCGAAAGAGCTGTATTTTTCCTTAAAGTGCCTCTACACGCATCTTTCTGTAAGTAATATTCTATGCGCAAATACATTTTTCTCAAATGGATTTCACTATGTTGACTATTTAGTTTGCTTGAGCCCTAAAGACCCCTTGCAAGGCGATGCCCAGTGACAGAGTGTTAACATCGAACAGGTGGAATAACGATTCATCTCACCAGTTTTAAGCTTCTTTGACCCCCAGACTAAAAGACGGAGGGTCCATTGTTTCTGGTGAGTGGGGATTCAGGAGGGGAGTGATACACCCCGCACTGCTTTTTGGTTTGAAGCATTCCAGCACTTTCTTTACCTTCAAGCACTTTCGTATACTTTGTGGATATTTTTGGAGCTCTATTGCACTGTATATGCATATTTTTTGGACATTTTAGAGCACTATTGCACTTCTATAAATTGTAGCACTTTATTGTGGTTACATATTTTTGCACATAAACACTTTAATATATAATTTATGATTGTTATATAATTCTTGTAAGTGGAAGAGCTGTTTTTTTTTTGTTAGTATTTATTTCTGAGTTTTATACTTGGTGGACAGCAGCTGCACATTTTATCTCTTTAATTTATGGTTATACCTAGCGTGGGTTTTTTTTAATATTCTGGTATTGTAACTGTACTGTCTGCCCTTAGGCCCTGTTCACACCTGCAAAACAAAACAATATATCTGGCGCAGAGGTGATTCACAATAGTAAAACAATAGAATGAAAAATCAAGTCCATATAATAATGTCCATCAATAGGCATAGAACGTACGATGTACAGTATAAATGGCGGGAGCTATCCTCAGAGTCTAACAGGCTCTATGTCTGAAGGAAGAAGAAGGGGAATTTTTTATAAAAATTAATATACTACACTTAGGTGGCGCTTCCTTCTTGCCTTCCCCCTGTTCACACCTGAGCATTTTTCAACTCATAAAACGCTCATCTCTGATGTCTCAAAACGCCCAACAAGCAAAATCCCATTCATTTCAATGGCTCCTGTTCACATATGAGCGTTTTGTCGCCTGAAGCAAAATGCATGAAGCTCCAAAAAAGTACATGAGCTTCTTTTTTGGCAGATTACTAGCGTTTCTGTTAGATGTCAATGTCTGCCTCCAAACACCTGCAAAAAACGCCTGAAAAAGCGCCTGAAAAATGCCAAAAAAAAAACAAATGACCTGAAAACTATAAGCTCAGGTGTGAATGAAGCCTCATGTTATAAAGTGCTGCACAAACTGTTGGTGCTATATTAATCCTGTATAATAATAGTAATAATAAAATACACAACTTTTTTTCTAACATTTTTGGATCATGGAAAGACTTACAATACCAGAAACCATTAATTTCATTGCCTCGTATCCTTCGCATTCTCAGACTCGGCAGTATCATATCCGCAGGACCCATTTCAGTGACTCAGATTCGTCTGGGACGGTTCCGGCCCTTGTACTCTTATCAGCAGGTGCTCAGAATCCCAGGAATTTATACTAAAAAAGATAACACAGGAATCTGGTCTGAAAATATTTCATATATTTCTTTGTTTACATAAAAAATTACTTTTAAATGATTCTCTGATGGAGTAAATATGGTGTTCTGCATCCAAAATAGAAATGTGTGAACAGACCTTCCTCGCAGCGGGATGTGTTGACTCCTATTCCCACACCTGTTTGTTGTTTTTCTGCAGGTTACAGAGTACTAGCCACACCAGCCGGATGGAGACAAGCTGACATATTGCACATGTAGCTGAATATTTCAGAGGGGTGACACCATCACTTTTCTGGGAATGTAAGGAATCAGTTTATAAGATCTAAAACTAAATTTGCCTGGGTCTGTCCATCTATCCGGGACATTGCTAGGATTGTAAAAGACCTGGGGACCCTTTGGGCACCATGTGTAGTGCAGCCTGCCACAGTGAGTGTGGACAAATTTCGTTAGCAGTGGGGGGGACCGCATGTTTAACCACTTGCCGACCGCCAGCAGTACATATACTGCGGCAGGTCGGCTCGGTCCTGCGAAACAACGTAACTGTGCGACACTTCGTGGGAATGCCAGTGGGGGGCGCCTGCCTCCATTTGCCACTAGGGAAGCCAATTTGCGGGTCCCGCGGCCGCGATTGCCATCAGGCACCCGCAATCACTCCCCGTGGAGACAGAATGGCGCTCTGCCATTGTAAACACAGCAGATGTCAGTTCTGTCAGTTATGAACACAGGGATCCTGTGTTCCTCTTATTTAGGAACATAGGTCTCTGTGTTCATGCAGCAAGCCCATCCCGCACAAAGTTAGAAAGCACCCCCTAGGGACACATTTAACCCTTTGATTGTCCATGGTGTAAAACCCTTCACTGCCAGTGCCATTAGTACAGTAACAGTGGATATTTTTTAGCACTGATTACTGTAGTAATGTCACTGGTCCCCCCAAAAGTGTCTAAAACGTTAGGGGTCCGATTTGTCTGCCGCAGTGTCGCAGTCCATCTAAAAATCGCTGATTGCCACCATTACTAGTAAAAAAAAAAGAATCTTTCCCCTAGTTTGTAGACTTTTGCGCAAACCAATCAATATACACTTATTGGGATTTTTGTTTTACCAAAAATATGTAGCAGAATACAAATTGGCCTAAAATGATAAAAAAAAAATTGATTTTTAATTTTTTTTATTGGGAATGTTATATAGCAGAAAGTAAAACATTTTTTTTTTCAGAATTGTTGCTCTTTTTTTTGTTTATAGCGCAACAAGCACAGGTGATCAAAAACCACCAAACGAAAGCTCTATTTGTGGGAAAAAAAAAGGAGATCAATTTTATTTGTGTACAGCCTCGCATGACTGCGCAATTGTCAGTTAAAGTAAGGCAGTGCTGTATCACAAAAAATGGCCTGGTCTTTAAGGGGGAAAATCTTCCGGTCCAGAAGTGGTTGAATAAAACTCTCATCTATCTACTTTCTCAATGCACGACACACATACGTCACAGTTTTTGTGCTCATAATATACTGTAGGCTTTAAAGTGTTTGTTACCCTAAAAAAAAAAAAAAAAAGGATCTTGTTCCCTTAAAACATGTTATACAGCACTGTGCTTGTGCTGTATAATTTGGCCCCTTCTATCACCTGCAACACCTGGCTGATCCTGCTTGGTTCTGCCCTCCCCCCTGTGCGCTGACTACGGTTTATCATGGCTGATGAGCCCAACACCATGGTCAGTTTACGTGCCTCTGTCATCTGCACCTCTCCTGTCTCTCCTGTGTCCTCCACCCCGCTCCCTGGAGCCTGTCTGCTCCGCCAATTAACGATCCTCCTCTCCTGCTGCTCATCTCATAACTATTGTATAAGCATGCCATCCCCTCTGTTATATAACGCTATGTGTCCCTGTGCTGTATAAAAAAGATGCTGATTATACCTTATATCAGAGCGTCTCCCAATGCTCAGCTGACTCCTCGGATCTCTCTCCTCTCACCTCCCTGGCTGACATCAGCGACAGTGCTCAGCCCTGTCCGCTATAGCTGTCAGCCGGGTGGAGGAGAACCGAGGAGTCACGTGAGCGCCGGGAGACGCTCTGATATAAGGTATGATCAGCATTTTTTTAAACAGCACAGGCACAGGGACACATAGCGTTATATAACAGAGGGGATGGCATGTATATACAATAGTGGGTTAACAACCACTTTAATTGTGTTTACACAAGTGAGAGCCTCACAAACATGTATATACCTCAGCACAATAATTTTATAAAAATTAAATACATACGCATTTCTGCTCAAATGAAATAAATATAGAGGTAACATAAGTGTAGAAGTGATCATTCCTTCCTGCCTTCTATATACCATAGTGATCCTCCCTGCCTTCCATTTACCATAGTGATCCTTCCTGCCTTCCATGTACCAAAGTGATCCTTCCTTCCTTCCATGTGCATAGTGATTCTTCATTCCTGCCTTCCACGTGCCTTAGTGATCCTTCTTGTCTTCCATGTGTCGTAGAGATACTTCTTGCCTTCCTTGTGCCTTAGTGATTCTTCCTTCCTGCCTTCCATGTGCCACAGTGATCCCTCTGTCCTGCCTTCTATGTGCTATTGTGGTCCTTCCTGCCATCCATGTGCCATAGTGATCCTTCCTGCCTTCCATGTACTATAGTGATCCTTCCTGCCTTCCATGTACTATAGTGATCCTTCCTGCCTTCCATGTGCCATAGTGATCCTTCCTGCCTTCCATGTGCCATAGTGATCCTTCCTGCCTCCCATGGGCCACAGTGGTCATTCCTACCTTCCATGTATCAAAGTGATCCTTCTTCCATGTGCCAAAATGATCCTTCCTTCCTGCCCTCCATGTGCCATAGTGGTCCTTCCTTCCTTCTATGTGCCTTTGTGATCCCTTATGCCTTCCATGTGTCAAAGAGATTCATCCTGCCTTACATGTGCTTAAGTGATCCTTTCTCCTTTCAATGTGCCATAGTGATCGCTCCGTCCTGCCTTCTATGTGCCATAGTGATCCGTCCTGCCTGTCATGTGTCATTGTGATCTTTTCTGCCTCCTATGTGCCATAGTGATCCTTCCTGCCTTCCATGTGCCACAGCGACCCTTGCTTCCTTTCATGTGGCATAGTGATCCTTCATCCTGCCTTCAATGTACCAAAGCGATTCCTGCTGCCTTCCATGTGCCATAGTGATGCTTCCTGCCATCCATGTGCCATAGTGATCCTTGCTGCCTTCCATGTGCCATAGTGACTCTTCCTGATTTCCATGTGCCATAGTGATCCTTCCTGCCTTCTATGTGCCCTAGTGATCCTTCCTGCCTTCCATGTGCCAAAATGATCTTTCCAAGTTTTCCATGGGCCATAGTGATCCTTCCTGTCATCCATGTGCCGTAATGATCCATCCTGCCTTCCATGTGCCCTAGTGATATTTCCTGCCTTCCATGTGCCATAGTGATCCTTGCTGCCTTTCATGTGTCATAGTGAACCTTGCTGTCCTCCATATACTATAGAGATTATTCCTACATTCAATGTACCATAGTGACCCTTCCTGCCTTGCATGTGGCATTGTGATCCTTTATCCTGCCTTCCATGTACCAAAGTGATCCTTCCTGCCTTCCATCTGCTATAGTGATGCTTCCTGTCATCCATGTGCCATAGTGATCCTTGCTGCCTTCCATGTACCATAGTGATCCTTCCTGGCTTCCATATGCCATATTGATCCTTTCTTCCTTCCATGTGCCAAAATTATCTTTCCTTTATTCCAAGTGCCATAGTGATCCTTCCTGCCATCCATGTGCCATAGTGATCCTTCCTGCCTTCCATGTGCTGTAGTGATTTTTCCTGCCTTCCATGTGCAGTAGTGATTTTTCCTGCCTTCCATGTACTAAAGTGATAAAGTGATCTTTCCTGTCTTCCATGTACTAAAGTGATCTTCCCTGCCTTCCATGTACCAAAGTGATCCTTCCTGCCTTCCATGTGCCATAATGATCCTTCCTGCCATCCATGTGCCATAGGAATCCTTCCTGTCTTTCATATGACATAGTGATCCTTCCTTCCTGCCTTCCATGTACCATATTGATCCCTCCTTCCTTTCTTTCATATATAATAGTGATCCTTCCTTCTATATACCAGTAATTCTTTCCTCTCTCCCCAAGAGTTGGTTCACACTGGAGACTCTAGCTTGTGGCACAGCAATCAAACCATATTTTATAGGTAGAAGGGAGGCCCTTAAGCCCCTCCCACTATCATGTTTGCCCACACCCAGTTTTTTGCTGCATTGCAGGCCACTATCTCACTAAAATGTCCTTCATTCTCAAGTTCAAAAGTTGGGAGGTATGACACTGAGAAGCAACAAAGGATGAATACTATTGGAAACAAAATTTTATTTTAATTACTTGTAGACTGCCCATCCACAATGTCCAGCAGACGGACGGCCTGTACAGGCACAGCGATATACTGGTACGTCGCTGCCTGTCTCTGGGTTTAGGGTGTATGCATGCGCACCTTCCACCCCCCCCCCCCCTCCCACTGACACCTACTGTAATGATTGTATACAATAATTCAAGGCCAGGATTTAACAACAGAATTAAACCAGGGCTTTGTACGGAGGGAAAGCAGGGATAAGATACAAAGTGATTATTAGTAAAAAGCAGCACACATTACACACATTAACACTTGTTGGGCACACAGATAACCCTTTGATCGCCCTAGATGTTAATCCCTTCACAGGTCGTGTCATTAGTGTAGTGACAGTGTATAGTATTAGCACTAATCACTGTACTAGTGTCATTGGTGATGTCAGTGGCAGTTAGTCAGATCATAGCCAGTGTAAGTTAGTCTCAGATTGTCCACCGCACTATCACAGTTACACTATAAGTCGCTGATCACCACCAATAGTAGTATAAAAAAAAAAAAACTTGAGCCCAAGTCAAGTTTACCCAAATACTAATGTTCTGGAGCTAGCCAATTAGTAATCAGTTGAGTTTGACTCGGGCTCGGTGTGGATTTGGAATGGCCTCTGTTTAAGTGCGCAGTGACATCTTGGGGCCTTTCCAGCAAATTTGAAAGCATCTGCAAGGAGGAGGCATGGGGGAGAGGAGGACTAAGCGTGCAGGCAATTACAGGTTAGAGTGTGACACAGTCAGTCAGTTACTCTATTGGGGGTCACAGATAAAAGGGGTTAGTGAAGACACTAAGGTAAGGGGGGACACTGATATAAAGGTCCCCACTTATATCAGTGTCCTCACTCCCCTCTTACATCAGTGAACCCCTTTACCTTAGTGTAGTCACACTGCAGACTCTGGTGTAAAGGGGAACTCTGCGGACCCTGATGTAAGGGGGAATGTTGTGGACTCTGGTGTAAAGGGGAACTCTGGTGTAAGAGGTTCTCTGGTCACCAGAGCCCCCTCTTACATCGGACTTCACAGAGTTCCCCCTTATATCAGAGTTAGTAGAGTTACAGTGCAAGGGGAACTCTGCGGAATCTGAGGTTAGGAGAAACTTTGCAAACTCTGATGTAAGGGGGGGCTCTGGTGACCAGACAATCTCTTGCACCAGAGTTCCCTTTTACACCAGAGTAAACAACATTCCCCTTTACATCAGGGTCTGCAGAGTTTCCGCTTGCACTGTAAGGCAAACCCTGCAGATTCTGATGTACTGTAAAGGGGATCTCTGATGTAAAGGGGGCTCTGGGAACACTGGGAACTCTGATGCAAGGGGGGATTCTAATGTAAGAGCAGGAAGGGGGCCCCCTGCAGAACATGTGAAAAGGTCCTGCTGTGGGATGATAATAAAGGGCTCCGCAATGGGAGTTAAGGTTTTACTTACACCTCTGTAGCATGACTTATTTGGAGGTGACAGGACACATTAACGCTGCTGTGCGCAGGCAGCATTAAGAGCCCTGTCACACTCACCGCTCACATAACCTAAGACTTCTGGAGCTTATTTTTCCCATTATGGGCGTGAGAGGGGCCTGGTGTCTAAGTTTTGCTTAAGGCCTCACAAAGCCTAGAGCCGCCTCGTCATGAAAGGGGTAAAACCTGGAGTTGTGGTGGCTAATAAATTACCATTGTTTATGGCACAGTGCATAGAGCAAACTTCATGCCATTCAGTTAGGGTGTACATCTACTTTGATAAAAGCTCAAATACATGTTTCTATTGATTCTGGCTCATTGTCTTCTCTCTGGAAGCCTTGCAATGTGAATAACAATTTTTATCTTTGACCGCACAACGATAAAGACTTTCTTTTTTGTATCTCTGATCTGCATGTACAAGGACAGGACGATACCAAAGCAAACACCTCCTCCAATGAAAGCTGAGCACCTTTCTTAGAGACTGTCCATTTGTCATCGCCCACAAACCTTCCTGTATGTTCTCAGGAGCTCTGGAGGACTTTTTGTTCCCAATTTCCTGTAACAGAACATTCAATGTATTGTGTTGGGCAGAACATGTAAAATATTTTCAGACTAATCTAATGTGTAGACTGCAATATAAAGCCCGACACTAGACAAAACCTTTTTTTTTTCAATTGAAAAGAGTTAGAATTAGAAATACACGTGATGTATCACCACGAATGTCAGATCATGGGCAGTAATTCTATATATGGCACTTGGACGGATCATGTCTCAGGGTCTGATGATGAAACCACAGCTTTTTACTGTGAACGGCTGCAGCTTCCATATAAGACCCTGAAACAAGAAAGGTATATCGCAGCTGAGGTTAGACAAATTTAAATGGGGGTGCCCGATTTTAGTCTTGCCTAGGGCATCACAAAACCAAAATACACCAGGCACATCATGGCTAGTGGGAGGAGGCAGCACAGTGCTGTACATAGTTTGAATATGTTACATTTTACACCCTAAATACAAATCAGTGGTCTTGTGATTGCTCAGTTCTCACTCTTAGAGCCAGTGGAGACAGCTGAAGCCTCAAAATGATCCTGCAGCATAGAGGTGAGTATACTGTATGTGTTTGTTTGTTTTTTATATCTCAGACTTATAACTTGAAATCTTGACCTTTTATCATTAAAGCAAGGCCCGAAGCGAGAAAAAAAAAAAAAAAAAATAGCGCAGGGCAGACATGACCATGTGAAGAGGGGAGACAGGGCAGGTGTGAGTTAAATTAAATTGTTTTGAGTTGGGGGGTATTCAGGGATTGGTGTATCAGGTTTGGGAGGGGTTGAGGTACAGTTAGGAGGGGTGGCCCCTCAGATTGGAGGTCAGTGGAAGTTCAACGGACGAAGGAAGAAGAAGCTTGGTCACCCACCTTTTTCCCTGCAGAGTATCTCACCTCAGCTTCCCTGGTCTGTGATGGCGGATTTGGACGTTTTGCTGGAGCAAATTAAGGCCGCTGCCGCGGTGAAGGGGACTGAGTGGCTCCGGTCCCAGGTCTCCACGTTGATGGGGGTTCAGGACTCTGCACAGGATTCGGAGGGGCTTGCGGTCCCGCGGGCTCGGCGGTCACGGCCGCCGGAGCGTTTTTCACCGGACCCTTCCCCTCGAGCTCAGCGTCATCCTAGGAGCCCCGACAGGGACCCTTCAGGGCCGCCGGCTAAGCGTACTCCTGCTGCGGCCGTGCGCGCCTCTGGGAGGAATCCTCTGCATGGACAGAGCTCTGGGGGTAGTGGGGGGAGGCGGCCTTCGGTCTCTCCCCGTCCCTCTCGCCGGGGTGCTACTGGACTGGCGGGCTCCCCTACTGGCGATGCTCCGGTCGGAGGGGTGCCTCGGCGTGGGAGCGGCTTCATGGCGGCCGGTGGCAGCAGTGATCGGCGGGACTCGGAGTCGGCCTCGGCTGGGCGCAGAGAGATGACGCGGCGGGGCAAGTCACGTGGCCGGGTCATCGGAAGTTCGGCTGGTTCACAGAGGTCTCCGTCGGGCGGAGCTGGAGTACGGGGGCGTGGACGCCTGTCGCTCGGCTCTGCAGATGGCGGGAGTGCGACACCTGGTGGACGGATGTCGGCGGTGCCCGGGGACGATCGTTCGGAAGGCGAGGTGTCCGGATCGGATGTGGAAGAGGATGTCGGTGGTCGGTCGGCGACGAGGGAGGCTGGATCGGCGGCTGGGGGCGCCCCCCCTGGGCAGACAGGTGAGGTCACAATTCCTTCTCTGGCTTTGTCTGATTTGCGGGGCTTGTTTGATGTGGGGGGTGGGAGTGCTGGAGGGGCTCGGGGGGTGGGGGTGTCCCGGCCAGTGGGGGCGGGGACCCCGGAAGGGGGTGATGATGGGGGTTTGAGGGGCTTCCTCCTGGGTCTACGGGACCTCTTGGGGCGTTTGCCCCCGGGGGACGGGGGCCGCTTGTCTCCAGCGGCGGCTTGGGTGCCTCCGGCGGGGGGCTCGGACACGGAGCCGGGGGGGGCCCCGGGGCTGGCGGGGCCGTCTTCCACGGGGCTAGTTGCGGGGGGGGCTGGGGCCCCTCCCCAGGTTGTTGGTGCGCCGGCAGTGGTGGCGGTGACGGCCGGGGCGGCGGGGGACAAGACCGGGACGGCGAAGGAGGGGAAGGCGGACGCTGTTCGCCTGGACGATTCAGCGAAAGGTGAGGTATATGTTTGTTTTGAGGGCCCATTGGGGGCACATTTGAAGCAGGAAGTCCGGGAGAAGATCTGGAAGGGTGAGTACGTGGAAATCTTCACGCTGTTGCCCCTCGAGAAGTTTCACCTGGACAGGGTAAAACCGGAGGAGCGCAAGAAGGAGGACGAGGAGGCGCGACGCTATCGGCTTATCCCTCGGACCTTCGCCAATTGGCTGCAGGCCTTTGCCATTCTGGCGGGCGTCATAGGGGAAAAGGCGCCGGAAAACTGCTCGGCCCTGTTCTGCTACATGGACGCTGTAGGGGAAGCCTATCGGGTTTACGGGGGGTCGGCCTGGCTGCGGTACGACGAACAGTTCCGGCAGCGGAAGGCGGTTAGGCCCTCCTTGCGGTGGGACCACAAGGACATCAGCCTGTGGATGCGGCTCATGTCGTCTGCGAAGGCTCCGAATCAGTTTTTTCCAGGGGGGGCCGGTGGTTCTGCGACCCCGGGACAGCCGGCCGCAAAGAGGAGGGGTTTCTGCTGGCAATTTAATGAGGGTTCCTGTAAGTTCGGTGGCACATGTCGCTTCAAACATGAATGCTCCGGTTGCGGAGGTTCCCATTCCTTGGCTCGGTGTTTTAAGTCCGGAAAAGGGCGGTCCGGAGAGCCTTCGCACAAAGGGGACGACGCCGGTGAGGGTGGAAAGGCTGCGGCCTTTTCTAGATAGGTACCCCGATAGGGCGGCTGCCCGACTTCTGGGGGAGGGTTTTGCGGTGGGTTTTCGTATCCCTTGCTCTTTGGCCTCGGTGCCGCCGGTGGCGAGGAATTTGCGTTCGGCATTGCGCCACCCTTTGGTGGTGTCGGATAAGTTGCACAAGGAAGTGGCTCTCGGTCGCATGGCGGGCCCGTTCTCGGAGGTGCCGGTGCGTGACTTGGTGGTTTCGCCGTTGGGGGTGGTTCCCAAGAAAGAACCCAACAAATTTCGCCTCATTCACCACCTCTCCTTCCCAAAGGGTGGGTCTGTGAATGACGCCATCGACCCGGATGCCTGTACGGTGTCTTACATTTCCTTTGACGCCGCGGTGGCCTGGGTGCGACATTATGGGCGGGGGGCCTTGATGGCCAAATCGGACATTGAGGCGGCGTTCAGGTTGCTCCCGGTTCACCCGGACAGTTTTCGATTGCTGGGCTGCCGGTGGCAAGGGGCGTATTATGTGGATCGCTGCCTTCCTATGGGCTGCTCCATATCGTGCGCGCTGTTTGAGACCTTCAGTTCCTTTGTGGAGTGGGTGGTTCGGGAGGTTTCCGGTGTGAATTCGGTGATCCACTATTTGGACGACTTTCTGTGTGTGGGCCCGCCCTCTTCCAACGGGTGCGCGATCCTGCTTGCCACGTTGCAGCATGTGGCCGGGAGCTTCGGCATTCCGTTGGCCCCCGACAAGACGGAAGGCCCGACCACGGTGCTCAGCTTCCTGGGCATTGTCGTGGATTCGGAGGCCATGGAGTGTCGCCTACCGGAGGATAAATTGGGGGCTTTGAGAGCTGAAATTGAAGGGGTGCTGGGTTTGCGCAAGATTCAGTTGCGCAGCTTGCAGTCGTTGCTGGGTAAATTGAATTTTGCCTGCCGCATTATGCCCATGGGCCGGGTTTTCTGCCGACGGCTGTCGGCGGCGACTTCGGGGGTGAAGTTGCCCACTCACTTCGTCAGGCTCAACAGGGAACACAGGGATGACTTGCGTCTGTGGCACGGTTTTTTGGCCACATACAATGGTAGATCCTTGTGGATGGCCGGGCCGATCAGCAACTTTGATTTGGAACTGTTTACCGATGCTGCTGGTTCGGCGGGGTACGGGGCTTTTCACCGGGGGGCGTGGAGCGCCGCCCCTTGGCCGGGGGCATGGCAGGTAGCGGGGCTGGTCAGCAACTTGGTGTTGCTGGAACTGTTCCCGGTGGTGGTGGCCCTGGAGATTTGGGGGGCGGAGTTCAGGAACCTGAAGGTTCGCCTCCATTGCGACAATCTCGGGGTGGTTCAGGTGATCAACCGCGCGTCGGCTTCGTCTCAGCCGGTGGTGCGCCTCCTCAGGTATTTGGTGTTGCGGTGTCTACGGTTGAATGTTTTCCTGTACGCTGTGCACATTCCGGGGGTTAAGAATGATATTGCTGACGCGCTGTCTCGTTTTCAGTGGGACAGGTTCCGGGAGTTGGCAATGGCAGCGGAGCAACGCGGAGTCACGTGTCCGGAGTGGCTATGGGGGATTGCCTTGGGGTCCTCGCTGGATGGATCAGGAAGTCGGTGAGCGAGTCCACGTGGTCGGCTTATTGCAAGGTATGGTGGGAGTGGCTGGAGGTGTTGCGGGTGGCATCGGTGGATCCTCTGGGTCCGGAGGTCAGGTGGGTGTTACTTTCTTTTGTCTCTGATCATTTTGAGAGGGGCGCGTCGGCTTCCGCTGTGGCTCGCAAGTTGTCCGGCTTGGCCTTTCTGTTTAAATTTCTGGGTTGTCAGGATTACACGAAGGACTTCGTGGTGAGACAAGCGTTACGGGGCTATTCCAGGGCTTATCGGAGGAGGGACACTAGGCGCCCGGTGTCCTTCGCTCTTTTGCAGGACGTCTGCCGGCAATTGGGGGAGCACTGCGCCTCGAGTTACGAGGTGGTGTTGTTTAAGGCGGCCTTTTCTCTCGCTTTTTTCGGGGCTTTCCGGATTGGGGAATTGGTCAGCTCCTCCCGGACGGTGCCGGGGGGCCTATTGGGTCAGGATGTCTCTGTCGGTCGGGAGGGGGTTACTATCCTCCTTCGACGGTCCAAAACGGACCAGAGTGGCAAGGGGGTCCGTGTCCGGTTGTTCGCGGTGCCGTCTTCACCGCTGTGCCCGGTAGGGGCGGTTCGGGATTACTGGGCAATCCGCCCTTCGCGGCCCGGTTCATTTTTAATGCATGCGGACGGGTCGTCGTTATCTCGTTTTCAATTTGTATCGGTGTTCAGAAGGTGTGTGGGCTCTTTGGGTTTGGATGCCAGTAGGTTTGCATCTCATTCCTTTCGGATCGGGGCGGCCACTGAGGCTGCACGCTGGGGATTGAACGACGATGCGGTCAAACGCATTGGGCGCTGGGAGTCTAGGAGGTTCTTGTTGTACGTTCGTCCACAGCTGTTGGTGTAGGGTATGTACGGGGGGTGGTTTTGGCGTTGGGGGGGTGTGGGCCCGGCTGGTTATCTGATTGTTGGTTGGTTTTCTTTTCCTTTTGTCCCCTTTTCTTGTAGGTTTGGAACCCTGCCTTGTTTGGATCGTGGGACACTCGTATGTTTTCTGGGGGGCCCGGAGAGCTGATGTGCGTCCTAATGGTAGACAACTTGGTTTTTCTCGGCACGAGGCTTGTGTCAGGTGGCTGGGGGTGCCGGGGCTTACTTGGGGCAGGGTCCTTCCCGAAGTGCATCGTTTCGCCCGGTTGGACAGGCAGCCAGATGTTTTGGTGCTGCATGCCGGGGGCAACGATTTGGGGGCCAGGTCCGCGCGGGCCTTGATCAGGGACATAAAGTTGGATTTCCTTCGGCTGCGCACGGCTTTTCCGGCGCTGCTTGTAGTTTGGTTGGATATGGTGGCCCGCACGTCCTGGCGCATGGCCAGGTCGGTCGCGCGCCTTAATGAGGCTCGGATTAAGTTGAACAAGGAAGTGGGGCGCTTTGTGTGTCGGAATGGGGGGTTGGTGGTTCGCCACCTGGAGTTGGAAGTGGACACATGGCGGTATCTGCGGGATGATGGAGTCCACCTCAATGCGGTGGGTATAGATTTATGGGCCCTGGGATTACAGGATGGGATCCAGCGAGCCTTGAGGGTTTGGAGGGGCACGCAAGGGTAAGGTGTCACCCTTGGGTGCTGGTGGCGTTTTGTTGGTCTTTGCTGGCGGGGGAGGTGAACAGTTTAGGATAAGGGTATGGTTGGGACTCATCGTTGGTATGGGTCCCTATGGTGCATTCCATTTAATGTCAGTTTAAATGGAATTCAAAATGGTGGCACTGCGGGGAGTGGTTTGTCTCCGAGCCGGTGACGCGGCTGGAGGCCTATCAGGGCACAGGTCCCGCAGTGCAGGATTTGGAATTATTTGGAGGAGCCTCAAAGACCAACAGGCCTAATGACTGATTGTTTTATGTTTGTAAGGAATGTTTTTTCTCCTTATGTTAATTTTAAGGTAAAAGGGTTAATAAAATGGCTGCTGTGGCCAATTAACTCCAAGCACGGTGTGGTCTCAATTATTTAGGTAAAGGGAAAGGTTTATGGCATGGGGGTGGAGCCTTTGGCTTTAAGCAGCCTAAGAGTTTGGGGGTGACATCTATTCTACATTGGTCAAGCAAGGCCCGAAGCGAGAAAAAAAAAAAAAAAAAAAAAAAAAAATAGCGCAGGGCAGACATGACCATGTGAAGAGGGGAGACAGGGCAGGTGTGAGTTAAATTAAATTGTTTTGAGTTGGGGGGTATTCAGGGATTGGTGTATCAGGTTTGGGAGGGGTTGAGGTACAGTTAGGAGGGGTGGCCCCTCAGATTGGAGGTCAGTGGAAGTTCAACAGACGAAGGAAGAAGAAGCTTCCCACCCACCCTCCCTAATTTCTGGGACTGTTATGGCTGATTTTGATTCATGTCTTTTGTGCTTTCTGTCCTTTCTGGGGGAATTTTATATTGTCATGGCAGCTGGGCGTTTTGTTGGTCTTTGCTGGCGGGGGAGGTGAACAGTTTAGGATAAGGGTATGGTTGGGACTCATCGTTGGTATGGGTCCCTATGGTGCATTCCATTTAATGTCAGTTTAAATGGAATTCAAAATGGTGGCACTGCGGGGAGTGGTTTGTCTCCGAGCCGGTGACGCGGCTGGAGGCCTATCAGGGCACAGGTCCCGCAGTGCAGGATTTGGAATTATTTGGAGGAGCCTCAAAGACCAACAGGCCTAATGACTGATTGTTTTATGTTTGTAAGGAATGTTTTTTCTCCTTATGTTAATTTTAAGGTAAAAGGGTTAATAAAATGGCTGCTGTGGCCAATTAACTCCAAGCACGGTGTGGTCTCAATTATTTAGGTAAAGGGAAAGGTTTATGGCATGGGGGTGGAGCCTTTGGCTTTAAGCAGCCTAAGAGTTTGGGGGTGACATCTATTCTACATTGGTCAAGCGGTAGTAAACTGCTGGGTGATTTTTTTTTTTCTGACCTGCAAGGTAAAGCCATAATGTGTGCACATTATGTGAAACTTACCTGAAAACGAAGCCTTCCAGCTATGCGCTGTCACCACTGGAGGTTGCTTCCATCTTCACCCCTCTTCCTTCTGGGTATGCGGACTCCAGCTGTGTTACTGGCCAGAGCCACAATGAGGTCACTCCCGTGCATGCGCAGGAGATCCACCATTTACGGCACAGGACTCTGAAGAAATGGCCTGGATGGCAGTTCCTTCATAGCGCATGTGCCGATGAGGTCATCTGCTGCACATACAGTAAATATCCCCTAAACGGTGCACATTTAGTAGATATTTACTGTACCTATAGGTAAGCCTTATTTTAAGCTTACCTATAGGTACAAGTCAGAGATTGGAGTTTACTCCCACTTTAAAAAGCATCCCTTGAGCTCCAGTCAATGACTAGACTGAGATGATGACATCAGTCTGCTGCAGGCAGGAGTAAGCATTTCCTCATTCTCCTCTCCTCCACTGATCAGACTGCAACAATGTAACTTTGTAATAAATCACAAGTTGAGAGGCTGCAGCAGGGGCTGACCATTGTCAGATGATTGTAAACACAGCCAACAACTGCACATTTACATGATTGTGTCATGTTTGAGTTGACATCTCAGTCCAGGAAGTAGATGGCGACCCTGGATGACACCTGAACATGGATGAATCCGTCCTTCTGGAGGAAAAAAAAAGCAGATAAAGACATTGTCAAAGGCAGTATGTGATCTCTGTGAGAGGTAAAAAATATCTGGAAGTGTTACACTGACACATTACATAGCATGCTATTAACCACTTCAGCCCCGGAAGGTTTTATCCCATTAATGACCAGGCCATTTTTAGCGATTCGGCACTGCGTTACTTTAACGGAAAATTGTGCGGTAATGCGATGATGTACCCAAATACAATTGATGTCCCTTTTTTTTTCCACAATTAGAGCTTTCTTTTGATGGTATTTGATCACCTTTGCGTTTTTTAGATTTTGCGCTATAAACAAAAAAAGAGCGACAATTTTGAAAAAAAACGCCATTTTTTTGTCATACAAAACCCCAGGGAGGGTAGTAGCTGCTGTCCTGAAAGGCTCTTAGAAATACCGTCACCTGACAGCACCTGGAGAGGATAACCAAGTGACTTACCCTAGGGCGGGACCACTGCCTGCAGCACCTTCCTACTGAAGGCCTGATCTGCAGCTGACAGTAAGTCTAGCCTATAGTCTTGAAGGAAAGTAGAAAAGCTGGACCAGATAGCTGCTTTGCAGATTTTACCAAGTGAAGCACCGGCCCTTTCGGCCCAGGAAGCTGTCACTGGCCTTGTAGAGTGGGCAGCAATACCCTCAGGAGGTTCTTCCCCATGGGCTATATAGGCTTTATTGCCCATTTAAGCCATCTTCCTAAAGTACTCTTGGAGGTTTTTTCTTCTTTACAGGATCCCGTGAAGATTTTGAAGAGAGCATTTGATTTCCTGAACTATTTGATTATGGATAGATATTGTAATAAGCATCTTCTCACATCTAAAATATGGAAGGTCTCCTCCTTAGCATTAGCTTGAGCTGAAGAGAAGGTAGGTAGTACTATTTCCTGAGTACGATGAAAAGAAGTAGCAATCTTAGGAAGAAAGGCCGAATCTGTTTGGAGAATTACTCGGTCTAGAAAAATAACTAAAAAAAGGATCTGCGACTGACAAGGCCTAAATTTCACTGATTCTTTGAACCAACATGATTGGAAGCTTGCTGTAAAGGTTCAAACTGAGTTTTGGTTAATCCTTGTAACACAAGAGACAAATCCCATTTGGGAAAAACTTTAAGGGCTACTGGCCTTTTACGTGCCAATGCCCTAAAAAACCTAATTATTAACCACTTGCCGACTGCCTAACGCCAATCTACGTCGGCAGTCAGCCCCTCACAGGCAAAGTGACGTAGGGCTACGTCACTAGCTTGTGAGGGTCTAGGGAGCGAGCGCGTGCCGCCGGAGGCGCGCTCCCACGTGGTCACGGACCCCCCCCGTGCGTGTGACCAGCGGACCCGATGTCCGCCGGTCACTCGGCGATTGGCGGGGGAGAGGGAGAATGTTAGGCAGCTTGTGTAAACAAGCCACCTGTCATTCTCCTTGCTGTAAAGACACTGATCACACGGATCTAGTATGTAGATACGTTGATCAGTGTCCTTACAGCTCAAGCCACAGCCAATCACAGTAGAAAGCACGCCCCTAGGGATACACACAGCCCCTCCCTCCCAAATAAAGTTAACCCCTTCACTACCAGTGTATTTTTACAGTAACAGTGCATATATATAGCACTGATTACTGTAGAAATGTCACTGGTAACCCCAAAAGTGTCACAAATGTCAGTCAAGGGTCCGATCTGTCCGCCCCAATGTCGCAGTACCGCAAAAAAAAATCGCAGATCGCCGCCATTACGCGTTAAAAAAAAAACAACAAAAATGACAAAAATCTTTCCCTTTGTTAGTAAACGCGATAACTTTTGCGCAAACCAATCAAAATACGCTTTTTGCGATTTTTTTTTACCAAACATAGGTAGCATAAAACAAATTGGCCGAAAATGTTAAAAAATTTTGATTTTTACATTTTTTTGGGGGGAAATTTCATATAAAAAAATGTGAAAAATATTGCTATTTTTTCAAAATTGACGCTCTTTTTTTGTTTATAGCGCGTGATCAAAAAATCGCACAGGTGATCAAATACCACCAAAAGAAAGCTCTGTTTATGGGAAAAAAAGGACGCCAAATTTGTTTAGGTACAGCGTCGCACGACCGCGCAATTTCCTGTTAAAGTCACGCAGTGCCGAATCGCAAAATATTACCTGGTCGGAATGGGGGTAAAATCTTCCGGGGCTTAAGTGGTTAAAGCTTCTTGCGATAATGTTTTCTCAAAAAATTAAAAAAAAAATAAAAAGAGCCGCCACTTTTTTTCTAGGGTGCTGGCTGCCAGCCCCTTCTCCATTCCTCCATTCCTTCCTGGAGGAACTCCAAAACCGAAACTACATTTTTAACTTGAAGTCTCTTGAAAGAACACCAGGAACTATATTTCTTCCACAGCTTCATGTAGATAACCCTGGTCACCTTTTTTCTACTAGAAAGAAGGGTGGAAAAAAGTTTCTCTAAAAGACCCCTGGCCCTTAAGAGGTCTTCCTCAGAAACCACTCTCAATTGTAGACGATCTAACTCCAGATGGTTCAGGGTCCCCTGCATTAGAAGGTCCCTCCTGGGCGGAAGTTTCCAGGGGGGTTTTATGGCCAGATTTAGAAGTGGCGCAAACCAAGGCCTCTTTGTCCAAAAGGGAGTGATCAAGATTAGATCGGTGGATTCTTCCTTGCCCTTCCTGAGGACTAGCGGTATCAGCTGGAAGGGCGGGATAGCGTAGCCCAAGGGGAAGACCCACGGATGAGCAAGGGCGTCTAGACCCCAGGCCTGATGGCCCCAGACTTCTGCAACCATTAGGAAGACTTCCTGGTTTAGGATCCATTCTGCTTCTACAATCCTTTTTCTGCTTAGGAGATCTGCCAGGTGATTTTGGGAACCCTTCAGGTGAATTGCTGTTAGAGAAGCCACATTTTGTTCTGCCCAGGTAAGTAACTGCATGGCCAGATCCGAGAGGCTCCTGCACCTAGTTCTCCCCTGTTTTGACACATAAGCTACAGCCATCATCTTGTCCGACAGGACCTGAACATGTTGATCTTTGACGGTCGTCTAGATGGGCCCCCCAGCCCCATGTGCTTGCATACGTGGTCAGCCTTTTGTTTAGGGGAAAAGACCAATTTAAGCCCTTTGTCAGATTGACTGGGTTTTGCCACAACCAGAGAGCCCTCTTCAAACTTCTGTCAATCCTGATTGGTTTCTCTAGGGGTTCTAGATGTTACTATTTCTGCAGAATGTCCATATGGAGAGGGGGAGAATGTAGTCTGGCCCACTGGACGGCTGGTATGTATGCGGTAAGCAGCCCTAATGCCGCCATAGCTGCCGGACCATCACCGTGAGGTTGGTCTGAATCTGACCCACTGCGAACTGGATCTTTACTATCTTTTCGAGGGAGAAAAACCTTTTGAAGTATTGAATTTATTGTGTGTACCCCAAAAAACGAATCTCCTGTGCTGGAATCAAGTTGGACTTTTCCAAATTCCAAATTTTCGAGATGGGACTGGGTCTCCTGGAGATTTGCTAACATTTGACTTCTGGAGTCTGCGAGGAGCAAGAGGTCATCCAGATAAGGGACAATGGAGATCCCCCTCAATCTCAGTGGTTCCAATGCTTCTGCCATCACTTTTGTGAACACTCTGGGGGAAGACGACAGACCAAAGGGGAGAGCCCTGAATTGAAGATGCCAAATCGATTCCACCAAGTTGACAGTGAGCCGGAGAAACTTTTGGCAAGACTGGGATATTGGGATGTGTAAGTAAGCATCTTCCTTTAGATCCAAGGACCTCATGAAACATCCTGGGGACAGAAGCTTTGTCACCGAGTAGATATTGTCCATCCGGAAATGTTTGTACTGTATTGATTTGTTTAGAAAATTTAGGTTTAGGATCATCCGATATTTGCCAGAGGGTTTCTTTACTAAAAAGATGTGTGAGTAGAAGCCTTGGCCTTCACGATCCTTGGGAACCTGGATAACAACCTCCTGCTCCTTTAGCTCCTGTAAAAGAGACATCATTGTGGAAGCTTTTTCTTTATCCTGCTTGGGGGTGTTTCTGAGAATTCCAGGTTGTAGCCCCGAGCCACGATGTTCCTGACGAAAGGATTTGAGGATACTTGCTCCCATTGTGGGAGGAAAAACATTAACCTTCCTCCCACCAGTGGGAGGCTGTCATTTGCCCTTGGCGGACTGATCCGGGGGTCTAAAAAGTACCGACCTCTTCCCTTGCCCCTCTGGGAGGACAAACTGGTCTTCTGGTCCTGCTCCCTACTTCTCTGGGGTTGCGGAACAGCATGAAAATTTTTCTTGGGAGGCTGTTTCTTTTTAGAGCAGGCATGTCCAACCTGCGGCCCAGAACCACAGGCAATGTGGCCCACTGCCCCCTGACAATTTTTTTTTTTGCTGGGGAGGAAGGAAGTCGAGTCGGGGGCATAGCCACAGAGGCTTCCTTGGAGGGGATCATCCACTAGTTGTGTTGAATTAGTGCGGGGGGGGGGGGGAGGCGCTGCGCCGTTGTATTACTTATATACCTTAAAGCGGAGTTCCGGGCACAGAATCGTTTTTTTTTTTTTCAATCTCCCCCTAACAATCACCCTTACACATCGATACATCCGCTAATCCTGGTTAGAATGGTGAAATAATAAGTTTGCAAGAATAAAATCTTACTTTATATAATTTCTGATGTGCGGCGCCATCTTTGTTGTGGATTGCCGAGTCCGTTGTGGGGAAATGTCTTCCCTTCTTCCTGATTCCAGTGGGCGTAGGCCTGTGAGTCAAGGAATGAGAACAGTGGTCGGCCGCCCATGTGACTGCAAAGTGCATCATGGGAGCGCCGAGGAAGAGCTCCCAGGACGCATTGCGGCACGGAAGTGACGAGGAGAGCCGAGGCACAGGAGGGAGGAAGTCCTTTGAAAGGTGAGTATACAAACCTCTGTAAACAGGTAAGTGAAAAAAAAAAAAACTATGGGAATATCCAATTCTGACTCAGCGGAGGTTAAGGAATACAATGCAGTAATTATTAGAAATTGAATTTTGTGCCCGGAACTCCGCTTTAACTATAGTATATATTTTATATGCGGCCCGAGAAAATTTCTCTACACTCAATGTGGCCCAGAGAAGCCAAAAGGTTGGACACCCATGTTTTAGAGGGAAAGGCTTTCTTTCTATCAGCCATTCTGTCCAGGACTGTTTCCAGATCTGGACCGAACAAAGCATCCCCAGAAAAAAGGAAAACCACACAACTTGATCTTAGAGGCCGAGTCACCGGACCACGTTTTAGGGCCAAATTGCATGTCTGGCCGAGTTGACCAGAGCTGAGGATCTTGCAGACATTTTGATTGATTCTGCAGAAGCATCAGCCATGTATTTAACTGCTTTTAACAGTAGCAGAAAAGACTCAAGCAAATCTTTCCTAGCTGTCCCAGACTCCACGTGCCCTTTGAGCTGTTCCAACCAGCACTCCAAATTCCTGGCAAACACAGTGGATGCCATAGCCGGCTTAAGGCTGCACGAGGTGGAATCCCAAGCCTTCTTAGGGAGTTAATCTATCCTCTTGCCCATTGCATCCTTTAAGACAACCCTATCCTCAAATGAGAAATCTGTGTGCCGAGAAAGTTGAGAAAAGGCTGGGTACAACCTGGGCCTTTTATTCAAAACATGTGTAGCACCCTCCTAGATAGGTGCTAGGAAACCGCATTAAGCGTCTCTTTCTGCTTATCAGGAGAGCCTGATCTGTTAGTTGTGCCTGTCATGTGTTGATAGGTGTGATTCACTGGGTCTGAGGGAATGTCCCCACTGTGTCCAATGAGGGAACTTCTTGGGCAGTGGAGGAATCCCAGCCAGTGACACATCATATTTTATGGCAGTCCCAGTGGGAGGGCATTGCTGCAATGCATCCTGGGATTGCCCATAAATACGGAGGGAGCATGTTACAGGGTGTCTTTTGGCGGGAGAAAAGTCCCAGGAGGAGGTGGACGGCTGTCTCTCCTCCTGCTGATGTGAGGAAGGTGGTTCAGGCAGTCGGCCTGTTGAACCAGGTGTGGAGCTGGGCTGCAGAGAATCCAGTGTGCTGACCAGTGGAGCTGTTGGGCAGAAGACTTTGGGAAAAACAGTATAGTGAGTACTGAGGGATCCGCTCAAGGGTCTGCCTAGGAGAGGAGACCACTCCAGAGAAGTCAGGGGATCAAGGAGCCAGCTCACACAGATTGTTACAGGAAAGGGGGTGCCAAGTAGTTAACCCTAAAGATTAGGGACAAAGAGGGTGCCAGGAAGGGCCCTGAAGTTGTTCAGCAGTACAGTTTACCTCAGAGTACAGCTTACCTCAGGATACAGTTTACCTCAGGAAGCTCTATTACTTCATTCACAGCCAAGGGCAAAGTGAAGCAGCGGCCTAGCCGTGGCTAAGCTCTACTCAGCGTTGCTTAGCATTATACAGTGTTAACCAGCGCTATTCAGCTCTATTTAAGTTGTTCCAGCCTATTGTGCATAGTTCTTTAAGTTGGAGTATCCCACTCTTTCCCTTCTCCTATCCAAGTGCCAAATAAAACCTAAAAACCAAAGAAACTGGACTGCTTTTTGTCTGAGGTAAAACACTTGGAAAAATGCCTGTTGTTGCTAATGGTAACCCAGGGGAACCCACACACAGCAGCTCCCATAGGAGTAGTGCTACACATGGGTCTCATCATCCCCAAAAGGGAACCTTCTCCTAAGGGTTTTAGAGAAAAAGGGGGCCCTTTCAGGATCTTTACATTCTTTTTTAATTGTTTCTGACAGAACCTTAGAACCTGGAAAACCCTGTGTGTAGATTCATCCAGACCCTGATACATTCTGTCATGCACACATAGTTGTACCTTTTCCTCCCGGATCTCAAGAGTAGTATAGATTTCTCTGAGCAAATCATCTACTTCCTCTAAAGACAATTTGTATCTGGATGCCCTACTAATGTCTTCCTCTTCATCCTCATCCGTATCCCTGAGGGAAAGAAGTGTACTTGCCCCTTCTACCTCAGAGTCACTGGCTTCTGCCGACTTTGAGGTGGATGCCAAGGAGCTAGATAAAGTACTCTGCTGGGAGTCTGCCTGTGTTGCTGGTTCCTTAACCAATAAGGAAGGGACCGAACTTAATGTATCTGTTAACTATTTTACAGATGAAAACAAATCTTTTCATTGCTGTGAAGATTCCTCTTTGACAAGATCTGCTATGCAGGTTTTGCACAGTGGTTTCAGCCAAGTATCTCTCAAGGGGTTTTTTTGCCAGAAGGACATTTCCTTGAAACTGAGGGAGACCTGGATTTAACTGTGGCTTTAACCTGGAACCAAAACAAGAAAGGCCCAAATCACCTAACGGCTGGAGCAGTCTAGCCTGTAATGTAACACCCAAGGTGAACCGATACCAGAAAAAAAAGCCCCCTGTGCACTAAACCAGCCAACACCAAAGGACAGAATCCCAGCTAAAACTGCAAGGCTGAGAATCGTTAAACACGGCACTTTACAGAGCACGTTCCCACTGGAGGCAAGAAAGACACTAAAATATGGCCAAAAGTAAAGATGGAGGCAACACTGTACCCCTCTTACCTGGGCCCAGAGATGTATAGTAACTAAGTAGAACTACTTCACTACTGTACTTAAGTACCGAATGGCGGTATCTGTACTTTCCTAGAGTAGAATTTTTTTCTCCTACTTCCACTTTTACTTCACTACATTTTTTCAATGATTTCAATACTTCTACTCCGATATTTTTTTTTTTTTTGTGCTGCATAGTTACTCGTTACAATTATAAAAATTACCACTGCCAGAACAGTAGATGGCAGGTTTCATGAAGCTCAAAACAATGTGTATAATGTCATGTGTAAATCAGCGCATACCAAAATAAATGCTACTGTATGTATAAATAAAATGGTCTACATATCTGCTGTTAAGGGGAAAGGAGAGTCACAAGCGTACATTGACCTTTTTTCTGGTAAGAGGCTGATTTTGATTTTTTCACTGGAAGTTGAGAGCACAGGTTTTGCAGTTTTGTTTCCCTGGAAGAGTCTATTTGGATATTATTTTGCACTTACCTTCATCCGCCGGGTAAGGGGGAAATCCACAAGGTGGTGGGAGTCTGCACCTATTATTTGGAATAGCACCTGTTTGATTCCTGCACCTTTGAAAATATATTCATCTTGTTTTGTCACATATATATGGTATTATGGCATTATATATATATATATATATGGACTTTGATTTCATACACTCTTCCTTTATTTCATTATTGGAATATATTGGTATATCACATTGGTTTATATATGATTTCGCGCACCAATAAGCTGTGGAGAAAAAAAAAAAACATGCAGGGAAGAGAAGGAGGGATGCTTTAAAGAAGGGAAGGGAGGGACATACTTTATCTGTTTTTGTTTACAAAAAGTTACAGCCAAAGGAATTGTGATTGTCCTTTAGGTAATCATTTGAAATAATAAAAAACAATATGATGTTCAAACTTTTGACTTCTTTTTTTAATAACTACATAACACAGTACTTGTACTTTTACTTTCAGTACTTGAGTAGCATTTTTTTTTTAAAAACTACTGGTACTTTCACTTTCAGTACTTGAGTAGCAAAATTTAAAAAAAAACTACCGGTACTTGCAATACTTAAGTACAAAAAATGTTGAAAAAATGAAGTCACTTTTTGATAGAGCACTTCCACTTCTACTCAAGTCACTTTTTGATCGAGCACTTGTACTTTTACTCAAGTATGGGTTTCTAGCACTTCATACAAGTGTGCCTGGGCCTGGCCGTAGCTAGCGGCGCCTGCTTCCACCGATGCTGCAGTCCTCTCCTCCATATCATGCAGAGTGTGCAGCGGAATGAGACAGAAACATCTTGTTTAAAAATGCCGCTTCCCGATGTCCCCACACTTTTGGATACCGGAAGTGGAAGCACTGACCTCTGACCTGCCACTGACCCCTGCTTTGCAGCGGCCAGAACCAATACTGCAATGCCCCGCTGGAAGTCCCGCCTACGGGAACAACGCACTGTCCAGCTGGGACCGACATGCGGGGACTGCCGCGGGACATGGCTCCCAGGCACACAGGCAGGATATCCCGGCGAGGCACTGCTCCCCCTGAGCTGGAAGGACCAGCAGCTCCGGAACATCCCCCTCCAGTACAGATGGGGGGGGTTCTAGGATGGTTACAGAGCAAACAACTAGAGGCAAGCCTACCCTTTCTCCCACCTGGAGAGAGTGCAACCCCCCTAATGGTTCCCTGCAGCGCTTCCACCATGGTGGAGGAAACACAATAACTGAAGGCATGGTGGAAGAGGAGGGGTTTTAAAGACTGCAGTGTTTCCTGGGAAAATTGGGTGGAGTTGCGCTCTCTCCAGGTGCTGTCCTAAAGGGCGATTTGGGAAAAAAACTTTCTAGCAATACACACCAAACTGAGCATGTGCAGCCGTTCCCCTGGTTCTGTAAACATCAGGTTAAGAAGAGGAGGATCTGGGAGACAGGATCAAACAGTCTTTATACACAATGCAGAGGATTGACCTCCACAGTGAGTATAACATGCATGCTTTACTGCATATACAGACTGATTTTATTGTTGTGGGTTTAGTAACACTTTAAGAGAGGTAATTGCCACATATTCAGCGTCCTGTAAATGAGGATTTGAAGTTGCTGGCATGCAGTCAGAGCCACAAAATGTTATACCGTGTGAAGAACGAAGAGTGAATGTTGAGGGAGGTTGAAGCCAGGCACGGTATTTTATTTAATAATCATATTATTTTATAATAACTACATATATTATATTGATAGTAATCTATATAGCATGGTGTGTCCAGGTGCTGTATGAAAACAAACAGAAATTATAATTATTTCCCAGGACATCCCTGGTTATACAATGTATCACAGCAGTAATAGTTTTTCCTGAATACTTTTTATCATAGCAAGACCCTCACTCAAGAGCTCCCCCTAGAGAACAGCTTTGTCAAAACAGAGAATGGAAAGGAATACAGTAAACCCCCTCCATTGCGGGGGTTACGTTCCGGACCCAGCCGGCGAAAAGTGAAAATCCGCAAAATAGAAAAACCCTATTAAAATGCATTGTAGGCATGTTTTTTTTTACTGTCACCTTACGTGTAAAAGCATTTTAAGGTCTTTAACCACTTAAGCCCCGGAAAATTTTACCCCCATTCTGACCAGGGTTTTTTTTGCGATTTTTTTTACTGCGTGACTTTAACGGACAATTGCACGGTCGTGCGACGCTGTACCTAAACGAATTTCACGTCCTTTTTTTCCCACAAACAGAGCTTTCTTTTGGTGGTATTTGATCACCTGTGCGATTTTTTGATCATGCGCTATAAACAAAAAAAGAGCGTCAATTTTGCAAAAATAACAATATTTTTCACATTTTTTTATATGAAATTCCCAAAAAAAAATTTAAAAATCAAAATTTTTTAACATTTTCGGCCAATTTGTTTTATGCTACGTATGTTTGGTAAAAAGAAAACGCAAAAAGCGTATTTTGATTGGTTTGCGCAAAAGTTATCGCGTTTACTAACAAAGGGAAAGATTTTTGTCATTTTTGGTGGTTTTTTTTTAACGAGTAATGGCGGCGATCTGTGATTTTTTTTTTGCGGGACTGCGACATTGCGGCGGACAGATCGGACCCTTGACTGACATTTTTGACACTTTTGGGGTTACCAGTGACATTACTGCAGTAATCAGTGCTAAAAATATGCACTGTTACTGTAAAAATGACACTGGCAGGGAAGGGGTTAACTGTATTGGAGAGGGAGGGGTTAAGTGTGTCCATGGGGTCCACCGGTCACACGCGCGGACTCCTCCGTGAACGAGCCGCGGCGGGTGCGCGCCGCGGCGGGCGCGCGCTCGTCCGCTATTGGCTCACAAACCGGTCACAGGCTAGTGACGTATATATACGTCACTTTGCCTGGCCGGGGCTGACCGCCGCAGTATATCTACTTGCGGCGGTTGGCAAGCTGTTAAACACACTTTTAAAACAATAGAAACTCATTTAAACACATAAAAGATACTGAGAGACATAGCAAGAGCTATGGAAAAAACAAAAATATTTCATTTTTAATGATTTATATAGTAAAATAACATTACAAAAAAAAACGCAATATACCGGGACCGCAAAAACTGAACCGCGTTGGAGCGGGGGTTTACTGTATAGTCAGTTTACTCTAATATATTGTATAAAAGTGTGATCAGATTCAGATTACCCTAAACCAGGGGTCTCTAAACTACAGCTCTCGGACCAAATCTGGCCAACTGCAAGATTTTATCTTGGCCTCTGATGTAAGAGAGGGCTCCGACCAGCACCCAGAGGGGCACAGGGACTCTAATGTGCACCCTGGTGTAAGGGGAACTCTTATGGAGACCATGATGTATGAGGGGAATCTAATATAATGGGGACTCTGATATAAGGGAGCTCTGATGGGGACTGTGATATAGGTGGTGATTCTGATGGGTTCCATTTTAGTTAGTATTTTTTTGCTTTGTTTACTGAAGTTTTTTCCCAGTTGTTTTTTAAATTACATCATGATAAAATGTCTCCATACAAATAAAATAAAAATATCCAGGTAAAACTTATTCATTTACTTAAATTTGATTTGTTCTTTTTAAAAATGTTTTATGATCTGTGAATATTTGTTAAATATTTGTAGCCCCTTTAACCACTTAAGCCCCGGAAGATTTGGCTGCTCAAGGACCAGGCCCTATTTTGCGATTCGGCACTGCGTGACTTTAACGGACAATTGCACGGTCGTGCGATGCTGTACCCAAACAAAATTGACGTCCTTTTTTCCCGAAAACAGAGCTTTCTTTTGATGGTATTTGATCACCTGTGCAATTTTTATTTTTTGCGTTATAAACAAATAAAAAGTGACAATTTTGAAAAAATAATATTTTTCACATTTTTTTATATGAAATTCTCAAAAAAAATGTATTTTAAATTTTTTTAAACATTTTAGGCCAATTTGTTTTCTGCTACATGTTTGGTAAAAAAAAATCGCAATAAGCGTATTTTGATTGGTTTGTGCAAAAGTTATTGCGTTTACTAACTACGGGAAAGATTTATGTCATTTTATTGTTTTTTTTTTTTTTTTTACTAGTAATGGCGGCGATCTGTGATTTTTTTTTTTTTTGCGGGACTGCGACATTGCGGCGGACAGATCGGACCCCTGACTGACATTTTTGACACATTTGGGAGTACCAGTGACATTACTACAGTAATTAGAGCTATAAATATGCACTGTTACTGTCAAAATGACACTGGCAGGGAAGGGGTTAACTTTATTGGTGATCAAGGGGTTAAGTGTGTCCCTAGGGGCATGATTATAACTGTGGGGGGCGTGGCTTGTGATGTAATCACAGAGACATACGATCTTACATAGCAGGATCGTATAGCCTCTGTGCTTACATCAGGGAGAATGACAGACGGCTGTGTTTACATCAGCCGTCCGTCCTTCTCCCTCTGCAGCGTTAGATCCCGAGTGACCGGCGGACATCGGAGCCGCCGGGCAATCGCGCGGGGATCTCAGTGAACGAGCGGGGGCAGGAGCGCGCCTCCGGAGGCGCACACTCGCCCCCCCACAGGCGGCTGAGCGCGTGACGTACCCCTATGTCACTTTGCCCAGCAGCAGCTGCCTGCTTCTCGGCCTTTTGGCTAAGATCAAGTGTAGTATCTGTTCTTATCAGTTGGTATGGAACCTGATGGTTAGTATCGGTGGGGGCCGAAATGAACCAGGGCGCTCCGGAACAACCGGGGGACTGGGAAGTAAGCCACATCAGAGAAAGCCGGAGGGGTCCATTGCCTTATGATTTGAATGGGTCCGCCCCTACCAGTTTGAAGGGAGCAAGAGGGCTGGTTCGTCGTGGAGGCCGGTCTGTATTGCTCCTGGATGTAATTGGTGAGGAATTAGGATGGCGGTGGGAGGGCCTTTCCTCCTGGGTTGAATCTGGCCTTGCAAAAGGCTTGTCCCCAGTTGAAGGCAGGCTCTCTCTAAGCTGTCCATGTTCCAAACCTCCTGGTAGGTAAGGGCTACACTCGGTCTGGCCATTGGGCCGGGGTAGAAAAAGCCTGTAGTGTATGTGCCCCTGGGGTGGCAGCCCAGGGGTGCCTTAATTCTCACTGGTGAGGGGCAGCTCGCCTTGAGTTTTTCGGCACCATGGTCACTGCACCTACGCACACTTTTTTAAGCACCTGCCTCTTGGGCAAGGCCTTTTGGCTTCGACCAGAGGAATTTTTATTCCGGCCGGAAGGCCTGCCTTTGTTTTTCACTTAGGCACTAAATCACTCCTCCACTTCCCCTTCCCCACCTTTTTGTTTGTGTGTTTTTTTCTTTGTGGTGTGTCACTTCACTTTCACTCTTCTCTTCCTGCACGACGAGTACGGTGTGGGTCTCTGGGCCTACCTTGAAAGTCTTGAGAGGGGGTGGACATGGCCTTTTGGCTTAGTTCGCCCTCTCTCATGGGGGTCTCCCTTCGGGGGAGCCCCACTCAGTACTTGGGGTGGGCTGTTTCGGCAGTCCCCCTGGAGAACGGGGTTTGCCAGGTCTCGGCCAGGCAAACCATAGGAAGTACCTCAGTCCCTGTCAGGAGTCTTGCGCCCCGGGGGATCAAGGTATAGGTCCAACCTCTTCGGAGGCCAGACCATTTCGCACACCCTGTGCAGTTTTTGTGTGTTCACGTTTGCGTGTGTGCACTTTTTTATGCACCGGGTGCTAAGTCTTTTTTGAGTGTGATTTCACACGCTTCGGGCAAAAAAGCAGCGGCTGCCTGCCGCAGTATATATGTGGTGGGAGGTCGTTATGTGGTTAATTAAAAATTCAAAGACCCCTGGCCTAAACAAAAAAAGCATAAATACATGTAACGTGCCTTGACACGTCGTGTGCAAATGTGTACGCCCCTAAATAGCATAAATGTAAATGATGGGCTCCTAACATTTCAAAATCTTTTTTTTTTTTTTCTGTACACAGTTTGTCCCAGTTCACACTGGTGTGATGCGGGAAACCCTGCGATTCAGTGCCGGTTCCTGCATCACACCTGAATTGCACACTGGTTCACACTGACATCTGTGAACCACTGGGGGCGTCAATGTAACGTTAATGACACCACAGTGCAAACTGTGAAATAGTGCAGGAATCGAATCGCATAGGTGTGAACACCCATGAGATTTGATTCCAGTGCTGACCAAAGAAAGGGTCCTGCACCATATTTGGTGTGAATGCGATGGGATTTTAGCCATACAGTTTGGATGGCTGAAATCACATTGTACAGACATTCGCATGTGATCCCCACAGCAATGTAGTGTGAATCACATGCGATGTCTGCAGGGCTGGCCTTTGGGGTGTGCGAGCTGTGCGGTCGCACAGGGTGCCATGGGCAACAGGTGATCAGTCTGCACAACGGGAGGTAAGCAGCGACCACGGCCTAGACAGGGCTAACACAGGCCGCGGCCACCGCTTACCTCCCGCCGCGCGGCTGTGCCTCGGTCTCCTATATCTGCAGGGCTCAGCTGCGTATCTCACACAGCTCAGCCTCAGATCCGCCGCCGCTGACAGATCCCTCCTCTCCTCCGCTCTGCAGGGACGCCAGAGGAGAAATAGTCAGCTCCTCCCGCCCCTTATCCTCCTCCTCCCGGCCCTTCTCCTCCCAGGTCTGCCCGCCCACACTCCCCGGGGATGTGTTTGTGGGAAGTTTAAAGAAAAAAAGAAAAGCTGCAGACAGTGTAAGCCTCCACAGTGAGGTAAGTAAGCTCTCTCTCCTGCAATAAATGTAAGGGGGGCTCTGTGTGGGGGGTCTCTGATGTAAGGGGGCTTTGTGTGGGAGGTCTCTGATGTAAGGGGGTCTCTGATGTAAGTTGGGCTTTGTGTGGGGGATCTCTGATGTAAGGGGGGCTCTGTGTGGAGGGTCTCTGATGTAAGGGGGCTCTGTGTGGGATCTCTGATGTAAGGGGGGCTTTGTGAGGGTCTCTGATGTAAGGGGGGCCTCTGTGGGGGGGTCTCTTATGTAAGGGGGGCTAAGTTATTAGTGATCATAAAAAATGAAAAGTCAAAGTGCAAAAAGGTGCAAGAAAATGTGTGTATGGGGGGTGGGCACAGGATTAGCTCGCACAGGGCGCCTGAACACCTAAGGCCGGCCCTGGATGTCTGTCATCACACAAGTGTGATCCCAGCTTTTGTGTATAGAGAAAAAAAATAGTTTTGTTTGCACATTGCTTACAGTGTATGTAGACTCCATGGCCCAATTGACATCATTGCATTGCAGGAATGAACGCATTAAAGTGTTTTTAAAACCTGAAGGTTTTTACCTTTATGCATTCTATGCATGATGGTAAAAAACCTTCAGTATGCAGCTCCCCTAATGCTTACCTGAGCCCAAACCCGATCCAGCGATGTGCACAAGAGCAGGTGCTGTCTCGTCTCTCTGCCTCCTCATTTGCGCCCAATGCTGTCAATCATAGTGGGTGAGGAGGAAGCGGGGTAGGACCAAGTCCAATTTTGTGTGTCTTATGGACACAAAGAGAGAGGCTTGGGATTGATAATGCACGAGCCCCCATAGCAAGCGACTTGCTATGGGGGTATTTGGCAGAGGGGAGGAGCCCAGAGCATCGGTGGGATACCCGAAAAGAGGATGATCGGGGCTGCTCTGTGCAAAACCCTTGCACAGAGAAGGTAAGTATAACATGTTTATTCTTAAAATAATAATAATAATTTAAGCCTATAGTACTCACATTACCATAACATGTGGCAATTCACATTCAATTTACATGCAGTGATGCACTTTGGTGCTATTGATTCTGAATAGCATCCCAATGCACTACTAAGGCAATGCATGTACGTTGCCACATGCTGTATTGCATAGCAATCCACCATAGTGCATTGCAGTAAAAATGTTATGACATATCCATTTTTTGGTGTGTTGTGACACCAACGTTTTGGTACATCAGAAGTCTATTGATTTCAGTGTGCTGCCCTAATGCAATGCACAATACCACGTAACCTAATATGCATAAACACATGTGCATTAAGGCCAGGTTCACACTAGTGCAATTTCAGATGCAACATGAGTCACACAGAATCACTTAACAATGGAAATCACATTCTTTCCAATGGTGACTGACTGTTCTCATGAATGCAGCGCAGCGCGATTTTGGAAGAGTATTACTTTGGTGCAGTTCCAGCACGATTCTGGCCCTAAAGAATTTGCAAACCACATCCATATAGCATCACATAATCACACTGAAAGTCAAATCAAAATGTGATCGCAAAAGTTTGAACCCAGCCTGCACAAATGTAAATAGACCCTAAGGCTCCATGTACACGGGACGCTGGAAATAGCTGTTTAGGAGCAGTTGGGCATTTTTTTCAGAAGCCCCTGAACGCAGCTCCATGTTATCTTATCTGTCCATGTACACATGGTCATTTGCAGGCAGTTGCGTTCAGGGACTTTTTTTAGAACGCAATTATTTGCGTTCGAACGTGTGTTTCCCGGCGTTTCAAACGCAGAAACGCGGCCGAACGTGACTAAACGTGACTGAACGTGATGAACCTACGTTCAGCCACGTTATACGTTTTTTTTCTTCCATTCAAAATCAATGGTTCCCTATGGGAGCTTATTGATTTGAATGGAAGTCGCACCAAAAGTCGGATCCGATTTGCGGCGCGACCTGCACTGTGAGAATCTTGAGGGGGAACTCCATGCCAAAAATGGGAAAAAAACTGCGTGGGGGTCCCCCCCAGGTTCCAAACCAGGCCCTTCGGGTCCCCTATGGAATTTGAGGGTAGCCCCACGCCGAAAAAACGGCGTGGGCTCCCCCCAAAATCCATACCAAACCCTTATCCGAGCATGCAGCCCGGCAGGCCAGGAAAGAGGAGGGGACAAGCGAGTGGCCCCACTCCCCCCTGGACCACACCAGTCCACATGCCCTCAACATGGGGGGGTGTTGGTGCTTTGGGGCAGGGGGAGCTCTGCACCCCCCACCTCAAAGCACCTTGCCCCCATGTTGATGAGGACAAGGGACTCATCCCCACAACCCTGGCCGGTGGTTGTGGGGGTCTGCAGGCAGGGGGCTCATCGGAATCTGGAAGCCCCCTTTAACAAGGGGGCCCCCCAGATCCCGGACCCCCTCCCTATGTGAATGGGTATGGGGTACACTGTACCCCTACTCATTCACCACATAAAAGGCAGTGTATGGAAATAACGACAGGAGACGTTTTGGAAAATTTATTAAAAATCTTCATCCGGCTCTTCTTGTGTTCTCCTCTCCGGGGTCTTCTGCTCTTTTGCTGTCCTCTCTTCTTGTCTTCTCATCTCCGGTCTTCTGCTCTTTTGCTGTCGGCTCTTCTTCCTCCGGTCCTCCTCCAATGACATCTCCGGTGATTATGCCGGTCTCTGCAGCTTATTATATAGCCATTAGGGACGTGGCCCCGATGACGTCATCGGGAGGCCCCGCCCCCTCATGTCACAGATGACGTCTTCTGTGACATGAGGGGGCGGGGCCTCCCGATGACGTCATCGGGCCACGCCCTCAATGGCTATATAATAAGCTGCAGAGACCGGCATAAGACCGACAGAGACCGGCACCGGAGACGTCGTCGGAGGAGGACCGGAGGAAGAAGAGCTGACAGCCGACAGCAAAAGAGCAGAAGACCGGAGAGGAGAAGAAAAGAAGAGAGGACAGCAGAAGAGGGGACAGCAAAAGAGCAGAAGACCCCGGAGAGAAGAACACAAGAAGAGCGGACAGCAAAAGAGCAGAAGACCCCGGAGAGGAGAAGACAAGAAGAGCGGACAGCAGAAGACCCCGGAGAGGAGAAGACCCCGGAGAGGAGAAAACAAGAAGAGCCGGATGAAGATTTTTAATAAACTTTCCAAAACGTCTCCTGTCCTTATTTCCATACACTGCCTTTTATGTGGTGAATGAGTAGGGGTACAGTGTACCCCATACCCATTCACATAGGGAGGGGTCCGGGATCTGGGGGGCCCCTTGTTAAAGGGGGCTTCCAGATTCCGATGAGCCCCCTGCCCGCAGACCCCCACAACCACCGGCCAGGGTTGTGGGGATGAGGCCCTTGTCCTCATCAACATGGGGGCAAGGTGCTTTGAGGTGAGGGGTGCAGAGCTCCCCCTGCCCCAAAGCACCAACACCCCCCCATGTTGAGGGCATGTGGACTGGTGTGGTCCAGGGGGGGTGGGGTCGCTCGCTCGCCCCCTCCCCTTTCCTGGCCTGCCGGGCTGCATGCTCGGATAAGGGTCTGGTATGGATTTTGGGGGGGAACCCCACACCGTTTTTTCGGCGTGGGGCTACCCTCAAATTCCATACCGGACCTGAAGGGCCTGGTTTGGAACCTGGGGGGGAACCCCACGCAGTTTTTTTGCCATTTTTGGCATGGAGTTCCCCCTCAAGATTCTCACAGTGCAGGTCGCGCCGCAAGTCGGATTCGACTTGCGGTGCGACTTCCATTCAAATCAATAGGGAACCATTGATTTTGAATGGAGGCAGAAAAACGCTGCTAAAAGCAACGTGGCCAAACGTGCAATAACGCAAATGGAAAAATCTACTGAAAGCACGTTTAACAGCTGCTTTTTCCCGGGGTCAGAAATAGCTTTGCAGGACGTTTTTTCTAACGTCCCGTGTACATGGACCCTAATGCTCGGTTCACACTGGGGCTTCTTGTCAGGCGACTTAGTCACCTGACAAGCAGGGCTGGTGCAAGGATTTTTGACACCCTAGGTAAAACCTAATTTGGCCCCTCTGGCTCCACCCTTGACTCCCCCTTTGCCCTGCTCATGTAACACATATGATCTACCTGACCATTACACTGACCTACTTGACCCTTGCACTAACATACCCCCCTTTCACTGACCTACCTGACCACTACACTGACCTGCCAGACACATACACTGACCTACCTGACCACTACACAGACCAACCTGACACATACACTGACCTACCTGACCACTACACCGACCTACCTGACCACTACACTGACCTACCTGACACATACACTGACTTACCTGATCACTACACTGACCTACCTGACCACAACGCTAACCTACCTGACTCCTACACTGACCTCCCTGACCACTACGTTGACCTCCCTGGCCACTACACTGATCTACCTGACTCCTACACTGACCTCCCTGACCACTACTCTGACCTCCCTGACCACTACTCTGACCTCCCTGACCACTACTCTGACATCCCTGACCACTACTCTGACCTACCTGACTCATACACTGACCTTCCTGACCACTACACTGACCCTCCTGACTCCTTTACTGACCTACTTGACCCCTACACTGACTCTTACACTGAACTACCTGACCCCTACACTGACCAACCTGACTCCTACACCGACCTCCCTGACCACTACGCTAACCTCCCTGACTCCTACACTGACCTACCTGACCCCTACACTGACCTACCTAACCCCTACACTGACCTACCTGACCACTACACTGACCTTCCTGACCACTACACTGACCTCCCTGACCACTACACTGACCTACCTGACCCCTACACTGACCTACCTGACCACTAAACTGACCTCCCTGACTCCTACACTGACCTATCCAACCACTACATTGACTTCTACACTGACCTTCGTGATTCCTACTTCCTGCCCTACTCACACCCCCCCCCCATCCCCCACACAGACAGCTTGATGTAGATCGGAGGATCCATCCTCCTCCTTACTTCTTCTTGGCTTCATCGTCCATCTCATCAGGGCTCTCCTCTCCTCAGCAGTAGGGGGGCAGTATTGTTTAGGACTCGGAGTCCCTGCCAGCGCCATCCAGCTAACGGACACTCTCCCAATGCTCCCATGATCTCCACGAGCACCCCCCGCCCCACCCCCTCCACTGTACTCACAGGCCGCACCAGAGGGGAAGGCTGGCGCAAAAAAGTTAGCGCCGGCCCTGCTGACAACTCGCGTTCAATTCAATGCAATGGAACCATTTTAAGTCACTCCGGCTTAGAAAAAGGTTCCTGCACTACTTGGCGGCAACTTCGGAGCAGCATGCATTGACTTTTATTAAAGAAGTCGTTTTCAAGTAGTGATGGGCCGAACACCCACCTGTTCGGTTCGCACCAGAACATCTCGAACAGGGAAAAAGTTCTAGCGAACATGCGAACTCTATTAAAGTCTATGGGACACAAACATGAAAGCTCAAAAGACCCATTTTTAAAGGCTTATATGCAGGTTATTGCCATAAAAAGTGTATGGGGACCTGAGTGCTGCCCTGGGGGACATGTATCAATGCAAAAATATTTTTTTAAAACCATCCTTTTTACAGGACCTGTGATTTTAATAATGCTTAAAGTGAAACAATAAAAATGAAAAATTCCTTTAAATATCGTGCCGGGGGGGGGGGGGTCCCCTTAATGTGCCTGTAAAGTGGCTCATTTGTGCGATGTATGTAGCCTGCTGCAGCAATACTGACATTTCTAAAGGAAAAAATGTAATTTAAACTTGCTCGTGGCTGTAATGTATTGTCGGCTCCTGGCAACACAGATAAAACCCAGATAAAAAAAAAAAAGAAAAAAACGGCGTGGAGCACCCGCCTCATCGGTGAGCACCCCATTTGTTTGTGTGTCCAGCGAACACATGAACAGCTGATGTTTGAGTCGAACATCCCTTTTTTCAAGCCGCGCTGAAGTCGAGCTGTACAGAGCGGCTTCAGAGTCAGGCAACTTTGAAGCCGCCCCAGTGTGAACCGAGCCTAAGGGTTCATATTCTAGTCAAATGCTGCATTTTTCATTTGACTGCATGTAGCTGTGTTCAAGTAGAAAGTGCATTGTTTGACAAAAAGAGGCTGTGTATGCTTTGCCTGGAGTTTAGTTGCTCTCTAATAGGCCATGTTGTGTTTTCCAAAGAAATGCAACACAATACAAAGCAGCTCAGACTTAGTTTGTGAACTAACAAAAGATTTCCCAGCACACTTACTAGCCAGCAGGGGTGGACTGACAACTCATGGGGCCCCCGGGCAATCAGAGATCATGGGGCCCCCTGTGTCCACACAAAGCCCGACCTAAAATTGCAGCTCAGCCACATAGAGTGGGCATTTAAATATCTACCACAGCATAGCCTGCATGGAAGTTCCTGGCTTATTTGTGTAGTGTGTAGCCTCTCATGGGGCCCCCTACTGACCCTGGGCCCTCGGGCAGTGCCCTAATCCCTGAATGGTCAGTCCGCCCCTGCTAGCCAGCCTGCAAAACAACCAAATTGGCTCTGTCTAACTACACAGGTGTCAAACCCAAGGCCCGTAGGCCGAATCCGGCCCTTCTGGCCATTTCATGTGGCCCTTGCATCTCTCTTGCAGCTGCTGCATCTCCCTCATCTCTGCCCCCAGCTTGTCTCAGCAGACGGCAGCAGAGAGTACAGAACTCCTCTGCCAGATCCTGTGCTTTCCCCTGCAGCTGCAGAGAGGAACAAGCCCCCCCCCCCCAACTCAGCAGTTGGCAGCAGAGAGGAGGACACAACTCCTTCTACAGATCCTGCACCTCTCTGTGCAGTCACAGCACCCCCTCCTCTCCACCTCCACTCGTCTCAGCATTCAGCAGACTCCAGCAAGCAGCTGCCCCCATCTTCTTCTCAGAAGCAGCACATGGTAAAGGTGATGCACTGTGATGTAAGGGAGGGTGGGGGCTCTTGACTTCTGATAGTGGTGGGCTACAGATAGAACCGGCCCTCTGAGGGCAACCATAATGCTGATGCGGCCCACGATTAAATTGAGTTTGACACCCCTGTAACAGTTTACATTAAGAACAGAGGGTTTTGTTTGCACACATTTGCAGATATATGCGTAAGCAGTGCCCGTTTCAAGGGACCTCTGTATTGTTGCTAACTTTAAATTTCCAGAGCCTCCATAGTAGGAGCACACATAAGAATGGATAGAATAAGGGCAGGTATGCCTGGAGGGAGCCTATCCCTCCTGTTAGACAGAGTCAAATTGGTTGTTTTGCAGGCTGGCTGGTAAGTGTGCTGTGAAATTTTTTGTTTGTTTGTGATGTGCATTGCCCTTCTATGTGTACCTTGCTGCCGGTGTTCCGTGAGAATTACCTACCCGTGAGAAAAACCTACCCTCGTCACTTCCGGTGTACGAAAGTGTCTGTAACGCCGCGGAATTACATTAAAACAGCTCGCCAGAAATATCATGTGATCTCCACTGCTATCCCTGACACTTCCCTGGTCTTGTCTACTAAATATAAAACCGGCGGCGGCTGTATGACAACATAAATCACGGAGCCGCCAGCCGCTTTTATATTTAGTAGACAATATCAGGGAAGTGACAGGGCAAGGAGCGGAGCTTACTCATATTGCAGTACAGCTGTTTTAATGTACCCGCCGCGATGGTAGGTTTTTTCCACGGAAGTCATCATTTCAGACTAGTGCGCATGCGCACTAGGGGCTGTGAGCATGCGCACTGCCAGGGTAGGTTTTTCTCACGGGGTAGGTAATTCTCACGGAACACCGGTTATACTTTGGGCTAGTTGCCACTTTTGTGTACAGTTAGTTTCTGAACTACCACATATGTTTTGATTATTTAAAGAGAAGCTTCAGTCTCCCCCTGCCCCCCAAATACATTAGCTGCTAATTTTTAATAAAAGGCCACTTACCTGTTCAGGGATCCAGCGATGTCGGTACCCGAGCCGATTCTCCAATCCTTCAGACACAGCTGATCACAAACAGGGGTAAAGGGCCAATCACATCGGTCCTTTAACACGTGATCAGCTGTGTTCAATGACAGCTGTTCATGAATGTAAACACAAGCCGATTATCGGCTTTTCTTTCCTCACGCTGACAGCGTAAGGAGAGAAGAGAGCCAATAACCAGCTTGTGTTAAAGGGACATCTACACTGATAATCAGGGCACTGATTATCAGTGACCTTTTTATGAGTGCAGTCCCAACAGTGCCCACCCGTGCTGCCAATCAGTGCTCCTGAGTGCTGCCAATCAGTGCCTTCTCATCAGTTTCACCTACCAGTGCCCATCAGTGCTGCCTACCAGTACCACCTATCAGTGCCACATATTAGTACCCTTCAGTGCCACCTATCAGAGCCCTTCAGTGCCACCTATCAGTGCAGCCTGATCAATGCCCACCATTGCTGCCTCATCAGCGCCACCTAACAGTGCCCATCAGTGCTGCCTCATCAGTGCCCATCAGTGCAGCCTATCAGTGCCCATCAATGCAGCCTATCAGAGCACATCAGTGAAGGAAAAAAATTACCTGTTTGCAAAATGTTATAACAAACTATAAAAAAATAATTTTTTGTTCAAAATTTTCGGTCTTTTTTCATTTGTTTAGCAAAATATAAAAAAATCCAGTGGTAATTAAATACCACCAAATGAAAGTTCTATTTGTGTAAAAAAAAAAAAAATTAATGTGGGTTCAGTCTTGCATTACCACGCAATTGCCATTCAAAGTGTGATATCGTTAAAAGCTGAAAAATGGAAAGGGCAGGAAGGGGGTAAAAGTGCCCGGTAAGCAAGTGGTAAAAACCAAAACTAGTGTAAACTTTGTTTTCTAATAAAATATTCCATGCTCTGTTCACCTCAGACTCACCTCTCTGTGGTCCAGTGCCAGTCCTCTTCCAGAATAAATAAGGTCCACTGTCATCCAACCTGTTTCCTGTTTACCAAAGTTATTAGAGATACACTGCCTGAGGATCCTTCATCATGTGACTTTGGACTCACAGTATACAACATTGCAGAGAATGGCACTGATGCCATGGGGTCAACATTGTTATATGGCGCATGGAGACCTGCCCACCAATGCCGTTGGAGAAGAAAACAAATGACCCGAAGACTTCATGTGACCAGCCAGAAATCAGCTGGGAAAAGGTATTTATGTACGGTATGTTATGTCAGGACTGAGGGGCATGTAGGAACATTTTTAAAGCAGCATTTTATTGCTGCTAAGGACGCTAACGCCAGCAAATTGTATCTTTAATATCTAGAAGTGCTGGTGATTTGTTGCTAAGAAGTGCTCAGGGAACCCCTGCTGATAATATATATCTATATCTACAGCCAGTGGCGTAGTGTGGGTTGTCAGCACCGGGGCAAGGCAAGTAATTTGCGCCCCCTAACCCGCGGGATTTTAGCACTCGAGTCTCTTCCACTAGATTAGTTAAAGAAACCCTTACCCCCTAAGCACATGTATTGTTTGTTATGAAAATACTGATGTAATTAAAGTAAAATGCATCTAAATACAAGTTTGAATGACCATCTTGCCCCCTTTCAATGCAGAGAGACCAGCGTGCCCCCATTCAATGCAGAGAGACCAGCGTGCCCCCATTCAATGCAGAGAGACCAGCGTGCCCCCATTCAATGCAGAGAGCCCAGCGTGCCCCCTTTCAATGCAGAATGACCAGCGTGCCCCTATCAATGCAGTGACCAGCGTGCTGAGCCCCCTTCAATGTAGAGAGACTAACCTGCAGCAGCGGCTTCTCCTCGGTTCCCGTGTCTCCTCGAGTCCTCCCGCCTCCTCCTCGGCCAATGGCATGCGTTCTCCTTTCGGCCAATCAGGAAGCGGGTCTTGGACCCGCTTCCTGATTGGCCAGGAGGAGGATCAGTGTGACAATAGCAAATTTTCATTCGCTATTGTCCCACAATGGGTGGGCTCGGGGCGCACTGCTCTGTGCCCCGGGTCCACCCTTTTTTGAAGCCTATTAGAGCCTCTGGCTCTAATCAGGTGATGCAAAAAAAAAAAACCCATTCTGTGACAGCGCCAGGCTGCTGACTCACTCGCTGCTAAACTGACTGAGCAGTGAGGAGAGGTGGCATAGGCGGGGCTTGGCTTGCAAGGCCACCCCACCCTACACCAATGGACAGGTGAGTCACAGTCCAGCCCCGCCCTGACCCGCCCTTTTCAGCCATAGGGCGGCCGCGCTGGACATCTCCCAGTGTGTGAACTGTGTATGTCAGAGTCAGACAGACAGAGTGTCACTGCGAATGCGCCCCCCCAGATGTTGCGCCCGGTGCGGCCGGCCCCCCCTGCACCCCCCACGCTACGCCACTGTCTACAGCTCACAGTACATTAGTGCCATGGTTAGTGGGAAGAAGGCTGCTTACATTTGTGGTAATTGAAAAGAATCTACTCTTAAAGCGGTAGTACAGTATACTCCGCTTTTCAACTTTTACCTACAGGTGAGGCCCCTTTCACACGGGCACACCACCCGAAGGAGTCCGATCTGCTCAGTGGGGGATCAATCTGCCGATCCCCGCTGAGCAGGCAGATGATAGCTCCGCCTCCACTCTGTGTGCTGAGACGGAGCTGTTAGATCCCCACTGTCCTCTATGGGGAGATCGGATGAGAACGGACCACCTGTCCGTTCTCATCCGATCTCATCCGATCCCATCCCATCCCATCCTCCAGACGGATGGAAAATAGGGTTTCCATCAGTCCGGATTTCACGGACAGGATTGGAATTGGATCGGAATTGGGTGTCTGCGCTGACACCCACTGCCCCATAAGGATGCATGGAGCATCCGATCAGGTCCGCCTGAAAAACTGACATTGGATCAGATCGCCCATGTGAAAGGGGCCTAAGCCTATAATAAGGCTTACCTGTAGGTAAAATAATTTTTTTCCTAAACCTGCATGGTTTAGGAGATATTCGCCCTGCATGCCCTGATATTCGCCCTGCATTTGTTGTTTTTTTTGTTTTTTTGTTTTTTTTTTTTGAGGATACAACAGCTTTAAAGATAGCAAGAAAAAATAATTGCTTCAGTAGTTACTGATATTAGAAACTGCTCATGGAAACCCTAGTAACCTTTGAAGGATTCCTAGGGTTTCATGGAATCCTGGTTGAGAAAGGCTGATTTAGTCCTGTCTCATCATAACCAATATGGTTACAAGTACTGCTAATACATATAACCTGCCTGTTTGAGGAGTACCAGTGGTAAGCACAATTTAGCACAATTGCAGCTTAGTGAGTTAGAACCTATGAGCATTAACAGAGCTAATGAACCATTAACAGAATAACTTTAAAATAGTAAATACACCTATATACACTATACAGCCAAATGTTTGTGGACACCTGAACATCACACCTATATAAATGTGTTTGATATCCCATTTCAAAACTACAGGCAGTCCCCGAGTTACAAACATCTGACTTACAAACAGAGGGAGACAACAGGAAGTGAGAGGAAATCTACCCCTAGGAAGGGAAATTCACTCCTGTAAGAGTTCTCATGGTAAAAAGGTGTCTCCACTGAAGCTTTATCAGCAATCATTGTTTCCACAACAACCCAAAATTTTCAAAATCCAATTGTCAAAGGGACAGAAAGTGAAGTGAAATCTTTTTAACGGGGACATAGACAGCAAAACAAATGTTACAGGGGTTTCCCTATGCTATCCAAAACACGTAAGAATTATTTTTGTTGGCCGGAGTTACACTTTAAAAATGTACCTATTCCAACTTACATACAAATTCAATTTAACCACTTGCCGACCGCCACACGACTATTTACTGCGGCGGTCAGCCCCTCACAGGCAAAGCGACGTAGGACTACGTCGCTAGCCTGTGAGGCTCTAGGGAGTGAGCGCGCGCCCCCGAAGGCGCGCTCCCGCTCCCGCTCGGTCACAGACCCCCCCGCGCGTGTGTCCGGCGGACCTGATGTCAGCAGGTCACTCGCGATCGTCCGTTACCCCGGGAAAAAGGCAGGCGGCTAATGTAAACAAAGCCGCCTGTCATTCTTCCCTGTGTAAGAATGGAGATCAAACAGTTCTGCTATGTAGGACCGTTGATCTCTGTTCTTACACATCAAGCCACATCCAATCACAGTTAGAATCACGCCCCTAGGGACACACGTAACCCCTCCCTCTCAAAAAAAGTTAACCCCTTCACTGCCAGTGTCATTTTTACAGTAACAGTGCATATGTATAGCACTGATTACTGTAGTAATGTCACAGGTAACCCCAAAAGTGTCAAAAATGTCAGTCAAGGGTCCGATCTGTCTGCCGCAATGTCCCAATCCCGCAAAAAAAAAATCGCAGATCGCCGCCATTATTTGTTAAAAAAAAAAACAACAAAAATGACAAAATCTTTCCCTTAGTTAGTAAACACAATAACTTTTGCACAAACCAATCAACATACGCTTTTTGCGATTTTTTTTTACCAAACATGTGTAGCATAAAACAAATTGGCCTAAAATGTTACAAAATTTTGATTTTTACATTTTTTTTTTTGGAATTTCATATAAAAAAATTTGAAAAATATTGTTATTTTTGCAAAATTGTCACTCTTTTTTTTGTTTATAGTGCATGATCAAAAAAATCGCACAGGTGATCAAATACCACCAAAAGAAAGCTCTGTCTGGGAAAAAAAGGATGTCAAATTCGTTTAGGTACAGCGTCGCACGACCGCGCAATTGTCCGTTAAAGTCACGCAGTGCCGAATCGCAAAATAGGCCCCGGTCAGGAAGGGGGTAAAATCTTCTGGGGCTTAAGTGGTTAAGAACAAACCTACAGACCCTATCTTGGTTATAACCCAGTGACTGCATGTACATACATAAAATAAGCACATAGCCATGCAATCACTATTGGAATTATTTGCATACAAAGACATTTTAGACAGTTGTGTTCTTCCAACCTTGTGCTAGCATTTTGGGGAAGGCCTTTTTTGTTCCAGTATGACTGTGCCCATTTGTACAAAGTCAGCTCCACTAATTGTTTGACTAGTTTGGTGTGGAGGAACTTGAGTGGCCTGCAAAGACCCCTGACGCCAACTCTACAGAAGTAGTTGGAACACCAATTCTGAGCCAGGTCTTCTCATCCAACATCAGTACTTGGCCTTTACAAATGGGCACTAATTCCCACAGTCCTGTAGAAAGCCTTCCCAGAAAAGTCAAGGATGTTGTAGCCACCATGAGAGGGGGATGCATATTAATATCCATGGTTTTGAAATTGGATGTCCAATAAGCTCATATAGGTGTGACTGTCAGTTGACCACCAATTTTTGACCATAATAAACTATTTGAAGTAGTCTGTGTTTCCACCGTTAGACTGAGGTTCCACAGTCTAGCAGTTTATAGTGGGGAGAACACAGCCTTCTAAAGGCTTTACTTCCAGGGCAATTAGGCGTGTGGTGAAACAAACCTAAAAATTAACGTGCCACGAAAGAGGGGGAACTCCAGGTCTCTGGCTGGTTGACATTTATAGTCCGCCGTTAAACCCAAGATTAAAAAATCCCCCCTAGGGGCCCCCGGCCAGCATTTTCCAGGATCTTTCAGCGCTGCCCTGTGTATTTATTTGTTATATAACTTGGTAACTCCATCCCTGCAGCGTGTGTGTATAGTGTATGTAACCCGTCCCGGCAGGCTGCGCACAAGTCTGTATATATTTGTGTGAACCGTGCACTCTCTCCCTCTGCGCCGTTGTTTGTTCTGGACGCCGGGGCCCTGGCACAGCCGCCTGTAAGTGATGAGAGGTAAAATTGTGTCCAACACACACCTGGGGAGGAGAAAAGACAACACACATGAGCTGCCAGGAGCCAGGAATAGATTCTATAAATAGGGGCAAGGCCCCCCCCTACACTCGCTATATACACAGCGCTATTTATCGTAGGCTGTGAGGTCACCCCTGGGAGGGAAGGTTATAAATCACGCAGAACGGGATTTCCTGATGGTACTGCTCCGATTTCCTCTCCCTACATTTGTGGATGCCATGTTGCCCCATTCCCCGGGCAGCCCCATTGCCTGTCGGGGCTCCAAGCCCCCTTGATCGATGCTCTGCAGCTCGGGGGGCCTTTGCTGGTGCAGAACTGCAGCCTATAAACTTGTGTGAGTTATTAATCCTTGCTTGCAGAGGCCGCCTGGCCTGTGGGTGGCTGCAAATAACTTCTTCACTGGCCCAGCAGCCGTGCCAGCAGAAGCCTCACACTTCAACTGTGTACACAAGCCGACTTGGATAAACACCCCCCCCCCCCCCCCACCCCTTCACTCTGCAGAGGCAACCTTTTTGGAAGTGAGGGAATTCAGCTTCTGCAAAGAATTGGAGTTAAAAGAGAACTCTAAGAGAGCGTAGAAACCTTTGCTGAGGAACCGTTTCATGCATCTGTACTTTAGGTATGTTTTACCCAAGCCACAAGCTCCACAGAGAGTACCATACCAAGTACATATCTTTCCAGTGTGCTTTGGTGAAATGTTTCTTTAAAGAGACCTTGCTTATTCAGGGCAAAGAAACAGGATCTTTTTAAAGCCCACTTCGTTACAATTTTCTAACAATCACAGCATTTCTTTGCCACTCCATCCTCCTTTACAGGAGATGCAAAATACTAGGTGTTGATGGTGGTAAAGTTTACACAAAGCAATGATGCTACCCCCTTCAATATGTTGAGACCTAACCTTTGTATCATGGGAGGAAGTCACATGTTCCCCTATACCCTGACGCACTCGGTATTTTGCATTGGCTTCGTAGAAGAAAGGAGTGTTGGGGTAGCTATGTGAAGGTGAGTAAGGTGGTTGGAGCTTTAAACAGGCCTGTCAAAATTCCAAAAATAGGCAAAACGACAGCTCTCTTTCAAGAGTACTTCCAATTAAACCTATTTTATTTTCATTTTGGATGAAGTGTGCTAGGGTTAGAGCCACTGTCAGGTTTTCATTTTTCTGTTTCCCCACTGAAGAGATTTGTATTTCCCTTACTTTGGGAGATTTTATATCACTTCCTGTGTATTCTCCAGGACAGAAAATGAGTGAAAATCTCTGCATTGGGGGCAGTAATAAAAAGCTAGAGGTTTTTGTCATGCAGCCAGGGACCAAGGAACTGAACACTGTCCAAACCAAGCCCAAAGCAGCAGAGGTGCCTTTTTGGAGTTCAGCTCCACCTGTCTGCCAAATGTATTGATTATATTCCTGCCTATTTGTTAGCAAGAAAATAGTTGAGGAAGTGGCTATACGATACGCCAAAGGTAATGCTCTAGACCAGTGATGGCGAACCTTGACACCCCAGATGTTTTAGAACTACATTTCCCATGATGCTCATGCACTCTGCGGTGTAGTTAGGCATCATAGGAAATGTAGTTCCAAAACATCTGGGATGCCAAGGTTGGCCATCACTGTTCTAGACCCTAATAACCTATGACAACTTGCTACAGATGCTTAGGGATGCTTAGGGATCCTAATGAATCCGTCCCATATCCACACTACAATAACCATAAGAAACAGAGCCACACTGCTGCTAAACTTGATAGGTTTGTAGTATATACAAGGAATGAATACATCTCTTGCCAGACACAGGTGCCGCCCATGATGCATTTCATCCGTGATTGGTGCTCAGCCCAGTTATGGGTAAAATTCGTTAGTGGAGGAGCCTGCATCTGGCAGGAGATGTACTCATTCACTCAAACTACAGACTTGTTGAATTTAGCAGCAGCGAGGCTCTGTATTTAAAGGTTCATGGAAACAACGGGCTCTTCATTTTGTACAAAACCTTTAAATGATGGCACTACTCACTAGAGTTGATCCCAAATTTTGGATGATTTCAGAAAACCTCCTAAACACATAGCCATCTAGCTCTACACCCACAATACTTTGTACCTGTTCAACGTACAGCTACAATAAACCACCCTACTGGGTACGGCCTGCAATGCAAGTGAATGGCTGTATGTATATGGACAGGGCCTACTGCGCCCTGCACACAGGACCAGGCGGAATCTGTAAAAAAATCAAACATTAAAGCGGAGTTCCGGGCACAGAAGTCATTTTTCACTGAACATACCCCCGGGACAGTCAGGGCTAGCACATTCCACAATGGCTAGCCTCTGATCTGTCCCGGTTCGCACTTACCTTTTAGAAGAAATACTTACTTATAAAATTTCTTCCACAGCGTTTCCATCTCTCTTGTGGGCAGCTGAAGCCGGCGCAGTCCTCTTCTGTGTCTTCTTCCGCGTCTTCTTGTCCCAGAATGCGCCCGCACCGGCCCCTCTCGTCACTTCCGGTGCGGCGCCGCATTCCAACACAGCTTCTGGGCATGCCCAGAAGCTGTTTAGCAGGGGAATGCGGCGTCGCCCGGAAGTGACGAGCGGGGCCGGTGCCGTCGCATTGATTCCTGGGAGCGATGACGTTCAGCTCCCAGGAATCATCGCAAGACAGGAAGTGACAGCGGAGCCGCGGCGCTGAGGGAGGAAGTACTCTGAGGTGAGTATTTACGATCTTCATTTACAAGGTGAGTAAACAAACCAAAAAAACCTAACTATCCAATTCCTTTTCAGTTGCTGTCTAATTAGCGGAGGGGCACAAAAAAAAAAATATCGATTTTGTGCCCGGAACTCCGCTTTAAGGCAGTTTCCTCACTTAGAGATGGACCTTCACTGTGTGCAGTACTTAACCACTTGCCGACCGCTCACATTGCTGCTACTGCAGCAGAGCGGCTCGGCTAGGTCCAGCGACGTAGACCTACGTCGGGCTCATTCACGGCTCTCAGGGCGCGCTCCCGCGCGCCCTGCGATCCGATCCTGGTCTGATTCGGCTGAGAACCGATCAGTCACCAGATGCAGACCAATGATTTTTGGTCTGGATCTGGTGATCGGTTCTAGCCAATGGCATAATGTAAACACAGGCAGGGGGAGTGATGTAATTTTCCCTCCTGGACCCCTTTCGGTTCCAGGAGAAGAAGGAGAAGCATCTAAAACGCGAGTTCCCCCTAACACTACACTGACACTACCTCACATAGGCACATTTAACCCCTTGATCACCCCTGATAACCCCCCAAACCCCTCACAGTGAACACTATATTCAGTGGTATACAGATCTTTTACTGATCACTGTATTTAGTGTCACTTGTGACACTAATTTGTGCTTGCGCTAGGCCCAAATAGGGTTAGGACACCCTCCATCTATCCCCTAATAAAGTTTTAACCCCTTGACCACCCCCAGTTAACCCCTTCACTCCCTATCACACTGTGCACTAAATACAGTATATTGGTAAATACTGATCACTGTATTTAGTGTCACCTGTGACCCTAATTAGAGCTTGCGATAAGCCCAAATAGGTTTAGGGCACCCGCCATCTATCCCCTAATAAACTTTCAACCCCTTGATCTCCCCCAGTTAACCCCTTCACTCCCTATCACACAGTGCACTAATATATACAGTATATCAGATAACTACTGATCACTGTATTAGTGTGACTTGTGACCACAGTTTGCACTTGCGCTAGGCCGAAATACGTTTAGGCCACCCGCCATCTATCCCCTATAAAGGTTTAACCCCTTGATCTCCCCCAGTTAACCCCTTCACTGCCCTGTCACAGTGTTCACTATATACAGTGATTACCGATCACTGTATTAGTGTCACAGGTGACACTAGTTAGGCTAGTTAACGTCAGGGTCCCACCACACCACCGTTATTTAGCGTCAGTTAGAGTCAATTACATTAACACACATACACACACATACATACACACCTCCATTACTAGTATACTGTTTGAACAGATCAATATCTGATCTGATCAAAACTATACTAGCGTCCCCATAGGTTAGTGTTCCCAAAACGCAGTGTTTGCACAATCAGCACTGATTCCTGCAAGCACCTGCGTTTAGCCCCTCCGCCCAGCCCACTCTACCCAGGCAAGTGCAGTAATCAAAAGATTACTGTCACTTCCAAAAAACACAAATCACACAAAACCGCTGCGTTAGCAGAGTCGGGCCTGATCTCTGATAGCACTAGCAGTTTTTTTTTTGTAGCGACCAAATAGTCCTTGACAACCAGCTGCTTTTTCACCTGTTAGTCACACTACTGTACCAGTAAATTTAGTTAAAAAAAAGTCCAAACGGTGGTACAGTAGTGCAGAGGCCTACAGTATGCTGACCATGTCAGATGAGAGCAATGGGGCAGAATCAGGGTCAGTATATGAACCTGTAGACAGCAGCGGCTCCCTGACAGACAGCTCCGACGACGAATGGGTCCCTGCTAAGGTCAGGCGTACCCGACCCCATTCTGGATTGGCTGAGATGCAAGAACCGGATGTTTCTCATATGCAGCAGAGTGCCAGTACTAATGCCGCTCACACTTCTCGTGATCTGGCAAGCCCGAGCAGCCTAGTACACCCTGGACCTAGTACAACCAGCACTGCAGTAAGACTTGGTGACATGGCGAGTCCCATAAGTGCAGCTGAAGCTGGTGCGGTGGCTAGCACGAGTAGTGGCCCACAGCCACCGCGTATTCGAAGACAGGCCCGTAGAAGCGCTGGCATATCCTAATTGGCAGCCCACAGATTCTACAGCGCCCGTACTTCCTCCATTCACTGCCCAACTCGGAATTCGAGTGGAAACAGCTGGTTTTCATCCCCTAATTTTTTTGAGATGTTTTTTACTGAAGATCTTTACAGGTCTATTGTGGATCAATCAAATTTATATGCATGTCATTTCTTTGCCGCCAACCCAAATTTGCCCCTTGCCAGACCATTTGCCTGGAATCCTATAACGGTTTCCGATTTTAAGACCTTTCTGGGCCTATCCTTCAACATGGGCATTACAAAAAAGAGTGAATTGCGGTTATATTGGTCCACTGACCCAATTCACCAAATGCACGTGTTCTCTGCTGCTATGTCCAGGGCGAAAAAATATTTTGGTTCATGCATTTCAACGACAATGAACTCTGTCCTCCTTGGGGAGACCCTGAATATGATCGGCTCCACAAAATTCGGCCCCTCGTAGACCACTTCAATCAGTGGTTTGCAGCCTTGTTTACCCCCGAACAAGATGTCTGCGTTGACGAGTCCCTGATAAAGTTTACTGGCCGCCTTGCTATGAAACAGTATCTCCCCAGCAAGCGTGCCAGACACGGGGTCAAACTGTACAAGCTGTGTGACAGGGCCACAGGCTATACAGTTAGTTTCCGTGTCTACGAGGGAAAAGATAGCACTGTGGAGCCCCCCGACTGCCCAGACTACATAGGGAGCAGCGGTAAGGTAGTTTGGGACTTGGTGTCACTCTTATTCAGAAAGGGGTACCACTTGTACGTAGACAATTTTTATTCAAGTGTGACACTTTTTAGACACCTCTTTCAATTACAAATTGGCGCATGTGGTACCGTGCGATCTAATCGCCGGGGCTTCCCCCAACGGCTAGTAGTAAATGCCCCTGAGTCCGGGGGAGAGAGCCTGCTTGAGGTGCGATGAATTGCTTGCAGTGCAGTGGAGGGACAAACGGAACGTTTTCATTCTGTCCTCCATTCACCCAGACACGGCAGTCGAAATTACTATGGTCACTGGTGTTGTTGTTGAGAAGCCCCTCTGTGTCCACGACTATAACCGTAAAATGGGAGGAGTGGACTTCAACGACCAGATGATGGGACCGTACTTAATTGCCCGTAAGGCCAGACGCTGGTACAAAAAAGTGTCCGTATACCTATTTCAATTGGCTATTTACAACGCTTTTGTCTTATACAAAGCGTCTGCCGGAACATTATCCTTCCTACACTACCAGGAAGAGATAATCAGAGCCCGTCTGTATCCAGCTGGTGCTCCTGCCCAACTTCCCCAACCAGATGCAGTGAGCCGGCTGCATGAGAGGCATTTTCCAGAATTCCTCCCGAGTACCCCTACCCAAAGATACCCCCAAAAAAGATGCCGTGTCTGCAGCAACCGCGGATTTAGGCGTGACACCCGTAATTATTGTCCCGACTGTCCTGAGCGACCTGGTCTTTGCCACGGTGACTGTTTCCGTCGCTACCACACACTAGTGGATTATTAGCGTAGGGTACAGCACGGCACAGTTTAGGGCACATTTACACAGGGTCTCAAAAGATGTTCGATGGCTATCGTCATTTTGAGAGACCCTAACCTGGAACTTTAACGTTGAAGAAAAAAAAAGTGTAAAAAAAATACATAAAAACATAAAATAAAAATTACATGAAATAAAAAAGCCAAAAATAGTTGTCGTCTAAGTTATTTTTATGTTCTTCTACTCTTCCTACTGTACTTTTACTGTACTTTGTTTGTTTTTCATTCTTTTGTTAACCTGTTTCTCTTGCAGGTACTCGTCGGCTGCCAAACTGATTTTATATATTCTGACACAAACAGCGTTTGCGCTCAGCATATATGGATACCTCTGATGGCAGCGCTGTGGTAGGTTGATTTCACCACTGCAGTTAAAATACCTTTAGGTATACGTGGAATATTGCCATGTATACCCGCCATTAAATAAGTGGGTTTGGATGTTTGGGCGGTTAATGGTGTGTATACTACACAATTTTCTTGTGGTGATTTCTGTTAGGTTCTCTTTTTTTTCGTTCAGCTCACAGGCTGCATGAATAAAAAAAAACCTACACTATATGCCAAACAAGGACCAGCAGTGTACTGGTACGTTGCTGGACTTTGAGTGGTTATACCAGGATGATGCCTGCAGATTTAGGCATCATCTTGGTATCGTTTTTTACAGCTAGTGGTCGGCTTACATGTAAAAGCAATCCTAGCAGATAATTGGTCACTAGACTGCTTTTAGATGCAGTGGGAGGGGACCCCCCCCCCCTCCCGCCGCCTTCCGCGGTTTTTCTTGGGCTCTCCTGTCCCACCGGTTAACCAGAGAGTGCAGTCGGTGGTTCAGTTATCTAACCATAGAGCTGATTGGAGATGAGAATGGCTCCAATCATCTCTATGGCCTAAGATACCGGAAGCTACGTGCATTTCATGACTTCTGTTTCGCCAGAAATAATCAGCGCCATTGGGAAATTGGGAAAGCATTTTATCACACCAATTTTGGTGTGCTCAGATGCGTTAAGGTCAGAGGAGAGATCTAGAGTCTAAAAGACCCCAATTTTTTTAAAAAAAAGAGTACCTGTCACTACAGATTGCTATCATAGGGGATATTTAAATTCACTGTGATAACAATAAAAATTATTAAAAAGAAAAAAAAATGAAAGGAAAGGTGTCAAAATAACATAAAAAAGCAAAAAAAAAAAAAAAATGAAGCCCCCCTGTCTTCCCATGCTTGCGCGCATATGCGCACGCAAGCGTTGGTCTAGTTTCATATGTAAACCGCAATTGTGCCATGCATGTGAGGTTTCACCGCGAACGCCAGGTCGAGGGCAATAATTCTTGCAGTATATAAAAATATTAAATTAAAACCCGTGCTAAAAATAATAATGTGTAAACCAGTGCTACCTGAAGCTGCTGCTCACTTAGGTAAAAGCCAAGATGGAATGAAACATTATAAAAACAGCGCTACCAGGAAAGTGATAAACAGTATATAATAAATACAATCCTTCAATAAATAAATATACAAACAATCTAATTCATAAATATAAAGTGCACTTAGTGATAAAATATATATATATATCAATAAATATATAAAAAGTGCAATATATCCAAGATGCTTAAGTGCTGAAATGAAATGGTGCAAAATAAAGTGCAGTCCAAAATGATAAGTTCACTGAAATGTCAGGTAAAGTACTGGACAAAAAGTGCTTGAAGTGCTCCACGCAGTGACAAAATGCTCCAAACGACCCTTTTGGGGATCCACTCACCAGATACTAGGAATAATCAAGCCTCAAAAAGCAGTGATTCTCCAAAATAGCCCAGAGGATGGATGGATGGATGGATCAGCGCACCGCCAAACAAGCTTCCAACCTTTAGTAATAGCTCCCTCTCGGTTAGGCGCTCGAAAAAGGAAGGGAAGGAGCCAGACATAGTGAAGCCCGCAAAAATTTATTTAAATTAATAGCATTAAAAAACGACTCACAAGTGTAAATATATAAGACAGCGTTTGTAGAAACCACATATAAACATATCGTGCGTCCACTTCCAGGATCGCTAGCCGGTGTGCGTTCCACGAGATGGAGGAAGTGACGTTGTGTGGTTTGCCATCCGCAGGAAGTACGTCGACGCGTTTCGCCCGCCTATAATGGGCATTATCATAGACCGTCTTTGCTGAGAGGAATGACAAGCATTTTGCAGCTCTCATTTATTTTGGAAAATGAAAAAAAAAAAAGGAAAATGCATTTTTTTCCCTTTTTTTTCAATTTCCAAAACTTTGTGACAAAAAGTGAGATCTGCAAAACACTCAACATGCCTCTCAGCAAATAGCTCGGAGTGTCTACTTTGCAAAATGGGGTCATTTGGGGGGTTTTGTGCTATCTTGACATTTCATGGCCTTCAAAACTGTGATAGGTAGTAAGGAGTGAAATCAACAATTTACGCCCTTAGAAAGCCTGAAGGTGGTGATTGGTCTTCGGGGTCCTGTACGCGGCTAGACTGCAAAAGTCTCACACATGGGGTATCCCCATACTCAGGAGAAGCAGCAGAATGTATTTTAGGGTGTCATTTCACATATACCCATGGCATGTGAGACCGATATATATCATTTAGTGACAACTTTGTGTAAAAAAACAAAAAAAAAATAATAATTTTCCCGGAAATTGTCGCAAAATATAAAATATTTCATGGACTCACCATGCCTCTCAGCAAATAGCTTGGAGTGTCTACTTTCCAAAAGGGGGGTCATTTGGGGGGGTTTGTACTATCTTGACATTTCAGGGCCTCCGAAACCGTGATAGGCAGTGAGAAAGTGCAATGAGAAATTTACGCTCTTTGAAATTCTGAAGGTGGTGATTGGCTATCAGGGTCCCGTACACAGCTAGGCTCCAAAAAAAAGTCTCACACATGTGGTATCCCTGTACACAGGAGAAGCAGCATAATATATTTTGGGGTGTAATTACACATATGCCCATGGCATGCGTGAGCAATATATAATTTCAATGACAACTTTTTGTAAAAAAAAAAAAAAAAAATGTTTTTTTTTTAGTCATTTTTCAAACACATGTGACAAAGAAATTAAATATTCAATGAGCTTAACATGCCTCTCACTACATTCCTTAGGATGTCTACTTTCCAAAAAGTGGTAATTTGGGGGGTTTTTGTTCTGCCCTGCCATTTTAGCACTTCAAGAATTGAGATAGGCAGTCAGAAATTAAAGCTGCGTAAATTCCAGTATTTACACCATAGTAGACGCTATAACTTTTGCGCAAACCAATAAAAATACGCTCATTGAGAATTTTTTTGTCAAAGACATGTAGCTAAATACATTTTGGCCGAAATATATGACAAAAATTGAATATATTGGATATTTTTTAACTGTCAAAGTAGAAAATGTCAATTTTTGGCAAAATTTTTGCTCTTTTTTTATTAATATCGCAAAAAATAAAAAGCGCAGAGGTGATCAAATACCACCAAAAGAAAGCTCTGTTTGTGGGAAAAAAAGGACGTAAATTTAGTTTTGGTACAGCATTGCATGACTGCGCAATTGTCAGTTAAAATCGTGCAGTGCCAAGTTGAAAAAAGTGGCCTGGACGTTAAGCAGGAAAATCCTCCGCTCCTAAAGTAGTTAAAGTGCAAAGTTTCCCTAATAAGTTTCTTGTCCCATGTCACTACACACTGTAACTGATGTATGTTGCATTATGAGGGACATGCTCAGCCTGCGCCCAATTCACCGGTTCAGCGTACCTCTGTTGCCTCACTCCCAGTAACAATGGGGTCCCCCCATGCACCTAACGCAGGCTTCAGGTGTGCACTTGTTAACTACTTCCTTCCCATACCTCGTGACCCCAGGCCAAAGATCTCCGTAACATGGGTTCTGATCACGTTACTATGGAATAACCTCTGGGAGGGAGCCAGAACATTGACCCCCTCGCTACCAGAGGACCTGTCACCTTGCCAAGTACTACGCCTAACGACTGGTTGCTTCTGTCTTGAACTTGTACTTGGGTACTCTTAGGAACTACACTCCTCTTCCTTGTCTTGCCGAGTTAACCCTTTGCAGTGGTGTTACTTCGTACCCGGTAGTGCTTTACAGACCCTGGCTCTCTTAGATATGTCAGAACCACCATGCAACCGTTTGAAAAACTTCAGACAAGGCTCAGAACGGTTAATGCAACATTACTGAACAAGTGTGGCATAACAGTTCAATAAAGACAAAGTCCTTTTCCCTAAACTAACTACTGTAGTGTGGCTTCCTAGGTATACTTCCATGAGGTGAGAGTCCATTTTGACTATCTCCATGGCTTGGATGTCTCTGAAATCCCTGGTGCCTTCAGCGGACTGCAGGACGCAGCAGTCCTGATACCGCGAGCAGAAAAGAATCAACCAATTTGGCTACCTCAGCCTGCCCCCTTTTTATAGCACATGTGGGCTGGCTAGGACCAAGAAGCCCGGGAACTGAGCTTACAACACTTAACCCTTTCCCATCTGTGACATGAGGGGGTGGGGCCTCCCGGTGACGTCATCGGGGGTCACGCCCACAATGACTATATAACAAGCTGCAGAGACCGGAGACCGGCATAATCACCGGAGACATCGTCGGAGGAGGACCGGAGGAAGAAGAAGAAGAGAAGAGCCGAGGGCAAAAGAGCAGAAGAGTGGACAGCAAAAGAGCAGAAGACCAGAAGACCAGGAGAAGACCAGAGCAGAGAAGAACAGATGAAGATTTTTAATAAACTTTCCAAAACGTCTCTTGTCGTTATTTACATACACTGCCTTTTATGGGGTGAATGGGTAGGGGTACAGTGTACCCCATACCCATTCACATAGGGAGGCGGTCCGGGATCTGGGGGGGCCCCCTTGTTAAAGGGGGCTTCCAGATTCCGATGAGCCCCCTACCCGCAGACCCCCACAACCACCGGCCAGGGTTGTGGGGATGAGGCCCTTGTCCTCATCAACATGGGGGCAAGGTGCTTCGGGGTGGGGGGTGCAGAGCTCCCCCTGCCCCAAAGCACCAACACCCCCCCCCCATGTTGAAGGCATGTGGCCTGGTATGGTCCAGGCGGGGGGGGGGCGCTCGCTCGTCCCCTCCCCCTTCCTGCCCTACTGGGCTGCATGCTCGGATAAGGGTCTGGTATGGATCTTGGGGGGGGCCCCACGCCGGTTTTTCGGCGTGGGGCTACCCTCAAATTCCATACCAGACCCGAAGGGCCTGGTTTGGAACCTGGGGGGGACCCCCACGCAGTTTTTTTCCCATTTTTGGCGTGGAGTTCCCCCTCAAGATTCTCACAGTGCAAGTCGCGCCGCAAGTCGGATCATCCTCATGCGACTAGCGGTGCGACTTTCATTCAAATCAATAGGCTCCCATAGGGAACCATTGATTTTGAATGGAGGCAGAAAAAACGCTGCTAAAAGCAACGTGGCCAAACGTGCAATAACGCAAATGGAAAAAGCTACTGAAAGCCCGTTTAACAGCTGTTTTTTCCGGGGGTCAGAACTAGCTTTGCAGCACGTTTTTTCTAACGTCCCGTGTCCATGGAGCCTATAACTAAAACTAAATCAAAATTTGCTGCCAAAATTAACACTGCTGGGCGGTGATGAGGTAAGTTGACAAGGTTTAGTCACTGTACTGATTTTAGGTCATTACAATTCAATAAGTTAAAAGAAAAGTATTATGTATTGTTATAATAAAATGGTTAATTTGTTTTAATTTGTTTAATAAAATGGCTGCTATGGCCTTTCACAATCCAAAAAGTGTTTGTGTCATTTGTTAAGGTTGGCAAGTCTTAGGTGGTTTTTGAAAAGGTAAGGCAGCCGTAATATCTGCAGTACCTCAGTCAAATAATGTGGTAGAGTGGTATAACACTCAAGTTGAGCTATTCGTTTTGGATAAAATATGAAAAGCTAAAAAAAAAAAAAAAAAAAAAAAAAGGTTTCAAATAAAAAATCTTTACAGGATAAGTTCGCTTTTGAAAAAAAAAAAAGAAAATAAGAAGCATTCAGGACTCCTACAGACTGTCAGTGTAAGCTATCTTCCTGTACATTGTACGGGCAGGCAGTTTTACAAAGACAGGAAGAATCAATGGACTACCAGAGCACTCAGCAGCTCCCTGGTAGTTCATTGAGAACTACAAGCCAACACCCGCAAAGACTTTTGGTACTTGTAGTTCATTCACTCACAGAACTCTGTGAATGAATGATGTGGCCATGTGGGCGGAGCCCCGTATGGCCGTGCTCTTTTCAAATAGTGACAGTGGGTATGGAAAGAAGATCCCTGGCCTGCTGTTACAGGGAGTGCAGGGATCAAAGAACAGCTGCAGGATCTGGAACATGTTACATGTTCCATCCTAAAAATGGGCGAAATACTGTTTGTATCATGTTCCTGAAGGTGAACCTATCCTTTAATCAGTGGTCATGCCCAAATGTATTTGGATGAGTATTTCAATTGTTTGGATAAGTTAAATTGCAACAGATTCTCTTAAGCCCCCATTCACACTACCGCGACGCTACTTCGCGCCGTGACCTCGGAACGGCCGCCACGGACTTCATAACATTGAAGTCTATGGCGGTCGCCTCCTGGTCGCCCCAAAGAAGCTCCGGACCCTTTTTCTAGGTCGGAGCGACTTGTGTCGCTCCTATTAGAACGGGTCCGTAGCTTCCCTATGGGAGGCGACCTGCGGCGACCTGTGAGGCGACCAGGTCGCCTCACAGGTCGCCCTAGTGTGAACCGGCACTTAAGCAAACCTGACACCAGATATATTGGATTTTTTTTTTTATGTTAAAGTGCTTGTAAAGTCTTTAAAGAATAACAAACATGTTTTACTTACCTGCTCTGTGAAGTGGTATTGCACAGAGCAGCCCCAATCCTCCTCTTCTCTGTGTGCCACCATAGGAAGCTGTAGACAGCGAGGCTCAGCCCTGGCCCCCCCCCCCCCCCATCCCTCGTCATAGTATTTGATTGACAGCAGCAGGATCCATTGGCTCCCAGTGCTCTCAGCAAAGCCTGTGAGAGTAGGGATAAGAGGGGTGGGCCACTACAGACATGCACAGTGCTGGATCGAGATCAGGTAAGTATGGAAGATGAGGAGGTGATACACATCCTGAAGCATTTTTACCCTAATGCAGGGAATGCATTAAGGTAAAAAATATTTAGGGTTTACAATCACTTTAAGTGCATCATGCTTAGTGCTGTGTGAGTGTAACACTTCCAGGTATTTATTACATCACTCCAGAATGACGGTGCCATCTTTGCTCAGGCATCATCCAGGGTTAGCCTAGTTTCCCTGGACTACGATGCTGGCTCAGGGATGCTTCTGGAGTTCTTGGCTGTGTTCACAAATGTCAAAAATGACACAGATAAGCCTGTGCTGCAACTTCTCACCTTGTGAAGTTCAACAATGTTACAATGTCTTCTCTGGTTATTGGATGAGAGTAGACTGAGGAAATGCTTCCTCTTGTCTGCAGCTGATTACATCATCCAAGCCTAGGCAAAGTTAATGGCCTTGAAAGTAAAGATGTTTTTTTTAACGTTAAAAGGTGGAGCTTTAAGAAAAAAAAATGATAGTGCTGCATATTGTGACATGTCAGGACTTTCTTCATGCACCCTTGTAAGTTTACTGCTGAAAGGTCTACTTTAAGTTAGAAGAAGAAGGAGAAGAGTTTAGTTAGGAGAAGAAAAAGGGAAATCCCATTAAGAAGTCTTCTTATACAAGAATAGCAGTCTGGAGTTTCAGGCCACGGTGAGTCTACGACCTTTCTTTTGTGATGGAGTCATATGGAGTCGTTGTTTGGGTTGAGTCATGGAATCTGTGGCCAGGTTCCTGCGTACGTATTGTTTCATGTCTGTTTGGGTTGGTGAAGGAGGTGAGGGTCACTGGGAGGCGAGGTGTGGACCTTCCCTGGTGATGTCATGTCAGAAATAACAACTTTTTCAGATCGCACACAGAGTCTGTTTATTCAGCACTATCAGGAGGATTAATATCACCACTATTACGTGGCATTGGAAGGAATTGGAGGTCCGTATCACAGTTACTTTGTGCATGTGTCATCCTCAGGAGGGACAGACCAGATGGCCAGAGATGGACAATGAAGACTAATGTTAAGGGAGGTGTCCCAAGTTAAAGGTCAGTGCATGCAAACCCAGCCAACACGTCAGAGTAATTTCTAAAAAAAACTGATTACAATTCGTGCTGTAATCCAGGGGTCACCCTGAGGCTGAGTGAGACCCCTGAACCAGCCTTATGCCTCAGTAATGGCTCCTGCATTCTACTGTTAGACCACTGGCATCATAGGTCAAGGGTGGAGGCAAGGTGTGACTTAAGCAGCCCATAGATTATACAATTTACTTTCCTTCCACCAAAGTCAGTGTTGACAGGGGAATCCCTCCCGCATCACTATTGTGTTCTGGCCAGGAGCCCTCCCTCCAGGCAGACCACAAGGATCACTGCTGGTGTCTATAGCCGCCACCAGTGATTGCATTAAAAAAACAATCCAACAGGCCGGTTGTACTGAAGTTGATTAATTGATCAACTTCAGTACAACCAGCCTGCCCATAGAAGAATTGAATCTTGGCCGGTCCCTACTGAATCAGCCAACATTTGATTCATCTATGGCCGGCTTTAAAGGAATAAATCTATCTTATACAGATTTATATGGACACTTGGTTTATATCCCCTGCCAGTTTCTTGTTTCGATCAGGTCCTCCAGTGGTGAGATACTTCACTGTAACATAAATGGCAGAGTAGGGTAGCTTTGCATTAGCGAGATATGAAGTGATCTGTAGAAATAGTATAATTGTAGATGTAGTGTAATTTGGGGTTATTAAGAATTGTAGTATTTAGTATCAGTCATACACATATGTCCTGTTATTAGCATCTGAAAGAGACAGGACCATTCTCTAGGATAGAGTTGACACCTACATGCCAATAAAGTCTCCTGTACAAATGGACAGGAATTGTCAGGACGGGATTTTCACCTTCCCGGAGCTTCAAAGAGGACTGCTGGTCATCTTGGCTGCGGGGATCCGCAGGGGGCAGCGATAGGCTCCAAACAGTCTGCGAGCTGTGAATGGCATCATCGGATCAAAGGAATGTATTTTATCTCTCATAATAGGTAAAATATTAGTGGCAGAGAGATGAAAATAATCCTTCTTATGGCTCACGTGTTGGGCTACAAGTACATGTAAATCTGTAATTATAGCGTGTGTGGAATCCTAGAGAATTACACAAAACCGTTATATGGCGCCTGATTGCGGCAGGCAAGCGGTGTTAGGTACTGTCGCAATCAGACCGATGCACTGGGGTCAGAATTCCTATCCCTGATTCAGCGCCGTTCTGGGTCAATTCGACTCTGGTCAGTGCAGAACACAAAACATTGTGTGGGCTGAGATGGGGATAACCCCCTGAGGTTGATTGGTCAAGGGCTAAAGTCCAGCCCACATTCATATTCCAATAAATTGGGAAACCTGAGTTTTGGATATTGTTCTTCCATGAAGCCAGTTCTAAACTGGGGAGTCCCCACACGGTTTCCGGTATGCTTCTACCAAGGGATAACCTGCGGTAAAGTTTATTTCTGTTTTATTCCTTTTTATTTTCATAGCAAATTGCCAATTGTGTGTCTTTTTATCTTTTTTGTATTTTTTGTAACTGCTTTTGCTTTGTATATATTTTTTATGCACTGCCCACTTTTGGGATATTAAATTATAAAATGAATGAGTGACTTCTGTGTGCTAAGCTAGGACTCATATCTCTGAAGAGATTGTTGCATTTTAATGCCTAATTGCTTGGTCTATGCTACATGCCAATCTGTATGCAATTGCACTGTGTGTTGGCAGATTGCATGCAGATTGTGAACCAGACGGAGATCTGTGTGTGTGTGGTGTCCCAGCAGACCAGTCTGAGGACAAACTGTTGGGTGGTGGCAGGCTATCGTTTGTGGTGTGTGGGTTTGGGGACAGTGGGAAGAGTGATTAACACAGGGGTTCTAGCTTGTAGGATAGCTGGAGGAATCCTAGTAGTGTGTGACAGAAGAGCCCTTATGGTGTAATATTGGATTGTTGCAAATGCACAAAATCATCAGGCACTTGTAGTTAAATAAGACCTCTTGCAAGGCTGTGAGTAACTGTAGGCTTATAGTATATGTAACCTTAAAGTGGTTGTAACCCTAAACAAAAAAAAAAAAAAACTGGATCTTGTACGTTAAAGCATGAAAAACAGCACAGTGCTTGTGCTGTGTAATTTGGCCCCTTGTATTATAAAAAATACCTGGCTGATTCTACCTGGTTCTGCCCTCCTCCCTGTAAACTGTCCATGTTTATCCTGGCTGCTAAGCCCTGACACAGTGGTCAGTTTATGTGCCTCCGTCATACACTGTCTCTCCTCTGTCCTCCTCGAACCGACCCCCCCCCCCCCCCCCCCGCCTGTCAGCACCAATCCCCTCCTGCTGCTATCATAACTGAGTCTTCTTGCTACAATCTCCTCTGTTATATTAAATGATGTGCCCAGTGTATGTAAAATAAGCCGCTGTATACATTATTTTATAGCACCGCTCGGTGCTCACGTGACCGCCCGCATTTCTCCTCCTCTCCTCCTCCTGGCTGATGTCAGAATTCTCAGCCTCCTACCGCTGTAGCTGGCAGATCAAGAGAGTAGAGAGGGGGCGGTCACGTGAGCACCGAGCGGCGCTATAAAATAAGGTAACAGAGGAGATTGTAGCAAGAGGACTCAGTGACTTAAAGTGGCTGTAAAGTCAGAAGGTTTTTTTATCCTAATGCATTCTATGCATTAACATAAAAAGCATTCTGTGTGTAGCAGCCCGCCTCAGCCCCCCTAATACTTACCTGAGCCCTTTCTCTATCCTGCGATGTCCATGTGTGCCTCAGCCGTCTGGGACTTTCTCTCCTGATTGGCTGAGACACAGCAGTGGCACCATTGACTCCTGCTGCTGTCAATGAAACTCAGTTAGCCAATAAGGAGAGAAAGGGGGCGTGGCCGAATGGCAGCCGAATGGACACACAGAACTGTGACTCGGCTTGGGTGCCCTCATAGCAAGCTGCTTGCTGTGGGAGGCAGTCAACAGGAGGGAGGAGGGAGGAGCAAGTAGAGCCAAAGAGGGACTCGAGAAGAGGAGGATCTGGTCTGCCCTGTGCAAAAAGATTGCACAGACCAGGTAAGTATAATATGTTTGTTATTTTAATAGAAAAAAAAAAAGACTTTACAATCCCTTTAACAACCACTTTAATTGAGCACTTGGCGAAAATATGTCTGTCTTCATGTCAGGGTCCCTCTCAATGCACAGGGGACTGCAGTCCAAGGTCTGCTCAAGGGATATCAGGTATATATATATATATATATTATTTTTTTATTCTTATTTTTTTCACAGGTGAGGCACTACGGTGCTCTTTCAGTGCAAGCAATCAGGCCATCTCAAAGGCCTTATATAGAAAACAGATCCAGGGATTGCTGCAATTAAGAGTGTATTGAAAAAAAAAATTGTTTCCAATAAATTTTTAAAGTGCAGCATACCTGGATCTGTTATATATATGTAGCACTGTCCCCGTAGGGCTTGCCGTGTGATGACTTCTTGGGTCTGCCTCTGATTACCTGCAGACAGTCATTTTTCACAATAAACAGTCCAGGGTGTTTGTTTTTTTTTTATATTTATTGCAGAACTAGGATGGGAGAAGGGAATAATGGGATATTCCAACTGAACTATTCAGAGTAGATAAGGACAACTCTCACTTGGCTTCACTGGATTACTTGTGGAAGCTGACAAACTGCTTTAACTATACTGCCACTTGTATGAATGAATTATATCCTCTTGCTCCCTTTAGCAGCAGACTTGATACAACTACTTTAGGGGGTCACTAGGGCATTTTTCTCACATCCATCCTTACTCCCATTTGCTCGTTACTCAATAAACAGTCCAGGGGTTTTGGTTTTGTATTTATTGTAGAACTTGGATGGGAGAAGGGAATAGTTGGATACTCCAACTGAACTTCTTGCTATTCAAGCAGTAGACTTGATGCACTACTTTATCTTCAGGACACTCTCTAGCATCCCCTTGACTGACACCTGCCCACTGGCCCTCACATGTCAGGCCCCATGAAACAGATCTGTACTCACTGTAGGCAGAATCAGATGCTTTCCAGTGTCCCCCTTCCAGTCAGCTCTGCAGGACCCCTGGGTTCAGCCCCTCCCTGACATTCGGGCCCTCAGGTTTACCACCCGAGGCCACATGGCAGCTTCTACAGAGGAAGGGCAGCCGCCCCCTCCCTCCGGAACCCTGTTCTCCAGCCGAGCATATGTGTCCTTGGCATTTATACAGTCACCCAGCATGCGCTGGGGCACTTTCCTCTGCCAGTCACCAGGGCTGTAACAATGTCAGTGCCCTCACTTCCCACTGTCCAATATACCTTCCTATTGGACCTTTGTGAAACATTTCAGACAAGCTGAGCTGCAACTGAGCACCATGAGAAGACCCTACTAATGGATCCTGCCCTCTGGTAGGCAGAGAGCAATTTAAATTTACCTGTCAATCTCTCTGGTAAGCACAAAGACCTAAAAAACTATACTCTCTTCTAGCACCTACCTAGGAGGGTGCTACATATATAAACATATGCATCATAAAAACACGAGTGCGCTGGATACTCTGACACCCCCATACAGAACATAAAATGCTGACACTGAACATAATGACACTGGCTGGGAAGGGGTTAACATCTAGGGCAATCAAAGGGTTAAATGTGTGCCTAACAAGTGTTTTCTCACTGTGGGGGAGGTGCTTTTACTAAGGGAAGGCATAGATCCCTGTCCCTGCTTTGCAGGAACACAGGATCAATGTCTCCCATACTGAGAGAATGGCAATATGCCTTGTTTATGTAGAACTACTCCCAAGGAAGCTGCTGGTTACGGGTTCCCATGGGTTACCATTAGCAACAGTAGAGCAATCTGGCATTTTCCAAGTGTTTTTACCTCAGACAAGAATCAGTCCAGTTTCTTTGGTTTTCATGTTTTATTAGGAACTTGGATAGGAGAAGGGATGAGTGGGATACTCCAACTGAACAAAACTATGCACAATAGACAGGGACGACTTGAGTAAATGCTAGTTAATGTTGGTTAACGCTGAGTAACGCTGGGTAATACTGAAATTGAGCTAGTCACGACTAGGCCGCTGGTTTCAGTCTGTCACTAGCTGTGACGCAGAACTGAAGTAATTCTCTGAGGTAATCTGTACTCTGAAGCAACTGAACTGTAGTGCTGAACAACTTCAGGGCACTTCCTGGCAACCCCCTTTGTTCCTAATCTTCAGGGTTCACTACACGGCACCCCCTTTACTGTAACACTCTGAGTGAGCTGGCTCATTGATCCCCTGACTTCTCTGGAGTGGTCCCCTCTCTTAGGCAGACCCCTAGGCAGATCCCTTGGTACTCACAATACTGTTTTTCCCAAAGTCCTCTGTCCAACAGCTCCACTGGTCAGCACACAGGATCCTCTGCAGCCTAGCTCCACTCCTGGTTCTTAGGCCAACCACCTGGACCACCTTCCTCACTCAGGAGGTAGGAGAAGAGACAGCCATCCACCTCCTCCTGGGATTTTGCTCCCGCCAAAAGACGCCCTGTCACATGCTCCCGCCCTATTTATGGCCAATCCCAGAATGCATTGCCACATGCCCTCCCACTAGGACTGTAATGAAACAGGATGTGTCACTGGCTGGGTTTTCTCCACTGTCCAACAAGCTCCCTCATTGGATACAGTGGGGACACTCCCTCAGACCCAGTGAATCACACCTGGAAACATGTGACAGACAAAACTAACAGATCAGCTTCCCTGATAAGCAGCAGGAGCAAAATAGATGCTTTTACCTAGCACCTGTCTAGGAGGGTGCTACATCTACATAGGCAGACTGCTGTTCTGCCTGTATCCAGAACGATCGGCGGGTACCAGCAGATATCAAGTCCACCAGACCCACTGATCAGCTCTAATACCCAGAAATGCAGGATCACATATATACACTCAGTGCGACCGCCTTGTAGCAGTAAATCTGCTATGGGGTGGTCAGCAACTGGTTAAGATCATCATTATAGTAACTCACAGGCAGCAGGCACTCTACCATGGCTCTAGCTGGCTCTATCACAGTGTGTCATACGAAACGGCTGTTGGGTGCTGTGCTGTGAGTTATGATACCATCCATGATGCCAGAGAGACTGACACAGAGAAATGTAGTCTATTCACAGACACCCCCAAAGCACACCTGTGTTTGTTGCCTTGAAGGCACTGGCAGCCCCACGATCGGATCCACTTCCCCTCTGTTCCTGCTGTTGGACACTGTCAGCTGAGCTCAGCTGCCTCTCTCTGCCTGTCGCTGCCGCTGTGTGCCCGCCTCACAGCCTCTCAAGTCTCATTCTTGGGTCCCGACTAATACTGGGTGGGGAGCAGAGCTGGAGGAAGATCACTTCGCCGGAGAAAGCAAGGAGATATGCAGGCAGGTTACTGGCCGGGACTTGAGGCAAGGCAGAAGAAAATGCGAGCGGAATAGGCATGCGCCCGAAACTAAAGAAATAGTCCCTCCACTCCGGCCAGCACATGATTATCAGAAAGGGGCACAGATCATGGAAAAAAAAACAGCCCCCTAAACTAGTAGGAGCGGCAGAGCGGGGTTGTGTAATTCAGAAATTCTGAATGGTGCAGCGGCAGGCGAAGGGGGGGGGGGGGGCGGACTCTTGACATACTTCATCACGGCAGATTCCCCAGGAGTTTGGACAGGTACCTGCTCCCCCCTTCCCCCGACAGGTGCCAAATTTGGCACCCAAGGGGGGGGCAATCAGATAAGCGGAAGTTCCACTTTTGGGTAGAACTCCGCTGTAACTGTCCGCTTATCACTTTAAATCTTTGTTCTGCACTTACTGCCAGGTGGAACCTTTCTGCCTTCCTCTTGTTTCCCTGGGGAATGTTTAATCAGCAGAATCACTAGACCACTCCTCCTTAGGGAAGGCCTTTTCTGTGACTCCGATTTCATATACAGAGCTTGTCAGCAGCACCTCATGGAAAGGCGATTGCTATAGAGGATTTCTAAGGCTTAAAGTTGCACCCCTTGACAAGCGGAGCGAGGTATGCAGTAAAAGTGCATTATATATATAAATATATATGTTGTTAGACAAAAATTGTGTCCATGCTGCTAGTTTAAAATATGCTATAGATAATCCAAATCATTGTACATGTAGTCATGTTTCTTTAGATGTTAATGTAATTTAGATATGTGTGCAGACAACTGAAATCCACCTTGTAATTTCACATTTGTAATTAACCTTGTAACCCCCTTTTTGGTGATCACTGTAAACAAATGTATTGTATGTCGTTTTACAGTTTTCACGGTGCTCATGGTTTACGGTGCTCAAGGTGTTAATGAGATTAACGTTGGTGGTGTTCAACCCTCCTGCACACCTTTGATGCAAAAGAATAAGAGTACTGCACCCATCAGAAGCTCTCCTCTTGTTATTTACTCGATGCCACAGGGGCCGGTAAATCCACTTTAAGTAAGGCCCCTTTTACACAAAAGGTCAGATCGGGTCTGACTGACCCGATCGGACCCTCCATTCTCCTCTATGGGCAGTCGGATGCAAAAAAAACTTGTGTCCGCTTACACCTGGCTACCTTTGGGTCCTATCAGATCTTGACAAAAAAAAAAAAAACAGAAGGGGATCTGTTCCACTTTGTTTGGCCAGTTCGGATTGGAGTAGAATGGGCTGTGCCAGTGTCCGGTCTGTATGAGAGTGTAGCACCCTCCTATGTAGGTGTTATAGAGTATACAGTCGTTTTTGGATCCTGTCTGCTTACCAGAGTTATTGCAGGTAAATCTATATTTGTTTTCTGCCTACCAGACAGCAGGATCTGCTAGTGAGGTCTGCTCAATGTGCTCAGGTGCAACTCAGTCTTTCTGCAGAGTGTTTCACACTGGTCCAATAGGGAGGCATATTGGACAGTGGGAGAAAACCTGACGAATGAATACAGCCCTGGTGATTTGGCAGAGGAAAGTGCCTCCGTGCATGCTGGGATACTGTATAAAAGCCAGGACCATGTGTGTTTAGGGTCTTTCGTCTGGATAGCAGCTGCCTCCTCCTCTGTAGAGGTGCCATGCGGCCTCAGGTAGTTGACCTGAGAGCCTAAAGGCAGCTAGAGAGGAACTGAACCCAAAGGTCCTGTGAAGCTGACTGGAAGGGGAGACACTGAGGAATCTGATGCTACAGTACAGTGAGTACAAATCTGTGTCAAGGGGCCTGACCTGAGGGGGGCCACCCCTGCAGCTAGAAGAGTCAGTGGATGGGTGTCAGCAAAGGGGATGCTAGAGTGTATCCCGAAGATAATGTAGTTCACCAAGTCTATTGCTGAAGAGAGAGAGAGCAAAGAGACCTATCCCTTTCCATACATGTGGCACTATGGTTCAAGCAGTGCAGCTGCTTTCACAAGCAACCTGGTGAGGCCAAGTGAGAGTTGTCCTTATCCAATGTACATAGTTCCAGTTGGAGTATCCCACCATTCCCTTCTCCCATCTAAATTCCAAAATAAATACCAAAAACCAAAACCCCTGGACTGTTTATTGAGCAATGAGCCCTTGGGAGTAAGGATGAATGTGTGAACTGTACCCTAAGTGACTGTGTGCTGGTAATCTGAGGAGGCCCAACAAGTCATCATACAGCAAGCCCTATGAGGACAGTGCTACAAGAGGAGTAGATGGACCTGTCAAAACTGTATCTGCCCCGTGTGAAAGGGGCCAACCTATAGTAATCAGAAAATGTTAAGCTCCCTGCTGATTGGAGTGATGTATCTCTGATCAGACCTCTGCAAGAAAACCACTGCTTCCACACATAGAGCAAGGGTTCTTTTCAGCATGTTGACAGGGGACAGGCGTTTCTACTCAAGTTATGGCTGTTTTCTAAAGAGAACAAACCCGTAAGATATTGCGCACCTTTAGTTTTGATGCACCTGAAATGTATTTATAGCTAATTTAAACTGAAACTTCAGTTGGGCTTTAAATCTGAGGCCCCTTGTATGCTGTGACACACAGCGACACTGGCACACTGAAATGCTTTGCGCAGAAAGCAAATCTCTTCCTACACCCCCCCCCCAGCCAGTTCCACGAATGCACAGCTCAGCGCTCGACGTTCCAGGACTGCTTCCACGGGCAAGCGCACGGATCCGATGGCTCAGGGCTGAGCCCTCTAACAAGCACAGCCTTGTTGTAACCCCCCTGGCAGGTTGTGCCGAGCGCCCAGCGCTGTCAGCGGTGCCGAGGGGGCTCCTTCTCCACTGACGCGCGCTCCTCTCTGATGTGGCCGCTGCCCCGCGCATCTCTGGTTTCGCTCTCGAGTTTCTCATTTATTTTTCCACAAATTCTCCCATGAAACAGAATCATTCTTGACGTTGTCCCGCTTCTATACCTAGAACCCAAATTATGCTGATAAAACATTCGTAGCATACAAGAGCCTCACTTGAAGGGAACACAAAAAAAAGACGAATCAGCCTCCCAGCCTCCCTGACCCTTTACAAGCTGTCTCGCAGGCGCTGTTTTTGCTGAACAAAAATTCTGTCATTCCATCGTATGTCAAGTGGAAAAACTTCACAAACGAGGAGCTGTAGAATATTCCACAGCACAGAGCACAGGATTCTCTGTTTTTGGTTTTTCGTAGAAACACAAAAATTCAGATTCAGAGCTGAAATAGTTGAAAAACACTCAACCCTGGGCCCTAAGTGGGATCCAATGCCAGCTTTATACGTAACAATAAAATATTAATCAATAAGTCAGCTGTTTTAAAGTTAATCACAAAATCTCAGCTTTACAATGTGCTCTTTAAGATATGCTGCAGTTCTAACCACCCTCTGAATAATAATCCACAGTGAATCACTTTTTAGAGGGCAGTATAGCAGTGACTGACAGTCATTCAGGAGGCAGTATTGCCAGCCCCTGACACCTGTATTTTTTTTTTTTTATGCAAAACTGAACTTTTATATTGTGGGAGCGCACCACAACTGCGAGCCGAGCGCTTGGCCCGCCATTGCAATGTGGCTACATTAAACTCAATGGATTAGTTGGACAGGCGGTACCGCCTGTCCAACTCCACACCCTGAGTTAAAAACACAGTGGCTGTGAAGCAAAGCCGTGGCATGAGTACAGCCCTGTCCAGCTACACTGTGATAGTTCGGGTGGGCAACTGGGCAGTAGTGATGTCGCAAACATAAAATTTAATGTTCGCAAACGGCGAACGCGAGCCTCCACGAATGTTCGCGAACCGCCATAGACTTCAATAGGCAGGCACAGGGACTCTTTCTGGCCACAATAGTGATGGAAAAGTTGTTTCAAGGGGACTAACACCTGGACTGTGGCATGCCGGAGGGGGATCCATGGCAAAACTCCCATGGAAAATTATGTAGTTGACGCAGAGTCGGGTTTTAATCCATAAAGGGCATAAATCACCTAACATTCCTAAATTGTTTGGAATAACGTGCTTTAAAACATCCAGTGTGTGTATACGATCAGGTATGATGTTGTATCGATCAGGTAGTGTAAGGGTTACGTCCGCTTCACAGTGACAGACCAAACTCTGACAGACCAAACTCCCCATTTAACGCACTGCAAACAACCGCAAACAGATCAGAACCGACCAAAATGGGACAGGAACCGGGCTTTAAGGGTTAGGGTTAGGTTTAGTGTTAGGGGATAGGGTTAGGGTTATGGTGAGATACTTAGGGTTAGAGTTAGTAACCCTACCCCTACGCCTCTAACCCTAACCCTCTAACCCTAAGCACTAAAAATAACCCTAACCCTAGCCCCAACCCTAACCCTAGCCCTAAACCTAATTCTATTTTTTTTTCTGGTTCTGGACATGCTACAGAGCTGAAACTTCACAGGTACACTTTTTAGACCCCCCAGACACCAAATCACACATAAAAAAGTTCTTAAAAATTGTCATTTTTGATAGAGAGCCAATTATTTTAAAAATTAAAAAAAATAAAAATAAAAAAAAATAAAAATTTCTTTGTATTTAGTGTCTGGGGGGTCTAAAAAGTGTACCTTGTGAAGTTTCAGCTCTGTAGCATGTCCGGAACCAGAAAAAAATTACGAATTAGGGTTAGGGCTAGGGTTAGGGCTAGGGTTAGGGGGTTAAGTTTAAGGTTAGAGGGTTAGGGTTAGAATTAGGGTTAGGGCTAGGTTTAGGGTTATTTTTATGGCTAGGTTTAGAGGGTTAGGGTTAAGGTTAGAGGGTTAGGGTTATGGTTAGAGGGTTAGGGTTAGGTTTAGTGTTAGGGGATAGGGTTACGGTTACAGTGAGATACTTAGGGTTAGAGCTAGTAACCCTACCCTCTAACCCTAAGCACTAAAAATAACCCTAACCTTATCCCTGACCCTAACCCTAGCCCTAACCCTAGCCCTAACCCGAATTCTAATTTTTTTCTGGTTCTGGACATGCTACAGAGCTGAAACTTCACAGGTACACCTTTTAGACCCCCCCCCCCCCCAGACAATAAATCCAAAGAATTTTTTTATTTTTTTCCCAATAATTGGCTCTCTATCAAAAATGACAATTTTTAAAAACTTGTTTTTGTGTGATTTAGTGTCTGGGGGGTCTAAAAAGTGTACCTGTGAAGTTTCAGCTCTGTAGCATGTCCAGAACCAGAAAAAAGATAATTTTTCAGTAGAGCAGGGACGGTGGGAACCCTCCTTTTACACCTATATGATCTTTTTTTCTGGTTCTGGACATGCTACAGAGCTGAAACTTCACAGGTACAATTTTTAGACCCCCCAGACACTAAATACAAAGATTTTTTTTTTCTTTTTTTAATTTTTCCAATAATTGGCTCTCTATCAAAAATGACAATTTTTAAGAACGTTTTAGACCCCCCCCCCCCCCCCGACACTAATCCAAAAAAAGTCATGCCTGCCTCCAAAAATGCCTGATAAATATATAGAAAAAAAATAAATAAAAGCAGACTGAAATACCAGCCCTAAAAAGGGCTTTTTGGGGTGCTGTCAGGATGCTGTCCATACAGCAGGAGTGGACACAGAACACTGGCCTAGCTAATGATTTCCCTATCAATTCAGCAGCAACAGCAGCCCTCTCCCTGCGCTAACTAACTCTGCAGCTTCAGAATGAATCAAAGATGGATGCTGCCCTTGCTTTTTTATAGGAGGTGGGAGGGTCTGGGAGGGAGGGTATGCTGATTGGCTGGAATGTGTCTGCTGACTGTGAGGTACAGGGTCAAAGTTTGCTCAATGATGATGTATAGGAGACGGACCGAACATCGCATATGTTCGCCCGCCGAGGCGAATGCGAACATGCGAAGTTCGCCGGCGAACAGTTCGGGACATCTCTACCGGGCAGTGGTAAAACTGTGGCTCAGCTGCTTGTTCTTGTAACCCTTCAGCCACTCATCTTAAAGATCCCTTAGCACCCATTCACATTGATTGCAGCTTTAAAATCGTACGACCTCATCTGAAATTGCATGATTTAACCACTTTACCACCGGAGGATTTTGCTGTCTTACGTCCAGGCCACTTTTTGCGATTCGGCGCTGTGCGACTTTAACTGACAATTGCGCGGTCGTGCGACACCGTACCCAAACGAAATTTACGTCCTTTTTTTCCCACAAACAGAGCTTTCTTTTGGTGGTATTTGATCACCTGTGCGATTTTTACTTTTTGCGCTATAAACAAAAAAATAGCGTTTATTTTGAAAAAATAACAATATTTTTAACATTTTTTTATATGAAATTCCCCCCCAAAAAAATGTAAAAATCAAATTTTTTTTAAATTTTTGGCCAATTTGTTTTCTGCTACATATGTTTGGTAAAAAAAATTGCAATAAGCTTATTTTGATTGGTTTGCGCAAAAGTTATTGCATTTACTAAGGGAAAGATTTCTGTCATTTTTGGTGTTTTTTTTTTAACGCGTAATGGCGGTGATCTGCGATTTTTTTTGCGGGACTGCGACATTGCGGCGGACAGATCGGACCCTTGACTGACATTTTTGACACTTTTGGGGGTACCAGTGACATTACTGCAGTAATCAGTGCTATATATATGCACTGTTACTGTAAAAATGACACTGGCAATGAAGGGGTTCATTTTATTGGAGAGGGAGGGGTTAATGTATGCCTGGTGCTTACTGACGTGTGGGGGGGAGGTGACTTTGTGAGACAGGGACAGATCGGATGTCCAGCTATGCTGAACACTCCGATCTGTCACTCCCTGTCACTATGGAGATCCGCCCGCTCTGTTTACACAGGCGGGCGGATCTCCTCACTCGATTCCCCGACGATCGGGGCAGAGCCGCTGCTCCTCCCCTGGCCCGACTCCCGCTGTGAATGAAAACAGCAAGAGCGCGCCTCCGGTGGCGCGCGAGCGCCGCCTACAGGGGGAGGAGTCCAGCGATGTAGGTCTACGTCACTGGACGGGATCGTGCCACTTTGCCACAGTACGCTCAATGTGAGCGGTGGGCAAGTGGTTAAAATCCGCATTTCAGTGCGTCTTCGGGTGCGACTTGGAAGACATCTGTGTGGCTTTGTGCACAGATGTCTATGCAAGTCGCACCCAAAATCGCCAAAAGTAGTGCAGGACCAACTTTTGCAAATTGGTTCGGCACTGCAAAGCCGGTGTTGCACCGATTAGAACAGTGCGATTGCTAGCAATAGGCTGCTACTTGTCATGCGGTTTGACCTTTCAAATCGCATGACAAGTCGCTCCAATGTGAACGGGGGCTTAGCCTAACTCTAGGTTTAATTTCAATAGTTTGTTTGGGCCAAGATCCCCTAATCACTAATAGATGCAGTTGCTGCCAGCACTCTATAAACTGCATGTAGTATCAGCTACAGTATTTACAGCAGTATGCAGCTCTGTGTTCCAGGAGTGATACGGGGACTCCAGTCCTTGAGCAAAATCGAGTTGGGCTGAGCATTGGGGCTGAGCATTGCTCTGCCATTCACAGGAAACCCTGCATTTTTGAATACAAGGTCCCAGAAGGTTGCGGGACCATTCACAGGGCACAGCGTGGCTCACGCATGCACAGTGGGAAGCTGGCTGTGAAGCCCCAGGGAGTGACAGCTGGCTTCCCACAGTTAACATGCCAGTGCCAGAGGATGGCATTGGATACCTGGACAGGTGATTGTCTGTTTATTAAAAGTCATCAGCTAATGCTTTTGTAGATGCTAAATTTTAATTTTTTGAAACCTGACTGAAGAACCTCTTTAAGTCCTGTAAATGTCAAGATGGGGCCTCCATTCATAGAATATGGATCCAGCAAATCTCACAGATGCTCAATTGGATTGGGAATTTGGAGGCCAAGACAATCCCTCCAGCTCATTGTTGTGTTTCTCAAACCCTTCTTGAACCATGTTTGCAGTGTGGCAGTGCGCATTATCCTGCTGAAAGAGGCCACTGCTATCAGGGAATACTGTGTAGCAGGATTTCCAGGCATTGGGCCTGACATGGGTCTGCCATTGTTACTGGTAACACTTCCAACACATTTAAGTTGAAAACCCAAGTGTGAGAGCTGAGACAATGACCATTCCGGCATCTTTGGTTTGTTTTGTTTATTTTATAATGGGGATGGGAGAAGGGAATGAGCAGTGGCGGCTGGTGAAGTTTTAAGATGGGGGGGCACAAGACCCCGCCCTTCCATTTCGACCCCTCCCATTTATCATAAGCCCCACCCTTCTAGACTCCACCCATTTTGTCCCCTGTATTTTGCTTACGTGAACAAATTCTCCCAATATATCACATATTAAGGGGTCCATCAGTACTAGTACAGTATATCCCATAAAAGGGAGCAGGGGCCCTATTATGGCATATACTGTGAGAGACACCCTATTATGGGATACACTGACTGAGAGTGGCACAAACCCCACAGTACAGACCCCTCAAGCACAAACCCCTCAAGCACAAACCCCACAGTACAGGCCCCCTAGCACAAACCCCACAGTACAGACTCCCTAGCACTAATCCCAGAGTACAGACCCCCTAGCAAAAACCCCACAGTACAGACCCCCTAGCACAAACCCCACAGTACATGCCCCCTAGCACTAATCCCACAGTACAGACCCCCTAGCACAAACCCCACAGTACAGGCCCCCTAGCACTAATCCCACAGTACAGACCCCCTAGCACATACCCCACAGTACAGGCTCCCTAGCACAAACCCCACAGTACATGCCCCCTTCAATGTAGTGACCAGTATACATGCTCCCTTTCAATGCAATGACCAGCATACATGTCCCCAATGCAGTGACCAGCGTACATGTCCCCAATGCAGTGACCAGCGTACATGTCCCCAATGCGGTGACCAGCGTACATGTCCCCAATGCAGTGACCAGCATACATGTCCCCAATGCAGTGACCAGTGTACATGTCCCCAATGCAGAGATCAGCGTGCGTGCCTCCAATGCAGTGACCAGCATACATGCCGCAATGCAGTCACCAGCATACATGCCCCCAATGCAGTGACCAGCGTACATGTCCCCAATGCAGTGACCAGCATACATGTCCCCAATGCAGAGATCAGCGTGCGTGCTTCCAATGCAGTGACCAGCGTACATATCCCCAATGCAGTGACCAGCATACATGCCCCCAATGCAGAGATCAGTGTGCGTGCTTCCAATGCAGTGACCAGTGTACATGTCCCCAATGCAGAGATCAGCGTGCGTGCCTCCAATGCAGTGACCAGCATACATGTCCCCAATGCAGAGATCAGCGTGCGTGCTTCCAATGCAGGGACCAGTGTACATGTCCCTTATGCAGATATCAGCGTGTGTGCTTCCAATGCAGTGACCAGTGTACATGTCCCCAATGCAGAGATCAGCGTGCGTGCCTCCAATGCAGTGACCTGCATACATGTCCCCAATGCAGAGATCAGCATGCGTGCTTCCAATGCAGTGACCAGTGTTCATGTCCCCAATGCAGAGATCAGCGTGCGTGCCTCCAATGCAGTGACCAGCATACATGTCCCCAATGCAGAGATCAGCGTGCGTGCCTCCAATGCAGCCAGTGACCAGTGTACATGTCCCCAATGCAGAGATCAGCGTGCGTGCTTCCAATGCAGACAGTGACCAGTGTACATGTCCCCAATGCAGAGATCAGCGTGCGTGCCTCCAATGCAGCCAGTGATCAGTGTACATGTCCACAATGCAGAGATCAGCGTGCGTGCTTCCAATGCAGACAGTGACCAGTGTACATGTCCCCAATGCAGAGATCAGCGTGCGTGCTTCCAATGCAGACAGTGACCAGTGTACATGTCCCCAATGCAGAGATCAGCGTGCGTGCCTCCAATGCAGCCAGTGACCAGTGTACATGTCCACAATGCAGAGATCAGCGTGCGTGCTTCCAATGCAGACAGTGACCAGTGTACATGTCCCCAATGCAGAGATCAGCGTGCGTGCTTCCAATGCAGACAGTGACCAGTGTACATGTCCCCAATGCAGAGATCAGCGTGCGTGCCTCCAATGCAGTGACCAGTGTACATGTCCCCAATGCAGAGATCAGCGTGCATGCCTCCAATGCAGCCAGTGACCAGTGTACATGTCCCCAATGCAGAGATCAGCATGCGTGCTTCCAATGCAGACAGTGACCAGTGTACATGTTCCCAATGCAGAGATCAGCGTGCGTGCCTCCAATGCAGCCAGTGACCAGTGTACATGTCCCCAATGCAGAGATCAGCGTGCGTGCTTCCAATGCAGCCAGTGACCAGTGTACATGTCCCCAATGCAGAGATCAGCGTGCGTGCTTCCAATGCAGCCAGTGACCAGTGTACATGCGATGTCCCCAATGCAGAGATCAGCGTGCGTGCCCCCTTCAAAGCAGACACTTACCTCACTAGTCATGGACGGCGTGCTGCTCTGAGTCGGCCCGGGGCGGCGGCGGGATGCGGTGCGGTGACACTATCTTCTTCTTGCTCGCGCGCAGCGGCGGCTCTCCTGTCTCCTCTTCTCCGGCGGGCGGGAACTGAAGGTGAACGTGACGCCGGGGCGGTGAACCGCCCCCAGGCGTCACGTCACCAGGTCGGATGTCCTCCTGTGATTGGTCCAGGCTGGACCAATCACAGCCCGGACATCGTTAAAGTGGGGTGTGTCGGGGCGCATTGCTCTGCGCCCGACACACCCACAGAAGAGCGCCAATCGGCGCCTCTGCCGGGCGAGGGTGGGGTCAAAACCCCCCCCCCATACCCAGCACACGCTCCGGCGCCCCTAGTGGGCGAAAACTTTACTTTTTTTTTATTTATTTTTTTTTATTTAATCTTTTTTTTTTTGCTTCGTTTGGGGGGGGGGGGGCACTGGGAATGAGTGGGATACTCCTCTGGCTCAACTAGGTTTAACTGGGACACTTTGTATAAAAATGCCTGTTAGCCCTGTCCTGACGTCAGCTGAATGCCGACCAACGCTTCCTGGCGCTTGAAAATACTGTTTGGCTGAAATGTGCTGAAAAATCTACATTTAACTCCTTGGTTAACTCAGAAGATCCAGGACTGTAGTAACACTTGACTCTTGGCACTCTTGACTCTTCAGATCATTTCATCACACCAAAAGTCTCTGAATTTTTCTATTAGTAGCATCACCTCTCTCTGGGGGCATACGAATAATCATATCCATATTCGAGTGCCACCTTCTTCTGTAGCCACCTCTGCATTTGAGACAGCCAGGGGAGAGTCCTCCTGTTCGCCCTCCCCTGTGAAGAAAATGGAGTGGACACTCTCTGTATCCTACTCTCATAGGCCCCGTTCTGGTCTCTGGCTCTGGCAATGTTTCCTGGAGGGGTGAGGTCTGGAATCCTCTCTACATAAGTATCACAGAACCCCAGTCTTTGAGCTAAGTCCCTCCTCTCCATGACTTCCTTGGCCTCTTTATCAAGAATCCCTGCCACTTTAGGACCTGGGGAGCTGCTCCCAGCTTCTGACCCCCAATCCCACTCTGCTTCCTCCGTGGATCCCCAATCATCGATCCCCTCTTCTATTGATGCGTACTTGTACTGAAAAGACAGGGACCCGATGGGTACAGGGCATGCTTCTTCCTCACCACTAGTACTGGTGGGGGAGGCTTGAGTAACTGCAGGCTTTTCAGGCTGCCGAATGCTAATAGGGGCGGATCCTTCCATTACTGCTGGGGTAGCTACATCCCTCTGGTCACCGGTGCTGGCATGGATCCCCTCCCAAGGGAGCTCTGCGACCGAGTTCCCCTTCCACATAATGGGGGCCCACTGACTGCTGGCAGGGCCTCTATCTGCATCATCAGACGCAACATGCCCCTCCTGCCTCCACGGAGGAACTTAGATTCAGTCCCAGTCACCTCCTGAGTGAGGCCTGACTCCCATGCAACATATAGCTTCTTGGGCCGGCCCTCGCTCTTTTCTGCCCAGAGCAGCAGATAACCACACTGCCCGCACTGGGCCCACGCTTGCACTCTTAACGTGACAGTGGCACACTGAGGACATACCGCTCCTAGGAACTCCCGGCCGCCTCCCGTGCACAGCGCGAGGCTGCCATCCGGCACCATCCGGATACTGGTGTCCCAGACTAGGGACGAATCAGGCTGGGGGATCTTCTCCCGGTTCTGCCTGGCAGAGTCTTCACCTATGGGGGCAGTGATAGTGGGTACACTCTTCGGCTCTTTTACGAATGCCATGATCCTCTCTCCTACACGTGTCTCCCACACAGCCACACCCGAAGGAGGGGGTATTAATAGGGTCCCCTTGGTCACTCCTGATTGGCTGGATGTTCCCGCTGTCTCCACCCTTTTTCCATTTCGGGCGATGTCTCCTCCTGTTAGGCAGGTCTGCATGTTCCCCTGCCATGCTCTTCTACTTTAGCCCACAGGGAAATAGCTGCTAAGTGGATCATGTCACTTGCCAGACAAGCATCCACTCTTCTCAATTGCACTAGGGTCACAACTACACCTTCCTTCACTGAAACCAGCTGTACCTCCTTGCTTGGCAAGAGTAATTTCCTGCTGTCGGTCGCACGGTCGATAGTCATACACGTGCAATTTTCATCTTCCATACTGTCTCCAAGGCTAGCCCCACTGCCCCTCTCGGCATGACCGACTACGATCCTCACAGTATCGGTGCAATGACTATACAGAATAAATGTCCCGCTGTCAAATGCATGGTCAACATTAGTCCACATAGTATGCACATACACCTGGCCCCTGGTACCACTCTTCCCGTGCCCCCGGCCTCCATCTTCACCGTCCCCACTGGGACCACCAGTGTCCTCTTCTCCGTCCCCACTGGGACCCCTGACGCCATCTGCATTGTCCCCACTGGGACCTCTTCCTGTTAAGCAGTTACAGCATTCATGCACTTTTACACTTTTTTCCACTGCTCTCCATGTTCTGACAGCACATTTCATAGTCCATATCAAAGGTTCTCATCAGATTACAGGCTTTACTGGAACATTTGCGTTGCCACGAGCAACCTTCCATATGTGCTTCTAGCTTCAGCCCACTCTCCCTGCCTCCCGCAGATCCGGCCTCACACTTGGCGTTATACTTGAACAACAGTTCTGGGCACACAAATGGACTTTTACAACTTTTTCTTCTGCCGTTGCCAGGGGCAAACAGCCCAGTAACCAATGGCAAAATCCCAGATGAGCCCCCAAATGTAGCAGGATTTCCAGGCATTGGGCCTGACATGGGTCTGCCATTGTTACCAGTAACACTTCCAACACATTTAAGTAGAAAACCCAAGTGTGAGAGCTGAGACAATGACCATTGCGGCATCTTTAGTTTGTTTTGTTTATTTTATAATGGGGATGGGAGAAGGGAATGAGTGGGATACTCCTCTGGCTCAACTAGATTTAAACTGGGACACTTTGTAGAAAAATGCCTGTTAGCGCTGTCCTGACGCCAGCTGAATGCTGACCAACGCTTCCTGGCGCTTGAAAATACTGTTTGACTAAAATTTGCTGAAACTTTGACTTTAACTCCTTGGTAAACTCAAAAGATCCAGGACTGTAGTAACACTTGACTCTTGGCACTCTGTCTAGCTCAAAAGTCCTGCGAATGGCTCCCTCCAGCCCTTCACTGACTGAGGTAGCTCCTTGTAACTGCTTGTGCTGCTGCAACCCTTAACACTGTACACTTGACTCTTCAGGGCCCAACCGCTGGCGCCCCCTCTACACTTTTAGGGTCCTCTCACTAGGCACCCCCTCTGACACTTCAGGGTCCTCTCACTAGGCACCCCCTCTGACACTTCAGGGTCCTCTCACTAGGCACCCCCTTGACACTAGCTGGCTCCTGGATCCTTAGGACCTTCACCAGAGTGGTCCCCTCTACACTTGGCAGACCGTCAGGGGCAATTCACAGTACTCACAAACTTGGCAAACTTGGAACATAACGCCTCTATCTCCACTGGTCCTCGGCACGCCGGATTCTCTCTGCAGCTCAGCTCTCTCTCTCTGGACTCTCAGGCAGCCACCCGAGACACCTGATCCTTCTGACAGGAGGAGAGACAGCCGTTCCCCTTCCTCCTGGGACTCCCGCCAAAGATGTTGCATCATGCGTTCCCCTCAGACTTTTACCCACTCCCAGAATCCTCTGCGGCAGAATCTGCCTTCTGGGGTAGATACAGGCCTGAATGTGCCTCTGATTGGGTTTCCTCCACTACCCAATGAAAATCCTCTCATGGAGCCAGTGGGGAGACTCCCCTCTCAGGAGCCACACCTGGGAGACGTGACAGCCCAGCTGAAAAGGCCCACTATACTTTTACCTAGCACCTACCTTGTAGGGTGCTACAACTGTTTCCACAAACGGGTCAACAACAATGTTTAGGTATGTGGTACATGTCAAGTAACATCCTCATGAATTGCAGGACCCAAGGTTTACCAGCAGAACATTGCCCAAAGCATCACACTGCCTCTGCCAACTTGCCTTCTTCCCATACTGCATCCTGTGCCATCTCCTCCCCAGGTAAGTGATGCAAAAGCACATATCCACAATATGTAAAAGAAAATGTGATTTGGTAGAGCAGGCCACTTTCTTCCATTTCTGCATAGTCCAGTTCTGAGGCTGACATGCCCATTGCAGACATCCCAACCTGCAAAATCTAATTTCAGGGAGGTGGCAAACTCATTTCAGGGAGGTGGCACTTCAGTGATTTGAAGTGGTTATGGTGGTAGGAGTCAGAAACACTGCACATGCTGAAATATTTACAGTTATGTACTGGGGGCTAGTTGCACCCCTAGCACATATGACTAAGGTAGCCAGAAAACGTCATGTCCTTGTTCATACATTTCTATAAAAAGTCGCGCTAACTTGAGTAATGGAAAATAAAGTCCATAAAGTCCATATAAATCAGGAACACAGTGTCCAAACAAGCTCCCTATGGGTATACGCTTACCAGAGCTGGTAAATCAAAAGGCAGGTTCTCAGAAGCTAATCTCGTCCCTTTGATAGTAGACTGGAACCAATATCTCACGTAGACTCAATAAATTGGAGGAAAGATAAAAACGCAATAGCATAAAACCCAACAAAAACGGATGAACAAATACACCAGAGTGAGTGACTAACAACTGGATGAATAGTGTGAACTCCACCAGTGTATGAAAATCAGAAAAAAGAAAAAAGAAAAATGCTCTAAAAGGGACACCTATAGGTACCCCTTACCAGAGGTAGCTGAAAAACATGCAGTCATATAAGTGCAATCCTGTGACAGCCGGTGTCGCCTCTTACCACAGTGTAGAGATATGTTTGCCAATGTGAATGGAAAATCCTAAATAAGTGTCTTCTATGTAGATAACCACCACCAATATCACTCGCCTCTTACCAGATAAAAATCAGATTGAGCCAAATAAAGCAAGAGAGTCAAGTATGACAGGACGCCAGCCTTCACCAATAGGATTTGCCTCTTACCCTAAGGGGATGGTAAATGAGCCTATAGGAATGATGAGCTTCACGGAACCTGCAGTGGACTCCAGGGCGAGTGACTCCAATATAGCCAGGGTAATCACCACCAAATGAAAGAAAAGACCTCCATAGTGTAAAACCATACGATTTATTGAAGAAAAAAAGAATAAAACTTACAGAAAACGAGGAAATGGGGAGCATGTATATCAAGGCCGCCGGCCGGACGGTCTCCGCTCGTCCGCACTTCCTGGTCGCGATCGGATGACGTCAGTACGCCGTGTCCTTACGACGTTTCGTCACAGATGACGTTTTCAAAGGTGCGGACGGCGCACTGACGCCATCTATTTAACCAGAAGGGATGGGGCTGGGCCACCGGAGAACAATGAGGACCGCTCCGCCATCTTAAATGTGGGAACGGGGCATCCAATTCATGGTACCACAATGATATCCGGGCACAGCCTAGCATCCCTAATTGTGCATAGCAAGCAAGGCAATTTGAACAGTCCCGCTCGCTGCAGGTTACATAAATAATTATCTGAAGAAAACATATCAGACATTGAGTACATTATTAAGTTAAGAACACCAATTAATGGCAATTAAGAAAGATGCATGGTCTCCCTGCAAAGAACCAAGCAAAGTCTCGATTACACATTACATCCTTAGTGAAAGCTAGTTATACCAAAACAAAAAGGAAATAAAATCAAAAAGTTGTCGATCCTAAAAACGGTGTCATCTAAACCCAAACGAAGCGGAGACCGTCCGGCTGGCGGCCTTGATATACATGCTCCCCATTTCCTCGTTTTCTGTAAGTTTTATTCTTTTTTTCTTCAATAAATCGTATGGTTTTACACTATGGAGGTCTTTTCTTTCATTTGGTGGTGATTACCCTGGCTATATTGGAGTCACTCGCCCTGGAGTCCACTGCAGGTTCCGTGAAGCTCATCATTCCTATAGGCTCATTTACCATCCCCTTAGGGTAAGAGGCAAATCCTATTGGTGAAGGCTGGCGTCCTGTCATACTTGACTCTCTTGCTTTATTTGGCTCAATCTGATTTTTATCTGGTAAGAGGCGAGTGATATTGGTGGTGGTTATCTACATAGAAGACACTTATTTAGGATTTTCCATTCACATTGGCAAACATATCTCTACACTGTGGTAAGAGGCGACACCGGCTGTCACAGGATTGCACTTATATGACTGCATGTTTTTCAGCTACCTCTGGTAAGGGGTACCTATAGGTGTCCCTTTTAGAGCATTTTTCTTTTTTCTGATTTTCATACACTGGTGGAGTTCACACTATTCATCCAGTTGTTAGTCACTCACTCTGGTGTATTTGTTCATCCGTTTTTGTTGGGTTTTATGCTATTGCGTTTTTATCTTTCCTCCAATTTATTGAGTCTACGCAAGATATTGGTTCCAGTCTACTATCAAAGGGACGAGATTAGCTTCTGAGAACCTGCCTTTTGATTTACCAGCTCTGGTAAGCGTATACCCATAGGGAGCTTGTTTGGACACTGTGTTCCTGATTTATATGGACTTTATGGACTTTATTTTCCATTACTCAAGTTAGCGCGACTTTTTATAGAAATATTGCTTGGGGTGTGGTCACACTTGAAGTTGCTGCTGTTCTCCTGTACCATTAGCGCGGTTATTACTTTCTATTTACCCTTGTTCATACATGTATGAACAAGGACATGACATTTTATTGTGACATAACACAACTAGCTATTAAAAAACCTTTTGAAACAATTTACACATGCTAATGCACATACATTTTCTACTTATTTTACAGATTGCTGGTAGGTACTGCTGGTGGCGTGGGTACTGCTGGCAGGTACTGCTGTAGGGTACTGCTGGTAGGTACTGCTGGTGGGTACTGCTGGCGGGTACTGCTGGCAGGTACTGCTGGTGAGTACTGCTGGCGGGTACTGCTGGCTGGTACTGCTGGCTCAGGCTGGTACTGCTGGCTGGTACTGCTGTGGGTACTGCTGGCTTGTACTGCTGGTGGGTACTGCTGGCTGGTACTGCTGTGGGTACTGCTGGCTAGTACTGCTGTGGGTACTGCTCGCTGGTACTGCTGTGGGTACTGCTGGCTCAGGCCGGTACTGCTGGCTGGTACTGCTGTGGGTACTGCTGGCTGGTACTGCTGGCTCAGGCTGGTAGACTGTGGGTACTGCTGTGGGTACTACTGGCGGTAAATGCTGGATAGAGACATATGATGACATCAAGTTCAACTGAGCGAGTCAGGAGCAGTACCGCGCTGGAGAACGATAGAGGCGATGCTTCCTGTATTGGTCACTGGCGGAGTGCATTTGATATCACTCTGCCTGTGATTCACTCAGACTGTCAGGACGGAGCCGGAACTATACAGGAAACATCGGCTCCGTTCGACAGCTTAGCTGACAGACACAAACTCAGTGGCAGTAGGAATATCGCGTGGCACTTGCCCTTGGGGGAGTCATGGAGCCGCATGCGGGGGACTCCCGCACCTTGCGGGAGACTTGGGATGTCTGTGACCATCTAAGACTCCCCTGTCCAAAAAATTAAGAAAAAAGAGCACGGTGCAATGTGCTGAAAAGTACATTACAATGCTTCCTCACTGCAATCTTTGTTTAGGCCCTTTCTGTTATGAGGTGAAAATGCTCTGTCCCGAATTGTACTCTTGTGTTGTCACCCTTTCACATATGCCCCCAGTGGAGATTACAAATAGGTAACTCCTACCTTGTGACTTGCTACAAAGTAATGTTACAGTCTGATCACTGGGGAAGAGACTGAGGAAATGCTTCCTCTTGCCCGCAGCAGACTACTGACATAATTGCAGCCTAGGCAAAGTTGAATGAAGCTGCTAATAATATCTGGAGCGCTATTGAAAAAAATATAGTTTTGTTGTTGCATCAGGAATTTATTCATGCAGACTTGTAAAGTTACTGAACGGTCTACTACAGAGCATCCGATGTGCTTCAGAAAAATTCCAGATGTCTCAACTATTCGAAGAATGGGCAAGGTGCATTTGTCAAAAGCTATTTTTGAACTCTTTCGGAAGGGGGCAGGTGGGGATTAAAAAAACAGGAGAAAAACAACTAGAGCATGAAATGTGGAGTGAGAACTTTGAAGCATTTTAGACCCACACAAAACGGATTGTGACCATTTACCCACCATGATATAAATGGCCAGATGTTACTTTAACCACTTCACCTCTGGAAGATTTCATGGCTACATGACCAGGCCTTTTTTTGTGATACGGCACTGCATTACTTTAACTGACAATTGCGCGGTTGTGTGGCACTGTACCAAAACAAATTTGATGTCCTTTTCCCCACCACAAATAGAGCTTTCTTTTGGTGGTATTAAATCACATCTACGTTTTTTATTTTACAGTGATCTTTACTAAAGCAAAAGAAGAGGGGTTTTAGGACTTTAAGTGAGGCATGTGTGGCATAGAAAAAATAGTCAATGTTAAAAAACAAGAAGTTTATTCTCTTAGATAATGAATGCATATCATGTTGTACATACATAAGTTTATATCCATAACTAACAGTCACATAATGGTACATAGCATGATAGGTGTAGAGCAGCTATCCTAGATGACATGAACCACTTCAACAACAGGATATAATAGTAAAATCTGAAAGGATAAGGCATAATGAACCGTCTGATAAAAATGATCATTTTGCATCAGATGTGCCCCACGCATCTCGTGGAATTGCTCCACTTCCTCAGGGACAGATGCATCAAATATCTGTGAAGAGACATAAGAACCAATATGGTCTTGTGTTATATACCAGACAGTATGAAAAGATTGTAACTGAGAGAAGGAGAATAACCCTTTCTTTAAAATACTCACATTTGGGCTGAATATGAAGTGACGTAAAAATTCAAAATGAACAACAGATTGCAAAAGATAGTAGGACAAACCCCCAAAAAATTCTTCAAATATATTAATAGTAAAAAGGTTAGGTCTGAGCATGTAGGCCCTTTACAAAATAATCTGGAGTGGGTGACTGGGGATAAATAGAAGGCACATGTATTATCCACTTGTCGTCTGCTCACTAGAGCACTACTGCGGCAAAGTGGCTGTTGTAGGTCTGGTGACGTAGACCTACGTCGGCAGACCCTCCCCCTTCTCGGTGTGCGCCGCCCGAGGCTCGCTCCCGCTGTATTCAGTCACAGCGGGAGTAGGGCCAGGGGAGGAGCAGCGATCGTCGGGTAATCGAGTCTGGAGATCCGCCCGCTTGTGTAAACAAAGCGGGCGGATCTCCGAAGTGACAGGCAGGGTCAGATTGCAGGGTTCAGCATAGCTGAACCTGCAATCTGTCCTTGAGTCACTCAGTCACCTCCCCCCACACACGTTAGTAAGCACCAGGCATACATCAAAGGGTTAAGTGTGAGCCTAGGGGTTGTTTTCTAACTGTAAGAGGGGGGGGGGGACTTGTGGAATCAACACATAGACCTGTGATCCTAAATAGGAGGATCACAGGCGCTCTGTGTTCATTCCAGAGAGAACAACAGTCTGCTGTGTTTACAACAGCAGAGTGTCGATCTCTCTCAGCGGGGAGCGATCGTGGGAGCCTGGTGGCAATCACTGCCACCAGTCCCGAGGATCGGCTTCCCTGCTTCCTAATGGAGGTGAGCGCGCACCCCCAGTACAGTGGTTCGTGCAGCCAAGGCAGCCTGCCGTAGTATATCTGCGTCGGGCGGTCGGCAAGTGGTTAAACATCAGTGGCGATCAAAGGGTTAACTGTGTTCTTAGCCAGTGTTTTAGTGTACCGTTGAAGGTGTGTTTACTAGAGGAGGGCATGGATTAATGTCCCTGCCAGAGACACAGGATCCACTCTGGTATAACCACTGACAGTCCAGGACGTCATATGAACACACAGATGGTATACAGAACGCCACCCAGAAATGTCATTTCCTGCTTGTGTCATTGGCTTTTTGATTTTCCCAGAAGTCTGCACTAATAAACAAGTCAGATTTCAGGCACCCCCTACAACAACATTTTTATTTTTGGTGAGATACTCTCAAAAGTAAATCAAGTCTAAAGAGATGCAGACCCTGCCGCTTTCCTCATTAGAACCCTGCAAGTGCAGCCGCTGATTGATAGTTATGAAATCACTCCCATTCACATTCATTTTGCACATGGACACAGACAATCAATCAGTTATATCTTCAGAATAACAAAAGTTTGGAATCTGCAACAAATGTGTGTTCAAATTCCTGCAATGTACATAGATCACCCAGAGGGGAGTGTTTTTTTACTCAACAAAAGTGGAGTTAGGCTACGTTTCCACAGAGTTGTATAAAGTACTGGAAACCCATACTTGAGTAAAAGTACAAGTGCTTGATCAAAAAGTGACTTGAGTAGAAGTGGAAGTGCTCGATCAAAAAGTGACTTGAGTAGAAGTACTAAAGTATTCAACATTTTTTGTACTTAAGTATTGCAAGTAGTTTTTTTAAAAATTTTGCTACTCAAGTACTGAAAGTAAAAGTACCAGTAGTTTTGAAAAAAATTGCTACTCAAGTACTGAAAGTAAAAGTACAAGTACTGTGTTATGTAGTTATTAAAGAAAGAAGTCAAAAGTTTGAACATCATATTGTTTTTTATTAATTCAAATGCAGCTTTTATTTATACATACAGTAGCTTTTATTTTCATATGCGCTGATAATACACATGTTTTGAGCTTCATGAAACCTGCCATCTACTGTTCTGGCAGTGGTAATTTTTATAATTGTAACGAGTAACTATGCAGCACAAAAAAAAAAAATATTGGAGTAGAAGTATTGAAATCATTGAAAAAATGTAGTGAAGTAAAAGTGGAAGTAGGAGAAAAAAATTCTACTCTAGGAAAGTACAGATACAGTAGTGAAGTAGTTCTACTTAGTTACTATACATCTCTGCGTTTCCACTAGAGTGACGCTAAAGTCGCGCGGTTTACAGTGCAACTTTAAAGCAACTTTGATTGCAATTTTGATCTGGCTTTACACTCTCTGACTCAAAGTGGCATCAAAGTTGTGCAGGCACCTTTTCAAAGTCGCTGCAACTTTAAGTCACATAGATTGGAACGGGTGCCATTGAAATCAATGGGTTTGTCATGCGACTTTATGTGTCCAAAGTCGCATGACAAGTCGCACTAGTGGAAATGAAGCCTTATTCTTTTAGCCTTGCTTACCGCTTAATGCATCAGTGCTGTGCGTACCACTACTAGGAAGACATACACACACACACGTCCATTGGTTTGTTGGAAAGCTTGCCCTCCTCAGATCCTCTCTCCCCTGCCCGTCCTTTGCTCTCTAATCCCTTTTCCAGGCCTCTGAGCTCTCCTTTGCTCACACTGCTTTGGCCTGCATCCACCCTCGCTGCGTAGACACAAGAAGCACCTCATTGTCCGGCTGCAATTTTACCTGGAGCGGGTTTTGATCGCTAATTGAAAAATTGAGGTTGAAAAGGCCAAAGCACACACGAGGCGCGGGCAGCAGCGGGCATCCTGGCTTGGTAATGGGTACAATCTGTCACTACCTAAGCCGAGCGGTGGGCAATCGCAGCCCCTCGGCTCCAGCACGGCTGCTACTGTTTGTTTTCAGCACTGCTATCTCGTCAGCCGCTGTCTCTGCATTGAGCTGTCTCGCAAAACAATAGGCAGTGTATGGAGAGATGAATGGAACAGGTGGAGGTGGGAATCATTAAACTTAGGCTTTAGGGTCTGCATGTACCTTTAACTTTATAGTGGACTTATTAGTCATATTTTTCATGTTCAGTATATGCATGCTAAGTATTTATTACCTTTCACAGAGATTACTGTACTCTTAAGACAAAGCCTTCATTCTCTCCAGAAAGACAGCACCATCTTTGTTCAGGCATTATCCAGGTTTACCATCTACACTATATTACCAAAAGTATTGGGACAACTGCCTTTACACGCACATGAACTCTAATGGCACCCCGTTCTTAAAACATGTACCTGAATGGTTTTCCATGATATATGCAGTATATATATATATATATATATATATATATATATATATATATATATATATATATACAGTGGGTACGGAAAGTATTCAGACCCCCTTAAATGTTTCACTCTTTGTTATATTGCAGCCATTTGCTAAAATCATATTTAAGTTCATTCTTCTTCCTCATGAATGTACACATAGCACCCCATACTGACAGAAAAACACAGAATTGTTGACATTGTTGCAGATTTATTAAAAAAGAAAAACTGAAATATCACATGGTCCTAAGTATTCAGACCCTTTGCTCAGTATTTAGTAGAAGCCCCCTTTTGATCTAATACAGCCAGGAGTCTTTTTGGGAAAGATGCAACAAGTCTTTCACACCTGGATTTGGGGATCCTCTGCCATTCCTCCTTGCAGATCCTCTCCAGTTCTGTCAGGTTGGATGGTAAACGTTGGTGGACAGCCATTTTTAGGTCTCTCCAGAGATGCTCAATTTGGTTTAAGTCAGGGCTCTGGCTGGGCCATTCAAGAACAGTCACGGAGTTGTTGTGAAGCCACTCCTTCGTTATTTTAGCTGTGTGCTTAGGGTCATTGTCTTGTTGGAAGGTAAACCTTCGGCCCAGTCTGAGGTCCAGAGCACTCTGGAGAAGGTTTTTGTCCAGGATATCCCTGTACTTGGCCGCATTCATCTTTCCCTCGATTGCAACCAGTCGTCCTGTCCCTGCAGCTGAAAAACACCCCCACAGCATGATGCTGCCACCACCATGCTTCACTGTTGGGACTGTATTGGACAGGTGATGAGCAGTGCCTGGTTTTCTCCACACATACCGCTTAGAATTAAGGCCAAAAAGTTCTATTTCGGTCTCGTCAGACCAGAGAATCTTATTTCTCACCATCTTGGAGTCCTTCAGGTGTTTTTTAGCAAACTCCATGCGGGCTTTCATGTGTCTTACACTGAGGAGAGGCTTCCGTCGGGCCACTCTGCCATAAAGCCCTGACTGGTGGAGGGCTGCAGTGATGGTTGACTTTCTACAACTTTCTCCCATCTCCTGACTGCATCTCTGGAGCTCAGCCACAGTGATCTTTGGGTTCTTCTTTACCTCTCTCACCAAGGCTCTTCTCCCCCGATAGCTCAGTTTGGCCGGACGGCCAGCTCTAGGAAGGGTTCTGGTCGTCCCAAACGTCTTCCATTTGGGGATTATGGAGGCCACTGTGCTCTTAGGAACCTTAAGTGCAGCAGAAATCTTTTTGTAACCATGGCCAGATCTGTGCCTTGCCACAATTCTGTCTCTGAGCTCTTCAGGCAGTTCCTTTGACCTCATGATTCTCATTTGCTCTGACATGCATTGTGATCTGGAAGGTCTTATATAGACAGGTGTGTGGCTTTCCTAATCAAGTCCAATCAGTATAATCAAACACAGCTGGACTCAAATGAAGGTGTAGAACCATCTCAAGGATGATCAGAAGAAATGGAAAGCACCTGAGTTAAATATATGAGTGTCACAGCAAAGGGTCTGAATACTTAGGACCATGTGATATTTCAGTTTTTCTTTTTTAATAAATCTGCAACAATGTCAACAATTCTGTGTTTTTCTGTCAGTATGGGGTGCTATGTGTACATTCATGAGGAAGAAGAATGAACTTAAATGATTTTAGCAAATGGCTGCAATATAACAAAGAGTGAAAAATTTAAGGGGGTCTGAATACTTTCCGTACCCACTGTATATATAGCACCCTCCTGATTATGTAGGTGCTAGGTAAAGCATTTATTGCTCCTGCTGCTTATCAGGGGAGCCTGATCTATTAGGTTGCCTGTCACATGGTTCCAGGTGTGATTCACTGGGTCTAAGGGAGTGTCCCCACTGTATCCAATGAGGGAGCTTGTTGGACAGTGGAGGAAACCTAGCCAGTGACACATCATGTTTTATGGCAGTCCCAGTGGGAGGGCATTCTTGCAATGCATCCTGGGATTGATCATAAATACTGAGGGGACATGTGAGACATGTGACAGGGAGTCTTTGGCGGGAAGCAGAGTCCCAGGAGGAGGCAGTCGGCTGTCTCTCCTCCTGCAGAGTGTGAGGAAGGTGGTCTTATGGCACTTTTCCACTGCAAGTACCGGCTCGGCTCTACTCGGCCCTGCTTGGCCCAGTTTGCTTTTCCACTGCTGGTACCGCATGGTACGGGGTTGGAACGGTTCGGTACGGTACGGTTTGCTTTTCCACTAAAGTTAAGTGGGTGGGATAACAATGGGGTGGGTGGGATTCTCTGACCAATCAGTGGCTAGTAGTGACTGCATGCAAAGGATTGTGGGATATGGTACCGGGTATGGTACCTCTTGGAACCACAATCGAGGTGGTACTGTTTTTGAGAACCGTACCGTTCGGTTCCATGCAGTGGAAAAGTGCCACCGTATCGTACCGTACCGAACCGTTCCTACACCATACAATGCGGTACCAGCAGTGGAAAAGCACAAAAGCGAGCCGAACCGTTCGGTTCCATGCAGTGGAAAAGCGCCATTAGGCGGTCGGCCTAGTGAACCAGGTGTGGAGCTGACCTGCAGAGGATGTGTAACTGATGGTGGAGCTGCTGGCAGAGTCTTTTGGGAAACTTGGGGACTTGCTAAAGGGTCTGTCCCAGGAAGGGGGGCCACTCCAGTGAAGTCAGGGGATCAAGGAGCTAGCTCATATGGAGAGTATGACAGTAAAGGGGGTGCCATGTAGAAAGCCCTGAAGAATAGGAACAAAAAGGGGTGCCAGGAAGGGCCCTGAAGAGTGTTCTGCAGTACAGTACAGCTTATCTAAAGCGGTTCATTTATTACTACTTCATCACTATTGACAAGGTGAAGCAGTGGCCTTGCCGCACTCGAATACAGTTAAACGTCCTAGGAAATTGTGCATAGTTTATTCAAGCAGGAGTATCCAACTCATTCCCTTCTACTATCCAAGTTCCGAATAAAACTACAAAAACCAAAACTCCTAGACTGTTTTTTGACTGAGCCAGGCACTTTGAAGTCGCTGAAATATTGTACTGTTGCTATGGGTAACCCAGGGGAACCCGTCACCAGCAGCTCCCTAGGGAGTAGAGCTATATATATATATATATATATATATATATATATATATATATACATTATCACCAAAAGTTTTAAGATGCCTGCCTTTACACGCACATGAACTTTAATGGCATCCCAGTCTTAGTTCGTAGGGTTCAAAAACGAAGGGATTTCCAGTCACTACTTACCAACCAGCCAGCAACCAGCCAAATTAACCTGTCTAACAGTATGCGTTAAAAACAGGGGTTTAGTTGCACACATTTGCAAATACATGCGTAAGCTGCAGGCCGCGCCAAGGCACCCTGATATCTGCAGTCCCTAACTCTACCTTTAAAGAGTCTCCACAATGGGAGCACATGCATTCTGATGAGATAGATGGAGGACAGGTGACTGGAGGGAGCCCACCCCTCCTTAAAGGCGCAGGGTCACACTGAACACCCAGCACATAGCACAATGGCAGCGAAGGTGTCAGTGCGTTGCCTGACCAATATAAACGTTATACGATATTGCAAAAAGTTGTCACCTCCTCCACCTATAACTGGTCTAGATAGTAAGGAGCACTGGAAGGGCAAACGCAGATCAAAAACGAAGGGATTTCCAGTCACTACTTACCAACCAGCCAGCAACTAGCCAAATTAACCTGTCTAACAATATTGAGTTGGCCCACCCTTTGCAGCTATACCAGCTTCAACCCCTCTCCTTTTGAAGGCTGTCCACAAAGTTTAGGAGTGTGTCTGTGGGAATGTTTGACCTTTCCTCCAGAAGCGTATTTGTGAGGTCAGGCACTGATGTTGGACGAGAAGGCCTGACTTGCAGTCTCTGCTCTGATTCATCCCAAAGGTGTTCTATCGGGTTGAGATCAGGCCTCTGTGCAGGACAGTCAAGTCCCTCCACCCCAAATGTATACATCTATGTCTTTATGGACCTTGCTTCGTGCACTGGTGCGCAGTCATGTTGGAACAGTCAGGGGCCATCCCCAAACTGTTCCCACAAAGTTGGGAACATGAAATTGTCCAAATTGTCTTGGTATGCTGACGCCTTAACAGTTCCCTTCCCTGGAACTAAGGGGCCAAGCCCAACCCATAATCCCCCCCCCCCCCTCCGCCAAATGATTTGGACCAGTGCACAGATGCAAGGATTTACATTATTGTGTCATCAATGAGCTGGCATTCCAGAAGGCAGATGGTTGATGATGCCTAAACAAAGATGGTTCTGTCATTTAGGATAGAAAAGCAGATAATGAAATAGTTTTTGGGAGTACAGTGATCTCTGTGAGACGTGATAACCACCTGAAAGTGTTACACTGACACAGAACTTGGATGGTCATACACTTGTAGGCAGGTTTAATTGTATTTGTTTCTAGTAAATTAGCGGCTGGCCCAGGCAAGGGGATGGGTTAGCTTGTGGAATTTCTATTCCTGGGCTTTTTGGTCCTAGCCCACCTGTGATATAAAATGGGGAAGGCCGATGACCGGGGTTCCCTTCTTGGCAGCATCTTCCTAACTGACTGGGTTCTGTCTGTATTAGAACTGAAGACACCAGGACTTTCGGAGACATCCAAGCCATGGACAATACCATAATAGACTCTCGCCTCACAGAGGTATGCCTGGGCAGCTACACCACCATAGTTAGAGTTAGGGCAAGGACATTATTCATATTGAACTGTTATGCCATACTTATTTAGTAAACATTTTGAGCCTGGTATAAAGGTATTCAAAGCGTTGCATGTTGGTTCTAGCTTATCTAAGGAACCATGGTCTGTAAACGCACCACGTGGTATGCAGTAACACTGCTACAAAGGATTAACACAGCAAGGCAAGAAGAGAAGTGTAGTTCATAAGAATACCCAAGTACAAGTTGAAGGCACAATGCAACCAGTCATTAAGCGTGGTACCTGGTAAAGGTGGTAGATCCTCTGGTAGCAAGGGGGGTCGATATTCTGGCTTCCTCCTGAGTGGTCAGTACCCAATAGCAGCTGGAGCCGAACCCACTTTACAGAGATCTAAGGCCTGGTAATGATGTAAGTGAAGGAGTTAACAAGTGCACGCATGAGGTCCACGCTAGGTGCAAGATGAGACCCCATTCTGTTACTGGGAGTAAGGTAGCAGAGATACGCTGGACTAGTATGGTGGGCGCAGGCTCAGTGTGTCTCTCCCAATGCAACATATAAGTTACAGTGTGTAGTGACATAGGACAGTACTTTGTCAAAGGAATTCTGTACTTTTACTGCACACCTGAAGACCGCCCCTCAAGAGACCATGGCTGTTTAGTTTGTTTTCTAAAACTTGTCCAGGCTTTCCCAGAAACTTGGAACATGACTGCTGTGCTGTGCTTCGGATTGGCTCCTGAGTCAGGCACTGTCACCGGACTGTTTGGAATCTTGATAAGGGGCATATATAAAAATCGAAACCCAGACGCTTCCCAGATCTCCACGTGGTATGCTACGCATCTGCTGTTGCTAATTTGCGAGAGGTACTTCCCAAGAAGAAGCCTATTCTAGTGCTGGATACAGACCTTGTGTACCGACCAATCACTGGATTTTCCCACTGAAGGGTACAAGACCGAACAAGTTACGGGTCTTCTGCTTTCACGCCTTTGGAGATGTATGAACTTCACCTCTTGGGCAACATGCCAGTTGTGGATTCCTGCTGTACCACAACATAGAAGGAACTGAGAAACCGTTCTATCTTGGCGAGGATGAATTACCGATCCCTTGGATACCTTCTGCTCCTTCACTCGCCACCAATGTCCCGAGCCCACCTGCCTTGTTTAGCACTGTTATTGGACAGCCGACTGAACCACCTGAACCAGGAGAACTGCCTGTCTGTGTTGACAATGAAGTAACTACATGCTCACAGGACTCTGTAAGTCCTCCTGTCGCTGCCCTGCTGGCACCCACAGTGGCTTTCCTAACACCACCAGCACCATGATTGCACCATTCCAGACAAACAGGTGCCCTAGTTTCTACTTCCAGAGGCTCCCTCTGCCGCTGTTTCATCTGCCTCACTGGAGTCTCCGCAACCTTCTCACTCAAAGAAATTTGTCAAGGTGCCCTAGAACACTCTCATGTTCGATAGTAGTGAGGAGGCACGTCCTACCTCCCCCGAGGCTGTCATCTCCCTCCCATGGGTTACCAAGGAAGCCACAGCTCCTGCAACACCTGTTCCTACCTCACATACAGACTGGCCTTCAAAAAGACCACACCGCCTTGCGGACACTTATCTCCCGCAAGGTTCAGTTCCCCTAGGTGAGAAGCTAACCCAATTATCTCAGCTCCAAAGGTACTTTGATGTCTACATTTTCAACACTTATGGGTATATGTTTCCCTATGTGACCAAGGACTTGTTTAGGCAGCTCGAAGAAGAAAGGCCGAACATCTATAGCCAAGCTATCTGGAAGAAACTCTGCGAACAAGTTCATAGTAAGCTGGTCTCACCTGATCTATGAGGAGTGATACAATGTTCGACATATTTACATGGACGGGGTTTAACTGGTCAAACCGGACTATTTCTACCCAATTGTGCATCAGGTGACCAGCACCCACCCTATTACAGGAGAGAAGATCTTGTTGCTGGATCGTAATTTCTACTCTTAAATAAGAGACATGAAACCTTTTTTACCTGCATATTGTTTAGTGTTTTCAAAAGTTGTTATGCCAAAGTATTTATACTTGTTCAAGTGTATTCATGTGTAGCAAGGTTTCCAGGCCTGTGGCCTGATGTGGGCCTTCCATCAGTACCGGTACTCTCTCCAGCCCATATGAGCTGTGAACCTGGGTGTGACAACTGAAGCAGCAACAACTCCGGCGACTTTGTTTGTGGTTTTTACAGTATTTGGTTTAAAAGGGGATGGGAGAAGGGAATGAGTGGGATACTCCTTGAGGCTTAAACTAATTACATGTGGGACTCTACTCCTGAAAAATGCCCGTTGGCGCTTCCTTGACGCCAGCCGGCGCCAGCCAACGCTCACTAACACTGTAAATATCCTGTAGAACACAGAAGTGCTGAATCCTCGACTATTAGTCCAGAAGATCCAGGACTGAGAACTGTAGAACTCCTGACACTGTTGTGCTGTGGAAGTCACTGAATACTGTTTCCCGCTTTCACTAGCTAGAGGTAGTATGAAGTAAAACTCTGTATAGCTGTACTTGCAACTGGCACACTCTGTACCATTCAGGGCCCAACCGCAGGTGCCCCCTTTAACTTGAACTCTTCAGGGTCCACTGACTATGTACCCCCTCTGTAGCTTCAGGGTCCTCAACCTAGGTACCCCCTTTACAACTAGCTGGCACTGGATCCTAAACCTCTTCCGGGGTGGTCCCCTCTAACTTCAGGCAGACCAACAGGGGCAATCCTCAGTAGTCACGACCTGTGTAGGCTTTCCTGGGACTGGACCTCTCTCTCTCTCTCCGCAGGCTCTCGGCACCCCGGATCCCCTCAGCTCACTCAGCACGCTCTTGTAATGTTCCGGTACCTTTGGTACCCTAAATTACACTTTCCACAAGTGTATGCGCCCTACCATTTACTTTTGGAAAGGTGCGCATACACCTTTAAGACTGGAGCTGTCATCACTCAGCGCCGGACTAGATGGCTATTTAAGGCGTCGGCTCTCACTCACATGTGTTCGTTCAAACACCCTTATCTGGATGCTAACCTTGCTTGAAGCTTCCATGCTTGCAAGCTTACTTCGCTGACGGAACCTCGCTGCGCTGATCCCTGTATCCCGCTACTGGATCATCCGCCTCTCCTGAACCACCCTTCGGCTGTATCGCTAATAGTGCTAAGTACCCCGCAGGGGAATTCTCTATAAACTTATACTAAGCTTACACTATCTAGCTCTGCATAGTAGAGACTGTTTATCACATCTGCATAAACTAGATTGCTAGCTCTTGAGACTACTGCTACTTTTCTGCACTGGGTTGATCTCTTTTGTATGTCCACCTGCTATTCTATCATCTGCTATCATACAACATTGTTAAACCTTCCTGCATCCATCTGCTACTGTCTCACCTTCAAGTGTCTATCACCTACCACCTCCACTCAACCTATCCCTCAAACCTTCATCATTGTGTTACCACATATATAAAGTCACTCTAGGAACCAGCTTGCTAATTGTGTGTATTTACTGGCTGAAATAAGACCTTCCACACATGATGAGTCATTGAGGTTGGGAATGGTATCTCAGCATATCTCTTACATGACAACTGACGTGGAACTATTTCTGCAGCTGAAAATCCACACCATATAAGAAACGCAGGAGCGTTACAGCTCTGGACACTCAGGCGACACCCCGAGATATCCACCTTCCTCAGACAGGAGGAGAGACAGCCGCACTCTCCTTCCTGGGACTCTGCTCCCGCCAAAGACATCATGTCTTGTTCCACCCCCAAACTTATACCCTGTAATGTTCTGGTACCTTTGGGTACCCTAATTACTCTTTCATAAGTTTATGCGCCCCACCATTCTCTTTTGGTAAGGTGCGCATACACCTTTAAGACTGATGCTGTCATCACTGAGCGCCGGACTGGATGGCTATTTAGATCGCCGGCTCTCACTCACATGTGTTCGTTCAAACTGCTTTGTGCCTTGATGCTAACCTGTCTTGAAGCTCTCATGCTTGCAAGCATACCTCGCTGTCGGAACCACGCTGCGCTGATCCCTGTATCCCGCTACCGGATCATCCGCTCTTGCCGAACCTCTCCTCTGCTACATTGCTATTAGTGATAAGTACCCCACAGGGGAAACCTCTATAACCTTTATACTAAAGCTTACACTATCTAGCTCTGCATACTAAGGACTATTACTACATCTGCATTATCTAAGATTGCTAGCTCTTGAGCCTACTACCACCTGTTCTTGCACTGGGTTGATCTCTCTTGTATGTCCACCTGCTACTCTGTCATCTACTACCATACATGATAGCTAAACCTATCTGCATCCCATCTGCTACTATCTTACTTTCAAGAACATTTCCTTTCAAGTGTCTGTCATCTACCATCTCTACCCAACCTGTCTCTTCAGCCTATCATCACTGTGTTACTATATACATAAGTCACTCTAGGAAACATCTTATTGAGTGTGTGTATTTACTTGCTGAATTGAGATCATCCACACATGATGAGTCATTGAGAGTTGGGATTGGTGTCTCAGCGTTTCTCTACATGACTACTGAAGTGGAATATTTCTGCAGCTGAAAATCCACATCATACGTAAAACGCAGGAGCGTTACAGATTGAACGAACCACAAATGGATTCAGCAGAAATAACCACTCAGATGACACAATTAAAACAGCAAGTAACTGCGTTAATACACGCACTTGCTGAATTAAAAGAAGACAATCAGGCTCTGTCGCAGCAGGTAATTAGACTGACACAACTTACCACTGCTCAGTCCCCTGAACACAAAATAAATCCTCCTTTGGTATTTACAGGCGATCGCAAAACATTTCGCGAATTTAAAAACGCATGTGAGTTACTTTTCTTGCTAAAACCCCGTACCTACCTTACTGATCACATTAAGGTTTGTACTATTATTTCTTACCTAACAGGTGATCCTCGGGCCTGGGCAGACTCTCTTTTTGAGAAAAGCGATCAGCTTCTCACCTCCTATGCCTTGTTCCTAGCAGAACTCACTAGCCTATATGATGATCCCAATAGGCAGAGTACTGCCGATCTTCAATTAAGATCCTTGAAACAAGGTGGGAGACCTGTAGAAGACTTTGTCGCAGAATTCAAGAGATGGACCCTTGATTCAGAATGTAATGATGCATCTCTGAAAACCCAATTTAGGCTTGGCCTATCAGAGGCCGTTAAAGACGAGCTCGCCCGAGCGGATCTGCCAAAAACCCTGGACGCATTGATACAACTCAGTATCACCATAGATAGAAGACTACGAGAAAGAAAGGCTGAGAAAATGGGAATGCCATTATCCAGTTCTTCTCGGATTTCAGCCGTTGACCCCGTTCCTATGGAGGTAGGAACCATACGCCCACCTCTATCAATTATGGAAAGAGCCAGAAGACGATCTGGTAATCTCTGCTTGTACTGTGCATCCCCGGATCACAAGATAAACGTCTGTCCCCTAGTCTACAAAATGAAGGGTGAGTGTTCACATGTCCTCCTAGGGGGATTGACAACTTCAATCACTAACCCTTATCTTTCTGTTTGCTTAACATTACAGTGGGACCAGAACAGGATTACTACTAAGGCCATGATTGACACAGGATCTTGTGGAAATTATATTGACATACGTTTTGCTGCTTTAAATAAAGTTCCTATTATTTCTAAACTTAAACCTGTCTCAGTGAGTCTTATTAATGGTGTTCCTTTATCCTCTGGTCCGATCACTGATCAGACACAGGCACTCCTAGTCACTACTAACGGGTCTCATATGGAGACCACTACCTTCGATCTAATACCTTCACCCCACTTTCCCATTGTTTTGGGACTTCCCTGGTTGCACACACATCAACCAACCATAGATTGGAAGGAACGGACCCTGACCTTCCTCTCTTGCTATTGCGAGGGTACGTCCTGTCTGTGGTGACAGATGAGATTGCACCACTATGTTATCAGGATCTCTCTGAGGTTTTTCTTGAGAAAAATGCTCAAACACTACCTCCCCATCGAGACTATGATTGTAGCATTGATCTACTCCCAAATAGCAAATTGCCGTTCGGTCATGTTTATCCTCTTTCACAGGATGAACTTTCCCATCTCAAAGACTATTTGGATGAGAATTTGGAAAAAGGTTTTATTAGACCTTCCACTTCTTCCACAGCAGCAGGACTCTTTTTTGTCCGCAATAAGGACTCAAGTCTCAGGCCTATCATCGACTATAGGCAATTGAATGCTATTACAATAAAAGATCGCTATCCTCTACCGCTTATCCCTGAGCCCATTGAGCAGGTGCGTGGAGCTACCTATTTTTCAAAATTGGACCTGAAAGGAGCATACAATCTCATTCGAATCCGTGATGGACACGAGTGGAAGACTGCATTCAGAACCAGATACGGATTGTTTGAATATCTTGTAATGCCATTCGGGCTATGCAACGCCCCTGCAGTTTTTCAACGATTTATAAACGATATTTTCAGAGACTTACTAGATGTCTGTGTTGTGGTATATCTGGACGATATACTTATATATTCACAATCCCTTTCTGAACACATAAGACATGTAAGACTAGTATTATCGAGATTGCTTGCACACAACCTTTATGTGAAACTGAAAAAATGCTTGTTTCATAAAGAAGAGGTACTGTTTCTAGGCTACATCATATCCAAAACAGGAATCGAGATGGACATGAGTAAGATATCCTGCATTCAGGATTGGCCTAAACCAACCACACGCAAGGCGCTACAGCGATTCCTTGGATTTTCGAATTTCTACAGGAAGTTCATTAGAAACTTCTCTGCCATTGTGAGACCCCTCACACAGCTCACTAGCATTAAAAAAACATTCAAATGGTCAGATGAAGCAAATAAAGCTTTTCACCTGTTAAAGACAAGGTTTACTTCTGCTCCCATACTACGCCATCCAGACCCATCCCTCCAATACATTCTGGAAGTAGATGCGTCAAACATGGCAGTAGGAGCAATACTCTCCCAACGACCAACTCACACTTCACCACTTCATCCAGTCGCCTTTTTTTCTAAATCCCTAAGCAGTCCAGAGATAAATTACCCCGTATGGTGAAAAGGAACTGCTTGCTATAAAATTGGCTCTGGAGAATTGGCGACATCTACTCGAAGGCACCCAATTACCAATACTTATATACACGGACCATAAAAATCTCCAATATCTTCAGACTAACAAAACTCTCTCACACCGACAGGTACGATGGTCACTATTCTTTCTAAGGTTTAACTTCCTAGTGACCTACACACCTGCAGATAAGAACAAAAAGGCGGATGCACTATCACGACTAACTGAAGAAAACTACTTCGAAATCCCTTCCGTTCCTATAATACCTCACAAACGCATTATTGGAGTTGTCCGTTCCTTGAAGGAAGAGGTTTTGCATGGTATAAGTTTGGATTCACCCCCACCACAACTAAATACTGATGCAGAAGGCTTCCTCTACTACAACGACAAACTTTACATACCACCTACCATACGCACCAAGATCTTGGAATTATCGCATGATGTACCTATGGCAGGACATATGGGTATGACAAAGACTCTTAATCTGATTACCAGGCAATTCTGGTGGCCTGACATGAAAACATCTATACAAAAATTCGTCTCTTCATGCAATGTCTGTGCCAGGTCCAAAATTGACACTACGAGACCATCCGGTCTACTATGCAGTCTACCAATACCCCAAACTCCATGGGAAGTTGTGTCCTTGGACTTTATAGTGGAATTGCCTCCTTCCAAAGGATTTAATACCATCTTGGTGTCAGTGGACCATCTGACAAAGATGGCACATTTCATTGCTATTCGCAGACTACCTTCGTCCAAACAAACGGCAGAACTCCTGATGAAACATGTCTTTAAGTTACATGGTATCCCAAAAACTCTTCTGTCTGACCGTGGATCACAATTTATTTCCAAGTTCTGGCAAGAACTATGTCACATACTACGGATCGAGCGGAAGCTCACTTCTCCTTACCATCCGCAGACCAACGGACAGACTGAAAGAGTCAACCAATGCATCGAGCAATATTTACGTTGTTACACTTCTTACCAACAGGATGATTGGGTGGATCTTCTCCCTCTGGCAGAATTTGCCTACAACAACGCAACCCACAGTACGACCAAGCAGAGTCCGTTCTACTTGAACTATGGGTTTCATCCCTCTATTCTTCCACCACGCATCCTTCCTTCAAATAACCCAGTAGCTTCAGACTATCTTACCCAAATAAAGGACTCTCTGGGTTTGCTTAATACTACCATTGCACACGCTCATAGTCAACAAAAGAAGTACTATGATCTTCGCAGAAGACCTTCTCCTCAGTACGCTATCGGGGACCTCGTTTGGCTTTCAACAAAAAATTTAAGACTGAAAATCCCTAGCAAAAAGCTTGGACCTCTGTTCTTGGGACCTTTCCCAATCAAGAAACTTATTGGAAAAGCTGCAGTACAGCTTACATTGCCAATAGACCTCAAAATACATCCCATTTTCCATGTGTCACTACTGAAGCCCCATGTTCCTGACCAAGGAATAAGGCCTACTATCCCACCTCCTCCTCCTGTACAAGTTGAAGGTGGAGAAGAATATGAGATAAAAGAGATTCTGGATTCTCGTATCCACAGAGGAAGACTTCAGTACCTGGTTCGATGGAAGAACTATGGGCCCCAAGACGACACCTGGCTAAACACCTCTGACATACATGCCTCTAGATTAATTCGCAATTTTCATGCGAAGTACCCAGACAAACCAGCTCCAGAGGCCTTCAGGAGCCGGCCTTAAGGGGGGGGGTACTGTAATGTTCTGGTACCTTTGGGTACCCTAATTACTCTTTCATAAGTGTATGCGCCCCACCATTCTCTTTTGGTAAGGTGCGCATACACCTTTAAGACTGATGCTGTCATCACTGATCGCCGGACTGGATGGCTATTTAGATCGCCGGCTCTCACTCACATGTGTTCGTTCAAACTGCTTTGTGCCTTGATGCTAACCTGTCTTGAAGCTCTCATGCTTGCAAGCATACCTCGCTGTCGGAACCACGCTGCGCTGATCCCTGTATCCCGCTACCGGATCATCCGCTCTTGCCGAACCTCTCCTCTGCTACATTGCTATTAGTGATAAGTACCCCACAGGGGAAACCTCTATAACCTTTATACTAAAGCTTACACTATCTAGCTCTGCATACTAAGGACTATTACTACATCTGCATTATCTAAGATTGCTAGCTCTTGAGCCTACTACCACCTGTTCTTGCACTGGGTTGATCTCTCTTGTATGTCCACCTGCTACTCTGTCATCTACTACCATACATGATTGCTAAACCTATCTGCATCCCATCTGCTACTATCTTACTTTCAAGAACATTTCCTTTCAAGTGTCTGTCATCTACCATCTCTACCCAACCTGTCTCTTCAGCCTATCATCACTGTGTTACTATATACATAAGTCACTCTAGGAAACATCTTATTGAGTGTGTGTATTTACTTGCTGAATTGAGATCATCCACACATGATGAGTCATTGAGAGTTGGGATTGGTGTCTCAGCGTTTCTCTACATGACTACTGAAGTGGAATATTTCTGCAGCTGAAAATCCACATCATACGTAAAACGCAGGAGCGTTACATACCCACTCCCAGAATCCTTTGCAGCACAATCTGCCTCCTGGGGTAGTTACAAGCCTGGATGTGTCCCCCGATTGGGTTTCCTCCACCACCCTATGAGAAGCCTCTCATAGGAGCCAGTGGGGAGACTTCCCCTTCAGCAGGCACACCTGGAAACCATGACACCCTGACTATTAAATCACAGCCCTGCTGTTAGGCAGACAAGGCCCATTATATTTTTACCTAGCACCTACCTGTAGGGTGCTACATATGTTATGCTGTGTACTAGTTAATGGCAGCAGGGACTGCTTGTGAAAAGGGGAGGACGAGTGTACGCAGGTTAAACTGTGTTTTTTGTTCTAGTGAGTAAGCAGCTGGTCCAAGCCTGGGGAAGGGGTTAACTTGTGGAAGTTCTACGCACTATGGTTTATGAAGTAATACCACTACAAAGTTTTAACTCAACAAGGCAAGAAGAGAAGTGTAGTTATCAAGAGTAACCAAGTACAAGTTCAAGGCACAACACAACCAGTTGTCAAGTTTGGAACCTTGTAAAGGTGACAGGTCTTCTGGAAGAGAGGGGGTCTATGTTCTGACTTCCTCCCTAGTGGTCGGCAAGCAACCGGAGATGAACACGCGTTACAGAGATCTATGGCCTGGTCATAGAGTATGTGAAGTGAAGGAGTTAACAAGTGCATGTATGAGGTATTTGCTAGGTGCATGGCAGGACCTCATTCTGTTACTGGGATTGAGGTAACAGAGGTATGCTGGGCTAGTGGAGTGGGTGTAGGCTCAGCACATCTCTTCTAATGCAACATATAAGTTACAGTGTGTAGTGACATAGAAAAGTACTTTGTCAGAGGAATTCTGCATTTTTACCGCACACAGTGAAGGCTCAATTCTAAGTCAGGGAAGTGGCTTAATTTTCAATTTTTTTACATGACCACAGTTTCCGCCTGGTCCCGGGCATTGATGAGCGTGATCCATACAAAAGTTATCCCCGTATGCAGGGTGAAGTAGGCCCCGCCCACATACTTATTAATATTATGACAACACATATCTGATGACAAGCCTACTTTAAATATCTCAAAGACTTTAGCGAAGATTTCTCTGTGCCTCTGACCTTCCCACATGACCATAATAAAGGTGTCGCTCTTTCGCAGCTTGACTCCCCAATCATTTGTTCATTCTGCACTCTGGAGCCTCACTGGGCTTTGTAATTGCCATCTCAATTGTGCAGATTTGGCAGTTGCTTGCATATACTTTACCAGTGGAATCCCCAAACAATATAAAGGGTTACCCAACAACCCATCAAAACTGAAACATCCGTTATGGGGGAAGTTAACCTTAAATTTACCCTATATGGTAAATTCACCACTAGATTTCAATCTACGTTTGTAGAAAGACAAAGTACTGGCAGTACCTTCCATGACGTTGAGGATATTTCCTGGAATTGGCAATGCCTGGCACCACAAGCCTCAGCTGTGGCTATTCCCAGAAGGTGATAAGTCACTTGTAACACATTCTAACATTTGAGGATTAGAATTGGCACCCAAAAAGACAGACTTGGGTACTTTTATACCATGCCCACACTTGGTCAGCACAGTTTATAGATGTCGTTTTGCGGAGGTGAATTCAGGTGTCTGGAATGCCCGCTTGCCAAAAGGCTTTAAAAACAGAAACTTCTAACTGAACCTTATTTAGAAAGCAACAGAAGCTGTCATACAACTTGTGACCAGCAGATGGCAGAGCTGAGCTACTAAAGATCCCAGATTTCTACAATGTAGACCAGTGGTCTCCAAACTGCAGCCTGTGGGCTAGATGCGGCCCTTTTCTTACCTTTAACTTACCCCAACTGACACTAGTAATGAGGTATGATTCTTTCTGCTGGCATCAACAGTGGGGTATATTGCCTCCCAATGACATCAACAATGGGGCACCTATCCTCCCACCGACACCAACGCAATGATGGGGCACTACTCATTTCATTGACACTCACTATTGCTCCTCTTACTGATCACATGTGCTAAGTCATTTTTTTACTCCCAATGACCACCAAGACTGAGGCATTGTTCACTACCACTGATGTTGGGACATTTTCTACCCCCTCTGGTCACAGTTTGGCCCCCTTAACCACTTTAAGACCAGAAGGATTTGCCCCCTTAATGATGAGGCCCTATTTTGCGATTCAGCACTATGTTACTTTAACGGACAATTGCGCGGTCGTGCAACGCTGTACCCAAACAAAATTTACGTCCTTTTTTTCACACAAATAGAGCTTTCTTTTGGTGGTATTTGATCACCTGTGCGATTTTTATTTTTTGTGCTATAAACAAAAAAAGAGTGACAATTTTGAAAAAATAAAAACAGTATTTTTCACATTGTGCTATACGACATTCTCAAAAAAAAAAAAAAATGTAAAAATCAAAATTTTTTACCATTTTAGGCCAATTTGTTTTCCGCTACATATTTTTGGTAAAAAAAAAAAATCGCAATAAGCGTATTTTGATTGGTTTGCACAAAAGTTATCGCGTCTACTAACTACGGGAAAGTTTTATGTCATTTTTATTGTTTTTATTTTTTTTTTGTAATGGCGGAGATCTGCAATTTTTTGTGGGACTGCGTCATTGGGGTGGACAGATTGGACCCCTAACTGACATTTTTGACACTTTTGAGGGTAGCAGTGACATCACTACAGTAATCAGTGCTAAAAATATGCACTGTTACTGTAATAATGCCCTTCGGCAGGGAAGGGGTTAACCCTGTGGCTGATCAAGGGGTGATCAAGGGGTTAAGTGTGAGCCTAGGGTAGTGATTCTAGCTGTAAGGGGGCGTGGCTTGTGAAATGATCACAGAGACCTGTGATAACCTATATAGCAGGATCACATGAGCTCTGTGATCATCCCAGGCAGAAGGATGGTTGGCTGTGTTTACAACAGCCGACCGCCCTTCTTTCTCAGCGGGAACGATCGCGGGTGTCAGGCGGAAATCGGAGCCGCCTGACACCCGCATCAGCTTCCCTGCTGACGATCGGGGACAGGAGCGCGCCGCCAGCGGCACGTGCTCGCCCCCTAGCTGCCCCCAGGCGAGCGACGTAGTTCTACATCGTTTTGCCTGTACGAGCCAGCCTGCCGCAGTAAATATACAGTAAGTGGTCCGGAAGTGGTTAAAGTCTGAAGGACAGTGAACTGGCCCTTTGTGTAAAAAGTTTGGAGACCCCGATGTAGATCATTCTACGTTAGGATACATTTAAGCTTTAGAAGTGTCCTGTTTCTGATTGGCATTTTTATTTTTGCATCCCATGTAGATAGATACTTCAGGAACATAGAATCTAGAATTTGAAAATAAACTTTGGCAAATCATTGTATGCAATGGCTTAATTAAAGTAATAAAAAGCAAAATGAAAACCACACAATCAATATATAGCGAATGTGATAGCTGCACAATGTTAAGGACCTTTAACTGTATCACAAAATTCCATTAATTCCCAGCACCCAGTACTGTCATCCTGAAAAAGAAGACTTACTTAAACAGCCGTGTAACTTTTCAATAAAAATAGATCTAGGTCTGCATACTTTACAGATATATAGAAATGCGACACACCAGGATCAAGGCACCTCCATAGAGTGTTTTCCTACAGCAAGCACATCCAATCTGGAGATAAACACCGATCAGCCATAACATTACTAAAGTCGCCTCATAAGGTGGCGACTTCTAGCACGACTTCGGCGAGACTTCGGCGCGACTTGTGAATTATTTTACGCGAGACGACTTTATAGGACTTTGTATTTGGCCAATCAGAATATGATGTGTTGTGACCAAATTTCCCTTTCCTGTTTTTTTTTTTTTTTGCTGGCATTTATCAGGCATTTTTTGGGCATCTTTGGAGGCAGGCATGTCTTTAGTGTCTGGGGGGTCTAAAAAGTGTACCTGTGAAGTTTGATCTCTGTAGCATGTCCAGAACCAGAAAAAAAAGAGCATTTTTCTTATAATTTTTATGAGCACATGAATATGGCTTCTCTCCACCAGGCCGTTTTTCTTGCAGGCATTCATCAGGCATTTTTGGAGGCAGGAATGACTTTTTTTGGATTTAGGTTCTGGGGCATCTAAAAAGTGTACCTGTGAAGTTTCAGCTCTGTAGCATGTCCAGAACCCCCCAAAAATATCATTTTTCTTATAATTATTAATATAGCAGTGTGGCGGCTTCTCTACACCTTGCATTTTTTCTTGCAGGCATTTATCGGGCATTTTTGGAGGCAGGTTTGACTTTTTTTGGATTTAGTGTCTGGGGGGTCCAAAAAGTGTCCCTGTGAAGTTTTATTTCTGTAGCATGTCCAGAACCAGAAAAAAGGAGCATTTTTCTTATAATTTTTATTAGAACAGGAATATGGCTTCTCTCCACTTGGCCGTTTTTCTTGCAGGCATTTATCGGGCATTTTTGGAGGCAGGCATGACTTTTTTTGGATTTAGTGTCTGGGGGGGTCCAAAAAGTGTCCCTGTGAAGTTTCATCTCTGTAGCATGTCCAGAACCAGAAAAAAAGAGCATTTTTCTTATAATTTTTATTAGAACAGGAATATGTCTTCTCTCCACCTGGCCGTTTTTCTTGCAGGCATTTATCGGGCATTTTTGGAGGCAGGCATGACTTTTTTTAGATTTAGTGTCTGGGGGGTCCAAAAAGTGTCCTCGTGAAGTTTCATCTCTGTAGTATGTCCAGAACCAGAAAAAAAAGAGCATTTTTCTTATAATTTTTATTAGAACAGGAATATGGCTCCTCTCCACCTGGCCGTTATTCTTGCAGGCATTTATCAGGCATTTTTGGAGGCAGGCAATACTTTTTTTGGATTTAGTGTCTGGGGGGTCCAAAAAGTGTCCCTGTGAAGTTTCATCTCTGTAGGATGTCCAGAACCAGAAAAAAAAAAGCATTTTTACTTCATGCTCCATGTTTGAATAGACACACAGAGCTGCAAGTCAGGAGCTCGTCTGCTTGGGTGCCCCAGGGAAAGCTGCTTGCTGTGGGGGCACCCAGCAGGAGGGAGGAGCTAGGAGCACCATTTGGGACCAAAGAAAAGGCAGATCCAGGCTCTTCTGTGCAAAACCATTACACAGAGCAGGTAAGTATAATAAAAAAACAAGGCTTTAACCACTTCTGGACAGGAAGATTTTCCTCCTCAATGACCAGGCCATTTTTTGTGATTCGGCACTGCATTACTTTAACAAACAATTGCGCAGTCATGCGACGCTGTACCCAAATAAAATTGATGTCTTTTTTTCCCACATAGAGAGCTTTCTTTTAGTGGTATTTGATCACCTGTGCGATTTTTTTTTTTTTGAGCTATAAAGAAAAAACAAATAACGACAAAAAAAAAAAAAAAAAAGAAAAAAAAAAAGTTCACTTTCTGCTATATAACGTTCCCCAAAAAAAATTATAAAAATCAAATTTTTTCATCATTTTAGGCCAGTTTGTATTCTGCTACATATTTTTGGTAAAAAAAAAAAATCACAATAAGTGTATTTTGTTTGGTTTGCGCAAAATTTATCTACAAACTAAGGGAAAAATTTATGTCATTTTTATTTATTTTTTTACTAGTAATGGTGGTGATCATTAATTTTTAGCGGGACCACGACATTGCCTCGGACAGATCAGACCCCTAACTGACATTTTTTGACACTTTTGGGGGGACTAGTGACATTACTACTGTAATCAGTGTTAAAAATATGCATTGTTACTGTACTAATGACACTGGCAGGGAAGGGGTTAACCCAGGGGCGATCAAAGGGTTAAATGTGAGCCTAGGGGGTGTTTTCTAACTGTGGGGGGAAGGGCTTGTGAAATCAATACAGAGACCTGTGTTCCTGAGAGAACAACAGTCTGCTGTGTTTACAACAGCAGACCGCCGTTCTCTCTTAAACGGGAGTGATCGGCGGCAACCGCGGGCGCCGGCCCCGTGTTTTGGTTTCCCCGCTTGCGAGTGTGCATGCGCCTCCTTGCCCCCATGATCGCTCCCGCGAACCACCGTACAGGTACAGCGATTTGTGGGAACCTGCCGGCCTGCCACTGTATATAGGCGCCGGCTGGTCAGCAAGTGGTTAATATTGCTTTAAATACTGGACACTTTCACTCCCTTCCTGCCCAAGCCAATTTCCAGCTTTCAGCGCTGTCGCACTTTGAATGACAATTGCGCAATTGCACACAAATTACATTTTTATCATTTTTTTTTTTTTTTTTGAGACAGATAGAGCTTTCTTTTGGTGGTATTTCATCACCACTGGGTTTTTATTTTTTGCTCAACAAACGATAGGCTGCACTGATGGGAACTGAAATGGCTGCACTGCTGGGCACTGATGGGTTGCACTGATGAGGCTGCAATGATGGTTACCAATAGGTGGCACTGATGGGCACTGATATGCAGCACTCACTGAAAACTGAGCATGTGCAGAGTTGTCACCGCAGCTTCAAAATTCCTAACTGAATTGGGGACATGGACAGAAGGTGGCGATAGAGAACAGCAGGATCAACCAGGTTTTTTGCAGAATACAGATAACGAATCTCATAGTGACTTAGTGAGTATAAAGAGCATGTAATACACCATTTATTGAAAGTTTTTCTTATAATGTGGGTTTAGTGACACTTTAAGGGAGTCTCATCCTTTGCCTCGCTTTCAGGATGCTCCATTATTCTTCTGACCAAAGCCGTTTTCAGGGGAAATCGTCACAAACGTTAAGCCTCTACATCCAAAGAACAAAATGGTTTCTGGGATATGACAAACCTACTGTAATCAGCCATGCACAGTGGCAGCCCAGAGCATCCGCCGGGCGAAAAGCAGCACTTAACTCCACCCACAGAAGAACCACACCTGTAATGGACAGAGTCATATAGATGTTTAAAAGAACAACACCATAATAACATAAGGTATATCCAAATAAAATGTGTGAGCTCAGTTTCGATTTAAGGATCTCACCCCAAGGGCACACAGGCTCCCTCCTCCCCCCCTACTGTTGCCCATAGAAAGGAGTCACTTATTGCTCCTTGGCGTCTTCTCCCCAAGCCTTCGGCCATCCCTGGTCATAAATCCAGAGGTTGGGGCCACTCCTTCAGCCCCCTGACGCCCTCCCAAGACGACGAGCGAGAAGAGACTTGGCAGAGGCCTCACCTGCAAATCCAGTTGCGCGGCTCAACTCCCGTGGGAGTTGGGAGCTTCAGGCCTCTGCGAGAAGCCACCGTGTGAGCTCAAAGTCCCGCTACATAAATTCTACATACGTGTGAAATGATTCTTTTCATCCAATTCCTGCTCTGTGTTTTTTTATTTTTTCACTTCTCGCCGTGTTCTAAAAAGCAGCCATTGATAAAAAAAAAAAAAAAAATCATGCAGCCCAAGTGCTGTGTGTGCTTGTGGGGGGCCTGCGCTGTAACACGGCTCTTTATACGCTGCGCCGTTCACCTGCCCTGGGCACCTAGGGCCCGCCACCCCCGTCCTGTCGTTTTTTTGGTCGACCTGCCTGTGTCATGTGATTTCCAGACACCAAGCTGGAACAAGCATCTCTATTAACCTGGAAGAGAGACTCAAACATTCGAGGGAACAAACACGCCGAGAAATATTTCAACATTTATGGCAAATAACGGGATCCCAGTTATAAAACGTCTTTCCAAGAAATGAAGCGTCCTTTTAGAGCAGGGGTGAAGGCGAAGGCCGTCTGGCCTGGCTATGGAAGGACTCCAGCTTGGTTAAGAAAAAAAAGGAGTAAATATCGAGTGTTAATGGAAAATAGATATAAAATAACATTTATTCATTTTGGTTTCTTAAATGTGAACCCTAGCCTTCCCTTCAGTGTTGCACAGTTGTGCAGGCTCCTCTCCTGAACCAATATTGCTTACTCTGATTTCACTGCACACTGTGATCTTCTCACAATGTGCATTAGAAGATGCAGAACGTCAGATAGAGCCTGCCTCATCTTCTGGCTGGAGGACATCCAGCACTGTCTAGCTCTTTCCTCCCCAGCCTAACTTTGCCTGGCCTGCCCCTTTCATTCATTGGATTTCAGTTCTTTTAGTCATGGTGGTTCAGCATCACACATGGGCATTACCTAGGGTGGTTTGCATACAAATGAGGCCCACACCTCCAAACTGACATCCACTCATCAAAGCATTTTGATTTTTGCATATCTCTTCCCCAGAGCCAGCCCACTAGGGTCCATCGGTGCTCAGGACTCTTGTAATGCATAGAGAAGCACAGAGATCCGGTGATGATGTCGCTAAGTCTAAAATATGGTATGTAATGTAAGGTGACCAGATTTTTAAAATTAAATCTGGGGTCATTTTTTTTATTGCCAAATGGCACAGGACTGCCTAATACACAGAGCACTGGGCACAGGACTACATAATACACAGATAAGTCCAACAAAAAGCCGGCAACTCGGTGCTTCTTCTTAAAACAGGCTTTTATTAATGCACGACAGAAACAACAATGCCCATTGATGCTAACGCGTTTCGGCCACAGCCTTCCTCGTACGCGTTAGCATCAATGGACATTGTTGTTGCTGTTGTGCATTAATAAAAGCCTGTTTTAAGAAGAAGCACAGATTTGCCGGCTTTTTGTTGGATTTATCTGCAGTGGACTTTTTAGTCTGAGCACCGGCACTCTATCTTAACATCATTCATATGGCAGTAGAGCTTGGATGAGTTTTGTATGTGTATATTTCTACATAATACACAGGGCGCCAGGCACAGGACTGCATAATACATAGAGCGCTGGGTACAGGACTGCATAATACACAGAGCACTGGGTACAGGACTACATAATACACAGAGTGATGGGTACAGGATTGCATAATACACAGAGCGCTGGGTACAGGGCTGCATAATACACAGAACGCTGAGCACAGGACTGCATAATACACAGAGCACTGGGCACAGGACTGCATAATACCCAGAGCACTGGGCACAGGACTGCATAACACACAGAGCACTGGGCGCAGGACTACATAATACACAGAGATGTCGGCATTTGAGCCCCCAGGCTGTTTCTCAGCCAGCATGGGATGCCCTGTCTACGGTATTCTGGCCCTGAATCTGGGGGCCAAACTGGGGACAGACTTGGTCCGGGGACGTCTGGTCACCCTAATGTAATGAAAGTGGAAAGGTTTTATGAAAGTGAGAATAAACTCCCTTGGTTGATTTTTACCTATAGGTAAGCCTATAATAAGGTTTACCTATAGGTACAGTAAATATCTCTAAATGTGCACCAATTAGGACATATTTACTATAGAAGCAGCCGGTGATGTTATAGTACCGTTCTTTCAGAGCCCTGTTCAGTAAACAGTGACTCCCACGTGCATGCGCGGGAGTGATTTCATTGCGGCTCAGCCATTTATACCGCCAAAGCCTGCAAACCCGGAAGGAAGACCAGGTGAAGATGGAAGTGTCTACAGCAGTGTCACCCTAGGGCAGGAAGGGTGTTAAGCAGTGAGGTTTTTTTTTTTTTTTTGGTGCAACGATTTGGATTCTCACATCCATACAAGCAATGTGGGAATCTGGGACTCCCCCCTGGCAGAATTCACAGATCAGCGCTTGCAGCCTTTGTCTATAAGAGCTGATTGAATGCTGGTTTTCCAGTAGGACTGTTTGATAGAAGCAGATTGACTTCTCTTGAACAGGGGAGTACACCCTTACTGAAAGTAGGCCGATCCTGCTGACTGCCAAATTGTTATTACATGTGTACCTAGCTTTACTGGCATTTTTGGGGGGTTTAGATATGTTTATGTAGCTCAACCCTCCCCCATCCCCACCCCTGCAGTTGATTCTTCTCATCGATGTGGGTCTCTGGCAGCACCATCTTGGATTTGGAAGCCAGCTGTGATTTCCTGAAGAATAACAGCTGGCTCCGCACTGCACATGCGCGAGATCGCGCAGGTCCTGCAGCCTCCTTGGACACATGACATGTCCCAGGGGACTGCAAGTGAGGAGGGGCAAAATGAGCAATATCATTCTTGCCTAGATTAGAATTAAGGAACTGGAAGTAGATACCTGTCAAAAAAGGTAACTTCTTTTGAAAGAAAAAACATAAGACCTTTTTCTGAACTAGGAGTCTGATGGGGTTGATGTTTAAAATAATATAGCCTGCTCAGCTAACTGGTAAGGGTACAACGGTTGATTAGTGGCCTGATACACCCAATGGAGCAAATCTGTGACGTCCGGGGCCGCGGCCGCAGAAGAAGGAAGTGGGACAAAGAATCTTCTAAAATAAGGTAAGTGATCCAAAAAAAAAAAAGAAATCGTTGCCCAATTAATTTTTACAATGCATATTCCTACTGGAATCCGTTAAAATCTAAATGAGGGTGGAACTCCGCTTTAAAGTGTATGCCCAGCCAAAATGTTTTAGGAGTTCATTGTAACCTCATTCTATCCAAATGAACAAAAAAATGTGGCTGGACACATTAGCCGTAGATCGATGTACTGAAAGTGGAGTTTCAACCAAACAGTTAACTGCACTGTTCCAACACATGTCATCTGCCAGGGCCTTGGATAAGGGGGTACCACAAGTCCTCCTGTAAAGTGCCAAGGCCAGCATGGGGGCCCAGGTAGCTGGGTGAATCAGATGTACGCAGGAAGAGTGATTGGCACAGCATGGGGGGGGGGGCAATTACTGGAACTGATCCCCTGTATGGCTCTCTCTGCAGCAGCTGAAAGCTGGCTTCTTCTTCTCTCCCTCCCGCCGGCTTTCAGCTATTGCAGAGAGAGCCATACAGGGGATTGGTTCCAGTAATTGCACCTCCACCACACTGATCACCCTCCTTGTATGCCATACATTTCCCCCTGTGCGCCGTAGATTTCCCTCTGCTGCCCAGGCCCCCCTGTGCTCCCCCACCTCACCCCTGCAGTGCTGCCTGCTTCTCTCCTTTCCTTCCCACCAGCAGCTGCAATGACACAATAAGATCCTTCAGGATGGAAAGTGGGGGAAGGGTCCGTTAAATATATCACATTTATCAGCCCCTTCCCTTTCTGAATGAACGTTACTGATCATTCACTGTGTTCATTCATAACTGAAGCATAGAAAACTATGGGGGGGGGGGTCTGTCAGGTTGGCCTAATAGGGAACCGTGGTTTCTAACAGCAGCTCTGGTCATCTGTGTTGACTGCCAAAATATAAGACAATCTGTTCAGCCAGTCTTGTAGTTCAACCCCCCCCCCCCCCTGTGTACTCACTTAAAGCGGAGTTATGGCCTCACATACCTTTTTTAACTAAAAATACCCCTATAATACTAATCCATCGCCCTTTACAGAACCGCTATTCTCATACTTACAAGGTGTACAGTATTGGATTTTAGTCAAAATCTTACTTTTAAAAACACTGTCTGGGCGCGGCCATCTTGGATGTGGGCATCTGAAGCCGCAGTGTAATCTGCTGTGTCCTTCTTCCTGATTCCAGGGAGTGTTCTGGGAGTTCTTCCTGATTCCAGCCTCCTGGGAGTGATGACAAACAGCTCCCAGGATGCAATGCAAAGGCGGAAGTGATGTCGGTGGCCGTGGCCACAGAGGGGGGAGAAGGAGGAAGTACAATCAAAAATGCCCTGAAAATAAGGTAAGGGACCCCCGAAAAAAAATTGAAAATGCCCAATTGTTGATCAGCATAGCGAGCACTCCAGTAATCACTAAAGTTGCAAAATAGGCCGGAACTCCACTTTAAACAGTCCCCTATTTGCCCACTAAACTGCCATTAAACTGCCTTATCCCCCCCCCCCCAGCTACCAGTGCATGAAAACAAGCTTGGCTATCAGCATCATTAAAGTGGATCTATGTGCAAAATAAAAAAGAACATATACTGTATGATGCAGTCTGTCAGTAACACATTTACACAGTATAGTATAAACAAGCCTTTTAATGACATTGGGCTTTCATTTTTGTGTCCTACTTGCAGTTCAGTTAAAACAACATGCTCATCTAAAACTTCCCTGTTCACAGGGTGACAACACTGCTGGGCAATTTGACTGCAGAATGAACAAAGTAGTCATGGGACAGAAAATGGAAAACTAATAAATCTAATTGCAGGAACAGGTCATAAAACTATGTCACAAGGAAAATAGAAACCACTGTGCTAATGCTAATCCTAGACTATATCATTTATATCATTTTTGATGCTGTCTATAATTCTACTTTAACTTAGGTAGTGCCCCATTGGCCAACAGTACAGAACTCCCACTCTTAGTCCCCGTTCACACTATGTCGGATCCGACTTCAGGGCGACCTGTGAAGTCGCGTGCAGTGCGACTTCGGCGCAACTTGCACGGACTTCATAAAATGAATGTCTATGCAAGTCGCTCCAGGTCGCCCCGAAGTAGTACAGGACCCTTTTTCTAAGTCGGAGCTCCTATTAGAACGGTTCCTGTACCGAACAATGGGAGCGCGACGGACCGCGACTTGTCAGACTGACAAGTCGCGGTCCAAGTCGGATCAGTGTGAACCGGCACTTAGTGATTTCTCCTGTGCAGTTTGTGGGTGGTTGAAAATGGATTTCAGGCTGTAAGATTTAAATCCATCTAATGGTTTTGTGACAAATATATATAACTGGACTGAATGATGTATTTTATTTTAGCCAGAGTTCCACTTAAAGACCTACCAAAATCTGCTGTAATTGTTCATTTCTATGCAGCAATTTTCTCCCGCCGTCTGCATAGATCTGACTGCACAGAGACCTCTATAATCTCAGCCCCGTTACCCCTGGATTAGGGGCGATTTACAGATCCGCCATGTAGTGTCACCTCCCACTGAGATAGAAACCCAGACGACAAAGGGCCATTGTCTTTCCTATGTTTGATGATAGGTGGCAGAGGTGCCAAGCCACTCCGCCGCAGAGCTGGCACTGGGCCGACGTCACCAGACTGCAGGTGTGCGAAGCACTGTTTTTCCAGTGTGTGGTCACATTGCCAGGACTGCAATAATCACAATATAATGAGGGTGTTTGGAGGATGTCGTTGTTCAGGGTCACCAGGGGATCACGGCTGAGAAGCAAGCACAGAGGTCTGAATAACAAGAGCAGTAAGTCAGAAGGCTGCATGCAATGTCCATAAAAGATATCAATATTACAAAGTCAAACGGAGATCACCACACCACCCGCTAAGTAATTAAAAGAGAAGTATGGGATACACAAATAAACAAACATACATACTCAACCATGTAGATGCTGCATCAATCTGATGTGGCTGCTGTCCCCCGCCACCTCTACACCGAGCGATCAAAGTTCTGTCAGTCACCGGCTCTCTGCTCTGCCCCTCCAGAACTTACTGGAGTGCCAGGCTGTAGAGGGGGCGGGAATGGAGGGTCAGGTTCTAAGAGGCTGAGCCAGCTGCAGGTCAGGCATGTAGGCAGATCCTGACAATATTATCGGGATTCCTGCAGAGTCTGGACTGGATTTGTGATGGGCTAAAGCTTGCTGTTGGCTGAAACTGTGTCAAAGAAGTCTAAATTAAGTGCTATCCTGTAGCCTTTGGCCATACTTCTCCATTAAGGTTAAAATTAAATCTGGGGACATATTTTTTCTTTTACTAGTAATGGCAGTAATTGGCGACTTATAGCAGGACTGCTAAAGATTTGCACTGTCACTGTACTAATGACACTGGCTGGGAAGGATTTAAACATCTAGGGCAATCAAAGGGTTAAATGTGTGCCTAGCAAGTGTTTTCTTACTGTGGGGAGGTGCTTTTACTAAGGGAAGGCTTAAGATCTGTGTCCCTGCTTTGCAGGAACATAGGATCAATGTTTTCTATATTGAAAGAATGGGGATCTGCATTGTTTACATAGACCCCTGTTCTGCCTGTGTACAGAACGATCGGCGGGCAACGGTGGACATTGAGTCCACTGGACCCACTGATCGGCTCCGGTACCCAGAAATGCAGGATCGTAAATATATACATGATCCTACGCAGTAAATCTGCTACAGGGTGGTCAGCAACTGGTCAAGATCATCAGCATTATGATAACTCACAGGCAGCAGGCGCTCTATCATGGCTCTGGCTGGCAGTGCTCTGTCACAGTGTGTCAGATGCAGTGGCTGCTGGGTGCTGTTAACTTATGACCAATAATCAGCCATGGTATGTGACACACTGTGACAATGTTAACACAGGTGTTGTAGAGTATTTAGTCAAATAAAATAAACTATAACACTAGCAGCGCTAAACAAAGGTCCATTGACTAAACCAGTGTCCTTAACCACCTCAATACAGGGCACTTAAACCCCCTTCCTTCCCAGACCAATTTTCAGCTTTTAGCGCTGTTGCAATTTGAATGACAATTGCGCGGTCATGCAACGCTGTACCTAAACCAAATTTGTGTCATTTTTTCCCCACAAATAGAGCTTTCTTTTGGTGGTATTTGATCACCGTCAGGTTTTTTCTTTTTTGGTGCACAAATAAAAAAAGACTGAAAAGTTTGAAAAAAAAAAAAAAGTTTTTTGTTTAGGTTATAAAATTTTGTAAATAGATATGTTTTTTCCTGCACTGATGAGCACTGATGATGCCGCACTGACAGGCACTGATGAGGAGACACTGATGGGGTGGCACTGATGGGGTGGCACTGATAGGGTGGCACTGATATGCAGCACTGATGGGCACTGATAGGTAGCACTGATATGCAGCACTGATGGGCACTGATATGTGGCACTGATAGATAGCACTGATATGCAGCATTGGTGGGCACTGATAGGCAGCGCTGATGGGCAGTGATAGGCAGCACTGATGGGCACTGATTGGCGGCACTGATGGGCACTGATGGGCACTGATAGTGGCACTGTTGGGCGGCAATGATCGGCACTGATGGGTGGCACTGATCGGCACTGATGGGGGGCACTGATCGGCACTGATAGGCAGCACTGGTGGGCAATAATGGGCACTGGTGGGCGGCACTGATAGATGGCAATAATGGCACTGGTGGGCAGCACTGATAGATGCCATTGGTGGGCAACACTGATAGGGAGGGCACTGGGGGGCTCTCTGAGCCCTGCTTGCCATCCCTGGTGGCCATAGTGGGCATCCCTGGTGGTCATGGGTGGGCATCCCTGGTGGCTTAGTGGCACCCCTCCCCCCCCCCCCCCCCCAGGGCTGCACTGGTAATCAATGTTCTGATTACCAGCACAGACCCCCCCTGTGATCAGTGAGTAATTAGAAATACTCACTGATCACCCCCGCAGCAGCACCGATCCTCTGATCTTCTCCTCACTGACAGGATCTGTCAGGAGGAGAAGAGATCGAAGCCGTTACAACGGCTCTATTTACATTACATGACGGCTGTGATTGGACACAGCCGTCATGTGATCAGGAGGGCCAATCACAGGGCCCTCCTGCCGAATGATGTCGCTCTGTGTCCGAGGGACACAGGCACATCGAGATCGCGCCGCTGCGCGTGCCCGCGGCGGCGCGATCTCTCTCCTTCTGAAGGACGTTCCGGAACGTCCATTCAGAAGGACGAGACTCCCGCCCGGCCGTATATGTACTATGGCCGGGTGGGAGGTAGTTAATGACTCATAGAATATATATGTGCAGTCCATACAGTGATACATCAGGCACAATCCATCCACCAGGGTAGGGGAGTGAAGGGTCTTGTCTATTGTTCCAAAGGTACCACCACACTCTAGTGCTCCCACCTTTGAATAAAACACTCACCAGAGCCTGGTGAATATATAGCCTTCAATCAAATCCACCAATCAACGGGTGTACTGATCACTGCTGGGCTGCACCACACTCCTCCTTCCTCCAATATTCCTCCGCTCAAAGTTCATGTAATTGAACAAAGTGGGGGCAACAATAGTGTAATTCTGAAAACTTTTATTAAAACCACACACAATAAAGCCCCTCTCCCCTCCAGATGTCTACTTACAGGAGGGTAATGGAGTGAAGGCATAAAGGATTAAAATATGCACACTGGATGACCGAATCCAAACATTCCTGCAGTCCAATAGGAATCTCAGATGGTGTCCTATGTGATATATTCTGCGACCGCGCACATCAGCTCTGACGTTTCGTCCTTACGACTTCCTCTGAGAGCCCCTGACAAAGGTCACTGGTTTAGTCAATGGACCTTTGTTTAGCGCTGCTAGTGTTATAGTTTATTTTATTTGACTAAATACTCTACAACACCTGTGTTAATATTTCTTTTTGTATAGTAGCTGCTTTGAGACCTTGCGTCTTCATAACTCCTTGTTGCTATCTATTTTGCCCTTTTGTGCGCGGGGTGAGTTATTTTATGAGACCGTCTTCTGGTAATACATATTCTGACTCTTCTGTTTACACTGTGACAATGCACTGCCAGCCAGAGCCATGATAGAGTGCCTGCTGCCTGTGAGTTTTGATACCATCCATGATGCCAGAGAGATGGGCACAGTGCAATTTAGTCTATTCACAGAAACCCCCAAAGCACACCGGTGTTGAAGCCTTGAAGGCACTGTAAGCCCCACGATGGGATCCGCTTCCACACATCTGAACCCTTTTACATTACACAGCCCCCTCCCCATGGGCCCCTTTACATTATACAGCCCCCATGGGCCCCTTTACATTACACAGCCCCCCATAGACCCCTTTTCGTTACACAGCCCTCCATGGACCCCCTTGCATTATACAGCCCTCCCATGCGCCCCTTTACATTATACAGCCCCCCCATGGTGCCCTATACAAATTCACAGCTCCTCCATGGAACCCTTTACATTATACAGCCCCCCCCCCAATGGAACCCTTTACATTATACAGACCCCCCATGGAACCCTTTACATTATACAGCCCCCCCCCCCAATGGAACTCTTTACATTGCAAAGCCCCCGCCCCCCAGCTCTCCCCTTCCTACCTTATTGAGAGGAGAGCGGAGCAGGAGGCACTGAAGCAGAACGGAAGAGAGAGAATCTTTAGCACTGAATAAACAGCAGGAAGTGCCGGAGTTAACATTGCCAGTTAACAAGCAGGTGATTGGTTGCTAGGGATTCCTAGCAACCAATCACCTGCTCATTAACTTAGAAAGTTAACTCCGTCAGTTCCTGCTGTTAATTCAGCACTGGCGATTCTCTCTCTTCCCTTCTGCTTCAGACAGTGCCTCCTGCTCTGCTCTCACGTGTTAGTAAGCGGCGGAGGCAGTCCGGGGGCCGGCCCTGGGTGTCACCCCTCAGGCGGGTGTCACCCTGGTGCTCCCTGACACCCTTCAATGAGTGGCGCCCGGGGTGGACTGCCCCGCCCCCTGTTGGTACGCCACTAGCCCATAGGCAGGTTCAGTCTGCTGTCTCCACTACAGGTGGCGCTCAACTGCAGAGGGAGAGAAAGCCACAGGGAACAGGGTTCTTCTGTTGTTTCCTGGATCAATGGGGCAGATATCTGATTGGATGCTGGTTGCCCATGTGACTCTGGCGGCCATCTTAGGTGTGGCAGAGTCTATTTGTCCCTTTGTCGGGGCTTTGTCGCACTCTTTGTAAATGAGAAGAGTAGGGAAAGATACCCCATCTGTTAGGGACAGTACTAGCGATAGGGAAAGGTTCCTGACGAGGAGGGAAAGCTTAGGGTCGTATCTCTCTGGATGGTTTCCTGATTGGGCAAGAGATGTTAAGTCCGCATTCTGTCCCCTCTCAACAGACGCTGTTTGTTCGGCTGGAACCTACTTCTTCACATTATAGGAAACTGTGAGTGTACCTGGCTGGGTAGCTGTCCCATGGGGTTTGTTGTGAACTGTTGCTTAATTACTTCAATACAAGCTTTAAATTGTGAATTATTGCCGCCGCACCACGTTGCACCTCACCTGCATGCCCACCATCTGGCAAGTCCCATTCAGATCACAACCACTTTCAAGGGGGGTCTCGCCCATGCATGCCCACTTTCTGGTCAGTGCTACCCCTAATTTTGCTGCAACTGCCCACTTGTGGTTGTGATCCCCTCGTAATATCTTTTTTGAGTTACTGCACATGCTCAGTAACTTAAATAAGGATGATGCTGTGATATTGTGACACAGCATCACTGGTACAGGGCAGCTAGATGTGGGGCTATCCTGGCAATATCCAATGGCGAAACACAAAGTAAGAGGAAATCTCTTCAAAGTGGGTGTCAAATTGGGTCAAAAACTGATAGAAAGCACAAACATTTAAGTTGCCAGCAGAAGAGGGATAGAGGGAAACTCCTCCAATGGTGACAACCTTCCTGGTGATAACTGTCTTAAGGCCCGTACATATGATAAGAAAATCTGTAGGGAAAATTCGTCCGACGACCGATCTGCCGATTTTCAGATTGTTAGTATGGTGCTTTCGACAGCCAACTCCGACTTTTCGGCTGACAAAATCCTGATGTGCAGGCTATAAAATTTTTGTCGTCCGTAATACATTGTCCGATTTTCGTCTCGTTAGTACAGATTTAGATGGAAAAAAATCTTAAGAGCAAGACTAGGCATGCTCAGAGACGAAAGAACACATACAAAACAATCCAACACATGACATCACTTCTGAAGTAGAATTCTGTCGTATGGGAAAATTCGTATGAAAATAACCTCTTCACTTTCCACATCAGACTAGCATGCCACAAAAAACGGACGACAGATCGTTCGATAATCTGATCGTGTGTACGGGGCTTTAGGCTTGATTCACAACTTTGCATTTTTTCTTGATGTATTTTTCATTGAAATCATTGAAAACGCATCAAAATACAGTTTAAAATGTGAATTAAGACATCCGTCAACACCTATCATATTGCACATAAACGCATCATGATGTGCATTATAATTTAATTATAAGTTCACATTCAGGGCCAATTCACACTTAAGTGTTAACATGTGTTGCATTAGGGCAGACCATTACGGCTGCTAATGCACCGCAGTGTATGGCAAAATATGTATAACCCTTTTTTTTAACAATGCAGAGCTCCACAATACACAGTGCGGCACCGCAACGTACAGCACATGAAGCAGATGTATTGTCATGAGTTTTGGCATGAGTTGTTACCTTTGTGTATTTTGTAGGAACAGGACAGGTTCACTTAAAAAAAAAAAATAAAAGTATTAGGACATTATCACTTTCACAACAGCAAAAACAAAGACTCTGTTTATCAATGTACAAAAGTGGGTAAAACTGTGCAAATTGTAATAAACAGATGCCGTAAATGATGTCTTTCCAGGAAAACAATGACACAATGTAGTAGCCAACAAGCACCAGAAATAAACCTCATGTCACATAGAATCAAATAAGCCCCATTCACATTTGAGTATTTTGTAGCTTTTTGGGTTTTTTTTGTTAACTGGAGCTCAGTCCTGCTGTGACTGCACAGTCGTGTGTTACTGTGAAAACTCAATAAACAAAATTAAAAAAAATAAATAAAAATGCACGACAGGTGTAAATGCAGTCTTAAGGACATACACACAATCAGAATTTCGTACAAAAAATACTGCTTTCGAAGTGATCGTACATAAATCTGATCATTAGTATACAGTTTTCGTCTCGAAATTATTAGGAGGAACAAACACAAAATATTTTCTCGTTAAATACCAAATCGTACAATTTATGTTTTTGTCCAAAAATACAATACAAATACATTACAACGCATTACAGTACATCACTTCTGAATTTTTATCCTGTCATATGAGAATTTTCGTACTTTAGTAACCTATACCTTTTCGATATAGAGACTAGCATGAAAAAAAATGGATGATGATTCATCCGGTAATCTAATCATGAGTACTAGCCTTATGTGTTGTAAAGAAGAATTAAACTGCCAGCAACAAAATAGAATGTCAGAAAGAGTCCCTAGAATGTGAAGGGAACCTGTAGCTCATGAGCAGATGAGTGGGGAGAAAATTGAGCGGCGAGATTGAAACCACAAGAGATGAAAAAAGAATGATGTGGTAATGCAAAGATCAGAATATTCAGCCTTAAATACATCTGGGAAGGTCTCCATTTATTCAGGTTGTGGTATAGCAAGTAGTAGTTATTCACATTCGACTTATGGTAATGGTAATGTAATGGTAAAGACATTTTGTAGCTTCTCCAAGCCATTTCTCATTGGAACTGAAGAAGTGGCTCAGAGAGCCTACAAAAATTATTCACCATTTTAAAACAAATCCAATTGAAGGTGACTGACTGACTACCAGTGGCGGCTGGTGCTCAAAATTTTTGGGGGAAGCAAACAAAAAAAATATAATAGGCATTGCTTTGCGGCAAAAAACGCGGCAAAAAATTGCATGACTTTGAGGTCACAAAAGTGTGAAAGGGGCCTTCAGTAATCAAAGTATAGTGTGCCTCCTGCAATGCAGAGTTACAACAGCGTGCCCCCATTCAATGCAGAGTTATTACAGCGTGCCCCCATTCAATGCACAGTTACTACAGCGTGCCCCCATTCAATGCAGAGTTACTACAGCATGCCCCCATCCAATGCAGAGTTACTACAGCATGCCCCCATTCAATGCAGAGTTTCTACAGCATGCCCCCATTCAATGCAGAGTTACTACAATATGCCCCCATTCAATGCAGAGTTATTACGGCATGCCCCCCCATTCAATGCAGAGTTTCTACAGCATGCCCCCATTCAATGCAGAGTTAATACAGCGTGCCCCCATTCAATGCAGAGTTAATACAGCATGCCCCCATTCAATCCAGAGTTAATACAGCGTGCCCCTGGCCTCTGGCTGAAACACAAACAAAGTAGTTACTTACAGTACTGAAGACAGTCAGGCTGAGGCTCACAGCAGACAGCAGGGGTCGGGAGTCGGGACGGGAACGCTTTGGCTCTGGATCCTCTCTCGTCCTCTGGGCTGGCTCAGGCGGGAAGGAGAAGGAGACGGCGACACCCAAGCACCGCCCACCGCCACCGCACCAATCACAGGATGGCAAGCAAGAGGTGGGAGTGTTCGGGGCGCACAGCTCTGCGCCCCGAGCACATTCTAAAGGCCGCCAATAAGCATGAGAAAAAAAAGCACATGAGGACAAAAACCCCACCCCCTCCATAGCAGCAGCATTGGCCGATGCCCCGCTGCAATTAAAGGAACACCTTTTTTTTTTTTTTCTTTCTGCCTTGGGGGGACGGCGCCCCTGCGCCCCCTATGTACCAGCCGCCACTGCTGACTACTAATTTAAAGTAGAATTGTGCAAAATCTAAATCAGAACCCACCCTCCCTCCACTGAAGCATGGATAGGGGAAAACCTATACTTCATCAGTGATAGATGTGGACACTTTAAACCCAGTCTTTATCCCTGCCCTTTAATAATCTGGATGGTTGCAGGATGCAGCCATCAGCTTTCGCCCACTGTGACAGCTAAAGAGTAGGCAGGTGACCAAGTGAAGTACAAAATTATGAGCTGCAGACTTGTAAAAGTACGAGGCGACAGACAGACTAGGTCAAGGTAATAGATGAAGGTAGGAGGTCAGATCCTAATGCATATTGACCTTTCGAAAAATGGTGAAATGATGTTCCCAATTTTGTTTAAATATCACCAAAGTGAAAACTCTCAATTTAAATCATCCCTTATACCAAATAATCTGTAATATGATAAAAGCTTTGACATCTGTTTACAATATGCCAAATTACCAGTGCCCGAAAAGCCTTAGCCAAAATTAAATGATCCATCCTCATTGGGTTCTATTCACTGTTGACCCTCTGTCATATGTGAGGGGTTTGGAGTCACTTTCCAGTAGAACACCGGCTCCATTAGGTCCCTTTCACACGGGCATTATGTTTTCTTCATCCATTCCTCTTTTTTTTTGTTAGAAAGTCGGATAAAAAATGGATTCAGCCTTAAGTTTTTACATGCATTGTGTACATCTATTTTTTACATCCATTTTCTAAAGAATTTTTTAGAACTATTAGAATTTGAATCGGTCGAAGATTGATTGACTGAAATTCTATTTGAACGATAGCTGGTTGCTAAGCAGTGTTAATTTCGTCGACTAAAACCGACTAAAACGTTTTCGTCGACTAACACAATTCAGATGACTAAAATACGACTAAAACTAAAATGGCATTTTAGTCTTAAGACTAAAATACGACTAAAACTAAAATGGCATTTTAGTCAAAAGACTATAACTAAAACTAATTCGAAATTTGCTGCCAAAAATTAACACTGGTGCATGCTCAAAGCATAAATAATAACATATTCGATTTTTCACTCCAGGACCAGCAGTAGTATATAATGAGTTTGGAAATTGTAGAGAAATGCTTAAATAATGCATTACAAATTACAATTGAACTACACCCATTTGATTATAGATGACTAAAATGAGTTTTAGTCGACTAAAATGTAGGGCGTTTTAGTCGACTAAAATATACAGGAGTTTTAGTCGACTAAATACGACTAAATCTAAAACACTTGCAAAAGACTAAAATAGGACTAAAACTAAAATGCCATTTTAGTCCTAAGACTAAAACTAAAACTAAATTGAAATTTTCTGCCAAAATTAACACTGTTGCTAAGGAGTGGCCTGGCAAGCCAGCCACCGCATCCTTAACAACCTGAGTCATCAGCTGTCAGCGGGATTACCCGCTGACAGCTGTATTTAAAAAAAAAAATACTGCCGGTAATAAAAAAATAGTGAAAAAAATAGCGTGGGTGTACCCTGCCCAATCCATACCAGGCCCTTTGAGTCTGGTTTTGATTTTAAGGGGAACCCCAAAGCAAATGAAAAAAAATGGCATGGGGTCCCCACCAAAATCCAATACCAGACCCTTATACGAGCATGCAGCCCGGCAGACCAAAAAAAGGAAGGGATGAGTGGTGTGCCCCCCTTTACTGAACCATACCAGGCCACATGCCCTCAACATGAGCAGGGGTGGTTTGGGGCAAGGGGGCTCTGGTTTCCCCCAAAGCACCTTGTGACAAGGGCCTCTTTGCCACAAGCCAGGGTTGTTGGGGTCTGGGAGTGGGGGGCTTTAACAAGGGAGGCCCCAGATTCAGCCCCCTATGTAAATTGTACCCCTGCTCATTCACCAAAAGTTTAGTGTAAAAAAAATGACAGTAGGCAGTTTTTGACAATTCCTTTATTAAAAATAAACAAAAATGCCCCCAGTGTAGATTCATCGTCAATCACGATGCCCGCCGACCCGTCAAAAAAAAAAAAAAAACGCTCCGCTCCCCACGAAGGCTCTGCCATCTGCCTGCTCCCCCGTCTGACAGTTCTCAAATAACAAAGGGGCGGGCCACCCGATGATGTACCTGGATGCTCCCCCCCTTGTGGCATTATCGACCCAGCATGCACCCTGGTCGACAGCGGAAGCCTTCAGCGGGAGTGAAGTTTTTTTTCTGTTCTTTCAGGTCGGTGGAAGTGACGGAAATCGTGATTGACGATGGATCTACGCCAGTGTATATTGTTTTTTAAAGAAATTGTCGAAAACTGTCTCTGTGTTTTTATTTAATTTTGACACTTTTTTACGGTGAATGAGCAGGCCTGGCTGTCTAGTGCCCAATCGGGAAGGTGTCCAGAAGAGATGGCACTCTACGCTTTCCTTCCTCATCAGGAACCTTTACCTAATGCTAGAACTGTCCCTCACAGATGGGGTACCTTTCTCTAATCTCTACCCTACCTACTTGCAAAGCCTGGTAACCAGGGCCTTAAATAGGCAATGCCTGACCCAATATGGTTGTCAGAGTCACATGGGGTGGAAGCATTCCAGGAAACCATTGAGGAACTTCCTTTGCAGCTGCAGTACTGCTGCAGATGAGCCCCACCTGCAGTGGACAAAGTAGACTGCACCTGAATACACACTGGAAGCTCTGCAACGATCAACAAGGATTTCTATTATATTCATTTGTGCCTGTTCACACCTGAGCGTGCGTGAGTAGTGGAGAGCTGATAAGTGGCTCTCCTGACAGGGGTGGTCTGCACTGATAGTCAGTGCACTGATTATCAGTGCAGTCCCAACAGCCAAACCTGCCAATGTCCATCAGTGATGCCAATCAGTGCCCATCAATGCTGCCTTTCAGTGCCCATCTGTGATGTCTGTCAGTGCCTCCTCATCAGTGCCGCCTGTCAGTGCCATCTATCAGTGCCACTTATCAGTGCCCATCAGTGCCGCCTATCAGTGCCCATCAGTGCTGCCCTTCAGTGCCCATCTTTGATGCCAATCAGTGCCCATCTGTGATGCAAATCCGTCTCAATTAGTGCTGCCTTTCAGTGCCCATCTGTGATGTCTGTCAATGCCTCCTCATCAGTGCCGCCTATCAGTGCCCATCAGTGCAGCCTCATCAGCGCACATCAGTGAGGGAGAAAATTACTTATTTACTAAATTTTGCAACAGAAACTAAGAAAACCTTTTTTTTTCATTTGTTTAGCAAAAAATAAAAAACTCAGTGGTGATAAAAAAAAAAAAAAAAAAAAGATAACAATTTTATTTGGGTACAGCATTGCATGACCGTGCAATTGTCATTCAAAGTGTGAAAGCTGAAAACTGGCCTGGGCAGGAATGGGGTGAATGTGCCCAGTATTGAAGTGGTTAAGGTTCAATGGGAGCAAAAACAAATGTTTTCCACTTTTTCTTACATAGTAACAGGGTTTCCATTAAAAAGAAAAAAACATTTTAAGCCTAAAAATATCTGCAAAGTGCCAGTACAAACACTAAAAAAAAAAAAAAAATGCCTGAAAAACAACCGAAGACACTTAGCTCAAGTTTGAATGGGGCTTAAGGGGACCCCTGATTAGTTCACTAGAACAGATTTGGCCTGGCATAGTCGATCTCAGACATCGCTCTGCCAAATTGCTGACGTAGTGGCTCAATTCAGATAAAATTGTCATCCAATGGCAGGCATGTGGACATGGCACAAAGTCTGCAGAGCTTGACTAGGGTATTAAAGATGATTTGTCTCCATACTGCTCTGACCATCACCTCCTCCTCCCTTATAAAAAACCACATGACCACAGGTTGGCGCTAAATGGCCATAGCAGCCTTTTATTAACAAACTGTATACATAACAGGTAAATAACACTATAAACCCAGTTTTACTGAAGGCTCAAGGTCCCGGTAGGCATCAAAGAAGAAAGTACCTGCATCAAACTTAATTAGGCCTCCAGCCGCCACAGCACCGACTCGGAGACAACCAGAAATGTATAGTAACTAAGTAGAACTACTTCACTACTGTACTTAAGTACCGAAAGGCGGTATCTGTACTTTCCTAGAGTAGAATTTTTTCCTCCTACTTCCACTTTTACTTCACTACCTTTTTTCAATGATTTCAATACTTCTACTCCGATATTTTTTTTTGTGCTGCATAGTTACTCGTTACTATTATAAAAATTACCACTGCCAGAACAGTAGATGGCAGCTTTCATGAAGCTCAAAACATGTGTATTATCAGCGCATACGAAAATAAAAGCTACTGTATGTATAAGTAAAAGCTGCATTTGAAATAATAAAAAACAATATGATGTTCAAACTTTTGACTTCTTTCTTTAATAACTACATAACACAGTACTTGTACTTTTACATTCAGTACTTGAGTAGCATTTTTATTTTTCAAAACTACTGGTACTTTTACTTTCAGTACTTGAGTAGCAACATTTAAAAAAAAACTACTTGCAGTACTTAAGTACAAAAAATGTTGAATACTTTAGTACTTCTACTCAAGTCACTTTTTGATCGAGCACTTCCACTTCTACTCAAGTCACTTTTTGATCGAGCACTTTTACTCAAGTATGGGTTTCGAGTACTTTATACAACTCTGGAGACAACCAGTCGCAGATACCAACATACCAACTACTGGGATCCGTACCTCAGACAGATCCCTACCAAGTATAAGTTTGCAACATCTGGGAGCCGTACCTCAGACGGGTCCCTACCAAGTATAAGTTTGCACCATACTAACCTACCAGGACCCTGTACCCCCAGGGCCAGATTAACGTAGGGGCTATTGGAGCTGCAGCTCCAGGCCCCTACCTTTATATAGGCCCCGGGTTGGCCATATTCACTGTTACCGCTCTTCTGTCACTTGTAAACACAGAAGTCTGGCTTCTATGCTCGCTTCCCCAGGCAGCTCCCTCAGAACCTCCCCACACAGCACGAAGGCCGGACAAGGAGGGACAGTTGCCGATGCATGGATGTGTTTATGGGCTTCAGAGACAGCATCCCATGTTGAATTAGGCATGCATGGCTGCACCCTTCCTCCTCTGGGTGCATGCCAAGGCACGGCCCTTAAGGCCCTTCAAAATCCTCAGCACCAAGCCCATGATGCTCTTAATCCGGCCCTGTGTACCCCGCTTGCTGCCATGACAAAGAACCACCTCAAAAAGAAGGAAGCCTCCTTAAAAAATAAAACAAAAACGAGGGTGGGGGACCGCAGAACCAAAATTCAGAAAACAAGAAAGTGGAGGGAGGGTGGGAAATTTTCACCAATGCAGCTTTCCTCTGACTGAAGGCCTCCTAAGGCCCCTAGCTTGACCCCTCCCTGTAACTCCACCCGTTCCTGGCCAAGACACCAATTAAGTCCCACCACTTTCTATCAAACTGGGCTGAAACCCCCTCCATGACCCAAACCCCTTTAACCCCTGTCATGCCGGCCCTCCATCCATGTCTTTTCTCCCCTTTACTCCGGGCCTCCCTAAAAAGTGCAGCCAGATTGTAAGCTCTAACGAGCAGGGCCCTTTAAATCCTCCTGTATTGAACTGTATTGTAACTGTATTGTCTTCCCTCACATTGTAAAGCGCTGCGCAAACTGTCGGCGCTATATAAATCCTGTATAATAATAATAATAACATAACCCAGCAAAGGTTGCAGGGGAGAAATCACAAGACTGCGCTCATTACAACCCTTTTGGCATGTCAGGCAGCTCTATTCTATGTGTATGTTTCATCTTTGTTTTTATCTGTTTGGCTGGAGCCGGCCTTTTTCGCTGCCTCTGCTGGCTGTATACACGAGGCGCTCTAAGTCATGGAAAGAGCACCCACTGATTGCAGGTCAAGAGTTGGCATAAAACACAGCTTTTCTGTTACCTGGAGCCAGCAAAAATCAGCTTAGAAAGGAGTGCGGTCAGCCTGAGATTCTGCAGAACAGGTTTTCTCTAAATTACACTTCCACTTAGAACCTATCTCATGCCATGGAGTAAGTGTACTCACGAACGTCAGCCAGCACAAAGAAACCTGTGTGCCAGCAGCCAAAAAACCCCAGGCCTAAATCTGCTGACAGTCAGCGAGCCGGGAGAGCTACAGAATGGTACAAGATGGGGCTGAGGGACTTCCATCAAGATTTATAGGACGTTTGTTAAGACGGATTTATAACAGAAGTCATAGGCTGAACCTGCACGCCATCTGCGGAGGGGGAGTGCCAATTATCAGAGGTTTAATCATAATAAACACACTTAATTTCTCTTTCATGTGGTCTCCTATAATGGCTCACGTGAACCTTTTTGTAATAACATTTCCGCACTTTCCACTTATAGGAACATTTTTTACAAGAGCGTTACCTATTTCAGAAACGACCTATGCTCTGTGCAATTCATTAGTGCTAAGGATTAAAAAGATACAAGAAATGGGGGCACCTCTAAGTGCGGGTTCACACATATGTATGTGATTGGCAGTGCACTGCTGTGCAAATCACATGCCATGTCTGTGCTATGCAAATTCAGCCATGCAGATTGTACGGCTGAATTTGCATCGCATTCAAACCAAAGTCGCACAGGACCGTTTTTTTGGCCGCACCAGAATCAGATGGTATGGGTGTTCACACCCATGCTGATTGATTCCTGTCCAAACTGACAGTTCGCACTGCGATATGCGAACTAATCTGGGGGTGTCGTTAACTTTGTATTAACACCCCCAGCATGTCGCATATGGCAGTGTGATCTGTCTGCGAGCCGGGTGCGATGCAGGAACCCGCAGTGGATTCGCAGGCTTCCTGCATCGCACTAGTGTGAACTGGCACTAAGAGTATTGATTCACAGATACAGTAAACCCCCCTCCATTGCGGGGGTTACATTCCGGACCCAGCCGCAAAAAGTGAAAATCCGCGAAATAGAAAAACCCTATTAAAATGCATTGTAGGCATGTTTTTTTTACTGTCACTGTACTTTTAAAAGCATTTTAAGGTCTTCAAACACATTTTTAAAACAATAGAAACTCATTTAAACACATAAAAGATACTGAGAGACATAGCAAGAGCTATGGAAAACACAAAAATATTTCATTTTTAATGATTTATATAGTAAAATAACATTACAGAAAAAAATGCAATATACCGGGACCGCAAAAACCGTGATGGAGCGGGGGTTTACTGTACATTCAAATAAACGTATACCGCTCACCTTGGTGTGTGGCCAGGATCACACATAACTTTGTAACGCGGCAATCACGCTTTTTGACCGCGGTAACAAGTGCACCAGGGTATTCAGGATGGTAAGGAATGTCACCCGCAATGCGTACATCGCTTCACGGTGATAATATATTCACTCATAACTTTTACTGGAGATAAAAGGAAATTTTCTCTAATGCTGGCATTGCACCTATGCGATTCCGTGTTCAGCCATCTTTTCATGTGTTTTTCAGTGTGCATTGTTATGTTTTTATATACGTTTTCAGCGTGCATTATCTCAAATCATGTGCTCAGCATGTAGAAAAGAGTGGGAAGGAACTGTCAGTTTCCAAATGTAACTGGGCTAAGACAACATGACCTGTTTCCAGGAATGCATATTAGTACCCATGCATTTGCAGTGCTTGAAAACGCACGTAACGTGCGTTCTCATGCGCTCTAATTTGTTTCTTTGGGCCTCAAAACACACAGCAATGAATGGAAAAAACATGTACCTGAATTGTTTTCCATGATATATACAGTATATATATATATATTAGAGATCGACCGATATGCACTTTCCCCGATATATCGGAATCGGCCTTTGGATTTACTGATATTGCCGATATTTAGAGAAAGTGCTTGTACCGGAGTGATGCCTGCAGCTAGAGGCATCACCCCGGTACCCGTGTCCATGGCCGACGGTCGGCTGTCTTGTAATGACCAACCATGTGGCTGAGAAGCCGATTGGATGTCATTACAAGGAGCGGGAGGGGACGTCCCCCCTCCTGCTGCCTTCCGTGGCTGACCCGGGTCTCCCATCCCACCTGGAGACCCGGAAATCCTACCTGCACCGTCGCCGTCTGACCGGGTCTCAATTTTTTTGACATGACTTCCGGTTACTGGTGGCGCCGAATTAAAAAAACGTACAGCATTCAAAACTTGGCGTTTTGAATGCTTTTAAGTGCAGAGGAGGGGTTTGGGGTCTTTTAGACCCTCAGATCCCTCCACCACAGTACCTGTAGGCATTAAAAAAAAAATTATATATTTTTTTTAATGTCCCAAAATATCGGCCAATATCGGCCGATACCGATATCCGATGACCAAAATATCGGTATCGGCGTTAAAAAAACTATATCGGTCGATCACTAATATATATATATATATACACTATATTATCAAAAGTTTTAGGACGCCTGCCTTTACACACATATGAACTTTAATGGCATCCTAGTCTTAGTCAGTAGGGTTCCATATTGAGTTGGTCCACCCTTTACAGCTATAACATCTTCAACTCTTCTGGGAAAGCTGTCCACAAGGTTTAGGAGTTTGTCTATGGTAATGTTTGACCATTCTTCTAGAAGCATGTTTGTGAGGTCAGGCACTGATGTTGGACAAGAAGACCTGGCTCGCAGTCTCCGCTCAAATTCATCCCAAAGGTGTTCTATCGGGCTAAGGTCAGGACTCTGTGCAAGTCAGTCATGTTCCTCAACCCCAAACTTGCTCATCTGTTTCTTTATGGACCTTGCTTTGTGCACTGGTCCAAATCATTTGGTGGAGGGGGGATAATGGTGTGGGGTTGTTTTTCAGGTGTTGGGATTGGCCCCTTAGTTCCAGTGAAAGGAACTCTTAAGGCATCAGCATACCAAGACATTTTTTGACCGATTTCATGCTTCCAACTTTGTGGGAACAGTTTGGGAATGGCCCCTTCCTGTTCCAACATGACTGCGCACCAGTGCACAAAGCAAGGTCCATAAAGACATGGATGAGCGAGTTTGGTGCGGAGGAACTTGACTGGCCTGCACAGAATACTGACCTCAACCCAATAGAACACCTTTGGGATGAATTTGATTTGAGCGGAGACTGTATGTCAGGCCTTCTTGTCAATGCCTGACCTCACAAATGCGCTTCTGGAAGAATGGTCAAACATTTCCATAAACACACTCCTAAACCCAACTCACCCATCAACTGGTCCCAGTATTCCATAAAAGTCACAAACAAATTAAAGTTGAACTCTGGGCTAAAATTAATTTTTTTATTGTGCTCCACAGGTGCTTAAAAATGCAGCTCAGGTTGCAATACTCATCTTTAGAACTGTGAGCTGCAGTACCTCTTCTTAGCCCCAAGATGTCCTCAGACTTCCAGGTTGAATGATGGCTAGTGTCACTCAACTCAGAAGACTCCTGATTGCAGATTGTCATAGCCCCGCCCCTGAGGGGCTGTCACCAGAACATTGTTTATACGCCATGGTGCTGATGTCATCATGTAAGCACCGCTCAGCCTGGATAAGAGAAAACATTTTAAGAGGATCCTTCATAGTTACATTAGTAAAAAATTGTTAAAACCCCTGTCCAAGGGGGCAGAGGAAAAAAAACTGACAGAGGTTTTAACAAGAAGTGAAAGGAAAGAGAGTAAAGGGAAATCTCTTCCACAGTTGGCACTGCAACAAAATTCCCCATGGGAAGATTCCTCTATTCTTGTTCTGGTAACAACTCAAATATTTGGAATATCTTTTACTTTTAGCCCCAATGGTGGTCACCAGAACACATAAGGTGAGTAAATCTTACACAGACAGCAATAAAAATGTGACAGTGGTGTGTGGTGTGCCTTATTGTGACATATCTTTAACTGCTTGTGTAATTTGTAAACGCATTGGAACTACACTTCATCTGAGCACCACAAACCAAAAATGCTATTTTATTCATTTTTAATATTCAAAGCAAACTCCCATCCATCCATCCATTGAGAAATCGCTTTGCAAAACACCCCCTAGCATTTCTGGCCGTAGACAGCTTGAGTAAGGGCAGATGATTCATGTAGCATTTACTTCCTAGAATCCACCTGCCCTTAGTTCAGGCATGCAGACAGGAGGGTGTGCTTAGTTGAGAAAGCCCCTCCTCCCCTCTTGAAGACTCCTGGAATGTATGACATCATTTGCCTAGGAATGGAAACCAGGAAGTAACTGAAGAAATGTAAAACAAAAGTTTAAAAACAGGAAAAATATATACACTCACCGGCCACTTTATAAGGTACACCTGTTGGATTGCTTGGTAACACAAATTGCAAATTAGCCAATCACATGGCAGCAACCAAATGCATTTATGCATCTAGACTTGATTATGACGACTTGCTGAAGTTCAAACCGAGCATCAGAATGGGGAAGAAAGGGAATTTAAGTGACTTTGAATGTGGCATGGTTGCTGGTGTCAGGCAGGCTGCTCTGTGTATTTCAGAAACTATTGATCTCTCGGGCTTACAGAGAATGGTCCGGAAAAGAGAAAATATCCAGTGAGCGGCAGTTGTGTGGACAAAAATGCCTTGTTGATGTCAGAGGTTGAGGAGAATAGGCAGACTGGGTCGAGATGATAGAAAGGCAACAGTAACTCAACTAACCACTCGTTACAACCAAGGTATGCAGAAAACCATCTTTGAATGTACAACAAAAGTAAGCTTGTAGCATATACATAGGCTACAGGAGCAGAAGACCACACCGGGTGCCACTCCTGTCAGCTAAGAATAGGAAATTGAGGCTACAATTTGCACAGGCTCACCAAAATTGTACAATAGAAGATTGGGGAAACGTTGCCTGGTCTGATAGGTCCCAATTTCAGCTGCGACATTCAGATTGTAGGGTCAGAATTTGGCTTAAACAAACATGGAAGCATGGATCCATCCTGCCTTGTATCAACGTTCAGGCTGGTGGTGTAACGGTGTGGGGGATATTTTCTTGGCACACTTTGGGCCCCTTAGTACCAACTTAGCATCATTTAGACGCCACGGCCTTCCTGAGTATGGTTGCTGACAATGTCCATCCCTTTATGAGTACAGTGTGCCCATCTTCTGATGGCTCCTTCCAGCAGGATAATGCACCATGTCACAAAGCTCAAATCATCTCACCACTGGTTTATTGAACATGACAATGATGTCACTGTACTCCAATGGCCTCCACACTCACCAGATCTCATCCAATAGAGCACCTTTGGGATGTGGTGGAACGGGAGAGTCACATCATGGATGTGCAGCCGACAAATCTGCAGCAGCTGCGTGATGCTATCATGTCAGTATGGACCAAAATCTCTGAGGAATGTTTCCAGCACCTTGTTGAATCTATGCCATGAAGAATTAAGGCAGTTATGATGGCAAAAGGGGTCCAACCCAGTACTGGCAAGGTGTACCTAAGATTGTGGCTGGTGAGGGTACTTTCCCATCTATTTACTAATGCTAGCAGCATACGGATTAAAAATAGTCAGTGTTGATTGACAGGGTGAAGTTACGCTTTAATCCCACTATAGTTTTATTTTTACTCTGTTCCAATTTGAATGGCATGTTAACTGTTGTGAAAACTGCCAATAAACTTCTCTGTTAAAGAAAAACTTGACATAACTCCTCATCACTCCATCGGAAAAAGTGTTGTCTTTAAACTCTATTTTAATCCTAAACAGTGTTTCCAGAGTTAAGGCAGAGTTAAAAATAAAAATAAACAGCTCATTCCACAGATTTCCCCGACAGTACTTTTTTCTGCCACTAGATGTCCTCAGTCTGATTGTCCTTATCATTCATCCAACTTCCCCAGGTTGTCCTGGACCTGCCCCCAGCCTGTGACTGAACAGGTAATGAGCTCATCTTTCTGTCTCTCTGCTCTCTTCTCCTATCAGCATGCTTCTTGTCAGAACATGAACTGATTAGCTGCTTGTGCTGTTTCTTCCTCCAATGCTCCAGGTTTGCTGTAGATTAACTGTAAGAGGCTGATACCTGGTCAGATTCAAGTGCTTATACTGACTGTATAAAAACATATAATGGTGTATTAGTGGTTATAGAGCTTCATTCGTTTGTGTCTATTATATCTGCCTTGAGTTCAACTTAAAATTTAGATGCAAAGGTAAAGGTAAGTCAAGGTAAGGTAAAGGGATGCTGGGTCTTGTAGTTCCCCAATGGCTTATTGCAGCCCAATATAAGTACAATGTATTAGCTTGCATTGTTAGGTTATAGAAAGTGAAATAAAATACACAGATTAAAGAATATTCCACAATATTAGATTTCTGTTTGAGGAGCTTACAGTCATCCTGACTTCAGCCAATGTAGCAGGACACAGAAAGCACACAGATGGAAATGTACAGGGCTCTGCCCTGTGCCCTGCCCCCAGTTCTGTCCCCCGGGGAGGCTCTGCCGCTGAGGTGGAGGCGGCTTCTGACCACGTACCACAAGTGGTTACGAGGGAGAGAAGCAAAGATCCACAAGTATCCGCGTGCTCGCCGGAGCCTGAGAAACCCAAACACACAGCGACCGCAGCCAATGCCACTGACAAAGTGTGTGCGCCGCAGAGACACCTGAGCATATGGGAGCAAGACAGACACTTACCCGTAGCAACCAACCCGATGCCATTGATCATTTAGTAAGAAGCTCTGCTTTTGCAGGTTTTATGAGTGTCACGTACATTATATTGTCAAAAGTATTGGGACACCTGCCTTTACACACATGAACTTTAGTGGTATCTTAGTCCGTAGGGTTACATTTTGAGTTGGCCCACCCTTGCAGCTATAACAGCTTCAACTCTTCTGGGAAGGCTGTTCACAAGGTTTAGGAGTGTGTCTATGGGAATGTTTGACCATTCTTCCAGAAGTGCATTTGTGAGGTAAGGCACTGATGTTGGACGAGAAGGCCTGGCTCCCAGTCTGCGCTCTAATTCATCCCAAAGGTGTTCTATCGGGATGAGGTCAGGACTCTGTGCAGGCCAGTCAAGTTCCTCCACCCCAAACTTACTCATCCATGTCGTTATGGACCTTGCTTTGTGCACTGGTCCAAATCCTTTGGTGTAAGGGGGGAATTTTGGTGTGGGGTTGTTTTTCAGGGGTTGGGCTTGGCCCCTTAGTTCCAGTGAAGGGAACTCTTAAGGCGTCAGCATACCAAGACATTTTGGACAATTTCATGCCCCAATTTTGCAGGAACAGTTTGGGGATGGCCCTTCCTGTTCCAACATGACTGCGTACCAGTGCACCAAGCAAGGCCCATAAAGACATGGATGAGCGAGTTTGGGGTGGAGGAACTTGACTGGCCTGCACAGAGTCCTGACCTCAACCCGATAGAACACCTTTGGGATGAATTGGAGCGGAGACTGCATAGCTACAAAGGGTGGGCCAACTCAATATTGAACCCTACAGATTAAGACTGGGATGCCATTAAAGTTCATGTGCGTGTAAAGGCAGGTGTCCCAATACTTTTGACAACATAGTGTAGATTGACCCCTCCAAGACACAGATATGTAAAAACTATAGTACCAGGTGGACAGGAGCGCAGATAGAAAGATTTTGCCATATTTTAGTGTTAAGACACTGTTACTTACCTTGTCTTGGAGAACATGCTCCTGCATGCTCCCTCCAGTGCTGTCTACATCTGATCACCTGGGCCAGTGGTTGTCAACTTACAAGGTATAGGTGGTCTCCAAAGCACCGGATATAATATTTTTTTATATGTAATGATACAGAAGATTGTCATAACTGAAAACTTACAGAGATTGTTTTATAGCAATAGCTGGAGATTAGAGTCATGCTTTAGTACAGGGATCTCCAAATGTTCTAAACAAACGGCCAGTTTATTTTCCTTCAGACTTTAGTGGGGCCGGACTGTGGCCAGTGGGAGTGGAACATTTTTCTGGCATCATTGGGAGTAAACATTACCCCATTTGGTATTAGGTGGAGGAATAGTGCCTCATTGTTGGTGTTAATGGGAAAAATGGTGCCCCATTGTTGGTGTGGTGTTAATGGGAGAAATGGTGCTCTATTGCTGGTGTCAATGGAAAAAAATAGGGCCCAATTGTTGGTGTCAATGGTAGAAATGGTACCCCATTGTTGACGTCAATGGGAGAAATGGTGCCCCTTTGTTGGTGTCAGTGGGAGAAATGGTACCCCATCTTTGGTATCATTGGGAGGAATAGTGCCCCATTGCCGGTGTCAAGGGAAGAAATGGTGCCCCATTGTTGGTATCATTAGGAATAATAGTGCCCCATTGTTGGTGTCAATGGGAGAAACGGTACCCATTGTTGGTGTAAGTAGGAGAAGTAGTGCCCCATTGTTTGTGTCAATGGGAGAAATGGTGCCCCATTGTTTGTGTCAATGGGAGAAATAGTTCCCCATTGTTGGTGTTAATGGGAGAAATGGTGCCCCGTCGTTGGTACCATTGGGAGGAATTGTGCCCAATTGTCAGTGTTGATGGGAGAAATGGTGCCATATTGTTGGTATCATTGGGAGGAATAGTGGCCCATTGTTAGTGTCAATGGGAGAAATGGTGCCCTATTGTTGGTGTCAGTGGGAGAAGTAGTGTCAATGGGAGAAATGGTGCCCCATTGTGGGTGTCAGTGGGAGAAATGGTGCCCCATTGTTGGTGTTAATGGGAGAAATGGTGCCCCATTGTTGGTGTCAGTGGGAGAAATGGTGCCCCATTGTAGGTGTCAATGGGAGGAATAGTGCCCCATCGTTGATGTCATTGGGAGAAATGGTGCCCCATTGTTGTTGTTAGTTGGCAGAATAGTGTCTCGTATCAGTGGGAGGAATAGTGACCCAAGGGCCAGATAAAGGCTAACAAAGGGCTGCATCCGGCCCCTGGGCCATAGTTTGGAGACCAATGCTTTAAGAGACAGGAACTAAGGTACATGTTACATGGAACTGCTAGCGATTACTGTAATTAAAAGTAATAAAAGCTTCCCCTATGGCCTGTGGGACACACTTCAAAATCTAAAAGCCACATGTGGCCCTTGGACTACAAATTGGGCACTGGGGCCTAGACATTTGATCACAATAGCTATGTTGAAAGGTAATATTAGCCAATGTAATTTGTGCTGCTTCCCTTCTGTACAGAACACACATCCCACAGGTCACATGGCCAGTACCGAAGGGAGCCGGAAGCTGCATTTTTTCCAGAAATGCTATAACAGATTTTTTTTATAACTCTTACATAAGGTCAGCAAGAGAAGCCCAGCAGGCCTGATTGATGGAAAAGAATTATGTGCCATCAGGTACTTTTATTTCTTACATCTGGATGGGTCTTAAAAAAAGCAAGAGAACACCTACAACCCATGATGCTGACAACATGGGTCTGTAACAGTATGGGCAAGCCATAGAACCAGGCCTCCATGTTTGAAGGTGTCAATGACCCCATACAACAACGAGAATGGTCCTTCCACTGGGTGCACAGACCCTTTAACACACTTTTTATTAGGAATTAGAGCCTCTATCAGATTTTGATAGCCCACAATGGGAGACATTTCCTTACTTTCTGTTGAGCCACCAGTAGAGGAAGTGAAAAGAAATTTCTTCAGAGGAGACACAAACATAAACACAAATCTGATTTTTTTTTTTTTATTTGAGCGCATGATGTACAAAAACTAAACATAGTGTGAACCACCAAAGGGCACACACACACAAAAAATGGCATGGGGTAACTGACTTTGTGAACTGGTAACAAAAATTGCCCCAGTCTTGGCCAAAAGACTTAGCCCGTGAGGTAATGTGCAGAAAAATACAAATGGTGTTGTGGTCATGTGCCCGTTCTCATAATGTGGTCTCAAACCCATAGTGATACTAGAAGCATCTCCGGGATGCTGCTCCCAAGGGGTGCTTATCGCAGCAGGCTCTCTGCCAGGGGCAGACTGGCAACTTTCGGCCCAGGGGGCAAGTACAAACCAGAGGCCCATGGTGCAGCGGCTCGGCCCCCCTCTCCCTCTACCCTCCTCCTGACCCCAATTCCTGCTCCAGGTACTCTCTACTCACTGGCTGAATTTGGGTTCCTGACCTGGCCAGCAGGGGGCGGTCTGGGGGAGCTGGGACAGCTCGGTTTGGGCTGGCCGAAGGGAGAAGAGTCTCCAGTGGGACATGGAACCGGCCTCTGCTCAGACACAGTTTACACAATCCATGTTAGGGGGGAGGGCTGCGCTCTGTCCTTGTCTTCATCCCGCACTCAGTAGGTCAGCTGTGGGGACTTTTTACTTCTCTTCACCAGGAATCCTTTAGGCATGTCTGTGGCAGAAGCAGTGCAGCCTTTTTATGGGGCATCAGAGCAGCCCAGGGGGCAATTGCCCCCCTGTCCCCTGGCCCAGTCCTCCCCTGCTCTCTGCCTTCCCAGCCCTCAGCCAGACCAGCTAGCCCCACTTAAATCAGGAGGCCCTAGACCCCTTGGGTCCCTCTGCAATTGGAAAGTACTAATGACCCACTGGAGAGGTCTTTCAGGACCCCCGTTATACCAGCAGGGATACTGTACAGCCAGCCACTCCTGGCAAAATGTAATTGCCGCCCTCTACTGGACAATAACAGATTTTTTTTTTCTTTAGAGCGCAACCCATCAGGACATTTTGATATTTGCATAACTCATTAGGGTTGATCACTTTTGAGGTCAGGTTTACATGGACCATCAGCAACACTTCAGGATGGACCCAAGAAACCTTTCTTGAAATGCAGCCACAAAGTTTGGGATCCGGCGGGAGCCATGTGTGATTCCTTATCTCTGCTGCGTCACTTCTTCCTGTCTGCAGAATTTTCTGGAAACTGGATTTAAACTCCTTTTCATGAGTTGAACTGGAGCCTTAAGGGTCTTATTTTGGAGTTGCCAGAGGATTGTCAAGTTACCGTACCAAGGAACATTACCCTTAGGGGCTTACCCCGTTATGCTGTGTTGACCCCGTGTGGGTCTTAAACGGAGGTGAGCTTGCCCTACACCTGGTGGTTGGAGCACTGGATTGAGGATTGGAAGCACATCACTTGTTTTCTTTGTGTGTGAAAAACTATTTATTTACCACAGAATAATTATTGGGCTTACTACAGAAGAGCTCTTATTGATTTTGGATGCAGAATTTTTGTCTGCTTTTTTCTTCACTTCACATGTTGGGACTTTTATTTACATGAATATTGTTGTTGTTATTTTTATATTTTTATGTTAGAGCAGCGCTATCACATTCTTCACTTACTTTGCATTGAGCCATAGACTTCTATTAACCGCAGGTTTGATGAGTTTTATGAAAATGCAACAAAACTCCTCAATGCAGGAATTTTGGTGCACTTTCAGAAAGTGCGCCACACCTGCAAGATGTAATAGAAGTCTATGGCTCAGTGCAGCTGACCCCAGGAAAGTTGCAGGTGCACACGCACTGAACCCGCGGTGCAGGTAAACCGCAACGCATCAGTGTGACAGCAGCATTGTAGGGGGCTCATGACAGTAAGGGCTCGTTTACGTTTGAGTGGTGGTAAAACCCCATAGTTCATTGTGGCCCGCAACTGAAGGTTGAGTACTCGTGATGTAAATCCTGGTGTCTATGCAACTCTTGGCTATGTTTTTTAAGGCCCCATGCACACAGGGCTTATTTGCAGCTGCTGTTAGGAGTGTCAGACGTTTTTTTTTTTGCAGCTTAAAAACGCCCTCCATGTTATTCTATGGCCTCATGCACACACAGGCTTTTAGAAGCTCCAAGTGGCATAGGCGTTTTTAAGCTGCAAAAAAAAAAAACCCAGGGCCAGTGCGTTCAGGAGGAGCAGCGTTAAGTTATAAAAACGCCTGACGCTGCTAAACGCGCCTAAACGCGCCTAAACGCGGCTTAACGCTATATACCGGCTTTTAGCAGCGTCAGGTGTTTTTTTAAAATGTGAAAAATGAAAAATGTGATTGGTCACAAATAGAAGAGGGTTGTGTTTATTTAAAAACGCTGCTAAGCGCTGACGCGCCTAAACGCGCATTGACGCCAATGCGAAATGCTGCTAAAGGCGCGTTTTTGACGCCACTTTTTCCTGGCGTCAGAAATAGCTTTGCAGCTCATTTTTTCTGACACCCTGTGTGCATGGGGCCTAAATGTCTGACACAAATCAGCCCCTCCTGCAGCCTCTCACCTTGTGACTTGCTACAAAGCTACAATATACAATCTGATGCCTGTGGGAGAGGAGACTGAGGAAATGCTTCCTCCTGCCTGCAGCAGACTGATGACATCCTCTCAGCTTAGACAAAGTCACTGACTGGAGCTCCAGGATGGCAGCCATTGCCACACCTCTGAAAAGCAATACGCAGTGGGCGGTATACTGCCTGAAAAGCCCACACCACCGCACCACAACCATGTGAATTACATGTGGTTGGTTTGCAATTGAATGGGCCATGTTTGGAGTTGAACACAACAGGGGATATTATTTTTGATGTGGCTATAAAGCAAAGCATCATGGCTGTGGCATGTTCCCCTTTAGGTTGGCAGTTGGGGGGGGGGGGGGCAGTAAAAATGTGGCTGAAGCACGTGTTTTCACTTCCCTCCCCAGCCTTCTATATAAGAGTGTTTAAAATTGTTCCTACTAAGCTCAGAAAAAAATAATCTTTTTGGGTAAAGCTCTGTTTTAATTCACTCAGTTTAGTTTACCTTAGACCACAGTGCAGCCGTCGACCGTTATCTGTCCACCTTGGTAATAGCAGCGCTTTGTCCGCTTGGCTAGCTCTGCACACTAAAATAACGCACTGCGACCAAGAGGATGTGGATGTCAGTTTAAAAGGCCTATAAAACCGCTTGCGCCCTTGTAAATCTTTCCAAATGTGTTCATTCAGATCCAGAGCAAGCCCTATCTGCGGAATATCACGCACTGGCATCGGCAAAGCTCGGCTCCATCCAAAAAGTGTCACTCCAGAAACGAAGAAAAAAGAATATTTATGCCTGTAAAAATAGCATCATAGAGGCAGAAAACGAAATGCCCGGCCTGCATTAAAAACCGCAGGGCATACAGGGGCCTCCGTGATCCTGAGGACTGAGCCTGACGGATTAGAGCAGATCTTTCAGGCTGTATTTAACATTTGATTTATAGCGGAAACAAAACACCTGCAGCCACCTACATCGAGGAGATCAAAGCTGCCCCGGGGAAGGGGGCGGTATTTTGCCTTGCAGAAGAAAAACGAGACCCCCAAAGAATGGCGCATTGAAAATACCAAATGTTTTACCGGAGGTTGGTAATGACAAGGGATGGACACATGGGTTATTTGTAGCACTAGGGTCCTGCCGACATTTCCCAATAGGCAAACTATGTACATGAAAGTAGCAAGTTCACTAGAAGGATGGATTTCCTCCCACAACCAAAAAATACTTGTAGATCATTTGGTGGTTTCTGGCCAGACCAGGACTAAATACACTTCTAAGATGAGTCCCTTTGCATGAATACATTCCTGACATGTCGCAATATACGGCATATATTTTTTAGAAAAGCTCCACCTTTTATCAATCAAAAAAAAAAAGTAGTTCTTGAATTGTAGTCCAAAGATGATCAGTCTGCTGCAAGAATTTCCTCCTCTCCTCCAGTGATCAGACGGACACATTGTCATTTCATAGCAAGTCACAAGGTGAGGGGCTGGAACAGGGGGGCTGATCTGTGTTGGAGGGATTTGGGGACATTACTGAACACAATTAAAGTAGTTCTTCAGTCATTTTTTCATCCTTCCATCTATTAAATCCTCTGCCCTTGTTGTTTTAACTTTGGATAGTAAAACATTTTTTTTTTTTTTATGCCAGTAAAAAACCTTTCACAGCTCACTTCCTCTTTCTTGTCTGGTAATTAGCCTAGGCCAGTGATGGCGAACCTTGGCACCCAAGATGTATTGGAACTAATGTAGTTCCAAAACATCTGGGGTGCCAGGGTTCGCCATCACTGGCCTAGGCTAAGGACATCATGCACAGTTCTCTCTCTCACTCTCGTTAGAGTTTGTCGGCAAGGGAGGGAGGGATGAGTCATAGGAGGACAAATGAGAGCTGCAGAGCTGGAGGAGGGCGGAGATAACAGGAGACTGCAGAGATCCATGAGTATTCATCCAGAGAGGAGAAATGTGCAGGCAAGCAGAGGTAGGTGTGTGTGTGTGTGTGTGTGTGTGTGTGTGTGTGTGTGTGTGTGTGTGTGTGTGTGTGTGTGTGTGTGTGTGTGTGTGTGTGTGTGTGTGTGTGTGTGTGTGTGTGTGTGTGTGTGTGTGTGTGTGTGTGTGTGTGTGTGTGTGTGTGTGTGTGTGTGTGTGTGTGTGTGTGTGTGTGTGTGTGTGTGTGTGTGTGTGTGTGTGTGTGTGTGTGTGTGTGTGTGTGTGTGTGTGTGTGTGTGTGTGTGTGTGTGTGTGTGTGTGTGTGTGTGTGTGTGTGTGTGTGTGTGTGTGTGTGTGTGTGTGTAAATCCAGGAAGTATACAGCCAGCAACTTCAGCTGCCCACAGTTAAAATGGCTGAAGTCAGACTTAGTGGAGGGAGATTTCCGCAGCATATTTGGTAAGTACAGAATCACAGTAAATACAATAATATGCAAAGTGTTTGGAGGGAAGCTTCAGAATGGGAAAGATGTTTTTATTACAAATTATTTTAGCAGACTGCAGTTCCTCTTTAAGAACTGCACAAGCAGTAGTATTTACACAAGTAAATTGTGTCATCTGTGAGCTGGCATCTCAGTCCAGAAAGTAGATGGTGACTCTGGATAATGCCTGAACAAAAATGGCTCTGTCCTTTTGGAGAGGAAAAAAAAAAGCAGATAAGGGCATTGTCAGGGGGGAACACTGTGATCTCTGTAAGAAGGAACAAATACCTAGGAGTCTTACAATGATACATTATTTAGCATGCAAAATACAACGTATACCAGATGACAGATCTACTTTAAAGAATTACTCCAATTTTGTTGAGAAGAAAACATTCTCTGATCTCTGTACATTGCAAAGATTTTAACAAACTTTGTTACAGATTTTTACCTTTTGTTATTCTGAAAATATCCCTGTGTGTTTGTATATATTCATGTGGGAAAGTGAGTCTAATGGTATAGTGGTTTTATAGTTATCAATTAGCTGCTGTACCTGCAGGGCTCTAATGAGGAAAGCTGTTGGGCCTGCAATCCCTTTAGATGTGATTTCTATTGGGAGTATCTCACCAAAAATGACATTTTTTGTTGCAGGGGATGCCTAAAAATCTGACTTGTATCTTAGTGCAGACTTTTAGAAAAATCAGTGAACAAATCACACAAGCAGGAAATGTGTACAGACCAGCTCCAGTTAGCCATATTGCATTGCATTTTACAGAAAATTACAGTGACTGCTTGGAACTCGAAGCTCCAAAATGCTGGAGGAGAAAAAAATCAGTTATTCTCTATGGAGATGGTTCACATCTCAACTCCAAGATGCCTGAAGCCAAACGCCTGAAGGTCGAAACTGGCATATTGCTGGTTTCTTGGCTGTCCCTGGCATTAGTGCTTTCTAAATAACTTACCTTACAAGTGTGTAGCATGAGAAGTGAGAACACCTAACCTAAACACTTGTTCAGTAGTACTCTAGGAGCAGGTTGGCAGTGGCAGCTTTTGTCTTTTTCTAATAAGACTTCATTAACATAGGTGACCAGAGGTGCATACTTTTATGCATCCAGAGGGTGGTAAATGGCACCTCTTGACACAGCAACACTTTGTGCTATGACCACCAGGGGCGTATCTACCGTCAGGCAGACAAGGTGTTTGCCTTGGGCGGCATTTTCAGAGGGGCGACGCTGCCTTCAGGCAGAAGGAACACTACAATCAGTGGCCTCGATAGGTGGGTGCGGCCTGCACCCGGGTGACACCTGCCAGAGGGGTGACTTCAAGGTGGCTGTTGACTGACTGTTTGGTGACAGGGGAGCAAAGCGGAAGCAGGAGGCCATGGTGGCTGCTGCCTCCAATCCCATAAGTAGCTCACTTGGCAATGCAGGTCGGCTGTGATAGTGCCTCGATGTTGCCAATGGTGCCAATGTTGTGATTTCCATTACAGTAGCATTCCTGTATGTGAGGCAGTGCCGTCTAAGGGCCCGAAGATCACGGGCATCCAGTATGGTTTTCCGGCCTTGACCCTTACGCACAGAGATTGTTCCAGATTCCCTGAATCTTTGGATGATTTTATGCACTGTAGATGATGATAACTTCAAACTCTGCAATTTTTCTCTGAGAAACTCCTTTCTGATATTGCTCCACTATTTTTCGCTGTAGCGATGGGGGAATTGGTGATCCTCTGCCCATCTTGACTTCTGAGAGACACTGCCACTCTGAGAGGCTCTTTTTATACCCAATCATGTTGCCAATTGACCTAATAAATTGCGAATTGATCCTCCAGATGTTCCTTATATGTACATTTAACTTTTCCGGCCTCTTATTGCTACCTGTCCCAACTTTTTTGGAATGTGTAGCTCTCATGAAATCCAGAATGAGCCAATATTTGGCATGACGTTTCAAAATGTCTCACTTGCAACATTTGATGTTATCTATATCAGGGCTCAAAATTTCAAGTCATGAGCTACTAGCCAGGCCTTAAGAGTAAAGCCCCGTACACACGATCAGATTTTGTCAGCCGAAAAGTCGGAGTTGGCTGTCGAAAGCACCATACTAACAATCCGAAAATCGTCAGATCGTCGTCGGACGATTTTCCCTTCAGATTTTCTTATCGTGTGTACGGGCCTTTACTTGTTGCCCCACCCAAACCCTACCCTGCTCCGCCCTCGTAAAATAGCTCTTAAAATTACACTGTTAAATGTTTTATTCAGAATTAAGTTACAAAAAAAATATTAACAACAACAACTTTAGAGTGCCCACAGCATGCCCCCTTAAATGCAGAGTGACCACAGCGTGCCCTCTTTCAATGCAGAGTGACCACAGCGTGCCCCCTTTCAATGCAGAGTGCCCACAGCATGCCCCCTTAAATGCAGAGTGACCACAGCGTGCCCCCTTTCAATGCAGAGTGACCACAGCGTGCCCCCTTTCAATGCAGAGTGACCACAGCGTGCCCCCTTAAATGCAGAGTGACCACAGCGTGCCCCCTTTCAATGCAGAGTGCCCACAGCGTGCCCCCTTTCAATGCAGAGTGACCACAGCGTGCCCCTTTCAATGCAGAGTGACCACAGCGTGCCCCTTTCAATGCAGAGTAACCACAGCGTGCCCCTTTCAATGCAGAGTGCCCACAGAGTGCCCCCTTAAATGCAGAGTGACCACAACGTGCCCCCTATCAATGCAGAGTGCCCACAGCGTGCCCCCTTCAATGCAGAGTGCCCACAGCGTGCCCCCTTTCAATGCAGAGTGACCACAGCGTGTCCCCTTAAATGCAGAGTGACCACAGCATGCCCCCTTTCAATGCAGAGTGACCACAGCGTGCCCCTTTCAATGCAGAGTGCCCACAGTGTGTCCCCTTAAATGCAGGGTGACCACAGCATGCCCCCTTTCAATGCAGAGTGCCCACAGTGTGCCCCCTTTCAATGCAGAGTGCCCACAGCGTGCCCCTTTCAATGCAGAGTGACCACAGCGTGCCCCTTTCAATGCAGAGTAACCACAGCGTGCCCCTTTCAATGCAGAGTGCCCCCCGTAAATGCAGAGTGACCACAACGTGCCCCCTTTCAATGCAGAGTGTCCACAGCGTGCCCCCTTCAATGCAGAGTGCCCACAGCGTGCCCCCTTTCAATGCAGAGTGCCCACAGCGTGCCCCCTTAAATGCAGAGCGACCACAGCGTGCCCCCTTTCAATGCAGAGTGCCCACAGTGTGCCCCCTTTCAATGCAGAGTGCCCACAGCGTGCCCCCTTTCAATGCAGAGTGCCCACAGCGTGCCCCCTTTCAATGCAGAGTGCCCCCTTTCAATGCAGAGTGACCACAGCGTGCCCCTTTCAATGCAGAGTAACCACAGCGTGCCCCTTTCAATGCAGAGTGCCCACAGAGTGCCCCCTTAAATGCAGAGTGACCACAGCATGCCCCCTTAAATGCAGAGTGACCACAGCGTGCCCCCTTTCAATGCAGAGTGCCCACAGTGTGCCCCCTTAAATGCAGAGTAACCACAGCGTGCAGAGAGACCAGCGTGCACATACATGATGCAGCAGCGGCTTCTCAATCCTCCGTGCCTCAATCCTCCTCCACCAATGGCAATTGTTCGCCTTTCGGCCAATCAGGAAACGGGGTCTCGGACCCGCTTCCTGATTGGCCAGGAGGAGGATCCGTGTGACAATAGTGAATATTCATTCGCTATTGTCACACAATGGGTGGGCTCAGGGCGCACTGCTCTGCGCCCCGGGTCCTCCCTTTTCTTACAGCACAGCCCTTACTTGCCATCTTCATCATTCCACTCGCAAAATGCGAGCAGGCGAGTGGAATTTTTGAGGGCTGATCTATATTATATTGTGAATAAAATATAAGTTTATGAGATCTGTAAATTGGTCCATTCCTTTTTTACTCACAATTTGTACAGTGTCCCAACTTTTTTGGAATTGGGTTTGTAAATTTATATTGGATTATTAAAAATAACTTGTTTGTACTGGTTTTAAAATGCTGATGTAATAAAATGAAAGTTTATGCTGTGACCATGGATTTCCTTTATCATAATGCACATTGATGCAAAATATAATGCAAAATACAAAAGTCTGCTAATCTGCCCTATCCTGAGATTTTAAAAAACGATAGGTAAAAAAAATGAAAGAAAAAAGTAAAAAATACTTACCTTTTGATAACTTTTGATATGGTCATTAAATTAAACGCCTAAACAAACCATCCAGAAGCTGGGTATACTTTCTTTTTTTTCTTACAGATTTTTTTTTTTATCTCCAACATGCCATTTTTTAATCTGGGGTAGGTGCTAATTAATAAGTGGACCTTGCATTTACATGCATGGCTTTCTTTAAATCAGGCAGCCAAGAACACAAGCGCAAATAATTTCAATGCAGAGGTGAGCAGCGCCCCCTGGTGCCACTACATAATAATTGTCACGACAGGCATGAACACTGTGTGCACTTAAAGATCAACAAAGCGCTGTGAAGAATATTTCAGAGTAATCCGCCATCTGGGTGGGCTTCCGCCCTAAACACCGTATATTCACAGCTGCGCTAAGCGAGTTGAAAATACAACACACACAAGTCAGAGAGAGTGCTGAGAGCAAATTACCTGTCATTCTCAGATTTTTATTTTAAATTCTTTGACTGCTGCTACAAATAACAGAATTTGAATTCCAGTGTAACAGGAAAGAAAGAAATTACTTGCTCATTGCAAGCATGAGCAGTTTAAAAAAAAAAAAAAAAACACGCAGCTAAGGAAAAGGACATCTATGAACTTAAGGACCCAGAGCCATTCTCCTTTTAAAAAGAAGAAAAAGATTTTTTTTTTTTTTTTTTTAAATCTGATGTATTTTTTTTATATCATAAATAATATCAATGTGAGGACTGTATCCCATACTATGGTGGACCGATTATCTTGATCTGGTGCATACAAAGCAAATATCAAGGCTATATCTTCAATAATTCAAGTGTAGGAAACAGGGCCGCTGATGGGGGGAGGGGTAGACCAACAGTGCTCCTGTAGAAGGCCCGGGCACACAGGGGGGGCCCCAACAGCATTGGGAATCAGTGCAGTCGGACGGAAGGGCAATTACAGAAGGAAGCCCTGTGTGGCTCTCTGCAGCAGCTGAAAGCCTGTTTCTCCCCCTCCAGCTACTGCCAGGAGAGACACAGACAGACACGGCATCATTCCTGTAATTGCTTCTCTGACACCGATCCCCCTCCCTGTTTTTCCTGCTCCTGATTCCCCCCCCCCCTTGTGCCCCCATTCACTGTGCTGCCCCCCCCCCCTCCCACAGCACTGCAGGCTTCCCTATCCTGTAAAAAAATAACAAAATTGTAAAAAAAATAAAACTAACAAACATTGTAATAAATAAAATTGTAAAATAACATAATTGTAAACATAAACTTTTAAAAAAACAAAAAAAAAAAAAAACAAATAAAAAAGGACTAATTCACACAGAATCTCGGTTATGTTTGTGTCCGCCAATAATGATTTTAGTGCATATTTAGTGAAAATATTGTCGACATATTTGAGGGGGGTCCCTGTCAGGTAGGCTGTACAGGGCCCCGTGATTTCTAAAAGCAGCCCTGGTAGGAAACATACGTAAAAATCTGCAAAAGCTCCTGAGATTATTTAATGTGCTACCACCCAGCCACTACTGCTGGAGCTCTAAAGTATATTGACAATTGTCCATGCTGCCAAGTTATATAGGTCCTGATGAAGCAATTAAATGTGAAATGCGTCAACCTCTTGGAACAACCAGCATAGAAACAGTGATTGTTAGAGCATTTGGCGTACTGTAGGAGAGCTATGGCTCTTTTTTCTTCTAAATCCTTTTAACAAAGATGTTGTGCAATAAACGTGATACTTTTATATTTAAATCTGTGTAAAGTCCTTTTTGGTATCGGTAAAGTCCAACATTCCTCCAGTACTTTTTTTCTCCTTTTCCCCTTACAATGTTTTTCTCTGTTTTTACAATTTGTTAACAAGGATGAGGTACCCAATAGGCCCCTCCCCCTGTTTTATCTTAACCACTTAAGCCCCGGAAGATTTTACCCCCTTCCTGACCAGGGTTTTTTTTGCGATTTTTTACTGTGTGAATTTAACGGACAATTGCGCAGTCGTGCGACGCTGTACCTAAACGAATTTGACGTTCCTTTTTTTCCCACAAACAGAGCTTTCTTTTGGTGGTATTTGATCACCTGTGTGATTTTTTGATCATGCGCTATAAACAAAAAAAGAGCGTAAATTTTGCAAAAATAATATTTTTCACATTTTTTTATATGAAATTCCCCAAAAAAATGTAAAAATCAAAATTTTTTTAAATTTTCGGCCAATTTGTTTTCTGCTACATATGTTTGGTGTAAAAAAAAAAAAAAAAAAACGCAAAAAGCGTATTTTGATTGGTTTGCGCAAAAGTTATCGTGTTTACTAACAAAGGGAAAGATTTGTCATTTTTGGTGTTTTTTTTTTTTTAACGAGTAATGGCGGCGATCTGCGATTTTTTTTGCGGGACTGCGACATTTCGGCGGACATATCGGACCCTTGACTGACATTTTTTACCTTTTTGGGGGTACCAGTGACATCACTGCAGTAATCAGTGCTATACATATGCACTGTTACTGTAAAAATGACACTGGCAGGGAAGGGGTTAACTGTATTGGAGAGGGAGGGGTTAAGTGTGTCCTAGGGGCGTGTTTCTAACTGTGATGGGACATGTCTACTATTGTAAAAACAGAGATCAACGGGGTTCTACATAGTAGAACCGTCTGATCTCCCTTTTTACACAGGGGAGAATGACAGGCGGCTTGTTTACATAAGCCGCCCGCCTTTCTCCCTCTCTACCGACGATGGTAGTCATCGGGTCCGCCGGTCACACGCACTGACTGCTTAGTGAACGAGCCGCGGCGGGCGCGCGCTCGCCCGATATTGGCTCACAAGCCGGTCACAGGCTGGTGACGTATATATACGTCACTTTGCCTGGCCGGGGCTGACCGCAAGTATATTTACTTGCGGCGGTCGGCAAGTGGTTAATATACAATTTGCATTCCCTGGGTTCTTTCCTTTTCCTTCTCATCAACGTGCTAATTAAAATTTTAAATAAAACATTTCCATTTTCATTACATACCTTATTTCAGACCCAGTGATGTCATCATCAGGTCTCTGTGCCTCTCTATGCAATGGGCAATGTATGGATAGTTGGAGGAGACCAGCAGAGTGCTGTACATGGAGTAACATGCTAATTACATTTTCTGGCTCCTGGGAGGCGTTTTGTAAATATCAAAATATCTTAAGGCCTTATGTACACTGCTGCTGATAAACGGACGTTTAGGAGCAGTTGGGTGATTTTTTTTCAGCAGATGCTTGGACTCTCCTCTATGTTATCTTATCTTGTCCACGTACACTGAGTTTTTTTGTTGTCGTTTAGAGGCAGTTGCATTTACAGGTATTTTCTTTAAAAGCAAAAAAAATGCGTACAGGACAGAAGTTCGAGAGAGAGAGATCGAGAGACGAAGGAAAACGTTGATGAACGCCAGTAAGCGCAGCATGAGAAAGTGGTCAAACTGATGTTTTTTAACTTTGTTTACTAGCTGTCAAGTTCCAGCGTCCAGGAAGATGTTTTCAAACGCCCAGTGTAAATGAGGCCTAATGGGTGGATGTCATTCTGGAGGAGTGGGCGTTCTTGGGCAGACTGCATTTGCAAACAGGTAACATCCACAAGCGATGCTAAACCTCTATAATTTAAAAACTGATATCCAGTAAATTAAAGGGGTAGCTCAGGAAAAGTCAGGCTGGGGAGGAAAGTCCTAGCTCAGGGGTCCTCAAACTATGGTCCTCCAGTTGTTCAGGAACTACAATTCCCATCATGCCTAGTCATGTCTTTGAATGTTAGAGTTTTACATTGCCTCATGGGATGTGTAGTTCCGCAACAGCTGGAGGGTCGTAGTTTGGGGATCCCTGTCCTAGATGATGCATGGGGTCCACCAGGCAGGAAATGAGGTGAGCGAGGAAAAACTGAGCGCTGATTTAAAAAAAAAAAAAATGAATGACCACTGATGAATACTTCATACATTTTGACGTGACTGAACAGATGAAATGAAGGGTCCTCATGTGTGAAAGGGGCTTAAAATGTATCAGTGAGGAAATGTCTTATATATCTTACACCAGAGGGAGATCGCTTTGTGAGTGAAGCACAGTGAAATGTTTTCAGTTTCATAGCATTTCTGTGCACATTGATTTCTTTCTCTGGTGCAATGGTAGCATGTAAAAAAAAAAAAAAAAAGAATTGTGGAAAAAACAAAAAATAAATCAAAATTTAAGCAATAAATATGACAAAGCATAAATATTTATTGCACTTGGTAAATAATGCATGTTTATTAGTGAATTCCTCACTCTTGAGAGAAATACTGCATAAGTAATTTAACTCAAAAATTCATGCGGTATTTATCGTCTAGTGAATTGACCCCCCCAGTGAACAGAAAAACCTTCCCAGAAGATGGCTGCTAAGTCAGAGCTCTGCAATTAGCAGGGAGTATGAGCTTTGCAGATTGCAGAGCAAAAATAGTCTGACTCAACAGGGGGGGGGGGGGGGGGGGCTCGGGGGTATTTAGGGGCACATACTTACCTGTAACCCCCCCCCCAAAGTGCAGCATGCCGGACATCTCTTCTGCAAAATTCCCCCAGGACAGCCAGTGCTCCTCCAAAATCATTTGTGTACTGTGAGCCCCATAACAATGGAAAAATACCCCACTCATCTTCCCTTTAAACCCTATTTGCTCCATTCACTGCCATGCCACTGCCTTGACTTCCAACAGCCTACCCACATACTGTGCATAGGTAAAGGGCTCTTGGGAGATGTAGTTCTGTGGGTGTGCATATGTCAAGAGCAACTGACCTCCCAGCAGCTGCCTCTGTAAGCCATTTCTCAAGTCTGCTGATGAAGGCACAGGGAATAATAAAAGCAGTTTTTTGCTACAAGAACAAGGCATAAGAAAATATAACGCTGGTACATAATCTAGGGGGGGATGGGAAGAAGGGGTCTGGCGGCTAAATCTGGGTTATGCCTGGCCATACATCATTATTCTCCCAGGACCAAGGATTGAATTGCCCAGCAGATTATTCTACTATGCTGGAATTAGATTTTCAGCAGGCTAACACTCTAAAGGTGGTGACAATGGTACATAAAGTATACATTTTATTCGATACCCTTTACACCATCGAACAGAATGCCACAGACAGATAATGATAAAAATAAAGCCAAACTGATTATATAACTAAAAGCACTTTTGTAAATGTCATGTCTCACCTTGCATCAATATAAAGTGCTTTTTTCAAATAACACATAAGCCACTGTAAAATTTGTCATCTTTTCATGGCTCACTCTTTTATGTTTGTAAGACTGGTGGCCACTATGCCCTCTTCTACTTGGGACCACCCGTCTCGATTAGTTCTTTCACATGAACAGCAAAGTCACTTCTGCAATGGGAAGATCTGGGCTGCTCAGATTCCTGGCCTGTCCCACCTACCCATGCTTGATTGATGCTCAGGTTTTGCCAATGTGCCTCACTGTCAATGCCTACAGTCCCACCCACAGCATCTATAATATAACAATGCACCATTGGGCATACTGAATAAGCAATGGATGAGACCACCTGAGTAATCTTCTTCCAGAGGCCAAGCATACCTGTGCTGTAAAATAAAAACTAATGACATCACAGACCTAAAAAAAAAAAAAAAAAAATAAAAACGGCTCGTCTTTGTTGTGTTTGAGGTAGGGAGGTTTAGAAGAAGTTTTCAGAGCATCCAGGAGTTCAGCTTTAAAATATAAAAAAAAAAATTATAACCATGTATAAAGCTTTTTCAGTTCTTTCCTCAGATCGTTGTAGAAAATCATTCATTATCCAACAATGACAACCCACACCAGATACAGCGTATATATAAAACACCAGATATGTTTATTATAACAAAAGTCCTGATCATTTACAGAGGAGGGTCTGGCTGCAAAGTCTCTGAGCAGTGGTTGGAGGAAATGTTGTGGGCGTGGTTCTCCTAGCAAAGAAAAAAAAAAAAAAAAAATTAATAAGTTTAACCACTTACCTATAGTGCAGTTTTACCCCCTTCCTGCCCAGGCCAATTTTCAGCTTTCAGCGCTGTCACATTTTGAATGACAATTGTGCGGTCATGCTACACTGTACCCATATGAAATTTTCATCATTTTTTTCACACAAATAGGAGCTTTCTTTTGGTGGTATTTAATCACTTCTGGGTTTTTTATTCCTTACAAAAAAGAAAAAAATGTTTTTTCTTATTTTCTGTGAGTAAATTTTGAAAATCAATTTTTCTCCTTCACTGATGTGCGCTGATGAGGTGGCACTGATAGGCTACACTGATGGGCACTGATGAGGAGATACTAATATGCTGCACTGATGGGCATTGATGGACACTGATGGCCAGTACCATCAGTGCCCACAATCGGTGCCCATAGTGCTGCCAGTCAGTGCCCATCAGTGCCTAGATGAGCAGGCACTGATGGGCACTGACTGGCAGTACTATGGGCACTGATGGTAGGCAGTAATTGGCACTTTATTTACATTTTGTCAAATCAGGGCCCTGATGATCAGTGCCCTGATTATCTGCATTTGTCTCCCCTATGAGAAGGAGCCGCTGATCGGCTCTTCTCGCCTCACACTCTGACAGTGTGAGGCGAGGAGAGCCGAATAATGGCACTTCCTCATTTTTACATGTGACCGGCTGTGATTGGACACAGCCGATCACATGGGTAAAGAGTCATCTCATTGACATTTACCGAGATCGGGGTCGTGCCGTGTCCTAGCAACACGGCGCGGTCACGATTGCCGCTCCGCGCGCCCGAAAGAGGTCGTTCTGGTGCGCAGTCATAGGACGGCGTCCCAGGATAATAGCTACACCACTCCGCCGTCATTTGATGGTGGGCGGGTAGCAAGTGGTTAATTTCTGTTGAAGAGAAAAGACAGGAGCAGGTTTGGGCATCGAATAGCTTCAGGATGTCAATGTTCTCTAAATGTCAGATGGGATTCTGCCAGTAATACCACTTCCTGTTGCAGGCTGACAACGCTAAGACAATGCCTTGCATCAATACAAAGTGGGGGAGTAGCCAGGAGGATTGAAACTGCTCTGTGCAAGACCATTGCATGGAGCAGGTAATTATGCCAGGTTTGTTATTTTAAAAAAAGCAAAGATTTAATACCACTTTATGGACAGAGGAGGGATCTGGGGTCTTAAATACCCCAGAGCTTTCTATAAAGAGTATCTGTCACATGCCTTTTGTTGTCACAAGGGATGTTTGCATTCCTTTTGACAGCAATAAAAATAATGAAAAAAGAAAAAAAAAAAAAACAAAAAAAAAAACAAAGCGACAGTCCCGCATGCAAGCAAACAGCAACAGTCCCACACATGTGAGGTATCACCGTGAATGTCAGATTGAGGGCAGTAACTCTAGCACCAGACCTCCAGTGTAAATCTAAAGTGGTAACCTGTAAAGCGTCACCTATGGATACTAAAATTTAAGTTTGTTGCTGTTGCACAGGCAATTTTAAAGCGTAACAGGTTTGGTATATATTAACTTGGCGTAACATCATCATCTTTTATATTTTACCAAAAAAATTGGATTATTGATAGTATTTTTTTAGCATTAAAATGAAAAATAAATAAATAATAAAAAGTGTATTTTTTTCCAAAAAATTGCGTTTGAAAAACCATTGCGCAAATACCATATGACATAAAAAAATTGCAACACCCACCAATTTATTCTCAAGGGCCGCGGCTTTAAAAAAATATATATATAATATTTGGGGGTTCTAAGAAATTTTCTAGCAAAAAATACTAATTGTCGCATGTAAACGAAAACTGCCAGAAAAGGCTTGGTCTTTAATCACTTAAGGACCAAGCTAAATTCTGAAACATGTTGTTTACAAGTTAAAATCAATATTTTTTGCTAGAAAATTACTTAGAACACCCAAACATTATATATATATTTTTTTAGCAGACTCTGGAGAATAAAATGGCAGTTGTTGCAATATTTCTTGCCACGCGGTATTAAAACGCAATTTTTTGGGAAAAAAAATGTATTTTTGTAAAATCTTACCGTAAAATCCTTTTCTCTTAAGCTCATTGACAGGCGCAGTCCTCTTGATTAATATCAAATCGGGTTATACTGCCCTCTACAGGAGTAGGACACTAGGCAGAAGGAAAACGTTCTGGCCACACCTTAGGGGCAGTCCCAGAGGGTATATCCTCTCACTTCCTGCTACAGGATGTCAGTTATGTCACAACGCAGTGTCAGAGAATTTAACCCAACCTCACTCAAAAGTAGAGGGGCGGGTACTGCGTCTGTCAATGAGCTTAAGAGAAAAGGATTTTACGGTAAGATTTTACAAAAATCCATTTTTCTCTGTCGCTCATTGACAGACGCAGTCCTCTTGATTAATATCAAATCGGGATGTCCCAAAGCAGTGCCACAAATGAGGGGAAATCAAAATCCAGAAGGCCCAACCGGAGCCAACTAGAAGCATCAAGGACTCATCGAGCAAAAAGATGAGACCTAAGTGAAAAACCCAACAAACCCTCGAGGTAGACCAACAGTCTCCTCACACAGCGGCCTGCAGGAACCTTGCGGCCAAAAGAGGCATCCGACGATGCCAGCACTTCAACCTTATACAATTTCGTAAAGGTATGAACCGACGACTAAGTAGTCGCCTTGAAAACCTGGACCACTGACGCCTGATGGCGGAAGGCCCAGGAAGCACTAAGCGCCCGAGTGGAGTGCGCCTTAACAGGGAACGGAGGATTCCGACCCTTAATAGAATAAGCCTGTACCACCGTCTGTCTGATCCATCTGGAGATAGTCGCGGCAGATGCAGGCAACCCCTTTTTGGGGCCATCCGTGATCACAAAAAGTGAATCCGTTTTTTACGAAACGAGTCCGTAGTTTTCAGGTATACCCTGATTGCCCGAACCACATCCAAGGAATGTAACGCAAACTCCCGAGGATGACTGGGCTTAGGACATAGGGAAGGCAATACAATGTCCTCATTCAGATGAAACTCTGAAACCACCTTAGGAAGGAAGGATGGATTCGGACGAAGAACCACCTTATCCCTATGAACCAGCAGATAGAAAAAAACTGACATCCTGTAGCAGGAAGTGAGAGGATATACCCTCTGGGACTGCCCCTAAGGTGTGGCCAGAACGTTTTCCTTCTGCCTAGTGTCCTACTCCTGTAGAGGGCAGTATAACCCGATTTGATATTAATCAAGAGGACTGCGTCTGTCAATGAGCGACAGAGAAATATATTTCACTGCATTTAAAAAAACAAAACAGTAAAGTTAGCGCAATTTTTTTGTAGATTGTGAAAGATGATGTCCCGCCAAGTAAATAGATACCCAACATAATACAGTTTAAAACTGTGCACACTCGTGGAATGGCAACAAACTACCGTACTTAAAAATCACCATAGGCGACGCTTTAAAACATTTTAACGGTTACCAGTTTAGAGTTAGAAGAGGTCTTTTTCTAGAATTATTGCTGCTCTGTCGATCACGGCGATACCTCACATGTGATTTGAACACCGTTTTCATTTGTGGGTGCAACTTACGCATGCGTTCTCTTTCATGCGCGAGCTCACAGGGGCACTTTAAAAAAATTTTTTGTTTGTCTTTTCTTATTTATTTTATTAAATTTTTTATTTTTAAACACTTTTAAAAAAAAAATCTGATCACTTTTATTGTTGCGGTCCCAAGCAATGTAAAAATACCTTGTGACAGTATTACCCCAGACCCCTCCACTGCACTTCAAAGTATTTGAAATCGGCATTTTTGAATACTGCCATTTTTTTTTTTTTTTAAATCGGCGGCCGACGTTGTGGCGTCGTTTCCGGGTTACATGATCGGAAACCTGATCGAAGCCAAATCCGGCATCATTTTGGACTCCAACCAGCCAGGGCACATGCTGGCTGGTTGCTCGAGTATCCCGGTAGGACGGGAGACTCGGGCAGAGCCGTGGGAGGGAGAAAAGGAAGGAAGGAAGGAAGGAAGGAAGGAAGGAAGGAAGGAAGGAAGAAAGGAAGGGAGGAAGGGAAGGAAGGAGGGAGGGAGGGAGGGGAGGGAAGGAAGGAAAGGAAGGAAGGGAGGGAGGAAGGGAGGGAAGGAAGGAAGGAAGGAAGGGAGGGAGGGAGGGAAGGAAGGGAGGGAGGGAAGGAGGGAGGGAAGGAAGGAGGGAGGGAAGGAAGGAGGGAGGGAAGTGAACGTCCCCTCCCGCTTGCTGGGATAACGGGCAAGAGGCTGCTGAGCCGCATCGGCTGCCATCTCCTGAAACTTGACAGCGGGCTCTAAAAAATGGTACTGGTTGATGCCTGCAGCTGAAGACATCATCCCAGTACAACCACTTCTGCAAACCGACGTACAGGTACATCGGTTTGCAGGAAGTGTCTAAAATATGCGAACAGTAAATCAAAGATGTAAACTCATTACTGTCCAGGTAAAAGTATCTTGAATATTTTAGCAGTAACCGGCTTTGCCCTAACATTAAATACTGGAAAATCTATTTTTTATGTTGGATCATAAGATCTGAACTCACTTCAATGGGCCGATAAGCTCCCAGCCTAAAACGGCAGCATACAAGGTCCACAAAGAACTCGGCCAACCCGTGGATCATACCTGCAATCAAGGAGAAGCATCAGTGAGTGTGGGAGTGACAATATCTTTCATGCAACTCCACCTACATTTTTTCTATTATGCCATGTGTGAGGAATTGGTATCAGCCTTCTGCAATCCATATACAGACAAGTTTAGACTGGGAACGAGAGAAACAAGACATGGAGCCAACCAGGTGTGCCGCAGTGCAAGAAGCATGCTGATAGGATTAAAGAGCAGAGTGACAAAGAGATGAGCCTCCATTCTGCTGCTTCCACTTTCTCTATCCAGGCACCAACCTGATTTTTATCCACTGCAGGTAACATCCACATGTTCCTCTGACTGGACTGCAATAGAAGCAGCAAACAGATGAGCTTCTGTCTGTCACTATTTGCAAAAACCTGGTTGGCTCCTTGTGCTGTTTTGCCCTCCTGTAAAAGGGACTCAGAGGCCGATACTTAGATTCAGGTATTCACACTGCTTGCATTAAAAAAAATTACTTTAAAAAGGTGTACTTCATACAGAACTGCAATAATTTCTGTCCGTTATATCTTTCTGGAGGCTGGACTATAAATTAAATTTTCAAAAAGCAACCACAAACTCGCCTGTGGTAGTGAATATGCCGCCAATGATGCCGCAGAGTTGCACAAGGAACTTCCACAGTGGCATGTGATCTTCTGTGACTGTCACCATCAGGGAACTGATGTCATACTTCATGAATATACCGGAAACGCCGTGGCTGCCTGTAGCATGATTGATCACACGCTCCTGTAGGGGAAGACATAGACAATAGAGTGTCAGAGTCTGGGATTGGTGTGCACAACAGATGTTACCAAATAAAATGGAGGAAAGGTAAGTCTGCTATCAATGAGGACCAATTTGATTCTTCCTTTTGATGTTTTGCCCTTTAACAACTCCAAGCAAATAAAGAATTCCACCTCACCAGAGATCCCCTCAATTTAGCAGTAGCAGATCACAGCACAAGGGAGCTGGGACAAAAAAAGCTGAGAATCATGCATTCTGCTGATGGCCTAACAAGAAATCACAGTACACTACTTAGGGTGATACCTGTGCCCTTGTTCTATTATGACACCACTCCCCTCCTCTGACTCTAGCTCCCTCTCAGGTGCACACCATTCATCCTATCTGACGAAAGCAGATTGTTCTGACATCTAGTCTGATGTATTTGGAAAACTTTCAGCACTCATAGCACTTTCGGTACCCAGGAGCCAGAAAAAGCTGCACTTCCTCTCTTCATAAATCATAATAGGAACTATCAAACCACCTGTTTGAGAAAAAAAAAATAGAGAAACGCGATGGAACGCGTATTGTAGTGAAAACTATATATTATTATTTTTTTTGCCTGGAAGCATCATATTCTCCACAGAAAGAAACGGTCCCTATGGGTACAAAGAGGCTGGCAAAACAAACAGATTTTTTTCATCAACGCACAAAATGAATGTGCACTACACAAGGATTGGTCTTATCCTGAAAGGAAATTCACTCCTATGCTTTTTACTGAAACTTATCCTATAGGAACAGGAAATTAAGGAAAAATGGCTTTTTCTGGTAGTGGATCCTGCCATCTGAGTTGTCAATAAACACCTTATAGTGACTAAAAGAGGATGTTCCTTCCCTCTTTAAGGATTCTGTTGCTAAGTATTTTGAAACCCTCTTAAAGGCCTCATTTCACCTTGCAGGTCTAGCTCTGCAGACAGAAATTGCTGCCATATATTTTTGCCAGACTATTGGAACTGTACAAGACAAATAATAGAGAACATGAGCCTGTCTCTAATGCCCCTTCTCTCTTAGAACAATTGCAGCGGAGGCCCTCAGCCCTATGGCTTTGTGAGGATACTCTAGAGCAGTGGTCCTCAACTCCGGTCCTCGGGGCCCACTAACAGGACAGATTTTAAGTATTACCTTGGGGAGATGCAGACTAGAGTACTGCAATCACTGAGCAGCAAATGAGATCACCTGTGATGTAATTTAGTTATCTTGCAAACCTGGCCTGTTAGTGGGCCCCGAGGACCGGAGTTGAGTACCACTGCTCTAGAGAATGTTCTAGTTTCTAGGATGTTTCTTTTTGTAGTTAAACGTCTGGTCTGCTGAACCTGCTTGTAAGAGGGCTTTATACACATGCTTTTTGACAGTGAATGCCCCTATTGGGAATTTCTTGATAAATTTATCAAGGAAGTGATTGTGGGAAAAGTACTATTGCCTCACAAAAACAGCCCAAGTTGCATAGTCCTATGGCTTTTACCTCTACTCGGTGAAAGATCTTTTCGCCTTCCCTAGGCATCATTCTCAAAACCAATGCATAGTGCTTTCTGTCGTCACAAGTCTTGGGTTCATAAAACCACCAAGCCTCCTTAGAACCCCTAAAATTCCATTTTTAAAAATGTCACTACTATTCTGATTAGGGGATGCAGAAGAAACTTTGGCTTTGACTTTTAGCCAACCTCTCCACCCCATGAAAAAAAAATTACTTACGAAAAAGATAAAAAGAACCCTCACACAAAGTATACTTACCTTACACTTTGCATTTGATAACAGTTCCGCTTCAAACGTAATAGATGCTGGAAATTACCAGTTGGGAGCTAAAAGGGGTTGGGCCCATCTGACTTTCCTGAAGTTAAAATTTGTATATGGGAGCATTCATTTCTAATTTTCATGCTGCTTTAAAACTTGGGTGATCAGATACCCTGTTCTCCAAAATGACTATATTATCTTCTAAGTAGCCCTGTATCAGGGCCTGTCAGGGAGTTCCACCCCCACCAAGCCCACTACAGCTGCCCTCAAACATTGGAGCATGAAAGTGAGGTTATACAAGAAGAAGCATAGGTTAAACCAAATTAGAAATTTGGAATTGTGGTATTCTATGTCCATTTATGAACAACTGCAGAGATTCAGATTTTTTTCTTTTCATATTTTTCCACCACTTTACTACAGAAATGAGGTAAGTGCAATCTGAATGGTGGACATGTAAAATTTGACTTCTAATTCTTTGATTCTTCTGCACTGAAATCCTAACTGAAGAAACAATTTTTTATTTTTTTTAATTTGCAGACTCACCCTTTCCGTCACCGAGAACTGGTGGGTGTCTCCGTAAACTTTCCGGGTGTGCAGTTTGGTTGGGACGATGGTGATGAAATACTGGTACATTTGGTTACCTGCAAAAATCAAATATATTTAGGAAATCTGATCCCAGACATCATTTCTCCAGTGCAGGGTAGACTACTGAAGTAAAGTTAAGAGAAGATGCACTACTGCCAAAATGCTGATTTTCAATGAACACATTTCACTCCAAGAGGTTGCTTAATTATACTCCCTTACTTAAAGCCACATCTCCAGCCACTGGTGCCAAGGCTACAGGGAACTTGTCCTCGTTCCAAATACACAAACCAAAAGTGAAAGAAGCTTCACCACCAGTCACATTCGGAGCGAGGATGGGTCTCCTGAAGCCTTGGCACCCATGGCTGGTTGTGGGGCTTTAAGCCTACCTTGAGTAGTTCCCCTTACTACTGAATCTTAAGACTACTGGAGGTTACTCTCGTTTGGATGGTAGAGTCAGCTCTGGTATTAGTCCTTTCTGCCACCTTTCATAGGTGCCAGTGAAAAAAAAATAAACTAGAAAGCAACACTTTTCCAGCTGCATTCTACTAGTCCAAATGCCCATGTTACACTAACGATACTACAGCTAGTGACAGCTGAACAGCATCAGGATCACTAGAGAGGGCAGAGAAAGGACTTTCTTTCTGACAAAGAACAGTATGCCGAATTTAAGGATTAATATTATAGTAACAGGTGAATAGTTTCTCTGCCCTTTTTAGTGTGACTGTCACTGGGGAGTTTTGCAAGATTCATAAGTGTAATATAGGCCTTAGGATACAACTTCCCATTTTTATCTCCTACGCAGGAATGTTCTTTTTAGATGTGTGCCTTACACCATCTAGTGGCCTTTATTAGGTACTGCAGTGCCTGGTCCTGACAACAGACACCAATTCTCTGAGGATTGACGGTCACTCACGTAATGATGTGCGAGTGCAGCTCAGTCCTGGAGCACTGTGAGCTCATCCTATGTAATAATGTGACTCCTAGGGGTAGGCATGGGCTGAGCTCACAGGAAATAGGCAGAATGACTGTCATTCTGTCCTATGAGGATTGCTAGTGTTGGAAGGAGAAGGAAGCCAGAGACATTGATGTAGGTGTTTTTTTTTTAAATATATATTCAGGAATTGCTTAATGAGTAAAAAAATGTTTTTGTGTTACAGCAGATGACAAAATGTTATTTATTAAAAAGAAAAAGCAACTTACTTTCTTCTGCAATTTTTTCCGTACCATCCAGGGGGTTTATAATTCCCGGCATGAGTTCTCCAAAGGACATGTGGTCAATACGATGAGAGAAGTTGTAGCCTAAATTAGGGAAGGGACACAAGCAATCAGCAGATCTAGTTTTCACAATAAAAGTGCACCTGTCAGAGAAATCAGGGACTGCGATTGTTGATCCCAATGGTTGACCCCGAGTAGTTTGGTTGCCATATTTTGGCTTCAACAGTCAATATTTTGAGCCAGCAAGAATATAAATAATATTTTAAATTTTCTCTGAATTTCTGTTACCGCTATTCGTTCAAAGCTTGTGCCTCAGAAGTATAGAAGCCAGAAGCAGCCAGATAACCAATCTTTTCATGAGACCAGAAATGCCAGTCCAGATATTTTACTTTAAAAGCAAATGTCTTTTAACCACTTAAGGACCGGAAGGTTTTACCCCCTTAATGACCAGGCCATTTTTTGCGATACAGCACTGCAGTATTGCGCGGTCATGCAACGCTGTACCGAAACGTTCTTTTTTCCCCCACAATTACAGCTTTCTTTTGGTGGTATTTAATCACCCCTGGGGTTTTTATTTTTTGCACTATAAACAAAAAAAATAAATAATTCTGATAAAAACAAAAGAAAAAAAAAAAAACAAACACATTTTTTTACTTTCTGCTATAAAAACATTCCCAATTAAAAAAATATGTAAAAATCAAATTTTTTCATCAATTAAGGCCAATATGTATTATGCCACATATTTTTGGTAAAAAAAAATCCTAATAAGTGTATATTGATTGGTTTGCGCAAAAGTTATCGCATCTACAAACTAGGTGATAGATTTATGTCAGTTTAATTTATTTAATTTTTTATTTTTTTTACTAGTAATGGCTGTGATCAGCGATTTTTAGCAGGACTGCAACATTGCGGCGGACAGATCAGACACTTTTGAGGGGACCAGTGACACGAATACAGTAATCAGTGCTAAAAATATGCACGGTTACTGTACTAATGACACTGGCAGGGAAGGGGTTAACACCAGGGGAGATCAAAGGGTTAAGTGTGTCCCTAGGGGATGCTTTCCAACTGTGTGGGGGATGAACTCACTAGATGAACACAGAGACCTGTATTACTAAATAGGATGAACACAGGATCCCTGTGTTCATCACTGAACAGCAGTCTGCCTTGTTTTTCATAAGCAAACCGCAGTTTTGTCTCCATAGGGAGCGATCGCAGGTGGCCAGTGGACATCGCGACGGCTGGACCCACTGATTGGCTCCCCCTCTGGCCAATCGGTGCATGTGCGCACCTCCGGCGGCAAGCGAGTGCCCCCACTATCTGTTACACTAAGCCAGTGGTTCTCAATTCCGGTCCTCGGGACCCACCAACAGGCCAGGTTTGCAAGATAACTAAATTACATCACAGGTGATCTCATTTGCTGCTCAGTGATTGCAGTATTCTAGTCTGCATCCCCCAAGGTAATACTTAAAATCTGGCCTGTTAGTGGGTCCCGAGGACCGGAATTGAGAACCACTGCACTAAGCAACATACAGCTACGTCGTTTCACGTAATCAAGCCGACCTGCCGCCGTAAAACTATGGCGGCTGGTCGGCAAGTGGTTAAATACCAATTGAAGCTATGTATTTTTTTTCTGTGCACCTCTGTTCTCGCACAGAAATATGGGTCTCCAGCAGCATGTCCTCTCTACAGTACTCCAATCAGCAATGCTGCTCAGGAAGCATGAGAATTTAGAATTTCTATTTTTGTAATAAAATTTGTTAAACGATAGCTGCATTAGAGTACATTTTTTTCTTTATAAAACAATTAATTTGAAACTCTGTGGAAGTCTTATGAAAGCAAATATTTACACAGTAGTGGTGACATGAAGCTTTCTAGTATGGGCTCTGGATTTGTAATTTTAAGGATAACCTTGCAAAGTGTAGGGCTTGGAGGTCTGTTCACCAGATTGGTTGCTGTTCTCAAATTTGAAATAAACACTAAGAGCAACAAGGGGGGATAAAGGATCATACTTACTGTCATGGCTCACAAGAGCTGCCAGGTGGGCATGGCCCCTAGGATGTGGGATTGCTCTGCAGATAGATTAAAAAAAAAAAAGTGTAAGTGATGAGGTGTTCAATAAGAACTGGCCAAGCACTGACAACAGATTAGAACACACAGGACCTTCTCAGGAAATCTGTATATAGACTGCACGTTTACATTTGAGACACAAAGCCAAAGGGCGAAAAAAAATAATCATTCTATGAATTAGTAACACTAAGCAGAAAATGCTGCAGCCGTGCTAAACTCATCAGAAAAATCACTGCGTTTACTGGTAATTGCAGCGCTAAATTATCTGCTGCAGCTGTGCAGGGGGTGCCATGTTGTGCAACATTTTTGGAGTACTTGACCTACACATTCACACAACTTAGCAACTGGTTTCCCAGGCCACCAGATTAGTGCAGTGAAATGCAATACCTATAGGAAAGCATGAGACCGCTCCCCTATGCATTTCAGGGTTCAATAGTGACCTCATGCCGACAATGAATATTCTCTATTACGGTAACCCTCTGCACACTGCAGAATCTTAGATTCTTCTAGTAAAACTTTGCATATATTGCAATACATGCTGGTTAACTGCATCAAAATGATTCATCTCTGGCCAGTAACTACTCTGCTGTGCAAAATGCAGATTACTTACTTGCTTATGGAGGACTTTAATGAACAGATAGAGCTTGGTTTATTAAAACTGGAGTGCAAAATCTGGTGCAGCTCTCTATAGAAACAAGCTTCCAGCTTTTTTTTTTTTTTTTTTTGTCAAAGCTTAAATTGAACAAGCGGATTGGCTACCATGTACAGCTACCCCAGATTTTGCACTCTCCAGAATTAAAGCTGCCTGCCAAAAAGCATGTAGAAAGTGGTAATATTTCTTAGAAAGGCCAAGTGACTGGCACAGAAGAAAACTATAAGCAATGCTTATTTAGGAAATAAAGATTTTAGAAGTTAAGTGTTAATAATTTAGTTAATTTATAAACTTGTTTGGGCACTCCACTTTCTCGCTACATCAGCAAATGAAATTCTTAAATAGGAAAATACACATCTCTCTTATCCAATGGGAACCAATCCTGGTCTACTCAATGCTACTAGGTAAGCGGGATCATTGCTATAGAGATATATATATATATATATATATATATATATATATATATATATATATATATAGATATATAGAGAGAGAGAGAGAGAGAGAGAGAGAGGACAGGCATTGATACACATTTTAAGAGTTAAAAAAAAAAAAAAAAATTTCTTTTATAATCCCTCCATCACTTCCTCTTGGCCTCTGGTGACATGCAACACAGATAGACATACTTGCCCACAGTGATGTGGAAATTTCCAGCCACTTTATTAATTTCCAGGTGCCCATGGATCCGGCAGGCGCTCAGCGGCTCTGTAGGTTCGAATTCCCTGCAATCACAGGTGAAAATTGTTAGTCTGGATGTTAGGCCTCATATGAACAGTCTAACCAGACATGGCGCAGTTCTCTCCCACTAGCCAATGGCTTGTCTTTTTCTTGCTGCTAGAAGGGAGACTGTTCCTCAGTCAGCAGTACGTCAGGTGTTTAAAATGTATGAACGTTAAAAAATAAAAAACAACTAAAATTCTGACCCTATAGTTTTCCTTCTAAAGAAAACATTTCCTGCAAGTCAGTACCCTGCACGTTCCTCTGTGCTTTTTACTGTCTCCATCAGACCAGCCACCACCCTCCCCCCAAGACACTGCATCCTCTCCTTACCCTGTTCTGCCACCTCCAACAGCAGAAACCCCCTATTTTTTTGAGGTTTAGAAACTTTGCTGTAGGGGCTTGCTTGCACTTACCCTACTGTAGGGGGGAAATCATAGTTTTCACTGTGTGGGCACAGTCAGAACCTTGCTGCACATTCCGCTAAGTTTTACACCGCCTCTGTTTCTACCACACATTACATCCTCTTCATGCTGCTATGCCAACTCCAGCTTTAGAACCCTGACCTAATGAGTAAATGACCCTGTTGTGGGGGTGTGGACACCTGCACTGTAAGGGGTTGTATACATGTCTTCCTCTGAGCTTTACACTACCTCCATTTCTACCAGCCAAGCCATTCATTTCCTCCATGACACATTGGGGTTGATTTACTAAAACCAGAGAGTGCAAAATCTGGTGCAGCTGTGGATGGTAGCCAATCAACTTCTAGCTTCAGTTTGTTCAATTAAGCTTGGACAAAAAAAAAAAAAAAAAAAACTGGAAGCCTATTGGTTTCTGTGCAAAGCTGTCCCAGATTTTTCACTCTCCAGTGTTAGAAAATCAACCCCATCGCATCCCCTTCTCACTCTGCTCTGTCAGCTCCAGCAGCCTGGAGAACCCTGATGGGGGGGGGGGTCAGACACCTGCCCTACTGAAGGTGGACACTCATGGTTCTCACATTGTATGAGCACGGTTAGGACCCTGCACATTTCTCCAGGCTTCACACTGCTTCTTTTTCCACCACACATCGAATCCTCTCCTCACCTTGCAACCTCCAATGATTAGGAAACCATGCTTTACAAGACGCCCCCTCCCGACCGTACTCGGCCATCTCCAGTGGTCAAACCACTGTTAAAAATCCCTGTTTTAGGAGTCAAGACATATGCCATGTAGAGGTCAGACATCTGTCCTGTAGAGGGTTAGTTACCTGCCACGTAGAAGATCACGTGCCTGCCCTGCACTTCCACAGGGCTTTAAACTACCTCTGCTTGTGCCAGCCCAGCCACCATCTTCCTACCAAACACATTACTTCCTCTCCCTTATTTGCTCTGTCACCTCCAGTTGTGGAACCTCCTGGGAATCTTTTGTAAAACTCTAGGGTACTGCAGAACTCCGGTTGAGAAACTTAGCTGTAGGGGGCAGACCACTGTCCTGTTGGAGGTTGCACACATGAAGGTCACACAACACCCCTGTAGGGGAGGGTCAGAAACTTGCCCTGCAGGGGCATTTCCCCACTTCCTGGACACCTTCTCTGCTGCATTCGCCTCTTGGAGGACAGAAGGGTGTCAATTTTCTCAATGGGTACAAGCACAGTCAGGCCTCTGCAATTCTTCCAGGTTTTACACTGCTTCTGTTTCTGCCACCACCTTCCTCACAGGCACCCTGCGACCTTTCCTTATCACTCACACCAGCAGAGCCCCTGGGGACCTCTTGCAGAACCCTCTTTGAGAAACCTTGCTATAGGTCAGAATGATAGACAGGAGTTAGCATTTTCAGTCAACAATGGCAACCTACATAGTTCTTCCCCGGCAGACCTGCTCTAAGATAAAATGGTTAAAAATTATGGGATTCAGGGGCAAATTTGGATGAGTTTTTCACATTGGTTGTTCTCTCACCTGGGAGGAAGGGCGGTGACGGAGCTCTTCATAGCACTTTTAAAGAGAAGATCCTGCAGTGAGATTTCTTCTTGTAATCGGTTCTGGATCTGCTGCAGCATCCTGTATGCACAGACAGGGGATCTTAATGTGACATCACTCAGCAGCCCCTCTTCATACCTCCCTCGTTTGTTGTCCTCCTCCCCCCCCCCATACACATCCTGCAGTTTTTACAGAGCTTCGACTCCCACAGCAACCCAAACTTTTGCAGTTCCTCCCCTTACTCTCCACCCCCACACTTCCCTCCTGCAATCCCCTCTATACCACCTCCCCATACTCTCCTCCATAGCCTCTCCCAATACTTCCCTCCACATGCAGCCCCTCCCTATACCCCCCCCCCCCGTGCAGCCCACCTCATATACCACCCCCTGCATACCCTGTTTCTGGCATCCCCTACACAAATATTCAACTATAGCCCCTCCTGTTGGCTCCACATCCACCCCAGGCTCCTGTCTCACCTTTGCCACTGCCGCTGCTGAGGGGTCAGCTCAAAGATCACCTGGGAAATAAGAGGTTAACAAAGAGCTGCTGAGTTTTATGGTCTTTGTGAAAGAAAAAAAATGACCACGTGCATTTTTAGTTTCAGATTTTGAGTATTACAATTAATTTACATAATAGTATACTTCTCCTCTATAGGAGATTAGACAATAAGTCACTATCAATGTTAACTAAAAGGTCATGATAAAATTAGTCACACGGAGATTCTATTGTTTTTAATCAGTTTTGGTAGACTACTATGCTTGTACTGAAAATTTGCACAACAGATTGCTTGTCCTGTGAGCCTGAAACAAATTGTCACCACTGAGCAGAAATACTGCCTACTTTATGTATTTTATGAGACACAGCCCTGTTAGTGACCTAACTTTTCCCTGGTTTGGTTAAGTAATGTAGCATGGTCACCTCTCTGCCCTCAGCTTGTGAATGAACAGTGAAAGAGTAGCAGAAGACTGATAAGATAATCCTTCTCCTCCTGTCAGCAAGCTTCCTTACAGCACTTGTGCGTGCAGGAAAGCCTGATTGGCTATCAATGCTGGCCCTTCCTATCAAAGTCTTTGCAACCTTCTAGTTCTAATGTCCATAAGATTCACTGGATGTTGAAATAAAGATGAGCAATTGCTGCTGTGTGGAGCCCATCAATGTGAACCTGTTGCTCTACCCTAGGTTTGCTTTAAAGCAGTCATTCTAACCCAGGGTATCGTGGAACCCTAGAGCTCCTCCAGAGGTTTGCTAGGGGTTCCTTGACCTCCCCTTTCATTATGCCCACACAGTTCCAGGGCAAATAACACTTGCCCCAGTCAGAGTCATGACACCCAATTTAGTGGTGCCATTCTGACCACACACTGTACAGCTTTCTTCTGACCATCAATCTAAGAGCATTTTTCCCCACTAACCCCTAAATTGGTTCTCTGTGTACCCTCTAAGAAAGGCTGCTTTAAAGTGCACAATCATCCAAAATGGACATCCCAGTGTATAGTAGATAACTACACTCAAAACAAAATGCACCCTGTTCTGTAACCAAACAATATTTATGACCCCGATAGTTTTTAAATAAAAAAAATAAAAAACAATTGCATTTACCGGCTCATACACGAGACCCTCTGCGGACGTCACCATGGTCTCGGCCAGATCCAAGACATCAGCGCCAATATCTGGGGAACACAAGAGATATTATAAAGAGGCAGAAAGAAGACAGAACAGCGCCACCTGCTGCAGAAGAAGATACTTACACTGACACCTCATTGCTACTGTGATGTCAATATTCAGCCGAAGTTTACTGGTAGAAAAAACAGATAGGTATAAATCACTCATGGAAATGAGGCCAGTGGAAAAACTTAAAAACTGGAGAGACAAACTAACAATGTAGAGAATCATTCCACAAAATGCTGGCGGCATGCCATTAAAATCTAACATGAATAGCTTTATTGTTCCAGACAGACAGACAGACAGACATTAAGCCTTCCCCTTTCACCCAAAGACTGGGCTTTATTGCAGAAAGGAGGGAGAAGCAGTTACAGGTCCATAAACCTAATGAATGACCCTGTTAAAATAATAAGAATAGATCTTGTATTATATTTCAAACAATGTTGTTAGGGCTCATTCACGCTATTGCTGGTCTCTGAAGAGCGATCTGCATTCTCCTCACCGTCTGCTTTACCCGCGGAACCCTGCACTAGTGCTCCGCAACAGTGTGCATTGCGCATGGTTGCTGGCCACCTGCTGAAAGAGACAGGGGGTACAACTCCTGCCGCAGTCGCAAAGTAACGCCGCATGTGTACATCCCGGGCCGCTGCCTCTGCAGCTAAAGGGGATAGAAATGGGGGGGGGGGGGGGGGGGTCGATAAAATTATGACCAAACCATTTTGCGCTAGTGTGAACAAGCCCTTAAAAGGAGAAGTTCACCATTGGGAACATGTTGCATGTGCCACGCATTTTAGGGTGGAACATGTTACATGTTCCCTCCCTGCAGCTTTCCCCCCTCCCTCCCTATGAGAGGACCAGGACTCTTCTCCCCACACCCACAGTCACAATTTGAAAAGAGTGCGGCCATGTAGAGCTCCGCCCACACAGTCGTGTCATTACTTCACAGAGGTTTTGTGAATGAATAGACTACAAGTACCAAAATCCATTGCAGCTGACTGCTTGTGGTGAGCATCCTCATACTTCAGTCAAGAAAGATTCAATGAACCAACTGCCCGCCCATATTGAAGGTAAGGGCAGACAGCTACACTGAGTCTGCAGGAGCCTGCATTGCACCCACGATCTGCTGATTTCTGGTGCAATGCTTTACAGGCTCCAAAGTAAAAAAATAAATGCACATTTTTTTACCTGCAAATAAAGTGTGCTGTAATCCACAGAGAATGTGAAAGAATTCCTTTGTCAGTTCATTACATAAAGTTAGGAGCTCAATGGATTTCTGACTGATCTGACTGAAGGAGAAGATGCTGGCAATGGCAAGGGACCTCACAGACCTCACAGAGGGGGAAGAAAGTATTCGTAGAGAAATGTGTGCACGTTGCAGAGATTTACTGCATAGGATTTTTATATTGCTCAGATATACTCACTTCCGCCATTTTGGAGTGCAGGTAGAAAGGAAATTGGCTTCCCTGCTACTTTTACCAGGCTCTTATTGATCGACATTACTGTAAGTGTAATTTTTAAGCGTATGACCAATAAATTGTTTATACTGCATGATGAGAAGCATTTTCTCTCCTTCCTGATTCCATGTGGCATATACACAGAGATATCACCTGGCTGGATTGGCGTGCTATTGTGGGACGGTTTCCCATCTGAGAGGATCTATTCCCAGATATTATTATGAATCTCAATTTGTATCTGAGGGTGTGTATCTGAATGTGGTGGAAAAACGCACAGCTCACTTTTATGTGTAGAACCACTTAAGAGGATTACTATATCACCATTTAGTCACTTTGGATTGAAGCACATGGTTGTGTATGGACATTTATGTTGGCACAAGTTTTTATGTCTTTTGATTCCTTTAGTGGACATTATTCACTCATAGTGGATGAAGCGAGGCGCTACCACTATATCATGAACATAAATAGAAACTTGCCAAATATAAAACCAGTATAAACACAATAAATGCTGTAAATTCCACCAACTGTGACGTGGGTCAGTATAAAGGTGCAAATATATAAATTGAATAATACCAGTGCTGGTAAAAAAACGTGTTGTGATGACAATGCTAATAAATATGTGCACAAAATATATAAAAAAACTATTGCACTAGGAGATTTATCCCTGCATTTTCTTGAGACACTATGGATAGAAGCCTTTGAGCCAAACATACTGGAAACAAATTGGATAAAAGGTATCCTTGAGTCTTCACCTAGGAGGAGGTGGTGGCCCCAAAGGAATTTGAGTTCTACAAGCACTGTAGGTCCCCAAAGGCCTGAGTGCTTCTGGTAAGTGGCCACGACTCACTGGGTGGAGGATCATATAGTCCACGGTACCACTGAAAGAAGCACAAGTTCAAGCACAAGATTGCTATCACTCCACTTAGTTTCATATGGACACTGGTTTATTATAATATTTTGTGTGTCATCATCATCTTAATATTTCTTGTTGGGCACCTTATTTGTGTTAGTCCCACATTAGAATACTATATGGTTACCTTCATTGCACAAGCACTTTATTTTGAAAATTTTCATTTTCATGTAGTGCACATGCTTCACTTCAAATAATTTTATTTATATATATTGGTTGGTTACGTTTATGTAACACCATTGTTTTATATATTTCGTGCACGTATTTATTAGTATTTGTCATCACAACACATTTTATACCAGCACTGGTATTCTTCTATTTATATATTTGCACCTTTATACTGACCCACGTCACAGTTGGTGGAATTTACAGCATTTATTGTGTTTATACTGGTTTTATATTTGGCAAGTTTCTATTTATGTTCATGATATAGTGGTAGTGCCTCACTTCACCCACTATTCTTTATTTAAGTCTATTGCACTTAAATTGCAGGCTGCTTTACACTATATAGCACTATACTTCAAAAGGGAGGCGCTGTTACTTTTTATATTATTCACTCAATAACCGTGCTCCTTGTTGCATAAGTTAGAAGTATTTTGTTTCTCAGAAATAATTTCTTCTTTTAGGCTGAAAACCAAACTCTGAACAATCAATCTAAATCAATTGGCAATTGTTCTACAACTGACCACTGCATGTACTGTATGTCCGCCATTAACAATGCACGTTGCATACAGAGTAACTGCACATGCAGCCCATATTTTGGCTTTTAGAAGTTTCACCTCGTTTAAACTTTAATACCGAGTGTCTGTTCACATATAGTGTGGTGATCTGTGTTTTTCACACTGGAAGAACACCAGTCACCACTAAAGTAAACAATTATTTTATATGTGTTCTATTCACACTAAAATGTAACTTGGAACTGCGTTGCCGTGAGCTGTAATAAAATGTAGCATGTCTGCATTTTATCGGAGCACAGGAACAGGGAGGCACCACAATCACTGTACAGCAGCGCAGCGCAACACACCATGCTTCTGTTCGATGACATGAATGAAGTGTCATTTTGTGATCTTCCTATAAAGGTCGTAAAAAAAAAAAAAAAAAAAAAGTGATGTGGTAAAACGTGCTTCACACTGCACCCTACCACCGGCTCACTGCAGCCAGAATGGGGAGCTGGCCATGTACTAAACAGCTGAGGTTTAGTGTGTGGGCAGTGTGAACCAGCTCTAAACCTTTCCTTTCTGATGTTCAGAGATTTTTTATCTGTCACCTGGTGAAGTCTTTGTCCACTTCATAGTCGTATCTCATCCAGGTCTCTCGATACACCAGGAACTCAAGCACTGTTAGGATACCCATCAAAGTGAAGGCCAGGAGAGATACTGGGA